>NC_060209.1:186536666-188027500 GCF_021130785.1 Homalodisca vitripennis | reverse complement strand
AAGCCGACTTTGACAGCCTACCTCACAAAAAAAAAACTTGAAGATAAGATTAATTGTAGCTCTACAGTTTAATATTCTAATACATAACATTTCAAATGATATTAGTTTAATCACTTTTCATTTAAATTAAAAATAATTAAAAACAACCGGCTTTACTTATTTACTTACCCTATACTAATGTGAAAATCTAACATTAAAAAAAAAAGGGAAAAACTTGATTAAGTCTAGGACGTGATTTGGAAAAAAAACTGTTAAATAAGTTAAATAATTAGGGATTTATCAATAAAAAATTAAGTTACCTTGGTGAAATAAAGAACATTACAACAACATAAAGCTGTTTAAATTAATCAGTTCAAAAATTAAATATATCAATATTTTTAATGTTTGATGACTTTTAAAGTTAAAAAAATGATCTCCTGAAAAATTACCGAAAAATGTGACCCTTACCAAGTTTCTTAACCCCCTGTGGTCTTCAAATGCTATCAAAGTCAAAATATTTTTATTGTAAATTCATCTAGAATTACAATATTGTCAATAAACAGAAATCATTTCAGCTTTAGTCAGATTGTAGGGGTTCTCCGTTGTTTTTTAAGAATTCGCTTATGCTGTAGAATGGTCTTCTCACTAGCCATGTCTTCAATTCTCGTCTTAGCCGATCTCCAGTGAAGTCCTTCATGAATGCAGGTAGATGGTTTTTAAATCTGCAGCCGGCATAACTATGACAAATATGATGGATATACCGTTTTCCATTATTTAGAACTTATCAAGATTCTCCTCTTTGGACTAATAGACAACTTCAGCTGTAATAATGCTTCACTGTTCACTGCACTAAATAACTTTAAATCAAATCAAACATCTTAGTCTGCCGAAATACAATGTATTTTCTATAATAAGAGATGTTGTGATTTTGTGAAATATATTAACACCATATAAAAATTAGCATGCCAATACCATCGATCTATAATCACGTAAAATAGTCACTGGTGTGAGATAGTCACGTGGTGTTCAGCTCAAGAGTTATATACGGTCACGTTCCTAATAAGATAAGGCATGTTTGCACTGTGAGAATCAATTATTGGCTGGGTGATGGTTGGCGAGGGGAGGGGAAACAAGCCCCGACTGCTGGTACAGAAATGATAAACTCAGTGTCCAATCAACACGATGCTGATATCAACTGAACCAACTCTACTTCCTTCTCGCGACTAAGCACTTGTATGTCAATTACTTAACTGCGACATTAGCATTTCAAAAACTAGAACGGAAGATAAACTTCAGGATACTGGTTTTATTTTAAACTACTTGCGATGATTAAAAATAAAAGCGCAGACCTTATTGAGTATTAATATTTAAATATTTATTCTTTTGAATGCATTACACTATTAAAAATTGGATTGTTATAACCTTATGCAATCTTTTTTCGTGTGATGTGGGATTTTCTTACACGTAATGATGTAAATTTAGTTAAAGTTAATAATTTAATATAATTTAATGGATATATTATATCCATATGATATATATTATATGAACATTATAAATTAATTTAAAATAAAAAACGAGTACTATCAGTAGTGCATATTACTCAATACTACGTTCCTTTTATTTATGATTTGTTAACATTATTTATTTTAAGTTTTTTTCTTTATTTGATAGCTTAGAATAAAACGCTGAGAAACCCTCTCCGCGAGTAGTTTGGATTAAGAGAACATGCAGGATGGGCAATAGTGGTTCGGAAATAGGCCGCATCATACTTATATTACCTGGTACTTTCATTATGAATAAGGACAGTTGCCATTATCTCATTCATGACACCTTGGTTTAATTGGAGACCTTTTTCTATTTCAACCGCCAGCAGTCAGTGAGAAATGGCACTTATCCATTTTTGGACCCACAAAAACCTTTAAAATTAAAAGAGCTCGCCCACTTCAACAACAATGTCTACAGTAAATAAGCCTTATCGATCAAGCTAAAATAAAAAAACCGATACTTAATTTATTATTACATGCGAGAATCTCAATCTAAATACAGGAACGACTCATGCGTAACCGCAAATTCTGAGTTACTGAGGTAAAAGGGCCGGCCATTAGGTCTGTTTTACTGAGAAGGATGGCTTTTGGAGTAGGCAAGGCTCCCTTGATGTTAAATAGTGTTCCAGGAATAAGCATGGGGTAGAATTGTCTCCCCTGCTAAATATGACCAGAAGATATTGTAACAGAGATAGCATCTCTTTTTTTGAAGGTGCCATCACTGGGATCGTGTTTGTTGTCTCTCTAGAAGCGATCTCGACAGGCGCTTCTATACCCAACCTTATACAACCTGGACATCCTGTCAATCCAGAATCAACAAAGAGGTCACTTTATAACTAGGCGGACTTTCTCACATCTTTGTCCTATGTGAACACAAACAATAAGTAAACAAAAAGTTCACACATTATAAGCCTCTGGTACAGTATACACTTTTGACGAATTGAATGGTGACAACAAAGACAGAACTGATCCAGCCAGACTTCGCCTTCAACGGAGAGAGAAAAAATATCTCAGACAGGAGTGAAGTGAGCAAAGTAAAGCAGGTTGAGTCACAAAGATCCCGTCTGAAACTGGCAATGATCCATCCCAAGTGAGTAACACTATCTGTGTGATGGGGCAGTTTATTTTCATGGCAAGGAGAAAGATCAAACTCGATCGTAATTCAGAGCTCTATTGCTGTGCTTTACCGTAACGCGTAAACAACTTTCAAATAAAGCACGGATTTAAAGCTGATGAACAATTGATTTTTACTTACCTTCGATAATCGAAAAGGTTTAATAGCGCACTCGGTAATCGCTCATGTCTTTCATCGTAGGAGTTAATGTTGTGGAATTTATGATGGAATACAATTCATTTTACGGCAACAATCCTACATAGGGAACTTACCTAAAATTTTCATAAATATAACCGTTATGCAACTTTTAATTTCAGTAAAAAAATAGGTGTAAAATAGCAAAGTATTTAAAAATAAAAATAAGTTAAATTTTGCTCTTTTTATTGTTACCGCTGATGCGTCCATAAACAAATTAAGATATGTTCCCAAGAAAATCTCATTTCACTAATAATTCAAAATTTAAAATGTTTTCCCGCCAGAATAGATTATACACTAACACATGGGTATAGTGGTTATAAGACTGTTCCAGGAACAGTCTTATAACCACTATACCCACGTGGTTATAAACAGGAGAAAAATTTTGAATGGTTTTCAGTCTATTAAAATATTAACTTACTCATTTTTTAGATTGAGGCATATATTTAAAAATCGCTAAAAATCATGAAAGATCATTTTTTTTTACAAAAACGCCTCAACATCAGGCCTTTTGCGCGGTTTCAGTTTAAAAGGAATGAGTCTAAATTTTATTTATATTTATTATGGCCACTCTTTAAACCCTTTTTTTATATTCATTGAGGCTATTCTATAAGACCCTTTTTAACTATTAGACCCCAAAAAAATTAAAATTTTAATTTTTGCGTGTTTTTGATAATTGCCAAAATTTTTATTTTTTTCGTAATTTTAAGCCCTCTGCGCGATTTCAAATTTTGAAAATGATTTTATTTTTTTCCTTAATAATGACGTCTATGCGCAAGTTTTTTGCGCTATTAGAATTTGATTACTCCAAAAAAGGTTTTTTCGAGCCACCCTACTGTTCCTACCTAACACTTTACTTTACAATTCAAGTATACTAGTAGAAACAGTGAAACTATTTCTTAAATGGTACGTAATCAATACTAACTAATACAGCTCACCAAGAATTTAAAACGTTTAAAGCAAAGGAACAAGAAAAATTACACCTTTGTTGAAATAAAATGAGGCATTCATTAACGCAAGGATGTCTGATTTAAATAATTTTTTCACAATCAAGTTCACAAAGGGGTTTCAAAGCTTTCTTCCGAAATTGTTTTGAATAAGAATTTGTGTTAAAACTTTGGAAAGTCGTAGGCGTCAAGTAGAATTTACAACAAGATATTACTAGCAACAGCACGGAACTATACAGTACAAAGGTTGTTTTGTGAATATTAATATTTTAGATTAGTATTTTTTACTTCATATTACACTAGAGTGGCGGTTCCCTACCCGGGGCACGCGACGGACTGGTTTAGGTTACGCCAACAAGAAAGTGTAATGACAGACATAATTAACCTAACGTGGAAACGTGGATGATGAATCCTAAGGATTCATAATCAAGGGTGGAAGTCAAAGTACTGGAGAAGACAAAGGCCACAGGGTACAAAAACAGAAGCTGCCCCTCTCATTTTCTCACTCATGTACGTCAAGGTCAGGTCAATGCCCTCCCCACCACCAGTCACTTCTCTACATTTATCTACTTTTGCCAAACGTGTCAGTGCCGGTCGGTAGATCTCAGTCGAAATTAGCTGGTACAAAACATTTACTGTGTGACGGTAAGCGTTGTTCTAATGCCGGTCAGTTATTGAACGAATTTTGCGTGTTCTTTACCTACTGAACTCAACAGTAAATGTTAGTAATGTCATTTTACTAAGAGTGTGTTCTACAGTAACAACCATAGCGCATTAATTATGTATAAGTGGTTGAAAACTAAAGGGTGATTTTTTTATTGGTGCGGTTTTTAAAACTAAATAAAAAAATGAAAAACAACCTGCATTGACATAAAAATGCATTTATTTGAACTACAGTGTCATGACATTAACGTTTAAAAATGATTTCTGGCATATGGGCTCTATTTCGTTCGCGTAGAAAGCCCAATCGAGAAGTCCAATTTTCGAATACTCTTTCCAGCAGCTGTGGTTGAATTCCGCCAAAACTCGACGAATGTTAGCTTCCAAGTCATTTAAAATTTGTGGCTTGTCAGCGTATACTTGATACTTAACATATCCCCACAGAAAGTAGTCTGTTGGCGTGATATCACACGACCGTGGGGGGCAGTTGACACTACCTCTAAATGAGATGATACGTTCACCACATGTTTCTGCCAAGAGGCCAATTGTGTCGTTTGCCGTGTAGCACGTCGCGCCGTCTTGTTGGAACCAGACATTTTCTAAATCCACTTCAAGTTCGTTTAGCTGAGGAAATAAAAAGTCCCGTAACATTGCCCGATGGCGTTGACCATTTACCGTAACTGTCTGGCCAGCATAGTCTTTTAAAAAATAAGGGCCAATAACACCACCTGCCCAAATGGCGCACCAAACGGTAAGTTTTTGTGGATGAAGGGGCATACCAACAAATTCTTTTGGGTTTTCATCACTCCAAATCCGAAAATTCTGTTTGTTGACAAAGCCACATAAAAAAAAATCTTGCCTGCGAAAGCTGGGTCACGTGTTATCTTATGTTGAGCCCATTCAACGAAATCAAGACGCTTTCGATAGTCTAATCGTTTCAGTTCTTGCACCAACTGAATCTTGTATGGATATAGGCGTAGATCCTTCCGTAAAATATTCCATAGAGTTGAGTAGCATATCGCTAATTGCTGCGCACGATGACGAATCGACACACTTGGATCCTCTTCAACACTATGAGCAACAGCATCAACAGCCTCTTCGGTCCTTACTGTGCGGCGTCTCTGCCGATGCTTGTCAACAAGAGTGTGGGTATTACGAAAACGATTAACCAAAGCTCGAATACCTGACTCTGATGAACGATTATGAGGTCCGTAAATCAGACGAAGAGCTCGGTAAGTTGCCCGAACTGAACTGCGGTTTTCAAAATAAATTTGCACTATTCGCAAACGCTCTTCTTTTGTAAGTCTGTTCATGGTTACTAGACAATACAAATATCGAAATGACATAAGATAATAAAAAAAGATCAGCTGTTTTATATTCAAATTTAACTGTTGTGTTTAATAGTGGTGCCAACTTAAAAACCACACCAATAAAAAAAAATCATCCTTTAGATCAGTGAAAACACCATGCACTATCTAGTAAGTTGCATAACGAACCCAATTCATAACAACTAGACGTAGCAGCTGGTCTACAATTCTGAGTAACAATATTAATAACACCAGAAATAAAATAATGGATTTTGCCCAAACGAAAATATCAAATGAATACTTAAAATACGATTTTTCATTTGCTGTTGAAAAGCAAAATCCCTTATGTGGAGAAGTTTTAAGCAATGGTATGACGAAACTTCCTTACTTTTGCGTCATCTTGGAACAAAACACTCACAGTACAAAGAAAGAAGATAGCTATTTTTTTTAAACTATGGAATAAATGCTAGTTTTTAATCTTATTTAGTGTCAAGTAACAAAGAGAATGAAAATACTATGGAAGCTTCTTATAGAATTAGCTGCCACAATGCAAAGCGCAGTAAAAACCACACCTTTGCTGAGGATTTGATAGCTTCTTTATAAAAGATGCTGTGCAGTGTATGTTTGATCATGACTATGTTTGTAAAATACGAAATTCCCGTTGTCAAACAATACAGTTTTATGACGAATTCAAGACATGTCAGACCATATTGAAGAAAGGGTAATTTGATTTTAAAAGATTGCTTACTTGGTAGATTTTTTTCACAAATATATAAACTCAACTTCGGACTATAGAACAGCTTCAATTACGGTATTTAAAATTGCAAATAAAATTTAGCTTATCATAAAAAAATATAATCTGAAAGACAGGCTGTTGTTTTTGAAATACTAAGCACCTTGTTATTAGTAAATCGTACGATCCGATCTGCCAAAGTTAAACATGCAAATACAGCTACACTTAACAAACTTTAAGGACTTTTCAGGAAATATTTTCCTAAATGAGGGAAGGGAGAAAATCTCTGGATTTCTGACAGATTTAGTGTAGAAAATATTCAGACATCTGCACTGTTCATTTTAGAAAAAGATAACTCATTGAACTTTCGACAGACTCTACGTTGAAGTTTTATTTCAAGTTAAAACCTCTTGGCAATTTTTATTAAGTATTAGTGATGAATATAGACGACTGAATAAAAAATTACTTCGTTTTAGTACCATTTATTACTACAGAATTAGCAAAGAGAGCTTTCTCTTCTTCATCAACACTTGAACTTGATTTAAAAAAAGTGACGCAAAAAAGACTAAAGGGTCACGTTACAAAAATGTCATTAGTTCCCAGAATAATAAATAAGTTCCCATCATTTTTATAATATAATTGCTTCTTTGGAATTTATAGTAACTATTATAACTGTGAAATATAAAAATTTTTGCTTTAACATTGAAACTTGAAACAGAGTACTATTGATTGGTTTCAATAAAATACAAGTTTAAAAATGCTTGTATTAAAATTATTTCCTCGGTTATATTATTTGATCTTCATCTGCACAAGTAAATAAAAAGTAAAATTAAAGTTATTTAATAATTATTATTTTATTTTATTAAAACTTACTGTAAATTTAAAGGAATGTAGATAAAATTAATTTCGAAATAAATATTATCCATCGTTTTTGAGAGTTTCACGAGCTGAAAGCTTATAGAAAGAGGGGTGACATTATAATATCCTACATTAATGAATTGACGCCTAAATGTAATACATTGATTTGTAAAAATAAATAGTACCTTTTTTGGGAGTACAAATTTGATAACAAATGTGCAAAGGAGTACGAAAGAGAAAAAAAAAGGTTGGCAACCACTGGACAAGAGTGATCTACTAAGACCCTTACAATAGAATAAGCTAAGTTTTCCGGTTCACACTTCGACTGAAACTTCTTACAGTTTCCTCACTCAACCACCTGTCGGATTAAACGACCATTTTGAAGAAGACATGATTTTTAGGTTATTTCTCTTATACCCGGCTCCGTCAAGGTCACTTGAGTGGGAGGTTACTGTAACACAATAAAAATATTGAGAACTTTGGTTTGAAAAAAAAAAACTGGTTATTAAAAAGAAACCAGCTTGTCACAGATTAATCCATAGGCTTTTACATACTCCTTAATAAATGGAAATTACATTATTTAATGGCTTCAAAACCTGTATGATTAAGGCTGAAAAATACAAGAAAATTATAGAAAGAAATTCTAGACCGATTTTATATCACACTAATAAATAAAGAACCTGATAAATGGATGTATGTTTCCTATAACAATTTAACTACAGATATTACAAAACATTTCAAAAATCAAGCCAATATGTATGTATTATCAAATTCCAAAATTAAACTAAAATATGTATGAAGAAATCCAAAGAATAAAAATTTGATGAAGAAAAATCTGGAAATTATCAAACTAATTGTAAGAGATTTACTTTAAAATATAGTGACCAAGAACAAGAAATATAAAATAGAGAATTAAGGTACATAAAGCAATCGAAAATTTCAACAAAAAAACATTGGTCATGGCAAAACACGCAGTTAAAACTAAACTCAACTGTTATTCACAAGTAAAATTATTTAAAAAAATCCAAAACAACAATTACACTAGGCTTACCAAACTATTTTTATAAAGGAGAACCAAAATGAATAACATTTCCAAAATTCACCGTCACTGTCTTCAATCTAATTAAATGTAGAAATATATACCCGTACATATTTCATAATCTTTAAACCACTTTTAAAAATAAAACTGAATTATTGAATTGGAGTCTTTGTTTTTAAATTAAGTAATCAAATGCAATAAGAAGTAGTACAAATTGTAAGTACTAAGGAATGCTACAAAAATCTTTTCAGTCTGCCCCATTAACCTATAGACTTAATATTTTGCATGAAGCATCATTTCAAACTATGAAACCTATAGTTTTATGGTGCTCCACTGCACGGGATTTGGCTGAGCGTTAGTGAACATTTTTACGTTGGTATTATGCGTAAAAATGATGAAAACGAGAAAATATCTTTAAATTTAGTACACAGATGTAGTAACACGTACAGTCTATCAGAATGAAATTAACTAATTATGAAATATTCCACGTAGCCTAGACGAGGCACGTGTGTGACGTGACACGTGGTGTACTCGTATAGTACTCGCACCTCGTCCTGTAGTTAAAATAACTTTTACACGTAAATATTTATTGTCACTTTTGCTTAAAACTTTAAATCAAAGTACTTCTCAACTAAATAGCATTTATCCTCCACACTTTAAACCAATAATATGATAATTTACCAAATATGCCGATTACGGATATACTAATCGCGTTACTTAAGGTTACAAAAAGCCTTTCATCTGATTTACAAGAGAGCTTAAAAGAAAAGAGATCCTCGCCGAGATAAGTCGAACTGCAAATTTCCACAATGCGCATTGAATCATAAGGTTTGACAATCAGCTCATTCCCAACAATGAGCTCGTTTTTTCATCTGTTATAATGAGATCTGCTCCATCAACACTTTCGTTCATTCCTTTAATCACCTGAAATATCATCGACAGTAAAGATTAACCACAGGATATTGCTAGGAACGCAATTACTGCACAAACGTGGACTTTGGGCTTAAATAGAATAACATCTCTATGATATTGCGTAGAACGTAAACTTGATTGTACGTTAGAATAGAATAATAATACTTTCTTTATTAAGGCGAAATTACGACCTTTCTTTCATGTAACCTCACAAACAAAAAAATATCTTAATAGTACAAAAAAGGCTTACCTAAATAAAATTTACTAACAAATATTCCATTCACTCTTACATTCACACCGTCACGATTCAGAGAGTTGCGTTAGTAACTTATCCGAGTCTGACAACAATACGGGTTTGCTTCTTCAGCAACTGAATAGATTCTCTCCTTATAAACTGAAATTTCTGCTTCGTTACAAGAGTGATACATCATTGACAGTAAAGTTCAATCTCAGGATATTAGTAGAAACAAATATAATGCAAAATCGAAAATATGTATAGAATAACATCTTTCTATGACATTAAGCAGAACTTAAACTTGAGTTTAAGTTAGTCACATAACTGAATCTGACAACAATACGTGTTTGGTTCTTCAAGTCTTCTCACAACCTGAAATGTCTGCTTTTTTAAACGAAAGAAATTATTACATCGACAACAAACTTTAACGTCAAGATTTTCTTAGTGCTATAAAACGTGTATGGAACAACATCTGGCCCTAAAAATACAAAGAGCGAAAACTTGAGTGTACGTTCCCTACTTAAACAAGTCTGGTAACAATACGTGTTGTTTTTTTCTTCAATAAAGAAGTAAATTGTCTTTTTATTGCAAGAATCGAATAACATCGACGATAAACTTTAACCTCAGGATTCGTGGGAAATATATCTAGTGTTCTAAAGAAAACGTGTATAGAATAACATCTAACTCTGGTGTTACAGAGAACGTAACTTCAGTGAACCTTAGTTACTTAAGCAAGTCCTGACACCGATACGTGTTACAGGCGTACCAACTTGTCCTCATTGTATCATAAGTATCATTACACACAAAACTACATACTAACACGTAACGAAATGTCATTACAATATATCATATAAAAATGTGTTATGAAGAGAAAGGTTCATACTTCTTCTATGAAATAACAATTCGTTTAAGGAACTATAGAAATGTTAAAATATAATCTTATAATAAATTAGTCTTTTTCTTTGATTTATTTAGAAATTATTTAATTAATTAGACTGCCTAAATCATCTCTTCATTTATAATCAACCATTTATTATTTTCACACATCAAAAATAGATAAAACTTTTAAATGTATAAGCTCATAACATACCCAAAATTACGATAATTGTTTGGTAATTTAAAGTGTAAACTTCTTTAATGACCTCCTAAGTTTGTAACTTATTTCATTCCTTATAGAAAGACATAGAAGTATAGAAGTATCCTTATAGAAGTAAACAACACACAATATATAAAGAAAAACAAAAATCTTCGTAGAATATTTTTGTCGTAATTTTTAATTGACCTGTTTTTAATATACTTTACATTCTGGATGGCATTTTAAAGTAAAAGGCACATTAATTAAAAGGCTGTATAGTGGCATGGGTAAGTAGTAACCTAGTAGGGTAAGTAGTGGTAGTGGCGGTAGTAACATCATACATAAAAAGATGCAAAATCATTTGATATCTCCTTCATTTTAAATACATCTCTCTGTCCAATCTTATCTCGAGAGTAAATTGACCTATTGACTTGAAATTTTACATGAAGCTTAATTTATACACAGGAAACTACGAATACTACCATAATGCACGTCACTCCACGGTATTTGGGAAAATGTTAGAGAATATTAAACTAATGAAATGAGTTATGAGTTAAACATTTGTACATGCAACAACAGTAAAGGTTGCACGTTTGTGTCGTGCTTACTCCTACGTTGTTTAACAAAACAGTATATATTTATTAATAAATAAATGCAGTGTAATAATAATCCATATATCCACACATTACAAAAGTCGTGAAATAACGTTTAAACTACAACAACAACAAAAACACCTTTGCTGGTCGAAAGTAAAGTTGTTTCTCAATTGGAAATGTATGCATTTATAATGTTTCAAATAGGACTGAACAAGTAAACCAATTAATTGCTACAAACGTGGGCATTGGTGCGACTCAAACTAAAACATTAATACATTCCATGCTGATGTTTCATACATTCATTTGATGTTTATGTTCGTCTATATTCCGTTTAAATTATTTGCGTAAATGTATACCTGATCGATACAAAAAGTGCCCAGATAATTTTAAATCAGATGGATGGAAGTTATTATTTCTTGGGTTAGTAATCCAAGTGTAACATTGTAATATTATAGAAATGTGTAAAAGAAAGTTGCAGATGAGGAAATAAGAGTGTAAAAGTTACACAGGATTGAGTAAGAAACTACCAAGAGGAGCAGATCACAATTTAAAGGCCGTCTGAGATGTTTCACTGCCAAGTTTATGGTCTGTGTCTTTCCTGCAGCTAGAACTTTTCATTTATCAAAACGTCTTTCTGGCAAGATATCATTTTACGATGAACTAAGCCAAATGCTTTCCAATAATCCTTCATTACAAAGAAATGCTCCATCTCCTGTATATTTCTCATCAATGAAGGCAATAACGAATTGGATCTAGCAATCGCAGGTATCCAAAGCTATTGCTACAGTTTTAGTAGTGTTATGTTTTGATTCATTAAATTATCTACAATTTGCTTAAATTCGAACATACCATTACTTTACTTACTCAAAAACCAAAGTCCCCTTAAATTTTTGGTTATAGTAGAATTTTGTTCAAACACAGTAAAACATAAACTGTTTAAGCTTCCATAATACAAAATGCCTTCGAATTGACTTGCTGCAAAAAGCACACTGCAGTCCTACTGAAAATCAAACAACTCATCCCAAATATCCGACCTATATTCCATTTTCCTAATCCAAGTTTGATTTAATCAGTGAGTAAAGTTGTTATGTTTAGCCAAAGGATTGGTATCCGGGACATTCAGTATTGCTTTACTTTACTATACTATTATTGGAGTGCAAAATCTAGTTCTAACGCAAACTTCAGATTATGTTATGAGGAACTTAATATAGTTAAAAATAATACGTATGAAAAATATTTATGTAAATTTGATTACTGTTATTTACAGTAAAAAATTAAAATATGTATTTTTTATACACGTTTAATTTTATTTTTATAATATTAGAAATAAAAGGAGTCGATGGGTGGACACAAAAATTGTGTAATTCAAAATATTGTTTTCTTACATATTTAAGATAAGCAAAGTAAGCTTTGACAAAGATGAATCGGTCAAAACTGACTTTGGCTTAAATTTACTCCTAGTTTTGATTGACTGGCTTGGTTCAAGTTGTTAACTCTAAAGGTGATGGCCTTTGATTTAAATCTGTTTTTACTGACTAGTTAGTTAAGCCTTTTTGAGTCTTAACTCATCACATGTATGACTTTGCTTCAGATATTTTCAACTTACTTGACCGTTTTAAGTTCGTATCTCTTAAATATTTCTCATACATCCATCTATTATGCAAAGATCTGTTAGATTTCTGCGTAGAACTTTTTTAGTTATGTATTAATTATCGTTTCATACAGTTTCTAAAATTCCCTATGTTCCCTTCTTTCAGTTTAATATATGCACAAAAAACTCACTTTCACTTGATTCGCACAGCAAAAATAATGTGAAACATTTTTCTCTTCGTTACTATAGTACTTTCTTCCATAGAGAATATCGACTGGAACTATGAAGTATGGAACCATCACCTACTACTATGTATAAACTCTAAGGGAATATTTCCAAAGATGTAGTGGATAATCTATGTAAGCTACGGAGCATGGCTATTTCATGAACAGCTAACAGATTGTATACTTTTAAATAGCCCTTATGAGTTAATGATGGCCGGAAGTAACTTTTAAACAGCTCGTGCCCACTTGTAACTTACAGAGAGCAGCGCTCATTTCCTTCTACTTTTCCTGGTAAAATAAAATTTAAACCTCATAACTTCAACATGAAATGAAACATGGTTAATTATGCCAAAGTTTGATCTTAGTTTTATGTTTTCTACTGTTCGCCAAGGAAAATAAGAAACATTTTAGAAATAATAAGAATGAAAACAAGTTCTACAGAGAAATAGCTTGAAATTGGCTAAACACTAGCAACCAGTAATATAAAATTCATAATAAACATAAGCGTTTGGTGAATAGTTAATTAAGCTCCAGGCAATCTCTAGAAAGCTCTCATCTCTTCAACTGCATATGCAGGCCACTGCTTATTATTTGGTTTTGCGAAAATTAGCAGATTCAGTTAAAAATCGGTTAATTTTAGTTAGTTTTCTACAGCAAAAAAAAAATATAAGGTAAAATTGCATGCATTGGTTCGATACGGTGTGAATCAGGACGCTTTGATTTTATTTATAACAAAATACATTACTATATCAATAATTTTTTTTTCTGCGTGATAATATTAACATAATAGAACAATATTTTTAATATACTTATACAGATCTACTGCCATCCTTCTCCAGTCGATATTCAGTCTGAAATAGTCACGTAGCGTTTTGTTCAAAGGTTATATACGGTCGCGTTCCTAATATAAGACAAGGCATGTTTGCACAGCGAGAGTCAATTAGTGGCTGAGTGATGGAGGGTGAAGGGGAGGGGACATCAAGCTTCAACTGCTGATTGCTGGTATAGAAATGATGAACTCAGTGTCCAATCAACATTGTGCTGATAACAGCAGAACCAACTCTACTTCCCCTCTCGCGACAAATGTATGTCAATTACTTGACCGTGACAGTATTATTTCAAATAGTGTGAAATACACTTGATAATAGAGGTGAAGTATATGTTCTATGAAAACTTATACAGGTTCTGGTGTAACGGGAACAGTTAGAGATTGCATTAAATCTGATTGCAATGACATGCTTGGCCGAAATCAAACGACAACCTATCAACTTCAGCTTCTGTGCCAATGTTAATAGATATTGATCAGAAGCTGTTTAGATCTCCAGTAGGACTGTAGGGGAATTATTTTGGTTTATATGTTATGGATTGATGTGGTTATTCAACCTCATTGTCTTAAATGTCGTATGGTAGCAAGAGTTGTGTTTATTAACGACACAAATTAACGAAGACATTCTTCAAATTCTTTGCCAATTTTAAATATGTTGATCATAGGCTGTGATAGGCTGTTTAGCCTGGCTCTAGGAGCAAGAATGTGATTAAATAAATCTCATTGTCTTAAATGTCGTATGGTGGCAGGAATTGTGTTTATTAACAACACAAATTAACGAAGGCATTCTTCAACATCTTTGCCAATTTTATATATGTTGATCATAGGCTGTGATAGGCTGTTTAGCCTGGCTCTAGGAGCAAGAATGTGATTAAATAAATCTCATTGTCTTAAATGTAGTAAGTCAACAAGAAAATATCTTACCGAAATAATTACCGATTACATTCCTAAATAAGAACAGACTAAAATATTGTATTTTTTAACATTTTTTACATATTAAGTTTCAGTAAGACAGAGAACAGTGAATTCGTCATACGATTAAATAGAATTCATATCAAAACTTCAGTTAATAATCACTTAAAGTTAATGTACAACTAGAAAAACTATAAAACTTAAAAACCTATTACACTTTAAATGTATAATATTGAATACAGCAACTAATTTAAGTAAGTTTACTACGCAAAGACTGCACCTTGCTCTAAGCTCAGGGTTAAATGAAACTCTTCAAAAGCTGAAGATAGTGATTAACTTTCTAATTGAAAGGTTCATAAGCAGACTTAATTTTTTAACTTTGTTCATTTCCACGGAACTTTTTGCGACCATTTCACAGCACTAAAAGGTCATTAACATGTGTTATGAATAATTTATTTAGACCCATGAAAGCTACATGTTTCAATTACAAAACACTCATTCTCTAGTGGACTTACTCAGACATTAACTTTGTGATATATTTTTACAATAAAATAAAATGTACATTGTCAACATAGATAATCCTCTCAGTTACTTATGCAGAGACTTGTAATGAACAATAATCTATTAAATTCAATACTTTTCACCTGCGAGAAATTTGAAATGCAATAAAAAATTGCTTAAATTAAAAATTGTTCAGTCTTCAGTGGAGTTCTTCAGACAGTATATTAGTGAATAATACGCCAATGCAAACATTTAAAGTTTGAGATAAGTAGTTGCAACACTAAACAAATAGCTAAGGTAATTTTACAGTATCGTATACTTGTAGCGACCAAAATATACGTAAAACTATTTACAATTAGATGTAAACTGCGCTGTATGCACTGCTAGTAATATCAGTAGAACAACTAACACAATTTTAATATAAGACTTAATAAATCACTTTAACGCCAGAATGTTGGCCCGTAATACAACACCTCTTGAAGTATTGGAAACGACTCGTAAGGTTTTGACCTAAGATGGTTATCGATTTTTTATATCACAATAAAGGATATTATTTGGATTGTCATAGCCAATATATGGGAAAAAACAATTGGTGTTCCTCTACCCTAGTTAAATATTACAATTTAAGAAAGTACATTATTAATTACTTTTAAATCTTGTACACAAGAAAGTTATGCTTTATTATAAGTTTGGGAACGTACAAAATGCGCTATATTTTCATAAAATGGCTCCTGAAACAGATATCTTACATAAAATCGTGGCCGTTTAAGGTAAAATATTGATTTTATTTCAATAGCCGCCATTTATGTAGAATAAATATTTTGATGTGTGGGTAAGCAGCATAATTAGTTTGCTTTATAATTTTATAAAAATTAATACATTCACGATTATATGCATATTGACCTAGACTTACATTTACACTTCCCTTGAACCAACTTAACAATGTAGGAGCATGTGATTGCGGCAAAAATAAGGAGTTCAGTAAAGGTTCCATGTTAAATTTGCTAAGTTCAAAAAAATTAAGATGTTTCCAGACATTTAAAAGTCCTGCATACACACAGCACACTATTTACTTCTGTTAAAACTAGCTTCGATTACACCCAACAAACAAGAGAACAATGTAAATTAATTTGCTTTCGTTACAAATACAGGCTTTATATATTGCTGAATCCATATGGATTAACCAGTATAAAGTTTGTTTTCCCGATTTTGTGTATTTTAAAACTGCAACAATAAAACACATGTGATGTTTGTCTTGTCGAAAGACAAACACACATATCTACCGCAACCTGTTTTGTTGTTACACGTATATTATCAGTATAAAAAATGTTTTGGCCCAATCCTGCAAGTTATAATCTAAAGATAAGTTTATTAGAGGTAAATTAATCAGGAAAATAAACAGGATTATTAGAAAAACCGGAAATAAAACAACCGATTACGATTTTCGAGGTTCTGTTCTGTTCATGTGTGTAACAGTCTTGACTAAGTATTTCATATCTACACCTCCTAAGTGATAGAAGCTATTTGCTACAAATAAGTAAACTTTAGCTAACTATTTTATTTATTTTATTTTTATTTTATTTTTTCACTTCCAACGGTAAATCCATTATACAATTTCCATATATTAATCTAAATAACTTAAACATACAAATAATAAATATAAAAAACTTACCAGGCTACGATTTACAATAAGAAATTAAATACATTGATATTAATATATATTGATCTGAACTCTATGCGCAAAAATGATCACTGATTTACTAGAAAACTCCGGTTCTGACAAAATGCTCAAGCATATAATCAACTGGTCATAATAGACCAATAATATATTCAATAATTTTATAAGTTTTGTCACAACCAATCAGTTACTATACAATTTATTTAACAGCAAATGAATGTGAAACAATAAGAATAACAACAATAATAACATGATAATATAACAATATATAAATAAATAATGCAATAAACAATAACTATAATATATATATATATATATATATATATATATATATATATATATATAATATATAACATAACAATAATTACATGTAAGCGTAAACATTAGATAAGACAACAACTTAAATATTAACATTAACCCCAATAAATAATCCTAAAATAATATAACAATAGTAAGGTATCAGGTATCAGGTCACAGATTCACGGGTGTGTGTGTGTGTGTGTGTGTTAACTTCTGTTAGGTCAAAAAGGCATGTTTTCATCACATAGAACATTATTGAGGTCCTTTCTGACTACAGCGTCATGGGAATAAGCAGCTTAAGCTATAGTAGAAAGCTGAGCTAGTACTGTATGAAACTCTTTTACCTGTTCTACAAATGTAAGACGAGACACTTTTTTACCCCTTAACCAGTTTAAATTGTTTATTCACATTCAAGAACCAAGTTAAAGGAGTGACGCTGTGTGTTATTGATAGTGTGTTCAAGTTTAGTCACAGCAATTTGACTCAAAATAAGGATGTAACATGTCTGCTTAAAGTTCAAGCAATTTGTTAAAGGGTATGAAAGGATATTTTTATAGATATTTTATAATTGAATTGTATATTTGTAAGTGTTTTCGTCACACAATCTTTAGTTATCCTTATATTTCTGAGATTAGAAACAACCAAAGATAAATTACAACCTTAGTTTATAGTGCGGTGAAACTGGCAAGTACCTGGTCAAGTACCACAGTAGAGAAGTTTGAGATCTGTGACAAGAGACGATCCAAGTAAAACCACTGTGGTAACCCGTATCTCTCTTACCTGGCTGGCATTAACTGGACTTTCTCAAGTTCCTACAAAGTGTAGAGATTACTGAGGCAACTTTATATATTGTTGTAATGTCAACATGTGGATACATCCTTAGATTTATTTGAAATTAAAGTGTATTTATAGGTAATCTTAATATTATTATAAATGCGAAAGTGCCTTAGTTCATTTGTTTTGGTATCACGTGTAAACTACTCAACCGACGGTACTAAACTTTTACTTGGAGATCCTAGGACCCTTAAGATAAAATAGGCGTATTTTTATTTCGTAAATCCTTTCGGGCTGACAAAAAATAACATCTTGCTCTTTAAAATTGTGCAATAATTATTGATAGTGCCTGCCAAATGTAATCAACTGTTCTGTGTAAACTATATTTATTATTTTCTATTTGTTTACATTTATAATGAGTAAATTGTCTAAAGAGTAAAATTTTTATTAAAAATTTATATTTCAGCGATTAGGTAAATATTAAGCTACATTAGAAAATGTCCTAAAGCATTAGGTCAGAATTTGACTCCGAATACTCCTTTTGAAGCAGTCGACAAGTACTGTGTTTAATGAAATTTCACTGACAGTTCACAGACTAATGCACCAACTCAGCTCTAAGTTTTCTATAATATTAAAAATCTTTTACGATAAATTTAAATACTGATATAAGATCCACGTTAATTTTCTTTTGACAGAAGTAAGCTTCTCTGATCTGTGCTCTATATTTTATACATCGGGAAAAATACTAAGACCGGATTAAATTAAAATTAGCATAAATATACACTTTTTAACATATTTTTTTAACGCGGGAAGAAGAAAAACAACATTGGCATCGGGAATATAATTAACTCGAACCACAAGAGCCCACACAGGTAGAAAACCTATTTAATAGGGTGCCAAGTAATTGCGTATTATATTGAAAGCAAAGACCGGAATTCGAGTACGCCTCATCCCGTGTTACGTAACAGACTTCGTTCGCTACGGTGGTATGAAAGTGTGTAGTATATGTGTACTATTTCACATGGTAAAATATATGTGATTGTATTAAGTTTGTTTTCACATTTTTTTATTTTCATATTTTACCAATCCCAATCGTTAAACATAACACCAAGTAAACGTTTGGTGCTAAAAGTAAATATTTTCTCTTAAAAAGTCACGTAGTAATTTGTGCAAGAGAACCGAGATATACGGTCACGTTCCTAATAAGATAAGGCATGTTTGCACTGTGCAAGTCAATTATTGGCTGAGTGATGGGGGGTGAAGGGGAGGGGTCAGCAAGTCCCGACTGCTGATTGCTGGTACAGAAATGATGAACTCTGTGTCCAATCAACATCGTGCTGATATTAGAGAACCAACTGTACTTCCTCTCTCGTGACCAGACAAATGTATGTCAATCACTTGACCGTGACTTTATTATTTCAAATATTGAATTGTGACATAACCTTTACAATTACTGTTTTATTTTAAGTATTTGTACTTTAAAAATTATTATGTACATTTTATAGGGTACTATCAGTTTAATAAACATGCATGTTAGAATGGCAATCGACTATTTTTATTTTAACCTCAAGATTCAATTGTTACTCTTTATTCAATTTTCTCTTGTGTAATATGGGATTTTTCTAAAACTTGTACACTTTCTGATGTAAAGTTAACATTTATAATGGTCTGAAAACCTATTTCCAAATATTACGTACACCTGAAGCAAACGGAATCCTATAAACTTTAGCTACTATGCCAATGTTAATAGATATTAATTTAAAAGCTACGGCGATGTCCAGCCTGATTCTAGGAAAAGGTTATGGTTACTAGATTGTGGATTGATGTAATTAATTAAAAATCATTGGCCTAAATGTTATAAAGCATTTTGTATTTTTACGACAAACCCCATAGACCGCTTTAAAACAGTGTTTTAGGCTATAAAGAGTACAGAGATTGACATACATTTAAAAATTAATTAGATATACTACTCAAAAGGAAGCGAAAATCTATATACAATTTTATTGTATGTGAAAATTTAATTTTAACAACCCCATTGGGCTGAAGGCAAGCAACTCAAACTTAAATGTGTCAACCAATTTTAAACTGATATTGATAAAAAAAGAAAGGAAAATACTAGGAGGGAGTGTCCAGCCAGACTGTTGTAGGAAGAATGAGGTTAATTAAACCTCATTGTCCTAAATATCGGATGTCAAAAGGAAAATATCTTAAGAAAAAAGTAACTAATGCGTTCATAAGAAGGTCTATATAATTTTGTATTAAAAATATGAATAAAAGATAGTATATAACCTTTGTGTTAGTTGCACAAAGTACAATTAAAAGAACATCATATTTACATCTTTGTTCTGATTTACATCCACACATGAGCGAATAAATACAATTCATATTAAAATCTCAATTAATACTCTAATAACCTGTATTTACTAAGAGAAAAATCAAACATAAAAAGCAACTAAACTTTACCAATATAATATTTCAAACAGTAACTAATTTAACTAAGTTTACCACGCAAAGATTGCACCTCCCTCTAAGCTTAGGGTAAAATGAAACTGTTCAAAAGCTGATTAACTCTCAAATTGAAAAGTTTCAAAGTAAACTGAGTTTTCCAACTGAATTCACTTCTTGGAACTATGCAATTTATTTTAAAACCATTACAAAGTCATAAAATTGTATTTATGATTGAATTGAAACAAAAATTAAAAATCCAGAAGAATAAAGCTATGTGACAATCGTGTAAAAGACTAAAACAATAACGTCAACAGTTATTTCTATTTATTAATCTCATTTCATTTAATAACCCCAACATTCATGATGTGTAATAACAAGTTCTGAGAAGAAAAACAAACAATGTTTTATAAAATATTAAATAAGTGATTGTTTGTTTTAAATCAACTTTGCTTGGTTGATATCATTATCATTTTACCGATTCCCGTATAACTCAACAATTTGCTTAACGATAATACAAACCTTCAATAACGTGATATATCATGTTTAATAAATTACCTTTGCATGTTTAAATAATCATTTATGCATAAGTTCGAATTTTTATACTACTTACATTCTTTGTTTGAAGTTTATTTTTTCATTTTCTTGACGATGGAATGATTGTGAAGGAAACAGAATTTTACTATCATTCAGGGAATTCGTGTTACTGATTTTTTGTTTCACTGAACGATGGCAAAAATCCGGAAAAAATCCTGTTTCCTACTTACCATAATACAACCAATACACTTAACCAGTTCTATATAAATCATTTGTAATAGTTGTTTGTACCCGGCAAAAAAATGAAAAAACATTAAATCGTTTTTATTTCAGTGCAGAAATAGAGGGAGACCCTCATGTATATCCGGGTTCAGATAGATTAACCATTAAAGAAGCAATGTTCCAGATTTGGTTGTGTCCTTAATCTGTAAAAATAACCGAAACGTGATGTTTGAATTTTCTTTTTCACGATGGAAAGATTGTTAACGGAATATGATTTTCTCGGATATTTGCAATAGTTCGGTGAAAATATGTATCACTGAACGATGCCAAATGTCCGGAAAAGTTCTGTTTCCTTCACGGACACGTGATGTTTTCCTTGTCGAGCACACAAGAATTTTACCAAAAATCATTAAAAGCAAAGTACCAGCACGGACAATTGCATTGCTGTAAGTTTTAATTGGCTGAGAGTTAGCGAAGCCAACTCGAGTGGATGGAAAATTGACATGTCTGTCGTCTATTTGTCCTCCTGATATCTTGATAACGAATTAACCCATAGACTAGATGTAGAAGCTTCATTTCTATATAAGCAATGTTGAGTTCTATGACGTTTCATGTCACTTCTTGCGATTTAGATCAGCTTGAGCGAACATTTTTGTTTTGGTCTTAGGGAAAACGATAGTGGTAACTAGAAAATAGCTGAATAAATAAATTTGAAAGCAGTAAAATCATATGAAATTTTAACCTAAGAAATAGTTATACTTTTAGCCTAATTAAACGAGCTATACCCTTGTGAAATTACACGTGCTACATCAGCGAGCCTGTTTTGCAACATGTGACATGTGTACTTATAATCCAGTACACCGCCTATACTGACCCCGTGGGTTTACATAAGTTAATGCTATCACGATATAGAAAATAAATAGAAACTAATATAAAAGTTACAAGAAGTACATTTGTATAAAAACATGGTTTACCTATTATGTCATGGAAACATATCAACACCCAGGGACGATCCAATTTAAACTTTGCAGAACTCTCTGATCGTGTGGTAATTGCGAAATACAATGTCGAGTATGAGAGGTGAGTAGTTTGTACCACATTTTGCCACCAATTATTACTTTCCACCGGGGTGCCTTCCTGTAATCACGCCATCACTGGGCCAAACAAATTGATAACCTTACAGTATGTTTTGTATATTTAAAAAATCATTGTTTGGGTGAGCATATTTTTTACATTATTTGAATTTTTCCATACATTAAATATATGAGGTCCACATCCTGTATAAACACTATTTTCCTTGAAATCGATTTATAAATTTACTATGAAAGAGGAAATAAATCAATCACCCTAGTTTTAGCGGTGATCAAAATGGGAGGATATTAAAAGGGTTAAAATAAGAAGCGATGATTGTCTTTTCAGATAATGTTTTATTAGCATTTACGAGTATCATTAAAAACTACTAAAATGTAAAATCAGCGTTAGCTACTTATATACATACACCGACATTAGCTACTTTTCGTCCATATAAATAGTTGTCTAACGATGGTGAATTTGTGGCTGGGAAAAAAACATAAACTAATAAATGTATCGTTTCATACTATTAAACCTTTGAATTTTCTACCTATTCGACCTCCACCGAAATACGCTTAATTTTTTTGTACATAAAATAATTTAGAAGAATTTTTCTTAGTAAGGATCCTCTGTTGATTACAAATAAAATTAGATAGTAGGCTTATACAATATAAATTATTTGTCTCCTTGACCATTAGGTGGGGGTTTTTTTTATAGAATTTATGATTTTCCTGAACATCTGATATCATAGACATTTTCAAAATCAATCTTTATAAAAACAGAATGTATTATTTTTCACAACTTGTTTTTAAATAAATTAAATAGTCAATACTGTTTAATTTATATAGCTTGCCCTTTGTTACAAACGTAATAACAAACTTGTTCACGCTAAATATCTCAATGCATTAGAGACTAACATTGGCGTTGGCAGTTCGTGAAGATACGAAGTTTAGGTTTGTCGCTTTCTCAGCTTCCCTTTGTCACTCAAATCGGGTCTGGTAACACTTTTAACTTTGGAACCCTGAAGGAGATATCAAATGACTTTGCATCTTGTTATTTACTTGTCAGTAACGCTAGGATAACTAATACAGGCTCATAGTTTAATACTTCAATCTATAGGTAAAGTATATAAAATACCGGATGAATTAAAATTGCGGCAAAAATTAAATGAATATATGTAAACGGTTTATTTTTCTTTCTATATGTATTTTGTTTACTTTTTCTATAAGAAATGAACCAAATTACAAACTTGGGAACTCATTACAGATGTGTGTGCTTTAAATTACCAAACAACTATCGTACTTTTGGAAATTTTATTAGCATATACATATATTAGTTGTATGAATTTTCATTGTTTCAAAAAATAAATGGTTAATGATTTGTAAAGAGATGATTAAGGTAATTACATTTATTGTATAATTCTGAAATACATTTAATAAAAATATCAATTATTAAAACATCATATTTTAATAGCATATCTATAATTCTATAATTTCACACATATTGTTACCAGACATGTTTAGATAGCTAACGTTTACTCAAGTTCGTAAAGTTAGGGACAGATGTTATTAACTATACATATTATTATATATACTATATATTATTATATATATATTATTATTCTATACACGTTTTTAATTTACAGCACTCGATATATTAAAAAAAACTTTTATTGTCGATGTAATGTAATTCGTTTTGAAAGCAGACAACTCAGCTTCTAAGGAGACTGAAGAGGCAAACACGTATTGTTGTCGAACTCGGTTATGTGACTAACTTGAATTTAAGTTTGCGTCCTCTGTAATATCAGAGCCAGGTGTTATTCTATACACGTATTTACCTCAGAGCGCTCGATATATTCCCATCAAAATCTGTGGTTACATTCTAATGGCTACGTTATGGCATTCGTGAGACAAAGGAGACATTTCAGTTTATAAGTATTTATCCTACCCATTACTGAAAAAGCAAGAACGTATGGGTTATAATACTTGGTTATGTAAACATAAACTTAAGTTAAAGTTCTCTGTAATATCAAAGGCAGGTGTTATTCTATACACGTATTTACCTCAGAGCGCTCGATATATTCCCAACCAAATCTGTGGTTAAATTGTAATGGCGATGTTAAGCCATTCGTGTAACAAAGCAGAATTGAAGTTTATAAGTATTCATCCTACTCATTACTAAAGAAGCAAGCACATATGGGGTGTAATACTTGGTTATGTAGACGTAAACTTAAATTTACGTTCTCTGTATTATCAGAGCTGAGTTTTTTTTTGTATACAAGTTACGTTTGAGCATTCGATAATTTTCTACCAAAAACCTAAAGTTAAACTTTACTGTCGATTGAATGAAATTCTTGTAACGAAGCAGTGATTTCAGGTTGTAAGGATATTAAAGAGACGAATAAAAGTGTTGATGCAGCAGATCTCATTATAACAGATCATTGTAGGGAATAAGCTGATTGTCAAACCGTTTGATTGAAGGCGTATTGTGGAGATGTGCAGTTTAACTTATCTCGGCGAGGATCTATTTTCTTTTAAGCTCTCTTGTAAATCAGATGACAGTTGTTCTGTAATGTTTAGTAACACGATTAGTATATTATAATCGGCGAATTCGGTAAATTATAATATTTTTGTTTTAAGTGTAGAGGGCCTTTGCCTTTGTAGTTGAGAACATTGATTTAGTTTTAAGCAAATGTGACAATAAATAATTACGCGTAAAAGTTATTTTAACTACATGACGAGGTGCGAGTAGTACACACTGTGTGTTACGTCACACATGTGGCTCGCCTAGGCTGCGTGGAATATTTCATCGTTAATTAATTTCATTCTAATAGACTGTATGTGTACTAAATCTCGAGATATTGTCTGGTTTACACCATGGTTAGCCATATACCAATTATGATTACCCATAACACCCACGTAAAAAATGTTCGCTAACGCTCAGCCAAATCCCGTGGACATGCAAATCGTCAAATTCGACGTTGCTTATTTTTATATAAATCTTCATGCAAAATATTAATTCTAAAGGTCAATTTTCTCTTGAGATATCGTCTGGGCAGACCTTACGTCCAGCCTTTCTTACTACTTAGAATTGGTACTCAGGTTCTTCGATACAATCTAGTGACAGACTTTTTAAACCAATTAAGTGTAACCTATAGCTGAATGTCGATTTTAAGCTTTATATTCTAAAGGGTTTAGTATGTTTAACTTTATCTATATTTAACATCGTATCTATATGGTCATTTCTAAATACATTTTATAATATTAACATAAAAATTGACTAATTATTATGAAACAAATGTGATATACATTGTACCAGCTTCTTTCTTTTTGAATTTGATTACTTAATTTAGAGACAGAAGTTACTCCAATAGAAACTTAATTTTATTTGTGTCAGGCCTGGTTGTAAGCCAGGTAATTTTTAAAATTCGTTTTTAAATAAAAACATTTAAAATATAAAGAGATAAAACTTTCAAATACAAGAAGTATACCTAATGAACCTGGGTTCATTATTTACAAATCATTTTGGATCTTTTTTTATAAAAATCGTTTCGTAAGCATCGAGAAATATTTATTTTGGATTTATTTAATAATTTTATTTACGAAAAACAGTACCCAGTTTAACTGCGTGGTTTTCAATGTCCGATCTTTTTATTGTCAATATTTTAAACACACATTACGTTCCTTAACTCTCTTTTGTATCTTCCTTTTATTTGGACCATGTATTTTAAATTACAGTTACGCAACCGTGCAGTGAAAAAAATACTTAACACCCTATAGAAGAACTTTAATGTCCTTACTGGACAACGTAAAGGATTTTACACAAAACTGTACATGCACAACTATTTTAATACGATAGAAAAACCACACACACAAAAAAAGAGATCGTTCCATATACAAAACGTTGCTTACCGACTGTTGTTTGCCATTAGTAATTTTGCCAGTGATTGGCCAAAGGACAACAGTGTTAGCTGATTGACAATATTCCACTGATTAAAAAGTAGACTTTTCATTTAACGCTTGTATTATTATTGGGCATCGTATTATTATACCACCGCCTGGTATATATCCTAATACATTTCAAGAGGTGCCTGCAATATTCAGTGAGTAAAGTGTTGGCAAAGTCTCTCCGTTATCTCGTCACTAGATGTCTCCCTTCCTTGTGATCAACCGTAATACAAGTCTACATTGTCAAAAGGAAGTTTTGTTCTCAGATTTTCCAACATACAATGATTTGGGGAGATTTTTGCTTCTTATTTTTAACTGAACTGCGTCTTCAGTATTGACTAGAAACGAATATCATCAGCCATTTTTAATATCTATAATTTTGATGATAAACATTCATGTCTTAACATTCATTTATTCGAGACTAATTTCAATCATATCTGTTATAACCTATATCGTTTGAAAGCCCATGAATTATTCTTTATGTTTAGTGGTTTTTTGATTTCTCATACTCTGTACTAAACATTAGTCTACAAAATTTTCATCAGCTGTTGTTTCAAGAAAAAATATGTTTGCATTGTTTGTTGTTACTCAGATGCGAACGTGTGAATTTCGCAGTTGATTTTTGTCTATTTTTGTCCTTGTTTTTCGCTTTCAGTTCATTGTTATGCAGTTAATAATTGTTAAAATTATATTATTGCATGTAAATATTGTTTATGTTTTTTAAAAAAGAATCATTATTTTGACTTTCCTCAATATATCTAAATATAATGAATTATATTATTGCATTTAAATATTGTTTATGTTTTTCGTAAAAGATAATCATTATTTTGACTTTCCTCTATATACCTAAATATTATGAATTGCTAAAAAACTTACGGCATTGTTTATTTCTATATTCATAGCAAACTTAGCTACAGGTAGGCTATTCTAACTGTTGTATTGCTACTATGTCTAGTGTAAGTGAAAGTAAGAGTGTGTTTATATATATATATTAGCTGTTACCTGCGGCTTTTCACGCAATCTTTAGAACCGAAGTCCTTATATTACCTAGTAAAAGCAATTATTATGTAATATGATGAGAGTCCTATAGAAATTTTAAAACGTAAGTAGGCATAGATCAGGTAGATATTATTTAAGTTCATGGTAAATAGTATCATAGTTTAACTTAATTATTATATCATGTTTGGCACGTGTAGGAGCATTTCTGGTTCTAATTAATGATATACTACGTAACGTCACAGCTGAATCTGCCTTGTCATCCCGATCACGAAAACTCAAATCTCGGATCACACACTTCGGGCAAAAAGCGTATAATTCCAGTCCTCGTCATACATTTCAGGTCTAAGATATTTCCAGTACCATAGTAAAGTTTGCCTTGTTCTGACGAAGAAAAAATATATGTACTTACGTAGAACCGAGATGCCTACTTCGGTTGAAAAGTGCCTACTTAAGACCGTTTAAATTCACTTACCTACTATGTCACAGTTTAGCTTGCCATATTGCCTCGATCAAAATACTATATACGTTCGATTATCTAGTTCTCGGAAATCTATTTTGGTCAAAATCATGTTGACATAGTTGAGTTTGCCTTGTCCTGATGAAGAAAATACACACATAAGTAGGACTGAAAAGCCTATTACGACCTAAGGGGAAGTCCTACCTACTTCTTATGTACTTTCGATATAAGAGGAAAATCCTTATTAAGGTTATGCAACATTGCAAAGTAATCGTTATTAATGTCTTGCATTACACTTGTTTTCTGGACTGTAGCCAGAGAAAGAATGAATCGTTGAACCATGTTACTATTCATTTCTCTGTTTTTCCATAAGCCATTGTTAAAATTTAATATCGTAATGTCAAGGAAGCCTACCAGTTTAAAGTAAATTATGTGAAAACATTCATAACTTTGTTTCTTAAGGTTAGTGTTATAACAGTATTTAATGCATTAGACGATTTTAATTCGTCACTGGCGCAATCTGGAGTAAAATTTATATATTAATGTTTTATTTATTATATGCATTTCAATACCGATCAACCACTGTTTACTTATTTATTGATAAAATTTAAATGTAAACAGATTTTTCAGAAAGTGTGTCGAACTACTATAGCTGTCAACAGCTGTTTAGTGCCAGTTTAATTTGAATTATGAAACGTAAAAACTACAATTGTTTCTGAATTCCAAAATATTCCAGATAACTTTTATTAACTTTTATTCATAAAAACCTTCCATGGATTTCAATTGGACATTTTACAAAAAGAACTAACCGAACTGGTCCAGCCGTTCTCGAAATTGGCGCTTAGCAACACATTTTGCGATTAATTTTTATTTATAAAATATATACATATATCAATGTGTCAGATAACTACTGCAAGTAGGTAAAAATTCCAAATGTGCACGTATTCATAAAAATATTTTTCTTACAAATAATATAAACAGTTCAACATGATACATTTCTGTCTTCGGGACAACATTTTCTACAATTTGGCTATTCTGAATTCTGTATACTTGTAATATTTCAATTACATATGCGTACTTCATTGCAAATTTTGTTTTTAATTTTACGGTATATAACACTTTATATTTAAGTTACTATTTCGACTTATCATGAATTTTACAACAACAGTCTGCAAAAGCTCACAAAACGGGTATGCATTTTACAAAATATGATGGACGCTCGGAGGGTTAAAACACCTAGCAGTCAAATATTCCCAGTCAGTGGACTCACCTAAAACAACAACTAATAGCAAAATCTTTCTTCCACAAAATTTATTGGCCTGCATTTGGATGGCCATCTCAGCTGGGAATCTCATGCTGATGTCACCTGCCAAAAGTCTACTATGCTCTCGGCCGCCTTGCTTAGGTATGCAGCATCCGGGTTCTCCTCGTTGTGTACTTTTCCTATGTGAAGTATGGGGTTATTTTTGGGTATGTCAAGCGATAACAATTTTCAAAATTAAAAAATAGTGTAAAAGAGCAATGTTGAAATGATTAGAAGGTAAGGGCTTGTCGGTCAGTGTTCAAAGAACTAAACATAATGACGTTGGCTGGTCTGGTGGGTATGAGAGCTGTACGTTTGTCAGAAATAATTTCAGTGTGTTTACCGCCGGCTAAGCTTGTTCACCAACGAGGAGCGCGTAGCGAAAGACAGTGCAGCAACAATCAACTGACATTTATTATTATTTAAAAGGGGCCACAGCACTTATATACTGCAATATTTAACATGCAGCAACCAAACATAAAAATTAGACAGGTGCTAATACTTTTAAAAGACTTGTAAGAAAGAGTTAGTAACAAAAGGCCTTTGTACGAAGGCCTTTATACGTGCATGTAGAATGTTATAAGATTTATTTTTACTTTCATGAATTCGATTGCATTATAACTTGAACTAATAAAGTATTATTTACTACACTAGAAGACTGACAAACAGTAAAAACCCATACATTAAAAGGCTATTTGTTAATAGTAAGAGTTAGTATTATATTTTAGTTTTTTTAATACTAGAGGGATGTCCTTAGAATGTTACGAACATATAAGCAGGGTTTTCTTGTGCACACATCCTAAAACATTATTACAATGGCCTCCTCCTCATCCGCCGCGCAGACATAGGATTAGCCGACCCTTTGCAGGAAGACATGATTAAACCTGACTACCGCCCGAGCAAGGATGGAGCGTAAAAACCCCCTCAAAATGCTCCCTGTTAATTGCTCCTCTGTTAAAAAGACTATGTGCAGCAAGAAACGATTAGACCTGAACTACCGCCCAGGCAAGGATAGAGAGTAAAAAAACCGCTACAGTAGGCTCCCAGTTAATTTCTCCTCTGTTTTAAAAAACCCATTGCAGAAAAAAATCGTTTATACCTAACTACCGGCCGGGTAAGGATAGAGCGTTGAAAATTTGTTACAGTAGGCTCCCTATCAACCGCCCGTCTGATTAACTATTCCGTTTGCAGAAAAAATGAATAGATATGAATAACGTCCGGGCAAGGATGAAACGTCGAAAATTTTTTACAGTAGGCAAAATTATATTCTCGTAATAACACGTGCTCTTTAACCTTCCCGGCTAGACCATGTCTGACCACTCTCATAAGATTTACTCAGAGTACGACATGTGTCACTGTGTTAGAGGGGTGTGTTTGCTGAGGTCGCTGGAAAAGATGAAATTCTCTTCTCAAGCGTCCTCAAACCACGTGAAGTTCCCGGTCAAATTAGCTTACTCTGGGCTTCAATCCTCAGTCTCGCCCTCGGACTTTAACCACCGCCCTGTCATGACAGTGCTGCTGCAGACTCTGAAAAGGTTAGAGAGCACGGTGGACAAGGAGTCCCTTCACAAACAGCTTTGCCCATCCGGGAGCATGGAGAACACTAGGGAATTACTACACCGGTGGATAGAAGAAGTGAAGACCTTGGCGGCGATCCCTCGGTCCAGCAAAAGGAAGAGAGAAGACTCTCCTGCATCTGCTGCATATGTGTCCAAAGGAGGCGCTTTAATGAACTTTTCCCCATCCAGATTCGGAAAGGAGTTCAGGAGACGCCAGAAAGAGAGGGATGAGTCACTGCTAGTGATCTTCTAGATTCACATAAAAAAAATATTGTGTCTGCACTAAAAGCTACCTCAACCGCCTGTCGGATTAACCAACCATTGCCAGAACGACATGATCATAAATTACATATTTTTCTCTGACTACACACCTTGCAACATCACAAATGAATCTATATTTGTTTCTTGCCAAGTATCCTCTACTTATCTTAGCACATACATTCATCTGAGTCAACCCTGTGTGGCATACACAAGTTTCTGTCAAGTTGTTGATGACATTGCAATCTCAATTGAGGATTGCGACCAAATGCTTCTTATTAGTGACTTCAATACCCTATGTACTGATGATATAATGAATTCACTCGTTTCTTAAGAAACTGTGAAATTGTGTACCTAACACAATTAAAATATTGAGATATATCTGCATCGCTGTGGTGAACATTTTTATTCAACATATCGAAAACACACAAACCAGAACCAATATGTTACATTCGCAAGTGAGTGAAAAGATGGAGCACAATGATGATTCTACCAATTATATCACTATATTAGTAAATATATCAATCAAATCCATCACAGAGATGGATTGTGCGGTACAGAGGAGTCTAATTAATTCTGACCCAACACCACCACTGCCGTATTGTTTCGATGGAGTACACAAAGATTTCATTCCAATTAGATCTATTGCTCATAGCTCAGTTCTATTAGCTCACCAACATTTATTAAAGCTAAATATGTATTAAAGTTGTTATCTGACTGTGGGTGACATAATAACTAAAGTAAGATATTATGAAAATCTACTTAAATGTTAAAATGTCTATAAGCAATTTCTGGAACAGATCAAGCTGTTCAGGTAACGTACTGTTGTTCTAGTACAGGGCTGATACTTTCCCCGTGGGTTTACACAGGATAATGCTATCACGATATAGAAAACTAATATAAAAGTTACACGAAGTACATTTGTATAAAAACAAGGTTTACCTTTTATGTCATGGAAACATGTCAACGCCCAGGACTATCCAATTTAAACTTTGCCGAACTCTCTAATCATGTGGTAATTGTGAAATACAATTTTGAGTATGGGAGGTGAGTAGTTGGTACCACATTTTGCCACCAATTATTACTTCCTACCGGGGTGCCTTCCTGTAATAACGTCATTACTGGGCCAAAAAAACTGATATCCTAACAATATATATATATATATATATATATATATATATATATATATATATATATAAATCAAGGTTTATTGATGCGTGAGTAAATTATTGGATGAAATCTTCGCTTGTATACACAAGGTGATTTTCTTGAAAAATATTCAGAAATTTAGCTCGAGGAAGAAATCAATCGTCAAGTGTCGTAGTTTTAGTAATGGGTGGTCAGTAATGGGAGGTTACCAAAAGGGTTAAAATATTAAACGATAAGTTTTTTACTCAGACCTTGTTTACTTCGCTTGAGATATTTTACCTATTACCTATTTTTGATATGTACCTATTAGCAACCGTCAGATATGTAATAGGTGTTAAATCGGCCAATTATAAAAATCAGCTACCAAGTTTGTAAATTAGATCATTCGCTATACAAAAAAGAGGTAACACACATATAAGGGAAATCTTAATGTAATTTTTTGAAATAATTGTGAATTGCCCTTCATCTAAAAATATTTCTCATACAGCACGAGCTTTTAAAGTAGAAGCCGGTATTAGTTTTATGCGTTTCTAACAACCAAATAAACGGCAAGGTGCAAAGTTATCTGATATCTCCCTCAGGGTTTCAAAGTTAAAAGTGTTACCAGACCCGAGTTGGGCGACAAAGGGAAGTTGGGAAAGGGACAAAGCCAAACTTCGTATCTATACGGACTGCAGACGCCAATGTTCTCTCTATAATACATAATATATATTATAATAATATAATATAATATATACGCCAAAACATACTCTAATAAATATAATTAAAAGCTATAATATGTTCTTACATTTGTAATAAGGGCAGGCTTTATAAATTACACAGTATTGATGATTTTACTTCTTTAAAATCAAGAAGTGAAAAATGATGCATTCTATTTTATCAAAATAAATTGTTTTTTTACAAAGAATATTGACTTATAATTCATAATTATATATAATTACATTTATGACATATAATAAATAATTCATATCATAATTTCTAGAAACACCTACGTAATGGTCTAGGCAACAGGAAACAATCTGTAATGTATAAGTATACAACATAATTTGTCTTGTGTCTTTCAATCGATGGATCCTAAGATGAATTTAAATTAATCTAAATTGGTCGATGTATACATCTATTTAAGAAGATATATTGTCAGCTAAGCCATTTTTGTCAGAGGTCGAATTGGGAGAAAGGGTTAAAAATATGAAATGATATTTTTAGATAATTGTTTTCTACGTTGATACATTTAAAACCGGCCGTCAGATTCAACAATAATTGTTACTTTAACGTCAGACAATTGGTTAAAGAGAAAGAAAGTCGTTAATTCTCTTGGATGTATATGGTTAGCTAAAGGCCGATCACCTATTACATATCTGACGGTTGGTAATAGGTATATATCAATAATAGGTAATAGGTAAAATATCTCAAGCTAAGTAAACAAGGTCTGAGTAAAAAACTTATCGTTTAATATTTTTGACCCTTTTGGTAACCTCCCAATACCTGACCAAATCTAGGTCACGTGACGATTGATTTCTTTCCTCGAGGAAAATTTCTGAATATTTTTCAAGAAAATCACCTTAGGTATACTAGTGAAGATTTTATACAATAATTTACTCACGCATCAATAAACCTTGATTTATATATATATAAAACAGACTGTTAGGATATCAGTTTTTTTGGCCCAGTAATGACGTTATTACAGGAAGGCACCCCGGTAGGAAGTAATAATTGGTGGCAAAATGTGGTACAAACTACTCACCTCCCATACTCAAAATTGTATTTCGCAATTACCACACGATCAGAGAGTTCGGCAAAGTTTAAATTGGTTCGTCCGTGGGCGTTGACATGTTTCCATGACATAAAAGGTAAACCTTGTTTTTATACAAATGTACTTCCTGTGACTTTTATATTAGTTTTCTATATCGTGATAGCATTATCCTGTGTAAACCCACGGGGAAAGTATCAGCCCTGTACTAGAATAACAGTACGTTACCTGATCAGCTTGATCTGTTCCAGACCTTGTTTACAGACATTTTAAAATTTAAGTAGATTTTCATAATATCTTACTTTAGTTATTATGTTCCGCGCAGTAAGATAACAACTTTAATACATATTTAGCTTTAATGAATGTTGGTGAGCTAATAGAACTGAGCTATGAGCAATAGATCTAATTGGAATGAAATCTTTGTGTACTCCATCGAACAATACGGCAGTGGTGGTGTTGGGTCAGAATTAATTAGACTTCTCTGTACCGCACAATCCATCTCTGTGATGGATTTGATTGATATATTTACTAATATAGTGATATAACTGGTAGAATGATCATTGTGCTCCATCTTTTCACTCACTTGCGAATGTAACATATTGCTTCTGGTTCGTGTGTTGTCGATATTTTGAATAATATTGTTCACCACAGCGATGCAGATATATCTCAATATTGTAATTGTGTCAGGTAAGCCAGTTTCTTAAGAAACGAGTGAATTCACTATATCACAACGTCTTTGTGATTCCTCTAACAAATTATATGATCTTATAGAAAGAGTTTGACCTTTTCGTTTCATAAAAAGGGCCTTACTAGTTAGTATGAAATTTTACTTGCAATGATTCTTGTGATACAAAGACAAGTTAGAACGCCAGGAGCATGTATCGATATCAAGACCCAGTTAAGTAAATAAGGTTAAATGAAGTTAACGTTCACAGTTATTCCTGAGTCAGATGTTATTCTATATACGTTTACTGTAGAACAATCTATTTGTTCTCAACGAATCCTAAGGTTAAAGTTTGTCATCGATGTTATTCGATTCTTGCAACAAAAGAGATAGCTTTACTTTTAATGAGATAATATACCTCTGAAATGAAGAAATAGAAATGTAATGTTACCGGTCTGTTTAAGTAAGTAAAGTACACTCAAGTTTACGTTCTTTGTGATGTCAGAGCCAGATGTTGTTCTATACACGTTTATTATTTAGAGCACGATACTTACCGAGCAAATTCATGAGGTTAAGTTTACTGTCGTTTAATGTCTTTCGTGAAACATAGCAGACATTCCAGTTTGTAAGGATGCACTCTACCTCATCACTGAAGAAACAAACACGTATTGTTGTCAGACTCAGATACACTCAAGTTTACGTTCTCTGGAGTATTCGAGTCTAATGTTATTCTATAAACGTTCCTGTTTAAACAATCGATATGTTCCTAGCAAAATCCTGAGGTTAAAGTTTACTGTTGTTTAATGCCATTCGTGTAACATAGCAAACATTTCAGATTGTAAGGATGCACTCTAATCACTGAAGAAACAAACACGTATTGTTATCAGACTCACCTACACCCAAGTTTATGATCTCTGTAGTATTCGAGCTGATGTTATTCTACACATGGTCCTGATTGAACAATCGAAATGTTTCTAGCAAAATCCTGAGGTTAAAGTTTAATGCCATTCGTGTAACATATGAAACATTCCAGTTTGTAAGGATGCACTCTACCTCATTACTGAAGAGACAAACACGTATTTTTGTCAGAATCACCTACAACTCAAGTTTATGTTCTCTTTAGCATTCGAGCCTGATGTTATTCTATACAAGTTGCTGTTTGAACAATCGATATGTTCCTAGCAAAATCATGAGGTTAAAATTTACTTTCTTTTAATGTCTTTCGTGAAACATAGCAGATATTCCAGTTTGTAAGGATGCACTCTACCTCATCACTGAAGAAACAAACACGTATTGTTGTCAGAATCAGATACAACTCAAGTTTACGTTCTCTGGAGCATTCGAGTCTGATGTTATTCTATAAACGTTCCTGTTTAAACAATCGATATGTTCCTAGCACACTCCTGAGGTTAAAGTCTACTGTTGTTTAATGCCATTCGTGTAACATAGCAAACATTTCAGATTGTAAGGATGCACTCTAATCACTGAAGAAACAAACACGTATTGAAGAATGCACTCTACCTCATCACTAAAGAAACAAACACGTATTGTTGTCAGACTCACCTACACCCAAGTTTATGTTCTCTGTAGTATTCGAGCTGATGTTATTCTACACATGGTCCTGATTGAACAATCGAAATGTTCCTAGCAAAATGCTGATGTTAAAGTTTACTGTCGTTTAATGTCATTCGTGTAACATAGCATACATTCCAGTTTGTAAGGATGCACTCTAATCACTGAAGAAACAAACACGTATTGTTGTCATACTCACGTATGTGACCAACGTGCACTCAACTTGACGTTTTCTGTAATATCCGGGCCAGATGTAATTCTATACACGTTCCTGTGTGAACATTTGACGTGTTCCTAGGAAAGTCCTGAGGTTACAGTCTACAGTACGGTCGACGCAATGCCATTCGTGCAACGAAGCGGATATTTCAGGTTGTAAGTAGAGAAAGTACCGCATCGCTGAACAAACAAATACGTATTGTTGTCTGACTCGGTCAAGGGACTAACGTAAACTAAGATTTATTCAATGAGTAGATCTTGCGTCGTATATAAAATATGCATTGTAATTGTAGTTGAGTGCAGGTATTACAAGGTGTTAATGAAATTACATCTATGCATTTCCTATAAGATATCTTCTAAGAACGTGAGGTCCAGCTACATGTGTAAAAAATACTGAGATATCAGTCAACGTTCTTCCTGCCTTCTCCCACCACCACTATTTTTATATTTGAACCCTGTCCGGTTCATCCGTTGGTTTATTGACGTTCGTTCGTTATTGGTTGTGTCTTCTTGATTTTATAGACATTTTAACATTTAAGTAGATTTTCATAATATCTTACTTTAGTTATTATGTTCCCCACAGTCAGATAACAACTTTAATACATATTTAGCTTTAATAAATGTTGGTGAGCTAATAGAACTGAGCTATGAGAAATAGATCTAATTGGAATGAATTCTTTGTGTACTTCATCGAAACAATACGGCAGTGGTGGTGTTGGGTCAGAATTAATTAGACTCCTCTGTACCGCACAATCCATCTCCGGATTTTATTGATATATTTACTAATATAATGATATAATTGGTAGAATCAACATTGTGCTCCATATTTTCACTCACTTGCTAATGCAACATATTGGTTCTGGTTCGTGTGTTTTCGATATGTTGAATAAAAATGTTCACCACAGCGATGCAGATATATCTCAATATTTTAATTGTATTAGGTAAGCCAGTTTCTTAAGAAACGAGTGAATTCATTATATTATCAGTACATAGGGTATTGAAGTTACTAATAAGAAGCATTTGGTCGCAATCCTCAATTGAGATTGCAATGTCATCAACAACTTGACAGAAACTTGTGTATGCCACACAGGGTTGACTCGGATGAATGTTCGTGCTAAGATAAGTAGAGGATACTTGGCAAGAAACAAATATTCATTTGTGATGTTGCAAGGTGTGTAGTCAGAGAAAAAATATATAATTTATGATCATGTCGTTCTGGGAATGGCTGGTTAATCCGACAGGCGGTTGATGTAGCTTTTAGTGCAGACACAATATTTTTTTAAGTGAATCTAGAAGATCATTAGCTGTGACTCATCCCTCTCTTCTGGCGTCTCCTGAACTCCTTTCCGAATCTGGATGGGGAAGAGGCCATTGAAGCGCCTCATTTAGACACATGCAGGAGAAGCTTCTCTCTTCCTTTTGCTGGACCCTAGGATCGCCGCCAAGCTCTTCACTTCTTCCTATCCACCGGTGTAGTAAGTCCCTAGTGTTCTCCGTACTCCCGGATAGACAAAGCTGTTTGTCAAGGGACTCCTTGTCCACCGTGCTCTGTTATCTTTCACCGCCACAAGATAATACAATAAATAATACAATTCATTTTTAATTCCACACTACGAGAACATGTCATCGGAAGAAATAATAGCCGATTTTCTCTTGGTAATGGTGAATTTGATTTGTGTTTTGATAACAGAAAGTATAAATTAAAAACATTATTAAGTATTAATAATGTTCTTACCAACACAACAGTAATGATATTAGTACTGTGAAAGGCTGAAAGTAAAGAAGACTAGAAAAGATTTTAGTTCTGTCTCTGTGTCCTAACGATATCTCGGAAACCAACTGACATAAATACTTGGGATTTTGGCTGAAGCTTCATCTATATACAGACATCGAGTTGAACGATGATGCACGGCACTTTATGGCATTTGGCTGAATATTAGCAAATAATTAAGTAATACAACGAGCTACTTTGTATCCAACAACAGCAAAACTGTTACGCGAAAAGTTTCCGTGCTTAACCTTGTTTAATATCAAAACAGCGTATGTTTCCAACGAGTAAATGCAATATAATATAATTAATACATTAAAAAATTACAGTGTTGTGAAATAACGTGCAAAAATAACATCATTGCAGCTCGAAAGTAACGGTTTAGCTCGATTAAAAAATTTTACGTCTCTAAATACTTAGGACTAAACCAATTAATTGCTACCAATGTGGACATTGATGCAGCTGATATACAGTACAGTGCGGTCGATACTTCCATGCCGTTACTTAATACATTCCTCGGATGTTAATATTCGTCTCCCCTCCGTTTGAAATTCTATACATAAATGTTTACTTGCTTAATATTAACAAGTTTCAGACCATTTTAAGGCAAGATAATTTTATCTGGTCAGACGAATGGAAGTTACTATTTCTCGAGTTAGTAAGCCAAGTGTAAGATTTTCATCTTATAGAGATGTGTAAAAGAAAGTGGCAGACGAGGAAATGAGAAGTCTAAAAGTTACACAGGATTAACCGAGAAACTACGTAAAAGAGTAGATCACAAATTAAAGGCCGTCTGAGATGTCTCACTGCCAAGTTTATGGTCTCTGTCTTTCCTCCAGCTAGAACTTCGTCATTTATCAAAACCACTTTCTGGCAAGATATCATTTCACGATGAACTAAGCCAAATGCTTTCCAATAATCCTACATTACAAAGTACTGCTATATCTCCTGTATATTTGGCTTCAAAAAAGACACTAACGAATTGGTATTAGCAGTGCAAGTATCTCAAACCATGACCATATTTTAATAACTAACGTGGTATTTTTTATGGATTAAATTATCCAAAATTTATTGTAGTATCACTAGACAAAGGAATACATTTTCCAATATATATTTTTTAATTTTGTGCAAGGCCTTTCTGAATCAAAGATTCCATCATCAGGCTGTGAATCTTTGATTCAGAAAGGCCTTGCACAAAATAAAAATTATATATTGGAAAATGTTGTATTTCTTTATCTAGTGATACTACAATAAACCGTTTTTACAATGCTCCAAGATTCTACATATATCCAAAATTTGCTTAAATACAAATATAAAATTACCTACTCAAAAATCACAGTACGCATCAGTTTTTGGCTATGTTAGAACGCTTTTCACTCACAGTAAAACATAATTATTCACGATTCTAAAATAATTGCAGAACCGAATTGCAGCAAAAGGCACAAAATCAAACTATCGAAAATCAAACAACCGATGGGTTGACTTTGGATGCAAAGCACCAAACCTATATTTATGTTTTGTAATCCAAGTTTTACTATTCTGTTAGTAAAGTTGTTATGTTTAGCCAAAGGGTTAGTATTCAAGATATTTAATATTTTTATAAATTAAAATTATTTAATAATCGAGTGCAGAGTCAAGCTCCGTTCCAAGCACACACCACAGAACACTACACACATGAAGAACCGATGGAGTTTTCATCATTGACACATTCAGATCCACACGAAATCTGAAGATAATAACGTCTGTGGTATATTACAAAACTATTCTGCTTGAAAATAGACTAGGAAATGTAAATTCATGTTCTGCTGTAATATAATACATACTGAGTATCTTGACCGCTGCTCCCACGAGGTTGTATGTAATCTCATCTTCGTAGATCTGCCGTACCAGGAACTGGCCTTCCATGTTAACCTCTGCATCCTTCCTGGAACATTAGGGATTATGTTATGTTAGTGTTTTCAATCCTCTTCCTACAAATCATTTTGTTAAGTGAAGTTTCAGTTTAAGCTTTGGAGTGACTGATTCTGTTGGAAAGTAAGATAATTATTAAGATTATTAACTTAGATTTCGGTGGTTTAACTACTAACTTATTTACTTATCTCTAATTAGTAGATAAAAGTAGTGTTAGTATCATTTAGGAAATCTTAAATCTCTTTTGGGTATATGTACTAAATTACCCGAACGCAGTTTAGATCGATTTTTAAATTAACCCCTCTCTACAAAAAATCCAAACCGAAAAGAGGAATGACCTTTGGGTATGAAAGTTAGAAGATACAATAATGTTACAGTATTGTCCCTAATTCAAAAATGGGTTAGGAGTAAAAAGTGAGGGGCTACAAATCGATCATAAGAAATAGTTAAACTATTTCCAGTTGAATACTTTGGGAAAAAATTAGTATGCTATTTATAATTCATAATAAAAACTCTTTTTTTAATTCAATAAAAGTTAATATAGTAAATGAATTTGTGATATTTTACAACGCGCTTAAATAAATACCTCAGACTATCCGCACCGAGTACCGACCGAATCATCATCCCGAGCCGCCCGGGCAGTGGCGCGCGCGTCGTGGCGCGTAGGTCCGTGACGGGGCCACGTCGTTTCGGCGGCGTGGTTTAAACCTCGTGGCGCTCTTCCTACGGCGCGGCGCGTTAGCGCGGCTGACCCGTGTTCTCCGTCGGGCGCACGATTGCTTAATTTTTAAGGTAAATTAATTTTAAGTTATCCCTTGGGTACATGGTGAAAAATTGAAAACACAAAATGAAATAATTGTTTTTGTGCAAAATTGCGAAGCCTATATAGCTTTCTCGTTAAACTTAGACGTCTGACATAAAAATCCCATTAAGGTTTTATGCCATTCTTACTGAAAAATTCGTCGTCTAATAAAAACAGAATAACAGAAATAAATAATTATGGTATAAAAATCAGGTAAAGGACGATGAATGGTACAAAAGTAAACACGTGGTACGTAAAAGTTTTATACTTATTTATTCTTAGTTAAATTAATTATGTAAATGTTATATACATGTTTAAACGAGTCCGAGGCATAGCTAGGATGGAATTGCTAGGAATACAACCAAGTTATGGCCTATCCTTAACAGGACTGAGATAATCCTGCAGATACATTGGACTACGTACTTTGTCATCAAATTCTCAAAGTGAATTCTCTGTCTGAAAACTAGTATCTCTGAGAAAAACTCAAAAAGTCAATGTCCAAAAAATATACATAAACTTGCTTATGCCTTCCTGGGAATCTGATTGGACAATTCTTGCAACCTAGCAGAACTCCTTACTGAATAAATGAATTTATTCCATCATAATAGTACATTGTACAAAACATAAGACTCACTTGGAATTAACTGACCACTTCTGCAAGTAATGTGGTCAGTGGACAACACTACAAAACGTGATTGTTATCCGAGTCCAGAAAGACAGTACAAGTTGTTATCAGCCTGGCTGCTCTCCGTGGCGTATACAAACTTTCACTGCACACAACTGCTATGCTTAATATGAATGTATTTACAAGAGCAAATGGTTAATAAGAAATTATTATACTTATATATACTAAGACTGCAGAAGCTATATACATATGAATAGTGAAATAAAACATTACCTACATTATTGGAAATTTATATAAATATATACATAATTATGTAGTATACTATTCGTAAAACGAGTTACAGTTTTAATTTAAAAATAATAACGTTCTAAGCTCATTAAAAAAATTCTACTATTTACATATAATTTGACTTTAAAAGACAATTTGCTGAAAAAAACTCGGACCATTATAAAGAAATGACTCTTTTTAAATGGATTTATTAACTTTTGGTGTTTTGAACATACTCCAAAATAGTTATGAAAATGGTCAGACTAAACCTCACATTTAAGTCTTCCTGGTCACAAATCGTCGAAACACTTCTTACACAATTATCTCCTTAAAATATGTCGGCCACACTGTTGAGAGCCATCTTCAGTTACACATATGTTAAACCGAAACGCCGATAATGCGGATCCGTCTATACATACGAGTTTAATCTTTCATCTTTCTGCGAGCCCAAGAATTTCAAGACGTTAATTTATAAGCAATGTTGCGACGAGGTGTGACCAGAGGACTTTGATGTTCATTATACCTCCAGTCACGTAGAGCTCAGAATTAATAATCTTTTAATAAAAACAGATGAACTGCTTTACTGTAACGTACATTATCCTAAATATCTTTTTAAACGATAACTTTAAATTTTCATGCAGTGAGAATCCATAGCAATCTTCCCTACCGTTGATTCTCACTGAATGGATTAGCGCCGACGCTTTATGAATATGCGGCGAATGATAGCGATACGGCCTTATTTACACGGCCTACGTAGACTCCTAGTCACCTTTAGTAAATATGTACTGCAAATACTACACAACCTATCTAAAATCTGTAATGACTATGGGGTTTATTTCAAGTATTGGTTATGTTCTGAATATACTGTTACTTATTGGCTGTACTGATGAGCGTATATCGTTTTATATACAGAGTAAATTTTTGGAGATCCAGAAAATGTTTTAGCGTGTTGAAATAGAAAACCATAAAGTAATTATCAGTCATAAACATTTATTTCTAAAAAGCAAATCCCTAAATGAAAATCGATAAATCGTGTGAATCTTATTTTTTTAAGCAAACTAAAGGGCTTTATCACTATCCAACCTAGAATTACAACAGTTAAAAGAACTAAACATTCTTGGGAAACTCCAAATCTCAACTTCTATCCTCAAGTGTACCTTGAACTATGTTATCTGAAAGGGTGTTCATCAACTCTTATCAGTTGTTTTCCTCTGCTAATTACACTCTCTTGCCAGTATTAGTCTGATTAACTTCTGTTTTCTGCTTTAATTATGGAGTTAGCGAGCAGGGACTAATAACAGTGCTAAATTCGTACATGCGTCTTTATGAACATTTATTTAGACTTTATTTCATTACAGACTCTACTATAGTGAGTAGGTTTAACACCAAAATTATACCACTCTGCTCGTTAGGAACTGTTTATCTTAAAGTGATTAGATTAAGTGTGTTCTACAATTTCCAGAAATTAATTGTTATATAGGCAGCAGATTAAGTTACAATGTCAGATAGCAGTCTTATTTTAGTTTATCGTTATCGCTTTGTTGTGCCCTAGAGATAATAATTATTATAAGTGATAATAATCCCTTGTTGTTTCCTATACTACAAATAAATGTATGAGGCAAAAGTCACTTTCATTTTGTTTCTTCAGGGTATCATGTACTTTGTGTACCTTTCATATACGAAATGTAGGAAAATGTTGAAATTTCATTTTTACACATCGTTGTGTTTGACAAACTTTAAGCAGAATTGCTGTTATGTTAGAGTGTATGACCGGTGTGTATGTATGTATGAATTTATAAATATGCATATAGATTGAAATAGAGAAATAAATAAACACAGTCTTAATCAAAAAGAAATAAATTGATTGCGAAAAAAGCTCTCTCGAGTTGCCTAACAAAAAAAGATAAATAAGGTTTGATCTCTCTGGGTTAATTATGAAACATTATTTATCTCTTACAACAATGTTTCGATATACGCCTATTACTGTTCTACATTCTTTACGTTATGTAGGTTACATTTTTATGACAGGTAATGTATACTTTAGTATAAATACAAAGTATAAAATGATAATATAACAGCGGTAAATATGTTCTTACCTAAGCGAATGTTAAATTAAACAGTTTGTAAAAGGAAGCTAACAACACAAGCTGGGTCGTATAAGACAGCTATAAAATGTTTATTGTTTGGTGTCGTTTTGTAATATCGTCCTGAGTTAGAACGAGTTGCTTTTATCGTTGTATTTTCTAATATTATGTTTCATAAGTCAACGTGTTTTCTGATGTTACAATCAGTTATTTCTTTTATTTCTCTGTTAGTGGTTGGATCTGAATAACAGAACTGTTAAAACAGCTCAATTAGAGAAGTGATTTTTGTAGACCACTTAAGGACTTTATCGGTGCTAATCAGATCATAAGTGGTTCTGTGAAGCATTCAAAACGTTTTAGTTATAGATGTTCAGTTCAATCGTTTCTCGGTAGGCTGCAATATTTTGGCAAAGATTTAACTATTTTTGTTACATAATTCTGTAGTGGCTAAATAATGATGGAATATATAAAATTGACTGTTTTATTCAGTAAACTGTATCAATTAAGTATAAAATGCATTATTGAATTTAATAATTAAATTAAAAGTATAGACATTTTTTAAGTGCAATTTGAAATTTTTACCAATTTCAAAAGAAGTCATTATTGCTTTAAATATTTTTTTAATAACCAAGATGTAATTCATTTACCTTAAAAAACTAGTTTCCTTCAGTACAGTAGATACTTACGCATGTATACAAAATAATATAATGCCTTTATCGCCACGTTCAAGAATAACAGTATCATACAACTTTTACTATAATGGGCAATAAAATTCACAATTAAAATCCAATAATTAAAATCTTTTAAATTGCATTCCTCTCAGATTTAATCATTAGAATTCACAATTACGAACTGTAGAAAAACAATGTTAACTGAAGTAACGGTATCAGTTAGAACACTTAAATAAACAATAGTAACAAATAAGCTCCATCACAAGTAAACATATGGAAAAATTACTTTAAATGGGAATCTCATTTGACTATTTTTTTAAAGTGTTACAAAAATATATGAAAATCAGGTGGTTTAACTTAGCAACAAATTATTGGCGTTGTGAAATATATATTTAGGGTTTTCGCATTTAGTTTCTAATCTCACATATAACGAACATGTATGTGTATGAGACGATCTCCATACTACACCAATCAGTATGGTTTTTCAATCATTCAGCAAATCCAGACGAGACAAGCTATCGTAGTATCATTTTCGATAAATTTCTTTCCCGCAAGAATATTTTCTTTGCCACATAAGACATTGTCATGGCGCAAGAAACTATCTCCCTAGTCAGTTTCAATAAGGCGATGACAGTGGTTGCTATTCATTACTAATTATTTCGATATTGGCAGAAGAGAGCTCAGATGATAACAGGAACTGTACTGGTGCCAAATATGATAAACACCTTATAATGATACATAAAACTTCTTTTCAAGATTTCAATGAAATAGAACTTAATCCAGTAGAAATCCGTTCTTCATAAATGATTTCATCTTTTACACACAGGAAGATAAAATTACTTTGGTGTACTTTACTTTATTATTTACTGACATAACTCGTCATTAGATAAGACGGTGTCACACTGGATATGAATGTGTGGGAATACTTTGTTTACCCTCAGCCAAAACATTTTGTATTTCAACTTTTACTTAAACCACTAATAACAGGATATTAAGTTACACTAATAAATATAATATGTTGAGAAGAAATAAATATGTCAACCTACTCTTATAGAAAAAATTACATTAATAAAAAAAATATTATTAATATTTTAAAATATGATTATTTAATTAAATAAAGGTCTACAGTATCAAACGTTACCTCCAACATACCTCGGTCACAAAATCTCCAATTTCTCGTTCAAGGTTGATGCAACCTTTATATCCTTTACACCACATGGCTCTTACATTATGTCCATAAAGTCTATCTAACTTTATCTTATCATCTTTCATCAAATTCACCCACACACAAAGTTCAGAATGCTAGCAATACATAATGAAATAAACCTATCCGAATCTTAAATTAAAGAAAGGGACTAAATTATAGAATAATTTAATTTACGTATCTGCATGCCCACAAAATATTAACTCTAATTTCGTAATATAATTCTTAAAATAATATGTGTCTTAAAAACTGCTATTTCGACCAATCAGAAACTAAATATTATAACAACACTCAAAATACGAGCATTAGCATGTAAATTATTCCAATTTATTGGTAAAAATAAGCGACAAAATATGATATTGCATTAGTTTCTCCCAAATACTAAACACAGAGCTACACTATACTAGTGTTTTAATTTTAAAAGGTTATATATACAATAACATTTTTTATTTAATACTCGTACATCTTCAGCGTACTATAGGTTGCTTGTTCGTTAAATATAAATTTAAAAGTAAAGAATTACACGTTTTGTATTTAATGGCACGTGAATGAAATATTTTTTGTATAACTTTACCTATCTGGTGTCATCTTTATAACATGATAAAAAAGACAACATTCTTTGTATTTTTAATGTTTTATACCTTTTATTAAATACTACTCTAATAGCTATATGTGTCGAGTGAGGAAAATTTTTATGCCTAGTAATAAACCACATAGATGAGGACAGAAATCACTAAAGGATTACATATAACGCCTGCCATTATACATCAAACGTTTTACATGCAAATAATTTCAATAAAAAAATCGCACACATATTTTTAAATCCCGATTCTTCATTATTAAATAAAATTAGTTTCTAACAAAATTTTAACAGCTCAAAATGTTTATTTCAGTTAGCCAATGCTCACATTATTGATACATTCTAACAATAAAACATCTGTTGACGACCATTTCTCCAGTAAAGTTTGGGTAAAACAGTTTCAGAAAAAAATTTTAAAAAAGGAACGTAAAATAATTTTGCTTCCTATATGAATAAAGAACTATTCAATTTTTTACACTCTATTTACATGTAAACAATCCACGTACCAAAGGAAAGAGAAAGTTCTATATTTTGTTGACTACTGATTCCAGACTATAAAACAGCCTCCCCCCCCCCCAGCAGACGCTACGTCACAATATACGTCAAGCGCCCGTATACTCCTCAGGTGTGAAATTGATTTATCACAGCAGATTGAATATAAGCACGTCAATCATCTGTGTTCAGTTGTCTACTAGGTACTCTTTGTTATATAGGCCTAATAAGTTAAACTTGACAGAATAACAGGATTTCAGACATCGTTATATGTTACAAAAGATATAACAGAACATTTCGAGGATTTGAATCTATCATCTTCGTCAGGTGGGAGAGGTATACGTACGTACAAAAGTAAAGAACAAATACAGTTTTGTATGAAATAATCCTCCCCCACCTGACGAAGAGGATAGATTCCAGCCCTCGAAACGCTGTTATATGTTTTGTAACATATAACGATGGCAAATGTCGAAAATCCTATTAAACCTTCCATCGTTAATAACAAACTTTTAACAAATAATAGTTAAACTTGTTTATGTTTTACTTCTGCCTAATAAGTGTTTCTATGGCTGCTACAGTAATTACAAAAGTATTGGGAGTAACTAAGTATCGGAATTTACTTCACCAAAAGAAGTAAGCTGTGAAAACCAGTAATGAATATAGAGTTCCTTTTTTATGGACGAAAATTAAGTGATCGAGCTGTGTGAACATTAACGATGAACTATACTAAAATATTATAATAATTTTTTGGAACATTATAATGACATTGTTAAAAAAATTGATATCATCAAATGTAAAAGTCAAAGTAGGAATATAAGTAAAATGGATCATTAATAGATAATTTTTGTATAGCTATTTATTGTAACAAATAAATATTTCATTTGATCCCAATCTTAAATATTTTTATCCTGTTTAAAGCCCATTAAAGTTCTGGCAATGAAAACAAGATGCTAATTACTTCTGACATTTAACATGAATAATACAGTATTCATCCATTATTATTATTAAGGTGAAAATTGAATGAAACAGGTATAAAATGTTTATTTTATTTCTGTAATAATTCAATTTTGTAATAACATCGGCCAATTATGTGGAATTATATCCATATTTTCAATTACAATTTCCGTGAAAAGGTGTTATTAATACATACATTTGTAGTCTGTTTCTATATAGTTTACATACTGGTACTCACAAAAATTATCATAGTTAAGTAGAGAATGAAAATAAATTAATATAAAATGTACTTCTATATCGTGTTTCATATAAAAGTAAATTGAGTTTGTCGTATTCAAACTCATCATAATGGTTTATATTAAAATTAAGCATCGGGCGTTATTTAATCTTCACTCTGACGTAATTTTCTAAAGCTGGTATTGTGGTACAATTTATAAGTTGCTTTGCAAACCGAAAGCTTATCTTCGGCAATAAAAATGTTGCCGTTTACTTAAAAACGTAATGGTACAAGACAAGACATTAAAACCTACTTTAATGAACAAAGTACTCTAAAAAAAGTGTCCAATATGTATATTATTTAATTATCTTCAAGTGGTAAAGAAAATTTAACAAAATATTATAAAGCTGAGCGCGCGCTTTTTCCTATAGAATGAAGCGGAAATGATGAGGGAAGCAAATCTTGTGACGTCACCGTACAAGGACTTCCGCCTTCACTAATCCGGCCCTGGCTCTGACCGGACGGGTTTAGTTAATAAACGAGCGCTGAGGTGTTCACACAGTCCGGTGTCCCATGGGAAATCAAGCCATAGCTCTACATTTCCGGCCAGACAGATCTCATGATCTCACACTAAAAGACTTTTTGTGAGATCTTGTTAAGAAGACTGCTCACTTCCAAAATCAACCAAATACCGTACACCTGACTTGCGGAGCCGAGTCTCTGCCGCGGTTACTTAGTAACATTTATGTCATGCTTTTCCGCTGTTGCTTATTGATGAGATACATACAGATTGCTTATGAACTCTCAGGTAACACTTTGGGAATTCGTTTTTGTGTCAAAATAGAAAATAACTATAACATAAAAATAAGTCTGAAATGCTTACCGTATGTCTGTATATGTATTTAAGATTTTTTTCTAATTAAATTAAACTAGCAAAGATTAAGCACTCAAACCTAGCGGATGTATTGGTCTTGCAACTCAAATCAAGAGAAAAATAATACTCAGTTATCATATCACGTTTCAAAATGGCAGACGGTGGAAAATTTTAAAGCTTAATACTATAAACAATAATAAGATTATGAAAATATCACAACAATAATACAAGTTAATTCAACTACTAAGTAAATATAACTACTAAGACGTTGACACCTAAAAAATAACAATTTGTCAGTAACAATGAATATGGAAGCTTTTCATTGTTTTTATGCGCTCAAAAATCGTATTATTTCCATATGTACCGAATAACTAACCGTTGACCGTTTAAAATATTGTAGCAGTTAACAGATTAAATATGTATACATCATATACAGATAAATTATGATGTAGATATCAAATTCTTTTTATTTAAATTTAGCAACGTGGACTATTCTATAAAAACCTCCATAATCGTATTTGATTTTACGGAATTAAGCTTTACAAAGCTCAACTACCCACCGTCATGATGCTTTGAACATGTTATACGGATTTGAGACAGGAAAACACACTTATTGTTTTAAATTTGAATTATTTATATTATCTAGGGTTGAATTTATAGAATACGTACAGAAAGATAAGACGGTAAATTCTGAATAAATTTATATAAAATTCTTATGTCTTGAACGAGAAACAAATCTTTCCAGGGAGTTTGTAAACATCCTGTATACACCAATCAGCTAATGTATGCTATATCCGATAATGTATGCTATTGCATATTATGTTTGCTATTTATAAACTGCTAAAAACAACTAGAATCTTCTGCGTTTCAATAGTATGAAGATTATTCGTGTTCAATTTTCTCTCTTATTAATGAATCTCAAAATTTTAACATAAAAAGTTCATTATTATGCTTAGTTTTATTATTTTGTACAGTATATACGTACAACTTTAAAACTTTTCACGACGTTTTAGTTTTTATGTAAGCGAAACCAGTACTTCCATCTAAATTTACACGCAAACAACAATGATGAAGCTTCGGTATAAATAATGGCACTGGCTATTGTCTGGTGATCAAATACTGTTCTATAAACCAAGAGTCTGCCTCGACATCGATGGAGAGTGCCTTCATTTATAATAGAATACATACTACAGGTACCTTAAAAAAATGTTCATACAAAAGTTTAAACGCTGTATAAGTTATTATAAAATAATACTTTGTAGTAGATATCGGTCACTAAGTTTTATTTTGATTCCCACTCAAAACTAAACAATTACTCAATTTAAAGCTTTCAGAATTTCATTTTTTTTTTTTCATTTCACATCGCAAAAGATGTAGTCCGTGCGGATGAACAATACAAACAAACAACGAAGACTCCTAGTGAAATGCTGAGCGTTCTTTACTTATAGAATAACACGATACATGCCGAGGTGTAGAATAATGTTGATTAATATACTGGATATGTTCACTTTAGAGATAAATTAGTTTGTAATGAACAACAAAGTACGTTACATCCAATGTTAGATCAACAATCTAGCATATACCAATTACCATAGTGGAAATTAATACAATTTTTGACAAAAAATTTATAACCTTCTTTAATTACGATGCGAATGTTGAGTTTAGCTCCAGTTGATCTTCCTCTTACGTGCAGCATCTGAAATCTGATGGTGTTGCAGACTTGACTCCTGAAATCTGAAGTCATGCTCGTCTGAAGGGATCCAAAAACAGGAGGAACAAAGCTCTAAACGAAACCCCCCCCCCCATAGTTTCGACATCAGAGACACCCAGACTACAAAAAGGAGTACAATCTAGGTGAAGAGTTATTCTCATTGTCACAACAGGTGCACAATTAAGTGGATAAGGTGTGTATAAGGAAAATTCAAGGTAATTTAACTGCACCCAGCTTTAATTAGTTGACATTTTATATAGCTTTTATGTACTTCTGTACAGAGTCATGGTAAAAGATGGCCTCTCGATGGAAGAACAACTGTATTAATGAAAAATGCCCTGGTACAATATAGAAATAAAATGTACATATTCCATACTATTTTTATAAAATTTTGTAAAATATTATTCGTACTGTGTAACTAATATGCCTATATCTTTGAAATACATTAGTTACTAAGTATATTTTATTATTGTGTTGTCATGTATATAATGCCTTTGCAAAAGTCTGCAAATTATTTTATTATATTTGTTACGTGGTGAAAATTATGGTTAGCTTCTTCATATTTTACGATTTCATTTTATATTCTAATCGCATTGATTTCGATAAGTATTGGTAGTGATATAAAAAATACCCACAATAACAACGTGTTTGGGGTTGTTTTTGGAACCTCATTAAGTTGCAAGCTATTAATCAATAATTTATCGGAACCGCATTAGCTACAGCTGAGGAAGCCATTGTTCCAAGTGACGGTCCCGTTTTGCGCGAAATAAGTTTTACCTTACAACACTCATTATATGAAAACCATTTTATATAATTAGTGTCCGGAAATTGCCCGGGCCAGTCCTAGACAGCCGAGGGTCCAGGAGTCGGGTTATATCATACAATTAATATGACATGTAGTACCCAATCGCTAGCTAATAGACAAGAAATATTTTGAGATTCTGACCCTATATTTAAGAGTCTTTCGAATGTAAGGAACCTTACTCAGGAAGAATAGTTCTTTCAAGAACCACACTGAATGTCGTATTCGCACACTTAAATTTCCTGTGATGGCGAACAGTTTTACTGGACCACCTTACAAATATGAGTTGGATTCTGAATTGGACTCCTGAGGATGAGTCTATTAAAACTGATTACTTGCTGCTTAATATACTCGTACATGTAATGTTTCAGAGCCAGCAGTGGAGGATCCACCATGAACAGGAATGGCCGTCAAAGTACAAACAACATTAGCAAGGATTGTACATAAATGCACAGAGTACATGAACAAAACACTGCTCTAGACATATATTTCAAATTTTACATCATAGGTTATTACAAATGTTTAGTAAAAATGTTGTATGCTTGTTCAAACTCTATTTGCAAGAAAAGGGCAGTGCGGTTGCAGGAAGCAAATACACGTTCTGGGGGAGTCAACACCCACACTTAAGGTTAGTTTATAAGTTTATTTATTTATTTTAAGGATGATATATATTATTGATAAGCACTAGACCTCCAACTCGTTATACATTTTAATTTAATAACATGACATCATTTATATTTCAATCGTTTATATTTTTGTTTATATCTTGTGTTTATAAGCTTCATATTGCTATTGTATCATATTCTCTCGATTTATCCACTTATTCTTTTTACTTTCTATTTTGTATTTATATCATCTTATCGCTCGTATCAGCTATTAAGTAGTTTATTATAAAATGGTTTGTCCAATAGTAAAATACTAAAATACCTTGAATCATAAGTAAACTCAATTTCTAACTCCAAATTTGTCCTTACAAGTGTTTTTTAAGAAAAGAACTCAACAGATATCTGATTAATTCAGTTACAAAAACTAGTATGAAAACAAGAAACTGTTCCTTTAAAACTGTTGTTTATTATTAAATGATCAATGAAACTTTGACAAATAATTTAAATAGAGTAATATGACACCTTTTGTAGGGAAATTGAGAAAACACATATAGAATTACTACGTTGGTTAATTTATACGGTAACAATAATTGTAATAAATGGAGCTATATAAAAATTACACAATAAAGCTGAATGTATTTAGTAATATTTCAGAAACAGGAAATACTCCACCTTATTACTCGTATAGGGCGACGCGACGTTCTGAACAATATTAACGGAAACAGATATGGCCCACATATACATGTACTTCTGGATGTCAGTTTGGATATTATTAGGAAAACTCTCTTCCGCTAGGTTTTGACCGAGACAAAATACGGAAATACTTCTGGAAAACAAATTCAACCAAAAAAACAATTTTTTTCTGATTGAAGTAGGAATTTTGTTTGGACAGATCAAACGTAGCCGTGGTGAAATTGTACGTGAAGCGCTAACCGCGTCACTTTTTAATGGTGGCCAACACCCACCTGCTGTACAATGATCATCCATTTGACGTAAAGATTTGCCTTTTGACCTCTTGCTTGTTTAGGAGAATTCCAAGAACACTCAGGTTTCTGTTCACAAGGTGTAACTGTACATCGGCCAGCGACTAATTTCGGGAATGGTGAAACGTTAGGACGACAGATAGAGAGGTAAAATATCAGTGCCAATCGGCATCCTGAATATTTGCAGTATAGCGATTTGGTCACTGACAAAACACACGAAAGAAGGATCCAAAGAAAACTCAGGTTTTTGTTCACACAGTGTAACTGTACATCGGCCAGCGACTAATTACGGGTATGGTGAAACGTTAGGACGACAGATAGAGAGGTAAAATATCAGTGCCAATCGGCATCCTGAATATTTGCCAGTATACCGATTTGGTCACTGCCACAACACAACACAGGGGGATGCCAAGAACACTCAGGTCTCTAATCACATAGTGTCACTGTATATCGATAATCTCGCTAGAGTTTTGCATAAGTTATAAGTATAGATAGAGACATAAAAATGATGGGATTAACTTGTAAAATCAGGGATAACGATCAGATACGCAACAAAAGATCGAAAAAGTATACCTGGGTATACCGACAGTCGGGTACTAGGTGCAGACAAAGAAGAAATGAAAAAATATAAAAACGATACACTGATATGAACACTGCCAACGCATGAGGACTCTAGGAGAGCTCAGATATCTGTTCGTATGTCTTATATATTTATTACTTTTATATTTTATGTAATATAACATTATTGAATATTAAACTGCAAGTACTATATTTAATAAAAATTTTTTAGCTTCACAAATATGTTTGTTTATTATTACTTGTAATTAAGAAAATTAAATTTGCGTTTATTGCAAAATGTATATTTTCAGTTGTTATGGTACATCACATATTTGTTAACTTAATTTAACATTAAACAATGCTGTTTAAAGCTTAACAGAATCCATTTTCCAATAACAAGATTAATAAAATGTTCTATTGTTGATGCACAAAGAAATGTATACATCGGCAAGTATCGGAAAAAACATCGGAGGATGGGGAAATGAGAGATAAATCTCAACTCATAATTGGAAGTAAGACGGACAATTGTTTATCTAGTAAACAAATTTGAATGTAAACGATCAAAGAAATTTCTCTTGATATCCAATAAATGGATATTCGCCATTATAGCAGTTCCACAGATGTCCGATACTCGTTTCTAAATCTAGAGAATGCTGCTTACGACGAAAGTCACCTTTGTGTTTCCACTGAAGACAATATACAATATCCGCTTGGTGCCAAACCACGAGTGCCACACAAGAACACGCGCTCGTAAACGGCTTATTTATATGAGCACTTATTTACATCATTGTTTAATTAATTCATCATGGCATTATTATTATGTTTGTTAAAAGCAGTCAATGTTATTATTTAATCCTGAACTAGATTAATTTCGTTATTTTACCTATAGGCTGTTAGATTTATTTACATAAATGTATACGTATAAGTATACTCGCCTTCGGCTCGCTGGTTTGTTGATTTTCACTTTTAATTAAGAAAATTAAACTTGTGTTTATAGCAATATAAATATAATTTATACGAAAAACCACGAGAAAGTGCAGTTGAGGGAGGAGCCTATTTTGCCCGTAACCTTGGAGCGGCCAACGAGAGCTGAGCGACGTTGCCAAACTTGTTCCCCGCTGTAACCACAAGCCGCGCGAGTCCAACATTCTTAAAAATACTTAATCGTTACGCTCGAAAGAAATGTTAGAGCTGTCTTGAATTAATTAACTACGTATTACAAAATGTAATTTTACGGTCATTTTAAAAAAAAGTACATCTCTGTAGCTTATTTCCATGTTGAGTTAAATGGATTGAAATAAATTATTGTATTATATTACTCATATACGAAGATCGTAGGATTAAAATCTTTAGCCGAAATATAAATTAAAAAAGAAAAATAAAAATACCGCAAAAACGTTAATTTCCCGTATTTAAACAGTTAGATAATGCCATTATCATTGATATATAATAAGGCATTACATGTGTGCATAGTATAATGATGTTATGTTAAATGGATTTTCAATTTGGTAAGAAAGTTATTCAAATACATTTGAAATATATGTTCTTTTCCATAAATATACTTATTCAGTACATAAACGATGGAAATTGTTGCCGCAAACGGTTTTGTTACGCACTTCGGTTCTCATAAATTTATAACCATTTGAAAGCATTTTTCCTACCTGGCTATTAATAGTCTTGAATCTGTGTTATGTAAATTGTTTTTTTATTACAAGTGGGTGATTTAAATATTTAAACTGGTCATAGTTGAAAAATCATACAGCACAAGTATTTTTATAATAATGAATGCACTTTCTTATAAAATTCTAAAGTAACGGTTTTCTATAACATCCAATGAAATTTTGAACACAGTACATAATAGATGATTCAGACGAGTGAAAATGTGGAGGAAACGGGTGAAATGCCTGTAAACAAAGCCGCACCCAGCCAGCAGTGGTGGTAAAACCAGACGGATGAGTCATACTATTTCCAAGAAACAGCCCCTTCCTCCTTCCTGTCTCTGACCGTCAGTCAGTGCCTATTGTCGCTTCATCAGTGGCGGTTGAAAATACTGCATTCTCTTCAATTCCAGTACGCGTATTTTGTGCTGAATTTTACTGTTGATGAACGTTTTTCGTGTTTGTTGTTTATTAGTAGCTATTATAAGTGTACCGATTATTTTCTGTGTAGTGTCAATTGTAATATACTTCTTATTGTGATTCCTTATTTGGACAAAATGGAGTGTGATGATGTTTGTTCAAGTGCACAGCCATCCGGGAAGTAAGAGTGGTAGCGGAAAAAACCCTACATAGTGGAGAACGACGTATTATTTACAACGTTTACAACTTTTTCAAAAAACTGTCGTTGACAAATTTCCGAGAAACTCTAAACTTTAAGCAAAGTGGTAATCTGTGTGCTGAGGCCTGTGGTGTAAGTGAAAGAACCGTCAACAAAATAAGTAAAGAAGCTAAGCTGGCCGAAGAAGATGGATCATCATCATCAGAAATTAAGTTTTCAACGCCAGGAAAAACAAAGAAGTCGAAAATCAAAAATAACAGGCTTTGACGACTTTGAAAAAGATGTTTTGAGACGAAACTGTCCTTTCGTACTAACGACAGAGGGGAATTTCCCACATCAAAAAGAATCACGCAGGATCTCAAACAAAAAACTTGATTACAACGGATCGGTAACTTCAACAAATAGATTATTAAGGCATGTTGGTTTTCAGGTATAAGAAAACCAATGATGGTAGAAAGGTTTTATTGGAACGAAATGATATTGTAGCGGCTCGTTTAAAATTTTTGAGAACCATGCAAGAGCTTAGAGAATCTGGTGATTGTAGGCCCATATATTACCTCGATGAAACATGGGTTAATGAAAACCATACTCGAAAATACATATGGCAGGATACGACTGAGTCTGGTGGACTAAAGGTTCCTCTCGGCAAAGGTAGAAGATTAATAATTTGTCATGTCGGTTCGGCAAAAAGATGGGTTTTTGCAAGAATGTAAGTGGGTTTTTCGGTCTAAGACATTCATCCAGTTCGGACTATCACGACGATGAAATAAACGCTGAATCGTTTAGAAAATGGTTTAAAAAAATTGCTATGCATTTTGGAAGAAGGCTCGATCATCGTTATGGATAATGCTCCATACCACTCAGTACTCGCCGAGAAAATTCCAAAATTCATCGTGGAGAAAGGGAAGAGATTCAAAATTGGCTGTCTCGAAAAAAACATACAATACTGTATGAAAGAAAACGAAACCAGAACTTATAATGAGGGTTTCTCCCATATAAAACCCAACAAAAAAAACTTATGAAACTCGACGTATTAGCCAATGAAATGGGGACATACAGTTGTCAGGCTCCCTCCTTATCACTGCCAAGTACAATCCCATTGAAATGGTATGGGCTCAAGTGAAGGGAGAGGTAGCACGTAATAATAAGACATTTAAAATAACCGACGTTGAGAAACTTGTTCATGATGCTCTGGACAAAGTGACTAAAGAAGACTGGCAATCAAGAGTTCAGCACGCAGAAGCCTTGCAGCAAGCTGATTTTGAAAAGGAATGTATCCGCCACACAAGTGTTGTAGATAAAATAATTATAAACTTAGCAGACAATTCTGACACGAGTAGCAGTGAGGCAGAAAGTAAAAAATGAAGAAGACTCCGAGGTTTTGGCTACGATGTTGCCGCCTGAGAGCGAATAAATAATATACAAGTGCAAAGGTAAGAATATTATTAAGTCAATCATGCTTTTTAACGTATTTCATTTTAAAATAGTAGGCCTAAAGATTATTTAGTGGAAAATTTGATTATTTCATAATTTAAAAAATATAATTGTTCGATAATTTTAAAATTGATTATCTTGTTATATTGTTTTAATTATTTTTAATCAAGCAACACGTCATGCAGTGTCCAATATAAGCAACATGTATATTAATTTTTGTGTGTGTTTAGTAATCGTTTAAAATCACTGAAAAGTTGTATGGAAATAAGCAAGTACTTTACTCTGACTAAACTGACGGGGGACGATTTGTTTTGTTTTAATCGATAGTTAGTTTGTAATACAGGTAACATTAATAAACTATACAAGTAATTTAAATATAATATAGCAAACTGCCAACGCATTTTAAATATTGTTTTTCAATTATACTGATAAGTTATAAATGTTCAGTGTCAGTGTTAGTTGTGACAGCGCAGCGGCTTATCAGCCACAATGCGCCAGCCGTGCCGGGCGGCAGCGGCAGTTGTGTGGCAACGTCGCGCAGGCCAGTCCATTCTATTGGTCGCCGCCAACTGCACTCTCTGGCGGTTCCTTGTATAGTATAGTGCAACCTACTTTTTTACTTAGCTTGATTTGAAAAAAAGGTTTTTAAAACTTAAACAGAATCCAATTTTCAATAACAAGATTAATTAAATGTTCTATTGCTGATGCAAGATACAATGAAAATAGAAGCACAGTCCCCCGGTGGATGGGGAAACGAGAGGAAGAACTCAACTAACAATTGGAGGTAAGACGCACAATTGTTTATGTAGTAAACAAATTTGAACGTAAACAATCTAAGAAATTTCTCTTGATATCCACTAAATAGATATTTGCTACTATGGCAGTTCCACAGATGTCCGCCACTCGTTTCTAAATCTAGAGAAGGCTGCTTACGACGGAAGTCACCTTTGTGGTTCCACTGAAGACAATAAGAATATCCGCTTGGTGCAAAACCACGAGTGCCACACGAGAACACGCGCTCGTAAACGGCTTATTTATATGAGCACTTATTTACATCATTGTTTAATTTATTCATCTTGGAATTATTATTATTTTTGTTAAAAGCAGTCAATGTTATTATTTAATCCTGAACTAGATTAATTTCGTTATTTTACCTATAGGCTGTTAGATTTATTTACATAAATGTATACGTATAAGTATACACGCCTTCGGCTCGCTGGTTTGTTGATTATCACTTTTAATTAAGAAAATTAAACTTGTGTTTATAGCAATATAAATATAATTTAGTATAGTGCAACCTACGATTTTACATAGTTTGATTTTTAAAAAGTGCTTTTTATAGGTAAACATAATCCTTTTTTAATAATAAGCTTAATTAAATGTTCTATTGCTGATACATGATAGAATGAAAATAAAGGGTCACTACCCCGGTGGATGGAGAAAAGGCAGGAAGAACTCAACTAACAATTGGAGGTAAGACGCACAATTGTTTATGTAGTAAACAAATTTGAACGTAAACGATCAAAGAAATTTCTCTTGATATCCACTAAATGGATATTCGTCATTATAGCAGTTCCACAGATGTCCGCTACTCGTTTCTAAATCTAGAGAAGGCTGCTTACGACGGAAGTCACCTTTGTGGTTCCACTGAAGACAATAACAATATCCGCTTGGTGCCAAACCACGAGTGCCACACAAGAACACGCGCTCGTAAACGGCTTATTTATATGAGCACTTATTTACATCATTGTTTAATTTATTCATCTTGGCATTATTATTATTTTTGTTAAAAGCAGTAAATGTTATTATTTAATCCTGAACTTTGATAGTTTCATCATTTTAGCTATAGGCTGGTAGATTTATTTACAAGAATGTATACGTATAAAAATACTCGCCTTCGGCACTCTGGTTTGTTGATTGTTACTTGTAATTAAGAAAACTAAACTTGTGTTTATAGCAATATTTATAATATCATTTAGTATAGTGCAACCTACTTTTTTACCTAGTTTAATTTTTAAAAAGTGCTTTTTATAGGTAAACATAATCCTTTTTTAATAATAAGCTTAATTAAATGTTCTATTGCTGATACATGATAGAATGAAAATAAAGGATCACTACCCCGGTGGATGGAGAAAAGAGAGGAAGAACTCAACTAACAATTGGAGGTAAGAAGTACAATTGTTTATGTAGTAAACAAATTTGAACGTAAACGATCAAATAAATTTCTTTTGATATCCACTAAATGGATATTCGCCATTATAGCAGTTCCACATATGTCCGCTACTCGTTTCTAAATCTAGAGAAGGCTGCTTACGACGGAAGTCACCTTTGTGGTTCCACTGAAGACAATAAGAATATCCGCTTGGTGCCAAACCACGAGTGCCACACAAGAACACGCGCTCGTAAACGGCTTATTTATATGATCACTTATTTACATCACTGTTTAATTTATTCATCTTAGCATTATTATTATGTTTGTTAAAAGCAGTAAATGTTATTATTTAATCCTGAACTAGATTAATTTCGTTATTTTACCTATAGGCTGTTAGATTTATTTACATAAATGTATACGTATAAGTATACTCGCCTTCGGCTCGCTGGTTTGTTGATTATCACTTTTAATTAAGAAAATTAAACTTGTGTTTATAGCAATATAAATATAATTTAGTATAGTGCAACCTACGATTTTACCTAGTTTAATTTTTAAAAAGTGCTTTTTATAGGTAAACATAATCCTTTTTTAATAATAAGCTTAATTAAATGTTCTATTGCTGATACATGATAGAATGAAAATAAAGGGTCACTACCCCGGTGGATGGAGAAAAGAGAGGAAGAACTCAACTAACAATAGGAGGTAAGACGCACAATTGTTTATGTAGTAAACAAATTTGAACGTAAACGATCAAAGAGATTTCTCTTGATATCCACTAAATGGATATTCGTCATTATAGCAGTTCCACATATGTCCGCTACTCGTTTCTAAATCTAGAGAAGGCTGCTTACGACGGAAGTCACCTTTGTGGTTCCACTGAAGACAATAACAATATCCGCTTGGTGCAAATTCACGAGTACCACACAAGAACACGCGCTCGTAAACGGCTTATTTATATGAGCACTTATTTACATCATTGTTTAATTTATTCATCTTGGAATTAATATTATTTTTGTTAAAAGCAGTCAATGTTTATTATTTAATCCTGAACTTGGACAGTTTCATCATTTTACCTATAGGCTGTTAGATGTATTTACATGAATGTATACGTATAAGTTTACTCGCCTTCGGCTCGCTGGTTTGTTGATTATTACTTGTAATTAAGAAAACTAAACTTGTGTTTATAGCAATATGTATAATATCATTTAGTATAGTGCAACCTACTTTTTTACCTAGTTTGATTTTTAAAAAGTGCTTTTTATAGGTAAACATAATCCTTTTTTAATAATAAGCTTAATTAAATGTTCTATTGCTGATACATGATAGAATGAAAATAAAGGGTCACTACCCCGGTGGATGGAGAAAAGAGAGGAAGAACTCAACTAACAATAGGAGGTAAGACGCACAATTGTTTATGTAGTAAACAAATTTGAACGTAAACGATCAAATAAATTTCTCTTGATATCCACTAAATGGATATTCGTCATTATAGCAGTTCCACATATGTCCGCTACTCGTTTCTAAATCTAGAGAAGGCTGCTTACGACGGAAGTCACCTTTGTGGTTCCACTGAAGACAATAAGAATATACGCTTGGTGCCAAACCACGAGTGCCACACAAGAACACGCGCTCGTAAACGGCTTATTTATATGATCACTTATTTACATCACTGTTTAATTTATTCATCTTAGCATTATTATTATGTTTGTTAAAAGCAGTAAATGTTATTATTTAATCCTGAACTAGATTAATTTCGTTATTTTACCTATAGGCTGTTAGATTTATTTACATAAATGTATACGTATAAGTATACTCGCCTTCGGCTCGCTGGTTTGTTGATTATCACTTTTAATTAAGAAAATTAAACTTGTGTTTATAGCAATATAAATATAATTTAGTATAGTGCAACCTACGATTTTTACATAGTTTGATTTTTAAAAAGTGCTTTTTATAGGTAAACATAATCCTTTTTTAATAATAAGCTTAATTAAATGTTCTATTGCTGATACATGATAGAATGAAAATAAAGGGTCACTACCCCGGTGGATGGAGAAAAGGCAGGAAGAACTCAACTAACAATTGGAGGTAAGACGCACAATTGTTTATGTAGTAAACAAATTTGAACGTAAACGATCAAAGAAATTTCTCTTGATATCCACTAAATGGATATTCGTCATTATAGCAGTTCCACAGATGTCCGCTACTCGTTTCTAAATCTAGAGAAGGCTGCTTACGACGGAAGTCACCTTTGTGGTTCCACTGAAGACAATAACAATATCCGCTTGGTGCCAAACCACGAGTGCCACACAAGAACACGCGCTCGTAAACGGCTTATTTATATGAGCACTTATTTACATCATTGTTTAATTTATTCATCTTGGCATTATTATTATTTTTGTTAAAAGCAGTAAATGTTATTATTTAATCCTGAACTTTGATAGTTTCATCATTTTAGCTATAGGCTGGTAGATTTATTTACAAGAATGTATACGTATAAAAATACTCGCCTTCGGCACTCTGGTTTGTTGATTGTTACTTGTAATTAAGAAAACTAAACTTGTGTTTATAGCAATATTTATAATATCATTTAGTATAGTGCAACCTACTTTTTTACCTAGTTTAATTTTTAAAAAGTGCTTTTTATAGGTAAACATAATCCTTTTTTAATAATAAGCTTAATTAAATGTTCTATTGCTGATACATGATAGAATGAAAATAAAGGATCACTACCCCGGTGGATGGAGAAAAGAGAGGAAGAACTCAACTAACAATTGGAGGTAAGAAGGACAATTGTTTATGTAGTAAACAAATTTGAACGTAAACGATCAAATAAATTTCTTTTGATATCCACTAAATGGATATTCGCCATTATAGCAGTTCCACATATGTCCGCTACTCGTTTCTAAATCTAGAGAAGGCTGCTTACGACGGAAGTCACCTTTGTGGTTCCACTGAAGACAATAAGAATATACGCTTGGTGCCAAACCACGAGTGCCACACAAGAACACGCGCTCGTAAACGGCTTATTTATATGATCACTTATTTACATCACTGTTTAATTTATTCATCTTAGCATTATTATTATGTTTGTTAAAAGCAGTAAATGTTATTATTTAATCCTGAACTAGATTAATTTCGTTATTTTACCTATAGGCTGTTAGATTTATTTACATAAATGTATACGTATAAGTATACTCGCCTTCGGCTCGCTGGTTTGTTGATTATCACTTTTAATTAAGAAAATTAAACTTGTGTTTATAGCAATATAAATATAATTTAGTATAGTGCAACCTACGATTTTACATAGTTTGATTTTTAAAAAGTGCTTTTTATAGGTAAACATAATCCTTTTTTAATAATAAGCTTAATTAAATGTTCTATTGCTGATACATGATAGAATGAAAATAAAGGGTCACTACCCCGGTGGATGGAGAAAAGAGAGGAAGAACTCAACTAACAATAGGAGGTAAGACGCACAATTGTTTATGTAGTAAACAAATTTGAACGTAAACGATCAAAGAGATTTCTCTTGATATCCACTAAATGGATATTCGTCATTATAGCAGTTCCACATATGTCCGCTACTCGTTTCTAAATCTAGAGAAGGCTGCTTACGACGGAAGTCACCTTTGTGGTTCCACTGAAGACAATAAGAATATACGCTTGGTGCCAAACCACGAGTGCCACACAAGAACACGCGCTCGTAAACGGCTTATTTATATGATCACTTATTTACATCACTGTTTAATTTATTCATCTTGGCATTATTATTATGTTTGTTAAAAGCAGTCAATGTTATTATTAAATACTGAACTTGGTTAATTTCGTTATTTTACCTATAGGCTGTTAGATTTATTTACATGAATGTATACGTATAAGTATATGTGTGCGTTTATGTGTGCATATGTATCACTTACGTATTATATTTGGATATTTTGCTTAATGTGTTATATAGTTATAGTTAATTTAAAATGCATTTATGATGTACAGGTACTTATATAGTGATCGAATGTTTTCTGATATAAAACTTGATTTATCTTTTCTCAATTGTAACTGCCTTTGTTTATAATTCTTAAATTAAAGGTGTTGTTGCCCTGTAATAAATACAAAAAGAAGACTGTTTATTGATTCCTATCAAGCCTCTTTGTTGCAGTACGTAGAAACACACAAAACAGAAATATAGAAAGTGATGAATTGAAATCCTAAAAAAACCACGTGTTCAAATCAATAACACCCCTTTGCCGCTTTGTTGATTTTATATATGTAAATGAAAATGTTATAAATTTAGAGTTTTGAAATAAATATGGCACATTACAAGTAATGAAATCTTAAAATAATTTAAAACTCAATACTGTGTTATTACAGTTCTATCAAAGCTCCATTATCATTTAACAAAGATTGATAAGAATCAGTGAAATATCAGGGATGGACATGCACCATTTAGACCTCTTTCTTGTTTAAGCGGAAATAAAATGAATGAAAAAAATTGAAGTCTACTGATGAAACCTAGGGATAGTCCGGCTACGTGTAAAACTATATGAAACCTGTGGATAGAAAGGCTACACGGATAAAACAATACTTACATTTTTTTAAATATAGTTCGTTTGGACGTAAACATTGCCAGACTAAAAGGGGCTTTTTACTTGAGATCAGGATACGCAAATAATTTTTAAATGAAATGAACTATATACCTTAGAGAAGTCTGTTACGCGAAGTGTGGTGTGTACTTCTATCTTTGTAACTAAATATTTGTTCTAATATAAAAATTATAAAAAGGTAATAATAATCAGGAACTGAGATGGTTTAATTTTTAATCTTAAAGAGCAATACGCCATCTACGAATTTATTAACGGCGAATATTTCCAAACTAAGAACCGGTGTAAATTCATTTTTAAATTTGCGTATCGAATAATCCTCTTTGGGTATAATAGACATAATCGTGGCTTAAGATTAATATGTGAACTACCTTAGACTTGTGTCGGTAATTATATATACAAAGCGTTTATCCATAATAAAAAAGAATTTTAATTTGGCTTTTGTTACTTAATACATACTAACGTTTTTGGTTCATAGAATAAATAAGTACAATTTTTATATCAACTTTTATATTTCCAAATGTTTGAGCTATAATACTAATCAAATATATAAATTATAGTATTGTCAGGAACTATTTTCCATGACATTCAAGGAGTTTAAATATGGGTAGTGAAAAATTAAAAAAGTTTGATGGGACTTGAATTTTTAAATACCAAGATCTACAATAAGGTACATTAGGAGAAAAAATTTATTTTCACTGGAATCTAATCCAAACTAATCAACTTCAGCCAAAGTGTTGCTATTAAATTTAAAATATACTGTAACCGAAGATATATAATAATATTCGTCATAAAAATTAAATTCTAATTAAAACACGGGGATTAAATATATCAAACAAAACATATTTACTTTCTCTGGGTTCGGCGAAAATCTCCAGCTGCAGCGTGGACATGAGCGCAAACTGTTGAAGTGTAAATATTCTTTATTGGGGTTGAATAAACGTGAAGGATTTCATCGTCAGCAGCGGTTTTGTAGCGGGTTGTAATAGAGTCTCTGGTATTCGCTTTGAGGTAGAATCCTTTCCTCAAATCAAATCTGCATTTCATTCGCTATAACGATTCGCTAATCAAACGCAGTCAACATAACAGAATTTTTTCTCTTTCTTTTATAGCAGTAAGTACGTCTTATTTGTAATATGATAATTTTCTTGAACAAATACTATTCTATATTTTATAATAAATGTAAATTTATAATATTTGCCGTAAACATGATTACGTCACATATCGTCGTTTTTATATTTAGAGGAAGAAGATGTTACAAAATGTTTCTATATAACTTCTAAGAAATACAGTGTAGTAATAATATTGATCAAGTAACTTATCTAACGTTGTTTGCTGGGCTAAAATATTGTAATTTTAGCATGAAAAAACGTTATTAAGACACAAAAATGAACAGTGCTACACATAAAAAAAAAAAAAAAAAAAAAAAAAAAAAAAAAAAAAAAACGGAACATGCTAAAACACGTTATTAGTGATTTTATTTAATTTAATTTTTTTAAAGTAACAATTATACTTTATACTCGAGCTAAATATTCAACGGAACAAAATTTCTAGGTCTAAGAAGAAACCTAAATTCTTGGTATATAAACGCACAATACGCGTTTTTTATTGCAGATATTCAGTTACAGTTGGTATCCCTGCCCGTGGAGAACTGCGACGAAGCAGGGCAGCCAATCGCTGTGGTACGATAGAGAGCTGTGTTTGATTTGGTTTATTGAAACAAATTCGGTCATCACATTTCAGCATTATCGGTATGGGGCCTACAAATACCACAGTTCTACCGTGGTTTAATACCCAGAGTCTACCCAAGTAACTAAAAAAGCCAGTCAGGTGCGGTTTACATTGGAAATACCAAAATCTACTTTGTTTAGATGTTGCGAAAAGACGTGAATTATGTGTATGTGCGAGATGGCTTCTACGTAAATACACAACCTAATAACAAAATGAAAAATATTGGAGTTTGCAGCGTTTAACACAAAAATGGGTAAAATCCTTTTTGGTCATTGTTGTAAACATCACACTATCTGGATAATATAAAGTTTGCAGACGGAGTAACATTTCACGACTGAGTATATCCGAGACGTTTTCGAAAGAGATACAATCAAAAAGGAAAAAGGCTCAGCATCTGAACGAGTTTTATGACGGATTTAAACATCTTATCCACGTAAATACAAGACGGCATTGGCAAATCGCAGTTTGAAATTGGGATTATCTCAGCAAAGTGGTGAAAAAAGACTTGGATCGCGGTTTAGCTTCTACATAAAGCACTTAACCCAATAACATCATGAAAAATAGTAGAAATTGCAAGTCAAATAAAATTAAAGAGATTGAGAATTGTTTAACAGATTATGTTTGCAGATGTACATTATAAGTAACTAAAAAAAGAAAAATGTTTTAGAAGCGTACTATACTATATATTTTCATGTATTTCTCCTAAATTATTTTGGAATAATTTTCAAGTGTGTAAAATAATTATTTAGAAATAATTTACTTAAACTAAATATTTGCATTTTTACCAAAAAATAAATATATAATTAAATATATCTCCTTTAAATATGTAAATGGAGAACATTTTGAAATTCTTGCGTAGTTGGGATTACTGCCTACGGAGGTCTGTTAAGAGGAGTAGCCTTTGTTAGCAGTCATAATTCCACCACAACAAAGAGCATAGTTTCCTTTGTTAAAAATCTCTCAATCACTAGATTTCAGTGAAATTATCGCGGTCATAATGTTGTTATTGTTGGCCAGCAAATACAGCAGTCCTTCAGACAGAAATAGCAGTAAACCTGGCTGAAATGGACCGGTCTTTTGAGCAATGGAAAACTTAGAGGCCTTAATTGACGCCTTGGGCATCCAAGCATCACCCAAGCATCCAAGATACCAACCACGTAGAAAGAGTCCTTCCTGGAAGAAGAGGAAGACATAAAACTACCCACGACCATATTCGAAAGGGGAATCTCGGTATCTTCCTATAAAACTTTGCCAAATACAGACCCCTGAAATAGACCACATTTGCCTACCTGTCCTAAGAATACTACCTAGGTGGATCATGCAAGTCGATAACCGTCCTTTTCAACGACTGAATGTACTGAAAAACTTCCCCATTCCATGGACGGAGGCAAAAAAAGAAATACTCAGAAATATTACAGCCCAATCCCCCTACTACCTGCCCAATAGGAAACCCTAGAAAGTCTATTATTCTCAATGCTCTCCGAAGTCTTCCACTTCAGTATACGAGAAGATCAATATGATTTCCGCCAGGGCTACTCTAAAACGTAACCACTTGGCAAAATGATTCGTGGATTTGGCGGACAACGCCAAAAAGAACCACCACACTATCACCAGCCTTCGGCCGTCTCTAGTGCCACGGACTGTTGTAAAAACTGGTACGCAGACCACTCAACAACGAAATGAAAAAGAAAGAAATTTGCAGCACTAATATTAAATTTATATAAAAAGACTGAGTATTACTTAGTGATTATGTTTTCAGATAAGTTAATGTTTCTGTTTAAGGTATAATTTTTTATATTATTGAAAAACAAAGTTTTAAGTACAAAGGCAATATGTATCTTTTTATTTATTCTCTTTAAATATTTATTGAAAAGTAATTATAAGTGTGCTAAATAATTATTTCGGAATGAATAACTTATACATACACTAAATATTTGTATTTATATATGAAAACAAATAAGTCCGTTATATAAAGATATGAAGAAAACTTAGGAATTCCATTGCACTTGGCATCACTATCTGCCAAGAGTAGCGGCTTTTGTGCAGTCATGATTACACCACAACAGAGAGCGTATAGTGTGTGTGATTGGGTTTCTTGAATCAAGGTTCGATCACCACACGTTTATGGAAATTATCCGCGACATTATGGCGGTATTGTGTCTGCAAATACAACACTAGTCTAGATGAATAGAAAGAGTAATAACAGAACAGTTCTGTCAGAACGATGGATCCATACAGTACCGGGAAATTTGAACCAAATGTGACTAAGATTACTTGATGGCTTGTACACTCGTACCAATAACAAAATGAAAGAGATTCAACGTTACAGCGATATTTATTAAAAGTTTAAACTATAGCAATGACAGTATTTATACTGATGAAGAAATATAATATTATAAAATTAGTTTTGTTCAAAGAGAAATCGTATACATTCATTTAATATATGTGTTTATTGAAAACTTAAAAAGTCCAATATAATATTTATTTTTACCTATGACTCAAAATATTTATTATTTATTGGAAGGTATTTTTAAGCATACATTTATAATTGTCACATAAAAAATATGTCCCCTAAATATAATAACAGAAACAGAGTAAAGTATCTGTAAAACAAAAAATATCATTCAACAATCCTATTCTACCCCTACGCCTGTTGCTACTGCTGTACGCTAGAGCGTGCCTCGCCCACTCTCCGCGTTACGCCCTGATGAATAGTTTCAAACGACTTACTACTGTTATTTATCGGTGAAATAATCATGGCAAATAGCGTGTAATGCGTAATTGTTAGATTCCAATATCTGAATAATTTTATTTTATTTATAAAATGTGTAATGATAACTTGTAGAACAATATTTCTTGTACACGGCAGAAAACGGTGCGTATGGTAATTAAGTTCTGATCTAATTTTTATTTCCAAACTGTCTTAAATATAATCTCATAAAACTCGACTAAAATTAGATATTCCATCTAGGTTGAATTTTTCCGACCTTGTACAGAAATCATTTTTGAAACCACCGACCGTTCATTTTGATAAACGTTATTTATATTAACATTGAGTTCTTTACAGTTCTCTGAAATAAAACTGTACCAAAGCAATGATTTACTACTCCAAACAATAATTGGTGCTGACCTACGGACGCGTACTGACAACACGTTCAAGTCTGTAGAAACACGTAAAGGATATGTTTATTGTGATATGGTTTAAATCTATGCCTTTATATACCTAAATGGTGATCAGATAACAGAATGAATTATTCAGCAAGATGGCGCACAATATATAGAACGAAGGTAAACTCTGGACATTGTCTCAAACGTTAAGTTAAATATCTGATACAAACCCTGTAAGGATGTAATCTATATGCATTATAAAGTATAAACGTCTATTAAGTAGATAACAGTTAGCAATGCCTAATAATTGTGTATCGAAGTATAGCACAATGACCCGTCACATCAAAAAATGATAAGTAATACATCGATTGTAACAAAGTTTTTGGCGTTCACTGTCTAATACATGATTTTATAAGCCTTGACAGGCAAAGATATTCAATCCTTAGACTGTAATATTTTATACCTAGATGGGTCGTCCAGTCGATAACTATCCTTTTAAACGTCTGCGTACATTAAAAGACTTCCCAAAAACATCCTAAGACAACTCCGGAAAATTACCGCCCAATCTACCTCGTAACTTCTCTCCAAATCTTCACAAGTTTAATAATACTCTCACGATTCTCCAAATATTTCCACTTAACTATGTGAGAAGATCAATGTGGTTTCAGCCAGGCCAACTCCGCAACTTGACAAGATTACTCACGGTCCTGCGCTCAACTTTGAAACCACTACTGTCACCGCCAACACCTTTTCTGGCAACAGGGGCTATTCTACGGACTGGCACACGGCCCACTCAACAAGAAAATGTAAAAGAAAAGAGACTGCAGCCCTAAGGTTAAATGAAATTCACGAGATTAACGACTACTTGGAGAATTTGTTTCCAGAAAAATATTAGTTAAAGAATCATTATTTTCAATTATTTAATATTGATACCATTTTAAAATCTACTGTAGTATGTATTTTATTTACTTAACAACTCAAAAATCTTTTGTAAAGCATTTATAACTGTGCGAAATAATTATATGTACCAAAAAACCTTTGTATTTTTATAAGAAAGGTATTTAAAGAGCTTGAGTATGTATGGAGAGAGTTTGAACATTCATCCACAGGTGGCATCACTGCGTGGGGATACTTCCGAGAGTAACAGACACAACAGAGAGCGCGATTATGTTTGTTATTTTATATTATTTATTATTATATAGGTTTATTATTAGATTGTTAATACTTATTAACTTTTTAATGAGTATGAAAAAATTCATTTAAATAGTTATCACGTCGTATGACGTATTTGAATTTTATATTTTAAAAGATTATGTTAATATCGTTCACAAAATAATACTCTATAATTACTTATACACTCTTAATATGCTATAGTTAATAAAATAATGTGCTAATAAAAGACAAGTGACTATGATTTCAACCATTCATATATACGAAATGGCACCAACAGAAAAGTTTGGAAAAATTAAAAACAAACCAGCATATGTTTGTGACTACAATAAAAATGTGAGGGCTGTCGACAAGGCAGATACGATAATATCCTTCAACGATAGTTCGAGGAAAACTAATAAATGGTCCCGCAAGTTATTTTTTCACTTGGTGGACGTCACTGTTCTCAATGCACATTACATGCATAAAATAGCATGTGTTGCCAATAAAAAGCAGGCTCTCAGTGATTTTAGACTGAATCTCATAAGGCAACTATTGGAGGCCCATTCTGTACGAAGAATTAGAACAGTTTAATACACATTTGAAGGGGACAAGACTCCGACGCGCCTTGTTGAGAGGCATTTTCCTACGCCTTTGCCTTTCAGTGGAGAGCGGAAGAGGAAGGTTCAGCGCCAATATTTTGTATGTAACAACACTAAAAATAAGACCCAAGGAATGGAAAGTCACGTCAAATGAATTTAAAGACTGTAAAGTGGCATTGTGCATTCATCCATGTTTTGCCGAGTACCACACACACAAAAATTCTAATGTCATCTTATAAAGTGTTTGAAAGTTGTAAAAAATAAAAATCCTAAAAAAATTATAATTTCTAATACTACCTATTTACAATGTGTTTTTGGCTTAATTCACCGTAGGTATCGTTCCACGTCATATGACGTGATTAATCCTTAAAGAGTTAAACATTAATTTGACGAAATTGTGAACTGGACGCTTCACAGACATATTTGCATATACTTAGTTACGTACCGTACAGAACTAGCCAGCAGCTAATGTAATGGCTGTTACTACATGTCAAATATTATAGTTCCTCTGTCCTAAACTACTACGTTACTCGTAAAGTTGATTCCTGTAGACCGTCGATTAGGGATGTCTAATTTCGAAAAAAAAATAGTAAATAAAACTTTTTTATAGTAAATAATTAAAAGGATATTTAAAAAAAATTAGGATACTTATTTATATCTTCATTATATAAGGAGAGAACATGTTGCTTAATAATATGCGTGATTTCTCGCTAGAAAATTTAAATGTAAAATTTATACAAAATATAACTGAGGTATATTTAGCGGACTCGATTTAGGGCATGAGAGTATTGTGTTAAATAAATTATAATTACAATTAAAAATTAAGTAGGCAGTGATACCAACAACGTATAAACTTCAAAACTTTCTCTATTTACGCCTTTAATGGGCTTATTTATTTTCTGATAAAAATAAAAATATCTAGTTTAAATTTACGTAATTTATTCCAAAATAATTATTTCACACACTTGGGCTATAAATGATTTTTAATTGAAATTTAGAGGAAATAGGTGAAAATTTATATTATACGCTTTAAATTTTTTCGTTTGATAAATATAAAATTCTAATTAGTTTTTTAATTTCAATATCATTTGCAAACATAATATCGAATTAATTCTCAATTTGGTCAATATTAATTAACATTAGGGCTGCAAATTCCCTTCTTTTTCATTATGTTATTGGGTTATGCAGAATCTAAATTTTCCACAAATATTTGTAGAACATATGTAAAACTCAGATTTCTGTTCGTATTTATTTTTAAGCAATATTTAAGCTGAATGTATCTTGAAACATTCTGAACAAGATTCTTCATGTGGTGATAATGAAGAACACAAGAGTTGATACTCGGCTTGATAATTAGACAATATTTTAGTTATTACAATGTTTTTGTTGATTATTACCTATAATTAAGAAAATGAAACACGCATTTATACCAAAATGTTTATTATCAGTTGTTATGGTACATCACATATTTGTAAACCTAATTTAACTTTAATACAATGCTGTTTAAAGCTTAACAGAATCCAATATCAAGATTAATAAAATGTTCTATTGTTGATGCACAAAGAAATGAATACATCGGCACAGATGGAAAAAACATCGGAGGATGGGGAAATGAGAGATACATCTCAACTAATAGTTGGAGGTAAGACGGACAATTGATTAACTTGTTAACAAATTTGAACATAAACGATCAATGAAATTTCTCTTTATTTTACATTAATAGACAGTCGCCATTATAGCTGTTCCACAGACGATGTCCTCTACTCGCTTTTAAATCTACAAAAGGCTGATAAGAACGTATTTCACATTTGTGCTTCCACTGAATACAATATCCACTTGGTGCCAAATCACGAGTTGGTGGCTGCCTACGATGCCAAAGATTAGAAAATAGTACGCACTACCAACAATAACGGCACACTTAATCAAATTCGGAATTCTATCTCAGCTCAGAATAAATTATAATAACAAGAATGACACACAATCTGTAAATGCAATATAATCATCGTTGTTGTTAAATACTCGTACTTAATGCAGAAACATGGACTATTAAGTGCGTTGGCACATTTAACAAGTTAAATTGTATTTTCGATGCTAATGTTAAGTTCGCCTTGTTTATCCGATCAAGAACAAATGGGTAAGGAATATAGAGAATTTATTATTGTGGTCAGAGAGGCCTACTTTTGTCAAAACTCAACTAAAATTATGTTTATTCTTTAAATGTATACTAGTAGATTTACAATCGGTCTACGACGTAGTTCCGGGTGGCTGGCTAAACGTTAGGACTACAGATAGAGAAACAATGTTATTGCCAATCGGTTTTTTTAGAAGTAACTCAACATACTGGATACTTGCCAGTATACAGATTTGGATTCTGCCACAACACAGAACTTTATGATCCCAAGAAATCTCTGGTTCCCGTTCGGTCAGTATCTGTGTACATTGGTCAGCGACTTATTTCAGAGTCGATGGCTAAACGTTAGGACTACAAATAGAGAAACAATGTTATTGCCTATCGGTTTTTTTTTAGAAATAACTCAACGACCAAGTAACCTACAAGTATACCGATTTGGTCACTGCCACAGCACAGGACAGGAGAATACTAAGAGCACTCAGATTTCTGTTCAGACAATGTTATAGTACACCGGTCGGCGACGTAGTTCCGTCGGTTATAGCCGAAAAGATGCCGGCTGAGTAATCTCGCTAGCGTGTTGAATAAGTTTTAAATATAGATGACGAAACTGATGTGATTATCTTCTGCAATCTTAGATAACGATCAAATAAAGACCACAAAAGTATACCTGGATATACAGTAAGGAAGGTTCTAGGTCCAGACAGTTAACGATTAGAGAAAAAATAAATACAATACACCGTTGTGATCACCGACAACGCACGAGGATTCTGGGAGAAGTCAAATATCTAGTATGTCTATATATTTATTACTTTAATATTAAATTTATATACTGATTATAAAATATTAAAACTGCACACACGATATTTAAACTGAATGTATCTACCTTTCAAATATTCTGAATTGTATTCTTCATGTGGGGATTTAGCTTAAGCACTTGCATTCAAGTTTAGCTAAAGCATTGCTTTTAGTTTTAAAATATACTATAATCAAAAATATATAATAATATTCACTATACAAATTAAATTCCAATTAGGAGAATTCATTCATGTTCCCAAAATTACAGGACCACACTTCACATAATAGTTCAGGAGATCAAACTGAAAGAAAAATGTTATATAATGTATTTAGTCATATCTTACTTCGTCTACCTTAGATCGGCCGTTTTGTTTTTTACATACAATGAATTTTATCTTCAATACGAGTTTACCGATTTTGTTGAAACTTGGCATAAATATTATAAACAAGAATATAAATTGTAAAAAAAATAATTTTTTAAATCTTATGTGTATTTTCAAAATGGCAGCCATTTAAAATATTAAAACTTAAATAACTTGAAAACCAAACGTATTACAAAAAACAATGTTTAGAATACTAAGTTTTTGCGAATTGTTTAAAAAATCCAACGTTACCATTTCTATGAAAATCGGTTCATAAATGGGCTGATTGTCGAAGTTTATGTACGTTTGGACATCATCCTTTCTAGCAACATACTCATTTCTTGTATGTGCATAAACTCAAAACGAAAGCAAACATTACAGTTGAAAAGCTGTTTTTATTAAACAGCTGTTTTTAAACACAATTAGTTTTCTTATGTTGTTATAACGTAGGTATGGTAATGAAGTTGTGTGTTTACAAAAGTTATTAAGTTTTTTCGTGTTTAAGATGGAAAACTTCTCCAATGCTGAATATACAGATATTCATTTCGTGTACGGACAAGCGGAAGGAAATGCTACATTAGCCGCCAGCAAACCCTGTATGCTGAACGTTTCCCTTACGGACGAAATCCTGGACGTAAAGTGTTTGCTGCCGTTCACAATCGCCTTAGTGAAAGTGGAATGTTCGCGAAGGACATGAGATAAGCTGGACGTACAAGATGTACAAGTATACTTTGTGTTTAAAGTATACTTGTTTATATCTATTTAAGAGCAAAGATTTTAATACAAAGTCAATATGTATTTTTTTTACTTATTATCTTTAAATATTTATTAAAAAGTATTCAGAAGTGTGCTAAATAATTAATTCGGAATGAATAACTTGTAATACACTAAATATTTGTATTTATTTATGAAAATAAATAAGTCCGTTATATAAATATATGAAGAAAATTTAGAAATTCAATCGCAGTTGGCATCACTGCCTGCGTGGACTGCCAAGAGTAGCGGCCTTTTGTGCAGTCATGATTACACCAGAGAGCGTGTAGTGTGATTGGGTTAGTTGAATCAAGGTTCGATCACCACACGTTTATGTAAATAATCCGCGTCATTATAGCGGCATTGTGTCTACAAATACAACACTAGTCCAGATGAAGAGAAAGAATAATAACAGAAAAGTTGTGTCAGAACGATGGATCCATACAGTACCGGGAAATTTGAACCAAATGTGACTAAGATTACTTGATGGCTTGTACACAAAAACACTAATACCATTAACAAAATGAAAGAGATTCAAGGTTTTAAAGCGATATTTATTAAAAGTTTAAACTATAGGAATGACAGTATTTATACTGATGAAGAAATATAATATTATGAAATTAATTTTGAATAAAGAGAAATTGTATACATTCATTTAATATTTGTGTTTATTGAAAATTTTAAAATTGGCTCAAAATATTTATTATTTATTGGTAGGTAGTTTTAAGCATACAATCTATACATCTATATTTGTAACATAAAAGACATGTCCCCTAAAAATTACTAACAGAAACAGATTTAATCCACAGTTGGCATCACTGAGATGTTGGAGACTTCCAAGAGTGGCGGACAAATAGCTCGGTCACCACATTCCGGGGAAAATTGTCGCCGACATTTAGCAGTATTGTGCCTACAAATACAACTGATTTCCAAAGGAGCCAGAGGCACAAAAGAAGAACTACAATATTGTCAAACAGTCACAAACATATAGCCCAAGTTAGTGTGAAACGAAACAGACTTAGATTACTTGATAGCTTGTACACAAAAACGCTAAAACCCAATAACAAATTGATAAGGAATCAAGTTTACAGCGTTTAATATTTATTAAAATTGACAAAATTATGTTATCCAGAGCCGAAAATATTAAATTACAAAATAGCAACCTAGTTACAAAATACATAAACCAAGTATTTCTGAAGCAAAAAACAGACTTAAATTACTTGATGTCATGACAAGTTACATAAACACTAAACCCAATACCAAAAAGAATAAGACGAGTTAAAAATGTTAATACTTCATAACTTTTTAGTGAGTATGAAAAATTTCATTTAAATAGTAATAATCACGTCGTATGACGTATTTGGATTTTATATTTTAAAAGATTATGTTAATATCGTTATCAAATTAATACTCTATAATTACTTATACACTCTTAATATGCTATAGTTAATAAGATAATGTGCTAATAAAAGACAAGTGACTATGATTTCAACCATTCATATATACGAAATGGTACAAACAAAAAAAGTTTGGAAAAATCACAAACAAGCCGGTATCTTGGTTGTGACAACAATAAAAATATGGGGGCTGTCGACAAGGCAGATATGACACTATCCTTCAACGATAGTTCAAGGAAAACTACTAAATGGTACCTGCAAATTATTTTTTCATTTGGTGGACGTCACTGAGCTCAATGCACATTACACGCATAATATATATAGCATGTGTTGTCAATAAAAAGCAGTCTTTCAGTGATTTTAGACCACAATCTCTTAAGGCAACTATTGGTGGCCCATTCTGTACGAAGAATTAGAAAAATTTTAATACGCACTTGAAGGGGACAAGAATCCAACGCCCCTTAATGAGCGGCATTTCCAAGCATTTGCCGTTAAGTGGTGAGCGGGAAGAGGAAGTGTTTGCTGCCGTTCACAATCGCCTTAGTGAAAGTGGAAAGTTCACGAAGGACATGAGATATGATGGACGTCCAGAATGTATAATGTTTGTGTTTAAGGTATACTTGTTTTATATCTATTTAAAAACAAAGGTTTAAGTACAATGTCAATATGTATTTCTTTTTACTTATTCTCTTTCAATATTTATTAAAAAGTATTCAGAAGTGTGCTAAATAATTATTTCGGAATGAATAACTTGTAATACACTAAATATTTGTATTTATATATATGAAAATAAATAAGTCCGTTATATAAATATATGAAGAAAATTTAGAAATTCAATCGCAGTTGGCATCACTGCCTGCGTGGACTGCCAAGAGTAGCGGCCTTTTGTGCAGTCATGATTACACCCAGAGAGCGTGTAGTGTGATTGGGTTAGTTGAATCAAGGTTCGATCACCACACGTTTATGTAAATAATCCGCGTCATTATAGCGGCATTGTGTCTACAAATACAACACTAGTCCAGATGAAGAGAAAGAATAATAACAGAAAAATTGTGTGTGTCAGAAACGATGGATCCATTACAGTACCGGGAAAATTTGAACCAAATGTGACTAGATTACTTGATGGCTTGTACACAAAAACACTAATACCATTAAAACAAAATGAAAGAGATTCAAGTTTAAAGCGATATTTATTAAAAGTTTAAACTATAGGAATGACAGTATTTATACTGATGAAGAAATATAATATTATGAAATTAATTTTGAATAAAGAGAAATTGTATACATTCATTTAATATTTGTGTTTATTGAAAATTTTAAAATTGGCATCAAAATATTTATTATTTATTGGTAGGTAGTTTTAAGCATACATCTATACATCTATATTTGTAACATAAAAGACATGTCCCCTAAATATACTAACAGAAACAGATTAATCCACAGTTGGCATCACTGAGTGTTGGAGACTTTCCAAGAGTGGCGGACAAATAGCTCGGTCACCACATTCCGGGGAAATTGTCGCCGACATTTAGCAGTATTGTGGCCTACAAATACAACTGATTTCCAAAGGAGCCAGAGGCACAAAAGAAGAACTACAATATTGTCAAACAGTCACAAAACATTATAGCCCAAGTTAGTGTGAAACGAAACAGACTTAGATTACTTGATAGCTTGTACACAAAAACGCTAAACCCAATAACAAATTGATAAGGAATCAAGTTTACAGCGTTAATATTTATTAAAATTGACAAAATTATGTTATCCAGAGCCGAAAAATTAAATTACAAAATAGCAACCTAGTTACAAATACATAAACCAAGTATTTCTGAAGCAAAACAGACTTAAATTATTGATGTCATGACAAGTACATAAACACTAAACCCAATACCAAAAAGGAATAAGATCGAGTTAAAAATGTTAATACTTCATAACTTTTTAGTGAGTATGAAAAATTTCATTTAAAATAGTAATAATCACGTCGTATATGACGTATTTGGATTATTTTATATTTTAAAAGATTATGTTAATATCGTTATCAAATTAATACTCTATAATTACTTATACACTCTTAATATGCTATAGTTAATAAGATTAATGTGCTAATAAAAGACAAGTGACTATGATTTCAACCATTCATATATACGAAATGGTACAAACAAAAAAAGTTTGGAAAAATCACAAAACAAGCCGGTATCTGGTTGTGACAACAATAAAAAATATGGGGGCTGTCGACAAGGCAGATATGACACTATCCTTCAACGATAGTTCAAGGAAAACTACTAAATGGTACCGCAAATTATTTTTTCATTTGGTGGACGTCACTGAGCTCAATGCACATTACACGCATAATATATAGCATGTGTTGTCAATAAAAAAGCAGTCTTTCAGTGATTTTAGATCAACACAATCTCTTAAGGCAACTATTGGAGGCCCATTCTGTACGAAGAATTAGAAAAAATTTAATACGCACTTGAAGGGGACAAGAATCCAACGCCCCTTAATGAGCGGCATTTTCCAACGCATTTGCCGTTAAGTGGTGAGCGGAAGAGGAAGTGTTTGCTGCCGTTCACAATCGCCTTAGTGAAAGTGGAAAGTTCACGGAAGGACATGAGATATGATGGACGTCCAGAATGTATAATGTTTTTGTGTTTAAGGTATACTTGTTTATATCTATTTTAAAAACAAAGGTTTAAGTACAATGTCAATATGTATTTCTTTTTACTTATTCTCTTTCAATATTTATTGAAAAAGTATTCAGAAATTGTGCTAAATAATTATTTCGGAATGAATAACTTATAAATACACTAAAAAAATATTTGTATTTATATATGAAAATAAATAAGTCCGTTATATAAATTTATGAAGAAAAATTTAGAAATTCAATCGCAGTTGGCATCACTGCCTGCGGGGGACTGCCAGGAATAGCGGGCCTTTTGTGCAGTCATGATTACACCACAAAAGAGAGCGTGTAATTGTGATTGGGTTTGTTGAATCAAGGTTCGAATCACACGCGTTTATGGAAATTATCCGCGTCATTATGGCGGTTATTGTGTCTGCAAATACAACACTAGTCTAGATGAATAGAAAGAGTAATAACAGAACAGTTCTGTCAGAACGATGGATCCATACAGTAACCGGGAAATTTGAACCAAATGTGACTAAGATTACATGATGGCTTGTACACAAAAACACTAATACCAATAACAAAATAAAAAAGAGTCAAGATTGCAGCGATATTTATTGAAATTGTGAACTGAATAACAGTATTTTACTGATGAAGTAACATATTATTATAAAATTAATTTTATCCAAAGAGAAAGTGGGTACATTTATTGAATATTTGTGTTTATTGACAATTTTTTAAGTCCAATATAATATATATTTTTACCTACAACTCAAAATATGTATAATTTATTGGTAAGTATTTTTAAGCATACATCTATATTTGTCACAGGAAAAATATGTCCTCTAAATATACTATCAGAAACAGATTAAAGTATTTGTAAAACAGAAAATATAATTTTTCAATTCTATTCTATAACTACGCCCTGTTGCCATTATCGTCCGCTAGAGCGTGTCTTGACCAATCTCCGCGTTATGTCCTGATGAATAGTTTCATAGACAACTTGCTACTGTTATTTATCGGTGAAATAGTCATGGCAAATAGAGTGTAATGTTTAATTGTTAGATTGCAATATCTAAATTATTTTATTTACGAAACGTGTATTGATAACTTGTAGAACAATATTTCTTGTAAACGGCAGAAAACGGTGCGTAAACTGATATGGTAAATTAGTTTTGATCTATTTTTATTTCCAAACTGTCTTAAATCTATTCTCATTAAACTCGACTAAAATTAGATATTCCATCTAGGTTGGATGTATCCGACCTTCCACAGAAATCATTTATGAAACCACAGACTGTTCATTTTGATAACAGTTATTTATAATAACTATCATATTGAGTTCTTTACAGTTCTTTAAAATTAACTGTACCAAAACCAGATTCTATAATGGTTTACCACAACAATATTTGGTGCTGACCTATGAACGAGGTCTGTCAACACCTTCAAGCCTGTAGAAAGAAACATGTAAGGAATATATACTTATTGTGGTTTAGTTGAAATCTGTGTCTTGCCATAAATAAATGGTGATGATCAGATAACGGAATAAATTATTCAAAACGATGGCGCACAATAGACAGAACGTAGGCAAACGCTGGAAGTTGCCTCAAACGTTAAGTTTAATATCTGATACAAACCCTGTAAGGATGTAATCTATAGGCAAGAGTGTAAATGTCTAATGAGAGGATAACAGTTGGCAATGTTTATTAATTTTGTACAGCAACAAAATATAGCACAATTACGCTGTTTATCCAAAAATGATAAGTAATACATCGATTGTAACAAAGTTTTGGAGCTTACTGTTTAACACTTGGTTTTATAAGCCTTGACAAAGAAAATACTTACTTGGATTGAAATATTTTTCCCTAGGTGAGTCGTGAAGTCAATAATCATCCTTTTCAACGCCTGGGTACACTTAAAACACTTCCCCATTCCATGGGCGGTACCAAAATAATACACCTCCTAAAACCATCCAAAGATAACTCCGGAAAATTACCGCCCAATCTACCTCGTAACTTCTATCCAAAACTTCAAAAGTTTAATACTATCACGAAACCTCGAAGACTTATCTACGTGAGAAGACCAACATGGTTTCAGACAGAACAAATCCATAAAGATGCCTGCAACTTCACAAGATTACTCACGGTTCTGGCGGCCAACCAAAACAAATACCTCCACTTCACTACTGTCATAAAAAGTTCAATACTCTCACGATTCCCCGAAAACTTCCACATAACTATGTGAGAAGATCAATTTCAGCCAGGGCAACTCCATAACCAAAACAAGGTCCTCCACACCACTAACGTCACCGCCAACATCGTTCTGGCACTAGGGGCTGCTCTACGAACTGGTATAGAGCCCACTCAGCAATAAAATGAAAAAGAATGGAGTTTACAGCCCTAACCTTAAATAAAATTCACAATATTAAAGACTATTTGAAGAATATTTTTCTAGAAATAAATTAGTATATATATATATATATATATATTAGTTATAGAATAATTATTTTGAATTAATGTAATATTGATCATAACATTTAAAAATCTACTATAGTATGTATTTTATTTACTTAACACCTTAAAAATGTATTGAAAAGTATTTATAACTGTGCTAAATAATTATATGTACCCAAACTTTGATGTATTTTTAATAGAAAGTTATTTAAAGAGCTTGAATATGTATAGAGAGAGTTCGAACATTCATCCTCATTTGGCATCACCGAGTGTGGGAGACTTTTAAGAGTAGCGGACACATAGCTCACCACATTCCGGAGGAAGTGTCGCCGACATTTAGCAGTATTATGCCTACAAATACAACTGCTTTCCGAAGGGAGCCAGAGGCACAAAAGAAGAACTAAAATATTGTCAAAAACTCACAAACAAATAGTCCAAGTTAGTATAAAAAGAAACAGACTTAGATTACTTGTACACGAAAACGCTAAACCCAATACCAAACTGAAAAAGAGTTTACGATGTTAATATTTAGTTGACGAATTGTGAACTGTAACCTTCAAAAACATATTTATTATTTGCACATAATATTTTGTTACATACCGTACTGAACTTGGCAGCAGCTAATTTAATGGCTTTGTTACTACATGTCAAATATAATAGTTCATCTGTCCTACTACGACAGTCGTGGAGTTGAGACACACTGACCGTCGCGTCGCTTACGTATGGCTTAGTAAATAACCATCTTTTATAGTAAATAATTAAAAAGATACCTTCTTCATAAATTAGGATACTTACACCTAAGATATAAAACTACTCCCGGCCATCATCGAAAAATGAATCTCGGAAACTTCCTCTATAATTTGCCCAAAAAAGACCCCTGGAATAGACCAGCTAGGCATACCTGCCATTAGAAGACTACCTAAAAGAATGAGCAACTCCAAAAAGCTGTATCCTCACAAGATTACTCACGGTTCTGGCGGACAACCAAAACAAATACCTCCACTTAACTACCGTCACAAAAAGTTTAGTACTCTCACGATTCCCCGAAGACTTCCACTTAACTATGTGAGAAGACCAATTTCAGCCAGGGCAACTCCACAACACTGTATCTGGACAAGATTACTCACGGTTCGGGCGGCGAACCAAACAAGAAGATCCACTTCACTACCGTCACAGAAAGTGTAATACTCTCAAGATTTCCCGAAGATTTCCACAAACAACGTGAGAAGAGCAATCTCAGCCAGGGCAACTCCATAACCGAAACAAGGTCCTCCACACCACTATCGATCGTCACCGCCAACATCGCTCTGGCACTAGGGGCTGCTCTACGAACTGGTATAGAGCCCACTCAGCAATAAAATGTAAAAGAATGGAGTTTATAGCCCTAACCTTAAATTCAATTCCCAAGAGTAACGACTATTTGAAGAATATGTTTCCAGAAAAATATTATTATATTAATTTATTTGTTACAGAATAATTATTTTCAATTAACGTAATATTGATTATAACATTTTAAAATCTACTATAGTATGTATTTTATTTACTTAACACCTTAAAAATTTATTCAATACCTAGTATTTATACCTGTGCAAAATAATTGTATGTACCCAAAATGTTAGTATTTTTATTAGAAAGTTATTTAAAGACCTTGAATATGTATGGAGAGAGTTCGTACATTCATCCACTGTTGGCATCACTGAGTGTGGGAGACTTCCAAGGGTAGCGGACAAATAGCTTGGTCACCACATTCCGGGGAAATTGTCGCCGACATTTAGCAGTATTGCGCCTACAAATACAACTGTATTCCGAAGGAAGCCGGAGACAGAAAAGAACAACTAAAATATTGTCAAAAACTCACAAACAAATTGTCCAAGTGAATGTGAAACGAAACAGACATAGATTACTTGATAGTTTGTACACGAAAACGCTAAACCCAATAGCAAAATGATGAAGAGTCAAGTTTACAGTGTCAATATTTATTAAAATTGACCAATTGTGTTATCCAAAGCCACAGTCGTAAGATTGAGAGGTAAAAGAAAATTACAAAACAGCCACTTAGTTACAAACATATAGCACAAGTAACAGAAGGGACATGAAGCAAAACAGACTTAAATTACTAAATGCATGAAATGTACGTAAACCATTACACCCAATACCAAACTGAAAAAGAGTTTACGGTTAATATTTATTTGATGAAATTGTTTACTGAAGCCTTCAAAGACATATTTAATATTTACATATAATGCTTTGTTACGTACCGTACAGACTTAGCCAGCAGCTAATGTAATGGCTTTGTTACTACATGTCATTTATAAAAGTTCATCTTACCTACTACGACAGTCGTGGAGTTGAGACACATTGACTGTCGCTTACAAATGTGATAGTAAATAACCATCTTTTATAGTAAATAATTAAAAGGATATTTTCTCTATAAATTAGGACACATAAACATAAAGTATATTCGTGGAATATGTTTATTAATATGCGTGATATCTTTCTAGCACATTTTAACGTAGTATTTGTACCTAACAGAACTGAGATAGTTAGCGGACTCGATTTAATACTTTGATAGTATTGTTTTAAACGATTTATAAGTAGAATTACAATGTTAAATTTAGATAAAAAATAAAAATATCTAGTTTAAATTCACATAATTTTTTCCGTAATAATAAATTCACAAACTTATAAATATTTTTTAATTAAGTTTTAGAGGTAAAAGGTGAAAATTATTTCGTTTGATAAATCGAAAATGTTATTTTTTTTACTTAGTTTTTTTTTCAGTATCATTTGCAAAAGAATATTGAATTAATTCTCAATTTCGTCAATTTTATTTTAAATTAGGGTTGAAAATTGCATTCTTTTCATTGTGTTATTGGATTTGGTGTTATTTGTAGGATCTAACTTTTCTTAGCTACTCCAAATTGTTGACTGCGAATGCCAAATGGCGTCTTACACTTAAGTGAACAAGATGTTTCGATCTGTCATTTGTTATACTCAGACGGCTCTTTTTACCTCTACCTTTTCCCAAAACATATGTTGTAACTGAAAAGCATTGTAGTGTTAATTAATCTGCAAACATTATACTCTGCAGTTCACATTTACAACATAGATCATAAATGGATTTACCTAATGATGCGTTAAAGACTGAAATGTGACGGCTCTACCGCATTACAAAATACGTAAAGGTGCATTCATTAAGCTAAGTTGTTTTCCAAATAGATAGGTCTGAAGATGAAAACTGATCGCAAGGACCTTCCTACAGAAGAATATTTAATATTTGACAATATAAATACATTGTTTATACAGAAACAATACGTGATATTGGTCATTTCAGAGGAAGATATTGTAAGTATTACATAAAAAATCCTGCTAAATACTATTGCTTACCGTTTTTCGGAACTGATTGCATATTGACTGCAATTATTGCTACAATATTAGGATGTTACTCTTACGTAATACCATGTAGTATACACGGGACAATAGGAAGAACTATTACGCGAGGAGCTGGAAACATTTCATAATTGTCTGTCTGTCCGCATGCGATCTCGAAACAATCTGACATTCAAAATTTGCTTGAAATATTTTGCATCAAGCTTCATTTCTATATAAGCAACATCGAGTTAAATCGTGGTGGACGCGACTTCATGGGGTTTGGCTAAGCGCTAGCGAAAACTTTTACATTAAACTTATGGGTAACTTTGATGACAACGGAAAAATCGCAAGATAAAAAGTTTTTAAAACAAACTGAGTAACACTTTAACATCTGAAATAGTAACATACGAAGCTTGAATATCCGCAATATATTTTGGGAAATAGTTTATCTGTAGACTTTTTTCGTGATATGTCACTTGTAAATATACAAAAAAGTGCATGATGGTGCAAATACATACTGTAAGTGGTGATTTTGGCTGGGCTTCGCCAGACACATTCATTAAGCCAAGGTGTTTTCCAAACCCATAGGTCGGAAGAAGTATACAAATCGTATGGACTAGGAACGCGGACCCATCTTCAGAATTTTTAACTTTCTCAAGTTAAATATACTCGTATTGTTTATACAGAAACACTTCGTGGTATCATCGGACATTCCAGAAGAAGACTTTGCCAATGGCGCAGTGTAGTGGGTACGGCGGTTATCGCAAGATAACCAGATCAAGCAACGTTGAGCGTGGTTGCTGCTTGGACAGGTGACCGCTGAGCGATCCTGTCCTTGCAAGCGGCCCGCCTGCCCGGCCATTGGTGGTGGTTCGGAAGTCACCTTTAAGCCGTTGGTCCCCAGGTTAAGTGTTAGAGAGGGCTTCTTAGCCCTAACTTCGCCTGGTAAAATAAGACATTCTTTACTTTTTACTTTTTTTTTAATTGTAATATCCAACATTCTGATGAGTACTGTAGCTTACCGTTTGTCGAAAGTGAGTACATAATGATTGACCTGCAATTATGACAAACAAAATATGATGTTGCTCTGAAATAAATACAATAATAATACTAAAAATAATTGCCTGTGCGTTTGTAAAGCCTATCAATCGATGAGCTGGAAACATTATATTTCTGTCCATCTGCCCGCGTGAGATCAATAAAGAAATTACGTTTATAGTTGAAATATGTTGCATGGAAGGATACATAAATTTGTAAACAACCTAATTACAATCCTATGACATTTTCATACGTGAAATAGTACCACATGTAATCTAACTATCCAAGATGTCTTCAAAAAGTGTTAAACTGCAGCGTGAACATCATTTCTACACAGGGAAAAGTAAATTGTATGATGGCGCGATTCCAAAGTCAACGAATGAATACTTCAGCTGATTTTCCCTCTACCACACTATATTTTTCCTGTGTAAAAAAATCTCTTTCAATGTATGAAAATATAAATTTCCAGTTGGATCAACAGGAGCTAACAGTTCAAACAGCTGATTTTGACAACCCAAAATTAATTACGCATTAGAGTTCGATTTCCTTATGGAATATTAATTACTAGGCCATGCAATTTTGGATAATCTTTTATAAAGCTTTTGTAATATAAATTATCGTTCAATACTTGTCTCAAACACTATATTGCGTGAGATCAATAGCTTTTCCATGCTAGGCGTCACCTGGAGCTTAATTTCAATCTCGCCCCACAATAGGTCTCTTTCAATACAAGTGATGTAATGTACTATTTCGTTTGAATATTTGTTTACCTAGCTGCAGAATATCTCAAGAAAGAAATAAGCTGTTGGCTTAAATTTGTCATACAACCTCAACGGTATATTACGCTACCCGTGTTGTGACTTTTACCTTTTTTAATATATTCATTTATGATCAAACAATCCTTGACACCGGATTGTTATATAACAAATTTGATGTTATGACAATAGACTGGTTAGAACGAAGTATTTTTTCAACAGTACAGAATTGATGGTATCGAAACTGAAAAGGAAAAAATATCAAAGAAAAATATTGACTTTAATTCGTTTTGCAGAAATTGCCTCTTGCACAGTGTATCGCGAGTCGTTTGGGTGTAAATAAAGTTATAGGGGTTGACTAAATGCAAAACGTCACGTTCACCTGAGAATCTGAGTACTCCTTTATCAGTACCAACGACTTTATACTCTATCGAATATTCTTATTTTATTTATTTATTTTTATTTACATTCTGTTCTACATTATCATAGAGTTAAGAACAAGGGAAATGAAAGTCTAGTATGGAAAAATTTGCCAAATCAATATAAAACCGTTAGACTTTCATTGTTATTAGTCCATTCATAAAATTATTTAAGTTGGGAAAACGGGTGCTCCAGTAACTAGTTCTTCAGTCTTCGTACAAACTGCTGTTTTTTCAGTCTTTTTAAGGTGTTCTGGGAGGGCGTTCCATGACTTTGCTCCTGCGTAGGTAGGTTTCTTCTCTGTCATAGTGAGTCGGTGTACTGGGAGTTGGTGGGATGCCTAGTATTGTAATTGTGATTATGTGCAAGATTATTTATTCTTGCTGCTTCAGGTGACTTAGTATGGAGAAAGGCGATAGTTTCTAAAATGTAGAAATTGACAACAGTGAGAATAATCAGATCCTTAAATGGTTGCGTGCAGGATTCCCTTTGCTGGAGGTTGCTAAGAATTCTGATTGCTCTCTTCTGGAGGACTAGGAAACGTTGCATGTTACTCGCTGACGTGCCTCCCCAGGCAACAATCCCATATCGAAGGTGACTTTCGTATAGGGCGTGGTAAGCAGCCTTGGCTGTTGCTGTGTCACATGTACTTTTTATCCTGCGAATTATATATAATGTTTTGCTCAACTTTTGCATAGAGAGTCTATGTGGTCTGTCCATGTAACGCGGTCGTCAATTATTATACCCAGGTACTTTGAAGTGACTCTTAACTCCAGCTCTGGTAGTCTCCCTGCAATTCCCGTGTGTCTTCCTAGGACCAGCTGTTTAGTTTTATTTTCATTTACCACAAGGTCATTTCCATGCCTATATTGAAAAGCTATATTCAGAGCAGTGTAAGTAGCTATTTCAAGTTGATCTAGTTCTTTTTTACCTAGTAGGAGCACTGTATCGTCTGCAAACATCAGCGTTTGTCCGAGATTTTGCATGAAGCTAGGTTGGTCATTTGTGTATAAAATGTATAAGACCGGCCCTAATACAGAGCCTTAAGGTACACCATATGTGATGGGCTGTGGTACTGACTTTATTTGATGTGTTCAATTGTTTGAGGTATGGTTTATTTCTACCATTTTGTTTCGTCCTGTCACGTAACTATTTATCCAGTCATGTAATTTTCCATTTATTCCAAAAGTCGTCAATATTTCAAAGAGATGTCCATGGCTAAAGTAGTCAAATGCCTTACTGTAGTCGATTACCTTCTTCCAATTGGTCTGTTAAAAATTCCACCAGGCTAATAAGAGCTGGTGTTGTTGATATTCCAGTCGAAATTCCGTGTTGGTGGGGTGTCAGAAGTTTATTAGTCACTATGCGATGGAGCAATCTGTTTAGTACCAATTTTTCAATAACTTTAAAGGAGGTGGGTATTAATGAAATTGGGCGGTAGTTAGCTGATTGTTTTGTTCATCCTTGCTTAAATTTAGGGTATACTTTGGCTAGTTTAAGTGCAGTCGGGAGGTTTTACCATATCATATCCAGCTGAGGTTTTAGTTTTCAATGATTGGATAATTTGATCTATTTCTTTTCGGATTGTGTGGTACAGTATGAAACCTGGTATATCTAGGTTTGGTGCTGGTAGGATTTTGTGGTTTCTTGGCTGCTTACTGTTTAGTATAGTATCTTCGGCTACGTTTATGAAAAATGTATTAATATAATCTGCAATTTTTGTGGGATCTTTTATGAGTTTTCCATGTATGTCTATAGCTGCGGGAAGGTACTTTTCCTCTTTTGGCTTTCTTCTGAGTTTATTACCTGCCAGACTGCACTGGATTTATTATAGGCTGATGAAATTGTTTTTATGTTATCTTGGCGTCTAAGATACTTCAGTCGTAGGTCGTACTGGAAGCCAGCCTGGAAATTCTAGCTGAAGCGATGGAAAGCATAGCAACGAACCAACCAGTATTAATAATGGGTGATATTAAAATTGACAGCCTGACCAAAACAATGACTATACTTTAATGAATAAAATCCTGACTAGTCACAACATCCATCGTCTGGACTTACCACCTACAAGGATAACGCCGACTTCAAGGACATCCATTTACTGTGTTTGTACTAACCTTGAACTAGAAAAGATTTACGTTGAGGTTATAAATACGGCCATCTCGGATCACAGTGGTCAGCTCTGAACCATTCAATGGAACAAACACATGCCACCCCCACCTGCTACTGAGCGCAGAAACATGAGCAACAGAAATCTGCTTAACTTAAAAACTTTGCTCCGTCAGCAAGACTGGACATCAGTCTTCCAGACTAATGATGTAGAAGAATCCTACAATAACTTTAACAGTGCACTTTTTTCTACCATCAATGCAACTTGCCCTATAATAAAATTGAAAAAGAGGACCAAGAGGGACATACAGACTTTAACTTATCCCATAACACTTTATCTGAGGAGGCGATTCACTGAAGCTCAAAATTTGTACAATACTACATGAGATGAAACTGACAAAATAAATATAGCCCTTCTAAAGAAAGAGTACGACCTACGACTAAAATATCTTAGACGTCAAAATAACATCAAAACCATTTCATCAACAGATAATAAATCCAGTACAGTCTGGCAGATCACAAACTCAGAAGAAAGCCAAAAGAGGAAAAGCACCTTCCATCAGCACAGACATACAGGGAAAACTCATAAAAGATCCCACAAAAATTGCAGATTATATTAATAAATTTTTATAAACGTAGCCGAAGATACTATACTAAACAGTAACCAGCCAAGACACCACAAAATCCAACCAGCCCCAAACCCAGATATACCAAATTTCATACTGCACTAAACAACCCGAAAAGAAATAGATCAAATTATCCAATCATCGAAAACTAAAACCTCAGCTGGATATGATACTGTCTCAACAGAACTTTTGAAAGTTTATAAAGAAGAACTAATTGGGCCTTTAATTAACATAATAAATAAATCTTTTAATTCTGAAATCTACAATCCCTGCGACGAAGTGTTCAGCGTAACAGCTGCTACCCCTTCTAAATATTACTTTTAACCTGTCTTTTTAAATGCAATAAGATTAATAATCTATTTTATTGTTAGTGTACAATATTTGGTTTGTTAAAATCAGTGTAATTTGAAATCACCAACACCTTCACTGTTGGTCTATTCGGAGTGTGATGTGAAAATTAATTAATTTCTGATTTATAAATTTAACTATATAGTTAAATTTAATTTAAATTTGCTATTTAATTAAATATAAATAGGGAAAATGAGTTCATTTTAAAGATGATATTAACTTAATGAACGACGAAACAATCCTTTCCCAAAGCCAAGTTATTAAGTATATCAATCGGGAATTAAGTAATTTCCTCGTTAAAGGGAAAATAGAGGTCGTTCAGAATTAAACGTCATCTAAATTTATGATTATCTATTTTGGGACAGCCAATGACCGTTAAGTCTAAGACGTTTACCTGAAGATCTGAGTAATTCTTTATAAGTACCATCGACGTTATAATCTTATCGAATATTTTTCTTATTCTGTTTTATAAGATCCTCGCGCAGGCCGGTGGCCTATTGTATCGGGAAAAATAAATATTAAAGGCAACCAGTCCCTCCTCTTTAATAAAAATAATTGAAATACGGATTCGGAGAATACAGTATTGTAAAAATGTTTTACCTATTTTGCACTTTTAATAATGAACTAGGTGTAATATTGATCAAGAGTTATTTCTTGGTAGTTAAACACGTAACTTGGCTTTGAGAAAAGGATTATTTCGTCGTCCATTAAATTAATATCATCTTTAAAATGAACTCATTGTCTCTATTTGTATCTGATGGAATAGCAAAGTTGTAAAATATATAAATCAGAAATTAATTAATTTTCACATCACACTCCGAATAGACCAAGAGTGAAGGTGTTGGTGATTTCAAATTACACGGATTTTAGCAAACCACATAATGTACACTAACATTAAAATAGATTATTAACCTTATTGCATTTAAAAGGACAGGGTAAAAGGGATATTCAGAAGAGATAGCAGCTGTTAACGCTGAACACTTCATCACAAGGATTATAGATCATATAAAATTTCAAATACTATTAGTATAAAGGTAATATTATATGTAGAGATAAGGGCCCCATACACCTGCGAGTCTGGCTCGCGAGCCGGACCCGCTGATTATTCACCATACACCTACGTATCTTGCTCGCCCAGTTGCAAACATGAGTTTTTCGAAGAAGGTTGCAGCTGCGGTCATAGTGTTAGATGAGCTAGGTGTATTTAAGAAGAAACGGAAGAAAAGGGCAATGTGGTCAAAGAATTGGTTACTAAATAGAAAGAGAATTAGTCACATGAATTTATTGAATTTTGTTAGGAATGATAGTCGCCAAGACTATCAGAACTATTTAAGGATGTCAGCTGAGAGTTTTAACATGTTATTGGACGAGGTTAAACCGCTTATAACAAAAAAGATACTATACTGCGAAACGCTATATCACCAGAGGAACGCCTCACTGCTACTCTCCGTTTTCTGGCTACCGGACGGTCTACATAATAAATGCTATCGGCAAATTTCGATACTCTTCAATAAATGTTGTTAAAAATCAGGGCTCATAAATAACTTGGAGTCAGCCATGTTAACTCAAAACGAACAAAACACCTTACCCTTGGCGGAACGAGTGGTGCGTAACGTTTGGCGTACAGTAGTGAAAAAGGAATGAACAGATTTTTCGGTGGTGGGGGCACGAGTCCGATCCGTAATACGCCATACACTGGCGAACTGATACTCGAGCCGAGCCGCACGGCAAGCAGTGGCGGATCCGGCTCGGCTCGCCTGAATTTGACTCGGCTCGGCTCTTTATTGTCCATACACTGACGGATTTGGTCCATTTCTAGGCGAGTCGAGCCAGGCTCGCGAGCCAGACTCGCAGGTGTATGGGGCCCTATAGTAAACGCACGCGCGCGCACACACACACACACATTCATATAGTATAGTTACTTGTCATATATAATTTAATTGTTGCATAGTTTTTATTTCTTATGTACCATTTTTTTCTATTTTGTGGTATTTATTTGTAATTTTATATTTATTTTATACATTTAGTTTGTTAACAGTTTTATAGTATAAATGAGGTTAGGGAATTTCTTAGTGTTTAATTAAAATTTAGTTAGATCCATTGCTTATGATTAGTCTTTAAAACTGTATCTCTGTTTAGTTGATTTTAAACTGAGTTTAAAATAATATGTACTGTTTTGTTTTTCAGGAGTACTACACGGAAAAAACATTTCAAATTCAAAGACGGCTATCAAAATTGAGAATGCGGGGATGTATATAAACCCTGGCCTGAGTGTCATTAACCAGTTAAAGTGACATATTATAAAGGCAAACAAATATTGAAGTAAAGTCTGTGATTAAATACGATAGAAAGTTTTAAGGAATAATATGGTCTCGGACATTTGTCCAAAACAACGTTTGGATTATTTAAATCTGTCCTATACTGCAAAAAATTAATATATAACATATAACGATGGAAGTAAATGTTCAATTAATATAACCTAACCTTTATATCTAGTTGGTTAAATGCATGTGAGACTTGTACCTTGAAATTTCTGAGTCGAACCTGATTTAAAATTGTAACAAGGCGATAATAAGACAATACAGTTTTATTTCATAACATTACATTCAGATCATAGGAAATGTATATGAGTAACTTTATCGGACTGTAAAAATAAGAAAACCTAAGTAGGCGCTTAACTCATGAATTTCAAACTCCAATTAACTGTACGTAATAAAGGTTGTAATATGAACTTTTTTGTGTCTTTGATTGCTTTAGGTTTAATAATTATACTTTGTGACGGGGTAAACATTAATTTAAGACTCTTCAGGTAAGGGTGTTCAAAATAGAGTTCTTTGTGGTCGGTAGATAATTTATCACATAGATCTAAATGTGGATTTGGTTCACTGTCCCACTAACTCTTCCAAAGTAGCATTTGACAACAAATAACAAGGTCTGTACGGTATAATTTTCGCACTGGATGAGGGTCCAGGTTATTGTTGTCATAGCCCAAAACATAAACTCCTTCACTGGATGAGAATCAAGCAGGTGCAACTGTTCTGTTGAGCGCCAAAAAGAAACTATCACTGTTTGCTCAGTTAAGAGAAAGCCTATGTTTTGAAGGTCCTCGGCCATCCAAACCCCCCGAAACATAGCACAAACACATTATACAGACTCACACTTGGGCGTCGTGCACACAGGAAATTTCTAGAACAGATAAGAGTTATCCCTGAATGATAAAATCAGTCGGCAGTTCATCACAACACATAGACCTATTTCAAACCTATAAGATTCTCATCTCACAATTTATTGTAAATATGATCACCAGTGATGACAAAACCATCGATAGCTGTTGTATAAATTCCAAAAAAAGATCTAATACTCAAGGACACAAGCAGAAATTGCTCTCCGGAAACAGCAGTTCATTCTCCTGATCGAAAGGACCCTTAGCAACCAAAAGAAAGACATAACTTACGCGGTATTAGGCATACTCAACCATTAGTGAGTTTTTTTTTTTTCATATTACTTTACATGATAAAATGCGCTAAGAATATGTTTAAGCAGTTTTCAACCGTTATCTTGATATGAAGCCAGGAAATAAAAACGACATACATACAAATATATGTGTTTAAACAGTGTTTCGTCCGGCATAAGGTACATTGTTACGTACCGTACAGAGCTCACCGGGATCTGGATATCAAGTGTAGTAGATAGGGACAGAGTTAATTTCATATCGTTAAACAAAGTTTTGTACTTTGAGGACGTATTTTCGCCTAACCGTTGTAGATGCGATAAAAAGGGGACTGGATATTTTATTTAGGAAATATAATTTGTTTTGAGTGTTCTGATGTCAGATTGTTTTATAAACCTTCTAGTTAGGTCGCTATTTACTACTAACGAAAAGTCCGCACAGTACAAACACATATACTGTCCCTATCTACCAACTTTAAAGAATTTCCATTTTCGGATAAACCGTTAAAGATACATGAAAAATACATATGACTTTATTTGTAGATCTCCGCATTTTCTAACAAAGACTGAAATTAAATTTGTACTACTGATACTCATTCAACCGCTATCGAGCTCAAATCATTGTTTTTAACGTGAATATCAACTATGCGAGCTTTTTCTCTTAACACTAAGAGATAAAGCAAAAAAAACGGACATTTTTTTTAGTTTACTTCATTTACTACTTCCCAATATCGTTTAGATTTGAACTACAACAAACGGATAAATTACAGTATGAAGTGACAAGAACAAAAAATATTGCACATAATTAAATTGCAATTCATACATGTTACTCTCTCATAAAACTATATAACCCTAATCCTAATAATATTATGAAATGTGAAATTACCTTTGTTTCTTTGGTCTTCAACCGATGTAAGTGAAATTTTACATAGACATTCTTACGGTCCTTGGGTTGAATATGGGCTTATTTTTATCACGAAAATCCTACCTCGGTCTCCAAAGTTGTGCAATGATAGTTTAAATTACTGGGAAATGTAATCAACTGATCTATGTAAACAATGTTTTATGACATCACAACCATGTGTTTCATTAATTAACAATAATTTAAAATTTGTTTACATTTATAGTGTGTCAATTGTTTAAGAATTAAAGATTAGAATTGATAGCCCCCTACTGCTTAAGAACTTAAAAATATCATTTGAACTAGAGGTTGATGACACAGTAGGGAAAAAATCCTTACTCCCACCAGAAGCCATTAAAGCATTATTTCTAGAATTAATGAGAAAGAAATATGAAAACTATCTAAGAATTTACACTGATGGCTCACGAAGCAAGGATGGCGCAGGCTCTGCCGTGTATATACAGGACTTAAAAATAGAATGCAAATATAAACTTCCAAACCAGGCATCCAGCTATTCCGCAGAACTGTATGCCATAAAGAAAGCTGTTGAAATAGCAAACGAACAAAATTATGATAACATTGTAGTATGTTCTGACTCAAAAGCTGCTATACTAGCCATAAAGGCAACAAGTTCAGCAGATTATGAAGAAAATCTGGCATCAGCCATTACAATCTGCATGATGAGAGGTAATAAATACTTCACTTTTCAATGGGTACCAAGTCATGTGGGGATAGGTCCCAATGAACATGTAGATAGGCTGGCAAAAGAGGCAACCCAAGCAGGTGAAGAACCAACAGATTTTAAAGTGTCATTGGAAGATTTTGTTGGCGCAATTAAACAATCACTACTTGCCCCTGATAGCCCCTCCCCATGGTATAATAATTAAAAGCTGAGTAGAAATAAAATAGTAACAATAAATAGACTAAGAATTCGACATGCTTGGGTTAATGAAACCCTATTTAAGATAAATTGTTATTTCACTCCGTTATGCCTCAAATGCAATGCAGGTTCCATAGAAAGTCTTCAACATTTAATCTTTCATTGTGTGCAATATAACGACTTCAGACATGAATTGCTCACTAAACTGAAAGCGAAGAAAATAGATCCACCTTATATATTGAAAGATCTTTTAACGAGCTTTGATATGGAAATAATACTGGAAATTGTAAGTTTTCTTAAATCTAAAAAAAAAAAAAAAAAAATAAACTGGTCATACATACAAGAATGTTTATCGAGGTTCCATGCTCAAAGTAAGCAGAACCTGCTGAAATTCAGCAAACAAGAAGAAAGAAAGAAAGAAAGATTCGTTTTAATGTGTTAACGATTAGGTAAGTTACTCATCTACCTATCTACCTTACAAAATGTCCTAAAACACAAGATGATTCTGACCATCTTTGTAAAGATCTTGACTCCGAAGACACAATTTGAAGTAGTCGGCAAGAACTATGAAAGAACTAGCTGATATGTTTTTGAACTAATGTACCAATTTCAGCATCAAAGTTTCTGAAAAATAAAAATATATTTTTTAGCTTATAAAAAAATAAATTGAGTTTATAATAAATAAAGAAATGCCATAAAGTAATTCATGTCAATGTGTTAATGTACGTTTAAATCTACATTTGCAGCATTAGATATAAGATACAAAGTTGCTATATAATTTTTACTATAAATTTAAAGGCTGTTATAAGCCCCATCTTATTTATCTTTGACAGAAGTAGGATTTTCTAACAAAAAGAAAATAAATAAATTTATAGGCAAAATAAACTATAGAACAAAAACTACTAATGCTGGAGTAAATTCAAATGGCTACACATATACAATGTTTACCATATTTTCTTGATCATGGCAAGAAGGTTAACTCAACGCTAGCGTCGGAAATTTAATTCACTGGTTCCAGTCCAAATCTGCTCATTGAGGTGCAAAACCTACGAAATTGCAAGCAAAGCCACGGGTAACTGCTAGTAATATTATACACAAGTATACGTATACTTGTGTTACTGTTTCCTTGTTTCACGGAACGATGGCAAATGTCCGGAAAAATCCTGTTTCCTTCACAATCCTTTCATCGTCAAAAATAACCTTTAAACAAAGAAGTATACAACAATTTAAATCAATACTGACATAATTAGGCGAGAACAACATAAAAGGGTTTTACGAACATACGATTATGGCAATTACATGATGTAGATATAATAGTTGAATTTTGCACGAATCATGCCGAAATGTGTATTTAAACTGAAAAGGCAAAAATGCCAGAGAAACATATTAACTTTCCTACGTTTGGCGGAAATTGCCAGTTGCAGGGTGGACATCAGTGGGAAGTGTTGGAGTTTATACTTTATAGGGGTTGACTACACGTAAAGCGTCCCAGCGTTAGCAGTATTTTTATATCGAGTTGTTTGGTTGTGAGAGTGGAATTGTGAGAGTGCTACAGAAGGCTTTGGTATTCGCTTTGGTAATGGATTTTCGCCTTTCCCTCAGCTAATCCCATCGTTTAACTTCAATCAGTGTTTCTAAAACGCTCTTTATAATATGATACAACCAACAGGAAAATTATTTAGTGTACCAACTGTAAGTCAAGGGTTTTTGCTCTTTACTTGTCGTAATACCATCAACTCAGAGTAATGCTTCGATTTAATGTTGAATATTGTTTGTACCAATATAATTATGGAACTTACTAATTTATCTATTATCACAAATTTATCTCAAATTTGAAATGACGGGTATGTTTAAAATAATTTTTTACACGCTATTTTATCCATTGCTACCTTACTAAAACAATAAGAGATTGGACATTTATGATCAGACTAAAATTGCATTTAACCAATCATTTGACTAATGTTGGGTTAAAATTCGATGATAAGTTTTAAGTTCGGACCTTGATGACAGACGTCTCAGCTCGTCACTCAGATCGTATATGATCTATCTAAATGTTCAGCCTTGATCTTATCCAAGGCTCTCAATAAACCTTCTCACAATTACTACCTCGGCAATGGGCTCCTTCGTAGTGTGGAAGATGAAGGACCTTGGTGTTAGAACAACATCTACTCTCCATTCTGAAGAGCATGTGCAGTACATAAGCAAGAAAGTCAATTCCGAACTTGGTGTCATTTTCCGTTTCACCAGAGATCTATTGTATAGATAACATTGTATAAGACACTGGTGCGTCCACTTCTGCAGTACAACTCTACTGTCTAGGCTCGTCTCTGATATATAGAGAGTGCAGGTCTGCTTCATCAGGGTTGTCGGTTGCGGGACTGGATACAACTACCTGGATGTTACTGTGCCAATGCTTAAGGTTCACTTTAGTGTTAATGACCTAGATACTCACAGAAGAATTCAGAATTCGGTGCAATCCTGATATGTTATTGGAGCTTCCTGTTCGCTTACCAGATCGCTTACCAGGTCGCACCAGATCCCAAGACTTTGACCTTGCACCTTATGCGTCTCGGCGGATCTTTGAACTTTTTTAATCCAGTGTGTCACACTTTCGAGGCCGAGTTTTCCGCCTTTTCACTGCACCTGATTTGAGTGCCGCTTAAGTTGAGTGATGAGTGTGTGATTATTTGACGCCTTTAACTCATAGTTTAACTCATTTTACTTTCAAGGATCGAAAGGGAGATAAATTAACAAGAGATAGCTTAACCAATTTTGACACCAATCTGTGGAAAAAGCCGATGGCCCAGTTACATTTCAGGAAGGAAATGAAGAAGTTAATTATATTAAAGTGTTTTCTTCATCTATGTGGAGCAGCTATATGATTCACCCACCATGAATACACGGAGATCCTGTGGATGTAGGTTGTGGACATTATCACTGTAATGGTTACTCCATCTGGGAGAACAACAATCTAGGAGGAATCACTGAAAGACAAATCTAAATTATGTTTTAAAATGTTATATGTTATTTTTAATAAAATATGGAAATCTTCTTTCAACTCGGCACTGAATATTTCTCAGGGTATTGTTAAAAATGTATTTTATATAATATATTTTCATTCGTTGGCACCTATCATTTTAGCTATATAAAAATAAAAATATTTAAAAAAACATCAAATACGCTTAAATTAATTTTTTAACGGGGAACCATTATCAACCCTTATGTAAATTTAGCCAGTCGATTTACAATAGTAATGATCTTTTACTGAAGTACTTCAATACTTTACGTATTATGCTGTTTTCAGAAATTAAATAAATATATTTATATGCATTTTGAAAAACATTTTTCCTTATGAACCATGTTATGTTTTACATCACTGTACAATAAATACGTGTGTGAAACAATTCATCCCTCTGTTTTGTAGGTCAATTGCGAGAGTTTCTACAGAAGAACATTCCATTAATGTCTTTATGGCGAGTTTATGAGAACTCGTTCATAAATAATTTAAGAAAAAATTATAAATTTGGTATTTACTCAGTCTAAGGACTCAATAGGAGAAAATAATTGTTTATCGAAATATAGAATAAAAATTACATTTTTATTGATTTAAAAAGAGATGACCCATTACTGTAAGAGTGAAAAGCCTTCAAAAGTTTTTTACGGATTTTCCACATAAGCATATGTATGTAAGAAAGGAATTAATAATAATAAGTATATATATATATATATATATATATATATTTCTTAATATTACATACATAGTATAAAAGCTATTAAATTAAAGTCATATTCCTTATAGGTACAATTCAGATTTTCCTCAGAGAAGATGCTACTTGAATGGCTTGTTGACAAAATAGATTCCTTTTAGAGTTATGTGAAAGTCACTTGAGGTCTACCTCTAACACAGATTTTAGTAGAAAATTTGAAAAATGGAAGCAATTTCGGTAGAAAGAATCTACCTATTTTTCCAGTAGTTTTAAATTACTGGAAAATTGTGTGTAATTTCTTGATAGTTAAATAGTTTTTCTAATAAGAAGAGATCTTTACTAAATGACGATTAAAGGTTTATAAGATCATTTCGGTCTTAAAAAAAATATTGTTTCAAACTTTTTCCCCCCCAACAATTGTTTTCCTGTTTGCTTTGTTCTCTTAGCAAAAAAGCTAAGAAACTTAACTTATTCCTATCAGGACCTTTGCGCTGCTTCCGGATTGGCAAGATATTCTGGATGGGTAAGTGGGTAAGAGCCGCCTCCTTTCGAGATCTATGAGGAAAACATTAATCTCATTATGTCTCTGTTTGAAAGAAGGGGAGGTCAGCTTTGTACTAGCCTCTTTAGTCAAAGTGAAAAGGGGGTAGCACGCCCTTATACCTAGGCTAGCAACTGCCTTTAACAATTATGGACCCCACAAACTCTTTACAGTTATACCCCACAGCAATCTAGGCCTATTGATCTACCTTTAGACTCCAAATTCTCGACATTTATGGTTAGTGAGTGCAACTCCTGCACATAATGTGTATAAGTAACACAACGGTTTTTGCTGTACCCAGTGTAAATTAACTAGTAGGTATAAACCAGCCAGAAGAAAACCTTCCTGAAAATCAAATGATTTATTGAAGTTGGATATCTTATTTTACTCAAAACGGTGACATTGACATACCTTCCTCTAAGGGAACATCACACACTGATAAGGCATTTGTACGATACCCCGTATAAGTAAAACAACTCGCTATAAAAAGATTGCTAATGTTGGAAACCTTTACGGTCATTGAGCCCTTGTAAAGTGTATTTACACTCCAATAGTTCGCACAGATGTCCAAACCGGAACACGAAATATCCAATAATTGAAACAAAGTAAATGACCTTGCTGGGTTTGTATTAACAAACCAAAACTGTAATAATAATATTTTTATGCGCATTTTAATAAACTAGTATTAAAATTCAATTCGACATGATATTCGGCTGGAATAGTTTGTTACATTTTCACCCCTTTGTGGTATTATATGGCTATTTTATCCGTATAACATAGCCATTAAACATAAAAATTGAAAGTAATTCCCTCGTATGGTAGCCAGGATAGCTAATTCAAGCTAATATTATATTTCAATATTTTCAAAAACCTCGAGTGTGTTTGATAGTTTAACCATAAAATATTTAATCAGCCAAACATTAGTGTTAAACACCCTTTTCCTCATATACACCGCCTGCTCATTAAAGAATTTGTCATAATATTTGTGCCTAAATACATATGTTATAATCAAAGGTTTGTAAAGTATCAAGATAAAAAGAATTCTTCCAAAATGGTTCCTGTAGCAATAAGTATAATAATCTTTAACGATAACTTAAAAGGTTTCATGAAAAATAAATTTTAATTATAGTGTTTATAATGATATCATGCTGTTATTTATTTCCGTTTTGAGGCCAAATTCCTAAACACAGTTTAAAATTGCCTGTGCAAATTAGGTAACCACGACAGTACATGCTATAACTGACCACCAGTGCAGCATTGGCTTCACCTACTGCTCCTACTTATTCATTTTTTAATTTCGGTAAAAACTATAATGAGTAATTAAATTTGTTGAACTCTGCACAATGACGTCATTATTCCGCGTTGTCGTGCTCAGTTCTATTCAATTGCCGTTAAACCTTTAATTACAGTTTCTCTAATGTTCATTGGTTTATTACGTTTATACAGTTTATTTACATACAACAGATATCTGATTTGTTAACCAATAGATCCTGTACGACCTATGGTCTTCCTCAGAGATGACCTTTTGTGCCAATTTTATTTCTTCATTGTTTGAAAACAAATAGAAGTTATAAAAAGGTCGTGAAATTTGGTTCGATTCGTGGATAATAGACCCAATATATAACCAAGATTGAGAACGGAGACCGCTCTTTGAATCAGACATCAGTAAACCTGTAGCTAACACCTTACTTTACTTTGCTTCAAAAACCTCCAAAAATAATTGTAAGATTCTTTTACTGGTGAGAAAAATATAAGAACCATCACTTAGTTTTATTTTTTCCAACAAATATACAAATCTAAACATCTTCCGTGTTATAAAATAAATCCTGTACGATTGATGGTGTTCCTCAGGGTTTATTTCTTTTGCCTTTGTGTTTCTTCTTTAATATAAACAGGTACAACTTATCAACAGATAGCGACAGGTCTACAATGGAAATCTAGAATACCTAAGTTGCATTGTATTTGTTCGAGTCAAATGTTTTGAAATTATATTATTTTATATTATTAGCATCGGAAAAATATCAGTCAAATTCTAGAAAAACAATTAAAAATAAATAACTAATATTATATTACATTAATATTATAATACATATAAACAATAATTAATTTTAAAAAACGAGTATAAATATAATAGCCAATCAAGGAAAATGTATGATGAATGTTTACAGGGGTATAAAATATACTTTATAAAAACCAGTAGCTTTTTAACAACCAATCCATTTTCCCGGTGTCCATTAAATTTTCACGATACAACTGACACAAAACAAGCACTAATACAATGTAAGCTACGGGTTCCGAACGATCTTGGAAATAATTTAGATTCAACTGTATAATGACTTCCATTTGGATTTGCATTACTATTAGAGTCACAGGATGTCAACGACCTATTGCAGTACTTTTGACACTACTTAACAACATTTTTTACGATATCTGGAAACAACAAAAAAGTTAGCTTTATTTAAAGCAAACGTAAGCTGTTACCTAACATTTATACCCGTTGAAATCGTCATTGAAATTTTAAAAATTAGTTTTCCACTCTAACTAATAATTTGTTGGGTGGCACATTTCTGTGTTACTGAACACGTTAGTAGCTCCTCATCGTAGCCAAACACAAATCTATGTTTCTTTCCCATATAAAACTATTGCAGGGACAGAGATTAATTTTAATTCCGAATATTGATTAGATATTAAGTCGTGTCATCCGCGTACCGGGTAGCCTGTCACGATCTATTGATGAGTCCTATCGGTTTACATTAAACAAGAAGCAAACTGGTACAAGAAATAATCCCTGAGGAACACCATCAATCACAGGATTTATTTTATAACACATCGGATATTCGGCTTTGAAGAATTGGATAGGTATTGAATAGTGTCATCCGCGTACTGGATCACCTGACACGATATGTTGATGAAAACCAGTGGTTTATAATGAAGAAGAAGCAAAGTGGCACAAGAAATAATCCCTGAGGAACACCATCAATCACACATGATTTACTTTATAACACGTAAGACATTTGGTTATGAAGAACGACACCTAGGTACCTAGGAATGTAGGGAGAGCACAGAAATAATCTGTATAAGCGTATCGCGCTAATGTGGAACTGTTATCCTAGATTTAACGGCAAGTTAATAGAACTGAGCACGAAACCCAGGCTAATGACGTCATTGTGCAGAGTTTACCTGTGTTTATCTTCGTTGTGAAGTTGGTCATTATCTGGTAAACAATGTTTACACTAGAGTTAGCAAGGATTCAATCTAGCGGCAACTGTTACGCAATGCTGTAATCTAGTTGTTTACGGTACATCGTTTTGTTACATTTCCTAATTATACTTAGGAATTATACGCAGGTATGATGCCCTCTATTGTTGTCAAGAAAATTATTAACACTGTGATTAGATTTGGGATTGTTTTAATTAAGTTAGTGTGATAATTGAAACATAAACGGAAAAATAATCATATAAATAATACTTCAAAGTCTCACCAAGACCAAAAGTGGGCAAGCTGGAGACTTAACTAAAGCTGCTGCAACTCTTATGGTGATTGCGTTCCACCTACTGTAGTGATTTTCTAAATTCTACAACCATTTTTAAGTAGTATTTAAAAATTTATTTACAAAATAGGGAAAAGAATAACGGCTAGCCACAGTCCCAAAGGATTACAAAACCAAACTGAAAAGGACTTTAATGTAACAACTTATATTTGGTAGGTCTAGAAGATATTTTTAAAAAATGTCCGAATTTACTACATTTTTTTCATCTTAACATTTATAAATCCAATAGTACTGAAACATCTCAAAACATGTGGCAAACACGGAGAGATTCTTTAGTAAGCAGGGAGTAGATATGCGATACATAAGTGTTTGGTCTGTAATCTTCACTGGTTACATTGTTATGTCAGACATCTTTAATGACCGGCCTGACGCCATCACAGACATCTGAGGGAACTGCAGGAGGAAAAAAATACCAAGAGTCCATATCAGCTTGTATGGGTTATCGTGGAAAAGTTATTTTGCTAAGCTGTCTGTTTCAATTGCAGCCTTTAGACCACATGTGATGAAATTTTAATATTCGTCAGTTAGAATGGGAAAAAAGACAATATTTTAATAATAGTTTATGAAGTGTTAATAAAAACCCAGGATGGTCATGTGAGCAAATTGACGTTTTTCAGTTATTGGATATTTTCAGTTCCGGAACGGGCATCAGCGCGAACTGTTGGACTGTAAATACACTTAACAGGGGCTGAATAACTGTAAGGGTTTCCAACGTTAGCATTCTTAGTATAATGTGTTGTTCGTTTATAAATTTGTTATAAAATTCAGTTAAAGGTATTTTATTTAAAGAAGGGATGAATATTTATATCTTATAGTTAAAAATCAAATAAGGTTAAGTAAAATAACATTTAAACACTTGAGTAAAACGTTTACTATCTTTATGCAAGTAAACGTACGATGCGTTATTTAAATAGTTATTTTTTGAGTGTTAGAAACATTTATGATAAATAATTAATAGTTATCAATTAAATATCATTACTAGTTTTGGAAACGTATATTTTACGTTATAAATAATCAATTTTTTTTTTAATTAAAAATGTGTGTTTGGAATGGATACTTGAAATTTGCCATCGTTGTATGTTCAAAAGTAGGAAACAATCATTCGAGGATTGAAACCTACCCTCTTCTTGAGGTAAACGTTAAAAAATACGTTTACTCAGGTACACAATTACCAAAACTAAAATTTACGGAGATTAAATTACCACGGACTAATAAACTTGGCAACAGATTACGGTGTACGAAAATGAATGTAGCACACATGTGACTGGTACAAAACAGTATCAAGTCCAAACCGGTAAGAATGAACACAAATAAAATCGTTTATTTGCTCGTTAAAATTAACATTGCATGGCAAACGTCATTTTTATTTTTAAGATTTGAAACATTCACACCACAATTCTACCAGATTCAAACTTACAACAAATACACACAATCAAGTCTCTTTTGTCCATTTTAAATATCTTCTAGCACCCGAGTCAGTCATCGAATTTAGCTTGCACAGGCTCCTAACAAAACGACCCCGTAAGAAAGTTGGCGGTGATTCAGCTTATGGTATACAGTAATCAGTACATAACCAAGGCAATAACGGGTCAAATATCTAAAACGTACATTCATGAGGACAGTTTGGCGTATAAACGGTCAATGTGATTCCAAGTAAACCCTCGCTCAAGGTGTATTCCAAGGGAATTCGATGGGTGTACTTACACCAATATGGAATCTACCATCATAAAGGCCGAACCACAAAAAGAGTCCACTTAGGAACCCAACCGAAGCCACGCGCAGAACAACGAGCACTACACAAATCATGTCACTCGCAGTAGGGATGGCGGAAGACTGCGGAGAAGAAACCCAAGCAATGTTCCTGCATAGAACTAAGAGCACCACACAACGCATTTCACTCGCACCTGGGAAGGTGAAAAACTGGCGAGAAAGAAACCAAACAATGTCAATGCACAGAACCAAGATAACTACACAATAAATATGAAATGCACCGGGGGAGATTGACGACTGGGAAGAACGAACCCAAGCAATGTTTCTGCATAGAACAAAGAGCACCACACAACACATTTCACTCGCACCTGGGAAGGTGAAAAACTGGCGAGAAAGAAACCAAACAATGTCAATGCACAGAACCAAGATAACTACACAATAAATATGAAATGCACCGGGGGAGATTGACGACTGGGAAGAACGAACCCAAGCAATGTTTCTGCATAGAACAAAGAGCACCACACAACACATTTCACTCGCACCTGGGAAGGTGAAAAACTGGCGAGAAAGAAACCAAACAATGTCAATGCACAGAACCAAGATAACTACACAATAAATATGAAATGCACCGGGGGAGATTGACGACTGGGAAGAACGAACCCAAGCAATGTTTCTGCATAGAACAAAGAGCACCACACAACACATTTCACTCGCACCTGGGAAGGTGAAAGACCGGTGAGAAAGAAACTAAACAGTGTCAATGCACAGAACCAAGAGAACTACGAAATACATATGAAATGCACCGGAGGTGGACGACTGGGGAGAACGAACCCAAGCAATGTTTCAGCATAGAAAAAAGAGCACCACACATCAAATTTCACTCGCAACTGGGAAGGTGAAAAACTGGCGACAAAGAAACTAAACAATGTCAATGCACAGAACCAAGAGAATTACACAATACATATGAAATTCACAGGGGAAGATGGACGACTGGGGAGAACGAACCCAAGCAATGTTTCTGCATAGAACTAAGAGCACCACACAACACATTTCACTCGCACCTGGGAAGGTAAAAGACTGGTGAGAAAGAAACTAAAAAGTGTCAATGCACACAACCAAGAGAACTACACAATACATATGAAATGCACCGGAGGTGGACGACTGTGGAGAACGAACCCAAGCAATGTTCCTGCATAGAACAAAGAGTACCAAACAACACATTTCACTCGCACCTGGGAAGGTGGAAGACTGGTGAGAATGAACCCAAACAATGTCAACGAACAGAACCAAGTTAACTAAACAATAAATAAGAAATGCACCGGGGAAGGTAGACGACTGGAGAGAACGAACCCAAACAATGTTTCTGCATAGAACAAAGAGTACCAAACAACACATTTCACTCGCAACAGGGAAGGTGGAAGATTTTTTAAATTTAAATTTACTGTTAACCTAAGTTTTTAACACCTGAAGAAGAGGATGGATTTTAATCCTCAAAACGTAGTGTTATATTTTTCAATATATAGTGATAAAAAATGTTCGAAATTCTATTAATCGAATAATGCTATAATATTTTTGCATACTGCCCAAACTGTGTTTAAAATATTTCAAAATACATGTTATAACACAAAAAGTTAAACATTTTATTTATTGATGGCTTTTTTACCACTCCGTAAGAGGAAAGCCTTTTGTGAATAATATTTTAGTAATATCAATGCGGCATTTGATTTGTTATTAAACCGAGCGGGTTTATTTAGTGAAGTTATACTTTTGTTTCGTGTAATAAATATATCATGTATGTAACTATTTATAACGCAACACGTACTTGTTGTACAGTATGTTATACAATTTAAAGTAATTTAACCTTATTTATTGTAAATTTAATAACATGAAAATGCTATTGTGTATTTACACAAAACAGTATTTATAATAAATAGTTTAGGGATATTTTTTTGGTATTTTTGTATGGTTATCAGTTTAAGATTAATAAAAATGATATTATTATAATAATGATTAATATTCAGAATTGTACATATTAATGAATTACTAAAAGTGTTATAAGTTAAATAGACAGCTTGTATGATGACATGCTCTAAATATATTTCATTTGTTCGAAGCCAATCGCCAAGCAAAACTTTTCTGATTTAGTAAATTTGCAAAAATTGCCAAAGGCTCCTTGATGTGATAAGCAGTGACAATAATTTGTCACAATTAACATTCAGGTAAGCGTTCAATATTAAAGTATGATAGATCTCTATCTACTGAATACGCTATAAACACTTTCATTGCGACGCTTGTCATGTACTTTAGGACTGGAGTTATGATAGTAGTGTGGTCTACCGCAGTCAGTATGGTAATACATATCACCATTAAGAAATTGAAAACATACTACGCTGAAATTTGCGTACACATACCAATATTCTAACTCAATGTAACTAATAAAAATTCATCAAACACCAAAAAACTATAAAATACTCGCCAGAACAGTAATGCAACTAAAAATGTACGTTACAGAAGTAGAATTTGCATATTATTTTATGATTTTAACAGGATCGAAAACTTCCAATAAATTTCTTAACATGTTAAATTAAATTGACAGTAGATATGACGGCGAGAGAAATGTCTGTGTCAGAAGAGCTATATTTTTACTTTGCAGAATGTAATAAAATAATAAGCAGCAAATCAAAATTTAAAATTTAACTAAAGAATAAATTAAAAGAACCCAGTTTGCAAATTTATAAAATAGTAAAATTATTAATTTATTTTTTCATTCGTTACATAGCAGCACATTTAACAATACAACAAACAACAATTCTTTGTATAAAATTGTTGGATGGTACCAAAATGTGATAAAAAAGTGCAATAAAGCGTGTGTATTTTCTGATTGTCCACTATTATGATTTTTTTTAAATAAAGTAATACAAACTTCATTAATTGTTGAAATGTCTGTAATGAAAAATCCTTGTTAAAAAATATGACTGTCACTGGTTTCCAAGTGACGAGAAATTCCAAAACAACTACCGTTCGTATTTTTTCAATTCCGTGGATGATAAAATTAATTTCAGCGACTATATTTGATGATAGTCATGTATTCACAAGACAAAATAAATAATGTGACTATGTCACAGTCAATACCAGAAGCACTAACAGAAACAGGGGCAGACACCACAATCAGTCTTAGTCTACTGCCCGGTGCGCGCCGCTGCCGCTAGAGCGTGCATCGATCAATCTCGGCATTATATCATGATTAATAGTCCACATCGGCTTAACATTGTTATTTATCGTCGAAGTAATCGCCATTAGTCGTATTTATTTTTCAATCGTTCCTATTATTGATTTTTTAGTAAAAATAAAAAAAATTCTATTATTTGTAAAACAAGTAGGATAATACGTGTTTCATTTAAATAAAGAAAATTAATGCATAAAACTACATGTATCAATAACAAAAATTATTACTGACAGAACCAAGAATAAAGTACCAATAAAATATTATTTGCCTGAGTGTTAGCGAAGTCCATCAGTGCCACTATCTCAAAAACGAAATGACCTATAGACTTTACATTTTGCATGTATCTTTGCTTCAGTATAAGCAAAATCGATTTCAATTTTAGCATATGTCATGCAATAGGTTTAAACTTAGTGTTAGCGAATATGTTACATTAATCTTATGGGCAACTATGATGGTAACAATAAAATCGCCGATTAAATAAGTTTTTGAACAAACTAATGACTATACCTATCCAATATTCACTTACTGAGCGTTGGTGGGTTTTGATTCAAATAAAAATTTCATTTCTGTCTCTCGCGGTATCTTGGGAACGAACTGATGTACTGACTTGAAATCTTACATAAAGTTCATTTTTGTGTGTGGACCATATAAAAGTAAATACTAAAATAAGGATTACGCAATCACTTAATCATCATATTCCTCCGTGAATAAAAATAAATTTAATATGAATCAAAAATGTTCTCATGACGCTTATATAGCAATAAAGCTTAATGCAAAATTTCATCTATGCGTCAATTTCATTTTGTTCCCAAGATATCGCAAGAGACAGAAATGACATTTTTACTAGAGTAATAGGCTCCGCTTGTAGTCAGCCACTTAAATTGTAAAGGAATAGTCATTTGCCCTGTTTGAGCAAATATGAAAAACTCGTACAAAATATGATCTTATCTGGCTTAGTTCAAGGTATGCATTTTTACTAAAAGATATGATATGGATTAGATATGCTTAGTTTATTGTTGTGTATGTGCTTTCAGTTTATGTATTTTATTTCGGAAACCAGTTACAGTTATTTTTCTCCTAGTAACAAATCCAGATAAAAAATGATATATTTATTTTCTATTTATTAAAGACTATACCTATCCAGTATTCACTTACTGAACGTTGGCGAAGCCTATAACTCAATTAAAAATTTAATTTCTGTTTCACGCTGTATCTTTATTATCTTTTATTATTTTTATATTATCTTTTATGGTATCTTTATTATTTTATTTATTATTAAAATGTTTTTTTTAATTATTATATTAATTTATATTTATCACGTTTCAAGATAGCAGTCAGTTGTAGTTTATAGAGCTTAAAATCGTAAAACTATTAATGTATTTAAGGGACATAAAAAGTTACTGAATTTAAATTAAGAAAATCTTTACGCTTAGATTATAAAAAAAACTGTTGTAAAGCACGGTTAATAATGCCAAAAACATGTAAACAAGACTATTTTGCCGTAGATTTCAACTGTTGAAAGCTTAAATCTTAATTATTTCTTGACCTATTTTTATGACTTACGTGTCAAAATGTTTGTAAGTAGAATTACAAGCAACTTACAAGTATGAGGTTGTTTAAAACATTTAAAAATATTATAAGCTTTTACGATATGAGCTTTAAAACTCCAATTGTTTCTTTTGATCTGAGAGTGCAAAACAAATTATCCAAAATATGAGTTTTGTTTGCCTTAACACGTAGAACAAATTTCCACAATATGTCCGGAGAATTCGCAAAAACCTCAAATATAAAACATAAATCAAAGTACACGGAAGTTGTTCATAGTTAATACAGGAGAGTGAGTAAACAATTAACCAAACTCAAAACTATAAAAGCAATCTTGAACCTAAAGTGGAGTAACATTAATATTGCTAAAGAGATGGACATTAAACCAAGTTTTCTGTAGAATTCCCATTATAAAATATAATGTGCTTTAGAAAGTTTCACCAAATGACCATAACAAATCACTGAACTCTACCAAAGTACTCAGAACTCACGTAGTTAGCTGTTTGACCGAGGGACGGCACGATCTCGACAGCTGTTTACAATGTTACCCTTAGAGATTAATAACTGACCTAAACTAAACAACAACATTTCACCGCTAACTACCACCTCTTTGCTTTGGCGCCAACCAAGAATTAAGTGCGTGATTTTGTGTATTGAATCGGTAAAAGAATTCTCCAGTAGGAAATACTCAAAGGACAAGCCGCAAGAACTTGAACACAATAAGGGGCTGATCCGAATGTCTTGTCTGCTCACGTCTACAAAATTGACATAAGGCGAAGTTTATAACCAGGAATACTTAAAAATAATCTAAAAAAGAATATAGAGGTCGATTACCTTTGAAAGCTAATTGTGTCCGTCTCAGCGTATGAGAGGATTATACAGAATAAAGCGAAGAGTTGATACAGTACAAGGACGACGGGGTATTGGTAAAAAATGCAACGGTCACAGACAGGATTTTAATGAACCTACTCTATCTCCAATTCACATCCAAAGCTCGGGGTCTTAAACCGTTAGACCATCGGCATTAAGAGGTACGAGAAAGACCATAATTACAAATTATGGATAGTATAATTTCTCACAAAATGGAATCCAATAATGAAAGAAATGAATTTACAGGCCGGCTCTTTAACAAGATAGGTGAGAATATCAAGACTTTTTGGACAATATTATATTTACACAGTAGTATCCCACATTACTGAGTCAGTAAAAACATCTGTGGAATTCGGGAGGGTCATCGTATACATTGTTTGGAAATAGCCGCGAATTTATCTTTCCTCTCAAGAAAAGTTTTTGTGCGGTTGATCCACGACCATCATGCCAATACGTTCGTATTTGCAGAAGAATCGAAGAAAATACTATTTGTGATCTTTCCGCTTTTTCATAATAGGATTTATCGCCGTGCAAGATGGCTTTTTAAAAGAGGTACATCGGAATCTGCGGAAATTAAGTCCATATGTCCACCACTGCGTTTAGACCAGTTTGCAGTTAGCTGGAGACTCCAGTTACTCCAAACCTGACTCTAGGATTTATTTTCAATATACATTTATTCTTTAACACATACCATTGAGCCTCTTAAGATTAAGGCATCGCATAAGAAGATTATTTTTGACGATGGAAGGATTGTGAAGGAAACAGGATTTTTCCGGACATTTGTTCAGTGAAACAAAAAATCAGTAACACTACGTTTCCAGATCTGCAAATTGATCGGTTGATCCCCTAATTTAACGTATGACTTTTGTGTGTCCATCGTTGAAACTTTGACTCATATCAGGATAATACTGTTTCTTTCACATTCTTCCCATTGTCAAAAACAAACTTTAAAAATAAGAAACCATAATCATTTAGTATTTTAAAAGCTTTTTTATACCTCTCACCAAAATTTCATTTATAACGATCGATTTATTTTCTAAGGAAAATTTCCTCTATCAATTTCAAGAAAAAACAGGTTATGCTGTTGGTTCCTGTACTATTCCTTAATAATCTTGTTAGAACCTCACTATTGCGTTGACATGTAACACGTTCAGCTAATGTAAGACATGTATACCATTGTTAAAACAGGTTATGCCTGTACTATTCCTTAATAATCTTGTTAGAACCTCACTATTGCGTTGACATGTAACAAACACGTTCAGCTAATGTAAGACATGTATACCATTGTTAAAACAGGTTATGCTGTTGGTTCCTGTACTATTCCTTAATAATCTTGTTAGAACCTCACTATTGCGTTGACATGTAACAAACACGTTCAGCTAATGTAAGACATGTATACCATTGTTAAAACAGGTTATGCTGTTGGTTCCTGTACTATTCCTTAATAATCTTGTTAGAACCTCACTATTGCGTTGACATGTAACAAACACGTTCAGCTAATGTAAGACATGTATACCATTGTTAAAACAGGTTATGCTGTTGGTTCCTGTACTATTCCTTAATAATCTTGTTAGAACCTCACTATTGCGTTGACATGTAACAAACACGTTCAGCTAATGTAAGACATGTATACCATTGTTAAAACAGGTTATGCTGTTGGTTCCTGTACTATTCCTTAATAATCTTGTTAGAACCTCACTATTGCGTTGACATGTAACAAACACGTTCAGCTAATGTAAGACATGTATACCATTGTTAAAAACAGGTTATGCTGTTGGTTCCTGTACTATTCCTTAATAATCTTGTCAGAACGTCACTATTGAGTTGACATGTAACAAACACGTTCAGCTAATGTAAGACATGTATACCATTGTTAAAAAAAACTTAGGTATATCCTCTTTATAATTCTATTTGTTTTCACGTTCATTAAACCCATTTTAATATTTACACGCAAATGCCTCATTTCTTAAAAATAACCATGTATAATAAATTCAATTCCTGCACAAGTGATTCAATTATTGCATAAAACTAAAAAGGTAAAATGTAACAGAGAAATAAGTGCATTGTTTATTCAGGCGGACAGTATCCGATGCAGAGTGTGCATCAGTGTGAATATTTGGGATTATAAATATTCTTTGTAATGGTTGACTAAACATAAATGGTTTCATCGTTACAATAGTTTTATATCGGCTTTTAGTTGTGACTGTAGAGATGAGAGAGTGCTTTAACAGGTTCTGATATTCGCTTTGAAAAAAAAGGTTTTTATCCTTGACGAAGTTAAATGCACTTTATGTTTACAAGTACTTTATATTTGGTTCATTAGGAAAATTAATTTATTGCACCAATTGAGATTATTTTAAGAGTTAAATTTAAACGGTACTGCAAATAATTAGAAAAAGTGCTTTGTAAGAATACACTGATAAAACTTATTTATTCACTATAGTAAATAAGAAATTAAACTAAATTTTAAGATAACACTGGGAAATTACAAATACTCAGTGAAATTGTTACAAAGAATGAATTACAAACAATGCTACAATGATAAAGAGGCCGATTGTTTACTTTGCACTTGAAGGAGAATTACAAAGGAGACACTCAGAAGAGATATCCTCTGATATAATGAACACTTTATCGCACGGATTATAGGTTACTAAGCCTATTGTACTGAGTTCTGCGATTACGCCATCACTCAGGCTTTAATCCTGTACACCAATCAATACGAGATAATTCTGCTAAGAGCATCTCAAAATGCAGAAGGAGAATTTCGTCTGACCTTTCACAGTAACATGTATTGACCGTAAGAAGTCAATTGGCGTTATTTACCTCAAGGAAAATATTTATTTCAGTAAAAATTGGTTTAAACTTAAAAAATAGGCTTATGGTTATCCTGCTGGAAATGAGAAAATCGGAATGTTAAAAACTTGTCTAACAAAAATGTCTCATTCCGGCGATCGGTTTCATAGCTTAAAAAATCTTCAGGTTTGCTGTTATATTTTGTTAATAAGTATTACATATATGATTAAAGGGATTCGCTACAAATCAACCCTTCACACCAGAGTTTTATTATGTATAGTAACTTGGTTACTACACTGTGCTTTAGGATCGTATCTAAAACATCATAGTCCACTCAAATGAGCACATGAGACATTGAGAGCACATCTTTATCTAGACTAGACTTGATTTCTGCTGAGTGAACTATACGAATCTCGCTGTGTCTGTGATCTCGAAACGATCCAAAACGAAAACAAAGGAGGACTTGGACTCCAGATTCTAGGAATCATAACTGTAACAATGTTAGATCTCGACGATGTTCTAGGCGGAAGGTAAAATAGAATTAAACTCAGCATTCGCATTGAATCAACTCTTGTAAACGTAGCTGTTTTAGGCAAACAAATAAAAAAAATTAAATTATACTTAATTAAAATACCAGCTGGAATTACCTAAATTAATTTTAAAATTAAATCAATGGTGTATACGTAAATATTCGCATGTGTTCGTTTATGAGCGAAAATTTCACGACACGGCTTGGAATGTAAACGAAATATAAGAGAGCAACCATAGAATTACTTTTTTTCTAAATAAAGTGAAATGTAATACAAACAAAGCAGACACAATTTATATCTAGAGATCTTGCCACACCATACACTTACAGTTTTGCTCTTATTAAATTACGTTTCATAACAGTGTTTAAATAATAAAGGTAACACACTAAGTCACCGAAAGATTATGTATTGTAGGGGAGTTGGGCTACATTTGTTAATATATCACATTTTAAAATATCTTATAAACGTATTCAGTTTGTTTACAAATTTAATGATTCAGGCTATTCATCAACGCCGTCATGGTTTTCCATAAGATCAATGTACACAAGTTCGCTGACGCTCAAGAAAATCCCATGGAGTGACATGCATCATCATATAACTCGATGTTGCTTGTATTGAAATGGAAATTAAAACTTATATAAAGTTTAGCATTTTAAACGTACGATAATAGTTAGTTTAACTTGATAATTCGAATAAAATACCGTAAAAATGTATTTCTCAATATCTTCGCTATACAATATGGTAATCAGACACACTTCCTGTGAAATGAACCAAAAATAAAAGAAAAAATTAAATTCTCTTTGGTCAAGTTCCAAGAGACTGGCGTAAACTAATAAAGTGACCGGAACCAATTCATCAACCAGCCTTTATGTGCCTTCTTTTGGACCCGAAGCACAAATTGATATTGAGGAAGCTTTATTTGCAATTTACGATGTGTTTTTAAAAAGAAAAAAAAAATTAGACGAATTCTTTATCTATTAGAGGCTATTCCTTTTTATTAATAGTGATAGACATAAAATTAAACATTCCATACATTTTAAATTTTATGTATAAAGTACAAATTGTGAGTTTGACTGGATTGCGAAGCAAATTTACAGTAAGAATACGTACATCTCAACTAGAAGAAACAAAAGTAGAACACTACCACGTTATTACTGTAGTAATAACTACACAACTTGAAAACATGTGAGAAAAAATACTATTTTTTAAATTTGAAAAGTTAAATGGAAAGATAAAATATAGGGCGGCGCCAAAGTCTGGAATTTACCCTTTACAGCACGTTGAAGGGCTAACAAAGTTTTTATTGCACCAAATCCAACTCATTGTCGTCAGTGCGTGAGGCGCTAATTGTACTTCATATACTTAAATTAAATTAAATAATTTGTTACAGTCCGTATTTCACACTATTTAATTCAAACTTCCATTGAAAATTTCCACAAGAACTTTCTTCCTGTTTTTGGGTGTTGACGTTTCATAGATTTTGCACCTAGTCTCTAATTGCGAAATGGAAAAGTTATTTGACGTGTTTCATCATTGTAAATTTTAATCCACGCGTATTATTATTTTTTAAAGTGTCACATTAAAAGAAGACATAATATTCCAAGAGTCTTGAAATCTAATTTTTTCTAATTGTCCTTTTTCCAAACGTAATATTTCTCAAAATAGATTTTCGTCCACACAAACCTTTAGCGTAACAACCTTTAGATTGCTTTTGAACATGTTCATAAATGAAATACAAGAGCCATAAGTTAAGAATTTTAAAAATATTAAACTACATTTCCAAGCTTATCTATCCGTATTCCACTACTTTATTTTTAGCATAGAATATTCTTCCATTCTCATTCTTGGAAAATAAATTTAAATAAACAAGACTACAAAGCTAAAGAAAATAACAGTCATGTAGCTAAAGACGCATGGACAAAAAGTAAAAACAAGTGGCACATAAATAATTATATTTTTAATTATAATCACATATAATAAATTATTGAACTAAAATTAAATAACGTAAAATATTAACTGTTTTTGCAATAATAAGAACTGTGATACAGCCGTCCTTTCGAAAAAAGCTTGAACGAATAGTAAGTAGTTTAATCGCCGTTTACAAGTATATATAATAACCAATTATCTACGCTCATAACATTCTATTAAACAAACCTTTTCAGATGTAAACGTTTCAATCAATCAATTAATTCCAATTAGAATTTGACGCCAAACAATACATTCAATGCTCGGTGTTTCAGACTTGGAATTGATTTGTGTTTGATGTTGTAATGTCCTCAGGAAACCTGTTAATTGATTTCACTCCAAGTTGTGACGTCAATTGTTCTGTGCTGGTGAACGCTATCGTAGTTCCTATCCCATGGAATACACGTAAACCGCCAGATTATCCAGACCACTAGGACAGTATCACCTAAGCAGTATGCTTGTTTAATATAAACAAAATAATCCTGTGTTAATAATAAAACTTTTAAATTTTGGCTTACAAGATATCACATGCCAGATTTACTATGCTACCAAAAAGCTATTTAAAAAGCAGATCTAAGAAAAAGTAAGAAGCACTGTACCAATACTCTTCACTATGATACTTCCCTTTTTCGTTAACTACACATTAAAAGCTATAAAACATAATATTTTTATGAATAACGGAATTTCAATGTCAATATTAGGGTTATGACTTTCGGCAAACAAGGTTTAACTAATTAAAACTTTCTATTGTCTTATTGCACAGGCTGCTTATTTCTAGTTGTATTATTTTTTATTATTATTATAACAATATATTTTCATACATTGCTTGCTTTAAATTGTACTGTAATATTTTGCCAACTGCAAATAAAACTTTGATATTATTTAAAATATTTTATAAACTCCAAAACGAGACAAATGTGGATTTTTTTCTATCCGCCCGGTCAAGAATAAGGTTTATAACAATATAATATCACAATTTAATGTTTTTTTTCTTGTAATTAAAAATTTCATTCTAAAATATGTTTGTACCTATCTTGTATTAACAGTAGCATCTTAATCTGATCACAAGTTTCCAAGTCGTTGTTTAAACTTGCAGTTTGGTTAAAAGCGCCGTAACTAGCGCAAGTTATTGTTTGTAAATAATTTATTTCATAAGCGTAAACACAGAAATAAATAAGCTAAATATTAATTTAAGTTCCGTTTGTAGAGAGAATCTAAAATTGTTTCCTATAAAGTATCAGCCCGTTGTGGAACTATTGTAAATAATGTGATTGCAAGTTGACAATTATTTATTGCATGAGCACCACCCTGTGGACTAATGACATTGCACAATGACACACTACACTGAAGTTCTCTCTGATTGTTATTTGTCCAAAGCCTCACTATGAAGTTGTTTAATAACTGTGAAGCGCATCAGAATAAGCAACTCATATTGCTGATACTACATTACGTTAATGCAATGCTGTAATAGAGCTGCGTACTAAAATGATTTTGAAAACTAATTCCCATTCCTCATGTATTCTAGAATGACTTTGATTGTCGATTAAAATTGACATATAGTAGGGTTTGGAAGGTTAATGGTATAAGGTGAAAAGAAAGTACAGAGAGCCCATATATTCTCAACGCAAAATTATGTTTCTTAAAGTATTATGTTATTATTATTTAAGTATTATTATTTTATATGATATTATCTAATATTTATTAGAATCAAAAAGTAGTATATTCTGGGCTATCTGAACTCGTAAACTCTTTCAATTGCATCTCTAGTCTTACTTGGCCTTTTTGGTATTGTGAGAGCACTTTCTTTCCAGGTAGTAATCTTTCTTTCCACTTTAAAATCCCTAGAGTATAGTTTTAATTTACTCAGGAAAATTCATTGTTACTAATTATTTACTATGTGCTTGGATCTGTTTAGATAGTTAATATCTTAAATATGTTTTCAATTGCTAATTTTTGTAATCCATATCTACATTAAATCTATTTCAATATCTAAAATTCTAAAACCACTTTTATATTGTATTTACAATTGTTGTATCGAAAAGTAAATTGTATTCACAAGTTTTGAAAAAGAGCTTAAAAGAGCTCTTTATATATATATATATATATATATATATATATATATATATATATATATATATATATATATATATATATATATATAGTCCTATATATATATATATATATATAGGACTTTTTTTACAGTAAATCATACTCATTCTACACATAACGTAGATATGTTGGGAAGGGTTGATTCAATGCAAATGTTGAGTTTAGCTCCAGTTCGAATTCCTATTAGTAGAGCGTCCCAAATCTGCATTGTCACAGACTTGACTCTTTAAATTTGGAGTCATATTAAATCTAATGCGACCGTAATTGTGACACAAATTGGAAACATATTTTTCAACTTAACATTTCATTGACCCCTAAATATGAAGCTACCTCTGGTTGACATAACGCCTTGTACAATATCTTCACTGGGCAAATTCAGGATACCTATTTGGCAGAATATGTGGGACTGATATATTCACCGATTAATGATTTGATTAAGGATGTCATTGAAGATGATTCCAACCTAAGAGAAAGGTTGAAAGTTTAAAATAACAAACTTATCTAAGCTTATATGATCTATAGAAGGAACTATACTCTCCATTATATATTTTTCAATTAAGTATTTAACAAAGTAACTTTTTACGTGGGTAGGAAAAAGAACTGATAATGGAATTCCCGGAGACACGACGTACATGATGTTATTGGAAGGTGTTAATCAGCGGATTAATATTTGATTAGTTTTTTAGAAAGCAACAGTTCAAAACTGGCGAGATTTTGCGGTTGGGAAAGTATAAAAAACTTATTTAAGACAAAAATAGAAGCATAACCAGTAATTTCTATAGGTAATAAAATTAAAGTAAAGTAAATATCAATAACATTAATGAATTGTAATTTATCAACTGTTATCCCACTCTATGCTAAATGAAATAACTGAATATATCTTTAAAGATGAGAGCAACTAATATTTTAATATCATCGGACTACGTTCGTAAATGAAGCGAAATCAAAGAAATTTATTTTATTACAGTTATTGAAAGTTTCCAGTCCCGGAGTGGATATTGAGGCGAACTGTTGGAGTGTAAATACACTTTATGGAGACTGAATAACCGTAAAGGTTTCCAACGTTAGCACTCTTGTAATAGCGGGTTGTTAGTTGTATCTGCGGGAACGTAACAGTGTTTCTTGCAATCTCAGATATTCACTCTGAGGAAATTAATTTTTTTACATAGAATTTTGTAAGACGAAAATATCAATTTAATCACTAAGTTCAAATAAAAAAACTTAAATTACATGGTTTCCGGCCTTACTATATTTGCGTTAGTATAGTGTTTATAATAGTGGAATATATATATATATATATATATATATATATATATATATATATATATATATATATTCATATAAAACGGTTAAAATTCCCACACTACACTGTATAAATTTAAAATCACTTATTACATTTAGTATTTTCGTTTTAATCATTATGACAGTTACATTAGGATTTAATAACTTAAATGCTCCGGAACTATTGTTTTATTCAAAATAATAATGATATTAAATAATTAAAATTAAGATTTTTTAGAAACATTGCAAAATTAACAGATACTAATTACGAGACCCAAGTTCATATAATTGCAAAGTATATAGCATTTAATGATTAACGCATTTACTTAACTATCTATAAAACTAGATTAGTGCAACGATGTGGTACATGATATTTTCATCATGTCTACTTATTCCATTAATGAAAGTTGAAATTGAGATTAACTATCTATAAAACTAGATTAGTGCAACGATGTGGTACATGATGTATTCATCATGTCTACTTATTCCCTTAATGAAAGTTGAAATTGAGATTGTTAACTATTTATAAAACGAAATTAGTGCAACAATGTGGTACATGATGTACTCATTATGTCTACTTATTCCATTAATAAAAGTTGAAATTGAGATTGTTAACTATCTATAAAACTAAATTATCATGTGCAACGATGTGGTACATGTTGTACTCATTATGTCTACTTATTCCATTAATGAAGTTGAAATTGAGATTGTTAACTATCTATAAAACTAGATTAGTACAATGATGTGGTGCATGATGTATTCATCATGTCTACTTATTCCATTAATGAAAGTTGAAATTGAGATTGTTAACTATCTATAAAACTAGATTAGTACAATGATGTGGTGCATGATGTATTCATCATGTCTACTTATTCCATTAATGAAAGTTGAAATTGAGATTGTTAACTATCTATAAAACTAGATTAGTACAATGATGTGGTACATGATGTATTCATCATGTCTACTTATTCCATTAATGAAAGTTGAAATTGAGATTGTTAACTATCTATAAAACTAGATTAGTGCAACGATGTGGTACATGATGTATTCATCATGTCTACTTATTCCATTAATGAAAGTTGAAATTGAGATTGTTAACTATCTATAAAACTAGATTAGTGCAATGATGTGGTACATGATGTATTCATCATGTCTACTTATTCCATTAATGAAAGTTGAAATTGAGATTGTTAACTATCTATAAAACTAGATTAGTGCAACGATGTGGTACATGATGTATTCATCATGTCTACTTATTCCATTAATGAAAGTTGAAATTGAGATTGTTAACTATCTATAAAACTAGATTAGTGCAATGATGTGGTACATGATGTACTCATTATGTCTACTTATTCCATTAATGAAAGTTGAAATTGAGATTGTTAAACACATGTAATTATTGTAAAACAAATACTTGTTTTAAACTAAGTTGTTTATAAGCAGAAACAAATAATATAATGATTACAAACTAGATTGAACCGATCGTATTTAGATCGACTGATAATGATTGTACTTGGAACGAGCAGGTCCGAATGGCAGATAGCCGCTGTTGATGAACACCTCAATTCTGGGATTATGGATTAGCGCTCCTCTAAACTCTGTTGTTCTGAGTTCTGCGAATGCGAAATTGTAGCTCAGTAAATGTACTGAGTTGTTTGGATCAACCCATTTTTAAGTTTACTTTACAAGAATAAATTCGAAACTGTTCTGAAAGTTTTATATTTAGTACAACTTAAACGAATATGTAAACACTACTGAGTAGTTTTTACCGACTTTTTTTCAAATTTACTTGTCAGTAACACATTTGAGACAATTAAACAGGTAAATTTACATTTACAACTCAATTTTAAAATACTAAGAGTTGTGTTTTAACAAAAACAGAAGATTTCTTTGAACTGTGGTTAAGAAAATTTAAGTTTATTAATATTAACATTTTCGTTTAAAATTTAACTATAAAATTTTTATTGAAATTTAAATATAAAAGGATATAAAAGTGGATAAACATTTATTCGTGATGTAATACTATTGGCAGTGAGCTTATTATAATAAATAAACACAAACAATTTCAAAACCAGTGTAAAGCAAATGACCTGACAAACTAACTGTTTTAGCCAGTGTGCAATCCTTTTAAGAGGATTTCATTAAAGTGATAGGCGGTGACATCCCGCTTGTCACAAACAGGGTTCAATTGAACGCTCAGTATTAATAAACATTCAGCATTTACAAATTTAATAAATAACAAAGTTACATGTAAATATTTATTGTAATACAAATCCATCAAACACCAAGAGAGACTAAATGCTTTCCAGAACAATTAACGAAATAATAGAGTAAGCGTCAGAGAAATGAATTTATTTATTATTCTATGTTTGAACGAGATTGGAGCACATCGTATGAATCTCATTAACGTTTTAAACTAAATAAACTCGATATAACGGCTAGTAGTGTGTGTATTGGCACAATTGTTTTTGTTAATCACAAAAACAGTTGTTTTTTTTTTAAATATAAACAGCAAACCAGAAAAATCTAATTAAAAATAACGTTTAAAACTCAAAGTTTTTGAAATAGCAATACAAATATTTTCTGAAAATATGGGATATCCCAAAAGGTAGATTTTAACATTCAAGAATTATTTTGGAAACTGAACTAAAATTGTAAATAATATTTTATAAATACATTATTTTACGAAGGGTGCTAGATTTCAAGAATTGAAAAGAATGTTAAAGACATTGAACATTAAAAAAAATAATAGCATATTCTCAAATTCCTTTTATTACCAAATTATCTGTATAATAATGACTGGAAACATAGATAAACAAAACGTATATACAAATAAAACATGAGGGCTGCAATTTTATTCCAGTATGAAAACATTAGTTTTTAGATAAACAAAAAATAATTTATTTAATATGCTATGTTTGAACGAGATTGGAGCACTTTCATTGAATCTCATGAACGTATTAAATGAAATAAATCCTTAGTTTTGTGTTTGTCTCGACACGAAGAACAAGTTTCCAAAAAATTTCCGGAGAGTTCGCGAACACCCTGTATATAAAATATACATCAGAGTACACAAACGTTGCTCATAATATGTACAGAAGAGTTATAGCTATTTAAAAAATTACCCAAACTTAAACTTGAGCTAAATTGGATGTAATATGGCTTCAAAGATAGATCTGACCTAGTAGCCTTAAATAATAATATTACGGTTAAAAGATCATTACTTGTTTTAGGAAAGCGAGGATTTATAATTATAATGGGAGGTTAGTGTTGCTGCCTCATTATATAATATAACAGCCTTTATAAAGTTAAACCAAATTAGTGAACTCTACCAAAGTACTCAGAACTGGCGTAGTTAGCTGTTTGACCGAGGGAGGGCACGATCTCGACAGCTGTTTACAATGTTACCCTTAGTGATTAATAACTGACCTAAACTAAACAACATTTCACCGCAACTACCACCTCTTTGCTTTAACGTCAACTTTGAAAGCACTGCGTGATTTTGCTTGTTGAATCGGTCATGAATAATTATAATCGGCATCATCATTTTAGTAAAGCATCTACAAAAACGAATTCTTCAGTAGGAAATACTCGTAGAGACAGGCTGCCAGAGCTTGAACACAATATGGGACTGAACAAAACGTTTTGACTATTAAAGTCCGAAATATTAATGGACAAGGCGCAGTTTATAATTAGGAATACATAAATATACTCTTAAAAATTCTTTAAATATCATCGGTGTTAGAGACGTCGATTACATTTTAAACTTAATTCTGCAAAACCTAAGGGCCCAAGGCGTGAGAGATGGGGAAAGTCGTAGAATACAAGGTTGACGGTAGTGATAAAAAGTTCTAGGGTCAGACAGCATCTGAATGAACCTACGCTATCTCTAATACACATACATAGCTTGGGAACTTAAGCTGTTTTACCATCAGCACCTCAAAAAGAGGTGCGTGAAAGACCTAGAATAATTACATGTATGGATGGTATAACTGCTCAAAATAGGAAATCCAATAATAAAAGTGAAAAAGAAACGAATCTGCAGAACTGATCCTTAACAAGACTATTAGGAATTTCTGGACAATATTATGTTCACAAATGAACAGGAATCCCACATTAGTGATTCAGTAAATCGCAACATCTGTACGATTCCGGAAGAATCACCGTATACAGGGTGAGTGGCTCTTGGTGTGACAAAATTTTTTGGGTTATAATGCAATGTAAATGTGATACAATGGCGGTTATAAAAAAGTCTAACTCCAAAAATTAGGTCTGAAATGAATTATTTTCAGTTTTTCTAAAAAACCCGTGTTTTTGTACTTAAATCTGATATTTCTCAGCAACGTATAGACATATGTGAGCAAACTACATCATTTTTAGATTCTCTGTTAAATTTTCAATTTGAAAAGTTATCGGTTCAAACGGTAAGAAAAGAAAATTAAGCTTCAGGTCGACTCAAATGGCAAAGTTGCTAAGTTTAAGAAAAACTAAAATATTATTTAACCCAATCTTTTTACCACACACTGTACACAAGAATGTGTCAAGTGATATTAAAAACTTTGCCATTTAATGGCTTTAAAATGGTATGCCATATGACCATAGTTAAGTATTCGGTTACCTACTTTTATCGGTTTGAATATTAAAAAACATGCAAGCTACAAAAAGATTAAAACAATTTAATAACAACTGTACTTAATGTTTATGTTTTATAAAACTGCCTTATAAAACATGGAATTGAAGACTACAAAAAATTAAAGCATTTTAAAATAATTTGTGGATGCTAGATTAATGGTCACATCCTTTATCAATGTTTTAATTCCTTATCTTATCACTTTCACCAGTATTGTACATTCATTCCTTATCTTGTTTTGTAAGACCAGTGTCCACATGAATTAAATCTACCTCCAATAAACTATTTTCTGCTCAATTTAGTCAAGTGTAGGCTGCCATTGAGTTCACTACTCGATAATACGCTGATTTGCACTTTATCTACGGGTTTTGTGATGGAAATGCGCATGCTGCCCTAAGAGCGTATCAAGCTCGCTACCCTGATTGCCGACTTGCCAGTAATTCTGTGTTCTCAAGACGCCATCAACGTCTTGTGGAGGGAGGTACAGTTCACAAAAGACTTAACGAAGTAAGACACACGCTCTTGTAAATAATGACTCATCAGTCTAAAGGATTTTTCGAAATAAATGACGCTGCTCTATGTCTCTGTTAAGCAACCAACGACAGATTTGTACTCTAGGAATATAATCAGTTGCTTTCAGACCTTGAACAGTCGTAAAATGGTATGGATGGAACTTATTCTTATGCGAAATGTCCAAAATCTTCCATTGTGATACACCTACGTCTCTAGCAAGTTGTCTACTACTAACTTCTGGATCATTCCGAACTGAATTTAGAACTACTTCATCTAATCCTACATCACGAACAATGTGTCCTACTTCTTTAGGTCTTTTGTGAACTGTACCTCCCTCCACAAGACGTTGATGGCGTCTTGAGAACACAGAATTACTGGGAAGTCGGCAATCAGGGTAGCGAGCTTGATACGCTCTTTGGGCATCATGCGCATTTCCATCACAAAACCCGTAGATAAAGTGCATATCAGCGTATTATCGAGTAGTGAACACAATGGCAGCCTACACTTGACTAAATTGAGCAGAAAATAGTTTATTGGAGGTAGATTTAATTCATGTGGACACTGCTCTTACAAAACAAGATAAGGAATGAATGTACAATACTGGTGAAAGTGATAAGATAAGGAATTAAAACATTGATAAAGGATGTGACCATTAATCCGTAACTAGCATCCACAAATTATTTTAAAATGCTTAATTTTTTTGTAATCTTCAATTTCATGTTTTATAAGGCAGTTTTATAAAACATAAACATTAAGTACAGTTGTTATTAAATTGTTTTAATCTTTTTGTAGCTTGCATGTTTTTTAATATTCAAACCGATAAAAGTAGGTAACCGAATACTTAACTATGGTCATATGGCATACCATTTTAAAGCCCATTAAATGGAAAAGTTTTTAATATCACTTGACACATTCTTGTGTACAGGGTGTGGTAAAAAGATGGGGTTCAATGATATTTAAGTTTTTCTGAAATTTACCAACTTTGCCATTTGAATCGATCTGAAGCTTAATTTTCTTCTCTTACCGTTTGAACCGATAACTTTTCAAATTGAAAATTTAACAGAGAATCTAAAAATGATGTAGTTTGCTCACATATATCTATACGTTGCTGAGAAATATCAGATTTAAGTACAAAAACACGGGTTTTTTAGAAAAACTGAAAATAATTCATTTCAGACCTACTTTTTGGAGTTAGACTTTTTTATAACCGCCATTGTATCACATTTACATTGCATTATAACCCAAAAAATTTTGTCACACCAAGAGCCACTCACCCTGTATATTGTTTGTAAATCACAGCGCTTAACTCATTGTTCCTTCCAAAACAACCTTGTGTGCTTGATGTACGGTTATGGCAATACTTTCGTAATGGCAGGAAAACAAATCAAGGGTATATTATGGAATTTGTATATAGCAGCACTTGCTGGTACAACACAGTTTTTATTGTACCAAATCCAACTAATAGTCATCAGTGTGTGAGGCACTGATTGTACTTTAAATAATAAAAATTAATACAATAATATACGATGACATACGAGTAGACTCTTGTTACAGACAGCATTTCATAATATTTGTAAAAAACTTCCATTGATCCAATTATTTTAACCCCTAAGCATATCTGCTGAGTTTCCACATGAAATTAGTTCGTGTTTAGGTGAAATGTTTATTATTTTGACACTTAGACTCTAATTGCGTGTTTTATAGCTAATATAATTAACACCAAATAACTGCAATACGTTTCTAGGTGTCATTTCTAATAATCTTAAACGAATACTAAATTATTTTATCACCGTATACTAGCATTTATAACAACCAATTATATACGCTCATAATCATTCACGCATATTATATGTTGTACGACTAAATAAAAAAGATGCTGTTCCAAAATTCTTAAAATATCCTTTATGAAGATTTTTAACAACTTAAAGGATTAAATATTAACAAAATAATTTCTTTGATACCCAAAATAAATGTTCTGCCTTAATACTTTTAACAAAAAGTGAGTGACTGTTCCAAATTACATTGAAACATGTTGAAAAATGAAATACAAGTGCCAAACGTAAAAAATAAACTACAGTTTTAAGTTTACTTTCGCATTCCACTTTTTTATTTTTAGTATAGAATACATTTCCAGTCTCATTCTTAAAAAACGTACTTAAAAAAAAAAACAAAATAAAAAATGAATAAAAGTGATAAAGCTTAAGGCGCATGGGTAAAAATTATAATAATAATTTTAAAGTATTAACATTTAGTAAAGTAAAAACCAGTGGCACGTTACTAAGTAATTGTTAACTATAACATAGTATAATAAATTATTGGATTAAAATTTAATAACGTAAAATCTTAACCGTCTTCAGCAATAACAGCTGTGATACAGGCGTAATTTCGAAAAAAGCTTGAACGAACAGTAAATAATTTAATGACCGTATACAAGCGTGTATAACAACCGATGATCTACGCTCATAGCCATCAATTAAATAAACCTTTCCAGACGTAAACGTTTCAATCAATCAATTAAACCCAATTTGAAGCCAAACAATACATTCAAAGCTCGGTGTTTCAGACTTGGAATTGATTTGTGTTTGATGTTGTAATGTCCTCAGGAAGCCGGTCAATTGATTTCACTCCAAGTTGTGACGCCAATTGTTCGATGCCGAAGTTCTGTGCTGATGAACGCTACGGCAGTTCCTATCCCATGGGAAACCGCACTAAGAATGCAGCAAAAACCATGGCACTAGGGCAGTGTTAACTCAGCAGTTTGCTCGTTTAAGATAAACGGTGTTAATAATAAAACATTTAAATTATGGCTTACAAAATTGCAAGCACCAGATTTATTATACGCCCAAAAAATTATGTAAAAAGTGGATATAGGAAAAAGTAATAGATAGTCTATGAATATGATACTTCTATTCTTTCATTATGACATACAGTATGTACTAGTCATATTTACAAGGAAAATTTCCTTCGATGTCAAATTCTTTTATTAATAGGTAACGGAAATGCAGAAATAAATGGAATACCACTTGTGAAGGCTTTTTCAAAAATATTTAATTTCATGTTTCGCATATTTTGTCGAGAAATATATGTACCCAATACGGGAATGCTAACCCTGTTATAACCGACATCAATTTCTAAATGTAAACGTAATATCAATATGTTTTTAAAGTTGGAGTAGAGAAAGTTGAGACCATATTTCGTCCAAAGCGTACCAGCGCTTGACTTTATAGCGTTATTTAAAGTCCTATCTCTCCACCACCCATCCTTACAGCTTTAACTAACAAAATTAATCAATTTTATATTATTATTAAATTGTTTTAATAACAAACCTTTTTTATGTTCCCTCTTTGTTTAAATTCCTCTTTATTTTTTAATATTTCTTTTACAAGCCCTAGATCATATTTTTATACATATCGTGGTTTAGTTGTGGTAATTATTATTAGGGCTATGATTTTCTGTTAACAAGGTTTATTACTTCAAACCAACAGAAAGTTTTAATCTTTCTGATTACATAAGGTTTTATTATAAGAGTGGTCAGTTTGCCCCAGGCTCATATGTGCTAATTTCAAATTTATATTTTTTTCTCATTTTAACATTATATTTTCATAAATTGTTCGTTTTAAAATTACTGTAACACTTTGACAGTTCTGGAAAAGACGTTGTTCATTTTATTTCAATAACGTTACCAGCCCCATCACGTAACCAATACCGAAATATTTGTTGGCCCGGTAAAGAATAGAGTTTATACAATTAAAGTATAATTTATTAACAACCATCTTCATGTAGTTTTAGAATTTCAGACTAAAAAAGTGTACTTGTACCAATTTGTATTAAATGATTTATCTTAATCAGATCATAAATTCAGATTCAAGTTTCAGATTTATAAAAAAATAATTTTTTTGACATTTTTATATTTTTATGTTTTTTATAGTTTGAAATGTCCTCTTTCAGAATATGTAATTAGTTTTTTAATATCTTAAATTTTAAGCACTATAACATATTTATTATATTTACGGGTCACAAGTTTCAGGAGCTTACTTGCTTTTGGTCACTTGTTATAGTAACAGTTCTAAAGAATTAGGCTTGTAATTTTCGTTTGACTAGTTGGCTAACTTGATAGCAGCTGTTTAGAATGCTTATTGTTGCATGTGACATCTGTAACTAATCTTCCTTCTTGTTGTTTATGGTTATGTTGATGTTTACAGTGAAGGTGAAAGTATTACATTCGTTTATTTAGTGTGCGTTTCTGTGTTAGTTTTGAAGCTATGCCTCGTGTAAAAGTTTCTTACAAAAAGAAATCTACATTCCATGGGAACAGGTTTACACAGAAAATATCTAATAATGTAACTAACCGAACCAACCTAGGCCTAGTTGAAGCTAATGAACAATCAACTCCTTTGAATTCATCTCAAGGTAGGCCTAATAAAAGTTCTTCATCAAAAAAGATTACTTTTGATCAATACAAACAGTTTGAAACTAGTGGCAATGGAAACTGTATTTTTGACTTAGATATTCTAAGTAATGCCATAAAATGTTTTGCTCGTTGCAAAAACTGTAATGGTGATAATTGCATCGAGCTGAATACTTCTGACAACGAAAGACATGGCCTTGCTGTAAAAACTATTTTAGACTGTAGCTTGTGTGGAAGTCATTATGAGTTTAGGAATGCAAGCCTTGCACCTAGCAATAAATATGACATTAATTTAAAATTCATCTCTGCCCTAAGAACCATTGGTAAAGGTCCTGCAGCCGGCAGTATTTTGTGTTCGTTGTTAGATTTGCCTTCTCCCCCAGATAAGTATGGACCTTATACAGAAGTTTTGAGGACAAGTATAAGTAATTGTGCAGAAAAGAGTATGACAGAAGCTGTAGAAGAAAATGAAGGCTGTACAGATCTTACAGTTGCTATAGACGGTTCTTGGCAAAGGCGGAGACACAAATCGTTGAACGGGATTGTAAGTGTAACAAGTGTTGATACGGGTAGGGTATTGGATGTTGCTATTATGTCTAAGTATTGTCAGATATGTACAGAGTCTAAGAATGTCAATAAAAACCCAAAAGAACATGTGTGTACTAAAAACTATGAAGGGTCAAGTGGTGGTATGGAGGTGGAAGGGGCAATAAAAATATTTCAAAATTCAGTTAGTAAAGGAGTTAGATACACCAAATATTTAGGCGATGGAGACAGTAAAGGTTTTGAGAGTGTAATAAAAAATAAACCATATGGTGAAAATATTGAAATAGCCAAACTTGAATGCATTGGACATGTCCAGAAGCGAATGGGATCTAGGTTAAGAAAACTAAAAAGGGATATGAAAGGAATTAAACTCGATGACGGTAAGGTAATCGGAGGGAAAGGCAGACTGACAGATGTAGAAATTGACAAGCTACAAAATTACTATGGATTAGCTATTAGAAGAGCAATGTCAGATAAGAAAGGAGTCTCAGAAATGAAAAAAAAATGCTTGGGCCACTTTTCCATAGGTTATCTACAGATGAAAACCCTCAGCACGGCCTTTGTCCGACTGGAGCCGAATCGTGGTGTGATTATAATAAATCCAAAGCTCTAAATACTGTCTACAAGCACAAAACTCCACTTTCAGGGCATGTCTTGCTAGCTATGAAAAGCATTTATAGAGATTTGACAAGTGATGACCTACTATCAAAATGCCTTTATGGACAAACACAAAATGTTAATGAAAGTTTTAACCATGTTGTTTGGTCAAAATTGCCAAAAATTACCTTCATTAGGTTAAATACATTACAACTAGGAGTGTTTGACAGTGTATTATCTTTTAATACTGGCCATTGCGGAAAGTTGAACTTATAAAAAGAGTTAGGGCTAAAAATCTGTCAACGTTCGATTGACGCTCTGAAAGGAATGGACAAAACGCGACTCCGTAAAGCTGAAAAAGCAGCTGAGGACATTACTAAAACTTCAAGGCAAGAAAGAAGAGCTAAAAGAAAACTTATTGAAGAGGAGGAAGGCAATGCAGATGATCCAGACTACGGAGCAGGGATGTTCTAGGCCTAAGGAATGTTTACTTACTTTAAATGCGTTTTTTCCGCAAATTATATTTTTTCACACAAAGGTACACTTTTCTCAGGAACTATTTAAGCTAGAGGTTTGAAATTTTTGTGAGTATTTCCAGTACCAATGCCAAAATACAGCACTAGAATTATTACTCTAACTCTTCCACATTTAAAAATATTAAATAATAAGTTTAAAAAAACGTGTTAAAAGTTTTCAATTAAGAAAATAAATTCCAATTCTTTTTCCTAACGTCACACCAGTGTAATTCTAGTCACATAGTATTACAACAAGTATAAGAGTATGTAAAAAAAATTTCAACCTTATAGCTTAAATAGTTTATGAGAAAACTGTACCGGTACCTCAATATGTATAATTTAACATTGCGAGGATAGGGCCTCCCGGCTCCCCTTAAATTCGCAGTTTGGTTAAAAGCGCCAAAATCCGATACACTTACTGCTAGTGACGTAACTGGAACTTATTGTTTGTAAATTATTTCCTTTATATGTCTGCAAGCAAAAATAAACGAGCTAAATTTTAATTTAACTTTCGTATGTAGAGTATCTAGAATTAATCTCAGTAACAGATCTCTAAGTAAAAAACTGTTGTGGAACTGATCAATTGTCACTATTGATTGCAAGTGACGATTTATTGCATGTGCACCCCTCTGAGGACTAATGACATTGCACAATGACACACTACACTATAGTACTCTCTGATTGTTTTTTGTCGAAAACCTCACTGTGAAGTTTTACTGTATCATAACTGTAAAGCACATACGATACCAGAGATAAGATTCAACCTTGTATTTTACACGGTTACTCATAATTAAACAGCAAGGTAAAAGTTTACTATAAGAGCACCACTTCGGGACTCATGCTGTAACCGCATTATGACAACTTTATGCTGTCGGCGAGCTGCGTACGTTAAAATTACTTTGAGAAATTTAAGAGCTGTCATCAAGTATTCTAGAATACATGATGTATAGGGTATAGTATAGGGTACATGATGACTTGTATTGTTGTCAATTAAAATTTCCACATGATAGGGTTTGGAATGTTTAATTGTATAGTATATGGACCTCCAGAAAGACTTATCAACTCGAAATTCTCTTATTTAGGTAGTATTTAAATTGTAATATTATGATATAACCTAAAATTAGTAGAATCCAAAGTGTATGCTGGGTTATCTGGATGGCCCATCCTCTTCTATTTGTTACTCTAGTCTTAGATGGCCATTTTGGTAATCTGAAGGCACTTTCTTTTCAGTTTTCAATGACCTCTCACCCTTTGTGAATCGAAGAATATCGTACTTTTTCGCCAACATAGACAATTTGTTACCAGTTCTTCAGCCTAACTGTTTTAAAACATTATATCTCACGATGTTCCATTGTTAATCAAGTAGCAGATTCAAAATCAGTATGTTCAAAGGTTATTTGCAAATTGAAGACCTGTTTAGATACCTGTGATCGTATCGTGTTGTTCAGGGACCTATTGTAGTTTCGTGTCCCTCATGTATGAATTGAGTGCCTGCATTTATTTAGTAGGTATGGCGAAGCCAAGATCCCCAAAGTATTGGTTTTTTTCCAATAGGAGAGGAAAATTCTTTGGATAGAGAGAACCTCTGGAGCACTTTTGCAATTGCTAACATGTAGAAGACAAGATATTTAATACAAAGACAGGATACCTAGGTGGCAGGAGATATGGGGCAATTATAATCACTGATTAACAACTTGATAAAAGAAGCCATTAAAAATTATTCGGACCTAAAGGAAAAGCTGCATAAAGTTAAAAATCTCAAACTTCCACATTTCAAGAGAAATATACTCCTCCTTAAATATTATGTAATCAGGTATTTGAAACCCTAGATTAATATCTTGTGTGATATTGATATTTTTTTAAACCCCATTCAATATTAGTAAGATTTTAAGAGTAGGAAGTTATTAAATACGTTGATATAAGATAAAAATAAAAACATCAGCTGAAATTTCTATATGTAATGTACCAATAAAGTAAATGAATCGAATTAAGGAAAATATCGACTGTTATCCGAATCTACAGACAATGTAAGATACAATTATTCCTTATCTCTTTGATGAGAAAAACTGGCATTTTAATAACATTTGACGGTCTTGGTACATGAAGCGAAATCAAAGAAATTTAATTAATTACATTCATTGGATATTTCCCACAGTGAACATCATCGCGAACTAATGGAGTGTAAATACTTACAGTGACTGAATAGCCGTAAATGTTTCCAACGTTAGCAGTCTTGTTGTAGCGGGTTGTTAGTTGTAACTGTGGGAATGTAACAGCGTTCCTTGCAATCTCATTCTGCTCGTTACGATCAATTTTAAAACAAATGAAATGACATATTTTCCATCCTTATTCTATCTTCGTTAGTTTAAGTTGATTATTACAGGTTCGTTACTGTTTTGGGTATTCTTTAACAACATTAGTTGTAGTGATCAATTTGTACTACCGATATCAATGACCAATCTTGCTAAATAATTATTTTATAAACTTACAATTTAGTACAATTTAAAAAAATAATGCTTCCAGTCTCTACATATTGAAAAGTCCTCACTAGTAAACAAAATTGGAAATGATGAACAACTTAGTTTAATCCCAAAAAAATAATGTTGTATTAAATTTAAAAAAATGTATATACATATCAAACAAAACATTGTAGAGACAATGTTCTTAAAGATAATTATGCAGCATTCAATTAATTACGAGACCCATGTTAATTTAATTGTACATTTTACATTACATTCAGTAAAACCGCTTTTACTTAACTATCTATAAACAAGTTTATATAATGCCGTGGTCCCTATATGCAATGTACCAATAAATTAAATTAATGGAATTGAGGAAAATAACAACTGTTATCCCAATCTATAGACAATGTGTCTATTACTACGATACTTTCTCGTTATTCCATTATAAAGTTGAATTAGAGATTGTTAAATACATATACTTATAATAACAAAAATAATTATTTTAAACTACGCTGTTCATAACCACGCAATATATATTTTGGCAGCAGCAAACAAAAAGGACAATAAAAGATAATGATCGAAAACTGGAATGAACCGATCGTATTTAGATCGACTGATAATGATTGTATTTGGAACGAGCGGGTCCGAATGGCAGATAGCCTCTGTTATGATGAACACCTCAACTCTGGGATTATGGATTAGCGATCCTATAAACTCTGTTGTTCTGAGTTCTGCGAATGCGAAATTGTAGCTCAGTAAATGTACAGCTTCCTGGGATAGAATCAACTTATTTTCAAGCATACTTACAAAAATAAAATGCACCTACTCTGCAAGTTTTACATTTCATACGATTTCAACGAATATGCAAAGCTTACTGAGTAGTTTTTAGCGACTGTTCAAATTGCATTTGCATTTGAACATTTTTAATACTACTATGAGTATACTACAGTGAGTTGTATTTTGATAAAACTGAAGATTTCTTTGAACTGTGTTCCGAAATTTAAGTTGTAATCAAAATTGTCGTTTATAAAATTTAAATATAAAATGCGCTAAGTAGGAATAAACAATCGTGATATCATACGACTCAAAGTTAGCTTCGTATTTAAATAAATGAATATAAAAATGTCAAAAACAGTGTAAAGAAAATTATGTGACAAACTAATTTGTGTAATTTGTTTTAGTCGGTCTGCAATCTTTTTAAGAGGGTTTCAATAATGTGACAGGCGGTGACATCCCGCTTGTCACAAGCAGGATTCAATTGAACGCTCAGTATTAATAAACATCAATATTAACAAACTTAATAAATACCAAAGTAACAAATAAATTTAATTTGAATCGTGTAATAAAAATTCACTAAACACTGAAAACCGACTAAATGATTATTCAGAACAATCAACAACGTAATAGAGTAATCGTCTGAAAAATTAATTAATTAATTGTTCTACGTTTGAACGAGTTTGGAGCATTTCCAATGGATTTCATTAATTTGGTGAATGAAATAAACCCTTGATATAACGGCTAGAAATGTTAGTATTGGCAGAAATATTTTTTTGGCTTGTTGTCTATATTTTAAATATAACCAGAAAAACAAACAAAATTATTTAAACTAATATTTCAAATTCAAGTTTTTATTTTTAACAAGAAAATAGTTCATGAAAATGCGGGAATGTCCAAAAAAGTAGGGATTAAAATTTAATAATAGTTTAGAAACTTAACTAAATATTGCAAAATGTATATAAAAAAACCTTTTTAAGTGTGAAAATAGAGTCCCCAAAACAGCGAACGACAACAATATTACATTAAGTTGCAGACTATACGAACATTTCTGTATAAAGGGTGATATTTTTCACACCGAAAACAGAAAACTACGTTATCAAGAACTACGTTACCTTACGGTGCATACTATATGAACAGAAATGGCCATTCCGATAAACACGTTAAGACGCGGATTGGACCAATCCAAGAGCCAAAACATAACAGGACGAGGTTTTTTCTGGTTTTTTCTACGTAGTTTAATCATAATATGTTATGTCCGATACAGATAAGATTATGGTGGAAGGGCAACAACGTTGAGTTCCCTAACAATTTCAGCTGTTAGAAAAAAATAAAAAAAACTTATGTTGGGATGATATAACACAGAACCAATTCCTTTCTCATCCATTTTGACACTAACTCAAAATAATAATTCTAAAATTAATAACAAAATTGTATTGCAAGCGTAATTTAAACATAGTGATTAAAAATCTAAAAACTAAAACCTATCTTATCATAGGCACAGTCAATTCCACATACTCATGTGTGAACCTAACAATATATTTGCATGTTTTGGATATCAGAAAAGGATAAATCAAATAATAATAATAAAGTGCTTATTTTCATCCCAGCGGCCCATCGTAAACTCATCAACGGAGTAAAATGCCTTTGACAACAAAAAGTGTCTTAATCGAGATTTGAATTGTTTGGGTTCATTAATTCGTCTGAGATCTCCAGGGAGCTTATTGATTACTTTGACACCCATTTGAGATGGCAAGTGTTCGAACATATTCGTTCTATGCTGTTCAGTTCTCAAGTTTGTCCTGCCTCTGGTCTCGTACTGACGGACGTCCCTGCCAATAACCAGTTCACATTTGAATCGGCAGTACAGCGTGACGTAAAAAAACAAAATTAATAAGCGTTCTGTTTGCCTATAAAACAACTTGTACTATCTGACAAAATAAGGCTCATATCAAACGCTGAAAGAATCTTGCTGTATAATCATCGGCCGGGACGAATCGCAGTTTTTCGTTCCGTATAGTACAGTTTCGGTACAATTTCGCCGTGACAGTTCAGTGAGTCCCGTACCGTGTAATTGTGTAGTAATTCTTGCTATGTTATGGTTGCATTTAGATTTGAGTTAAAATGCGTAAAAATTAGAAAAAAGTAGAAGGGAAAAACTGTTCCGATCGATGATTTTTAATTTTAAAAAGCACATCCAGAGAAGAAACAGAAAACAGCCAAAAACTTCGTACCACGGATGAGGAATGCCAGTTTTATTGATAAATCACTTTTTACTTTGGAGTTTAATATTGTATTTAATATATCAACATTTTATGAATACTATAAACTTCGGGAGAGGGAGTTAGTGGCAGTTTTACTTAATTACTGAAGGTGGGGGGGGGGTAGTATAAGTGTTACTATTACAAGTCCGTTACAAGGAGGATAATTTAGCGTAATTTAATTAAGGAAAGGTCCCCAAGGACTATCCGACCGTGTGTCTGTCTGTGTAAATAACTCTTGATTGAAAGGACCTAGAAACTTGAAAAGAGAAAACTTGAAAAATTGGTACATAGATTCCTCTGGTCCCAGAAAAAATATTAACTTTGGGGTTCAAAGTTAAAGGGCACCCAAACGGCCAAATATTCATTAGTTTGTCGGAACAATAACACTCGTTATCTTTTCTCGGGCAATGCCGCCGTATCGGTTTATTATTTATTTATACTGGGTCAAATTTTCCGCACATGTAAAAAAGGAAATTTCAAAATAATATAATGTGTTACGAAATTTAATAACCCGGGAAAATGTTTTGGTTAAAATTACAATCCACCAGTAATTAACCAAACAGGAAGAAATTTTAATATACTGCCTATCATAGAAAATGTTAATGTTTTTAAGAACAATATTTGAGAATAGCTTTATTTCAGTAAAGAAAATAAATAATGCGACCATGTCACAGTCAATACCAGAAGCACTAACAGAAACAGGGGCAGACACCACAATCAGTCTTAGTCTACTGCCCGTTGCGCGCCGCTGCCGCTAGAGCGTGCATCGATCAATCTCGGCATTATATCATGATTAATAGTCCACATCGGCTTAACATTGTTATTTATCGTCGAAGTAGTCGCCATTAGTCGTATTTATTTTCTAATCGTGTTTTATTTTCGTTTTAAAGAAACATAATGAAAACTTGTGTAATTTTGAAATAAGTAGAATAATTTAAATACGTAGAGAAGGTAAGCAAAAATAGAATGTATACGATTACAGGTACCAATAAAACAAAAATAACTGAAGACAAAGCTATAAATAATGTATCAATAAGTGTTATTTGACTGAGTGTTAGCGAAGTGTTAGGTCCTAAAAAACTTATTTCTGTATGCTCTAATCTGCCTCTGTTTATCAAGACGTTTCTCTGAAAACGAAAACTTAACTTATATAGAATTAAATTTTATCTGTAATTCGATTCTCTATTAAAAACAACAATCGAATTCAATGATGGACACGCTCAATAGGATTTGGATGAGCGGGTAGAGAATCTTTTACATCCATTCCTATATGGAGGAACCGATAATCGCAAACATTAAAATCGCCGATTAAAATTAAATTTGAGATGTGATTTGCCTAAACTATTGCATTATAAAGCGTAATTATTAATAGAATGTGAAAGCACAAATGAATAAGGTACTAACGCCAATATAACGAATGGATTTTACAATGCCTCAATCCTCATATGCCCTCTTGAGTAAAGATCAATTAAATAAATGCTGTGTTAGGACAAAAAACTGGACGTACCTGTATACACAAATATAAAAAGTCACATTTCGTCTATATTGGTCAGGGTTTTATAGTGAATAGAAAATAATCCACTTGATTTGGAGCCTGGGCAGAATACATAAAAAAATTACAAAATATGATAACTTTTTTGTAACACATCCCTTTTTGGTACACCTTTCTGTTCTCTACGAAAGTTAGCGAGAATGACGATTGATTTCTTTCTAAGGAAAAAACTAAGTCATGATCTGGAGTAATCCAGACTTTACCTGAAAATATGTCCTGGACTCCATGGAGATCATACTAGACCACATTTCTACTTATTCCTATGTACCTAGTTTGAAAAAAACTGTCTAGCATGAACAATAAATCCCAATCTAAGCTGCATAATTTATGTGCAAATGCTCAAATATCACAAAAATAACGACCCTTAAACAAAGGACACTTCAATTATTCTTGCAGATACGATGATGGTACGTGAGCATCAGGCCTGCAACAAAGATTGCTTCTTAGGGGGAAGGAGGTAATTTGATCACGGCACGACGGCAATTTCTTAAAGAATGTTTGCCATGAACTCGTCCCAAATTCTAACAGTCGTATTCAACTGAAGGGGCGACTCACTATATGTGCTTGCCACCTTCATTGCGCAAACATAATATTTTGTACAGAAAGTCCCTAATCATCACCAGTTGTTATTAAAGGAACCAGGTCATGCAAATTCGTTTCCTTTTTACTTTTCACTTTTGTACTTCCTACTACTGAGAAGTTTATACCCAGTACAACCGTCGCATTAGTCCCTGGAATAATCCAGATATGTAGATAGACCGTAAACTAAACAACGATTAAGATCAATAATTTTGTAAATTTGTTTTAATGTATTCTGTTCAGGGGGTGGGCCCATTGTGAGTACCAGTCAAATCAAAGTTGATTATATGCCTAATTTCCACTCTATAAAACTTGACTTGGTATACAGACGAAATGTACTTTTTTAATTTGTGTAAATGGATTCGTCCAGTTGTTTGGGTTTTTTTTGTCAACCCAGGCCACATTTTATTTAATTGAATCTTTACTCAAGAAGGGCCATATGGATGATTGAGGCTTCATTGTTATATAAATCACATTCGATATACTGCGTAGTTACTAATTCATTTGTGCTTAAACATACTAATAATAATTACGACTTTATGCAATAGTTTTAGCGAATCCATCTCAAATTGTAATTTAAATCGGGCGATGTTTAATTGTTGTCGTTATCGTTTTCTCCATAAGATTGAATGATTTAAAGATTCTCTAGCCCCTCATCCAAAATACTATTGAGTGACCGTTCAATTGAATTCGATGTTTGTTTTAAAATACGAGATATGTGTTCGGATAAACTCACCCCTAAACTGGTCAGTATCTAAATTTGGTTTAAACTGTGCTTCGAAACTTAGTGATTTGATTTTTGAATAACCGTCGGGCCCACCCACCCTTGACGCCCCGCGTTTTTAGTTTTGAGTAATTAATGTGGCCTTAAGTGAGACGTGATGGTTTCTTCAAGCAGTTAGGTTATACAGAACTGGTAACACAAATGATCAATTATGACTAAACAGCACGATATGATTCGAATCCGTAAAAAGAGAAAAAGGCCATTTAAAATCCGGAAAGGGAGTGTTTTTCTATAGAATCAAAAAATTGACCACGGCAAGTCCTAGAGGAGCAATTTGAAAAGGATGTTTGTCGAGCATATAATCCAACATATAATTTTTGAATTCAAACAAGAATACAATTGGTAATGTCAATTTAACTAACTAGTATTATAAAAAGTATGAAAAAAAAATAAACAATTTTTAAGTTGTATAGAATCTATGAATGTTTCTCAACTTCCTTATCACAATTGTAAAATTGAATCGTTTCCAAAACCCTACCAGGTGTTTAGTTTTTAATTGACAAACAATACAATTTATCATGTAACTTCTAGAATACAAGGAGTGGTAATTCTTAAAAAAAAAAAAATTCTTATCAAAAGTATATTTACAACGCAGCTAGATTAAAGCAACTCTGCGTTGCCTTAATGTTTACAGCCAATATATGAGTTGCATATTCTCGTGTCCCTCCACAGATATTAAACAACTTTTCACAGTGAGGCTTTGGTCAAACAACAATCCAGATGAGTAAACTTACATGTGTAGTGTTGTCATTTGTGCAATTTCATTTAGTCCATGGAAGATTGGGATGATCCATGCAATAGATTGTTGACAACTTGCAATCACACTACCTACACAATAGTTCCACAACGATCTGATTACCTTTTATAGCGAGTTAATTCTGCAAACGGAAGTTATATTAAAATTTAGGCTTGTATATATTTTGCGTTATGGAACATAGAAACAAAGGAAAAATTTACCAAACAATAAACTACCAGTTATTTTTGTCGCTGGCAAATCAAATGTACTCATATTTTGGCGCATTTTAATTAAACTGCAAACTTTTAAAACATCCCGTTTATTTGGAAACCTTTGTAAATCAGATTAAGATATAGTTTTTTTAATAAGATAAACACATGTTTTACTATGAAATTTTAGTGAATTTAACTATGAAAAAGTTTTTATAACAATTTTATAATAATAATAGGTGAGTTTGATTAATTCTTTTTGGTATATCTTGGATGGGATAGATTGGATTAAGTAGATTTTAATACACACTATTACAACTGATAAAGGTTTATTTAATGGATGATTATGAAACGTATGAAATTGGTTGTTTATAAATGCTTGTACAAAACGCCGGTTAAATTATTAAAAATTTTCCTTTAATCATCCTAATCCTAATATATTAATCATCAAGTCTTTAATAGTTCTGTCGTTAAATTTCAATGTTCGTGGCTTATATACACCTAAAAACTATATTATTGAAAAGTCCTTTTTCTCCTAAAACTAAACAATGCATGTTCCTTCAATTGACTTTCTGAAAGTATTACTGAATTGGTATATTAAAGTTTTATTTATTTAAAACAACTGAAACGATATCATTTATATATTTATTGTTAGCTTAGTTCTAAATAAAAGAAACCAAATTAAATACATCGATCTTTAGTTTCCTTGCCTCTAACGTGTCACACACATCATTTTCCTTTTTACAAATATGTTACTTATGTAGGATTAAGTAACACAAACAAGCTGCGAACTCGGGTAAATCCGATTAGTAGGTAGGGTTACCCAATAATGTATTGATTATTCTATTGCTGAAAAGTTAAACGTTATTTTCTAAAATAAAGAGCATGAAAGTATGTTACCACTAAAGTAAAACAATAAAGTCATATGAACAAAAATAAGGAACATATTGTAACAATAACTACAATTTGTTCAAGGTTTTTATTCATTCGTTACATCATTCGTACATAATTTCCTATTTATTGACTTGTAAAGTATTAATTTTGTTTCTCATAGATAAGATGTACGTATTTTTGTATCGCTTCGCAATCCTGTCAAAACCTTAGTTCGTACCAAATAAATAGACGTACGAATGAATTATTTTAGTTTTTGTCCATCATTATTTAGGTATAGTTTTATGGCCAAAAGCTACATAATAAATTATTTTATTTTATACTGAAATTACTTTAAGAGATTTACGTAATTAGAATTAAAGATTAGAGTTTATTAATTACTTTAATAAAATTATTAATTCTAAAATAGATAAAGAATCAGTCAAAAATAATATTGCTGATTATTGCAAATCTATCGTAAAGTAAAAATAAAGTTTCTCTGTTACAAATTTCAATTTTTGCTTCTAGTTCAAAAGAAGACTCATTCAATTTCTGGTGTATGTTATTAGATTTTTAAATTTCAGGCGATCTCACCCATAAAGGCTGGTTGATGAATTGGTTCCGGTCACTTTATTAGTTTACGCGAGAGTCCCTTGCGACCCGACACAAGAGAATTTAATTTTTGTGCTTTTGACTTGCAATTGACTTCTTAGGGTCAGTACATGTTACTATGAAAGGTCAGATGAAATTCTTCTTCTGGATATTGAGATGCTCTTAGCTTGATTGATGTAAAGGATTAAAGCTTGAGTCAAGCCGTTAACCAGATCTGAGCACAATAAGATTAGTAACGTATAATCCACGCAAAATTTTTCATTATATCTTCTGAATGTCACCTTTGTCTTACCCCATCAAATGCTATACAAAAATTTTATTTTATTGCTATTGTTGCATTGTTCCTTTCAAAGCTCAACCTTCTTTAATAATTTTAAAATTCTTTTTTTTTTTATTTAAGCACTGAGTATTTTTAATTTGTTAGTGTTATCTTAAATGTGGTTTAATATTTTTGATTATAGTGAATAAATAAGTTTAATCCCGCATTCTCGAAAACCACATTTAATGGTGTAATTTTTAAAATTAAGTCATGAAACATTCACAACTGGCCTTACAAAGGCATTTGCCTGTTAAACGAGAAACAAAGTACGTTTTATGTACAATGATTAAATTTAACTTCGTCATGGTCTAAAAACTTTTTTTCAAAGCGAATACCAGAACCTGTTAAAGCAGTCCACGTCTCCGCAGTCGTATCTAAAAGCCGATATAAAACGACTGTAACGCTGTGTAACCCTTTATGTTTAGTCAACCTTACAAAGTATATTTATAATCCCAAATATTCGCGCAAATTCCCAGTCTGCAGCGGACACTGTCTGCTTGAATAAACAAAGTAAATATTTCTTTGTTACCTTTTGCCTTTTCAGTTTTTATATAAAAAAATTTACACTTTTGCAGAAAACAAATTATTATACAGGTTTATTTTAACGAAAAAACAAGTATAGTTTTTTTACAATGTTATGCATGTCTTTGTATGAGTTAAAAGGGGTTGTATGTGGCAGACGTCAATTCAATAATACATTTCTGACAAATTTATGAAGGGTATAGTTTATTAGCTTACAGGTTTATTATTGCTTTTCTTGAAATCAACAAAAGAGTTTTTACTAAAGATTTTTGGAAGATATCAAAAGCTGTTAAAATGTGAAGTAATAATTGTTTCTACGCCTAAAGTTTTTTTTTACAATGGAAGAAACGTGGAGGAAACAGTATTATTCAGAAGTTTGCCAAACTGAAGATTTGGTGGAAACATGTAGATGATACTTAGTTTCATTCGGAGATTATTTCCTCTACGAAATAACACCATTTTGGTTGTCAATTCTGACAAATTAACTAACAAGGAAACCTGACTTATCAAGTGGATTATAAATTTCTAATAAACTATTGCGGAATCTTAAAACGGTTTTTAGAAGTTCATCTTTAATGGAACCAATAATAAAAAGCACAAATATTAGTGAACAAAAAAATGTAATTTTCTCAGATTATATTTTTCTCATGCTTCACAAACTTATAATTCAACGTCCAGCACTTGTCAATAAAAAATGTCTAATTCACCTTCAGCTAAACGTATAATGTGATATATCGTTCTCCTTTTGTCTACTTGTTTTGACGTGATATAAGTATTAAGTGAATATGTATGGGCGGTCGGTAGTAGTTAAGTGTATCCAAAAATATGATCTGAGAAAACATCAAAGGAACAGCGGGTTTTTCTAAAAATGTGTTATTGTTCATCTGTGATATAAGAAATGAGTAAAACTAGATTCCAGAACTGCAATCTGACCTCTGTCCTTATGGTGCATAATTATCGTAAAGCACTAAATTGTGGTTAACTAAAAGAAACAATCATCTGAGTTTTATTTCATGCATAGTGTAGTAATCATGAACAAACAATTCATTGCCTTCTTTTCACAATATCCCTAAAATACGCCCACTTTAAAATACGTACAGTTCGGCACTAAAACGACCAACCACTGAGAACTGACCATGAGGCATAGAGTAATTTGAAGGAAAAATATGCAGAAACAAGATGGCGGCAAAAACAGGAAAACGAGAGTGGGCTTTTTATTATTAGGTATTCATTAAAAGCTGAACTTCTAAAAACCGTTTTTATAGATTCCCGCAGATAGTTTAATTATAAATTTATAAATCCGACATTGATAAGTCCGGTTTCCCTTGATAGTTAATTTGTCAGAATTGACAACCAAAAATGGGTGTCATTTCGTAGAGGAAATAATCTCACGAATTAAAACTAAGTATCATCTACATGTTTCCACCAAATCCTTTCAGTTTAGCAAACTTTTGAATAATACCGTTTCCTCCACGTTTTCTTTCCACTTGTAAAAAAAAAAACTTTATGGAGCGTAGAAACAAATTTAATTACTTCACATTTTAACAGCTATTGAATATCTTCCAAAAATCTTTAGTAAAAAACACCTCGTTTTGTTGATTTCAAAGAAAAGCAATAATAAACCTGTAAGCTAATAATCTATACCCATTCATAAAATTTGTCAGAAATGATACAGGTATTAGTTTTGTGTTTTTTTTTTTTTGAATTGACGTCTGCCACATACAACCCCTTTTTAACTCATACAAAGACATGCATAACCATTGTAAAAAAACTATACTATTGTTAGTTTTCGTTAAAAATTACCTGTAAAATAATTTATGTTGTCTGCAAAAGTGTAAATTTTTTTGATATAAAAACTGAAAAGCGCAAAAGGTATACAAAGAAATATTTACTATTCGTTTTATTCAAGCAGGACAGTGGTCCACCGCTGCAGACTGGGAATTTGCGGCGAATATTATGTGATTAATAAATATACATTTTGTAAGGTTGACTAAAACGATAAAGGGTTTACACAGCGTTTACAGTCGTTTTAATATTCGGCTTTTAGATTACGACAGCGGGAGACGTTGGACTTGCTTTAACAGGTTTCTGGCATTCGCTTTGGAAAAAAAGATTATTAGACCATGACGAAGTTTATATTTAAATCATTGTACATAACACGTACTTTGTTTTTCCTCGTCTTAAAACAAGGCAAATGCCTTTGTAAGGCCAGATGTGAATGTTTCATGACTCTAATTTTAAAACATTACACCATTAAAATGTGGTTTTTCGAGATGCGGGATTCTAAAACTGATTCTAATTCACTATAAATTCATAAATATTAAACCACATTTAAGATAACTACTAACAAATTAAAAAATACCTCCATTGCTTAATTGAAAAATTAAAAAAAAAAAAGAATTATAAAATTATTAAAGAAGGTTGAGCTTTGAAAGGAACAATGCAACAATAGCAATAAAATAAAACTTTTTTGTATAGCATTTAAGGGTAAAGACAAAGGTGACATTCAGCAAGATATAATGAAAAAATTTTTGGCGTGGATTATACGTTTTACTAAAACTTATTGGTGCTCAGATCTGGTTAACGGCTTGACTCAAGCTTTAATTCCTTTTACATCAGTCAGCTAAAGAGCATCTCAATATCCAGAAGAAGAATTTCATCTGACCTTTCATAGTAACATGTAATGACCCTATGAAGTCAATTGCAAGTCAAAAGAGCACAAAAATTTATATTCCTTGTGTCGGGACGCAAGGGACTCTCGCGTAAACTAATAAAAGTGACCGGAACCAATTCATCAACCAGCCTTTATGAGTGAGATCGCCTGAAATTTAAAAATCTAATTAACAATACACCCAGAAATTGACATGAGTCTTCTTTTGAACTAGAAGCAAAAATAGAAAATTTGTAACAGAGAAACTTTATTTTTACATTTAACGATAGATTTGCAATAAATCAGCAATATTAATTTTTGACTTGATATCATTATCTTATTTTAAGATATAATAAATTTTATTAAAGTAATCTAATACACTCTAATCTTTAAATTCTAATTACTGTAAAGTCTCTTTAAAGTAATTTCAGTTATAAAAATAAAATTAATTTATTATGTAGCATTTTGGCCATAAAACTATACCCTAAATAATGATGGACAAGAAACTAAAATAATTCATTCGTACGACTATTTAGTTTGGTTACGAACTAAGGTTTTTGACAGGATTGCGAAGCGATACAAACATACGTACATCTTATCTATGAGAAACAAAATTAATAACATTTACATGTCAATAAAATAGGAAATTATGTTACGAATGATGTAACGAATGAATAAAAACATTGAACAAATTGTAGTTTATTGTTACAATATGTTCCTTATTTTTGTTCATATGACTTTATAGTTGTAACTTTAAGTGGTAAACATAACTTTCAAGCTCTTTAGTTTTAGAAAATAACGTTTTAACTTTTCAGCAAATAGAATAATCAATACATTATTTGGGTAACCCCTACCTACTAATGCGGATTTACCCGAGTTCGCATCTTGTTTGTGTTACTTAAATCCTACATAAGTAACATAGTTTGTACAAGAGGGGGGGTAGAAGGAAAAATGTGAAGAGACCCTACGTTAGAGGCAAAGGAAACTAAAGATCGGATGTAATTAAATTTTGGAGTTTCTAATATTTAGAACTAAGCTACAAAAATATATAAATGGAAAATCGTAATCCGTAGTTTTAAATAAATTAAAACTTTAATATAACCAATTTCTGAAATCTTTCATAAAAGTCCAATCTAAGGACAAGCTTGTTTAGTTATCAGGGAGAAAAATAACTATCAAAAAAAAATCATATAGTTTTTTTAGGTGTAAATATAAGCACGAACATTGAAATTATTTACGAACAGAACTAATTAAAGAACTTGAAGAAATCATAGTTAGGAATTAAGGAATGATAAAGGAAATGTTTAATAATTTAACCGGCGTGTACAAGCAATTATAACAACCAATTTCATACGTTTTCAAAATCCATCCATTAAATAAACCTATCAGTTGTAAAAGTGTGTAATTAAAATACTCTTCACATCCAACTATCCAGTCCAAGATAACAAAAGAAGATTAAATCAAATCCCTATTTATTATTATAAAATTGTAGAAACATTTTTCCAATAGTAAATTCACTAAATTTCAATAGATAAAAACAAATGTGTTTTATCTTATTAAAAAACTATATACTTAAACTGATAACAAGTTTCCCCAAATACGGATGTTTTAAAGTTGACAGTTTAATTAAAAGCGCCAAAATAATGGTACATTTATTGTCCAGCGACAAAATAACTGGTATTAATTGTTTGTCAAATTTCTCTTGTTCTAATTGTCCCAAACGCAAATATAAACAAGCTAAATATTTAATATAAACATTCCGTTTACAGAATTACTCGCTATAAAGTATCAGATCGTTGTGGAAATATTGTGAAGTATTGTGAATTGCAAGTTGACAATCTATTGCATGATCACCACTCCATGGACTAATGAAATTGCACAATGACACACTACAAACTACAGTTCTCCTCTGATTGTTGTTTGCCCCAAAGACTCACTGTGAAGTTGTTTAGTAACTGTGAAGGAACACGAGTAAATAAGCAACTCATATTGCTGTAACATTAAGGCAACGCAGTGGCTATAATCTAGCTGCGTAGTAAAATATTTTGAAAATTTTAAGAATTACCCGGTCCTTGTATTCTAGAGTTACATGATAACTTGTATTGTGTCAATTAAAAATATAACAACCTGGTATGGGTTTTGGAACGCTTAATTCTACAATTGTCGATAAGGAAGTTGAGAAACATCAATAGATATCTCAACTCAACAACAAGTTGTAAATTTAATTTTAATACTTTTTTAAATACTATGTAAATTGAAACATTAACCAAATGTGTTCTTTGAATTCAAAATTATATGTTTGGATTATCTGCTCGACAAACATCCTTTTCAAATTGGCTTCCTCTAGGCTTGCCTGGTCAATTTTTTTAATTGCATAGAACACTCCCTTTCCGGAATTTAAAATGGCCTTTTCTTTCTCCTTTTACGTATTTCCGAATCATATCACGTGCCTGTTTCGTCATAATGATCATAAGTTACCAGTTTCTGCTGTAACCTACACTTGCTAAAGAAACATCACTCTCACTATGGCCCATTATTACTCAAAACTACGTTATTCAAAATCACCAAGTTCGAAGCCAGTTTTAAACAAATTTAATGCCTGTTTAAGTGTCCTATCGAACATATCACGTATGTACCACATATTTTCTGCATGCAATGGGTGCCTGCATTTATTTTGGAGGTAAATAGTGAAGCCCAAGGTCTCCAAAGGTATTGGTTTTTTTCCTCGATAGGAGAAAAAAATTCTTTGTTTGCCACGAAAGCAAACAACTTATTTGTGTTATTTTTGATTTAATTTGGATAGAGAATTTCTGGGAAGTAATTTTGCAATTGCTAAATATGTAGACAGGCAAGATCTTAAATGAGAAAAGAGACAGTATACCAAATGTGGTAAGAGATATGAACAACTATATTCACTGATGTAATTAAGTAATAGAACAAAGCAATTAAAGATTAGGAGTGATTTGAACTGACATAATGGCTGCACGAGATTTTAAAATAACACAATTACATGATCTAACCTTAGATAAACAATAAAAACAACTATAACAGCATTAAAAATTAAGTTATAAAATAACGTAACCTTCTACGCGAGCAAGAAAAAATGGCTGGATAACGAAATTCTCGGAGACCTAAGTGTGTGTTTTTTCTCGTCCCGGAGTGGATATCAAGGGGCGAAACTGGTTTGGAGTGTAAAATAAACACTTTACAAGAGACTGCATAACCCTTTAAAGGTTTCCAACGTTAGCACTCTTGGTTATAAGAGCGGGTTATTAGTTGCAACTGCGGGAATGAAACAGTGTCTTCATGCAAACTCAAATATTCACTTTAAGGAGGTGTGAGTTTTTTATAAACGTATGGTTTTTGTAAGTTTCAAAATCGTCCAATCTAATTAGTTAGTTTCAATTAATAAAGCACTGGGAATAAAATATTTCCTATCCTTATTCTATGTACGTAAGTTTAGTCTTCATCATCACTATATTTAAAGTTTATTAATTTGCAATCGTATCAGTGACGTAAATGAATGTTAAATTTAACTAAGAATAAGAAAATATACTAAGAATTTACCGTCTATAATATGGACACCTTACTGGGTTACATTAAGGATCTTTAAGAGAAAAATAAACTTCGTAGAATAATCTAATATAACAGTTAGAAAATCTTCATTTTTTACTAAACTATCTTAGTTAATTATGTTTATAAAACTACTTACAATCGAAGTATTAAAGGTAGTATTTTTCTCATTCTGTTTTGGTTTGAAAATAATGATAATTACACTAAGGATTTTAATTTCTTGAATTAGTGTTTCCGATTCGATTTTATAAGAGCGTCCTGAGCAAACATTTTGTTTCAATTAAAAAAATTATAAAAAAAACAATGAATATTTACTGCATTAAAAAAACAGATATTTTAAAAAATGTTGTAAAAATTAACAGTACAATGTTTTCTACCTCTAACAACATTGAGTTTAAAAAGTAATCTAAAAAGCAATTCAATTAATTACGAGACCCCAAGTTCGTCTAATTGCAAACTAAATCGCAATATAGTGGAAAAAAGCGTTTACTTAACTATCTCTAAAACAAGTTGAGTACAATGCAGTGGGAATCCTGAATGTAGTTTGATCATTTCTACTTATTCCATTAATGAAAGTTGAAATGGAGATTTGTTTAAATACATACATAATTAATATATAATACAAATATTTATTTTAAACTTGGTTTGTCTTACAAGCAGAAAAACAAACATAACAGGACAAAAAAAGATAATGAATTGAAAACTAGATTAAACCGTACTTATTTAGATACGGTCTGATAATGAATTGTATTTTGCAACGAGGCAGGTCCGAATGTCAGAGCCGCTGTTATGATGAACACCTCGACTCTGGGAATTTATTGGATTAGCGCTCCCTCTAAAACTCCTGTTGTTCTGAGTTCTGCGAATGCGAAAATTGTAGCTCAGTAAATGTACAGCCCTTTTATTTTTTTACTGGGTTTTGGATCAAATTATTTTCAAGCATACTATTCTAACAAAAATGGAAAATTTACCTATAAATTTCTATGATAGTTCATTTCACATTATAATTTAAACGAATGTGGAAAGCTTTCTGGTCAGTTTATCCCGTCCGGTTTTTCCAATTTACTTTTCAATGAAATATATTTTTGTAGACAAATTTAATTACTCTATTAATTTTCAATTAAGGATAATTTTTCCTTATTTATTTAAAAATGTTCGTTTTTTCAAATTAAAATGCAAATGGTGCTAAAAAGAAAGCAACAAGTTTTATTGTGATGTAAAACTAACACTGAACAATTTCAAACCGAGTGTTTAGATTGCTGAAGTTACGTAAGCCAATTTTATACAATGGTATCAATTTGGAGTACATTACTCATTACTACACTCGTAATCAACTGAAAAACTTTATCTGTTTTAGTCGGTCTGCAATCGTTCGAAAAGGGTTTCATTAATGTGACAGGCGGTGACATCCTGTTTGTCACAAACAGGATTCACTTGAACGCTCATTAATAAACAATCAGCATTAACAAATTTAATAAATAAAAAACTTACACGTAAATTTAATTCATCTCATGTAATAAAAATTCATCGAACATCAAAAGCGACCAAATCGTTGGCAGAACAATCAACGAAATAATAGAGTAAGCGTCAGAAAAAGAGGAATTTATTCATTATTCTTCTATATTTGAACGAGATTAGAGCACTTCCAATGAATCTCGTTAAAGTGTGAAATAAAAAAACCTACATATAATAGCTTGAAATGTTTATATTGGAGGTATATTTTTTTACTTTATATTTACAACAATACAAAGTGTTTAAGAAAATACGGGAAGTGTAGATTTATGAATAATTTAGAAAATAAAGAAAGTAATGTAACGTTTATTTTATACTAATTGGTTTGCGAAGATACTTGGAATTTAAAATTAAATTTAAGGATTCTTGTTAACGAATATAGGAGTTTTACGTTCAAGCCTTTGAAATTGTTTATAAAACGTTTTGGGAGAAACTGCCTCCCTCAGTCACGCTCTCGGTTATAAGGGTGATATTTTACGCACCGAAAACAACGAACTACGTCACCTTACGAAGCATACTTTACAAACAGAAATGTCCATAACGAAAAACGCATTAAGAAGCGGATTGGATGAAACCACGAGACAAAGCATAACAGGATGAAGTTTTTTCCCACGTTTTCATAACATATTTAATCATAACATATTACTTCCGGTACTGATAACTTTATTATGGAAATAGAGCAACGTCCAACTCTAGTGCAATGTCAGCTGTAAGAAATATGGAAATGAATATAACTGACAGATGTTGAGCTGAAGTTACGCAGATCAAAACTTCACCACATCGAGACGAAAACTAAGCAATGTAACAATTTCTTCCTCATCCATTTTGACAATGACATTAAAACAAAATTTAAGAGCGTCCTGTCTGCCTAAATAAACACTCTAAAGAGCCGAAATTTGGCACATTAAGTGCAAAAAAAATTGTGCTTGTATAATCAAGTTGGCTGGGCAGAGTCACGGTTTTTTGGTCCGTACAGTATTGCCTTGACAGTATAGTGAGTCCCACCACCTGTCATTTGTAATGATTTTCTTGCTACGTTGTGATTGTACTTAGATTTTAGTTGAAATTTATAAAAAAGTATAAATCAAATTGTAGGAAAAAACTATTTCAATTCATGATTTTTTATTTTAAAATGCTCATCCTCAGAAGAAGCAGCAAACAGTTTTATGTATGATTTATATTAATTAATCCGTTTCACTTTGAAGTTTAAAATTGCCTCTATTATATTACAATTTATAGAATAACGTAAATTTGGAGGGAGGGTGTTCGGTACTGTGTAACGTAATTATTGAGAGGGTTATTGTTACGGTTACAAGGAGGGGAGAGGGCCTGAAAGAACGACTGTAGCGCCGCGTAGATAACGGATGGCCCCTAAGGGCTGCTCGTCTGTGGAATAACCCTTCAAGGGAAGGTCCTAGAGATTTAAAACTTTGTACATAGATTCCTCTTGGTCCAAGAAAGTGCAATATTGGCTTTGGGGTTAAAAGGATAAAGAGCACACTTACTACCAAAGATTCATTTGTCTGAAGGATAAAACCTTCGTTAATTTTTGTCTTGTCCTGCGAGAACCCGTTGTATTAGTTTATAATTTAATTATGCTGGTTTGTAAAACTAAAATAGTACGAATACAAACGTTCAGGACATCTAAGGGAGGACTAAAAGTTTAAATATAATGTAGTGTATTTCGACTTTAGTAACCAGGAAAAGGTTTTGTTTGGAAAACTGTTTTACAGGAAGTGTTTTTATATACTGACTCTAGGTATTATGCCTATCTATGAAATGATATGTTATTGTTTTCAAGAAAATGTTTTGCAAAATATTATTTCAGAAACGAAAATAAACAATGTGACTATGTCACAGTCAATACCAGACGCACTAACAGAAACAGGGGCAGACACCACAATCAGTCTTAGTCTACTGCCCGGTGCGCGCCGCTGCCGCTAGAGCGTGCATCGATCAATCTCGGCATTATACCATGATTAATAGTCTACATCGGCTTAACATTGTTATTTATCGTTTAGTCGTACACAAATGAGTTTATTTTTATAATTTCATGCTATTAATTTGATTTATGATATGATTTATAAATGTAAGTAGTACGAACTTTATATATAAACTGTAAAATAATATTCTTCTTTAATATAGTCATAATGTCAAAAAATATAACTGAATGATACTGTGGAAACAAATTTAAAGACAGTGGATAAAATGTAAAGATATTTAGTCCTATACCTATAAATAATACAACTATATTATACGAATAAAATAATTAAAACTACCAAATGCTTTACTTCCTTGCTGTAAATTCGTACGTAAACGTAATATAAAACTTTTTCAGGTTTGTTGTAGAGTGGAAACTTTTCACTATTGGCAATGCCTTAAAGAGATTTTATTAAAAAATTTGAAGAATGATCTTCTCATCCACGGCTGATCTTTTAGCGGATTTCAGAATGAAAATTAATTGCACGTTTATACCCAGAAATATTTCAATATTTCCAATTTATAACACAAATGTGTTTATTTTGATGTTATCTAAGGTGTCTATTATACGCCTATTGTACCCCTTTTGGTTCTTTAGAATAAAACTGTACTAAAACTGGTAACTATATAATTCAGTACAAAAACATGGAAACCGTTACTCGGTCGGGTTAGTGGTTATTGCATGAAAATCCCGTTCTTTATTTATCTTCTATTGGAACTAACGCATTCCATTCATCCGAAAATAAATTTTTTACACACCACTCCATTATATTTTTCATGAGTTTTTCTAACTAACCAGGCCCTCCCCCTCCCGTCTTTTATAGCTTGCCCAAAATTCAGTGCCCTCGTAAACCAAACTGTCCATCTGATTAATGCGTAACATTAGTCTAAGAATCAAGTTTTATGTATTAAGAACATTTAAAAAATGGTGGTATGGGTATACATGATTGTAATCCATGAAATGTGTAATCAAAATTAATAAACGCGTTTTAATATGTGACACATAGCGACTTAGACACGTAGGGCGCTGGACTGCACGTATATCAAAACAAGAAATGTGATAAAGCCTCCAATCCCTACACGAGACATGTCACTGACAATCACAACCCCCAATACATCAAAACACGAGGTGTGAGAAAGCCTCCAATCCCTACACGAGACATGTCACTGACAATCACAACCCCCAATACATCAAAACACGAGGTGTGATAAAGCCTCCAGTCCCTACACGAGACATGTCACTGACAATCACAACCCCCAATATATCAAAACACGAGGTGTGAGAAAGCCTCCAATCCCTACACGAGACATGTTACTGACAATCACAACCCCCAATACATCAAAACACGAGGTGTGAGAAAGCCTCCTAAACCGATGAGAGAGATGTCATCGCCACTTACATGTCACTGACAAATATATATTACATCACAACCCCCAACACATCAAAACACGAGGTGTGAGAAAGCCTCCAAAACCGATGAGAGAGATGTCATCGCCACTTACATATCACTGACAAGTATATATTATTACATCACAACCCCCAACACATCAAAACACGAGGTGTGAGAAAGCCTCCAAAACCGATGAGAGAGATGTCAACTTCACTTACATATCACTGACAAGTATATATTACATCACAACCCCCAACACATCAAAACACGAGGTGTGAGAAAGCCTCCAAAACCGATGAGAGAGATGTCATCGCCACTTACATATCACTGACAAGTATATATTATTACATCACAACCCCCAACACATCAAAACACGAGGTGTGAGAAAGCCTCCAAAACCGATGAGAGAGATGTCATCGCCACTTACATGTCACTGACAAGTATATATTACATCACAACCCCCAACACATCAAAACACGAGGTGTGAGAAAGCCTCCAAAACCGATGAATGAGATGTCATCGCCACTTACATGTCACTGACAAGTATATATTACATCACAACCCCCAACACATCAGAACACGAGGTGTGAGAAAGCCTCCAATACAGATGAGAGGGATGTTATCATCACCAACATGTCACTAAGAAGTATGTACTAGATCACAATCAAATACATCAGGGCAAGAAGTGTGAGAAAACCTCCATTGCGTATGACAGAAATGTCATCGTTACTAACATGTCACTGACAAGGATTCAGAAGGGCTTCCTTACACTGACAATTAGCTTTACAAGCTATATTACAACCAGGTGGATTTTGTTCGAATTTCACGTTTAGTCGGGACAGAAGTTGTACCTTATAAAATGTATGTGTTTGAACTTGAATTACATGAACACAACTGAAAGAAATAAGTTTGTAGAAATATAATAAAAAATAAAACAGAGTGTTTGTCTTAGAGAAGTTATAGTTAATAGTTATTTAATATGTTTTCTAATATTTAAAATAGTAAATAAACGTAAGTTCAAATTTGACAAAAAAACATATATAAGTGATTTAAAATTAGTTTGATGCGGTCAAGAGACTTGCCAGCTGTCCGTCCGTCTATTCTTACAGTCAGAAATAAAACCGACGCCACTCAGCAATATCCTCCCGGATTCTTTCCTCGGCTGTGGAAACGTAGCGCTCGTTTCTCGGATCGTAAGTATCGCCCTCTCGTGAGTTATCGTACTCTTGAAGAACGATCTCACTCATCCTACTCTAGGGGTTTTATCAGTTCCCTCAATAAGTAAAACGTCGTGCTTAAATCTCCCTCAGAGTTTCACTATTATATCAATATTATTACTATAACGGTTTTCCATATGTTTGGACTTATACTACTTTTTCTATTGTACTATACCCGCCAATGCCTTCGAAATCTTATGGTGCAACTTAACACATTAAGTGCCTAGTCATATTTCTCGCAGTTCTGAACTTAGGCTTTATCCAAAGGGAAGTGTTCTAGCCAGCCAATAAACTTTTCCTTCTATGCAAGGAAGTCGTCTATTGGACTTCAGATGAATAGGAAACAATTGATCCTTAGATATCTTTAGTACAGTAGGCACAAATCATTATTTTAATATTGACTGTTTACCTAATTACGTTGCTCGTTCCGTTTGATCCATACTCTGGCCACAGCCAATATAAAATTAATATTTAAGCACTTACTAGGTTAAGTTCGTTTAAAAAGGCTATAATTTTAAAATCACTAACAAAAGCAAATTACACGACGTTGAAGCAATGTTACGCTAGGGTCTTTACCATATATTTCCTCACGAAGTAATATGCTTAAGGATGTCAGATGAAAGGACTCCTAGAATCTACCAAAGTTCTTAGAACTCGCGTAGTTAGCCGTTTGAACGAGGGACGGCAAGATCTCAAACAACTGTTTGAAATGTTACCCCTTGTGATTTATAACTGACGCAAACTAAACAACATTTCAACGCAAACTAAACAACATTTCAACGCTAACTACCAGCTCTTTGCTTTGACGTCAACCGAGAACACATTGCGTGATTTTGTTTATTGAATCGGTCATGAATTATAATTGACGTTAACTGAACAACATTTCAACGCTAAACTACCATCTCTTCGATCACACATGAATATTGAAACATTTTAGTGTGAATTCGAAATGCAAAACAGTGGATTATATTAATACATCTTCTGGAATTTGTATGGGCGATTCTTTACCCTGAAACACCTGCTGATAGTACTTTACCAGTCCCATTATAAAAATGAATTAACTTAATTCTAAAATATATTTCTTTATTTGCTATTAGCAGATAGGCATGTAAAGCATAAATTATATTGGCAAACACAATGTTGAAAGCAGAATACTGTGCGACCTCGTTTGTTATCCTGACGCAATGTATTGAGACCTTTAGATAAAATTTAATAGTATTTTTCTAGTCTGATGTCTCTTTAACCCCATGTCACCTATTCGAAGTAAAACAAAGAATGTTTTTTTTACCAGGCGGAGTTAGGGCTAAGAAGCTCTCTTATACTTAACCTGTGGTATAACGGCCTAAAGGTGACCTCCAAACCACCACTAATGGCCGGGTAGGCGGACTGCTTGCAAGGACAGGATCGCTCAACTGTCACCCATCCCAGCAGCAGCCACGCTCGACGTTGCTTGATACGGTTATCTTGCGATAACCGCTGTACACACTACACCGTGCCATTGGCAATAGGATTTATACATTGGAAAACTTGCAAAAACAAGCGGTTCACATTATTGGACACTTGAAATTAAGTCTTCTAAAAGAGCCTTTAGATAGTTAGCCTAAAAGTGTTAAATGAAACGTTCCTCAGAATATGGTAACATTCCTATTTGGTATGACTGAATATGCTACAATATGTTGCTAACACATACACAAATTTAAGAATACGCACATAGGTAACTATCAAGCTGGAAGACACATAACGGTAATTTATGAATACTTCGCCTCAAAGCAGGTGTTCATTTCGTATAAAAAATCAGTCAGGCTAAAAGCCACATTAAGATGTACTACTTTAACATGGAAGTATTGACTTTCATGAATACATACTCAAGATAAAACATGGAATTAAAGTTGGGGAGCTATTCTTCCTACCCACTTCTTAACCATGTCAATATGTTACCATCAATTAAGCTGAAATCAGTCAATTGTAAAAACCACCAACTTCTTGTTATCCTAATAAAAAAATTGACTTAAACTGCCCACGGTCGAGTTTGATTGCGTAAACTCGTCAAGAGAATATGTTATTTTGCTGCATTCCATTGAAAATAATTGCACTCTATTTAAACTTAAGTTTTCGAATAACTTCTTGTAAGAAAGTACGTTGTGTTTTTTAATTTATTGCGTGGAAATGGACGCAAAGACGGGGGTAACTTTAGGTAAATTTAGCATGCATTGCCTTAAATAAAAAGTTAAGGACCAAAGGGCTACAACAGAACCTCCTACTGAACTGTCAAGCACCCACGTAGTTAGCGAAGAGTTTGACCGAGGGACGACACGCTCTGGACAGCTGTTGATTAATAACTCGCCTAAACTGAACAACGCCATTTTAACACTAACTACTACCTCTTTGTCGTGAAGCCACACATGAATATTGAACGTTTTACTGTGAATTCGAAACCAACACAATTTAAGTGCGAATCAGCGCATTTATTTGTACAGCGTAATGAGCACAACTATATGAAGTCTTTAATTCCTTTTAACTTAAACACTGCATTTAAAACAGATTGCTATAGTCTGCTTTATACCTTATTCCTGTTCGAAGATGTCGCTAGCTATTCCGTGCCCATCTGTCCGTCCCTACTTCAGGAATAAGTGTGTATGATCTGTATAGTCTACCACAATGAGTAACCGTATAAAAAAAATTGTTGTACTGTGTTTTTTTACTTCATTATGTGGTGCACATATAAATATGTTGGTAATACTGTATCCGCCTATAATAAAAACGAGAGTATTTAATATGAAGGCTAATTATATACAAGTTTATTATATTAAATGTTTGCACCGAATGGGCTAAATATATGGGGCTGGAGATCTCTGGAATTGTAGTAATAAATACTCAATATTGCATAGTTCACTTATAAGTTTAATTATGGCAAATAAAATATACAGGCACCACTTTTTGATGTTAAATAAAATTATGAGTTGCCATGATGCTGCCAAAATAAGGTAATAATTAAATAAAATTATATCCTGGGGAGGGGGGAGCTGGTGGTTCCAATGTTCTTTAGAATCTTAACTGTGAACTTAATCACTTAAAATCGTGAAAATGACTTCCCTTCACGTCGATGTCGACTTACACACGTGGCGTCAGCAAATTGGATCGACATTGCAGGTGTAGTCACGAAAAGGAAGATTGGATCAAAGTAGTCATCAAAGAAGAATCATTCTAGGTGTGAACACAAAGTTGGATCTAAATTCACTGACAAGGCGCGTGAAATATGTTACCGGTGAGCTGTCGAATGGCTATGAAGTTCAAGAGATAAACAATTACTAATTAGGTTATTAATCCGCTAAGAATTTACTTCCTTCGGAGAAAGATATACTAGCCAGTAACAAGTTACAGGATTGCGAAAATGAATATACGAGACTAGACCTATCGAATTGCTCATTAACCCCAGATTTTCGACATTTTGTGGTTAGTGATGTGCCGCTCCTGAACATACATAAGGTTGCCCAGATTTGTGACGCAACGGTTTATGCTGTGCCTAGTGGTGGGTTCACGAAGGTATAAACCAGCCAGAAGTGATCCTTGCTGGGTAGTTATATAATTTACTTGTTGACGAAGACTGAGAATTTATACGAATTAAGGTATAGCTTTATATAAAATTTAATAGTCCAAACGAGAGGTGACATACTAACATAGTGAGACTATCATACTATGAGTAATACATAACCTATTTATTGAACTAAATACTGTCTTTTAAACTTTATATATATATATATATATATATATATATATATATATACTATTTCACTTATTGAAATGAAAAAACAAAGATTATAAGGCTTCTATATATTTCGTGGGATTTAATACCCACATCTTCAGGAAGCATAATATAAATTTGAAGAAAACAAGAAACACAACAAACAAAATCACCAAAAATGTAAATACGCCACGAAAACATTCAAAAACTCAGCTGATATATCATTAATGGCGCAGATGGAAATTTGGAAAAGTTGAATCTATCTTAAATTTAGACCATTTGGGTATTTTGATTTTAAAAGTAATTGATGTGCTTGTTCCAGATTTTTTAATTTTAATCTATTTAAATTTTCTTAAGGACAAGGGAAGACCTTATTAATTCTTTAAGGTTATAACATTCTTCAATTTTTTCTTTTTTGCGCTCAGCAGCATGTTTGGCCAATGGCTTCTCCTTGTCTTTATGGAAAATTTTAAATCTGTGCCCTGTTATTATGACTCTAAGGTGGTTAGATGTTTGTCCAATGTACTTTTTGTTACAAAATTTACAATTAATTTGGTAAATTACATTCTTAGAGTCACAGTTTACTTTGCCAACGATGGGATAAGTTAAACCTGTTACGTTACTTTTGAATTCCCTAGAGTTTTTCATAATTTTGCAAGAACCGCAACGTGGTTTGTTGCACGGTTCACATCCATTAGTAACGGGTTGGTGTAATTTAGGTAGTTTAGGTTGGACAAGTTTGTTTTTCAAATTTGGAGGTTTTAGAAATAATACTCTAGGTGCTTTAGCCATAAAAGTTTGGGTATCTGGAGAGGAAAGTAGGACATTATGGGCAATTTTCATAATACTGATAATTTTGTGTAGTCTAGGAAAAAACTGTGTAATAAACTTTGGTTGTGTTTTATAATTGAAGCTTGCTGAATGTTTTGGTTTGCTTATTTAATTTTTAAAAATTTTATCTGGTTAATTTAAATGTTTAAAAGTGTTGCTTATTTTTCAATGTAATTTAAGAAGTCTATATCATTGTTGACTATATCATATAGCTTCTTGGCTCGTATAGATAAACTTTTTGGAATAGACTTTTTTAATATATATTGGATGGCTACTTGAAAAATTTAAATAGTTCATTGTGTTTGTTGTTTTAACATGCAATTTTATTTTTATGTAGCCTGATTCTACGAAAACGTCTAAATCTAAAAAATTTATAATAACATCAGAATAGTTCCATGTAAACTTCAAAGGAGAGAACTCTTGAAGATTCTTCAAAAAATCTTGCAAAGATTCCAATCCATGATGCCATATGAAAAATATATCATCGATGAAACGTACTCATTTAATGGTTGAAGATTTTGAGATGCAAGAAATTTCTTCTCGAATTCGCCCATAAATAGATTAGTATATGAGGGAGCCATCCTGGTGCCCATAGCTGTACACGAAATTTGTAGATAATTTTTGTCGTTAAATTTAAAGTTGTTTATTGTAAGGACGAATTGCATTAAATTAATCAAAAAGTTGGTCGATGGAATAACATTATTTTTTCTAGCGTCTAGAACACTCTCTACAGCCTGCAAACCCTCTTTATGTGGTATGTTTGTGTATAGAGCATTTAAATCTACTGTTACGAATATTGAATTTTCAGGAATTGGTTGTTTAACAGTAGTAATTTTTTCAATGAAGTCAGTAGAATTTTTTATATAGAATGGTAATGATTTTACAAAAGGTTGCAGTTGATCATCAATATAAGCTGAAATTCTTTCAGTTGGACTCCCATAGCTAGAAACAATAGGTCTACCAGGTGGAGGACGAATGGGTTTGTGGATTTTTGGGAGTGTATAAAATACTGGTGTTCGGGGCCATTTTGGACTTAATAATTCAATATTCTTTGATGACAAACCTTGACTGGGACTGTAATCTTTGAGGTAATTTTTGATAACTTCATTAAATTTATCTGTTGGATCTTCCTCCAGAGGCTTTTATGTATTTGTATCAGATATCTGTGTGGTAGCTTCTTCAATGTAATCTTTTAAACTTAAAAGAAATATATATATAAAACCTCTGTTTATTCGCGTTGGTTGTATCGTATTTTTATGATATGTATACAATATAAAACATTGTATATATATACTTATATATATATATATATATATATATATATATATATATATATATATATATATACGATACAACCTACGCGAATAAACAGAGGCTATAAATATATCACGCAATAGAATTACTTTGTTTTGGAAATCAAGATCCTGTAAAGAGCGAAGTGAACAAGAGAACGTACAAAGGAGAAGTAAAATGGAATAGAAGATAATAAAAGTCGTTAGAAAATCTCATTAAGCTTGTTGAAAACAAGAAAGTGCAAAAGGACCTCGTTTTTATATCCTTTTATGTGCAGTGAGAGTAATGTACGTTGTTTTTGCTTGTAATTTGCTTGAGAATCCCTCTTTGTAATCTTATCGTAATAAAGCTTAAAATAATGTATCATGGATTTAAAATGTTTTTATTAAAATAAAATTAAGTAGATAAGTTTTCGAAGCCAAGAACTATACTATGAATGGTGAGTTAGATAATCTAAATGACATTGACAAGTATTGAAATGTTATTAGATTACAAACAAATGAAAGTTATAATTTGTAATTTGTCAAAGTGAAATAGATTTTAGATTTTTAGTTGTAAAATTCAAGATCCTAGATTATTTGCTTGAGGCACATTGATATTTTCAAGGAGTTTGATCTGTATTAATTGATAGTGTAAAAACTATTATTGCATACTCGCTGTGTATATTTGAGTTTATAATGAAAAATGTATACAACAAAATCTTGACAAATCAATAAAATCTATTATTCAGAACCATAAAATGAAATGCAAATCACAGCTATTATATAAGTGTGAAAGTAAAGATGGTTGATAGGAAAGTGATAGTTTTAAAAACTTATGTACGTAAAATAAATGGAATAGTTACGTATACTATTATGTAAGAAATGTGCATATTTTATAGGTGAGAGGTTCCGCACCTTTTCCTATACTGTTTCCTCGACTCCGCTTTAAAAATCACGTACAGATAGAAAGCTAAAACGGAGATTAGACTGAGTTAAGGGATCTAATCATTAGACCTCTATTTCGTCAACTCAGTGTAACTCTCTCTTTGTGTGACTATACGATCTGTGCACAGTGCATTGCCCAACTCGGAAACAATGAAGGGCTTAAGGGAGTTGTAACACCCCCAATTCACAATGCACCTTCACAGTTTCACACGAACATTAAGCTTCTGTAAAGTGGAAAACGATCTGTGATTGCGGTTGTCACAGACAATAAACAGCGATGGGACGCAAAGTGACAATGATTGGAAGTGATTTGTCGCTTCATTAGCTACAACAACAAACGTTGACACTGCACCTCTTCATTTGCCACTGAACATGAAGCGTCTATAAAGTGGAAATTGAGCTGTGATTGTGAATTCAAAAACAATAAACAGCGATGGGACGCAATGTGACAATGATTGGAAGTGATTTGTCGCTTCATTAGCTACAACAACAAACGTTGACACTGCACCTCTTCATTTACCACTGAACATGAAGCGTGTATAAAGTGGAAATTGAGCTGTAATTGTGAATTCACAAACAATAAACAGCAATGGGACGCAAAGTGACAATGATTGGAAGTGATTTGTCACTTCATTAGCTACAACAACAAACGTTGACACTGCACCTCTTCATTTACCACTGAACATGAAGCGTGTATAAAGTGGTAATTGAGCTGTAATTGAGAATTCACAAACAATAAACAGCGATGGGACGCAAAGTGACAATGATTGGAAGTGATTTGTCGCTTCATTAGCTACAACAACAAACATTGACACTGCACCTCTTCATTTACCACTGAACATGAAGCGTGTATAAAGTGGAAATTGAGCTGTAATTGTGAATTCACAAACAATAAACAGCGATGGGACGCAAAGTGACAATGATTGGAAGTGATTTGTCGCTTCATTAGCTACAACAACAAACGTTGACACTGCACCTCTTCATTTACCACTGAACATGAAGCGTGTATAAAGTGGAAATTGAGCTGTAATTGTGAATTCACAAACAATAAACAGCAATGGGACGCAAAGTGACAATGATTGGAAGTGATTTGTCGCTTCATTAGCTACAACAACAAACGTTTACACTGCACCTCTTCATTTACCACTGAACATGAAGCGTGTATAAAGTGGAAATTGAGCTGTAATTGTGAATTCACAAACAATAAACAGCAATGGGACGCAAAGTGACAATGATTGGAAGTGATTTGTCGCTTCATTAGCTACAACAACAAACGTTGACACTGCACCTCTTCATTTACCACTGAACATGAAGCGTGTATAAAGTGGAAATTGAGCTGTAATTGTGAATTCACAAACAATAAACAGCGATGGGACGCAAAGTGACAATGATTGGAAGTGATTTGTCGCTTCATTAGCTACAACAACAAACGTTGACACTGCACCTCTTCATTTACCACTGAACATGAAGCGTGTATAAAGTGGAAATTGAGCTGTAATTGTGAATTCACAAACAATAAACAGCGATGGGACGCAAAGTGACAATGATTGGAAGTGATTTGTCGCTTCATTAGCTACAACAACAAACGTTGACACTGCACCTCTTCATTTACCACTGAACATGAAGCGTCTATAAAGTGGAAATTGAGCTGTAATTGTGAATTCACAAACAATAAACAGCAATGGGACGCAAAGTGACAATGATTGGAAGTGATTTGTCGCTTCATTAGCTACAACAATAAACGTTGACACTGCACCTCTTCATTTACCACTAAACATGAAGCGTGTATAAAGTGGAAATTGAGCTGTAATTGTGAATTCACAAACAATAAACAGCGATGGGACGTTAAGTGACAATGATTGGAAGTGATTTGTCGCCTCGTTAGCTACAACAACAAACGTTGACACTGCACCTCTTCATTTACCACTGAACATGAAGTGTCTATAAAGTGGAAATTGAGCTGTGATTGTGAATTCAAAAACAATAAACAGCGATGGGACGCAAAGTGACAATGATTGGAAGTGAATTGTCGCTTCATTAGCTACAACAACAAACGTTGAAACTGCACCTCTTCATTTACCACTGAACATGAAGCGTCTATAAAGTGGAAATTGAGCTGTGATTGTGAATTCAAAAATAATAAACAGCGATGGGACGCAAAGTGACAATGATTGGAAGTGATTTGTCGCTTCATTAGCTACAACAACAAACGTTGACACTGCACCTCTTCATTTACCACTGAACATGAAGGTTCTATAAAGTGGAAATCGAGCTGTGATTGTGATTTCACAAACAATAAACAGCGACGGGACACTAAGTGACAATGATTGGAAGTGATTTGTCACCTCATTAGCTACAACAACAAACGTAGAAACTGCACCTCTTCGTTTATCACTGACCATGAAGCTTCTGTGGAATGGAAATTGAGCTGTGATTGTAATTTCACAAACAATAAACAGCGATGGGACGCAAATGGACAATGATTGGAAGTGATTTGTCGCTTAATTAGCTACAAGAAATGTTGACACTAAACCTTCATAATTTATAACAGAAATTGAAGGTTCTGTAAAGTGGTAATCGATCTGTGATTGCGATTGTCACAAACAATAAACAGCAATGGGACGTTAAGTGACAACGACTGTAAGTGATTTTTCGCTTCATTAGCCACAACAATAATCGTCGACACTGCATTTTCATCATCTACCGCAGAAAAAATTTAGCTTTTGTAAAGTGGAAATCGGTCTATGATTGTGATTTTGACATCAATAAACAGCGATTGGACGGTAATTGACAATGATTGGATGTGATTTGTCACCTCATTAGCTACAACAACAAACGCTATTGCAGACAAATGGCGGCCTTCGTATAGCCCATTTTCATATAAATGGCAATGTATGGTAATAGTTTCTTTCCTGTAAACACAACAATTGTGATTACCACAAAAAACTGGACGACTCACCAATGGCTTATGTGTGACTAAATAAAAAATTATGATTTTGTACATCTGATAAAAGATAAGGTTGCCTCATTTACTACGGATCACTATATTTGCCAAATCGTACACCAATAACCTATAATTAAAGTCGTTTATAAAGTACATAATTTAGGGATGAAAACTTCGATTGGTGTTGGCGAATGCAATGGGTTTGTTATAATAAATAGTAGGTTGTAAATAAACATTTATCACTTTTATAAGTGCGGGTGCTACTTCACTTAAGTAACAATATTTCGGGTAAATTTCAATCGATTAACTTAAATGATAAGATTTTCCATTTATTATAACATTGTCCATTTAAAGTTCTTCTTGTAAACTGCTTCTGTTTTTAATTTAAGTCAACAGTTTTTTAATCAAGATATTGGACATCTAATATCAATTAATCATTTATTCATTAATCTTTTATTATACATTTTTAAATGGACTATAGTTAAAGTTTATTTAATGGATGTGTAAGCGTTTTAACGAAAAAATATATTTTGAAAAAAAGTAAGAGTGACTACGGAGACGTTACGCAATGTAAACATGTGTAATACAAACTTAGGTAATAAAATAATAATATATTATATTTGCACAAATTACAATAAAAATATATATTACAACAAACATAAATGTTCAATTGAAATTTCTAAAGAAATATAAACTTTTTTTGTAAATATTTCAAAGAATTGGTAGTAGATTCTCATACTCTTTTTCAAAAAGTCGGATGGTTTTTACTGTTCAATTATATAATTGCGTTATTATTTATGCTAATTATGTAAATAAAAAAAAGTAAATTTTGTAAAGAAAAAAGTTGTACTACTCTGCAAAGAGTCCCATGGCGGCGTAAAACCTTTGTTAACGTCCGTATCGAACCATATAAAAATCTTTTATTGGTTACACTAGATAGAACACAATTGGAAGTGAAGCCTACACAAACATTTAAAATTATTTTTATGACGACATTATATAATCTATATATAAAACACAGTAATGTGAATGTTGATTACGTAATTCCCAATGCGATAAAGTATTGCGTCACCTTTAAACAAACCATGTTGAAGAAAATCTCAATATAGTCTGTGTTTCCAAGCCTGTAGTGACTACCTAATAAGACGTACAGCTCGCAGTAGAATGGCTTCAGCTGCTTGAGTAACGCCGAGTTGTAAGCTAGGAATTTAGTGCGCTTCTGACTAACTTTGTGTACTGTGGGATTTGCTATCTTAAAGTTTTGAGTCTAATGAATTTGCATAAGCCCCGACGAAGTTAATATTTCCCATGTGTTCCTACTTAGAAATATATTCTCTCTCAGTGTTAAATTAGGTCCTACATTGTACTCAAGTGTAAAACTTAATTCGTACACGTTTTTATGGATGTCAATATTGTTTATATGACTATAACTAACTGTAATTGCAAGTTTAACTACAGCTTTATAAAAAACTGAGGAGGAAATTTTAAAACGTTTAAAAAGATAGGAGTGTGATACACTAAGTGTCGCATAACACGTAGAAGTTCAATGCCAAATTTTAATTCTATAGCAGTTTTTATTATTTAGACAAAACGAAAGAAAATCTTACAAAATATTCCAGGAAGTTCCTAACTGCCTGGGAATTTCCTGGCATGACTATATAAACTCCGTAAAAATACTGACTTTTGGTAAGTTTTTTATTATATTTACACTAAGCAATTTACAATAGTTGTCCGGTGCAGATTTTTCTACCACGCTCTGTAACACCTAAAATAGATTTCGTAGCTCAAATCTGAGGTCAGAATCGAAAGATAAAATTAAATTTCCGACAGGAAAGGTTCAGTGACTTTTTCTCGTATCTCCAACGGTTAAGCCACAAAACGCCCTCTAACTCAAAATTTTGGTTAAAATTAAACGCTCTACTTTATATTTCCTGCCAAACCTAATCTCGGATTTTAGTTATCAACCCAATTCTTTTGTCTCATAAATTTGCTATGACGTCACTTAATCTTTTGACGAAATACATTGATTATTTTTATATATCTCACATAATTTGGCTGAGCGCTAGCGAAGCATTACAACCCACGAGAAAGGACACAGTAGGGAAGGCGTAACTTGAAACCTCATGTCCGAATTTAACCAATAACCAAATCACTCCTATCCCCGAATTTTAAGCACTGCCTTTGGGGGCCCCAGCGAGCCGAAGGCGAGTATTGTTTATACGACTATAACTAACTGTAATTGAAAGTTTAACTACAGCTTTATAAAAAACTGAGGAGGAAATTTTAAAACGTTTAAAAAGATAGGAGTGTGATACACTAAGTGTCGCATAACACGTAGAAGTTTGATGCAAAATTTTAATTCTATAGCGGTTTTTATTATTTAGACAAAACGAAAGACAATCTTACAAAATAGGCATTTTTATATCCCTCGATAGAAAAAAAAGAAACGGTGTCAGATGATGGGCTTCAACGACGCTCAGTTAAATTCAATAGTTGGGCATGAAACGGCATAGAACTTATTGTTGACTATGTATAAATGAAGTGTTATAAAATATTTTAAGTCTACAGATGGGGTTTTCTCGAGATATTTTGTCACATGCTACATTCACATTTTTCAATATTACATTGAGTATTATACGTACTATAAAATGATGCTTTATGCGTTGGGACAGTTAAACTATATTTGTTAATACGTTACATGATAAAATGCTTACACGATAAAACTGAGTTAGCTTAAAAATTTATTTACTCTAGTATTTTTTCATTGCCATTATAGTTACCCATGAGAACAATGTCATTCGCTTGCGCTCAGCCAAATACCACGGAGTGACATGTAACATTACCAAGTGTTCCTCATATATAAATTAAGTTTCATGCACAATTTCAATTATATGTATCATTTCGGTTTAGAAATATCGTGTGGAGAGACATACAAAGAGAAATTAAATTTTTCCAGCATTAAGAGTGTTATTGTTAGTAAAAAATAAAAAAATGTTTTTTATATTTGTAAAGTGTTGTTCATAAGTGGTAATTCTGACTGTAATAAAAATATTTCTAAAAAATGTATTGATGCACTTAAACCTAAAAAATGAGATCAACACTGTGGAATACATATTTAACATGAGAGCGTATGTGTGACGTAACATGCCTCATTCCATCTGGCTACATATGTGTACCACGTCGTATATAAAGTATAGTTGTACTTACATTGAATACATATTAATTTATTCCGCGATTCTCTCGTTGGTGCCACTGTTAGCTATATGCAATCTGGCTATGATTGCTAACACTAAGCCAAATCCGTTGGAGTAATACGCACTATCATTTGTCTCGGCCAGTTCGATTTCGAGTTATCGTACGGACAGACAGGCAGAAATGAAATTTTTCCGCCAAACCAATGATGGGTTTACTTAGCGCTTAGCCAATTATTAAATATGATCCTCATCTTGCAACCAACTAATATGGTATCATATACCCAACATAAAATTATATACAAGTAGTGTTACAGAGATTATAGAAATATCAGAAGGCTTGTCTTGTGAATCAATTAACATCGTAAGAAAAAGTTAATGCGTGACAAATAAAACATTTATATTAGATGTTGAGTACGAGTAATAAAGAGCATAAATAAAATGTCACATATATACATTAAAAAATGAAAAATACAACAGTAGCATACGATCTAACAGTTTAAATATTGTAGTTTCAGTTAAATTACACGCAGTCTCAGAAAAATAGAATTAGTTCATTGGATATTAAGAAGATTCTATACGCAAAATTTCTATACGCATTAACTTAATTAAAAACTTAAACTTAAATATTACTTTTAATACACTTAAATTTCACTCATACCAACTCTTTCAAAATTAAATCACATATTTTCCCTAGTATGACTTTTTTAGTTTATGTATATTTTTCGTGTGGATTTTTGTAAATTTCCTTCATTATTCTATATATTCTTTAATTTTAATTTTTGCTGACCTATATAAACCAAAATGAGGTCCTTTAAACGATTACCTTATTATTATTCACTATACGAGTTTGGGTAAGTCTGGAATACATTATATATTTAACTTCGCAGCGATGTATTTACCATCCTCACAAAACTTTTATGTATTCCAATCACATTTTATCACAATTATTTTAAGACCAATAATTGACTTTTTCAAACCCTCTTCGTGTCCTTCTTAAGTATTTGAAATGTTTTTCCAAAAGATTTACAAAACGTTTACTAATATCATAATTATCACTTTGAAAACTTATATCGCTGTTAATGTTTTTAACGTTAAAAGTGACGTACAAACGGTAACTAATTTATAAAAATAAGGATAATTAGGCAAAAATAAGGAATTAGTAAAGATAATAATGATTCCGGATATCGAAGTACACACCTCACACATTTTAATATCTACATACTTAAAAAATATTGTAGTGGTTCAAGTTATTTTTAATTATATAGTTCATTTCATGTAGAATTTGTAGATAGCGTACACAACACACGTAATGCAAGGTGGATAAGAGTTACTTAACGTGTAAAATGGCAGAATTTCAATATCGAAACCTAAATTAAAAACGTCCAATATCGTAAAAAGGAAACCTAAGTTTAATAACTTAGAAGTAATGGAAAGTTTTAGTTCAAAGAGAGACCACCGAGTTGAAAATATTAAATACACCTTGTAATAAGGTTCAATTCAGTTAGGAAGTAATTATTCAAGAAATCGGTGACAGTAAAACTGGTGCTTCTTTAAAGTATTAAACTAAATGAAAATGCAAATCTAAGTTTGTTTGTTCTGCTTCCACGCAGAACAAACAAATCCCTGGTATACATATAGGCCTATTTTCATTACGAAAATCTCTGTGGGCTACGACCCACCGGTCTCTATCTTTGCGAAAATCCCATCTTGGTCACGAAAGTTGCATTAAAACACAGAAATAAATTGAAAGAGCTTGTTAAATGTAATCAACTGTTCTGTGTAAACACTGTTTAATGACATAAAAAACTATGTTTAATTATTGTAACCACTATTTCAATTTGCTTACATTTATAGTCTTGAAAGCATAGAGGAAGCTTTATAGTAACAACGCTTCTTACTTTAAACTCCTCTCCAACGTTTTTTGAGCTCAAATATCCAGACAAGAAAATTAAAAGTTTTAGTAAAAATATATTTAAAACTGGACATGTTCGCCAATATTAAGCACGCATTGCTTGGTCAGTACTATAATGCAAATATCAAATAAAAGTTAATTTAACTAGTACTATAAATTTAAGAATGGTTATATAACGAACTTTGTCTTTTGACAGAAGTAGGCTTCTCAGCCAAGTGTATGTATAATATATTTTCTTGATCGAGAAACAAGGAAAAATCAACATTAGCACAACAAATACTAATATCAGAGTAAATTCGTAAATTGACCATAAATATACACTTTCTGACACGTGTTCAACAACAAGGAAAATTTAAGAATGGTGTAGGAAATATTTTGTAAGTGCTAAAACACGTGTAAAACTTAAGAAATACGTGTGAAGCCGCGGGCAACTGCTAGTACTGCATATTTAAACGCAGATGCATTGCAGTAAACAATGTTATAATCGCAACAACACCCGAGAGTTGTCTGCTCGGCTAAAACTTCCAGCCCATTTAGAGCGGAGCTTTGAGAGCCTGGAGTAGGCTAATGCAATTAGTGGTTCTCTTATTCGACCCTGTGTTACCCAATATCGCCGCACAAAAGCATTATTAGTTCTCCGGGCCCACAAAGTCTCTCACATTACCCTGGTACACGTTAGCTTGGCACAACAACAGCGTTCCTCAACGATTCTGCCCCTTCTTGTAACCGAGCTAGGTCATAATGTGATTCTCTAATGTTTGTTACATCTTATGTCAAGTTTAGTGGACAGTAAGCTATGAAAATAACTTTAACAAATTAAAAGAATGATCCAGGTATGTATTTTAAAACATATTTACATAATGGGATAGTATTTAATGGGTGATACAATTTTTAAACACATTAATAGATTTATATGTGACCTATTACTCATTACGAAATTTTAATAAGAAAAATAAACTATTTTTGCCCGCTGTTAAAACTGAAATGTGAACTTACATTTGTCTCTATTCTGTAAATAATCCGTTAATGGGGAAACCCCTAACTAGAATACTCAAATTCTCTGAAAATGTTTAAAAAACTGCAACTAAAATATGTTTCACGTAAGTTTGTTTAGTTAAAAAACAAACTTGCCTCCCCTTGCCTGAAAGTTAAAAAAAATCAAAACACGGAGTAATCAAGACCGTGGGAGTACTATACTTTTCACAATTTATACGTCATTTACTAAATATCATGGAGAAATTGCCTGAATAAATTACAGCTTTTACGATGAAGTATTTAATATCATATAAACCTACCGGAGGCAAAGTTTAAAATTATTGTAAAAAGCTCGGTGTCTGAAATTCTAGCTGCAATTCGATTCAAACCTGCGATTTGGTAGAGATGCGTGAATAAGACAACTATTTTAAGGAAAACGAAAATCGTTGGCGAGATCATAACGGGACAGCACTTTGTAAGACAAACGAAAAAACGTTGGCGAGATCATAACGCGAGAGTACATTTAAGCCAAACGAAAATCGTTGGAGAGATCATAACAGGACAGCACATTGTAAGATAAACGAAAAACGTTGGCGAGGTCATAACGCGACAGTACATTTTAACCCAAACGAAAATCGTTGGAGAGATCATAACGGGACAGCACATTGTAAGACAAACGAAAAACGTTGGCGAGATCATAACGGGCCAGTACATTTTAAGCCTAACGAAAACCGTTGGAGAAATCATAACGGGACAGCACATTGTAAGCCAAACGAAAAACGTTGGCGAGATCATAACGGGCCAGTACATTTTAAGCCTAACGAAAACCGTTGGAGAAATCATAACGGGACAGCACATTGTAAGCCAAACGAAAAAACGTTGGCGAGGTCATAACGCGACAGTACATTTTAACCCAAACGAAAATCGTTGGAGAGATCATAACGGACAGCACATTGTAAGACAAACGAAAAACGTTGGCGAGATCATAACGGGCCAGTACATTTTAAGCCTAACGAAAACCGTTGGAGAAATCATAACGGGACAGCACATTGTAAGCCAAACGAAAATCGTTGGCGCCATAAAACGACAAAACTATTACAGCAATGAGATAAAATACTGTAAGGCAAATGAAAACAATGAAGCAACCTATACTAAGCCAAATAAGATCCACTGGCAAAATCACATCAAAGTAACATATATTGAGACAAATGAAAACCATTGGTGAGATCGCTCGAGACAATATACAGTGAGCCAAATAATAAAATATTTAAAAAGACTCCAGATAATTTTGTAATATCTGAAATAGAAGACAAAAACCTGCATAGCTTTTTGTTTGGATAACTTAGTCAGCTAGGAAATGTAAATTCAGTAATCCACATGAAGAAACGTATACGGGAATAGCTATTACTAATTGGTTACATTAATATTGACTTTGCTGTATTAATTATTTATCCAAACACAAGAATAATTAACAATTTTTTTTTAATTATTCAGAACAAATATGATTATTTATACAAGCAGAATCATGAAAAGAAAGAATTACTTTCCAAATAGAGTTTGAAATTATGTTGGGACCTTGCACCATTATTATTTTATGTAAATGCTCAGGAGACTTAAATAATTATTCATGCGTCTAATCTTTTGCGTAATACAATTTTCTTTTCTTGTATATTACTAGCTTATTAATTATGTTATGAAAAATAAGTCAAGTATCCAGTATTTTCTAGTAACGCTATTCATTGATGTGGTGTTGTACAGAAATATCAATTTAAATGCAGGAAGTATTAACGGGTAAAATAAACTAATGAGAGACTATATTAGAGATGAATACGATAAGAAACCACCTAAAAAGAAACAACAGAGTTCTTATTGGAATGAAATGAAATTGGTCGTATTTGTCGAGCGTTTCTCAATACAATATAATCCTTCGCGAGCAACCTCAGAGTTATAATAAAACACGTTCCATTCCAACATCTGGCAAGAGTTCAACGGTTTCTTCCTTAAAATGACTAGTCTTAGATCTTTCAATAACACAAAATACGAAGAAAAAGATAGAAGTTTAATATAATTCTGAAGAAAAACGCCAATTCAAAGCTTAACTGATGATAGAAGATATTTCTTAGGGTCTCAGAGACGAAGGAAAATCAATGTGGCTGCCAGTTTAATTGCATCATGATTTATTACGAGAGATTGCGTTAAGATATGTGAATTATGTTATGTTATGTTATGAAAACGATATATGTTTATATTAATCTACGTGCAATTCATACGCAATAAACATGTTCAGTCGTAATATTGCTTAGACGAATTTCTGTTGTCTTTATTGACAAATAGTTATGAATATTCTAAAATAAAATTTACAAATCTTACCGAGTAATATATGATTTAAAAAAGTTGTTTCTCAAAATAACTAAGAAAAAGAAATATGTATATTTTTGTGTTTGTGTGTGTGTGTGTGTGTGTGTTCAAATTCAAATACAACATATATACAATTGTATCGTTAATTAACGTAAATAAGTAATAGTTACGCAATATAAGTAAAATAACAAAGACAAGGGGACAGACATTGAACAACGTTAACATCCAGCAAGGCGTTAAACAACACATGTCAACTTCATACACGACAATCTATGGCGTTAATATTGTTCGACAGGGTAAAGGAGTACACTGGAAGACTCTCTAATTAGCTAACAAGACAATAAAAGTGCAACTATGGGTGACGAGTGACGTACCTAATCCAAGATGGCGGCGAAGTTAATCAAGCTGGAATATGACGTCAGGGTAATCCATTTATACAAGCCCTGACATGTTCAGCCTATCTTACTCGTTAATTGGATAAACATTACGTCATTATTCTCACTGTGAGAGTCCCTCTGTTCGCTTGCCAGTTTATTTGCACCAATTGGATGATAGTGAGCAGTTATCGTATTAGCGAATATTGGCGGTAAAGTGACGTTTGCTTTGTACTTTATAGTCAATTGCAATTTATTAATAATAAAATACTAAATAATATTTTATTAAATTACAATACTGTCTTTAACAATTTTTGGAAACCATAATTATTGAAAGCAAAGTCAATGCTCATTTAAATTTTTGCTGTATTTAAATTAAACTAATTTATTATATGAATTTAAATAGTTGTATTTGAAAAAAATGCAGAATATAACATATAAAAAATTGAGAAATGGTAAAAGCTCAAAGGTAGTTTCTATCTTGGACAAACAATTATACATCTGAAAATTGTGACAAAAATTAAAATATTTACTTGTTCCGCATTAATACACATAGTAATACACCGCATTTTAAAATTTAATATCAACGAAGACTTATACCTCTATCTGTATTAGTTACACAGGAGCTATATAATTCACATGGACGTGTTAAGATAAGGCCTGGGAGTTTATTCCAGTTAGTTATAAGTTCCAACGCTAGGGCTGCGTCACGTAACTTCGTTAGTTGCATTCAAAAAATATTAGCTACTTGACCTCTCACACCACAGATGGGAGTTTGAGCTCTCACTATTGCCGTACCTCAATTTATAGCATTGTATAAGTAATATTGTCAAAGCTTAAACCAATATCTTTCATAAATCTTTAATATGACGTTGAGTATTTCAACTATAGTAATATTTGATTGTAGAGATTAATCCACTTTCGAGTTCTTCCTTGATGATTCTTACCAAACAAAGATATTCTGCTGACTGGCACATATTTATCTTGAAAAAAATAGGAAATATCAAGTGTTTTAAGAATGTATATACAAGGTGTAAAAAAGGGTGTAAATAATGTATATACGGCTTGATAATTCCTGAACTAGTATTATTACTGCACTTATAAATGTACTTTATGAAGTAAATACCATTTTTCCTCGTGTCAGGAGGATGGCCCGCAAGGAATCAGAAAGAAATCGTAAATGAGAGCATAGGTCGAGTAGTACATCAAATTAAAGGTCTTTATTGGTTGTGTGAAATGCCGCAAATCCGACTTCAAAGGGTTCACTCTTTAAAAAGTTATGCTGGTTTAGATTTGAAACATTTACAATGTAGGTCCTGTTCTAGATGGTGTAATATTCTTGTCTTTAAACATAGTTAAAAGTATGAATACATTCTGTTTACTTTTTTTGAAAAAAAAAAAAAAAAAAAAAAACATGGAGGAATCGAACTCGGAACACCTTTCTAGTGTCTAAAAGTGTCCAAAGATCGCCAAATCAATCACCACTTGACTACTTTGTGTGGGGTCACATTAATAATAACGTATATAAAACGAAACCCCAGTGCATTAATGGCCAAAGGGACAGGATAGTAGCGGAAATTAAAAACCGCGTGAATCCATACAACGTGCCGTTTTAAGTTTCTACTACAGGTTTTACTTACTGTCCTGAGACAGCAGTTTAAAAATTTGATAGAAAAACACAGGTTAGTAAGTTTCAGCCAATTTATTGCTTAACGTAATTATAATTATTGGTGCTATTGTACCTTTACATTTAAAAATTTTAAGCTGCCCCAAAAAGGCCCATTTTGGGGAAATGGTTCGCTTTTGTTTTGTACAAAGGTGTTTTGAGTTTCATTTTTCTATCTTTGTCATTGAAGGTTAAACAGGATCCATCCATGAACTTAACTAATTTCAAGGAGCTGCCATTTTGTGCTGGGCTGATGTAGAAAGCTCTCGTTTCCAATATTCTACTTTTTTTATCAAAAACCGTCAAATGCCACTTAATTACATTTAAACATTTTGAGCTGCCCCCACCCCAAATCCCATTTTGGGGAAATGGGCAAAGATGTAGCAGTGACCAAAAAGTTCACTTATATTTCCTATAGGTGTTTCGAGTTCCATCCCTCGGTATTTATTCATCAAAAACTAAACAAAGTGTATACACACTTTTAACTTACCCTGTATGTATAGCTCTATAAAAACAGCGTAAATTGTAAGTTTCCGTCAATTTAGTAGCAATTAACTCATTCCAATCATCTCTATCCTTCTTTTAAGTTGCGCGTACTACAAGGTTAACATCGTGAGTAGTCGTGAAAAAGTTTTTACTACATAAAAAGAATAAATAATCTGTCTCTAGTTCAGCTTCGTAGTTAAGCCTGCTGTAGTCTGCAGTCTGCACAATTAGTTTCTATTGCACTATTAAACGTGTTGAGTTTTAACTATGCCACTTGCACTAGTAGAGCTAATGGACGCACTTCTAGGTTAATTGCGAATAAAGCTACCAAGGTCAAACAGTTGTACCAATCTACGCAAATAAAACTTTCCCACCATTTCTTGATTATTTGAGAAAACAATTTTGATATTAATCTATAACTGTACTGGCAACCCATAACGTAGCTATGATGAGAAGGGTCTAATGTGAAAGTTGATTTTAGCTCCAATTCACTTTCTGCTTAGAGCACCGCCTGATTTGACTCCGAGAATTTGGAATTAACTATTGTCACAATTCCAATTAGGGAAAAGATTTTACTCAAGACACTAACACTGGTGCAATCAGGAATGAGGAGACCAGCCTCTGTCTCTAGGTTTTTCACCCCTATAAGCTCTATTACAGCAAAATGATCGCCAATGACATTGAAAAATAAATATTATAATAGATGATCGACTATAGTACTTATTGCGTACGATGAGTGAGTACACAATATTATCAAACAACAATTTATGTTCCCTTCAAACAAAAAGCACAGTTTGGATGGAAGGTCAAATTGATTTTATTACTTTAACTCAGACTCAGTGTGGTCCCTGTTCTGAAAAAGCCCATTTACAGAAAGAGTCGTGCACCACATTTTTGCACTAAACATGTTTTTATCCCAGAATCAAAAACAAGGATGTAAGGCAAACTTACCGCTAAAATCGGAATTCACATCAGTCTTGATGTATATATATATATATATATATATATATATATATATTATATATATATATATATATCAACAATCGCTCTTTGAGGTATTTTAATTTTGACATATTGAGACCATTTCCAAAAACATTTGGTAATGTTTTACAAGGATTACATCAAATCCTAATAAATAAAAATTCTCAGAGTATAAGTCAAAAGAGGTATGCCCAACGAAGTCATTGTTTGTATTGTGGTTAGGGAGAGATGATCTCTCAATTCATGACGGTAATATTTTAAAAAGCTGTTAATGTGTGTTAACGGATGTCCAGAAACATACTTTGCAAGCAGAACTGTAAGATTAGACAGGTCTGACTGTCTCATGGCTTGATACAGCAGCTCATTGGTTTTGTTACACTGGGCACATCTGGTTCAGGTTTACAATAATTATTTCAAATCCTGGTCAAAGAAAGATCCTCAGCAACTTTAGTAAGGACACACCATAGCCGTGAACGAATTAACGGGTTGGATTATAAAATTTAAACAGGTACATACTGTTTCCAGTAAAGTGACATCAATGTTCCAATAGACAGCGAGACTGTGCTTTATTGGAGCATATTCTCTGACCGAAACAGTGCAAACAACAATTTACATGACACACAGAGAACGTGTGGTTCAGTGTTGTAGTCCAATACATCTATTCGATCACCAGATTAATAATATAATGTTTGTATTATTACTATTACAATTTACCCGCATCTTCGCAATTAATTTCCATCTGTAAAAAAGGGACATCTTGGGCACACCTCTTTTGACTTATACTCTGAAAACTCTCCTGAGATGAGTGAGTAATCTTGTTTCTAGAAAGTATGTAAATACGCAGATGTGAGAATCCTACTTCTATAAAATCAAATATGATGGGTTTAATATATATGTAGATATATATATATATATATATATATATATATATATATATATATATATATATATATATATATATATTTATTTTTCTGGTCTTTGAAAGAGATTAAAATAATTTTTGAGCACACTGAGAGACTTGCTGGTCCCCCAATAGTGGCGGACTCCCGAAGACTCACTGTCCCACAGACTACCAGTTAATAAAAAACCCCACCACCGAAGACACAAGCCTGGAACGGTTTAGCACATTACTTAGGGCTAGGCCTCTGAAGTTACGCCCAAAGGGTTTCCTCGTCAGGGGAATCAGAGAGTTAAGACCGATAGAGGTCGAGCTTTAACGCCCGAAGTACAGACTGGACATAGATTCACACAGTTCCAGGTGTCCCCTTCCTGGAGCGACGATGTACTCGGGAGAGACCGCGAAGCCGATATCAGCAGAGACATGTTCCTCCAAGAGGTGAGCCCAGGCCTCAGTTCCGTACAGGATTGAATGACATCAACAAGCGGAGTTTGCAAGGAAGCGGGCCTCCGACGATTGCCATGAGCCTGCCCAGGGCTGCAACAGCCTTGTCAGCTTTGTCAGCGGTGCGCTAGACCTGCCTGCCGAAGGAAAACTTGCTCTCCAGTTTGACGTTGCCCATTTGTGCAGGAGGAACACAGTGGGAATTCTCCTTTTCGTAAGGAGAACTGTCTCTCTCTTGCAGATCGCGCCAATTATTTTCGTGGTAACGAAAATTCTTCTTTCAAAAATGGATACAATTAAACCAAACTGTAATAGACACTAATTAAAATCTGTACTTGAAGTAAAATGGTTTAATCTGTTATTCCTTAAACTGGATAATCAATGGTCTCTCATGTTGGTAGTGGTAGTGCTGTAGTTATTGAGCTTCTACAAGTAAATTTACGTTATAGGCTTCAATCGTATATTTCTCCCTGGACTATTGCCCCCTTGAGAACTACCAGATTGCAGCTGTGACATTCTAATTACATCAAATACACTGTAGAGGAAACAAAACAGACACATTGTGGTATATAGTAGAAGGGGGGGGTGGGTAAATCATATCTTTGGAGGAAACAAAACAACAAGAACACGTTTTAAAAATAACATACAGGATATTTAAAATATGAGGGAGAAATATTTTGGGTTATTGTGGAAACAAACAAATAAAGACCTCTAACTGCATTTTTAATTTTTAAAATTGTAACTATGAAACGATTTACTTTAATATTAAGGTTGTATATCAGAATTTCATGAAAACTGACAAAGAGAGAAAATCTTGCAAGACACATAAAATAAAGCTTCCCAAAAGATAAAACTGTTGATACCCCATTTATTATGATAAATAAGTTAATTAAATGTTAAGATAATTACAGTTTGTGAAGGAAACAGTATTTTTTCCGGACATTCCCATCGTTCAGCGAAACAAAAACCATCGTTCAGTGAAACAAAACGATACAACCTTCAAGGGGATGCATTTTGAAACTAGTAACGATTGATATCTTTATTTTAGCAGAAAGTAACATATGTATTAATAAGACATTTAACCATGCAAAATACAAAGCCTTAACATAAATCGTTTCACAGTTACTATTTTTAAAATTAAAAATGCAGCAACAGATCTTTATTTCTTTATTTCCACCATAACCCAAAATATTTCTCCCTCATTTTTTAAATACGTTGTATGTTATTTTTAAAACGTGTTCTTGTTGTGTTGTTTCCTCCAAAGATATGATTTACCAACCGCCCCCGTCTACTATATACCACAATGTGTCTGTTTTGTTTCCTCTACAGTGTATTTGATATAATTAGAATGTCACAGCTGCAATCTGGTAGTTCTCAAGGGGGCAATAGTCCAGGGAGAAATGTACTATTGAAGCCTATAACGTAAATTTACTTATAGAAGCTCAATAACTACAGCACTACCACTACCAACATGAGAGACCATTGTTTATGCAGTTTAAGGAATAACAGATTAAACAATGTTACTTCAAGTACAGATTTTAATTAGCGCCTATTACAGTTTGGGTTAATTGTATATATTTTTGAAAGAAGAATTTTAGTTATCACGAAAATAATTGGCGCGATCTGCAAGAGAGAGACAGTTCTCCTTACGAAAAGGACAATTCCCACTGTGTTCCTCCTGCACAAATGGGCAACGTCCAACTGGAGAGCAAGCTTTCCTTCGACAGGCAGGTCTAGCGCACCGCTGACAAAGCTGACAAGGCTTTTGCAGCCCTGGGCAGGCTCATGGCAATCGTCGCAGGCCCGCTTCCTTGCAAACTCCGCTTGTTGATGTCATTCAATCCTGTACGGAACTGAGGCCTGGGCTCACCTCTTGGAGGAACATGTCTCTGCTTATATCGGCTTCGCGGCCTCTCCCGAGTACATCGTCGCTCCAGGAAGGGGACACCTGGAACTGTGTGAATCTCTCTGTCCAGTCTGTACTTCGGGTGTTAAAGTTCGACCTCTATCGGTCTTAACTCTTTGATTCCCCTGACGAGGAAACCCTTTGGGCGTAACTTCACAGGCCTAGCCCTAAGTAATGTGCTAAACAGTTCCAGGCTTGTGTCTTCGGTGGTGGGGTTTTTATTAAATGGTAGTCTGTGGGACAGTGAGTCTTCGGGAGTCCGCCACTAGTGGGAGACCAGCAAGTCACTCAGTGTGCCCAAAAATTATTTTAATCTCCTTCAAAAACAAAAAAAACAAATATACATATATATATATATATATATATATATATATATATATATATATACTCAGGAGAGTTTTCAGAATATAAGTCAAAAGAGGTGTGCCCAAGATGTCCTGTTTTACAGATGGATATTAATTGCGAAGTAGCGGGTGAATTGTAATAATAATAATACAAACATTATATTATTAATCTGGTGATCGAATAGATGTATTGGACCATTACACTGAACCACACGTTCTCTGTGTGTCATGTAAATCGAATTGTTTGCACTGTTTCGGTCACAGAATATGCTCCAACAAAGCTCAGTCTTGGTAGCTATTGGGAAATTGTTGTCCGTTTTGTTTTACTGAACGATGGTTTTTGTTTCGCTAAAAGATGGAAATATCCGGAAAATCCTGTTTCCTTCACAATCCTTCCATCGCCAAAAATAAACTTTAAACAATTAAGATTAATATTCGTAGTCGATTTTTTTACCGATTCACAAAATTAGACATAAATTACACAATTTGATGAAAATGTGTGTAATAACGTTCAATAATTATTTTGAAAAGCCATTAAAACGTGTTCTGTACGATAGTTCGCCAATAAAATAAACACACAGACAGTAGAACAAGTTAAATGCACCTGATAAATCATATAACGGAAATATGTCGACCAATATGACCTCTCCGCTCACAAGGAAATGACGGGATAGAGCCACATACAATATGGACGTCAAGGGACGGTAACTAGTTTATAGCGCGACACTAGGTCTCACGTGACACCTCGCCCACTTAGCTGATTGTGTGTCACTTCATCCGGGCCTTCGTCTTAGTCCTAAATATGTTTTACCAGATATCCATCTCCTACAGGATCACTGAGTACAGAAAATCTCTTCAGAATTCGTAATGATCATTTTTAAATTAAGAAAGACGTAATTGCTGTTTTTACTTACTATAGCAACAATGGTCTCGAAAGATCGTCTGACCATGAATAAATATGGATTAATGTGTGTAAAATATAAATAAAATGAATATAAGTTAATAAATGTGTATTGTTTTTTAACTTGGATTTTATTGATTGTGTCACAATTGACGTGCATTGATAATATACGTTTATTGGTTCAAAAACACATCGAAAAAACCATAACACAATTAGGTTCTTTTAATAGTATATCAGCCTCTCTGTGGAGAGCCAATAACATTCAATAGGTGGTAAACCAAAATCCAATGGATCGTCTGTGGAAAGTAACTGAGTAAAATTGACTTAAGTGATGACTATAAAATTGTACATGAATTTTGATTTCTATATCAGGAACACTGTGTTCGATTAAAGTGCATATCAATCTGTTCGAGTTGGTTGAGCGTTAGCGACTATTGTTGAATTAGTCTTATTAGTAACAATGATTGCCACGAGAAAAAAGCACTATAAATACATTTCCACACAAACTCTGTTTACTCAAAGGAGATTTTAACCTATGACATATTAACACATTTAGCCTAATTATTCTAACACATCCAGCATTATTTTATGATGCCATGGTGAGTAGGTGACACCATTTCTCTTCTGTTTGAAATAGAATGAAATCATGTCTTTGCATGTGATTGTCTGTCGTTCTATGAGTCAATAATGAAATGAGCTATTGACTTTAAATTTTGCAATTAAACCCAGTTACGTAATAATAGTATTATAAACGAGAAACTGCCTTTGCTTTGCTTTCACGAATAAGCTATTCAACTGATTGTACTGACATTTTATATGGCTATTATTACGATCCCTGAAATAAATATAAAAATGCACATTTTTATTTAAAAAATCCCTCGAAAAAAGCATAACCTACGAAACTGCGTGTGAAGCATCGGGTAACTGCTAGTATCGTATATACAGTTTCAAGGGAAATAAAAGAAAATTAAATTTAAAAATAGAGTAATTTAATATGACTTAAAACATTTTCCTTCATGAAAAAAACAAAATCATATGTATCAATCGCTAGTCTATGAGTTACCAAGTGTACAATAATTGTTATAAAAACAACAATTGGAATGAAAAGCTAGGAAGTTATAACTGCTCACAGCATGTGTTGTATTCGTCCACATACGGAACAATGGCGGCTCGACAGGACGACACAGAGGTGTGAAGTGACGCAGAGGCCTGTTAGTGGTTTACACAATGTTATTTACTGTTTTCTGGGTCAAGCTCACACTGTCTCTCTCTGTGACTTTCATACCCCCTGTGACGTTACCTAACATGGTCTCGTCACGTTGCATAACCCCAGCTTATATCACTGCATGTGGGGTGTATTTTGGTCTTGGCTGAGCGTTAACGAAGCTTGTAAAAGGACTCTGAAATCGGCTGCACTTCTTTTTCCAAGATGGCTCAATAATCACTTTGAGTAGAATACTAAAATTTGGTATGTTTATTTTTACAACTGCTTGCGATTTAATAAGTGTAACATATTTAATTTTAAACTAGCTAGAGTGTTGAATTTTTTAACCTTAACAGCAAAGTTTAAACATATGGACACAACAGATGCATAGTATTTACAACTAAGTGTGAAACTCTCAATTATGGTAAATGGATAATTCCTTTTTTTGAATGTCTTGTTAAATATTTGTAGGTAGTTATAACCTTTGTAATGTTCCGCTTAGAAATATGTATTCGAATCGTATAAAGAAAAATGTCCTGTAGTTCGAAACCATTATTGCTGTTTTGTTATGTATTAAAGATTATACTTTTACAAATTCATTTTAGTATTTTTTAAATGTGTGCTATTAAGAGTTAATATTATTTTAAGGGTAATTACTATTTTTCACGTTATCATATTAACATCTATAGAAATGATTGAACTAAGACCAACGAACTCAGAAATTAGTCACCTAATTCGCATACCAAAGCTAGTTTTTTTTTTTAAAAAAAAGGTTGGACAAAATAGGTTTTTAGTACCTTATAAAAGATAATATGAACAAACTATAAAGGAATACCTATGTTAGTGGTGGTTTGAAAGTAAACTATCAATAAATGTGATCTTGTGTTGATAATTAGGTTGAGGACTTGAAATTGAGGATTGAAATCTACAAAACAACGGCACGGGAATGTTTTAATATAATAGTTTCTATAAAGTGGAATTCCTTTTGCTCTAAGAAACACATTGTGTGTTGGTTTTCAATAATTTTCCAACTGTACAGTCGTACGTAATCTCTAATTTATGAAATATGAAAACATTCTTATTGTTCATAAGTTAAGTTAATGTTAGAACAGAAACAATTGGAATAATATCTTACAGTTGTTACTTGTTAGTTGTTGTGCTTTATACTCTCTCTCTACAAAACTGAAACTTCAAAACTTTATTATTCGCTGTTTGGGGGCTTGGTAATATTACTATCACAAGTAGTTACACTTCTATGTACACAAAATACAACATACATACGTATGTTTAATGTTCGAGAGACACGTTTGCACATGTTTAAAAAGGTGGCAGTGCGCCGCCTCATGCCATGTAAGTATGTTACACGGCATGAGGCGGCGCATACTTACTTATACGCATACTTAGAAAAGTATGTTTTCTAAGGTTGCACGCAATACTGCAAGTCTACATCTCGTTTTATTAGGTTACACGAGTTACTATACCATATGGCTGTACTCTGTTTTTTTTTCTGAACTTGTCCTTTCTGCAGTTTTTCTTTGACGTCAAAGTTACCGATAAGACAAATGTAAAAACCGTCTGTAAAAATATAATCTAAATTAAATGTATAAAAGGAAAATGCCTTTATACTCGTATCTTAAGCGTTTATCATATATAACTGTCTTTCAGGATAAGTTAGACGAAATTAATGCCATATGACTAATAATTAAATAACAATAAAACACACACACACACACACACACACACACACACACACACACACACACACACACACACACACACACACACACACATGAAATAACACAAAAACATTAAAACATTGAAAACCTGTTTGAAAAAAGCTTTAAAAGGCAACACAGATATACCAGTAAAAACACAAATACAATTTATATAAGTAAAGCGTATAAAAGTTTTTTCCGACTAATTTCAAAAATCTCTACTTAAAAACAAGTCTCTTAGTGATATCTTAGTTACTGCTGTTGTGTATGTATATATATATATATATATATATATATATATATATATATATATATATATTTCTTTTTTAATTTTTTTTTATACGTGCTAATATCAAAAGCATTTAAGGTGGCAAGGAGGTTATTATACGTGTTATTGTACTATTTAAAATTATATTTCATTTTCGTGGTTTTGTAAGTTATTTAAAATTAAAACTTAACACACATAGACGGTTATAAATATTATTGTATTACTATTACATTAAAAAACTGTCTAAAACATTTATAACCGATAATGTAATTTGCAATAATCGACATTACTACCCAAGTTCCTTTTCTCCTGTAAAAAAACTCCTATGAAAAAAAGCCGCGGAGGAAATATTCATTGTAACGTTTAGGTTATCAATGTACGATGAAAAGTAAAAACAAACAAATAAACATATAACGATACCAAATTATGAAATTAGTACTTGGTTTTAGAAACCATTACAACACGGGTGTACGCGCAGAATAGTAATTGCCTCTTAAATTATCACGACATCATATCAATTTGCATTAGTGCATTACGTGTACAACATGAATTATATGGAAACAATACGATATAATTAAACCTACATGATGACAACTGGGACACAGTCCAATCTAATATTAAATTCAAACAAGTAGATTGATGTATTATTAAGTTACCCAGAGACAATAATTACATGGAACGATAGCGATTTAACTGTCATTTCACAATAAGTAATAAAATTAAAAGAGAATTAACAGAGATGTAAAACCTTCAAATATTTATAGTAATACATCTACTTTCAAATTTCATCTAATACAGAGTGCCCGATAAATCTCTAATCATATTTTTGTAAACTGTTTTCTGAGACAACACACATTTTGAAATACATTTTTCTTTGTGCATATTTTTCATCAATATGTATTTATTTATTATTCTTATAACTCATATTAGAACTTGTAAAAGACAATTATCAGAAAGCGTCCATGGCTCTTATCTACTGTATATCTACAGCGACCGGATCAAACACAAGCTGAAAGACCATCAACAGAAAGCGTCGATGGCTCTTATCTACTGTATATCTACAGCGACCGGATCAAAACACAAGGTGAAAGACCATCACCAGAAAGCGTCGACGGCTCTTATCTACTGTATATCTACAGCGACCGGATCAAAACACAAGGTGAAAGACCATCATCAGAAAGCGTCGACGGCTCTTATCTACTGTATATCTACAGCGACCGGATCAAAACACAAGGTGAAAAGACCATCATCAGAAAGCGTCGACGGCTCTTATCCACTGTATATCTACAGCGACCGGATCAAGACACAAGGTGAAAGATCATCAAAAGCAAAAAAGTCTCAAGAAAGCGTCGACGGCTCTTATCTACTGTATATCTTGGACGACTGGTTCAAGACACAAGCTGAAAGACCAACATCAGAAAGCGTCGATGGCTCTTATCTACTGTATATCTTGACGACTGGATCAAGACACAAGCTGAAAGACCAACATCAGAAAGCGTCGATGGCTCTTATCTACTGTATATCTTGGACGACTGGATCAAGACACAAGCTGAAAGACCAACATCAGAAAGCGTCGATGGCTCTTATCTACTGTATATCTTGGACGACTGGATCAAGACACAAGCTGAAAGACCAACATCAGAAAGCGTCGATGGCTCTTATCTACTGTATATCTTGGACGACTGGATCAAGACACAAGCTGAAAGACCAACATCAGAAAGCGTCGATGGCTCTTATCTACTGTATATCTTGGACGACTGGATCAAGACACAAGCTGAAAGACCAACATCAGAAAGCGTCGACGGCTCTTATCTACTGTATATCTTGGACGACTGGATCAAGACACAAGGTGAAAGACCAACATCAGAAAGCGTCGACGGCTCTTATCTACTGTATATCTACAGCGACCGGATCAAAACACAAGGTGAAAGACCATCATCAGAAAGCGTCGACAGCTCTTATCTACTGTATATCTTGGACGACCGGATCAAAACACAAGGTGAAAGACCATCATCAGAAAGCGTCGACGGCTCTTATCTACTGTATATCTTGGACGACTGGATCAAGACACAAGCTGAAAGACCAACATCAGAAAGCGTCGATGGCTCTTATCTACTGTATATCTTGGACGACTGGATCAAGACACAAGCTGAAAGACCAACATCAGAAAGCGTCGATGGCTCTTATCTACTGTATATCTTGGACGACTGGATCAAGACACAAGCTGAAAGACCAACATCAGAAAGCGTCGACGGCTCTTATCTACTGTATATCTTGGACGACTGGATCAAGACACAAGCTGAAAGACCAACATCAGAAAGCGTCGATGGCTCTTATCTACTGTATATCTTGGACGACTGGATCAAGACACAAGCTGAAAGACCAACATCAGAAAGCGTCGATGGCTCTTATCTACTGTATATCTACAGCGACCGGATCAAAACACAAGGTGAAAGACCATCATCAGAAAGCGTCGATGGCTCTTATCTACTGTATATCTTGGACGACTGGATCAAGACACAAGCTGAAAGACCAACATCAGAAAGCGTCGACGGCTCTTATCTACTGTATATCTACAGCGACCGGATCAAAACACAAGGTGAAAGACCATCATCAGAAAGCGTCGATGGCTCTTATCTACTGTATATCTTGGACGACCGGATCAAAACACAAGCTGAAAGACCAACATCAGAAAGCGTCGACGGCTCTTATCTACTGTATATCTTGGACGACTGGATCAAGACACAAGCTGAAAGACCAACATCAGAAAGCGTCGATGGCTCTTATCTACTGTATATCTTGGACGACTGGATCAAGACACAAGCTGAAAGACCAACATCAGAAAGCGTCGATGGCTCTTATCTACTGTATATCTTGGACGACTGGATCAAGACACAAGCTGAAAGACCAACATCAGAAAGCGTCGACGGCTCTTATCTACTGTATATCTACAGCGACCGGATCAAAACACAAGGTGAAAGACCATCATCAGAAAGCGTCGACGGCTCTTATCTACTGTATATCTACAGCGACCGGATCAAAACACAAGGTGAAAGACCATCATCAGAAAGCGTCGACGGCTCTTATCTACTGTATATCTACAGCGACCGGATCAAAACACAAGGTGAAAGACCATCATCAGAAAGCGTCGACGGCTCTTATCTACTGTATATCTTGGACGACTGGATCAAGACACAAGCTGAAAGACCAACATCAGAAAGCGTCGATGGCTCTTATCTACTGTATATCTTGGACGACTGGATCAAGACACAAGCTGAAAGACCAACATCAGAAAGCGTCGATGGCTCTTATCTACTGTATATCTTGGACGACTGGATCAAGACACAAGCTGAAAGACCAACATCAGAAAGCGTCGATGGACTCTTATCTACTGTATATCTTGGACGACCTGGATCAAGACACGACAATCATGAAAAGACCAACATCAGAATGCGTCGATGGCTCTTATCTACTGTATATCTTGGACGACTGGATCAAGACACAAGCTGAAAGACCAACATCAGAAAGCGTTCGCGACGGCTTTTTATCTACTGTATATCTTGGACGACCGGATCAAAACACAAGCTGAAAAGACCAACATCAGGAAAGCGTCGATGGCTCTTATCTACCTGTATATGTCGTAACAGCGACCGACTGATCAAGACACACAAGGTGAAAGACCATCATCAGTAAGCGTCGATTGGCTCTTAATCTAGCTGTATATCTACAGCGACCGGATCAAAACACAAGTGTGAAAGACCATCATCAGAAAGCGTCGACGGGCTCTTAACCCACTGTATATCTACAGCGGGACCGGATCAAAACACAAGGTGAAAGACCATCATCAGAAAGCGTCGACGGCTCTTATCTAGCTGTATATCTACAGGGACGACTGGATCAAAAAACCCCAACAAGGTAAAAAGACCATCATCAGAAAGCGGCGACAGCTCTTATTTCTACTGTATATCTACAGGACGACCCACGGACCGGGATCAAAACACAAGGTTTAAAAGACCATCATCAGAAAACGTCGACGGCTCTTATCTACTGTATATCTTGGAGGACGACTGGATATCAAGACACAAGCTGAAAGACCAACATCAGAAAGCGTCGATGGCCTTATTTCTACTGTATATCTACAGCGACCGGATCAAAACACAAGGTGAAAGACCAACATCATCAGAAAGCGTCGACGGCTCTTATCTACTGTATATCTTGGACGACCAGGATCAAGACCACAAGCTGAAAGACCAACATCAGAAAGCGTCAATGGCTCTTATCTACTGTATATCTTGGACGACCTGGATTCAAGACACAAGCTGAAAGACCAAACAAATCAGAAAGCGTCGATGGCTCTTATCTACTGTATATCTTGGACAGCGACTGGATCAAGACACAAGGATGAAAGACCAACATCACAGAAAGCGTCGACGGCTCTTATCTACTGTATATCTTGGACGACTGGATCAAGACCACAAGCTGAAAGACAACAACAGAAAAGCGTCGATGGCTGGCTCTTTATCTACTGTATATCTTGGACGACTGGATCAAGACACAAGCTGAAAAGACCAACATCAGAAAGCGTCGGATGGCTTTTATCTACTGTATATATTGGACGACTGGATCAAGGACACAAGCTGAAAGACCAACATCAGAAAGCGTCGACGGCTCTTATCTACTGTATATCTTGGACGACTGGATCAAGACACAAGCTGAAAGACCAACATCAGAAAGCGTCGATGGCTCTTATCTACTGTATATACTTGGATACGACTGGATCAAGACCCCCCACAAGCTGATGAAAGACCACATCAGAGAAAGCGTCGATGCCGACGCTTCTTATCTACTGTATATCTACAGCGACCGGATCAAAACACAAGGAAGCTGAAAGACCCAATCATCAGAAAGCGTCGATGGCTCTTATCTACTGTATATCTTGGACGACTGGATCAAGACACAAGCTGAAAGGACCAACATCAGAAAGCGTCGATGGCTCTTATCTACTGTATAACTTTGGACGACTGGATCAATGACACAAGCTGAAAGACCAACATCAGAAAGCGTCGACGGAACTCTTATCTACTGTAATATCTTGGACGACTGATCAAGACACAAGCTTGAAAGACCAACATCAGAAAGCGTCGAAGACTCTTATCTACTGTATATCTTGGACGACCTGGATCAAGACACAAGGATGAAGAACAATCATCAGAAAGCGTCGATGGCTCTTATCTACTGTATATCTTGGGTACGACTGGATGAAATGAAGACACAAGGCTGAAAGACCAACATCAGAAAGCGTCGACGGCTCTTAATTCTACTGTATATCTCTGGACGACTGGATCAAGACACAAGCTGAAAAGACCAACATCAGAAAGCGTCGATGGCGTTCTTATCTACTGTATGTATCTACAGCGACCGGATCAAAACACAAGGTGAAAGACCATCATCAGAAAAGCGTCCCGACATGGCTCTTATCTACTGTATATCTCTTACAGCGACCGGATCAAAACACAAGGTGAAAAGACCATCATCAGAAAGCGTCGACGGCTCTTATTCTACTGTATATCTACAGCGACTGGATCAAAAACACAAGGTGAAAGACCAACATCAGAAAGCGTCGACGGGCTTTCCTTATCCATACTGTATATCTACAGCGACCGGATCAAAAACACAAAGGTTAAAAGAGACCAATCATTCAGAAAGCGTCGACAGCTCTTATCTACTGTATATCTACAGCGACTGGATCAAAACACAAGGTAAAATGACATCATCAGAAAAACGTCGACGGCTCTTATCTACTGTTATAATCTTGGACACGACTGGTTCAAAAAGACACAAGCTGAAAGACCAACATCAGGAAAGCGTCGGGACGGCTCTTATCTACTGTATATCTTGGACGACTGGATCAAGACACAAGCTGAAAGGACCAACATCAGAAATGCGTCGATGCTCTTATCTACTGTATTATCTTGGACGACTGGATCAAGACACCAAGCTGAAAGACCAACATCAGAAAAATAAAAAAAAAAAAAGAGCGTCGATGGCTCTTATCTACTGTATATATCTTGGATCGACTGGATCAAGACCACAAGCTGAAAGACCAACATCAGAAAGCGTCGACGGCTTCTTATCCACTGTATATCTTGGACGACCGGATCAAGACACAAGCAGAAAGACCAACATCAGAAAGCGTCGATGGCTCTTATCTACTGTATATCTTACAAGCGACACTGGATCAAAACACAAGGTGAAAGACCATCATCAGAAAGCGTCGACGGCTCTTATCTACTGTATGTCTTGGACCGACCTGGATCAAGACACAAGCTGAAAGACCAACATCAGAAAGCGTCGATGGCTCTTATCCACTGTATATCTTAGGTACGACTGGATCAAGGACACAAGCTGAAAGTCAACATCAATCAGAAAGCGTCGACGTTGGCTCTTATCTACTGTATATCTTGGACGACTGGATCAAGACACACAAGCTGATGAGACCAACATCAGAATGCGTCGATGGCTCTTTATCTACTGTATATCTTGGACGGACTGGATCAAGGACACAATGCTGAAAGACCAACATCAGAAAGCGTCGGACGGCTCTTATCTACTGTATATCTTGGACGACTGGATCAAGACACAAGCTGAAAGACCAACATCAGAAAGCGTCGACGGCTATTATCTACTGTATGTCTACAGCGACCCGGATCAAAAACACAAGGTGAAAGACCAACATCAGAAAGCGTCGACGGCTCTTATCTACTGTAATATCTACAGCGACCGGATCAAAACACAAGGTGAAAGACCATCATCAGAAAGCGTCGACGGCTCTTATCCACTGTATATCTACAGCGACCGGATCAAAACACAAGGTGAAAGACCATCATCAGAAAGCGTCGACAGCTCTTATCTACTGTATATCTTGGACGACCGGATCAAAACACAAGGTGAAAGACCATCATCAGAAAGCGTCGACGGCTCTTATCTACTGTATATCTTGGACGACTGGATCAAGACACAAGCTGAAAGACCAACATCAGAAAGCGTCGACGGCTCTTATCTACTGTATATCTTGGACGACTGGATCAAGACACAAGCTGAAAGACCAACATCAGAAAGCGTCGATGGCTCTTATCTACTGTATATCTTGGACAGCGACCGGATCAAGACACAAGCTGAAAGACCAACATCAGAAAGCGTCGACGGCTCTTATCTACTGTATATCTTGGACGACTGGATCAAGACACAAGCTGAAAGACCAACATCAGAAAGCGTCGATGGCTCTTATCTACTGTATATCTTGGACGACTGGATCAAGACACAAGCTGAAAGACCAACATCAGAAAGCGTCGACGGCTCTTATCTACTGTATATCTTGGACGACTGGATCAAGACACAAGCTGAAAGACCAACATCAGAAAGCGTCGATGGCTCTTATCTACTGTATATCTTGGACGACTGGATCAAGACACAAGCTGAAAGACCAACATCAGAAAGCGTCGATGGCTCTTATCTACTGTATATCTTGGACGACCGGATCAAAACACAAGCTGAAAGACCAACATCAGAAAGCGTCGATGGCTCTTATCTACTGTATATCTTGGACGACTGGATCAAGACACAAGCTGAAAGACCAACATCAGAAAGCGTCGACGGCTCTTATCTACTGTATGTCTACAGCGACCGGATCAAAACACAAGGTGAAAGACCATCATCAGAAAGCGTCGACGGCTCTTATCCACTGTATATCTACAGCGACCGGATCAAAACACAAGGTGAAAGACCATCATCAGAAAGCGTCGACGGCTCTTATCTACTGTATATCTTGGACGACCGGATCAAAACACAAGGTGAAAGACCATCATCAGAAAGCGTCGACGGCTCTTATCCACTGTATATCTACAGCGACCGGATCAAAACACAAGGTGAAAGACCATCATCAGAAAGCGTCGACGGCTCTTATCTACTGTATATCTACAGCGACCGGATCAAAACACAAGGTGAAAGACCATCATCAGAAAGCGTCGACGGCTCTTATCTACTGTATATCTACAGCGACCGGATCAAAACACAAGGTGAAAGACCAACATCAGAAAGCGTCGACGGCTCTTATCTACTGTATATCTTGGACGACTGGATCAAGACACAAGCTGAAAGACCAACATCAGAAAGCGTCGATGGCTCTTATCTACTGTATATCTTGGACGACTGGATCAAGACACAAGCTGAAAGACCAACATCAGAAAGCGTCGACGGCTCTTATCTACTGTATATCTTGGACGACTGGATCAAGACACAAGCTGAAAGACCAACATCAGAAAGCGTCGATGGCTCTTATCTACTGTATATCTTGGACGACTGGATCAAGACACAAGCTGAAAGACCAACATCAGAAAGCGTCGATGGCTCTTATCTACTGTATATCTTGGACGACTGGATCAAGACACAAGCTGAAAGACCAACATCAGAAAGCGTCGACGGATCTTATCTACTGTATATCTTGGACGACTGGATCAAGACACAAGCTGAAAGACCAACATCAGAAAGCGTCGATGGCTCTTATCTACTGTATATCTTGGACGACTGGATCAAGACACAAGCTGAAAGACCAACATCAGAAAGCGTCGATGGCTCTTATCTACTGTATATCTTGGACGACTGGATCAAGACACAAGCTGAAAGACCAACATCAGAAAGCGTCGACGGCTCTTATCTACTGTATATCTTGGACGACTGGATCAAGACACAAGCTGAAAGACCAACATCAGAAAGCGTCGATGGCTCTTATCTACTGTATGTCTACAGCGACCGGATCAAAACACAAGCTGAAAGACCATCATCAGAAAGCGTTAATGGCTCTTATCTACTGTATATCTTGGACGACGGATCAAGACAAGCTGAAAGACCATCATCAGAAAGCGTCGAAGACTTTTATCTACTGTGTATCTTAGTGACATGTGTCTTTGGTGCAAGCGTCTTCAGACATATGGTGCATGAACTCTTTCAGTTGTTGATACACTTCTCTTACTCAATAATAGTGAGTTTTATATGTTTTATCTTTGATTGCTTTTATTAAGTACTGTTATAATTTTTTTGTTTTGTTATTATAGTTTTGTATATCATTATTGGGCGTGGAGTTTGCAATTTAATATATTTAAATTTATACAGTTTTATTCTTATAATTATATGTGTAAGTTAAACTTTGCCATTATTTAATTATTACTGTGTTTTTGTGATAGTTTTAAGTACATAACGAAAACAGCATTGGTGTAAAACATTTTCGAGATAAAAATGTTTTAAGTATTGATTGTTGTGACTTTTAAATATAGTGATAACGATATAAGAAACCATATATAAGGGCCATCTTAAAACATAAATGTTGTTTTTGTTCGAACTTGTTATTTTAAAATTAATATTTTCTACTTATTAAATCTTTGTTAACTGTGCTTTATTTGTACGCGATTATTAATACTATTGACTTTATAAAAATACTTTAAATGCACGATTGTATAAAAATGTGATAATAAAATACTATCTACACACACGCGCGCGCGCTCGCGTGTGTGTTTGTGTGTCTCACTTAATAAATAATGTGATTAAAATCGAATCACATTTAATCTAGCCTTAGACATCAGCTACAAGAAATCATAATTATGTCTCTAAGATTGTATAAAATTTGATTTTGTCATAGATATAAGGTATAATAATTCATATTTATAATTTTTAGATCGAATCACAATTGGTCTAGTCATAGTTATCAGCTACAATCAATCATATTTTTAAGTTTAAGATCGAATTGCGTTTGGTCTAGTCATAGATATCAGGTATAATAAATCATATTTATAACTTGAGATCGAATTACATTTGATCAAGTCATACACATCGGCTATAATAAATGATATTTATAACTTGAGATCGAATTACATTTGATCAAGTCATACACATCGGCTATAATAAATCATATTTATAACTTGAGAACGAATTACATTTGATCAAGTCATACAAATCGGCTATAATAAATCATATTTATAACTTGAGATCGAATTACATTTGATCAAGTCATACACATCGGCTGTAATAAATCATATTTATAACTTGAGAACAAATTACATTTGATCAAGTCATACGCATCGGCTATAATAAATCATATTTATAACTTGAGATCGAATTACATTTGATCAAGTCATACACATCGGCTATAACAAAATCATATTTATAACTTGAGAACGAATTACATTTGATCAAGTCATACAAATCGGCTATAATAAATCATATTTATAACTTGAGAACGAATTACATTTGATTAAGTCATACACATCGGCTATAATAAATCATATTTATAACTTGAGAACGAATTACATTTGATCAAGTCATACACATCGGCTATAATAAATCATATTTATGACTCATATAAAAAGTATACAGAAAAAACGATATCTTTTATACTCCTCTTTATTGATTTTTCATCAGTCTTTCAACACCGCCGGTTCATTCAATGTGGTTATTATGTGCAGTGATATGATTGGGGCTTACTCCTGCCACCTTGAACACCTTTAAGTGTAAGAGTATTGTAAGTACAAATTTTGTTCAGTTCATATATACGACTTCATTAAAGTAATACCTACAAATTTATTAGATTTTTACTTTTTTTTACTCCAAACATCGAAACGTAATGTTTTACTTTCGTAACATTAAGGATACCAAATATCCGAAATCCTAGTATTCTTTGATACCATCAATCGTCATGAACCCACTTTAAATAAAGAAACGATTGAATTAAATAAACCTCCAGCCCACCACGGAATGTTCCACTGGTCGTATTTACTGGTTCACCAAAGTGTTGTTTAAGACGAATGTAGCAACATTTGTTTCAAGACCTCGGGTGGTGCATCACTCTTGCTCAAACCTTAGCTGAATTTATCTTCTTCCTTCCCAGTTCTTTCCTACATCACTCTCTTCATTATAAAATGAATAAGACGAAAGTTTACTTACAATCTACATCGGAACTTCACTATACTGCTTGCAATCGACAACGGTATTCATTCACGTAGGTCATGTACTGTTTATAAGTTATAAAATAATGAATGGGTGCAAATATTATATATTATACATATTATTTTATATTATATAATTAATTTTTATTATAATTATATATTATAAATATTATATTCATATAGTGGTTGCATATTTATATTCAACTTGATACATTCACAATGTTTACACTTGTTTTTTGTGCACAGTAAATTATTTTTACCGAAATAATCGTTAATCTTGTTTAATTTGTACGGCTTATGTGTTTTAAACCAAATACCAGACATAACATAGAATTAGTTAGTTTACATAATTTAATTACCGTATATTTGTGAATACTATTTACTAATATCAATAACTATAGAGAAGCTAGTAATAGCTAAACTATTAAATATAATAATCAACTGAAGATTTAAGTAATGATAATTTAAGTTGTTGGTTATCTTTAGTAAATCAGCTCATTTAAAGTAAAGAAATATGAAAATAGCATTGTGTAAACTAAGTACTCATTGCTTAATAACCATTATTTCGATACAATACGTAATATTAAAATAATATTTAGATCAATTCGTCTATACAAGAACTCAAAAAAATTTAATTATAAGTTAATTAAAAGCCGTAGCGAAATAAACATGTTATCAACATGTTTGTATGAAAGTAAGTAATACGAGTATTTCACTACTCTCGTAAACTTTTCATAAAATCCATTTGTCAATGATTATGAAATGCCTATCAAAAATAAAATTAATATTTGAAAACGTGTATTCATGTACTAGTGATATTAAATTAAACTCTTTCCAATGTCCCAAGATTCTTCATTAATCATTACAGTTTAAAAATTGTATATTGCCGCCATTTTGATACTGGATAGGATATTTTTCTGAAAATAAAAAAATATAAGTCCTAATAAACTAAGCTTTGAAGATTGAGTTTATACCATTTAAGTTTAAAGATATAATTATTTTGTAAAAAACAAAAAGACACAAACAAACAGTACTCTAATGTAGATAGGACAACACCTTGTACGAGATTTCTGACTTAATTGACCTTAAAAATCACATTATAGTTTGATAGAGCCATTGTTCATAACAAACAGTTCGAGCTTTTTAACTATAAACTAAAATTTCTAGCTGTATCCAAGATAAATATATTAAAATATGTACAAATATTTTTTTATGTTGAAAATTGCATATACAGACCGTACAACCCAGTTTAGCATTAAAATACGGTTTTTAGTTGGAGGGATTTAGAATAATAGTTTCATAGTAAGTATAAAATCATCATCTAATTTTAAAACTGTTAAGGTTTTAAGACCAAAGTCGAATCAGTCAAGCAAACAAGTCAGAACATGTAATCAAAATAGGTTTAAATACAAGGTCTCCCAGGTCTATCAATCAACCTTTTCCAGTTATTGTCATTAGAAATAAATGTTTTAAATAATTAATATTTTATCTGTAATTTGTAATTTGGTTCATACAGCTGTATAGCAAGCCTCAACTTATTAAAAAAGCTGATCTCAAATTTTAAAAAAACTGCAAAGTTAAAAATCTAAATGTCGGCTTTTAGGGTGATAATTCAATTCTTAAAAGTTTAAATATATTTCGGTGTTTCTACATTATAGGAACAATATCTGAAAACTGTTCACAAAGAGTTCTGGGACACCCTGGACATGACAGTTAAGGTTTCAGCATTCTTATGCACTTTGTGCAGCTAATTAAATGTACGTATAGATATTATGAATCATAACGAAACGCCACAGTATAAGAAATGGTTTAATTGCTTAATTAAATAATTTAGACTTTGTTTAACCCGAAATAAATGTAATTATTAAATTAGCACGGTACACTGTGCAATGGGAATGTGGAACTGAGTTGACAGCGACAGGACGGTATGATTTGGCTTGTGATAGACAGATCTCAGACAACAAGATTACACGAACACAAAGGATGATGGATGAGAGAAGCGCCCGCGGCAAGCCTCTATCTCTCCGCGTGTTTTGTGTAGCACGTCCTTCACTGTGAGGAGTATAAGCTGTGGCATGTTACATAGAGGTCACAGTCACATTACAATGTAACACAGCGTGTGACTGATGGATATCGTACAGATTACACCATTACATAAAGCTATAAGTGAAGTGCTCGGCATGCCTCCCATACAAAGTGAAGAGTATAAGCTATGGCATGTTACATAGAGGTTACAGTGACATTACGATGTGACACAGCATGTGACTGATGGATATCGTACAGATTACACCATTACATAAAGCTATAAGTGAAGTGCTCGGCGTGCCTCCCATACAAAGTGAAGAGTATAAGCTATGGCATGTTACATAGAGGTTACAGTGACATTACAATATGACTCAGCATGTGACAGATGGATATCGTACAGATTACACCATTACGTAAGGCTATAAGTGAAGTGCTCGCGGAATGCCTCCCATACAAAGTGAAGAGTATAAGCTATGGCATGTTACATAGAGGTTACAGTGACATTACAATGTGACACAGCATGTGACTGATGGATATCGTACAGATTACACCATTACGTAAGGCTATAAGTGAAGTGCTCGGCATGCCTCCCATACAAAGTGAAGAGTATAAGCTATGGCATGTTACATAGAGGTTACAGTGACATTACGATGTGACACAGCATGTGACTGATGGATATCGTACAGATTACACCATTACATAAAGCTATAAGTGAAGTGCTCGGCGTGCCTCCCATACAAAGTGAAGAGTATAAGCTATGGCATGTTACATAGAGGTTACAGTGACATTACAATATGACTCAGCATGTGACAGATGTATATCGTACAGATTACACCATTACGTAAGGCTATAAGTGAAGTGCTCGCGGAATGCTTCCTGTGCAATGCGAGGAGTATAAGCCATTGCATGTTACATAGAGGTTACAGTGACATTACAATATGAGTCAGCATGTGACAGGTGGATATCGTACAGATTACACCATTACGTAAGGCTATAAGTGAAGTGCTCGCGGAATGCCTCCTGTGCAATGCGAGGAGTATAAGCTATTGCATGTTACATAGAGGTTACAGTGACATTACGATGTGACACAGCATGTGGCTGATGGATATCGTACAGATTACACCATTACATAAAGCTATAAGTGAAATGCTCGGCGTGCCTCCCATACAAAGTGAAGAGTATAAGCTATGACATGTTACATAGAGGTTACAGTGACATTACAATATGACTCAGCATGTGACAGATGGATATCGTACAGATTACACCATTACGTAAGGCTATAAGTGAAGTGCTCGCGGAATGCCTCCTGTGCAATGCGAGGAGTATAAGCTATTGCATGTTACATAGAGGTTACAGTGACATTAAAATATGACTCAGCATGTGACTGATGGATATCGTACAGATTACACCATTACATAAGGCTATAAGTGAAGTGCTCGCGGAATGCCTCCTGTGCAATGCGAGGAGTATAAGCTATTGCATGTTACATAGAGGTTACAGCGGCATTACAATATGACTCAGCATGTGACAGATGGATATCATACAGATTACACCATTACTCGCGGAATGCCTGCTGTACAATGTGATAAGTATAAGCTATGGCATGTTACATGGATGATATACAACATGCACCATTACGAAAGGTGAGATTCGAAATACTTGCGGCATGTCTCTCCTAAACTATGAGGGGTGTAAGCTATATTATGTTACACTGAGGTTACACGTGCATTACACTATGATATAGTTTTTATATCATAGATATACAACTAGAGTACACAATTACAGGTGGTGTGCGAAGTACTCACTACATGCATCTCCAACACTATAATGAGTGTAAGCTATGTAATATTACACTGAAGTTACATGTGACATTACGATATGATATAGCTTTCATATTATGGATATCATACAACTAGAGTACACAATTACAGGTGGTATGCGAAGTGCTCACGACATGCATCTCCAACACTATAATGAGTGTAAGCTATGTAATATTACACTGAAGTTACATGTGACATTACAATATGATATAGCTTTTATATTATGGATATCATACAACTAGAGTACACAATTACAGGTGGTATGCGAAGTGCTCGCGACATGCATCTCCAACACTATAATGAGTGTAAGCTATGTAATATTACACTGAAGTTAAATGTGACATTACAATATGACAGCTTGTGACTGATGGATATCATACGACTATATTACACGATTACAGAAGGTTATATGCGAAGTACTCGCGGCATTCCACTTCTACACTATGAGGGATATTAGCTGTCATGTCACATTGAAGTTACACGTGACATTATATTATGACTTGGCTTGTGACTAATGGATATCATACAATTAGATCACAGCATTACATAGGGTAATAAGAGAAGTGCTTGAGGCATACAATGTGATTTGGCTTGTGATATACAATTCAGAGACAAGATTATCTTAACACAATGGTTAGGGTGGATATATATGTCAGAGGTAAGCCATCATTACTCTATTGTTTCATAGCCTTGATGTCACAATGGCATATATAACTAGATGGCAGGTTAAAAGTTTCAGTACAATATTGTTGTACACGCATTATACACTAGATTATAACCAAGACTATAAGCCTGAGTTATTTGAGTACCATCTTCTTGAAATTAAAATTTCTGATTAGATTGAATATTCTAATTATAATGTGTAGTTCAACATTGCTTGGATTGTAACCCGGATCACAAACAAGATTATGGCAAAACGAGAATTGTTACAAAGTTGTTATTCGATGATATTGCTATTTAATGGATTGTTATTGCATGTTGCATGGTTTATTTTTTTATTCATGCTTACCGATAATTTACGTTAGTTTTGTTGTACGATAGATTATATTTCTTGTATTATTATAGTTATTGTTATTGCTATCACATTGTTATTGTTATCGTATTGCTATTGTTTTCGTATTGATATTACTTCTTGCATTGATATTGGTTTTTAATAAGCTGGATTTAGTTTGGACGTCGATGTGTTTTGTGCGCGGTTGCTAGTTGTTATGTTATTATTAATGTTGTTGATCATTATGTTATTTTGAACAATCTCTTTTTCTAATGCTTATAGATATAGTGACGTTATTGGTTTTTGTTTTTTATCACACACACACACACACACACACACACACACACACACACACACACACACACACACAAAACCATATTCTTATTATGATTATTGTTATTGGTATTACTTATAGTATTGTCATTAGATGTATACGCTGTCTCTTTTTTAACCTGGACGCCTTTTGTGCACGATGGACTATTGTTTAATTAATGTTTTTGCCTGCTGCCATCCGTGTAATATATAACTATTGTTTACTTTTTTTCAAACATTGAATGCATATTGTAATGTACCTGCATGTAATGGTTTCCCGTTAAATAAATCATGGATAGTAAAAACATCCACAGTAGCCTCTACCTGTATGAGAATTTGTGTGCGGTGTTGTTGACGTAACAATGTGTGATTAGGTTGCGTAAAATATAAGTGGTAGTACAAAATTACTTGACTTGTGATACACATCCTTTGTGTTAGGATGACTAAAAGCCGGAATACCCTCTACCATTCTGGGTATTTTGTGTATTATGTCATTGATATTAAAAGGTCCGACTAGAATATATAGCGATTATAACTGGTAGTAAAATATTACTTTGCTTGTCATAAACATATCGCAATACAAAGTATAATGGATGACAAAAAACGCCAGTGGTAGCCTCTAGCTGTTTAAGATTTTGTGAAACATCTCATTGATATTAATTAATTGATGTTCAACTTGAATGTACATATCGATTTTAAGTTGTAGTAAAATATTACTTTGCATGCCATAAACATATCGCAACACAAAGGATGATGGATGAAAAAGACACCGGTGGTGGTATTGATGAGAAAGACACCGTTGGTGGTATGGATGAGAAAGACACCGGTGGTGGTAGTCTATAGCTGTTTAGAAATTTGTGCACCATCTCATTTATATTAAGATGTTTGACTAGAATTTATATAGCGATTATAAGTGGTAGTAAAATAATACTTGGCTTCTGATACACATATGGTAACACCAAGGATGATGGATGAAAAAAACGCTGGAGGTAGTTTGTAGCTGTTTAGGAATTTGTGTACCATCTCATTGATATTAAGATGTTTGAGTAGAATATATATATAGCGATTATAAGTGGTAGTAAAATATTACTTGGCTTGTGATACACATATCGCAACACAAAGGATGATGGATGAGAAATGCGCCCGCGGCAAACCTCTATCTGGCCGCGGATTCGTTGTATTTTGCTGTGAACTGGGACATGAATATCTAAAGCTAGTCGCTCACTTTTCCTTTTCGAAATCACGTAATAGTGGTTTGAGATACACAAAGAAAGATGAATGCGATTGTAAATAATTCAGCTTACCTATTCTTTGTTTATGAGAGCTGATTATGACTACGTTTAAACTTGCGAAGGGTTGTATATTGCCAGCCATTGGATGGGTAGGTTTTATAATCATTCCATATTATATTATAATTAAATCTCTTTTTACCTTAAAAGTGTTCTAATCTGATTTGAAAGAGTCGTAATAACATTTGTTCGAATATGCCCTTGACTTTGTACTATTTTATTCAACGAATATTTATTGAAACTTGAAATACAATACGGATTTTAATTTAGATTTGGCTGAAAAATTCCCGTGGACATTTATGCTACATTTATATCTTTAATATCCGTTATTTGGTAACCGGAAAGCTTAGAGTATGTCCAAGAACAAAGAACGTAAATACGATATTAATTCTAATACTTACAAGATACTGACCTGCTAACTGTATTCTTTTTAATTTCATTAAATTTGTTTAGCTGCAGAGCAAACTACACAAATGAAACATGAACAGAGATGTAATTTCCGTATCTCGTCCTTTTGTGTAAAAATTGCGATCCCAATTTCGCACTGCACGATTCACGATAAGGCCGCTCCGTATTGAATTTATCTGGACAGTGAACAAACTGATTGAGATAAACTAATCGGCACAGGGACGATTTTTATTTGTTTTGATGTTGCCAATAATTCTATACCACTGCTGTTCGTCGCTTACTTTATATATATATATATATATATATATATATATATATATATATATATATATATATATATGAGGCGAAGCTAATTAATTACTAAAATAATACTTAAAATGATCTTGTATTACACAATTTTAAAATTAATATTAATTTTACATTATTTGCTTTTTATTCCAGTTAAAAATGTTAAAGAAAGAAGGAAGGGTGTTATGCTTAATTAAACGTTATATTAGGCCGACTGCGAGTACTTGTAAATTCTCTATTGCTGAGAACTGTAGAGGGGATTGTGTCATGTAAAAGGTGTTGTACTTAAATCGTTCTATGGCGATAGCGAGGGAAATGTAGTAGGTATTATAGTTGTGCTAGATTCTCTTGACGCCTGTTGCCTGATTGTTACAACATTTTCAAATGTTCTAGTGGTCCGAGGTGGTAAGATCTTCTCTATTAATGACAAGGTGTGATATATAACCGTAACCTTGAGTATGTTTGAATAAATTAAAACGTGCATTGCAATGGAAAAGAAGCAATATAAGTACGTTGAAGAAAAGCTGATTCTGAAAATTGTAACGAAGCCAAACTCGTTGAAATCAAAGAACTAACGAGGCCTATCCAGCATACCCCTCAATTACTACAACAATACCCACCCTTCACCAAAACTAGAAATCCATGGATCAAAGAACTTTTCCATCGTCACTAATAAAGTCACAAAGAAATCAGCAGCACAAAAATTCAAACTTCAGGTGTTCCAAAACGTTTAAAAGCCTAAAGTGAAAAAAGAACGTGATGTCCGAAATACCTCTGAATCGTGAAATTGAACTATAGTGTCACGGGCTTTCATCTCTTACTTAATACAATTAAATCAATCTTAAATACAATAAGATTTTAATAACACCATTCAGAACTCAGAGGGAATAGATAAACAAAGTAATCTGAAAACTGTACTGAATAAAAGAGAGAGAGAGGAACCAGTTCAAAAATACAATTTTCCAACAACCCACCCTGAAAAACCGCCCAATGAACAATAACTCCAACTATAAATAACGTCCAAGCAATAACACGAGCCCCACTATATTCGGTACAAAGTAGACCCACGGCACCAGTAACATTAACATTAGTCAACGACACCTGATAGTTATTCTTACTTTCACAACATACAATAAAATCATTTTAAATAATGTCGTAAAAAGTAAAAATTCATAGTGACATTACAATGATTTCAAGAACAATTAACCCTCTAAGGGTTGATACTAGTAAATAAACAATTCTATCATACTTTTAAAACGCAATCATGCAATAGTTTAATTTTTATATATTTACAGACATGATAAAATATTGCGACTTACTTGATTTGTTCCCAGATTTCTTCTCCAAACGTCTTCAACACCAACAGTTCCAAAGCGTAATTCACAAACCCGTACTGCAACAGAAGAAAAAGACGGATTACAAATAAAATATTTCACACTGATTTATATGACGTATGTCCTCACTTATATAACCAAGGCTTATGTTCTCAAAAACGACGCTTTAAAAATTATATTACTTGGAAACAGAATGTAATGAGGATCAGTTTTGGAACCCCATTGACTCAAGTATTTTACCATGGAATTCAATGTACTTTTTACAGGATAGTATTATATATAATAAATTATTAATCTTAAAATTACTAAATATTATAAAGTATATAATATTGCTGCTGATTTGGAAATAAATTCTTAGACACTGTATATTTTATCCAATATTTATTATATTAAAGGTGAACGTTTTTCATATTGACTGGTTTTGCATAGTATTTCTAATGTTTGTATGATGGCGTAGATTATATTTGTTAGGTGATTTTTTTCAATAGGCAAGTCTTATATATTCTTTTCAAGTAAATTATGGATTCAAAAACTGCAACATATTGTTAGTTTTAAGAACAAGATTATTATTCAAAATAAGCGTCTTAGAACTACAGGAAATGGCGGCAGAGTCAGCTTTAACATCTACTAAAAACAAAGTTTTTATCTCTGTGTTTGTGATGAATAGTTAGTACTGAAAGTATACAGATATATTATATAATTAAACCAAATATACATCACTGGGTTCAATTTGAGAACTGAGACAGTAATCTAATATTCAAAATAATCAATATAATATTACTTTGCCAGAACGAGACGCAGCAGTAATTTAAAATACTCATAGCCTAACCCTTGTGTGCCTTAAGGGACAACAGGATCCTAATTTTCTAAATTAAAACTTTGACAGGCCGCGATTTTGTATTGGATTGAGATGGAGGGGAATCGTTTTCGGCATTGTTTTTCTTTTCCAAGGACATTTAAAATGAGAAATGTCAACACAGGTATACATTTAAATATTTTGAGTAACTCTCTAAAATAACTGTTTAGGGTTAGGAGTTGAAGGTCTCGTATACCCCAAAAGCCACGTTTATTAGTCTTAAAACGATACTTCCAAGAATATTGATTGATACATTTCAGTTTAGAGTTAATGGGTGGGGGGAATTTTGGAACACCTGTTATATAAGAATACGCATAATAATAGTATACAATTATAATTGCATAAAACAGTGCTTCCCAAAGCGTGTGCCCCGGGGCGTCTCACAATCCTGCCAGGGGCGCCGCGGGTTGAGCTACAGTGATTAAGAAAATATCATATAGTGTGAAAAAATTAGAATATTTATTTATTGCTGCCTTTATGCTAGAATATATTTATAATGTCATATCGAATCATTTAATTATCATTGATAAACCTACATCTCCATAAATTACTTTTATATACCTTTATATTAATACAATTAAGTGCGAACAAAAGAAATTGCTGCGTTATCGTATGAATAGCGTTCTGGTAAGAGACTCGCAGGCGCAATCATCACTATTTCTTAGAACGTGTTGCCTTGACGCTACACATCACTCCACCCAGACAAGCCAATAAGCATGATGTTGAAAAAATGTGTTCTAATAAGTAGTCTACTGATAGTGGCAGATCAATAGGGGGTCGAAAAGGGGGCTTCAAGCTAGGGCGAAAGGGACCATTGCGGTTTGGGCTCCGCAATGTATGATCCATACAAAAGCATTAGCCGCTGAACATCTCATCAAAGAACTGTCGGATTTACTTACTACATGAAGAACACCCCTAAAAAGTAAGATTTTTTTAAAAAATGTTCAAGGATATGGGATCTGACAGCCCATTTTCTATTCTACAGTAGTTCTTGATAGTTGCCTCTTGATAACACACTTTGTAGGGTGTTTGAGCTGAGAGACGAAATATATGCTTACCAAAAGGATAAAAACCATGTCATTGAAAATACATTATTTTTGTCGAAGATACTTTTCTTACTGTATTGTTTTAAACTTTGAATATACTAAGTAAGTCATTGAAAGAGAAGAAGACAAATATCTTAAACCTGTAGGACGTAATAGAAGGTTTAAAAAAGAAACTCCATTTGCGGATGGATACCATGGTTAAAGACGAATACACTAGATTTGCCGCCCCGAAATAGTTTATTAAAGAAGATTTTTCTAAACATATTTTGATGAATATCTCCCTATAAACGATGTCAACTCCCTTATGGACATCCGATCCATTTAACCAAGACATAAATCTAAACGTTGAAGTGATGAACAACAGGTTGAATTCCAACATACTTTTGAATCCAAAAACTGGATTCAAAACGAATTATTTTATAGAGTTTTGGTGTAACGTCGTAAAAGTGAAGCAAGCAAATTTCCAGGAAAGCGTTGCTTTCGATGATACTCTCTGCTACTTTCTGCCTTCTCAGTTGTGGCAGCCATCAAATCAAAATACAGACCAAACTAAAAAAATTGAAAAGTTACTGTATTTTGAAAAAAGTATACATTCGAAAACCAATTATAAAAGCCTGTTGTAAAGAACAGGCTCATTCACATTTTAAAAACTTTTAATTGGATCCTATAAAGTGCTTGACTCTTATAACTCTTAAAACAAAACTGCTAACCCGTAATAGCCTATGTAGCGATATAGACACAGAGAGAATGTTTTTTGTATCTCTGTATTATCAGATACGGGTTAATTGACCTCATTAAACTCATTATTTACCTTTGAATAAATATTTGTTAATATAAGTACTAAAAACATCTTTTCCCATTTTTAGAGCAAACCTAGACGAGAATAAACGAGCTCCACGGATCGAACTTGTTTTCTCCCAAAAATATGTAAAAGGAACTCCCAAATACAGAACGTTATGAAAACCATTATATAATTATGAGCAGAGCACTGAATAAGTTATTAAATATTTAAAAAAATAGCTACAAAGTTAGACGTCTAACTTGCGTATGCTACTGTTTCTAACAGGAGATTTTAATGTACTATTTAAAGGAATAATCAAATCTTTCGCATAGACTTTTAACGAATTTTTCCGATTGGCTTGCGTGAAACGTAAACGAATATCAGGAACTGTGATGAATTTGAGTAGATACAATCTGACTAGCTAAACTGTAACTTTTATGAAGAAATCATTGGATTATTAAAACAATATTTAAAATGTTGAACGATTTGTACTTTACTTACCTCTATATATTTACTTGCATTACTCCAAGTATAGCAACAGAATAATAATATTGTTGTTCTTTAAAAACTTAATAATATTGAATAGTACAAAGTTTTACATGATCGTTAAAAATATTGTTTTACTTGCTATTTTTAAGATGGTATTTTATAATACGCATACAGGCAAATATGTGAATGAATTATTATGTTAATTATAAATTCATAATACTTTAATGCTATTTTTTATCTAATCTATAGAGATGAGCTGAGGGAGTGGGGTGCCACGGAAAGTAGTACAAAACTAAAAGCAGCCTTGAGTCCAAAAGTTTGGTAAACGTTGACTTAAAACGTACGAACATTTGCTATAAAACTGAACTCCGGAAGGAAAAATATGACGTGATCCACATTTGGATTATCAGCCATTAAATTTAGTTTACGAATGTTACAAACAATATGACCAGAACACGATTGAAACTAAACCTGAAATAAAATGGGTCTGAGTTACAAACTCGTGTTACGCCAAACACTGGAACTGTCAAGAGAGATGACAAAGCGACATTTCTCCTCCTGACACAACCGACATTGTCACAACCTTTCTTTTATTTCTTTAGAAATGAAAGTAGAGTTTTTCTGGAATGAATGAAACTGCTCAGACGTGAACAAGTTGTGGGTTTAAATGCGGTTTATAATAACACGACGAAATTGCTCATTCATAATTCATTCAAATACACTAGAATTATCCTTACTAGTTTCATTATGCCAGACACTGCAAAATTCGCACATATTACGTATTCCGATATATTACCATAATAAGAAAATAAAAATAAAAATCAGTACTCAAGAATTTTATGATTGGACGAAAAATAATTGAAAAAATTCATTTATAGTTTACTAGTATAGGGCATTGTATGTAATTATTTCAAAATAAAAAGTATATTTATCAAAATTATTTTTGGAATGTAAAACTTCTTTTCTGTTAGGGAGTATATTTTTAATGTTTTCTGACATTGATTTTTGCTGATATTATTTTTCTAATATGTATTGTTTTTTAAGATTATATTTATGTATTTTACAACTAAAATATTCCGTCTATTTCAAATAATAAGTTGACGAAGATTAAACATTTCCAAAATTACCACAGCGTAAACAAAACCAGTTGAAAATTATGAACTGATAATCAAAAACGTAAACATATACAACTATGACTAATAGATATAAATCTTGATCAAAAGAAACAATTCTATAAAGCATTTTCAGAAAGTTAAAGAATATCATGTATACACAAAATGGGTTTCGAGAGTTTGCTAAAACAAAAAAACTTAACAGTATGCGAAAAGTTAAAAATGTTAATGCAAAATCTTTTACCTCATATCTTTTACGTCCATCCATCCATCAATAATACGTGAACTGTTTATACAGGGTGACTGGCTCTTGGTGTGAAAAATTAAATCTGGTAATAATATAGACATAGGACAGTAAGAAACTATTATTTAAAAATTGTTATCTGAACAATCCTGTTAGTACCGATTTTTTCCCTATTTTCAGAAAATTTATGTAATTATGTAAAAAGCAGCATTTTTCTCCAATTTTTACTTTGTAAATAATTTTTTATAGGTGCTTTCTGAAAGTTCATAAAATTTAAATAAAAAAAGACCATAATAAGCAATTCACATAACTTTATGTGATACTTATTACCAATAAAAGTAAGAAAATTGAAATGTCTTTTAAAATTAAAAATTTTTTAAAAAACCTATATTCTTAGCAAATTTAAGCGAGATTCAATTGTAAAATTTCACAAAAACTTGTCCATTTAATAAGCTACTATTTAACATAAAAAAGTATTTATTTCTGTTTCAAATAGCTGCAGAAAAGTGAAGTTGAATGTGAAAAAACAGAGGTTTTAATAATAAACAAATAAAATCAGATTTTATTTTTCCATTCACCATACTAGGATAGATAGTAAGAGATTTTTTCTGGGAGGCAGTGTGTACATCAAAGTTTACTACCAAAAACATAGCTGCACCACATTCCTGCATTATCTTATCAGTTGTCCTATCATTAGGTTCAGATAACATTTTCATCTGGTAATTCCTTGCAAATGAAAGTTATGTGATTGAAGAATGCTGCAACAACATGCCTAGGTGTATACACTGCTGAATGCATATCTTGTACTTCCAAACTAGTGTAGTGAAAGCTATAATGGAGTTCACTTCTCAAGAGTATGCAGAAATGCACTTTGTGTACAGTTTTTGTAACGGAAATGCACTTGAAGCTACAAGAGAGTACGCTCATCGATACCCTGATCGCCGAACACCAACCTCGGCAGTATTCACCAGGCTACATCAGCGACTAGTGGAGAGGGGCACTGTGTATAAATCTGCTAATGAGGTAGGTAATGTCATCCATGACGTTGGAGTGGAAGAATTGGATCTTGATAATGTTCATAATAATCCAGGCATTAGTACCCGGCAGGTTGCCCGTGAAGTTGGTATGTCCCAGTGGAAGGTTTTTGACATTTTAAAGAAAAATAAACTTCATGAATATCATTTCACTTCAGTTCAAGCATTGAAGCCAACTGAATTTGCTCCAAGAGTTGAATTTTGTCGCTGGCTACTGAACAGTGACAATAAGTAGTAACATTTTTTAAAGAAGATATTATGGACCGATGAGTCTTTGTTTACCAGAGAAGGCATATTTAATACGCACAATCTGTATTTATGGGCAGAACAAAATCCTAAAGCTACCAGGGAAAGATCATTTCAAACACGTTTCAAAATTAATGTTTGGGCTGGTCTGTTAGGGGACCAACTGACAGGACCACACTTTTTTTAAGAAAGCTTAACCGGAGAAAGTTACTTGCAGTTCCTTCAGCACAACCTTCCAGGTTTTTTTAGATGGAATTGACAACATTCAAAGAGACGAGATAATTTACCAACAGGACGGCGCTCCCACCCCCCACTTCAGCAATGTGGTACGTGAGTGGTTGACATTGAACTATCGAACATGGTTAGGAAGGGGTGGGTCTGTGGCTTGGCCGGCAAGGTCTCCGGACCTAACCCGTATGGACTTTTTTGCCTGGGGATTCATGAAAGATGAAGTATACTCCACGCCAGTAAACTCAGAACCAGAACTAAGAGGAAGAATATCAGCAACATTTGAGAAACTTCGCCAAACCTTATCTTTCAAAGTTACAGTTAGAGCGATGAGGAAAAGAGCAAGAGCATGTATTAGGAAACAAGGCAGGCAGTTTGAAAATGATATGTAAAATTTTAAAACTGTGTGAGGATTTTCTCTTTTACCATTACTAGTTGAAAAACAAATGTTTCTCCATTTTACTCATAATCGTAATAAAATGTGTGGTTTTTAGTGCATTTATAACTTTAATACCAACTCGTATTAGTGTTGTTTGTTTGTTACAAACCTCTATGTTTTTCCACATTCAACTCCACTTTTCTCCAGCTATTTGAAACAGAAATAAATACTTTTTATGTTAAATAGTAGCTTATAATAATATAATATAACAACATAACTAGATTAAAAATAACACATTTCTACATATTTTTAAATAGTGGACGTATCATAACTCTAAAATAAACTTACTAATCCCCACTATAAAACCTAAGTTTACAAGATACATAAAAGTTAGTAATAAAAATAAAAGCTTTTCGTAGAATTTCATTTTTAGTGATAAAAACGGTATAGATTACTTAAATAAAGTTATGGCGATTCTAACGAATATGCTACGAACAGGTTTACATATTACTCAATTATTAGGGTACAAGGTTTTGATAACATTATTACGTTTCTAGAGGGATTTAATTGATTATTCACTAAATATATATTCTCCATTAAATAGTCTTTTTGTAATAGATATTGATATAAAATAAATAAGTGTCGTCTAAAACTTCCATATAATTCAAGGAATCTATGAGAGAAAGATAACGGAATATAAGATGTGATATATTTTATCTTGTTTGATAAAGTTTTGAAACTCATATTCTCCGAACACTGTAGATACTCAGATTAACGATAGTAATTCGGTGTGATATTTTTTCATGCTCCATTCTTCTTGTTTTTCAGACCTAGTATCCCATCGAAGCGTGATAGACGGCTTTGTTCGGTAATTTGGAGGAAATTCTCAAGACCATAAAACCACCCTCCTTCCACTGACAAGATCCCTCAACGTCCACCCACCCTTAAGCAGCCACCTAATTTGTTGCTTGACACCAGTCATCTTAATGCCAACAACTCTGTTCCAAAAACAAGTATTGCGAACAAATCGGTATTGAATTTGGAGAATATCATCCATTCCGTCTTCCTTTGGTGGTCAGCTATAAAAAAACCATTACATTATTTAACATTTGACACCTATTAATGTGGACTATAAACAAACAGGATTTAGATCTTCACTGATATATACATTTATTGCCGAAATTATTTATGTACGTTAAGACGACTACTTAAATTAATTTGGCTCACAGCAAAAACGAGCGGAGTTGACTTTTCGAAGTGACCCCACCTTTATCGTAGGATAGGCATAGCCAAATTGAATAGTAGACAAACTGTTCTGTATTTACACTGTTGTCATTGCAAGATATATCAATCTTCTGAACCAATTAAAGTTGAAATGATGGTCGTTTAAAGATATTCTAATCTTCTAAATCGATTACCGATAGTATTTGTCTATTTTATAGCCATTGAAAGATATTCTATAAACTTCTGAACCAGATATCAATAGATCAATTTCATTAAAAAAAAATCCAAGCTTCTGAACCACCGAAAAATTATTGTTGATTATCTATGTGGTGGTAATTGAAAGAAATTCCAATCCTAAGAACAAATTATCAATAGTCAAATGTCTAAATTATGATCACTGAACATATTCCAATCCTCTAAACCAAATAACAAAAGGTAAATATCCAAATGATGGACATCAAAAGATATACTATTTCTTTAGCAATTAATTACTAATAGTTGAATGTCTAAACTATGGTCACTGAAAGATATTCCAATCTTCTAAGCCAATTCATTGCCAGTAGATCAATGTCTAAGTTTGAGGTCAGTGGGTCGGAGAGCGAAACATTTTCTGAGATCACCTATAAAGTAAAATAAACGTCTCTGCAGGATTCCATGGCTCTTGGCCAACTACTTTTTAAGATTTCATTAGTTGGTATTGAAACATTTAAGGCGAAATTGTGTTGTCTACTAGGAACTGGGATACACACAAAAAGAGAAAATCCTAATACGAGCTGACCTATTTCACTTAGAATAGTGTCATTATCCGTCGATATTAAAAAAAGTCGAATCTTTAAACAATGCAGATTACAGCATCTCTCCTATTATGAGTTCAGTTTGCAGAATAATTTAATCACTTGAATGAAAATTGCAGGTATTTTAAAACTTATTTGGCAATTTTAACATAGTTTATATAACAGGAAATAGTTATCAGGTATATAGAGTAGGGTGATGTGTAAGAATTGTTATCATCAGACTAAGGTTAGTGAAGACTTTTACTAAGTATGCTGGAAATATTTGTCTTCTGTCTGCTCGAACGATATCTCGAGATAAAATTGAGCTATAAACAAAGTTATGCATAAAGCTTCATTTCTTATAGGACATTTTGAGTTTGATTATGGTGCATGCAACTCAGTAGGATTTGGCTGAACGTTAGCAAATATTAGCTTTCCACAGAATACTTCTAGATGGGAGTGATGTAGACTTGAAATTTCGTATGAAACTTCAGCGAAGTTACCTTGTAGTATGTAAGTAGTTACAATGATATTGTACAAACTTAAACAAGAACAACAGAAAATTATACATTAGTCAATCTGAAAAGTCTTACTCGTGCTCGATAAAGAGTAACTCCCTTAATTATATGCGTTAACATTACGCATCATTAAAACCGTTGCTAACACTATTAAAAGAGGATTGAAATGTTTCTATTTTGCTAGAGAGATTTTTTGTTAAGTGAAATTAAAGTAACAATATTAATCTAGGTTAACAATAGCGACATTTCGATCTGCCAGTCTGTAATTTTAGTTTCTGATAATTCCTAAAACGGTTAGGATAATGCATTGTAGCATTGTATTTTGCTCCGATATTTGAATAACTAGCAAAATAATGTTTTGAGTGCGGGACTAAAAATATGATCTTTACTAGTTTCTATTTTTCTTAATGGTGGCTAAAATTTGGTATTTGACTGTTAGACTGTATATTTGTTCTGCATTTAAATAGTACAATTGTAATGTTATGTTTAATTCAATTAGGAAGGCATCAATATGGTCCTTTAATGATTAAATACGAATATTTGTATACCCAACATTTTGTTCCAAATCAAAGCAGTTGAATTTATTCAAGGAAAGCTAACTTTATATTATCTTACTAATAAAGATGTTTATATGTTTGTTCTGCATTAAAATAGTTGTTCTGCATTGTAATGTTATGTTTACTTCAATTAGGAAGGTATCAAGATGGTCCTCTTGTTTTGAAATACCAACAATTTCGTGCACATCTAAGCAGTTCAAGGAAAGCTCCATTTGTGCTACAGAAGAAATAAAAGGAAGGTTGACAATGTCGGTGGTGTGTGGCAGAGACGCGTCGCTTTGTCATCTCTCCTGACAGTTCCAGTGTCAGCTGTACCACAAATGTGTAACTCAGACCCGTCTGATTTCAGCTTTAGTGGAAATCGTTCACTGATCACGTTTTAAACTTTCACTCCGACAGATGCTACTGCCGTATTACACAGACTACTTGCGCCATCCATTAGGGTAGGTTTCATGTTACTGGTTCAGAATTCAGGCTTCACGAACACTATCAAACAGTTTATGGAGTGAATTTAAATAATATCCTTTACTCCTATATATGTTACTCGTAATGTATTGCATTGTTTAATTTACTAAATTCGGACTAACTAATGTAGAATTTAAACATAGTTCTATAAGACAACAAAATTATTAGAAGAGCTATTTTAAACACGTAAATATTGCCCGACTTACGTATTTCATTACGTAATAAAACATTAATTATTTAATTTACTAAGAGACATTGCAGTTCTAATAGACTTTTCAATAGGTATTGACCAAATACATTATATAATAACAATTCCACCAATAACTCATTATATGAAAACTTGTTCAATACAGTACAAGTAAAATACAAAGACAGTTACAAAAGAAAAAAGATAAGGACGTAAAAAGTTGATGGAAGTGTTCTCTGACACGGACGTGAATTTGTTTATGCAAATGTTTTAGATGTTTTAGAAACCCCTAAACTACAGATTAAAACAAACATAATTGTAATATTTTGTTATTGTATACCTATTTAAGAGAGACTATTTAAAGACTAGAGACCGTCTTAACATTATGGAGCTAAAATTGATTTTAAATGGTGATAATGACAATAAGGTGACGGAATGACTTATAATTAAAAAAGTTCGAGATGATTCACAAGGGGATTTTTTAATGCTTTACATCAATATTTATAGAAAAATTACGTACGAGCCAAATTCTAAATATTTTCATATTTTATCTGTTCAAAAAAGGTCATACATGTGCAATTGGGAATTACGTAGGGCGTCTTTGATATTTTTTGTAAGGATACCGTTTACAAGCTTACTTACTAAAGGTAAAATATCGTGACTTCAGAATCAGTATGAGGCGTGATTTTAAAAAGGGCGATTCCCATCATTTTACAATATATTTACTCAACTTACATGGTGCTCTTAAAATTTGTGAAAAACTAGTATTGTTTTTTATTTTCGTACGCTTACTGTACGATTGGCTGGAAGGTCTTAATTTTAAGGTCTTCAAGCTTAGTTTATCCATACAAATTATAAATTATTTAAAAAATTACTATATTGATTTGAATGCGGGGTGTGATGTCCAGTAGTAGTCATGAATTCAGAGACAACGATGGGCCTCATTCACGGTTGTATTTAGAGAACAATCATGTTTTCTCTTTTCACAAATGATTAGTCAGATATTTTAGTTGTCTGTTGAAACTTTGAAATGTATTACTATAAACAGCCGACATTGTTAGCAGAGCTGTTGTCGGGGGTTGTTGTTGGGGTTGTGTTGTTGTGTGTGTGTGTTTGTTTGTTGTTGTTTGTGTGTGTTGTGTTTGTTGCTGTTTTTTGTAGCAGAGCTTCAACCTGGGGTTGTGTAGAAGATGAAAAAGTGAAATCAGTGCTTTAATATTTTATCAAAAGGATCTTTCGTACCACTATGTGTATGTGGCTCATATTGAAAGTAACTCTGAAAACATATATTTTCATACCCTAAAGATAAAATAAAATACTCATAAAGTATTACCTTTACCGCAGTGCATGTTACCCTATAAATTATCAATAAAGGCGTTCTATGGTGCAGGGATTGGAAGCGGTCAAATATATTTCGAAGCAATAGTGAAGTAGGAAGGCGGATGAGTGATGTAGAAAAATGATATAAAATACAAAAATATAAATAAAATATTTTGTTATTTTACATCAACTATCAGATTGAAAATGTAAAAATTGGAATAAACAAGTACACAAGGACAAATTAAAAATGTCTTTAACGAACAATCTAAATAATTATTATGGTCACAATAATTAAAGAATAACTTAATTTTATAGCAATATTTAAATCAAAAGAGAGCAAAAACTACACAATTACACCCATATCAATAGACAAACAAACATATACATACACATATCCATCTAAAAAGCAAAGCTATAATTATGTTTCCCGGTCAGTTTCTAATCGTTATTCATTGTTTTCTTAAACAATATTTCACATTTTTGCCCTCTGGTTATTAATTGGTATTCAATCAGCACCCTTAAGGTAATAGCTTGACATGACCAGAAAAAAATAATAATATAAAACACCAAAATATAAAAACTTACATTATTCGACTATAACCGGCAATTCTTTCCCTTGATCAACGGTTTCTAATTTAAGTAAATTGATTTCACACGGGTTCTTATTCATCATGAGACAGTATTTACATTATCTATCTGTACAGGAACTCCTACTGACAAGGTCAAGGTCGTGGGTCAAGTACTGCCCTCACAGTCCGCTTCGCCATTTCTCCTTCTACAACATTCATCTTCCTTCCTACTTCACCATTGCTAAAAAAAATATATTTGACCGCTTCCAATCCATGCACCATAGAACGCCTTTATTTATGACTTTTCAATTATAAGGTAACATGCACTGCGGTAAAGGTAATACTTTATGAGTATTTTAATTTATCTTTAGGGTATGAAAATATATGTTTTCGGAGTTACTTTCAATGCGAGCCACATACGCAAGGGTCTTTTGGTAATATATGGAAGCTCTGATTCCACTTTTTCATCTTCTACACAACCCCAGGTTGAAGCTCTGCTACAAAAAACAGCAACAAACACAACACACACAAACAACAAAAACACACACACACACACATAACAACACACAACAACAACAACACACACAACACAACAACACAACACCAACAACAACCCCCGACAACAGCTCTGCTAACAATGTCGGCTGTGTATAGCAATACATTTCAAAGTTTCAACAGACAACTAAAATATCTGACTAATCATTTGTGAAAAGAGAAAACATGATTGTTCTCTAAATACAACCGTGAATGAGGCCCATCGTTGTCTCTGAATTCATGACTACTGCTGGACATCACACCCCGCATTCAAATCAATATAGTAATTTTTTAAGTAATTTTATGTTTGTATGGATAAACTAAACTTGAAGACCTTAAAATTAAGACCTTCCAGCCAATCGTACAGTAAGCGTACGAAAATAAAAAAATACCAGTTTTTTCGCTAATTTTAAGAGCACCATGTAAGTTGAATAAATATATTGTAAATGATGGGAATCGCCCCTTTTAAAATCACGCCTCATACTGATTCTGGTCACGATATTTTACCTATTACAACAAAGTCTTAGTAAGTAAGCTTGTAAACGGTATCCTTACGCAAAATATCAAAGACACCCTATGTAATTCCCAATTGCACATGCATTACCTTTTTTGAACAGATAAAATATGAAAATAGTATTTAAAATATGGCTCGTACGTAAATTTTCTATAACTATTGATGTAATGCATTAACAAATCCCCTTGTGAATTATCTGGAACTTTTTTGATTATAAGTAATTTGGTCACCTTATTGCCATTATCATTATTTAAAATCAATTTTAGCTCCGTTATGTTAAAACGGTCTTTAATCTTTTAATAGTCTCATTTATTATTAAATATTCAGCGTAATGGACACATTTATACAGCATATAGAAACTTGGTAAAGTATCAAATTGTGTTACCCATTCAATCGATGTTAGTTTGCCAATTAGTTTATCAATTTTAATTTCAATGCTGTTTATCTCTGCCCGGCGTTGCACCCTGTCAGTACAGGGAAGCATGAATCCTGTATATCTGACCATTAGTACAGACCTTGAATTTTTTTATTGAACATATTGAGAATTATTGAAATTTCACGACAACAACAATGTCAGAAAGGAAAAAAAAAACCTTCAGGAAGCATTTTGTGATACAATTAGAAAGGAATATAAGAAGGAAATATCAATAAAAGAGCCCGGACATCAGATGTGAAAGATGAAGAGCAACTATAAAGGAACTTCTTTTGATTTGTTCTCTTGATTGCGGAAAATCTTAAAATGACATTGTCTGCATTGACCGCAGAGTAGTTCTGATCTGATAAAACAAATCCATTTCCAGAAAATGTACCAATCAGCCGGGATATTCTGTTGTATTGCGTAATACCAGAAATTCAACTGTAATTTAATGATAAAAAACAGTAATTATTTTATATTAGGTGAGCTTTAGCAAATTCAGTCACTCTTGAGACTGGAATATTCTAAAGTTCGTATGAAAACCATTTTAATGAACAAAATTTTAAATGTCAGTTCGCAGGATACATCGAGAACGACATGATATATATAGATCTGACATTTTGCATGCAACCTCAGCTCAGCCAGTAACAAACAAGTAAGGCACTCATATTTTGTATTAAAAATGAAGTATTTTACTGTATTTCATTATTTAGCATATTCATAAAGGTACTGTGTAAAGGAAAATTACAATTGCAACTGCAATTTACCTTCTAACTCTTAGCACACAGGACAGCAGAGAAATTGTGGCAAGGTGGTAAATCGCGTACTTGCCACAAAGAATTTGCCAAAAACCTTCAGATTGACCAATGTAACCTTTTTGATTGTAAACTACAATAATATAAATGATAAAATTGTGCAATATACGAGTATATTTTAGGAAGTGTAGATGTATTGTATAGAAGGGTTTACGACATACCTTGTTAACAATTTGTTTTGAAAACATTAAACGAAAATAAAAAATTAGATCGTAAACGAATTTCAATAATATTAAAACTTGCAAAACATTTATCAGGAAAAAAAGTTAATACATCATAATACGAGTATCTAGGTAAATGCCAAACAGAAAACCCCATTAAAACAAGACAGCAACAGTAGACTAGCCGGTAACAAAATACACAAACCTGAGAACTCTGGTCTAGAAGTTACCGTGACGTAATTACATTTGATAGTAACTCTAGAGTTGCAATATTGTTGGAACATCGGTTAGTTTACTCTGAGTAATCCTTCTTTATATTTCGACCATAAGGATGCTGTAATATTATTTTAACATAAGTTAATATTTAATACCATAAAGCATTAATATTTAAATATATTAAAAAAGATCAAGAATGGTTAATAAAGTACTTTTATTGTTTGCCACGTACACAAGAAATAAAGTTTGTAAATAAACTGATAAGTTATACATAAAACAAAATATACACTGAGCTATCTACAAGAATAGGTTATAACCAAACAAACTTAGGGACAAAAAACATTGATCAAAGTGCGAACACGTTTAGAAACAAAAAACTGGTAAAAATGTACATTTTACACAATTTCAGTAACTAAGAAAGATTTTTGATAAAATCCTAAAAGTTTCAAATATAGTAGTTATAGTATGTATTTATGAAATAAACGATGATTGATTGATGACGTGAATGTTGTGTTTATGTTAAGTTCACGTTCCCCTTAGTACAACGTAAGGAATCTGACAAGGTACTAAAACATTTTAGTGCACTTAATTGTCCACCTGATAAGCAGTGAGAATCCCTATTCACCTTGATCATACTATACTGTTTTTATTTTGTAGTCTATGTGTCTCTGGTGTCGGAACGATATAAAGCTTTTGAAAACATTTTGAGATTCTTCGTCACCGACTTTTATAGATAACTTCGGCGAATATGACTTCAGATTTCAGGAGTCTAGTCTGTGACAGCGTCATACTAGATATACTGCAGTAAGGTAGGTGACCTGGAGCTAAATTGCTCCAGTTTCAAATACCTTCTAACCGCATGTCATGATTATTCAGTATAAATAAATCATCAGATACTCCAGACCGATCTTCATAAATAATTAAATATATGGTGTAGTATTTTTATTATGAAACGCAAACCACAAAATGTATTAAGTATAAAACCTGAGAGATTTTCTAAACTTTCCATCACAACTATTTTACTTTAATATTTTAATTATTTATAAAATAATAAATTAGAATTTCAAAGTTAAATTTTGTTTTATTTGTACGCCTATTAAAGGTTTATCGATTTTGATAAAGCTTTAATGTTAAAATAAAACTAAAGCAATAAAATAAAAATGAAATTACTATCACTTATATATACTTCTTGTTTCAAAAAATGAAGCAGTTTTGATTCAAACAAGCCCGGTATATAGCGAAACAGTATTAAATATTTTAGCATAGTCATTTGCTTGGGAAGGTTTAATTACACATTTTTCCTTACAGATTTTATATAAAAAGAGTTTATGATACTAAATACAACATTTAATTAAAATTGCAAATATGAGCTGTCTTATATGAAACTTAAAAGCTATAGCTAAAATAAACCTTAAAATTAATTAGATTTTTGTATCATCAGAAATAAGTTTTTGCACTAACATGTAAGTATGTACGTACAATGTAGAAAGCAAAATTTGTAAAATAGAAAAAGTGAGGGGATATAATTAGGGATTTGGTAAGAATATAGTTCACGGTACAGGAAGTGGCGGGGGGGAGGAGGAGGACGCCCGGTCCCACGAGGAATGTGTGTGTGGAATTATCATTCCCTGGGCGGCCAGTTACATTTACTGGACAAAAGGATTTTCAGTGTGGCGGGAATTTTTCGACAGCCAAATCCCACTTCACCAATTACGAGTACAGCTCGCAAACAAAATCCTTTATCTTCTTATTACGCTAAACTAAAAAATATATGTAAAACATCATTTGTTTAGGGATGGCTAAGTTAGCATTTTAGGATTATTTTCACGAATTACGTACTTCGTTAATGCTTTACTGAAAAGCCTGACTAGTAAAGGTTATCATCACAAATTAAATAAATAATTATTAAATACATAAAAAATAAAACAAATTAAAAATTAAATAAAATAAAAATTAAACTTAATAAATTTAATTTAAGCCAATATAAGAAATTAGAGTTAGCTGTGTCAAACAGCGTAGTGATGGAAGGACCCATCCTAAACATCAATGCATATACTTTCCCTGAGATATTACCAAACGATCCTTTCTATTCATCGTTCGTTGTATATTGAAGACTAAACAGGTCATCCAAATTCATTCTATACTGTACATAATTTATATCTCATTATGGTGTGACGTGACGTAGGCGTATGTAATAAATAATTAATAAATGTTTTTGGTATTATTTTAAAGTACTGTAATGAAATATAACGTTAAAGATACTGCAATATTAATATGCAGCAAAAACTGTAAACTGTATATCCGTCACTGCGCAAGACTTGTAGGTGAGAATAATTCTATACATTTACGAAAATTCACATTGCTCAAGAGTTTACCTGTTCTGATCACATTAACAGCGTCTTTTAAAAGGTTTCTTCTGCTATTTTAGCTTTACGAAACCATGGAAATTATATTCTTTGTGTGTTAGAAAACTGATTACGTTGGCCAAGTACATCCAAATTTGTCTTATGCCCTGAGATTGTAAGTCAGCTGTTGTAAATACAATTTTGAAGATTATAAGTCAGTTCGTTTCCGGTATATCTTGCGGACACACACGCGCGCGCGCGCGCCCACACACACACACACACACACACACACGAACACAAAGAATTGCAACCCCTAACGTGATTAGCTTCACGAACGCAATTGCTTGACTACAATATAACAATATATAAATGTGGAAAAATAGTGCTATTTTAATTTAAAATAAATTTATATTAAACACTATACAAAATGTATTATTATTATTATTAGATATGATAACGTGAATTATATAATTAATACAGAATGTAAATTCTAGGAATGTTGCGATTTCTGCAATCCTTAATATTATTCACGTTTTGTAATGTCTGAAAACAAGTTCCATCGTTAACCGAACCTAATTAATCATGAATTAAAGCATGAGTTCTCAAGGACGACGCTTAAAATAAATGTATTACTTGGAGGAAACATCTACTTCCGAATGTAAATAGGATCGGTTTTCAAACCACGGTGACTACAGTTTTTTACCATGAAATTCAGTTTACATTTTATAGGATAGTACTATATATATATATATATAATAAATTATTAATCTTAAAACTACCAATTATTGTTGATTTGGTAATAAATTCTGAGACACTGTATATTTTTCCAACTGTTTATTATATTGAAAAAGAACGTTTTTTTCACATTGACTGGTTTTATGTTTAGTATTTCTAATGTTTGCGTGATGGTTTAATTATATTTGGTAGGTTGGATCTTTTAAATAGACAACTCTTAGATATTCTTTTCAAATAAATTATGGATTCCTGTTTATATGATAAGAAAAATGGCAAAATTTTGTGAGTTATAAGAACAAGATTATTATTTAAAACAAGCGTCTTAGAACTACAGGAAATGGCGGCAAAGTCGGCTTTCACATCTGCTTAAAACCGCAAGTTTTTCTCTCTGTGTTTGTGATGAATATTAGTACTGAAAGTGGTACAGATATATTATATAATTAAACCATATATACGTCACTGGGTTCAATTCGAAAACTGAGGTAATAATCTAATATTCATAATAATCAATATTATATTACTTTGCCAGAACGAGACGCAGCAGTAATTTAAAATACTCATAGCCTAAACCCATGTGACGTAAGAGACGACAGGATCCTAATATTTAAAATTAAAACTTTGACAGGCCGCAATTTTGTATTGGATTGAGATGGAGGAATGTGGTTTGCGGCATTGTTTTTCTCTTCCAAGGACATTTAAAATCAGAAATGTCAACACAGGTTTACATTTAAATATTATTACTAACTCTCCTAAATAACCGATTTAGGGTTGGGAGTTGAAGGTCTCGTATATCCCAAAAGCCACGTTTATTAGTCTTAAAACGATACTTCCAAGAATATTGATTGATACATTTCAGTTTAGAGTTAATGGGTGGGGGGAATTTTGGAACACCTGTTATATAAGAATACGCATAATAGTATACAATTATAATTGCATAAAACAGTGCTTCCCAAAGCGTGTGCCCCGGGGCGTCTCACAATCCTGCCAGGGGCGCCGCGGTTGAGCTACAGTGATTAAGAAAAATATCATATAGTGTGAAAAAATTAGAATATTTATTTATTGCTGCCTTTATGCTAGAATATATTTATAATGTCATATCGAATTATTTAATTATCATTGATAAACCTACATCTCCATAAATTACTTTTATATACCTTTATATTAATACAATTAAGTGCGAACAAAAGAAATTGCTGCGTTATCGTATGAATAGCGTTCTGGTAAGAGACTCGCAGGCGCAATCATCACTATTTCTTAGAACGTGTTGCCTTGACGCTACACATCACTCCACCCAGACAAGCCAATAAGCATGACATGTGGAAAAAATGTGTTCTAATAAGTAGTCTACTGATAGTGGCAGATCAATAGGGGGTCGAAAATGGGGCTTCAAGCTAGGGCGAAAGGGACCATTGCGGTTTGGGTCCCCCAATGTATGATCCATACAAAAGCATTAGCCGCTGAACATCTCATCAAAGAACTGTCGGATTTACTTACTACATGAAGAACACCCCTAAAAAGTAAGATTTGTTTAACAAATGTTCAAGGATATGGGATCTGACAGCCCATTTTCTATTCTACAGTAGTTCTTGATAGTTACCTCTTGGTAACACCCTTTCTAGAGTGTTTGAGCTGAGAGACGAAATATATGCTTACCAAAAGGATAAAAACCATGTAATTGAAAATACATTCTTTTTGTCGAAAATACTTTTCTTACCTATAGTTTGAATATTTGAATATACTAAGTAAGTAATTGAAACAGAAGAAGACAAATATCTTAAACCTGTAGGACATAATAGAAGGTTTTAAAAAGAAACTCCATTTGCGGATGGATATCATGGCTAAAGGCGAATACACTAGATTTTCAACTCCCTTATATGGACATCCGATCCATTTAACCAAGACATAAATCTAAACGTTGAAGTGATGAACAACAGGTTGAATTCCAACATACTTTTGAATCCAAAAATTGGATTCAAAACGAATTATTTTACAGAGTTTTGGTGTACGTCGTAAAAGTGAAGCAAGCAAATTTCCAGTAAAGCGTTGCTTTCGATGATACTCTCTGCTACTTTCTGCCTTCTCAGTTGTGGCAGCCATCAAATCAAAATACAGACCAAACTAAAAAATTGAAAAAAGTGTATGCTACTGTTTCTAACAGGAGATTTTAATGTACTATTTAAAGGAATAATCAAATCTTTCGCATAGACTTTTAACGGATTTTTCCGATTGGCTTCCGTGAAACGTAAACGAATATCAGGAACTGTGATGAATTTGAATAGATACAATCTGACTAGCTAAACTGTAACTTTTATGAAGAAATCATTGGATTATTAAAACAATATTTAAAATGTTGAACGATTTGTACTTTACTTACCTCTATATATTTACTTTCATCATGGATATCATGGCTAAAGGCGATACATTAGATTTTCAACTCCCTTATATGGACATCCGATCCATTTAACCAAGACATAAATCTAAACGTTGAAGTGATGAACAACAGGTTGAATTCCAACATACTTTTGAATCCTAAAACTTGTATTTTATAGAGTTTTCGTGTAACGTCGTAAAAGTAAGCAAGCAAATTCCCCAAATACAGAACGTTGCTTTCGATGATACTCTCTGCTCCTATTGCCTTCTCAGTTGTGGCAGCCATCAAATCAAAATACAGACCAAACTAAAAAATTGAAAAAAGTGTATGCTACTGTTTCTAACAGGAGATTTTAATGTACTATTTAAAGGAATAATCAAATCTTTCGCATAGACTTTTAACGAATTTTTCCGATTGGCTTGCGTGAAACGTAAACGAATATCAGGAACTGTGATGAATTTGAGTAGATACAATCTGACTAGCTAAACTGTAACTTTTATGAAGAAATCATTGGATTATTAAAACAATATTTAAAATGTTGAACGATTTGTACTTTACTTACCTCTATATATTTACTTGCATTACTCCAAGTATAACAAAAGAATAATAATATTGTTTGTTCTTTAAAAACTTAATAATATTGAATAGTACAAAGTTTTACATGATCGTTAAAAATATTGTTTTACTTGCTATTTTTAAGATGGTTATTTTATAATACGCATACAGGCAAATATGTGAATGAATTATTATGTTAATTATAAATTCATAATACTTTAATGCTATTTTTTATCTAATCTATAGAGATGAGCTGAGGGAGTGGGGTGCCACGGAAAGTAGTACAAAACTAAAAGCAGCCTTGAGTCCAAAAGTTTGGTAAACGTTGACTTAAAACGTACGAAAATTTGCTATAAAACTGAACTCCGGAAGGAAAAATATGACGTGATCCACATTTGGATTATCAGCTATTAAATTTAGTTTACGAATGTTACAAACAATATGACCAGAACACGATTGAAACTAAACCTGAAATAAAATGGGTCTGAGTTACAAACTCGTGTTACGCCAAACACTGGAACTGTCAAGAGAGATGACAAAGCGACATTTCTCCTCCTGACACAACCGACATTGTCACAACCTTTCTTTTATTTCTTTAGAAATGAAAGTAGAGTTTTTCTGGAATGAATGAAACTGCTCAGACGTGAACAAGTTGTGGGTTTAAATGTGGTTTATAATAACACGACGAAATTGCTCATTCATAATTCATTCAAATACACTAGAATTATCCTTACTAGTTTCATTATGCCAGACACTGCAAAATTCGCACATATTACGTATTCCGATATATTACCATAATAAGAAAATAAAAATAAAAATCAGTACTCAAGAATTTTATGATTGGACGAAAAATAATTGAAAAAATTCATTTATAGTTTACTAGTATAGGGCATTGTATGTAATTATTTCAAAATAAAAAGTATATTTATCAAAATTATTTTTGGAATTTAAAACTTCTTTTCTGTTAGGGAGTATATTTTTAATGTTTTCTGACATTGATTTTTGCTGATATTATTTTTCTAATATGTATTGTTTTTTAAGATTATATTTATGTATTTTACAACTAAAATATTCCGTCTATTTCAAATAATAAGTTGACGAAGATTAAACATTTCCAAAATTACCACAGCGTAAACAAAACCAGTTGAAAATTATGAACTGATAATCAAAAACGTAAACATATACAACTATGACTAATAGATATAAATCTTGATCAAAAGAAACAATTCTATAAAGCATTTTCAGAAAGTTAAAGAATATCATGTATACACAAAATGGGTTTCGAGAGTTTGCTAAAACAAAAAAACTTAACAGTATGCGAAAAGTTAAAAATGTTAATGCAAAATCTTTTACCTCATATCTTTTACGTCCATCCATCCATCAATAATACGTGAACTGTTTATACAGGGTGACTGGCTCTTGGTGTGAAAAATTAAATCTGGTAATAATATAGACATAGGACAGTAAGAAACTATTATTTAAAAATTGTTATCTGAACAATCCTGTTAGTACCGATTTTTTCCCTATTTTCAGAAAATTTATGTAATTATGTAAAAAGCAGCATTTTTCTCCAATTTTTACTTTGTAAATAATTTTTTATAGGTGCTTTCTGAAAGTTCATAAAATTTAAATAAAAAAAGACCATAATAAGCAATTCACATAACTTTATGTGATACTTATTACCAATAAAAGTAAGAAAATTGAAATGTCTTTTAAAATTAAATTTTTTTTAAAAACCTATATTCTTAGCAAATTTAAGCGAGATTCAACTGTAAAATTTCACAAAAACTTGTCCATTTAATAAGCTACTATTTAACATAAAAAAGTATTTATTTCTGTTTCAAATAGCTGCAGAAAAGTGAAGTTGAATGTGAGAAAACAGAGGTTTTAATAATAAACAAATAAAATCAGATTTTATTTTTCCATTCACCATACTAGGATAGTTAGTAGTAAGTGATTTTTTTCTGGGAAGACAGTGTGTACATCAAAGTTTACTACCAAAAACATAGCTGCACCACATTCCTGCATTATCTTATCAGTTGTCCTATCATTAGGTTCAGATAACATTTTCATCTGGTAAGTAATTCCTTGCAAATGAAAGTTATGTGATTGAAGAATGCTGCAACAACATGCCTAGGTGTATACACTGCTGAATGCATATCTTGTACTTCCAAACTAGTGTAGTGAAAGCTATAATGGAGTTCACTTCTCAAGAGTATGCAGAAATGCACTTTGTGTACGGTTTTTGTAACGGAAATGCACTTGAAGCTACAAGAGAGTACGCTCATCGATACCCTGATCGCCGAACACCAACCTCGGCAGTATTCACCAGGCTACATCAGCGACTAGTGGAGAGGGGCACTGTGTATAAATCTGCTAATGAGGTAGGTAATGTCATCCATGACGTTGGAGTGGAAGAATTGGATCTTGATAATGTTCATAATAATCCAGGCATTAGTACCCGGCAGGTTGCCCGTGAAGTTGGTATGTCCCAGTGAAGGTTTTTGACATTTTAAAGAAAAATAAACTTCATCATTTCACTTCAGTTCAAGCATTGAAGCCAACTGAATTTGCTCCAAGAGTTGAATTTTGTCGCTGGCTACTGAACAGTGACAATAAGTAGTAAAATTTTTTAAAGAAGATATTATGGACCGATGAGTCTTTGTTTACCAGAGAAGGCATATTTAATACGCACAATCTGTATTTATGGGCAGAACAAAATCCTAAAGCTACCAGGGAAAGATCATTTCAAACACGTTTCAAAATTAATGTTTGGGCTGGTCTGTTAGAGGACCAACTGACAGGACCACACTTTTTTTAAGAAAGCTTAACCGGAGAAAGTTACTTGCAGTTCCTTCAGCACAACCTTCCAGGTTTTTTTAGATGGAATTGACAACATTCAAAGAGACGAGATAATTTACCAACAGGACGGCGCTCCCACCCCCCACTTCAGCAATGTGGTACGTGAGTGGTTGACATTGAACTATCGAACATGGTTAGGAAGGGGTGGGTCTGTGGCTTGGCCGGCAAGGTCTCCGGACCTAACCCGTATGGACTTTTTTGCCTGGGGATTCATGAAAGATGAAGTATACTCCACGCCAGTAAACTCAGAACCAGAACTAAGAGGAAGAATATCAGCAACATTTGAGAAACTTCGCCAAACCTTATCTTTCAAAGTTACAGTTAGAGCGATGAGGAAAAGAGCAAGAGCATGTATTAGGAAACAAGACAGGCAGTTTGAAAATGATATGTAAAATTTTAAAACTGTGTGAGGATTTTCTCTTTTACCATTACTAGTTGAACAACAAATATTTTTACTCCATTTTACTCATAATCGTAATAAAATGTGTGGTTTTTAGTGCATTTATAACTTTAATACCAACTTGTATTAGTGTTGTTTGTTTGTTACAAACCTCTATGTTTTTCCACATTCAACTCCACTTTTCTCCAGCTATTTGAAACAGAAATAAATACTTTTTATGTTAAATAGTAGCTTATAATAATATAATATAACAACATAACTAGATTAAAAATAACACATTTCTACATATTTTTAAATAGTGGACGTATCATAACTCTAAAATAAACTTACTAATCCCCACTATAAAACCTAAGTTTACAAGATACATAAAAGTTAGTAATAAAAATAAAAGCTTTTCGTAGAATTTCATTTTTAGTGATAAAAACGGTATAGATTACTTAAATAAAGTTATGGCGATTCTAACGAATATGCTACGAACAGGTTTACATATTACTCAATTATTAGGGTACAAAGTTTTGATAACATTATTACGTTTCTAGAGGGATTTAATTGATTATTCACTAAATATATATTCTCCATTAAATAGTCTTTTTGTAATAGATATTGTAGTCAATAAATAAGTGTCGTCTAAAACTTCCATATAATTCAAGGAATCTATGAGAGAAAGATAACGAATATACGATGTGATATATTTGATCTTGTTTGATAAAGTATTGAAACTCATATTCTCCGAACACTGTAGATACTCAGATTAACGATAGTAATTCGGTGTGATATTTTTTCATGCTCCATTCTTTTTGTTTTTCAGACCTAGTATCCCATCGAAGCGTGATAGACGGCTTTGTTCGGTAATTTGGAGGAAATTCTCAAGACCATAAAACCACCCTCCTTCCACTGACAAGATCCCTCAACGTCCACCCACCCTTAAGCAGCCACCTAATTTGTTGCTTGACACCAGTCATCTTAATGCCAACAACTCTGTTCCTTCAAAAACAAGTATTGCGAACAAATCGGTATTGAATTTGGAGAATATCATCCATTCCGTCTTCCTTTGGTGGTCAGCTATAAAAAACCATTACATTATTTAACATTTGACACCTATTAATGTGGACTATAAACAACAGGATTTAGATCTTCACTGATATATACATTTATTGCCGAAATTATTTATGTACGTAAGACTACTTAAATTTAATTTGGCTCACAGCAAAAACGAGCGGAGTTGACTTTTCGAAGTGGCCCCACCTTTATCGTAGGATAGGCATAGCCAAATTGAATAGTAGACAAACTGTTCTGTATTTACACTGTTGTCATTGCAAGATATATCAATCTTCTGAACCAATTAAAGTTGAAATGATGGTCGTTTAAAGATATTCTAATCTTCTAAATCGATTACCGATAGTATTTGTCTATTTTATAGCCATTGAAAGATATTCTATAAACTTCTGAACCAGGTATCAATAGATCAATTTCATTACAAAAAAATCCAAGCTTCTGAACCACCGAAAAATTATTGTTGATTATCTACGTGGTGGTAATTGAAAGAAATTCCAATCCTAAGAACAAATTATCAATAGTCAAATGTCTAAATTATGATCACTGAACATATTCCAATCCTCTAAACCAAATAACAAAAAGGTAAATATCCAAATGACGGACATTGAAAGATATACTACTATTTCTTTAGCAATTAATTACTAATAGTTGAATGTCTAAACTATGATCACTGAAAGATATTCCAAATCTTCTAAGCCAATTCATTACCAGTAGCTCAATGTCCAAGTTTGAGGTCAGTGGGTCGGAGAGCGAAACATTTTCTGAGATCACCTATAAAGTAAAATAAACGTCTCTGCAGGATTCCATGGCTCTTGGCCAACTACTTTTTAAGATTTCATTAGTTGGTATTGAAACATTTAAGGCGAAATTGTGTTGTCTACTAGGAACTGGGATACACACAAAAAGAGAAAATCCTAATACGAGCTGACCTATTTCACTTAGAATAGTGTCATTATCCGTCGATATTAAAAAAGTCGAATCTTTAAACAATGCAGATTACAGCATCTCTCCTATTATGAGTTCAGTTTCAGAATAATTTAATCACTTGAATGAAAATTGCAGGTATTTTAAAACTTATTTGGCAATTTTAACATAGTTTATATAACATAGGTATATAGAGTAGGGTGATGTGTAAGAATTGTTATCATCAGACTAAGGTTTAGTGAAGACTTTCACTAAGTATGCTGGAAATATTTGTCTTCTGTCTGCTCGAACGATATCTCGAGATAAAATTGAGCTATAAACAAAGTTATGCATAAAGCTTCATTTCTTATAGGACATTTTGAGTTTGATTATGGTGCATGCAACTCAGTAGGATTTGGCTAAACGTTAGCAAATATTAGCTTTCCACAGAATACTTCTAGATGGGAGTGATGTAGACTTGAAATTTCGTATGAAACTTCAGCGAAGTTACCTTGTATTATATAAGTAGATACTATACTTATATTATATTTTAGTGTACAAACTTAAACAAGAACAACATAAAATCATACATTAGTCAATCTGAAAAGTCTTACTCGTGCTCGATAAAGAGTGACTCCCTTAATTATATGCGTTAACATTACGCATCATTAAAACCGTTGCTAACACTATTAAAAGAGAGATTTTTTGTTAAGTGAAATTAAAGTAACAATATTAATCTAGGTTAACAATAGCGACATTTCGATCTGCCAGTCTGTAATTTTACTTTCTGATAATTCCTAAAACGGTTAGGATAATGCATTGTAGCATTGTATTTTGCTCCGATATTTGAATAACTAGCAAAATAATGTTTTGAGTGCGGGACTAAAAATATGATCTTTACTAGTTTCTATTTTTCTTAATGGTGGCTAAAATTTGGTATTTGACTGTTAGACTGTATATTTGTTATGCATTTACAAAGTACAATTGTAATGTTATGTTTAATTCAATTAGGAAGGCATCAATATGGTCCTTTAATGATTAAATACGAATATTTGTATACCCAACATTTTGTTCCAAATCTAAGCAGTTGAATTTATTCAAGGAAAGCTAACCTTATATTATCTTACTAATAAAGATGTTTATATGTTTGTTCTGCATTAAAATAGTTTGTTCTGCATTGTAATGTTATGTTTACTTCAATTAGGAAGGTATCAAGATGGTCCTCTTGTTTTGAAATACCAACAATTTCGTGCACATCTAAGCTGTTCAAGGAAAGCTCCATTTGTGCTACAGAAGAAATAAAAGGAAGGTTGACAATGTCGGTGGTGTGTGGCAGAGACGCGTCGCTTTGTCATCTCTCCTGACAGTTCCAGTGTCAGCTGTACCACAAATGTGTAACTCAGACCCGTCTGATTTCAGCTTTAGTGGAAATCGTTCACTGATCACGTTTTAAACTTTCACTCCGACAGATGCTACTGCCGAATTACACAGACTACTTGCGCCATCCATTAGGGTAGGTTTCATGTTACTGGTTCAGAATTCAGGCTTCACGAACACTATCAAACAGTTTATGGAGTGAATTTAAATAATATCCTTTACTCCTATATATGTTACTCGTAATGTATTGCATTGTTTAATTTACTAAATTCGGACTAACTAATGTAGAATTTAAACATAGTTCTATAAGACAACAAAATTATTAGAAGAGCTATTTTAAACACGTAAATATTGCCCGACTTACGTATTATTACGTAATAAAACATTAATTATTTAATTTACTAAGAGACATTGCAGTTCTAATAGACTTTTCAATAGGTATTGACCAAATACATTATATAATAACAATTCCACCAATAACTCATTATATGAAAACTTGTTCAATACAGTACAAGTAAAATACAAAGACAGTTACAAAAGAAAAAAGATAAGGACGTAAAAAGTTGATGGAAGTGTTCTCTGACACGGACGTGAATTTGTTTATGCAAATGTTTTAGAAACCCCTAAACTACAGATTAAAACAAACATAATTGTAATATTTTGTTATTGTATACCTATTTAAGAGAGACTATTTAAAGACTAGAGACCGTCTTAACATTATGGAGCTAAAATTGATTTTAAATGGTGATAATGACAATAAGGTGACGGAATGACTTATAATTAAAAAAGTTCGAGATGATTCACAAGGGGATTTTTTAATGCTTTACATCAATATTTATAGAAAAATTACGTACGAGCCAAATTCTAAATATTTTCATATTTTATCTGTTCAAAAAAGGTCATACATGTGCAATTGGGAATTACGTAGGGCGTCTTTGATATTTTTTGTAAGGATACCGTTTACAAGCTTACTTACTAAAGGTAAAATATCGTGACTTCAGAATCAGTATGAGGCGTGATTTTAAAAAGGGCGATTCCCATCATTTTACAATATATTTACTCAACTTACATGGTGCTCTTAAAATTTGTGAAAAACTAGTATTGTTTTTTATTTTCGTACGCTTACTGTACGATTGGCTGGAAGGTCTTAATTTTAAGGTCTTCAAGCTTAGTTTATCCATACAAATTATAAATTATTTAAAAAATTACTATATTGATTTGAATGCGGGGTGTGATGTCCAGTAGTAGTCATGAATTCAGAGACAACGATGGGCCTCATTCACGGTTGTATTTAGAGAACAATCATGTTTTCTCTTTTCACAAATGATTAGTCAGATATTTTAGTTGTCTGTTGAAACTTTGAAATGTATTACTATAAACAGCCGACATTGTTAGCAGAGCTGTTGTCGGGGGTTGTTGTTGGGGTTGTGTTGTTGTGTGTGTGTGTTTGTTGTTGTTGTTTGTGTGTGTTGTGTTTGTTGCTGTTTTTTGTAGCAGAGCTTCAACCTGGGGTTGTGTAGAAGATGAAAAAGTGAAATCAGTGCTTTAATATTTTATCAAAAGGATCTTTCGTACCACTATGTGTATGTGGCTCATATTGAAAGTAACTCTGAAAACATATATTTTCATACCCTAAAGATAAAATAAAATACTCATAAAGTATTACCTTTACCGCAGTGCATGTTACCCTATAAATGAAAAGTCATCAATAAAGGCGTTCTATGGTGCAGGGATTGGAAGCGGTCAAATATATTTCGAAGCAATAGTGAAGTAGGAAGGCGGATGAGTGATGTAGAAAAATGATATAAAATACAAAAATATAAATAAAAATATTTTGTTATTTTACATCAACTATCAGATTGAAAATGTACAAATTGGAATCAACAAGTACACAAGGACAAATTAAAAATGTCTTTAACGAACAATCTAAATAATTATTATGGTCACGGCAAACCGTAAAATAATTAAAGAATAACTTAATTTTATAGCAATATTTAAATCAAAAGAGAGCAAAAACTACACAATTACACCCATATCAATAGACAAACAAACAGATACATACACATATCCATCTAAAAAGCAAAGCTATAATTATGTTTCCCGGTCAGTTTCTAATCGTTATTCATTGTTTTCTTAAACAATATTTCACATTTTTGCCCTCTGGTTATTAATTGGTATTCAATCAGCACCCTTAAGGTAATAGCTTGACATGACCAGAAAAAAATAATAATATAAAACACCAAAATATAAAAACTTACATTATTCGACTATAACCGGCAATTCTTTCCCTTGATCAACGGTTTCTAATTTAAGTAAATTGATTTCACACGGGTTCTTATTCATCATGAGACAGTATTTACATTATCTATCTGTACAGGAACTCCTACTGACAAGGTCAAGGTCGTGGGTCAAGTACTGCCCTCACAGTCCGCTTCGCCATTTCTCCTTCTACAACATTCATCTTCCTTCCTACTTCACCATTGCTAAAAAATATATTTGACCGCTTCCAATCCCTGCACCATAGAACGCCTTTATTTATGACTTTTCAATTATAAGGTAACATGCACTGCGGTAAAGGTAATACTTTATGAGTATTTTAATTTATCTTTAGGGTATGAAAATATATGTTTTCGGAGTTACTTTCAATGCGAGCCACATACGCAGAGTGTTACGCAAGGGTCTTTTGGTAATATATGGAAGCTCTGATTCCACTTTTTCATCTTCTACACAACCCCAGGTTGAAGCTCTGCTACAAAAAACAGCAACAAACACAACACACACAAACAACAAAAACACACACACACATAACAACACACAACAACAACAACACACACAACACAACAACACAACACCAACAACAACCCCCGACAACAGCTCTGCTAACAATGTCGGCTGTGTATAGCAATACATTTCAAAGTTTCAACAGACAACTAAAATATCTGACTAATCATTTGTGAAAAAGAGAAAACATGATTGGTCTCTAAATACAACCGTGAATGAGGCCCATCGTTGTCTCTGAATTCATGACTACTGCTGGACATCACACCCCGCATTCAAATCAGTATAGTAATTTTTTAAGTAATTTTATGTTTGTATGGATAAACTAAACTTGAAGACCTAAAATTAAGACCTTCCAGCCAATCGTACAGTAAGCGTACGAAAATAAAAAACAATACCAGTTTTTCGCTAATTTTAAGAGCACCATGTAAGTTGAATAAATATATTGTAAATGATGGGAATCGCCCCTTTTAAAATCACGCCTCATACTGATTCTGAAGTCACGATATTTTACCTATTACAACAAAGTCTTAGTAAGTAAGCTTGTAAACGGTATCCTTACGCAAAATATCAAAGACACCCTATGTAATTCCCAATTGCACATGCATGACCTTTTTTGAACAGATAAAATATTAAAATATTTGGAATCTGACTCGTACGGAAATTTTCTATAACTATTGATGTAAAGCATTAACAAATTCCCTTGTGAATCTTCTGGAACTTTTTTGATTATAAGTAATTCGGTCACCTTATTGCCATTATCATTATTTAAAATCAATTTTAGCTCCGTTATGTTAAAACGGTCTTTAATCTTTTAATAGTCTCATTTATTATTAAATATTCAGCTTAATGGACACAGTTATAAAGCATATAGAAACTTGGTAAAGTATCAAATTGTGTTACCCATTCAATCGATGTTAGTTTGCCAGTTCGTTTATCAATGTTAATTTCAATGATATTCATCTCTGCCCAAGGTTGCATTGTATCAGTAAAGGGAAGCATGAATATATCTTACCATTAGTACTGACCTTGAATTTTATTATTGAAAATATTGAGAATTATTGAAATTTCACAACAACAATGTCAGAAAGTAAAACAAACGAGAATTATTGAAATTTCACAACAACAATGTCAGAAAGTAAAACAAAACCTTCAGGAAGCATTTTGTGATACAATTAGTAAGGAATATAAGAAGGAAATATCAATAAAAGAGCTCGGACATCAGATGTGAAAGATGAAGAGCAACTATAAAGGAACTTCTTTTGATTTGTTCTGTTGATTGCGGAAAATCTTAAAACGACATTGTCTGCAGTGACCGCAGAGTATTTCTGATCTGATAAAACAAATCCATTTCCAGAAAATGTACCAATCAGCCGGGATATTCTGTTGTATTGCGTAATACCAGAAATTCAACTGTAATTTAATCATAAAAAGCAGTAATTATTTTATATTAGGTGAGCTTTAGCAAATGTGAGTCAGTCACTCTTGAGACTGGAATATTTTAAGTTCTCTATGAAAACCATTTTAATGAAAAAATTTTAAATGTCAGTTCGCAGGACACATCGAGAACGACATGATATATAGATCTGACATTTTGCATGCAACCTCAGCTCAGCCAGTAACAAACAAGTAAGGCACTCATATTTTGTATTAAAAAAAATGAAGTATTTTACTATATTTCATTATTTAGCATATTCATACAAGGTACTGTGTAAAGGAAAATTACAATTGCAACAACTGCAATTTACCTTCTAACTCCTAGCACACAGGAAAACAGCAGAGAAATTGTGGTAAGGTGGTAAATCGCGTACTTGCCACAAAGAATTTGCCAAAAAACCTGTCAGACCAATGTAACCTTTTTGATTGTAAACTACAATAATATAAATGATAAAATTGTGCAATATACGAGTATATTATAGGAAGTGTAGATGTATTGTATAGAAGGGTTTACGACATAAACCTTGTTAACAATTTGTTTTGAAAACATTAAACGAAAAATAAAAAATTAGATCGTAAACGGAATTTCAATAATATTAAAACTTGCAAAACATTTATCAGGAATAAAGTTAATACATCATAATACGAGTATCTAGGTAAATGCCAAACAGAAAAACCCCCATTAAAACAAGACAGCAACAGTAGACTAGCCGGTAACAAAATACACAAACCTGAGAACTCTGGTCTAGAAGTTACCGTGACGTAATTACATTTGATAGTAACTCTAGAGTTGCAATATTGTTGGAACATCGGTTAGTTTACTCTGAGTAATCCTTCTTTATATTTCGACCATAAGGATGCTGTAATATTAAACAATAAGTCTACTTCAATACCATAAAGCATTAATACTTAAATATATTAAAAGATCAAGAATGGTTAATAAAGTACTTTTATTGTGTGCCACGTACACAAGAAAGCAAAGTTTGTAAATAAACTGATAAGTTATACATAAAAAAATATACAGTTTGAGCTATCTACAAGAATAGGTTATAACCAAACAAACTTAGGGACAAAAAACATTGATCAAAGTGCGAACACGTTTAGAAACAAAAAACTGGTAAAAATGTACAATTTTACGCAATTTCAGTAACTAAGGGTAGAGTTTTTGATAACAGTTCTAAAAGTTTCAAATATAGTAGTTATAGTGGGGGATGTATTTATGAAATAAAACGATGATTGATTGATGACGTGAATGTTGTGTTTATGTTAAGTTCACGTTCCCCTTAGTGCAACGTAAGGAATCTGACTACATACTAAAACATTTTAGTGCACTTAATTGTCCACCTGATAAGCAGTGAGAATCCCTATTCACCTTGATCACACTATTGTTTTTATTTTGTAGTCTAGGTGTCTCTGGTGTCGGAACGATATAAAGCTTTTGAAAAAAAGTTTGAGATTCTTCGTCACCGACTTTTATAGATAACTTCGGCGAATATGACTTCAGATTTCAGGAGTCTAGTCTGTGACAGCGTCATACTAGATATACTGCAGTAAGGTAGGTGACCTGAAGCTAAATTGCTCCAGTTTCAAATACCTTCTAACCGCATGTCATGATTATTCAGTATAAATAAATCATCAGATACTCCAGACCGATCTTCATAAATAATTAAATATATGGTGTAGTATTTTTATTATGAAACGCAAACCACAAAATGTATTAAGTATAAAACCTGAGAGATTTTCTAAACTTTCCATCACAACTATTTTACTTTAATATTTTAATTATTTATAAAATAATAAATTAGAATTTCAAAGTTAAATTTTGTTTTATTTGTACGTCTATTAAAGGTTTATCGATTTTGATAAAGCTTTAATGTTAAAATAAAACTAAAGCAATAAAATAAAAATGAAATTACTATCACTTATATATACTTCTTGTTTCAAAAAATGAAGCAGTTTTGATTCAAACAAGGCCGGTATATAGCGAAACAGTATTAAATATTTTAGCATAGTCATTTGCTTGGGAAGGTTTAATTACAAATTTTTACTTACAGATTTTATATAAAAAGAGTTTATGATACTAAATACAACATTTAATTAAAATTGCAAATATGAGCTGTCTTATATGAAACTTAAAAGCTATAGCTAAAATAAACCTTAAAATTAATTAGATTTTTGTATCATCAGAAATAAGTTTTTGCACTAACATGTAAGTATGTACGTACAATGTAGAAAGCAAAATTTGTAAAATAGAAAAAGTGAGGGGATATAATTAGGGATTTGGTAAGAATATAGTTCACGGTACAGGAAGTAGCGGGGGGGGGGGAGGAGGAGGACGCCCGGTCCCACGAGGAATGTGTGTGTGGAATTATCATTCCCTGGGCGGCCAGTTACATTTACTGGACAAAAGGATTGTCAGTGTGGCGGGAATTTTTCGACAGCCAAATCCCACTTCACCAATTACGAGTACAGCTCGCAAACAAAATCCTTTATCTTCTTATTACGCTAAACTAAAAAATATATGTAAAACATCATTTGTTTAGGGATGGCTAAGTCAGCATTTTAGGATTATTTTCACGAATTACGTACTTCGTTAATGCTTTACTGAAAAGCCTGACTAGTAAAGGTTAAAATCACAAATTAAATAAATAATTATTAAATACATAAAAAATAAAACAAATTAAAAATTAAATAAAATAAAAATTAAACTTAATAAATTTAATTTAAGCCAATATAAGAAATTAGAGTTAGCTGTGTCAAACAGCGTAGTGATGGAAGGACCCATCCTAAACATCAATGCATATACTTTCCCTGAGATATTACCAAACGATCCTTTCTATTCATCGTTCGTTGTGTAGTGAAGACTAAACAGGTCGTCCAAATTCATTCTATACTGTACATAAATTATATCTCATTATGGTGTGACGTGACGTAGGCGTATGTAATAAATAATTAATAAATGTTTTTGGTATTATTTTAAAGTACTGTAATGAAATATAAACGTTAAAGATACTGCAATATTAATATGCAGCAAAAACTGTAAACTGTATATCCGTCACTGCGTAAGACTTGTAGGTGAGAATAATTCTATACATTTACGAAAATTCACATTGCTCAAGAGTTTACCTGTTCTGATCACATTAACAGCGTCTTTTAAAAGGTTTCTTCTGCTATTTTAGCTTTACGAAACCATGGAAATTATATTCTTTGTGTGTTAGAAAACTGATTACGTTGGCCAAGTACATCCAAATTTGTCTTATGCCCTGAGATTGTAAGTCAGCTGTTGTAAATACAATTTTGAAGATTATAAGTCAGTTCGTTTCCGGTATATCTTGCGGACACAAACGCGCGCGCGCGCGCGCCCACACACACACACACACACACACACACACACACACACACACACACACACGAACACGAACACAAAGAATTGCAACCCCTAACGTGATTAGCTTCACGAACGCAATTGCTTGACTACAATATAACAATATATAAATGTGGAAAAATAGTGCTATTTTAATTTAAAATAAATTTATATTAAACACTATACAAAATGTATTATTATTATTATTAGATATGATAACGTGAATTATATAATTAATACAGAATGTAAATTCTAGGAATGTTGCGATTTCTGCAATCCTTAATATTATTCACGTTTTGTAATGTCTGAAAACAAGTTCCATCGTTAACCGAACCTAATTAATCATGAATTAAAGCATGAGTTCTCAAGGACGACGCTTAAAATAAATGTATTACTTGGAGGAAACATCTACTTCCGAATGTAAATAGGATCGGTTTTCAAACCACGGTGACTACAGTTTTTTACCATGAAATTCAGTTTACATTTTATAGGATAGTACTATATATATATATATATATATATATATATATATATATATATATATAATAAATTATTAATCTTAAAACTACCAATTATTGTTGATTTGGTAATAAATTCTGAGACACTGTATATTTTTCCAACTGTTTATTATATTGAAAAAGAACGTTTTTTTTCACATTGACTGGTTTTATGTTTAGTATTTCTAATGTTTGCGTGATGGTTTAATTATATTTGATAGGTTGGATCTTTTAAATAGACAACTCTTAGATATTCTTTTCAAATAAATTATGGATTCCTGTTTATATGATAAGAAAAATGGCAAAATTTTGTGAGTTATAAGAACAAGATTATTATTTAAAACAAGCGTCTTAGAACTACAGGAAATGGCGGCAAAGTCGGCTTTCACATCTACTTAAAACCGCAAGTTTTTCTCTCTGTGTTTGTGATGAATATTAGTACTGAAAGTGGTACAGATATATTATATAATTAAACCATATATACGTCACTGGGTTCAATTCGAAAACTGAGGTAATAATCTAATATTCATAATAATCAATATTATATTACTTTGCCAGAACGAGACGCAGCAGTAATTTAAAATACTCATAGCCTAAACCCATGTGACGTAAGAGACGACAGGATCCTAATATTTAAAATTAAAACTTTGACAGGCCGCAATTTTGTATTGGATTGAGATGGAGGAATGTGGTTTGCGGCATTGTTTTTCTCTTCCAAGGACATTTAAAATCAGAAATGTCAACACAGGTTTACATTTAAATATTATTACTAACTCTCCTAAATAACCGATTTAGGGTTGGGAGTTGAAGGTCTCGTATACCCCAAAAGCCACGTTTATTAGTCTTAAAACGATACTTCCAAGAATATTGATTGATACATTTCAGTTTAGAGTTAATGGGTGGGGGGAATTTTGGAACACCTGTTATATAAGAATACGCATAATAGTATACAATAATAATTGCATAAAACAGTGCTTCCCAAAGCGTGTGCCCCGGGGCGTCTCAAAATCCTGCCAGGGGCGCCGCGGTTGAGCTACAGTGATTAAGAAAATATCATATAGTGTGAAAAAATTAGAATATTTATTTATTGCTGCCTTTATGCTAGAATATATTTATAATCTCATATCGAATCATTTAATTATCATTGATAAACCTACATCTCCATAAATTACTTTTATATACCTTTATATTAATACAATTAAGTGTGAACAAAAGAAATTGCTGCGTCATCGTATGAATAGCGTTCTGGTAAGAGACTTGCAGGCGCAATCATCACTATTTTTTAGAACGTGTTCCCTTGACGCTACACATCACTCCACCCAGACAAGCCAATAAGCATGATGTTGAAAAAATGTGTTCTAATAAGTAGTCTACTGATAGTGGCAGATCAATTATAGGGGGTCGAAAATGGGGCTTCAAGCTAGGGCGAAAGGGACCATTGCGGTTTGGGTCCCCCAATGTATGATCCATACAAAAGCATTAGCCGCTGAACATCTCATCAAAGAACTGTCGGATTTACTTACTACAAGAACACCCCTAAAAAGTAAGATTTGTTTAACAAATGTTCAAGGATATGGGATCTGACAGCCCATTTTCTATTCTACAGTAGTTCTTGAAAGTTGGCTCTTGGTAACACCCTTTCTAGAGTGTTTGAGCTGAGAGACGAAATATATGGTTACCAAAAGGATAAAAACCATGTAATTGAAAATACATTCTTTTTGTCGAAAATACTTTTCTTACCTATAGTTTGAATATTTGAATATACTAAGTAAGTAATTGAAACAGAAGAAGACAAATATCTTAAACCTGTAGGACATAATAGAAGGTTTTAAAAAGAAACTCCATTTGCGGATGGATATCATGGCTAAAGGCGAATACACTTGATTTTCAACTCCCTTATATGGACATCCGATCCATTTAACCAAGACATAAATCTAAACGTTGAAGTGATGAACAACAGGTTGAATTCCAACATACTTTTGAATCCTAAAACTGGATTCAAAACGAATTATTTTATAGAGTTTTCGTGTAACGTCGTAAAAGTAAGCAAGCAAATTCCCAGGAAAGCGTTGCTTTCGATGATACTCTCTGCTACTTTCTGCCTTCTCAGTTGTGGCAGCCATCAAATCAAAATACAGACCAAACTAAAAAATTGAAAAAAAGTGTATGCTACTGTTTCTAACAGGAGATTTTAATGTACTATTTAAAGGAATAATCAAATCCTTCGCATAGACTTTTAACGAATTTTTCCGATTGGCTTGCGTGAAACGTAAACGAATATCAGGAACTGTGATGAATTTGAGTAGATACAATGTGATTAGCTAAACTGTAACTTTTATGAAGAAATCATTGGATTATTAAAACAATATTTAAAATGTTGAACGATTTGTACTTTACTTACCTCTATATATTTACTTGCATTACTCCAAGTATAACAACGGAATAATAATATTGTTGTTCTTTAAAAACTTAATAATATTGAATAGTACAAAGTTTTACATGATCGTTAAAAATATTGTTTTACTTGCTATTTTTAAGATGGTTATTTTATAATACGCATACAGGCAAATATGTGAATGAATTATTATGTTAATTATAAATTCACAATACTTTAACGCTATTTTTTATCTAATCTATAGAGATGAGCTGAGGGAGTGGGGTGCCACGGAAAGTAGTACAAAACTAAAAGCAGACTTGAGTCCAAAAGTTTGGTAAACGTTGACTTAAAACGTACGAACATTTGCTATAAAACTGAACTCCGGAAGGAAAAATATGACGTGATCCACATTTGGATTATCAGCTATTAAATTTAGTTTACGAATGTTACAAACAATTTGACCAGAACACAATTGAAAATAAACCTGAAATAAAATGGGTCTGAGTTACAAACTCGTGTTACGCCAAACACTGGAACTGTCAAGAGAGATGACAAAGCGACATTTCTCCTCCTGACACAACCGACATTGTCACAACCTTTCTTTTATTTCTTTAGAAATGAAAGTAGAGTTTTTCTGGAATGAATGAAACTGCTCAGACGTGAACAAGTTGTGGGTTTAAATGTGGTTTATAATAACACGACGAAATTGCTCATTCATAATTCATTCAAATACACTAGAATTATCCTTACTAGTTTCATTATGCCAGACACTGCAAAATTCGCACATATGACGTATTCCGATATATATTACCATAATAAGAAAATAAAAATAAAATCAGTACTCAAGAATTTTATGATTGGACGAAAAATAATTGAAACAATTAATTTATAGTTTACTAGTATAGGGCATTGTATGTAATTATTTCAAAATAAAAAGTATATTTATCAAAATTATTTTTGAAATGTAAAACTTCTTTTCTGTTAGGGAGTATATTTTTAATGTTTTCTGACATTGATTTTTGCTGATATTATTTTTCTAATATGTATTGTTTTTTAAGATTATATTTATGTATTTTACAACTAAAATATTCGGTCTATTTCAAATAATAAGTTGACGAAGATGAAACATTTCCAAAATTACCACAGCGTAAACAAAACCAGTTGAAAATTATGAACTGATAATCAAAAACGTAAACATATACAACTATGACTAATAGATATAAATCTTGATCAAAAGAAACAATTCTATAAAGCATTTTCAGAAAGTTAAAGAATATCATGTATACACAAAATGGGTTTCGAGAGTTTGCTAAAACAAAAAAAACTTAACAGTATGCGAAAAGTTAAAAATGTTAATGCAAAATCTTTTACCTCATATCTTTTACGTCCATCCATCCATCAATAATACGTGAACTGTTTATACAGGGTGACTGGCTCTTGGTGTGAAAAATTAAATCTGGTAATAATATAGACATAGGACAGTAAGAAACTATTATTTAAAAATTGTTATCTGAACAATCCTGTTAGTACCGATTTTTTCCCTATTTTCAGAAAATTTATGTAATTATGTAAAAAGCAGCATTTTTCTCCAATTTTTACTTTGTAAATAATTTTTTATAGGTGCTTTCTGAAAGTTCATAAAATTTAAATAAAAAAGACCATAATAAGCAATTCACATAACTTTATGTGATACTTATTACCAATAAAAGTAAGAAAATTGAAATGTCTTTTAAAATTAAAAATTTTTTAAAAAACCTATATTCTTAGCAAATTTAAGCGAGATTCAATTGTAAAATTTCACAAAAACTTGTCCATTGAATAAGCTACTATTTAACATAAAAAAGTATTTATTTCTGTTTCAAATAGCTGCAGAAAAGTGAAGTTGAATGTGAGAAAACAGAGGTTTTAATAATAAACAAATAAAATCAGATTTTATTTTTCCATTCACCATACTAGGATAGATAGTAAGAGATTTTTTCTGGGAGGCAGTGTGTACATCAAAGTTTACTACCAAAAACATAGCTGCACCACATTCCTGCATTATCTTATCAGTTGTCCTATCATTAGGTTCAGATAACATTTTCATCTGGTAATTCCTTGCAAATGAAAGTTATGTGATTGAAGAATGCTGCAACAACATGCCTAGGTGTATACACTGCTGAATGCATATCTTGTACTTCCAAACTAGTGTAGTGAAAGCTATAATGGAGTTCACTTCTCAAGAGTATGCAGAAATGCACTTTGTGTACGGTTTTTGTAACGGAAATGCACTTGAAGCTACAAGAGAGTACGCTCATCGATACCCTGATCGCCGAACACCAACCTCGGCAGTATTCACCAGGCTACATCAGCGACTAGTGGAGAGGGGCACTGTGTATAAATCTGCTAATGAGGTAGGTAATGTCATCCATGACGTTGGAGTGGAAGAATTGGATCTTGATAATGTTCATAATAATCCAGGCATTAGTACCCGGCAGGTTGCCCGTGAAGTTGGTATGTCCCAGTGAATGTTTTTGACATTTTAAAGAAAAATAAACTTCATAATTTCACTTCAGTTCAAGCATTGAAGCCAACTGAATTTGCTCCAAGAGTTGAATTTTGTCGCTGGCTACTGAACAGGGACAATAAGTAGTAACATTTTTTAAAGAAGATATTATGGACCGATGAGTCTTTGTTTACCAGAGAAGGCATATTTAATACGCACAATCTGTATTTATGGGCAGAACAAAATCCTAAAGCTACCAGGGAAAGATCATTTCAAACACGTTTCAAAATTAATGTTTGGGCTGGTCTGTTAGAGGACCAACTGACAGGACCACACTTTTTTTAAGAAAGCTTAACCGAAGAAAGTTACTTGCAGTTCATTCAGCACAACCTTCCAGGTTTTTTTTATATGGAATTGACAACATTCAAAGAGACGAGATAATTTACCAACAGGACGGCGCTCCCACCCCCCACTTCAGCAATGTGGTACGTGAGTGGTTGACATTGAACTATCGAACGTGGTTAGGAAGGGGTGGGTCTGTGGCTTGGCCGGCAAGGTCTCCGGACCTAACCCGCATGGACTTTTTTGCCTGGGGATTCATGAAAGATGAAGTATACTCCACGCCAGTAAACTCAGAACCAGAACTAAGAGGAAGAATATCAGCAACATTTGAGAAACTTCGCCAAACCTTATCTTTCAAAGTTACAGTTAGAGCGATGAGGAAAAGAGCAAGAGCATGTATTAGGAAACAAGACAGACAGTTTGAAAATGATATGCAAAATTTTAAAACTGTGTGAGGATTTTCTCTTTTACCATTACTAGTTGAACAACAAATATTTTACTCCATTTTACTCATAATCGTAATAAAATGTGTGGTTTTTAGTGCATTTATAACTTTAATACCAACTTGTATTAGTGTTGTTTGTTTGTTACAAACCTCTATGTTTTTCCACATTCAACTCCACTTTTCTCCAGCTATTTGAAACAGAAATAAATACTTTTTATGTTAAATAGTAGCTTATAATAATATAATATAACAACATAACTAGATTAAAAATAACACATTTCTACATATTTTTAAATAGTAGACGTATCATAACTCTAAAATAAAATTACTAATCCCCACTATAAAACTTAAGTTTACAAGATACATAAAAGTTAGTAAAACAAAATAAAAGCTTTTCGTAGAAGATTTATATTTAGTGATAAAAACGGTAATCTATTAACTTAAATAAAGTTATGGAGATTCTAACGAATATGCTACGAACAGGTTTACATACTACTCAATTATTAGGGTACAAGGTTTTGATAACATTATTACGTTTCTAAAGGGATTTAATTGATTTTTCAGTAAATATATATTCTCCATTAAATAGTCTTTTTGTAATAGATATTGTAGTCAATAAATAAGTGTCGTCTAAAACTTCCATATAATTCAAGGAATCTATGAGAGAAAGATAACGAATATACGATGTGATATATTTGATCTTGTTTGATAAAGTATTGAAACTCATATTCTCCGAAACACTGTAGATACTCAGATTAACGATAGTAATTCGGTGTGATATTTTTTCATGCTCCATTCTTTTTGTTTTTCAGACCTAGTATCCCATCGAAGCGTGATAGACGGCTTTGTTCGGTAATTTGGAGGAAATTCTCAAGACCATAAAACCACCCTCCTTCCACTGACAAGATCCCTCAACGTCCACCCACCCTTAAGCAGCCACCTAATTTGTTGCTTGACACCAGTCATCTTAATGCCAACAACCCTGTTCCAAAAACAAGTATTGCGAACAAATCGGTATTGAATTTGGAGAATATCATCCATTCCGTCTTCCTTTGGTGGTCAGCTATAAAAAACCATTACATTATTTAACATTTGACACCTATTAATGTGGACTATAAACAACAGGATTTAGATCTTCACTGATATATACATTTATTGCCGAAATTATTTATGTACGTAAGACTACTTAAATTAATTTGGCTCACAGCAAAAACGAGCGGAGTTGACTTTTCGAAGTGGCCCCACCTTTATCGTAGGATAGGCATAGCCAAATTGAATAGTAGACAAACTGTTCTGTATTTACACTGTTGTCATTGCAAGATATATCTATCTTCTGAACCAATTAAAGTTGAAATGATGGCCGTTTAAAGATATTCTAATCTTCTAAATCGATTACCGATAGTATTTGTCTATTTTATAGCCATTGAAAGATATTCTATAAACTTCTGAATCAGGTATCAATAGATCAATTTCATTACAAAAAAAATCCAAGCTTCTGAACCACCGAAAAATTATTGTTCATTATCTACGTGGTGGTAATTGAAAGAAATTCCAATCCTAAGAACAAATTATCAATAGTCAAATGTCTGAATTATGATCACTGAACATATTCCAATCCTCTAAGTCAAATAACAAAAGGTAAATATCCAAATGATGGACATTGAAAGATATACGAGTACTATTTCTTTAGCAATTAATTACTAATAGTTGAATGTCTAAACTATGGTCACTGAAAGATATTCCAATCTTCTAAGCCAATTTATTGCCAGTCGCGCAATGTCTAAGTTTGAGGTCAGTGGGTCGGAGAGCGAAACATTTTCTGAGATCACCTATAAAGTAAAATAAACGTCTCTGCAGGATTCCATGGCTCTTGGCCAACTACTTTTTAAGATTTCATTAGTTGGTATTAAAACATTTAAGGCGAAATTGTGTTGTCTACTAGGAACTGGGATACACACAAAAAGAGAAAATCCTAATACGAGCTGACCTATTTCACTTAGAATAGTGTCATTATCCGTCGATATTAAAAAAGTCGAATCTTTAAACAATGCAGATTACAGCATCTCTCCTATTATGAGTTCAGTTTCAGAATAATTTAATCACTTGAATGAAAATTGCAGGTATTTTAAAACTTATTTGGCAATTTTAACATAGTTTATATAACATAGGGTATATAGAGTAGGGTGATGTGTAAGAATTGTTATCATCAGACTAAGGGTTAGTGAAGACTTTCACTAAGTATGCTGGAAATATTTGTCTTCTGTCTGCTCGAACGATATCTCGAGATAAAATTGAGCTATAAACAAAGTTATGCATAAAGCTTCATTTCTTATAGGACATTTTGAGTTTGATTATGGTGCATGCAACTCAGTAGGATTTGGCTAAACGTTAGCAAATATTAGCTTTCCACAGAATACTTCTAGATGGGAGTGATGTAGACTTGAAATTTCGTATGAAACTTCAGCGAAGTTACCTTGTATTATATAAGTAGATACAATTTTAGTGTACAAACTTAAACAAGAACAACATAAAATTATACATTAGTCAATCTGAAAAGTCTTACTCGTGCTCGATAAAGAGTAACTCCCTTAATTATATGCGTTAACATTACGCATCATTAAAACCGTTGCTAACACTATTAAAAGAGGATTGAAATGTTTCTATTTTGCTAGAGAGATTTTTTGTTAAGTGAAATTAAAGTAACAATATTAATCTAGGTTAACAATAGCGACATTTCGATCTGCCAGTCTGTAATTTTACTTTCTGATAATTCCTAAAACGGTTAGGATACTGCATTGTAGCATTGTATTTTGCTCCGATATTTGAATAACTAGCAAAATAATGTTTTGAGTGCGGGACTAAAAATATGATCTTTACTAGTTTCTATTTTTCTTAATGGTGGCTAAAATTTGGTATTTGACTGTTAGACTGTATATTTGTTCTGCATTTACATAGTACAATTGTAATGTTATGTTTAATTCAATTAGGAAGGCATCAACATGGTCCTTTAATGATTAAATACGAATATTTGTATACCCAACATTTTGTTCCAAATCTAAGCAGTTGAATTTATTCAAGGAAAGCTAACCTTATATTATCTTAATAATAAAGATGTTTATATGTTTGTTCTGCATTGTAATGTTATGTTTACTTCAATTAGGAAGGTAACAAGATGGTCCTCATGTTTTGAAATATCAACAATTTCGTGCACATCTAAGCAGTTCAAGGAAAGCTCCATTTGTGTTACAAAAGAAATAAAAGGAAGGATGACAATGTCGGTGGTGTGTGGCAGAGACGCGTCGCTTTGTCATCTCTCCTGACAGTTCCAGTGTCAGCTGTACCACAAATGTGTAACTCAGACCCGTCTGATTTCAGCTTTAGTGGAAATCGTTCACTGATCACGTTTTAAACTTTCACTCCGACAGATGCTACTGCCAAATTACACAGACTACTTGCGCCATCCATTAGGGTAGGTTTCATGTTACTGGTTCAGAATTCAGGCTTCACGAACACTATCAAACAGTTTATGGAGTGAATTTAAATAATATCCTTTACTCCTATATATGTCACTCGTAATGTATTGCATTGTTTAATTTACTAAATTCGGACTAACTAATGTAGAATTTAAACATAGTTCTATAAGACAACAAAATTATTAGAAGAGCTATTTCAAACACGTAAATATTGCCCGACTTACGTATTATTACGTAATAAAACATTAATTATTTAATTTACTAAGAGACATTGCAGTTCTAATAGGCTTTTCAATAGGTATTGACCAAATACATTATATAATAACAATTCCACCAATAACTCATTATATGAAAACTTGTTCAATACAGTACAAGTAAAATACAAAGACAGTTACAAAAGAAAAAAGATAAGGACGTAAAAAGTTGATGGAAGTGTTCTCTGACACGGACGTGAATTTGTTTATGCAAATGGGAGTGTTTTTGAAACCCCTAAACTACAGATTAAAACAAACATAATTGTAATATTTTGTTATTGTATACCTATTTAAGAGAGACTATTTAAAGACTAGAGACCGTCTTAACATTATGGAGCTAAAATTGATTTTAAATGGTGATAATGACAATAAGGTGACGGAATGACTTATAATTAAAAAAGTTCGAGATGATTCACAAGGGGATTTTTTAATGCTTTACATCAATATTTATAGAAAAATTACGTACGAGCCAAATTCTAAATATTTTCATATTTTATCTGTTCAAAAAAGGTCATACATGTGCAATTGGGAATTACGTAGGGCGTCTTTGATATTTTTTGTAAGGATACCGTTTAAAAGCTTACTTACTAAAGGTAAAATATCGTGACTTCAGAATCAGTATGAGGCGTGATTTTAAAAAGGGCGATTCCCATCATTTTACAATATATTTACTCAACTTACATGGTGCTCTTAAAATTTGTGAAAAACTAGTATTGTTTTTTATTTTCGTACGCTTACTGCAAGATTGGCTGGAAGGTCTTAATTTTAAGGTCTTCAAGCTTAGTTTATCCATACAAATTATAAATTATTTAAAAAATTACTATATTGATTTGAATGCGGGGTGTGATGTCCAGTAGTAGTCATGAATTCAGAGACAACGATGGGCCTCATTCACGGTTGTATTTAGAGAACAATCATGTTTTCTCTTTTCACAAATGATTAGTCAGATATTTTAGTTGTCTGTTGAAACTTTGAAATGTATTACTATAAACAGCCGACATTGTTAGCAGAGCTGTTGTCGGGGGTTGTTGTTGGGGTTGTGTTGTTGTGTTGTGTGTGTTGTTGTTGTGTGTGTGTTTGTTGTTGTTGTTTGTGTGTGTTTGTTGTTGTTGTTTGTGTGTGTTGTGTTTATTGCTGTTTTTTGTAGCAGAGCTTCAACCTGGGGTTGTGTAGAAGATGAAAAAGTGAAATCAGTGCTTTAATATTTTATCAAAAGGATCTTTCGTACCACTATGTGTATGTGGCTCATATTGAAAGTAACTCTGAAAACATATATTTTCATACCCTAAAGATAAAATAAAATACTCATAAAGTATTACCTTTACCGCAGTGCATGTTACCCTATAAATTATCAATAAAGGCGTTCTATGGTGCAGGGATTGGAAGCGGTCAAATATATTTCGAAGCAATAGTGAAGTAGGAAGGCGGATGAGTGATGTAGAAAAATGATATAAAATACAAAAATATAAATAAAATATTTTGTTATTTTACATCAACTATCAGATTGAAAATGTACAAATTGGAATCAACAAGTACACAAGGACAAATTAAAAATGTCTTTAACGAACAATCTAAATAATTATTATGGTCACAATAATTAAAGAATAACTTAATTTTATAGCAATATTTAAATCAAAAGAGAGCAAAAACTACACAATTACACCCATATCAATAGACAAACAAACAGATACATACACATATCCATCTAAAAAGCAAAGCTATAATTATGTTTCCCGGTCAGTTTCTAATCGTTATTCATTGTTTTCTTAAACAATATTTCACATTTTTGCCCTCTGGTTATTAATTGGTATTCAATCAGCACCCTTAAGGTAATAGCTTGACATGACCAGAAAAAAATAATAATATAAAACACCAAAATATAAAAACTTACATTATTCGACTATAACCGGCAATTCTTTCCCTTGATCAACGGTTTCTAATTTAAGTAAATTGATTTCACACGGGTTCTTATTCATCATGAGACAGTATTTACATTATCTATCTGTACAGGAACTCCTACTGACAAGGTCAAGGTCGTGGGTCAAGTACTGCCCTCACAGTCCGCTTCGCCATTTCTCCTTCTACAACATTCATCTTCCTTCCTACTTCACCATTGCTAAAAAAAATATATTTGACCGCTTCCAATCCATGCACCATAGAACGCCTTTATTTATGACTTTTCAATTATAAGGTAACATGCACTGCGGTAAAGGTAATACTTTATGAGTATTTTAATTTATCTTTAGGGTATGAAAATATATGTTTTCGGAGTTACTTTCAATGCGAGCCACATACGCAAGGGTCTTTTGGTAATATATGGAAGCTCTGATTCCACTTTTTCATCTTCTACACAACCCCAGGTTGAAGCTCTGCTACAAAAAACAGCAACAAACACAACACACACAAACAACAAAAACACACACACACACACACATAACAACACAGAACAACAACAACACACACAACACAACAACACACAACACCAACAACAACCCCCGACAACAGCTCTGCTAACAATGTCGGCTGTGTATAGCAATACATTTCAAAGTTTCAACAGACAACTAAAATATCTGACTAATCATTTGTGAAAAGAGAACATGATTGTTCTCTAAATACAACCGTGAATGAGGCCCATCGTTGTCTCTGAATTCATGACTACTACTGGACATCACACCCCGCATTCAAATCAGTATAGTAATTTTTTAAGTAATTTTATGTTTGTATGGATAAACTAAACTTGAAGACCTAAAAATTAAGACCTTCCAGCCAATCGTACAGTAAGCGTACGAAAATAAAAAAAAATACCAGTTTTTCGCTAATTTTAAGAGCACCATGTAAGTTGAGTAAATATATTGTAAATGATGGGAATCGCCCCTTTTAAAATCACGCCTCATACTGATTCTGAAGTCACGATATTTTACCTATTACAACAAAGTCTTAGTAAGTAAGCTTGTAAACGGTATCCTTACGCAAAATATCAAAGACACCCTATGTAATTCCCAATTGCACATGCATGACCTTTTTTGAACAGATAAAATATTAAAATATTTGGAATCTGACTCGTACGGAAATTTTCTATAAATAAATATTGATGTAAAGCATTAACAAATTCCCTTGTGAATCTTCTGGAACTTTTTTGATTATAAGTAATTCGGTCACCTTATTGCCATTATCATTATTTAAAATCAATTTTAGCTCCGTTATGTTAAAACGGTCTTTAGTCTTTTAATAGTCTCATTTATTATTAAATATTCAGCTTAATGGACACAGTTATAAAGCATATAGAAACTTTGTAAAGTATCAAATTGTGTTACCCATTCAATCGATGTTAGTTTGCCAGTTTGTTTATCAATGTTAATTTCAATGATATTCATCTCTGCCCAAGGTTGCATTGTAACAGTAAAGGGAAGCATGAATCCTGTATATCTTACCATTAATACTGACCTTGAATTTTATTATTGAAATTATTGAGAATTATTGAAATTTCACAACAACAACAATGTCAGAAAGTAAAAAAAACCTTCAGGAAGCATTTTGTGATACAATTAGTAAGGAATATAAGAAGGAAATATCAATAAAGAGCTCAGACATCAGATGTGAAAGATGAAGAGCAACTATAAAGGAACTTCTTTTGATTTGTTCTCTTGATTGCGGAAAATCTTAAAACGACATTGTCTGCAGTACCGCAGAGTATTTCTGATCTGATAAAACAAATCCATTTCCAGAAAATGTACCAATCAGCCGGGATATTCTGTTGTATTGCGTAATACCAGAAATTCAACTGTAATTTAATGATAAAAAACAGTAATTATTTTATATTAGGTGAGCTTTAGCAAATGTGAGTCAGTCACTCTTGAGACTGGAATATTCTAAGTTCTGTATGAAAACCATTTTAATGGACAAAATTTTAAATGTCAGTTCGCAGGATACATCGAGAACGACATGATATATAGATCTGACATTTTGCATGCAACCTCAGCTCAGCCAGTAACAAACAAGTAAGGCACTCATATTTTGTATTAAAAAAAATGAAGTATTTTACTGTATTTCATTATTTAGCATATTCATAAAGGTACTGTGTAAAGGAAAATTACAATTACAACTGCAATTTACCTTCTAACTCTTAGCACACAGGAAAACAGCAGAGAAATTGTGGCAAGGTGGTAAATCGCGTACTTGCCACAAAGAATTTGCCAAAAACCTGTCAGACCAAAGTTGACCAATGTAACCTTTTTGATTGTAAACTACAATAATATAAATGATAAAATTGTGCAATATACGAGTATATTTTAGGAAGTGCAGATGTATTGTATAGAAGGGTTTACGACATACCTTGTTAACAATTTGTTTTGAAAACATTAAACGAAAATAAAAAATTAGATCGTAAACGAATTTCAATAATATTAAAACTTGCAAAACATTTATCAGGAAAAAAAGTTAATACATCATAATACGAGTATCTAGGTAAATGCCAAACAGAAAACCCCTATTAAAACAAGACAGCAACAGTAGACTAGCCGGTAACAAAATACACAAACCTGAGAACTCTGGTCTAGAAGTTACCGTGACGTAATTACATTTGATAGTAACTCTAGAGTTGCAATATTGTTGGAACATCGGTTAGTTTACTCTGAGTAATCCTTCTTTATATTTCGACCATAAGGATGCTGTAATATTAAACAATAAGTCTACTTTAATACCATAAAGCATTAATATTTAAATATATTAAAAGATCAAGAATGGTTAATAAAGTACTTTTATTGTTTGCCACGTACACAAGAAAGCAAAGTTTGTAAATAAACTGATAAGTTATACATAAAACAAATATACAGTTTGAGCTATCTACAAGAATAGGTTATAACCAAACAAACTTAGGGACAAAAAACATTGATCAAAGTGCGAACACGTTTAGAAACAAAAAACTGGATAAAAATGTACAATTTTACACAATTTCAGTAACTAAGGGTAGAGTTTTTGATAACAGTCCTAAAAGTTTCAAATATAGTAGTTATAGTGGGGATGTATTTATGAAATAAACGATGATTGATTGATGACGTGAATGTTGTGTTTATGTTAAGTTCACGTTCCCCTTAGTGCAAAGTAAGGAATCTGACAAGGTACTAAAACATTTTAGTGCACTTAATTGTCCACGTGATAAGCAGTGAGAATCCCTATTCACATTGATCACACTATATTGTTTTTATTTTGTAGTCTAGGTGTCTCTAGTGTGGGAACGATATAAAGCTTTTGAAAACATTTTCAGATTCTTCGTCACCGACTTTCATAGATAGCTTCCGACGAATATGAAGTCAGATTCCAGGAGTCTAGTCTGTGACAGCGTCATACTAGATACACTGCAGTAAGGTAGGTGACCTGGAGCAAAATTGTTCTAGTTTCAAATACCTTCTAACCACATTAAATGATTATTGCTATCAATAAATAATCAGATACTCCAGACTGATCTTCATAAATAATGAAATATATAGTGTACTATTATGACTATAAAACACAAACCACACAATGTATTAAGTATAAAACCTGAGTGATATTTCTAAACTTTCCAAAACAACTTTTTTACTGTAATATTTTAATTATTTATACAATAATAAATTAAACTTTTAAAGTTAAATTTTGGTTTATTTGTACGCCTATTAAAGGTTTATCTATTTTGATAAAACTTTAATATTAAACCAAAACTAGAACAATAAAATTAAAATTAAAGTGCTATTACTTATATATACTTCTAGTTTTAACAAATGAAAAAGTTTTGATCCAAACAAGCCCGGTATATAGCGAAACAGTATTAAATATTTTAGCGTAGTTATTTGCTAGGGAAGGTTTCATTACACGTTTGTCTTACAGATTTTATATAAAAAGGGTTTATCATACTAAATACAACATTTAATTAAAATTGCAAATATGAGCTGTCTTATATGAAAGTTAAAAGCTATAGCTAAAATAAACCGAAAAATTAATTAGATTTTTGTATTATCAGAAATAAGTTATTGCTCTAACATGTACGTACAGGAAAATATTGTACAGTTTTATATAAATGTTTTAGCAATATATTTTATCTCCTGCATTTTTTAAGTACTCATTAGCGTATCATTATGCAAAGGGGAAATGTTTCACGCGTAAAAAAATTCTTGAGAGCATTTAAAACAGATGCAAGCACATGTTTTAATTATCATACATATATTTTATACAATTTAAAATTGTTGAAAAAACAGAAGAAGACGTAGAAAAAGTGAGGGAATATAATGAAGAATATAGTTCACGGTACAGGAAGTAGGGAGGGGAGGACGCCCGGTCCCATGAGGAATGTGTGTGTGGAGTTATCATTCCCTGGGCGGCCAGTTACATTTACTGGACAAAAGGCTTTTCAGTGTGGCGGGGATTTTTCGACAGCCAAATCCCACTTCACCAATTACGAGTACGGCTCGCAATCAAAATCCTTTATCTTCTTATTACAGTAAACTTAAAATATTTATAAAACATTAAATGTTCAGGAATGATTACGATAACATTTTAGAATTCTTTTCACGAATTACTTACTCCTTTCATGCTTTAGTTAAAACGTCCGAAAATTTATAAAGAGTTAGCTGCGTCAATCAGCGTATTGCTGGAATGACTCATCCTAAAATTTAGGGCAATTACTTGCTCTGAGTACTGATTTAATACCAAACTATCATGTTCGTTGTACGGTGAAAACTAAACAGGTCAAGCACATTCATCCTGGACTGTAAATAATTTATTTCTCATTATGGTGTGACGTGAGTTGGGCGTAAGTAATAGAGAATTAAATAAATGAGGTTGGTATTATCTTAAACTGTTCTAATCAAATATAAACTTTAAAATACTGCAATATTAATAAGCAGCAAAAAACTGTAACTGTAAATCCGTCACTGCACAAAACTTGTAGGTGAGACTAATTCTACAAATTTCCGAAAATTCAAATTGATAAAGCGTTGACCTGTTCTGATCACATTAACAGCGTCTGTTAAAAGTTCTCTTCTGCGATTTTTTGCTTTACGAAACCTTGGAAAATTATGTTCTTAGAATGTATTAAAAAACTGCTTACTTTGGCCAGGTAAATCTGAATTTGTCTTATGATCTGAGATTGTAAGGCATCTGTTCTAAATACAATTTTGAAGATTATAGGTCAGTCAGATTTTGGGATATCTTTCGGACAGACGTACATATATAATTAAATTCTTCCAGCCCCTAAATTGATAGACTTCACGAACGCTTATCTATTTATTTCACTGTATGTAATGTAACAATAAATAAAAGTAGAAACATAGTTGGATGAAATGTAAGTACAAGAGGGAAGGATTGTTATTTTACTTTAAAATAAATTGTTGTTAACTACAAAAAAATGTATTATTATTATTACCATATATGATTACGTGAATGATATAATTATTACAGAATTCTAGGAATGTTGTGATTTCTGCAATCCTTGACACTATTAACGTTTTGTAATGTCTGAAAACAAGTTCCATCGTTAACCGAACCTAATTACCACCCTCACCCATCCACTCCAAGATAATCGGCTGGAAGTGGCGCTACCGGAAGTTTATCTATCGCCTAATTACATTCAAGCCAAGGCGGATCCTCGGAGGTAACGCAAAATATTGTTCTACGCCAAAGTTATGGAGTCAATTCAGTCTATAGGTTGTTTCTCTAACTTCACTAATATATAATAAACTTTCTCACAATATAACATTACAGCGTTTTGAAATTATTTACTTTTTAGTGATTGTTCAAGAAGAGTATTAATTTAAACTTTAAAATGGCACTGAAAAGTGTAAACATTTGGAACAAGTAGAGAAGTAACATATGGTTTTAAAGACAAGTTATTTGAAAGAAACAGATGGAGATTTAAATATACATCCTACACCATAATTATTAAAATACTTTTGTACATTTTTTGGATGATAAAAAGATCTTACCCCCTTTCAAAAGGGGAGGGGGTACCAGTGGGTAACTTTAAGTTTTTAATAAACAACCCCTATCTTGTCACACGTTATGTTAATGTCTATTGAATAAAAAAAACAATGCAATTAATAAAACATCTCTACGACGTTCCTGGCAACAGTTATGGGCAAATAACTCCTTACATTGTAATGGCTCTTAGAAAAAGACACTTTTTACTAAAACTATCAACAACAATTTGATATTACGTAAAGGGATAAGCTGGGCAACTCAAAGACTTACTAAAAGATAGCATATCAGCAAATATTGATACCTAAACACCTATATTGGTTGATGATTTAAATATTGATATTGATTAGATTATGTTTATATAAGCAAGACATTGGTATTGTCTCATCAGATTATTATTGTTTGCTTTATTTACCCATAACTTTTGCATGCAACGTCTTAGAGATGTTTTATTCGTGTCATTATATGCTTTGGACCTTTTCTTTGAGAATTATACTTATACAGTTGTTTCAAAACTTTCATCACAAACTATTAAGATATTGCTCCAGGGACGAGGAGCAAAAAAGTTCAAAACACCCAATTGTCTATATCTTTTCATTTACTGTCGTCTGACTGTTTGTTTCTTTTTACATTATACTTTCAACGAGAAACTAACGAGTTTTAACCAAAATGTATGCTTTATTTTCTTGGACATATAAAGCATATAATTTACCACTATATATATATATATATATATATATATATATATATATATATATATATATATATATATATACTACTGTAACATATAATAAAATTAACTTAAATTTTATATTTCGATAACACGGAAAGGAGTATAGGTTATTGGCGATTTTGAATCAACGACTTTAGGTGGTCCATAACGATTTTCTTCAATCGTCCAAGAATCAATATTTCAAGAATCAAAGTTATAATAGTAATTTTATCAAAACTTTATCATATCACTCTAAAATTTCATTATTGTTAGTAAAATTAGTATTTGTCAAAATATTTTTCTTTAAATATTTTAAATGCCAGCCATTTTGTGATTTAAGTAACAAATGCGAACAAAGTATATATAATAACTCTGTCCACAACGGTACTGATTACTACACTACCCAAAATTAATAATAAATTACAACACAATAATTAAGGAAGATAATTGGAGCTGTGTCACTGGTAACAACACAGAGGATAACACAAAACAGTGAGCGGTGCCCTGGATGTTACCATGGCGTAATTATATTTGATGGTAACTCCAGAGTTGATGCTGCAATATTGTTAGAACATCAGTTAGTTTACTCAGAGAACTTCTTCGTTTCCTTCAACGCAAACATTTGGCAATACTGTGCAATTTATCTGAGTCGTTAACCTCAAAATATTTAAATATTTACAATCAATAAACTTGAGTAAATACCAGGAAGTTTTTTATTCTTCCCGTTCCTAGCTTTTACTAAATTATTGATTGTGAATACATAAAACTCTTGTAAAATACGTGCGTACCAAGATGTGTGCAGGAAACAAATACATCAATTATAAAAAAATATTGTTTAAAAAGTAATTGTGTGGTTTAAAACAAACTGTGCTCCGAGTACATAACAAGAAATATATAACTAAAACACGCGTGGATGAACGACCTGCTCTGATTTGGGTAATTCGACACGGTCTGGGAAGGTTGGCGAGGATTTCATCAGACATTGATGTATATGATACATCAGGTCAGGCGAGATTGTGGTTGAAATGAAACGGGGAATGTACTTCCCTTGGGGAAGACAGACATTGTGTATCTTGGCTCAGGTTTCTCCGTATGTTTAAATTGTATCTTACAAAATTCTAAAATTTAATTGATTAAATACATTCTTACCGAAACTTTGCTGAGAATCGGTGAAACCTATTATTTGATATAGTAGAAAAGTTCAGTGTGTGTTTGTCTGTCCCCAGGATATCTCGAGAAACCAAACTGACCAGTAGACTTGATAATTTGGGTGAAACTTCATTTCTATGTAGGCAACAGCGAGTTTAATGATGGTGCTAGTCACCCTATACTATTTTTCAGAGCGGTAGCGATTGTGTTTACATTGGCACCATAAAGGCAATGAGAAATAAATTTAAAATAAATAAATTGATATGGAAACTGTCTACAATCATATGACATCATATCACGTAAACTACATATTTCAATAAACAACCATTGTGACGACGTAATGCCTTTTATTATTTAAACATTGCTATGGAAACCAAACTTAACTTACAAAAATGTGAATATTTTATGTGGCAAGATAGCTCGAAAAAATATTATCAAACTTTCAATTTTGCTAGAATAAAATTTTGAAAAGAATAAAAATAAGCAGGCCAAAAATGAGTTCTATGATGGTTCATGCACATCAGTGGGATTTATTTATTTATTTTGACGCCTAGTAGGCTGTCAAAATTACTCTTGTCTAACGCGAAAATCTCTTATGTGTGATTGCCTGCCTGTATCTCTGGAGGCCAAACATCACAAGAATCAATTTAACTATAGTTTAAAAGTTTACATCCAGTTTCAGCAAAACATGTTACGCGATACTTGGTGCTCCTACCTTAGATAAATATACATAATTCTTATTGTTTTGCTGATTACCGTTCTCTACGAAGAGTAGGAAGAAAACTCTTTTTTAAACTGATATTGACACGAAAAGAAGTAGCATAGTGGAAGAAGTGTTTGTCAGATAATACATCGCGAACCCCATCACTAATTTTTTCTGAGGAAAAACGTATGACCTGAATGAGTTACGTTTTATGTTTCTGAATGATTTCGTGAATTGCTAAAATTCTAGTTAATTAGATCAAATGCTCGGTTACAATGTAATTGGCAGAGTAAAGTAATGGGGCCAGCAATAATGTAGACGTATAACAGTAAAGCCTAATTTATAATGAAGGAGACATGGTTTAATACAAAACCCAGCCAGTAATGCTACAGCCCATTCATTCATTACTCCGCTATAACCAACCACAACCGCAAACCAACCGTATATTTCGCACGCATTAGCTTTACAAACTCGAGTATTATCTTAATTGGTTGGCACGTGGCCAATCTACACGACTTATATCATCTTACCTGTTCCGTGTAAAAATATTTTACAATCAAAATCCTTTTTACAAATCTCAAAAATATTTAGTAACTTTACTGATTTGTACATATAAGATTAAATTCAACTAATACTGGCACAAATCTAATCATAAAAACCATTCACACATGTATACAAGTTTGATTTATCTAATATTAAACCTATCAAAAATGTGAAATACTTAAGCAATTAATTAAATATCTGCCAGAAGAGACTACAGTTTCATGCACAAACTTCTGGAATGTAATATTCCAAACAAACGTGGTTAGCATTTTATTGTTTTACAGATTTTAGATATATTTTATCCCGGTACATGAAATATATTTGCACTTTTTTATACAAAAGAAAAGAACATATTTTAGAAGTTATTTGTTTTAAAATTGCCTTTGAGTAAGTTTAACACGTTTGCACCTGAGCGTAAATTTAATTTGTGTTTATGTTAATATTTATTCTTAACAATTGATTGTTGTGACTTGATAGATTGATAATCCTTTACATGAAAGTTGAATTTAGTTATTAATCAGTTTTTTAAATATGAATTTATCCTCTCATTAACATAATTATTTATCAAAATATTTTCTTAAGATCATATAAGAAGGATATAAGATCAATGGGGCTCCTGGTATTAAATAAATACTGACTTTATCTCATCATCAACCAATGATAAGATACGATTACGAAGATTCATACTTTGTGAGACAAGGATGGGAACTACTACCTAGGTAGATGGAGACGTAACAGGGAAAGAAGTTTAAAAAACTGAAAGATCTCAAAAACACGTACTGAATACAACATCAAAACAAATATTTCTATGCAGCCTGTAAAAGATATATTATTAATTATATAAGTAAACATACTGATGAAGCTATATCACAAAATGGAAATTGGAAATGGTTCGAATTAGTAAAGAAAATGTGTATCAATCCTAGTACCAAATCAGTTTTTCATTTTAAATTATTGAAAATCACTTATATACCACATAAGAAACAACAATCAACATTACGTTGATCTACTTTATATTTTTCTAAGATTTTTCCAAGAAATATGTTTTATATTTTTAAATAGGAAGTACAGACAAATGTAAAACAAATATAGAAATTCTGCAAGAAATATTAATATGCATATAGTTAAAATGATCCAAAACTTAAACTGCTATACAACGCCGTTGCTAATAAAATAATTTAAAGGATTTCCCCACTTGTTATTCACAGAAATGTATACATATATTATAATATTGATTTTACAATAAGATCTATTTAATAAAGTGTATAAAATACCATCTGTTATAGAAGTACATACGAATGTACAACAACTGTTACAGTAATATTGCAAATAAATTTTAAAATGTATGTCGTTAAAGTTATTCAAAACAAAACACAACGCAGTTGTTATTAAAATAATATACATAATTCCACTTGTCATTCACAGAAATGTAAACATCTTTATAATAATGAAGTTTACAACAGCATCTATTTATGAAAGTGTTTTAAATACCATCTGTTATATAATTACAAACGAATGTACAACAACTATTATACTACTTATGCTAAGAAATGTTAACATGTGTGTCGTTAAAATTATTCATAACAAAAAGTGCTATACAACGCAGTTGTCATTTAAATAATAAACAAATTTACACTTGTTATTCAAAGAAATATATACATCTGTTATAATGTTTAAGATAGCAACAAGATCTATTTAAGAAAGTGTTTAAAGTACCATCTGTTATAGAGTATAGACGAATGTACAACTATTACATTAATTTTGCAAATAAATCTTTATATGTATTTCGTTAAAAGTATCCAAAACAAAACGTAATTATACAAATACAAATACGAATTATAAAACTCAATTGTCATTAAAATAATAAAAATATTTCCACTTGGTATTCACAAAGATGTATACATGCGTTATAATAAATTGTTTATAATACGTTCTTTTTAATACAATGTTTAAAATACAATCTGTTATAGAAGTATAGATGAATTTACATCTTTACTATTATAGTAATTTTGCAAAGTTTTTGTTTTGTTTTTGTATATATTTCGTTTAAATTATATACAAAACAAAATGGCATATACAATGCAGTTGTCATAATAATAATAATATCAGGATTTCTACTTGCTATACAAATAAAAGTAAACATCCGTTATAATATTAAAGTTTACAATAATATCTACTTAAGAAAGTGCTATAAATACCATCTGTTATATAATTACGCATCATCTGTGAACTGAGAGAGGGACAGGTCACGGTTTCGTACGGTACACGTCACAAGCCCGGTCACATGTCAAACTAGCTCAGCGATGACGTGTGACAACTTCATTAGACGCCGTCTGCTCCTGTCGACTTTGTTTAGTTATTGTACAGTGGCCAGTCGGGGCTCATTTCATTTTTATTCTAAAAATAGCTTCGGAATAACTTAATATACAGGCTGTACCGTAACTCTCTGGACAAAGGTATACCACGTTATTGCTCAGGACAAGACAAACATATTTCACGTACCATATGAACATGGGTCTCCGATGCTTAGTTTCCCATCTGTCTGTCTGTGATTGATTGTTATAAAAAATTAATATTTTAAAAAGTAATAAATATAATTATACCAAATTTGGTTTACAGGTTTATAATAACAAGGCCAGTTACATAAAGTATTTTCTAAATGAAGGAAATTAAAACGTTTAAACTTTGAATATCTTAGAAACTAGCATTTGTTCTTAAGATATGCAAGAGTAACCGTTATTAAAGGATTTTATCACAAATGATGACACCAAAATTAATTATATCCAATAATAAATTACATATTTAGATCAAATTTACTGTGACAAGACATGACCCACAATGTGGGTGATTGTCATAAAATCTTTCTGAATTCTAAAGAAAAAAAGATATTCAAAAATTAAAAATTTGATGGCCGACATGTTGAAATTACTAAAGATAATTTCATGATATTCTTTTCAGTTATTAGCGATGTTATCATAAACATTTGAGTCAAATTTGATAGTAATTTATTACTTTTTAAGATACAAATTTTTTAATAAAATACACATAGACAGACAGATTGGAAACTAAACATCGGAGACCCAAATTCATATGGTGAAATATGATCCTTTGTCTTGACCGTGGAATACCTTTGTCCAGAGAGTTACGGGACACCCTGTAAAAGCCTTAGTATTGAATTATAAGTTGTTTAAATCTCAAAAAAACATAGCTGAACTTAATTTGATTAAGAATCAAACTAAATTTAAAATATACCAAAGAAATTAATAACTTTTGAAGTAAGTATAAGGGCAGAGGACTGTAAGGGCTAAGTAGAAATAAAGGGTTAACAATCATCTGATTTAATGATAAGATTGTATAAACTGATCGCTCATATTAAATAAAATCTTCTGTCATTTAGTTCGAGCTTTTTGGAAGGAAAATTTAACAATTTGGGACTAACGTATAAATTTTGTATTCATACAAAACACATAATGGAGTTTCAACAGTGTGTAAACGTCGATGATTTAAGATAAGATAACTATTTCCATATTTTAATTAACTAAATCCATTAACAATCATCGCTCTGAAATAACAGTCCAATAATTACGCAGTCCAAGCACAGACGAACAAAGGTGTACATTTCTCACATAAAGGCAGAGTTTGCTTTACAAATCTCAAGGGGAGGCGTCAAAAACAGCTTGCTCTTGACTTCTGACGCTTACTTTAAATTTGCATGCAGTTCCCAGGTACCGAACTGTGAGGGTGGGGAAGCGTTCAGGGATACGTGCTCAAAGTAATGACGGTTCCTTTGTCAGTTTTTGTTCTCGGAAATAAAAGATTCCAGGTAACAGTTCCTGACCGAACGCAGACATTGGATAGTTGAATAATAATATAAATTTAAATTTTTTTATATTCAAAACATTACAACGTATATTAAGAATATAACTTAATGCATCTTTAAGAGAAGTTTTTAAGGAAGACTAATTGAGCATCGTGTTCTTTATTACTGCACCAGTACCTAAGTCGACTTGCGGTTGAAGACATTGCAATTTGTCTAAGAAATATAAACAACAGGTAAGAAATGTTACAAACTAACTAGAAAGGTTGTCCTATAAAAAAAGGTGTCGCGTAAAGGCTTCAGTAAACGTAATGCAAAGTCTACCAAGAGCTCATTTCATTATTTAGTGCCTGTAGTTATAATAGCAGCCGTTTAACTATTTTACGTGACTTGTAAAACCCTGTATCGAAGTTTTGACTTTAACCCACAATTACAAATATAAAATAACTCATACTTACTTTTTGATTGTTTCCTTGCCTTATCAGCTTCATTCATACAGTTTCTAAATATTACCTTATTCTATGTATGCTACATCATGTGTTATTTAAAAAACATTTCGTAACGTCTGAGCGAAATTTTCCGCGTCTTGCTTACAACAAGATGGCGGACATTGTTTCAGCTACTGTAATACTAGTTAAAATGCATAGTCCATATATTGTCTTATGTAGTCTATAGTTTCAGTGGTATCTATACGCGAGGTATGTTGTATATATATCCCGATTTTGTTGCGGGGGTTTAGAGTTATAAATTTGCGTCTTGGCATATTAAAGTTTTGATGTCAACATTAATTTTTATGTGATCTTAATTTATTTTTCATTGAATGGTACAAAAGTATGGACAAAATGGAAAAAACAAAAGGAAACTCGGTAAATAAATTAAGGAAGAAATGAGTCTACTTGGTAGAACGTAGCTCCTTAAAACTTGTAATATTTTATTAATAAAATTAGCGTTGAAAACACTAGAAACGGAAATAAATGAGGAAAGCAATGCAAATAAGGATAACGGTAAAGATCCTGGGAGTACAATACTGACCCTTGTAACTCTCCTACGGTTCCCTAGGGTACGGTGAAATTGCTGACCCAATATAGCCCAGCTCTAGCTGTCATGTCTCAGGTAATCCAAACAATATAGTTCACCCAGCTGCTACAGAGAAATATAGTTGTGCGCCTTGTGTAGTCTAAATCTGTGTACCAGAACCGTTAAGAAGTCAGAGACAAGTAATGACGCACGATAATACGATGGTACATGGTGCAACTTTAATTATCAAAGCGCAATTAAGCCCATATTATGAGGATAAGATTATTTATGTATTATTATTATGTAGACATTTAAATTCAAATCAAATTGTATTAATTAATATATGCTGATATTTTTGTTTTACACAAATTTTTATACCATGTGAAATAAATGAAATCCTCCATTTTTGTATGCATTAATTGAACCGCTTTCTGCGATGTATAGAAGCGGGTATGTTAGCGGGCAGAGTACGATAGGCGGACCCGGTTTTAACATCGCTTATTACAATCATCCATACTATATGTATTGTATTAAAGTTGCATGTTAAGTAAAACGTAATTACATAATTAAGTTGAGTTAGAGATAAGTAACAACGCACAATAATACGATGGTACATCTAGCAACAACGTAACCTTCAAAACGCAATTGGATAAGATTATTTATTTATTATTTTAACGTAGATATATACATTCAAATCAAATTTAATTAATCAATATATACCGAAATCTTTGTTTTACACAGATTGTTATATCTTATGAAATCCTTCTTTTTGCATGTATTGATTAAAACGCTCCCTGCCGTTGTCAACAGCCATCAACAGTATAGAAGACGGTATATTAGCGGTCAGAGTAAGACAAGCGAACCCGGTTTTAATATCGCTTATTACTACTATCGATACTTTACATATCGAATAATAGAACTATTGATATCAACGTATATAAAATACTAAATTAAAGTTGAATGTTTCAAATTTATTGAAATAGTTTAAAAAATTACGTAATGACATAATTTAAAAAACCATAACCATTGAGTGGTGAAAATCGAGAATATGACCTTTAGCTTTGACTATCAGAATCCCCGCGCTTTTTTCGAGGCCAACCCTTTGAGTCGGGTGGACGAGGCGGCGACTGACCCGTTCACAAGTCCTGTGACACACAAGGAATGGACAGATCAGTTGTTCCTTACCAACTACAGAGGAAAAGTCCTGTCTCTTCTCCGTGCAACTCGTGACCTGCCAACTTCCATCGTGGCAACAAAATTCCTGATTGATATCTATTGTGGGGTGAAGCCCAAAGAAATGACTCCCACAGTTCTGCTTAGCAACTGGCTTGCCGCTCTAATGCAAGTGACAATAGGTGAAGATTGCTATGGGTATCCAACGGGGTCTGCAGCTCCTCGTGCCACATCTGTCCAGACCAATAAACTCCCTGCTTGCAGCTTCATCTCGGACTCAGGTCTTGCCAGGGAGAAGGAGAAATACGGAGAGGGTCTAGAAGAACGAGAGGTATCCTCAGAGAGTCTGCTTGAGTGGCGAGGCAAGATGTTGGAAGCTTTAGGAGTTGAGGTAACACAGATTGAAGTGATCAGAGAAGTATGCTTCGTTGTGGACACAACTTTCCGGTGCGCTCAGAATGAGTGTCTGAACATATAGCAGTCAAATCCTCCCGCGCCTATCAGGGATTCACCGGCACGGAGCCCCTTTGTCTGTTTCCTCCTCCCCATGCTTCTTTCATCTCCTATGTGAGAGAAAATTTTACCACGGCTTCGGAGCAAGGGTTGAACAGACTCCTTATCAGCATGTATTCAGTGCTGCTTGGGAAGAATAACAAGTTGATAAAGGGATGGCTAGCTGCGACGCATATGCTGGCACTAGGCGGCACAGGACTTGGTCTTATAGACTGGTTCTTCAAAGTGGTCAAGGAGGCCAGCAAGCCTCCATCATATTGTCTCGGATTTTTTAATTACGGGAACATGATGGAGAGTGTGGCCCCCTTGTTCACTGGGGACAGATATCGAAGGACCAGATCACATGGCGCTGGTGTCGCCTAGTTGACGATGCGTACCTCAGCAGTTATTCCACCGCATTCATAAAACCTATGACGTGCGTCTGTGCAATCATAACCGTCAACTATGACGCCAGAGTTCTCGAAGAGTACACCCAATTCAATAATTACCGCAATATCATCGGTGCAGTATTGACTGATGCACGAGTGATTTCCAAGGAACTACTCGGAGCAGACATGGGAGGACAGTACTATGGAGCTGCCGCCGAGAGGATCATAAATAGAAAGAGAGCTTTAGAAGGATCAAGACAAGCTGTTGAGAGCGGAAGGGACTCGAATCAATCTGACACTGGAAACTCAGACGATGAAGAGGGAAGGAGGGCAGGAACGTGTCCGTTGGTATTTTAGAGGTTGTAAAAGGAAACTTAGATATGATGTCATTTAATTGATAAAGAACACGTCAAGAAAATGAACATCTTGAAACCGCCTCAGTAAACAATCTTTTATCTTAGTATTGTTTTATAAATTTAAAAAAAATTATTTATAAAACAAATTGTATTAAGAATATTAAAATTTGTATACATTTGGTGAAGATGATTTAGTTATTATTCAAATTAATTATTGTTGGTTGATTATATCGATAAATATAATAAATATAGTTTGACCATTTCCATATAAAAACAGAGCTTATCGTACTTTATCCATGTTAGCAATTACTTCGAGGGTTTTGTTATTTGTCTTGTAGGGTTCTTGAAGGTGAAATCAACAGGGGATTCCAAAATTCTCACAAAGAATCATATAAACGTGTTAGTTGCTCTTATTGAGTTAAGGCACTATGTGAAGTGTTCATTCAAAACAGCCATCTATGTTCTTGAGGTGTGACGTGTTAATAAATCCTGTTGGAACCGAATGAACCCTAAGTCTAATTCTTGAAGTCGTGGAAAAAATTGCACCAATTTATTTAATTCGGTATCAGCCTTGTAGTGCGTGTTCGCATTATGAACTCTTCCACTTCCGAGAAACGCCTCACATGAATTCCGCCAAAGACTGACATCACTTGAGAGTTCCTGCTTAGCCAACAACATGATGTGAAGATCATAAAATGAACAACGACCGGGAAGACCAAGGGAGACAGCGTAATATTGAGAAAAAAGCTGTCTGCAGGGATTGCAGGACTGAATCCCTTGCGCCTTAATGTTCTCCAGGGTGAAGGGACACCAGTTGTTTTTGACAGATTTGTCTGAAAGTACTAGTCCTTGTTACAAATGATTTCCAGTTAGGACAGGAGCAAACGGAGGTACATTGAAACGATTTAGTTAAAGAAGCATACACAAATGTTTAAACCTTTAATTAAATCTCGCCTACGAGGCAAAAATTGGAGATCTGTCACTAAGTTTCCGACGTTAAAGAAGCATACATAAATGTTCAAACCTTGACATTAAATCTTGACTATCCGAAGGAAATTGGAAATATATCACTGAGGTTCTAACGTTAAGGAAGCATACATCACTGTTGAAAACTGGACCTTAAATCTCGACTACAAGAATAAAATTGGCAATAAGTCACGAAGTTTAAAACATTAAAGAAGTACACAAAACTCATTACAGCATTAACCTTGAAACTAAACCAGAACAAAAAATTGGAGATATGTTATTGAGGGTAAAACCTTATTGAAGCACCTAAGATTCATTACAACCTTGAGCTTAAATCTCGTCCACAAAAAGAAAATTGGATAAAGTTAGTGATGTTAAAATATTATAGAAGCACACAGACTCATTACAAAATTGACCTTAAATTTCGACCAAAAGAAAAAGATTTCAGATATGTCACTGAAGTTACAACGCTAAAAAAGAACACGAGATATCCATGATCTTAAATCTTGACCAAAAGAAGAAAGTTGGAGCCTTGTGTGCTTCTTTAATGTTTAACACCAGTTACATAACTCCAATTTTCTATTTATAGCACAGATTTAAAGTCAAGGCTATAACAGTCATGTATAGTACTTTAAAGTCGGAACCTTCTCGACGGATCTCCACCGTTTGTCTTCTAGGCGAAATTTAAGGTCAATGGTGTAATAGGTTTGTGTGCTTCTTTACTATTTTGACATAAATAACATATATCAAATTTTTTTATTCTGGTCTAGATTTAAAGTCAAGGCTGTAATGAGTGTTGTGTGCTTCTTTAATGTTTTAACCTTCGTGATATATCGCCAATTTTAGTCTTATAATCGAGATTTAAGGTCTAGTTTTCAAAAGTGATGTATGTTTCTTTAACGTTAGAACCTCAGTGATATATTCCCAATTTTCTTTTGATAGATGAGATTTAATGTCAACGTGTTAATAATTATGTATGCTTCTTTAACCTCGGGAGCTTAGTGGCGGATCTCTAATTTCTTGTAAACAAAATTTAATGTCAAGACCGTAACCTCAGTCACATGTCTACAATTTTTCTTGTGGTCGAGATTTAAGATAAAGGTTGCAACAGTTATGCATGCTTATTTAACGTTAGAACCTTAGTGATATATCTCGAATTCTTTTTTAGTCGAAATTTGTGTATTATATGTCACCGTAGTGACATATCTCCAATTTCCTACTTATAGTCAATATTAAAGGTCAAGGTAACAAATTGCCTTGTGTGTTTCTTTAGCGTTGTAACTTCAATGACGTAACTCCAGTTTTTTTCTTGTAGTCTACATTTAAGGTCAAGGTTGCAACGAGCCTTGTGTGCTTCTTGAGCGTTTTAACCTCAGTGACATATCTCCAATGTTTTCTTGGAGTCGAGATTTAAGGTCAAGGGTGTAATAAGTCCTTTGTGCTTCTTGAATGTTTTAACCTCAGGGACGTAATTCCAGTTTTCTCCTTGTAGTCAAGATCTAAGATCAAGGATGAAACGAGTATTGTGTGCTTCTTTAGCGTTGTAACTTTTTTTTTTTCTTGTAGTCTACATTTAAGGCCAAGGTTGCAACGAGTCTGTTTTGCTTCTTTAATAATTTAACATCACTAACACAACTCTAATTTTATTCTTATGGTTAAGATTTAAGGTCAAGGTTGTAATGGGTCTTTTGTGCTTCCATAATATTTTCAACGTCAGTAACGTAACTACAATGTTCTTCTTATGGTAGACATTTAAGATCAAGTTTTTAACCATATATAAAAAATTAGAGATATGACACTGAAGTTACAACGCTAAAAACACAAGACCCGTTGCATCCTTGACCTTAGATCGTGACTACAAAAAGAAAATTAAAATTATGTTACTGAGGGTCTAACGTTTAAGAAGCATACATGACTGTTGAAACCTTGACCTTAAGATACTACAAGAAGGAAATTTGTGCTATGTCACTGCGGTTAAAACATCATAGAAGCACACAAGTCTCATTGCAACTTGACCTTAAATCTTGACTATATGAAGAAAATTGGAGATATCGCTGAGGTTATACAATGTTGAAGAAGCATACAAGACTTCTTACCTAACTCAACTTAAAAACTTAACCTTGACCTTAAATTATGATGCGGCCAATCAAGAAAAAGTTTTAAGCCTAAGAAAAATGAAAAAAAATATATATATTTTTTGAGGTGAAGACGCAATACATTAGACTTCAATTCAAATATACGTAGGTTTAAAATCGAAATAAAATTATAGGTTCCACAAGTGTTTCAGTAAGTTAAAAAATCAGTCATTGATCGTAATATAAATAAAATTCCACGTGGAAGGTAATAAATAATTTTAAAGCGATACCAACGACTTAAAATGTAATTTAGAAAAGATCGCTGTACATTTTCATGAAGTAATTTTTTTTACATTCAAAACTGTATCTTAATTAACTAATTGTAATTTTTTTAATGTTGCTTATATTATAACTAAATTTATGACATAGTTAATTTATTCATTGTTACAACTAACATTATTTTAAAGAGACTATTAAACAAAAAAGAGTTTGTTTTATATTTACGCAAAAATAATAAATAAAATATATAGTAATGGTAAAAAACTTAATAGAAAAAAGATATTACATTTTTATATATATAAAATAAAGTGCGAGTATGAATCTGGAAAAGGAAAAGTCAGCAAGGAAGATTTCCGTCAGGAGAATCTGATTGGAAGGACGGGATTGGATCTAAGGATGATACCCGATTCGCATAATGTGACAGCACTATACTCGTACGAGGGAAAATTATACCTTTATAACGATATTAAAATTTTCACATTATTTTTAAGGAAAATTGTCTATTGTTGATTTGTAGCCATTAGCTTTGTTTCACATTTTTAATTACCAACTCCAAACAAAATAAAGGTAATTTCTAAAATTTTAGTCCACAACTCGAAAGAAGATTGGGTTTGGAAGTATTTCAGAATTCTATAGGGATATTTGAAAAAAATTATTCCCGGGCGAAAATAAGTTTGAATACGTGTATTACCTGGTTTAGAGTAAAATTATTTTAATAACTATGGCATTCGTTGTCTGCCGTACACATGCCCTAGAATGGTGTATTACTAACATAAATCAAAGATTTGACATTTATTAACATTTATTAGATTCAGTAAAAATACATTTTGGAATGACACAATGTTAAATAATTATTGCTATCTTGTTTCTAATTTATGTTAACTAACCTGATTTATCTATAAAATTTGTAAAATTAATTCAATATGCTGTGAACACATTGTGCTAAGTTAGTTATAATTTAATTTTTCAGAAACTATTTTTAAAAACACCTTTTAGATGTACAATTTTATAAAACTTTTGAACTGCTTTACACTTATGTCTACTGAACGTAATCAATTGTATGTTAACTATATATTACTTTAAGATGTAAGAAACATGATACTTTTAGGTAAATAGACAACTGGGGTTTTTCTCATTACATCCACTACTTTTGTTCCAAAATTTTTTCGGGTATTATTTACATGAGAATCCTTAGCAGCATGTAAAACCCACCAATTGAAAATAGATTATTATGTTACAAACAAATAATAAAACTTGTGAAATAGTTATGTATACTAATAACCGAATAATGGATGTAAAAATTATTTTTCTAAAAAACATCCATAAGAATAATAAGAAATGACATCTAAGAGAGGACAGAATACTTTTAAGGACTAACAGATACTGACTATACCTAGCTTGTTCATTTAAATTAAGTAAAAATTTTCATTTTAAAGTAATGAAGATAATACAAGGTATAGATCACGACAACATACAGAAAATTTATTTAAACCTTTTTTCACTTCAAACTGCCGGTTATATTTCAATATTTTACCTGAAAATAGAAAATTTAAATCATCAAAACTTATTTGAAAGAAAGTTGCTTTAGTTGAAAGCATTGTTAGTATCGTACATATTTTACAATAGCAGGAAATTCATCCATCACAACAGTAATCATATAACTTATTGGATTTAAATTTATTAAGAACAAATTGGAAACGCCTGTCATTAGCAATACTGCAACAAACTTATCAACAAACCTTTTCTGAGTATTTAATTTCTCAGTAGTTTATTTAGTAATAAGTATGAACTATTATCATTTTTATTTATCATAAAAAAACAGCCTTGATGTTCAATGTAATGTACAGATTTATTTCTACATTATGTGTTATTATAACACTTATTCATGCAAAATGGAGCTTAAATAAGAATTATAATTATAAATGTAAATATTAACACTACTGCTAAATATAAGTATTCAATTGTTTTATAACGCACACTTGAGTGTTACTATGCACACAAACTTTTGATAATTGAACTGTTAATTCGGTTTTCTTTTGAAGATGAGTAAATAATTTTGTAATAACTCTTTTTTTAATAACATATTTGCCTCGCAGACCTAGTCGTTGAAATGCAATAATTTACTTGAGAGCAATCAGAACGCTGTAAATTAATTTTCGCATGACTTCTTTATTTTTAAGAATGAATGAGGAAAAGACAAACCAAGAAAAAAATGAGATGGGTGGCAATTGTATTTTTGTATTGTTTTCTATTCAATGAAGGAGAGAAGTAAATTTATTATTCCTCGAAATATTTTGAAATATATGAAAGTCTTATTTTTTTATCATAATATTCTAATTTAAAGGGTAAATGTTTGCATTATTTCTACAAACTATTATTCCCAAAAATAAAGTAGATTTTCGAGTTGCAATATGACTAGAAATAGATGATATTGTGCAGTTTTATAATAAATTAACCATGATTTGGGCTTTAAATTGAATGAATTGTTTTCATTCACTCATTGCACACACGGGTTTGAGCGTAAGCGTAGTCTATAACTCACGGCTGAAACAATATTTTTCCTGCCTGCCAGTCTGTATGTCTTCAACACGATATCTCGACAATTAACTGACCTTTAGACAATATTTTGCATGAAGCATTATTTATATATATAAAAACGAGTACTATGTGATGGTGCATGGCAATCCATGGCTGAGTTTTTATAGTATTCAAATGGCAAAGTTCACGATAATACCATGATGGCAACGTTAAAAAGCGCATAAGGAATACACAATCTAAGGATGATCATATGATCTTTTCAAATTTGACTTAATAACACACGTAACCTATGAAACTATATATAAACTTGAAAATTTGCCTGTTATGGAACATATAGCATACTCATATGTTGTATTAATATGAGCAAGTATTTCATATACATGTATATATTTCCAAAGCGTAAAAATAGATTTAATATTAAACGACATTTTTATCGAATTAATGTATGTTTTGTACCTAATATAAGGATAATTTTTATTAAAAACCGTTTTAATTTATGTTCAGAAACCGGTGGTTACACACTTTAAAGTAAAAAAAAAAAAAAAAAAGCTGGAAATAACTAATTGGTACACAAAGTATAACTTATTTATAATATGTAAACAGTTATTGCAGAGGCTTATAAGAAATTGTACGAGGTATGAAGAGGGTCAGGATGTGAATGGTAACATATTTTAACTTTTGGAACTCAAATATGAACAAAAGATAAACCAGTTTCATAATTGGAAAAGTTTAAATTGATTAAGGTCAGGTCGGTTGGTATTAATATCAGATATACGAGGGGGACAGCGTCTGATAGGAACGATAGGCAATTTATGGTGTGTTGTGAAACTGCGTTTCTAACGCCGTTCTCAAGCAAAAGGCTCTGATAACGACTACATTATCTTAGAAATTGGATAACGTAGTTTATTTTTTATCAAGGATTCTAAAACATATACTTCTGAACGTCAGGGTAAAATCGTGTTATTTACGGAAGTCAACTTTTGTGGAGATAATTTGAGAAAAAAAAAAAAAAAAACTTGCACGTAACCAACTTTTATATTCATGAAGTATAAAATAACGATGATCGTATTGAGTGGAATCTTGGTATGAATGAATATATAAATATGAATGAAAAATGTGTTATTATGTTCCATTGTGTTGTTTATGAAACTTTACCTGTCATGACATATGCCATCGTTATGTTTCAAAAAAATAACACTGCTCTTCTAGGAGTGGAATCAATCCTTTTCATCTGGCGTCGAAAAACCTTGGTTAAGCTTACATCAGAAAGGTAATAAATGTTTCGCGATTAACTCACTGATATCCCTCATAACAACTGAATATTTGTCCGTTAAAAACCACTCAAACATCTTCGGGTACAAGGCAAAACGCCAAACATGTTACTGTACTGAAAAGCTCACTTAAATGTTCTTCTCGTCGTAGGTCTCAAAATTTGTACACATGCTTTTTTAACTTCCTCCTCTACGTTATTGATTAGGTATTTTAGTGATCAACTTGGCCGCGTATCAGCTGTCAAAAATTTGATTTCACTACATTATATTAAAAGACATAGCGTCTTCGGAATTTCAAAATATAAATAACTTAGACGATTCATTTTATCTCAATGAACTAATCCTTACGTACTACTTTTATCGAACAACACTTGATAAAAACATGACATTTTTCTTTCCCTTTGAGGTGCACGTAAAACAATGAATGAACGTCTCTTAATTACCTTTATGTTTGATAAAAATTTTTTCCCCGCCCACTTCACCTAATATTGCTGCTAGATTATTGAACAAATCAGAAATCAGATTAAAGTTTATAAATTACATTAGTCTGTATCCACAAATAAATTTGAATAATAGGATTATTTTAATGGTCACCGTTTTTGAATTTTTATTTAAACTCTTGTCTTCTACCAAGTAGTTTTAAACTAAATACAACTTTAGTTACACTCGTATTACATTATTAATGTACCCAGTGCTCTCCAGATATTGAGAATGACGCAAAAAGAATTTAGAAAACTAACTCGAACATTTCATACGACTTTTCCGACCATTAGAGTTGTATTGTTTATAACCCAGTCAGCTATTGCTATTGTCACTCAGTCAATATTAATACGTTCCTAGAATTATCCGATGATACAACTCAGTCCAACGCCCTTGGGAGCCAGAGTGTTAACTATATTGACACATAGAGTACAGCAACGATTATCGCTTATTACATGTAATGCAATGTTATTGACAACTGATAGATTTACAGAATATTAGGGTTTTGGAAAATCTCCATTCATTCATTCATTTTTCACTTATTTATCTCATTTACATGTAATACAAATATAGTGATAACAATATACACGAGAAGGTACCCACATGGGCAAAAGCCCGTGTGTGAGAACCGAGTCCATCTTCACTCGAGTTTCCAATCACAATAATACTAATATACAATGTAAATTTAGAAAAAAATTAAATTTGTATGATTTAAAGATAACTAAAAATAACTAATAGTAACATACTCTGTTTGGATGCATATTAACTAAATTCAAGCAGTGTAAAAAGTAATAATTTAATCAGTTATGATAATGGAACGACATGACAAAGATGCAACAAATTCTAGGATATGACAAATTCTAGTTTTATGGCTATAAGATGTAAGACAACATATGGGATGAGCTTAAAGAGTGCGCAAGAAACATTATTTTAAGAGCTATAAAAAAGGAAAAGAATAGAAAAAGATAAACATCGTTATATATTACAAAAATAGAAAGGGTCTGTATAAAGTTATGTGACGCTGATTGAACAGGGATATACGTGTCTGGAAGTAGGGTTTATATGTGTAAATTTATGAAAAATACGATCTGGTAAAAATATATAAATTCATATTTTTAACCCTTTTGATACCGTCGTATTTTGACCTCCACCAAACCCTCGTGCAGTGACGATATGTATATTGATTTCAAGAAAAATCAGGTTATAGAATGTAAATTGGATCTCGAATCCGATACTATGTGTTTATGTGTGTTTTCTTGGTAAGTTAAAAAGAATAAATGATAATAATTTGTTTAAACAAAAAATATTGAAACTTTTTGGCTATTTTGTTTTCTTGTCATACTCGGATGCATATAATTAAAAAAAAACATATTTATATTGCTCCGCGAAACGTAATAATATTATTTACTTTTGTGTGTTCAACGATGGCGTCAACTCTTATTCCGACACCATCACTTCGAATATTGCTATCACATCAAACGATCTCGCGTTGCTGAATCAACTTTGGAAAATTTCTGCCACCACCACGCGGTGATTCTGCAACGCAGTCAGGAAATAAAGTCACTTTATACAAACTGAGCTGCTGATTCAAACTGCTGATTCAGAGGTGACAGAACATATTATTTGTGTTCCATTTCTTACCACAACGCGTTATTCGGCAATCACGCCACTAAACAAAACTGGCAATAGACTTCGTAAATACATTTTTTTTGTAAATACCTTCCTAAAAGAATTTAATTTAGCTTAAATATAACATATATATCTATAAACCAAAAGTGTACATTTACCGATGCATAGTTAATCAAAAACATTAAAATAATTAAAAGTGAGTTATATCTATAAGTCAAAACTTATTATTTATAACGATGACGACTAAAATACAAAGTTTAAAAATACCAAACAATAATATGTAAATACTGAAGATAAGAATTAAAGATTTAACTAATTTATATATATATATATATATATATATATATATATATATATATATATATATATATACACAGGCCTCAGCATCCGTTTTGTAAGATCCTGTTCGAGTAAAAATAATGTAAGACCTACATATATGTAATAAAACACATATAATGTTTTATGAAGATAAGATTTTACGGACATTTTCAAACGTTTAGTGAAAAATAAAGAAAAGGAAGTAACTTTCAAGATCTACAATCTGATTTCTCCCTCAGATAAATATATAAACTAATATGAAACTACAATCTGGGATAAAATACACAAATCATACCAGTGTGTTGTGACATACATGAGTCAAGTCAAGTTCTTACCTTTCCATCGTCAAAAAGAACTTATAGCATGTGGAACAAATATACACACACATTCCTACATTAAAACGAAATGGGAATACGACGCATGCCGTGTAAAAGGCTTCATTAAGGATGCAAACAAATTTAACATACAGTTCGGTTATTTTTTTGTAGTTATATATGTTACTATATCACCACTTTTAAAATTACTATAATTGTACTCAATTTCATTTATTCTGCGAATTTCTCGTTGCTTTATGGTTACCCACAATGTCAATGTATTAATCTAGTTAAATCACATAGAATGAAAAAAACCACCATCCTACTACATGTTTTCTATACAGAAATTAAGCAAAACTTCAAGTGTATGAGTAGATTCGTTCTACAAATTTCGTTCACGCAGACAAACAAAAATTACAATTTTTCAACACTCGAGTGATGGATTTACCGCGCTAACGCTCAGCAAATCAATGGGCAAAAAAACTCTTATTGAACCCAACCATACAAACCACTATTAAACGACTCCTCCAGAGTATTTTTTCCAGAACTTGGTTCTTATTAAAATTACAATGCATTGCCTGAGCAATTAACATATTGTCCATAATGTATCAGACCATCTTGAAAGTATGTCCTGTCAACGATCGACCATCGTGATTCAACGTACTTGTAGGTTTGTTATACAGATTTCGTTCAGGGAGACAGACAAACAGAAATTACAATTTTTCAACACTCGAGTGATGGATTTACTTCGCTAACGCTCAGCAAATCAATGGGCAAAAAATTCTTATTGCAGCCAACCACTCAAAACAATATTAAACGACTCCTACAGAGTATTTTTCTCCAGGGCTTGGTTCTTATTAAAATTACAATGTATTGCCTGAGCAATTAACATATCATCCATAATGTATCAGATCATCTTCAAAGTCAACAATCGACAACCGTGAGTCAACGTTCTGTATAATGCTGAGTCCACACTAACCTAATGCTGTACAACATACTGGTAGGTTTGTTATACAGATTTCGTTCAGGGAGACAAACAAACAAAAATTACAATTTTTCAACACTCGAGTGATAAGATCACTTCGCTAACGCTCAGCAAATCAATATGCAAAAAGCTCTTATTGCCCCCAACCATACAAACCACTATTAAACGACTCTCCCCAGAGTATTTCCTTCCAGGGCTTGGTTCTTATCGAAATCATAATGCATTGTCTGGCCGATTAACATATCATCCATAATGTATCAGACCATCTTCAAAGTCAACGATCGACAATCTTGATTCAACGTACTGTATAATGCTGAGTCTGCTCTTTCCGACAAACACTAAGACAATGGTTTTATCACATTTAATGCTTGGTCCAGAGAGCGTACCACATACAAACACGAGATGTAACTTGTAGGTGGTGCTGGGGGGTTGATGGGGGGATGGGGAGGGGGCATGGCGACACACTGCTCGCTGTCTCTGTAATATTGGATAGTCTGTTCCATTTCTTCTGTCACGTTTTGTGTCGTGTGTGCTTCCCCAATTCCGTCTTTCATTATTTGATCTGCTTTTTAGACCAGTCTGACGCCGGCAGTATCAGTTCAACGTTCAGTGTAAGTAAGCATTTTATAACGCGGATTGTCCGGTAAAATATGAAGTCTGTGGCTCGTGTTTTTTATCTCTATTATCAGTCCGTACTGAAATCCACATTATTTTCATACCATGGGTGTTCTTAGAGGGAACCATTATTGTCTGCTTAAAAAGAGCAGGAAAAGGTTTTATTTATCTGCTGTTTTAAAAATAATTGAAACAAATAGAACTAAAAAATAACTTATTAATATGTTTCCCTATTCAACAGCACTTCCTAACTTAATTCCAATTTCTAAAATAATTTATTTATTTAAACGAGCCTGTTGGCTTCTTGGAGTCTTTGTTGCCTTGCATTGCATGTAAATTCCTGAACGTAAACTCACGTAAGATATTGTGTAATACTAACATTTTATTTGTGACACTATTCCTTGTACATTGCACATAAAAATTAATAAAGAAATGAAAATTTAAAAGTTCATTACTGCATTTATTAAAGTGGTGCCATTGTTTAGAACACGTTTTTATGTAAAATTCATAGCTCCTGAAGGTTACTTCTCTGGATATATAAAAAGTACAACATATTTTTGATACTTTACGTGAAAATACAAGCATTCAAGTACGGAATTTATAGAGTGTTGTAGTCAAGCCGAAACAAAAAATGTATGTCGACAATAAGTTTTGACAGTATTTGTAAATGAGTTAAAGCTTCAATGAGTTTTCATTAGTTTTGACTTGATAAACATACGTTTTTTTATTTAAAATAATTTAAGAATGACATTTTCTAAATTTTATCGAAACTATACTTATACATAAATACAAACTTTAAACTCCCTGAAGCTAAAAATCATGTACATACTGTAAAAATTTCACATTTAATCCTCAACAATTTTTATTTGGACCTGACTACAAAATGCCTAAATTTCCTAGTTTTCATGCCTGTAATTTTTCGTTGGATGATACAAAATTTTGATTAACCTTTTCTGTGATAAAGAAGTTATCTTAAAGCTGTGAGTTAGTTACACATAATTTTGCGTTTTCGACCAAAAATTGATTGCACCACCCTAATATTAGTATTCGAAAATAAGTCCACAACTATGAGATAAACAGTAATCGGTTATTTCTACTCTAGTCTTTAAAGTACCTGACCTTAAGACTCTCTAGTTTAATCATTAAGCCATTTCTAGCCTCCGCTAATAGAAAGAGAGTTCCCAATCTCTGGACCAATCAGGATTATAGTATAAGCTGACCTCTTAAGAGTTTCCGCCATCTAAACTCCCTCGGCTTCTAGGTCGGTGATAACAGGTATCCTGAGTAAAATCGATTCATAAAACATTTTATCAACCTGATTTACAAGCAATAAGTTTTGTTTTTTTTAAATCTTATGATAAATAAACCCAAATCATTGGGTTTTTAATGATACTAAAATATTCAATATTACTTAAAACTAAGACTTTTAAGAAAATGAATTATCGTCCACGGAAAACCTGATTTATATCGCTACAATCACAAGACACGTCCATGATATTTTTGTCAATTTTTAGGACATGGAGTACTGACAATTAGGATAAGAAAACTCCAAATAACAAGTCTCGTTTAACATTTGTGGAGAGGCCAATCCACTTTTTAGCCTAATTGTAACCTTTCTCATAAACCACAGGCCTGAATAAGAATCTCAGGAAACAGACTTAAAAGGATTATCGATAGTAAAGTCGACCAGGTCGATAGTAGTAATAAAAAGTACAACGGTTATCGAACCTGGACGGTTCACTTCTGGCTGATTTATACCTTCCAGTTGAACGCACAATGAACAAAACAAAATCCGACGTGTCACTTAAATATATCGGCAACCTTATGGATGTCCAGGAGAGGCACGTCACTAACAGAAAATTTCGAGATTATGAGGTGAAGGGTAATTCGTTAAGTCCTAAATAAGGATGTGCTCTTGCCTGCCTGCTTTGACTGGAGAGGCTGGTTCAGGGCTGGATTTCCCGTCTTCCAAGGCGACATGTTTTGAGATTAGTGACCTAAATTCTTCCTCATGGATCTCGACATGAGACGGCCCCTAATCCCAACCTTGCTCATCCAGAATATCTTTTCTCTGGTCCTTATAGGACTAGGTGCAATTTCTAAGCTTCTTGTCGTAAGAGAACCAAAGAAACCAGCTCCCCTAGGATGGCGATGGCAACTTTAGATCAAATCAATGAAGGCATATATAAATTAATTTTATACGATTCAGGAAGCCAATGTCTCGCTCCAAAATGTACTTAGTTAATGATAGAGCAATAGCATACCAATTTTGGATCATATCAGCCATCCTTAAGTCGACAGTATGTAAGAGCTTAGAACGAGGAAATGGTAATCTCATCCCTATTACAAAAAGCTCCAATTACAAAAATGTTATCAGTTGATATTAGATCCATTGATCTCTAAAAGAAGTCAACTCTAGCATCTAAAAGTGGTAAAGAATGTTATCATTTAAAATTTTAAAGGCTCCTTATCTTTTTAGATCAGACTTAACAACTAGGAGTCACTAGTAATTTACTTACAGAAAGTCCGTTCCAGTAGCTCGTAAAGATACGTTAAAATACTCTGGGAAATTGTTTACAAAACAAACTTATTAGCACTTTATAAAATTTAATAACTATCTACATTGTAAATAAACGGAGCTTATGGAATATGTATGCATTATCGCCCCTTTTCGATAAGTGTTGTCGATTTAGATGTACTTTGATAATCCGACATTTGCCAGTCCGACACACTCGAAAAAGGCTATCGGCAGTCGGCGCTGGCCGCTCAGGCCACTGTAGTACTGTACAAATGTACAGAATATTTAAGTAAGAAGAATAAAAAAACTGCTTTAGATTTTTTTAAAGTTTAAAGATTATTATGTATGCACAGTAAGTTCATTCTACTATAAATAGGTATGTGCAATAAATAAGTTTGTTCTTGCAGTATAGTGCTTGTTTATTTTCACGTTTCTTAATGACTATAGGTTATTTATGCATTGTGTAAATGGCACCCTTGGTAATCCGACAGTGTGCTGGTCCCATATCTGCCGGATTATCAGGATTGGGCTGCATTTAAACATGAAACATTTTTTTTAAACCATACTAATTTAACGGATGGTTAAAATGTTTTTAATATCACTATCAACTACAGTGCATTTAGTGAGTTCGATAGGGAGACTTAATCAGAATAAACTTAACGTCGTCTTAGTGAAAACATTTAATAACATGAAACTGCAAATGGTTGGGATCTCAAACATTTTAAGGATAATGTTTCTATACATATAAGAAATATAAATAAACACACGTTCAGCCACTTCATTTTTAAACGTCGGCATAACATCCAAATCATTTATTATTTGCCTATAATTAGACGGAAATCTGTGTAAAAAGGAAATATATACGTATATTCGGGGAAAATAAAACGAAAGAAGGTCATTTACCTGAAATCCATTTTCAGTTTTGTTGTTGTTTTTTCGGGGTTAATACCTCATCATCAGGCTGAAGAATTAAAATATCAAAATTTTCAATGAAATTGAAGATTAGATTTTTAAAGACAAACCGGTAGTTGTAAAACAAAACAACAACAAAACAGAGAATAATTTACTAAACTGGCGGCCATCTTGGTTTTAGCTCAGATAAAATGTAAAATCTCATGTACTTTTTTGTAATGGAAGAATTATAAGATAAGCCTAATTTAAAATAATAATTCATATACATCTAAACTCAGATTTTTGATACTTTTATAGGCTATTCAGGAAAAATCTTGAACTTTCCGTTCAGTTACTAAAAAAAGGATAAAGTAAAAGAAAGTATAGTAACTGCATGAATCCATATCTTCCTCTAAAACAAGGACTTAGCATGAGGTTTAAAATTAGTCTTATGGGGAAAAATTCAAGGTCGTTTAAACAAAACCAGCTCTTAAGGTACGTAACCTTTTTAATCTACCCAGTTGTCGAAATATTACTCGAATAGGTTTTAAGTAGTGGACTCAGCAGTGGAAAACGATAAAATCATTGCTGAAAGCATCACTAAATAAACTCACGATTCTAGAGAGAAGATAAGAAATAGTAAGAGGGTATCTCTAGTCCGTGTGGCGAGCCACGGACGTCACAGGATCGCGGGAAGCGGTGAGTCAGTCCCTCACGAGTCACGAGTCATGCCGGCATCTCCGCCTCTAAATTGCGATGCCGCACATTCCTGCTCTCGCAACGGCGCGACTCAACTGAAGTTCTTTGGAAGTTCCATTCTCTTGGCACAACTCAATTCCTTCCCTCTTTTTAAAGAGAATCCTCGTCTCCATTCGATTAATTTTTAAAATACGGGAAAACTTCACGTGGACGTTCGGTTTAAAGGTTCATTCATATAAGAAATACTGCCACTGAAATTGACCTAACATTTTCCTTACCACCTTAGCAGCGTTTCACCTCGAGATGCACGAACAGTAAAAGTAATGCGAACTCAAAACAAAATCTACAGAGTAGATCAGCTAAGGCGACCTTAATGTATATGAAGCTCGCGAACCATAAATTACAGAGTTACGTTTGAAAATGCTCTAATTGTAACGTAATCGAAATAATTTTCAACATTAAAAACAGTGTATTAGTTCTATCTCAAAGAAAGTTAAAGATACATGCATGTTCTATTTGACTGAAAAAGTATTTGATTTTCAAAAGCGTTTAACAAGAGGTACTTTAAATTTGCCATTTAATATTCTTTCGATAATGTCCATTAAATTTTTCAAAATATTTACTTTTGTGCCGGTAAGTAAATAAGTTCACACGATTATGAATTTTAAGAGAGATTTAATTTAAAAAATTACTGGTTGCATCATTTTATTTTTAAATTGGTAGAAAATGCCAAATTATATATTTAACCCCAAATTTCTTTAGTCTACCATTTTGAAACTGTGAAATATTTGAGATAATAATTTTCACCTTTCTGTCGACTACAACTTTGAAACAATGTGGAATATTTTTCAGGTTTACAGTGCAAAAGTTTAAGATTCGAACCCGGGACACCGGTTTTGGCACAACTTAGACCTTAACTTTTATGAAAATATTTTCAATAAAATCCCTGCATGTGATTTAGTGGATTCGCATTTTGTTTCATTATTATAGGTCTAAACACTCTCCTAGTTTACGTTTAGAACACCTTATCTTACTCACCCCGTATATAAATCTAGATCTTAAACTACCTGTAATGTAAAGAATAATTTCTGTCAAACTAATTTGCAGAAGTTGCGTCTCACGCGAAATAATGTAACGCTAACTTGAGACATGCCGAACTAAGGCCATAAACTTTACGGCGAATTGACATGTTCTGCAGAATTACACCTCGCTACACTGGTGGCTTGATACCGTTCCAAGTTGACAATAATGGCAGCTCCATAGTTCCGATGTTCGGCTGTTCCATAGTCAGGTGCTGGAGAACAGCCAAGGATCTCTTGTTCGTATCTAGACCGTGTTATTGTTCACATTTGAAAATGCAAGAGATTTATTTCTTTATTGCCGTTCATCCTCAAAGAAATTGGTGACGTTTTATATCTACTTTTTAAAGAGAGGCCGCTCCTCTTTTAAGTCTTATACTGCCCTTCCTCATTGCTCACTGGCCTTTGCGAGGATCTTATCAAACAGAATAAAGGTGGAGAGTCGATACAGTACAAGACTGATGGAACTGATAAGAAGTAATAAGGTTACAGATAGGGTTTGCGTTATCTCTAACTCATATCCAAGGTCCGACGTCTTAGAACGCTCGGCAATCGGCACTCCCACATCGGCATATTTGATATGAATAAATAGGTTTTAAATTTTAAATAATAATCAGAAATATATATTTGTAATTTCTAAAATTATGCTTTCTTTAAGGTTAGGTACCTAGTTTGTGGTTGAATTAATGCTGTTCATACAGCGGCCTTTAAAGATGTCTTCTCTGACAACTGAAATATTGTCAAAACAATTGTGATCACAAAGAACTGCGTGCACCTGAAATAAAATATTTTGGCAATTCTGTAAATATTTGTTTGGGTTAAATTATTAGGTGACCCCAAAAGTGTTGCATAAAATCTCAACCAATGATCAAATCTTTTTCTTATAATCTATCTTATCAATTTCTTATTAATTAAATTTTCAATTAGGAAAAATACAAATAAATCTATTGAATTTAATAAAATAACAACAGAAAAAAACGTTATTTGCATCTTAAAAACTTAATTTCCTCCAGTTATCCACAAACGTACCATAAAATCACATCTTCATTTTTCAACAATTTTCTTGCGCACTGATTAAAACGTGGCCCTAAATTATACTGTTTCCCTATAACTCATTAAGGAATTAAAGATTTCCTGGCAAACAATAATTGCACCGTCCTAGGGGTTTATTTACCATGCCCACATTTCTTGATTACTAGTTTAATGATTTTACATACCCATTATATATTTGTATGTATATATTACATATACATATATATATATATATATATATATATATATATAATACTGAAAAAATTGTTAATGCAACATCCAACTGTATGCATTTCGATCAAAATATACACATATCTGTACATGACCAATGTAGAATACATATTAAATAATGAACTTAAAAACATTTCAATTCTCAGTGGAACATTGATTTCCCATCTTAAAGCGTGGAATTATATAAATATTGTCTCCATATACATTTAGAGTTAAGAGGTTCCTGGTAAGAATAAACAGTGAAATAAAATATTATGTTTATTATAATATGTAAATCCTACAAATTAAACAGCATTATTCCGTTTAAGCTCCAACCATTATATCATTGATAAAAAGTTGAATAGGCCGTAATTGAAGATAATAGGCACTATTCCTCAATTATCTCATAAACGAGCAATCCCGCACTAATTAATAGTGTCGGTCAATTGGTTATGTTGATACTTGTTTGTAATCGGATTATATTGTTCTACCAGATATCAAACAATGAGTTTGTTACGTCCGATCTGAATTTAATTTACATTATGTGTAACGGTTTGGATTTATTAAAGGCCAATGTTTATTTTTCAAAGACACTATGCTATTGCTAAACAAATAAGCGACAAGTTTAAGACTAAAAATATGACCGCCTTTAAAAAGAAATTCTTAAGACACTATGCATATCGTCTAAAAACACAAATCAATATTAAACGATAATTTTTCATTGTTTTAAAGGTGAACTTACAACGTGGTAAAAGCTACGTGTTTATTTATTTCCCTCTATTGAATTCTTAATTTTCTTCATCGTGTTTAAAAAGATAACTAAGGGTCTAACATTATGCTTATTACTATCACATTGCTTATTTATTCCACAGAACACGTACTTTAACACAGAATTCCGCCAAAATCACATAATTACAATTTTAGGTTCGATTGTTGCTAAAATTGCTTTGGATTAGCGTAGAAAAGCAAGAGAGATTGGCGTAGAAAAAACAGGGCCAAATCCATGCAATCTTCTATCGGTTAATACTGCACCAAAGCTTTATTAGATAGCTCCGCAGTGAGCAATGTTCTGTAACACCTGGTAGGATATTTATCATCGTTTACGATAAACACCGTCTTCTTCGAAGGAGCGATATTGCAGTGTTGCCGGACAGAAAATGGTCATTTATGAAGCCTTTTATGAAACAACTCACTGAATGAATACTATACAGGTCACGCTGTTAAGAAAAATAATTGAAATGGAGGTGAAGAAAGACATTATTGTTATGGACAGTCAAACTTTCAATGCTTAGATAGTGTGAAATACACTGAAACAGTCCACAAAATCATATAATATCTTGGTAAGTCGCTATCCTTGGTACACCTGTTCCAATACAAGTTTGTAACTACTTAGTATCCGACTTTGCCCTCGTTTAGAGAACTTCAAAACGTGACGTTTGGTATTGTATATTTAGAGTTATGGTTTTTAGAGTCAAAAGTTGTAGATTTAGTATACCACTCCATCATCAGGCTACAGAATAAAATTGGATCCGTCGAATATATCGTTATTGTAGTTAAAATTGTATACCACAACACACTTAGTTTGGTTTGTTGTGGTATACAAGAAGCGAGGCATTGAGCTTCAACAGATATGAAGCTGGACCTAGGATAAAATGCAAGAACTAATATAATAGTAATACCTCCTTCAATCTTGTATTGATTATCAGTCCAGAAAAGAGCTACGTTTGACATCATGTCTACGCAGATTTATATTCAGTAGTGTTTAAATTGGTCCCAAATAAAAAATGTTATCCGAAAGATGTAAATTTTGAGAACACCTAATGTACCAATGCCTCATTAATTGCCATACAATTATATCCTTTTACAAGTACCTCGTTCTATTTTAGTTGTCACCAGTAATGTTTCTTCATGATAATCGAAAAAGAAGAAACTATGGCTATCCTCTTCCCGTATCATATACAAGAAGCGAGGTATTGAGCTGCAACAGATATGAAGCTGGACCTAGGATAAAATGCAAGAACTAATATAATAGTAATACCTCCTTCAATCTTGTATTGATTATCAGTCCAGAAAAGAGCTACGTTTGACAGCATGTCTACGCAGATTTATATTCAGTAGTTTTTAAATTGGTCCCAAATAAAAAATGTTATCCGAAAGATGTAAATTTTGATAACACCTAATGTACCAATACCTCATTAATTGCCATACAATTATATCCTTTTAGAAGTACCTCGTTCTATTTTAGTTGTCAACAGTAATGTTTCTTCATGATAATCGAAAAAGAAGAAACTATGGCGCTATCCTCTTCCCGTATCATATACAAGAAGCGAGGCATTGAGCTGCAACAGATATGAAGCTGGACCTAGGATAAAATGCAAGAACTAATATAATAGTAATACCTCCTTCAATCTTGTATTGATTATCAGTCCAGAAAAGACCTACGTTTGACAGTATGTCTATGCAGATTTATATTCAGTAGTGTAGTAAATTGGTCCCAAATAAAAAATGTTAAATTCACTGAAATGTTTTCGAAACAAGTCCAAGGAACACTGGTGATAACATTCTTAACTTAACTGAAATGATCCATAAATAATAGTATTTGTTCCTGGATATACAAAGTGGATAATATATGTAAATGATTTCAGTTATCTACTAGACGACTACGTCTTACTTAAGGAAGATAAATAAACACTAAAACAGCGGCTCACCTGTTTAGGATAAAAGGATTAAAATTATACAATGCATTTTAAATTTTGACATCTCTCACTCCCATGATCTAATATGAGTTACATAGTTACTTTGCAACAAAATATCGTTAATATTTCTATTGATACAAAACTTATCTATCCCAATATTTACAATTTAATTTTCTTAACGTTAGCGAAGCATAAAACAGGAGCTAGAAATTGTTCTTTTCATGTATGTCTGTCGCGCGAAATCTGAAAAACAAACTGGCCTATAGACTTACAATTTTGCATGAAGCTTCATGTCTACATAGGGAACACTGAGTTCGATGATGGTGTATGTCATTCCATGGTATTTGGATGAACGTTAGTGAATATCAACTACATTGGTCTTATGAGTTATCATGATTCCAGCGAGAAATTACAGAATAAATACATTTGTAAACACACTGCTTACAGCCACATGAGATTTAGTGACACTATTATTCAAAGAGTAAAAAGTAAAAATAATACAATCGAGTCAGTGTTAAACGTCAGTGACATTATTTATCTTCAGCGCATCCTTGCATTATAGTACCATCGCTAGCTTACCGGATTTTTTAAAATAATATAAACGCTACTAAAAAAAGTGAATGAGTAAAGAAAGAATCAAACTTTATTTCTACATTTATAAGAATGAGTTATATTATTTATTATTTGTATCCAAATATGCAATTACGTTGAGCGCCATTGTTGCCTATCACTCAATAGTTTGATACCATTTATCTTTTGTCTGCCGGGAGATGTACTTGTTTCTTTTCTTCTTGTGTATGTAACTGTCTATCTGTCTGCAGTATATCTAAAGATTTAATTGAGCGACATAATATTTAAACATTGTCCATGATATCTACCTAAGCAAACCCTCTTACGCGACCCACCTTGTATAAGAATAAACTGACATAAAGAAACATTGAATTCTAGAACTTGTTATAAGATTAAAAAGACTTAGTTGGCATAACTAATGTAATTTAACTTACAATTTATAAATCATCAATTATTTCTTAAAATAATAAATATAATGACTATATTTTTCTAAAAAATACGGGAATACGGTAGTAAATATTGAATAACATTAACAAAATTATTTGCTCATACATCCATGGATTTTTAAGGCTGTTTACAAGTCGATAGATTATCATAACTGTATGTGAGTAATACTAGGATTTTATGATATTGTAATAAAAGTGGGACATTTTAGGTAGAACAATGTGTGAAATGTGTGGCTCAATAGACGTAGACCGTCAGTTAGACTGGGCATGAATATTAAATAAAGCCATACCACTAGCAGTGGAATTGAGCGAAATAATAAATGTAAATAAATTTCTATTGTTGTTTTTTTTTTTTTTTTTTTTTTTTTTTTTTTTTCAATATCGCATTAGTTAATCAACGACTTTTACCACAGCAGTAACCTATACGATATATCTAGGCACAATTTATACACCGTGATATGAAAATGTTATAGCTCCTTTATTTTATATTGTTATTCTCATTAAACCGAGTGTAAAGACTATTAGTTTAGACTATTTAAAGTATTGAAAATAAACTTTTTTTGTATATTGCTAAACTATTTTTTAAATACAGATTTAAAAACGTAAAATATCTTTAAAAAGCGTTTATACAATTACAAATAGCGTTAATTTCTAGTTAATCCATTGCGGAAAGCAACTTAAAACATGAATACACAACAAAGACAACAATTAAAAAAGAATTCTTCACGACAAAAATCTTCTTCCGGAATATAGATTCATTTTCTTCTTTGATCATATAGTTTCACAGTGTGGCAAGTAACGTAAAACAGAAATCATTACACGGATACAAACAGTTAATAATAACTCTTCACAACAAAGTCTTGCTATACAATTTAGGGTCAGTTTCTTCTAAATCCAATATTTTTTCAGTACGACAATCAACATAAAAATATGATTACTCAAACCAATGTCAAAAACTCCTTTTCTCTACTATAATTAGCTGCATAACCAAACAACACACATTGGTGAGTTTGAGTGACAAATAACTTTCTCGGACGACACCGCGCTACAAGCAACAGTGAGCAGGGATCGTGACGCAGAAGTCCTAGAGCTACTACAAGTCCGGCTTCCCACAGTAGTAGTATCATTATATGGGTTCGTTTCTGTTATTGGGGCCTTAACCCGTCGACTGCCCTTACAACCAAATACATAACCTGTGCCTAAACTCGCACCACCCTCTACAAGTCCGGCTTCCCACAGTAGTAGTATCATTATATGGGTTCGTTTCTGTTATTGGGGCCTTAACCCGTCGACTGCCCTTAACCAAATACATCACCTGTGCCTAAACTCACACCACCCTCTACAAGTCCGGCCTCCGACAGTAGTAGTATCATTATATGGTTCGTTTCTGTTATTGGGGCCTTAACCCGTCGACTGCCCTTACAAACAAATACATCACCTGTGCCTAAACTCGCACCACCCTCTACCAATCCGGCCTCCCACAGTGTTAGTATTATTATATGGGTTCGTTTCTGTTATTGGGGCCTTAACCCGTCGACTGCCCTTACAATCAAATACATCACCTGTGCATAAACTCGCACCACCCTCTACAAGTCTGGCTTCCCACAGTAGTAGTATCATTATATGGGTTCGTTTCTGTTATTGGGGCCTTAACCCGTCGACTGCCCTTACAACCAAATACATCACCTGTGCCTAAACTCGCACCACCCTCTACAAGTCCGGCCTCCCACAGTAGTAGTATTGTTATATGGGTTCGTTTCTGTTATTGGGGCCTTAACCCGTCGACTGCCCTTACAAACAAATACATCACCTGTGCCTAAACTCGCACCACCCTCTACAAGTCCGGCCTCCCACAGTAGTAGTATCATTGTATGGGTTTGTTTCTGTTATTGGGACCTTAACCCGTCGACTGCCCTTACAACCAAATACATCACCTGTGCCTAAACTTGCACCACCCTCTACAAGTCCGGCCTCCCACAGTGTTAGTATTATTATATGGGTTCGTTTCTGTTATTGGGACCTTAACCCGTCGACTGACCTTACAACAAAATACATCACCTGTGACTAAACTCGTACCATCCCTTCCTCCATATGCGAATCGCATACTTTGAAATCATTATAGGTTGAGTTAAACCATCTAATATAGAACTCGTCCATTCATAGAAGTGTTCCTTGTGTTTTTCGAGGTCAATATAGAAACATACTAAATGCCTATCATTAAATTCCAAATAAAATTATAACGACATGAAAAGAACAGCAATACAAGTAAATTACAACACGGCTCAAATTAGAGGAAAAATATAAAATTTGTTTTGTATTAAGTACTTGTTTTCAGAGAACAAGTGATTCGTCAACAAAACACTTAACTAACTAAACAGACAGCAATCGCGTTGTGTTTATAGTCCTTTGGCGTTTGGATTACTGCTAAATAGTTTGCAGGATAAATGTGATGACTTGTTTGATCTTAATCACGATCAAAATTGATTTTCAGTAGTAGGCTAGATATTGATTTATCTATAAAAATTATTTATCAGAAATTTACTCATTGATTTATTTTATCACGCATCTGAATCGTAATTGTAAGTGTCGATTATAGATATCAAATATGTTATAAATTAAGTTTAAATTCCAGAAAAAAATACGATGCATTGTGTGATATTAAATGCAGCAGACTAGAAATGATTTTATCAAAATTCTTATCAAAATTTTACTTTTTATGCAATATTTTGTAACACATTCGAATCGTAATTGTACTTTTTGGTTATGAGTGTTGAGAAATTACGAATTAATTTTATACACTTAGAACGAAAATCAAGATTTTTTATGACAAACCTACGATTACATGAAGGTTAAAATAGTTCATATAATAATCTGTTAAAATGTTAGGTTAATAACAAACTAATCAAAATAACATCCACACTAAGTAGGTACCTGAATTCTTATTTTCACTAAGGGGTTAGATTTTGAAACAAGAAATCAACAATATACAGGATGATCAATAAGAATACCTACTACTTTTTGTGGTCACATATGTTTAGTCCAGACCTATTTAACACATGGGCGCCGCACATGATAAAAAACGTCAAGAACCGTAGTATATAGGGCATCTAGATAATGCTGCACCTGAAAATTTATGGGTACATTGGGAGTATACAGGTCATGTAGCGCCAAATGTCACAACCACTTTTGCTGATTTCGTCTCAAATAGTGGTAATTTTTAATGCAATCTTCAACAAGACAGACAGTATGATTCAAATAGAAGTACGCCCACAATAGCCTTCGCTAAGTTAAGAAATGCGTTCCTGGCGACTCCTACCAACTATTTTTAGTTCAGAGCTTAAACGAACACTGAACACTTCCGGTTCAAATAGTAAATATATCTGGCGTCATACTTGTGTGTAAACAAGACACATGATATTAATAAAGAATGCATAAACATACGTAATTCTGAGTAACTTATTTTGATCACACAGTGTCTACTTCCGATTTGCTAATCTATTTCCGGTCTATGATATGGAATACAAAATCCTATTGTCAGCAAACCCTTACTATTCAAACCTCTTCTATGTTCTTTAAACAGTTCAATTTGTTGCAATGGGCTGACAAGTCAAATAGATTTTACATGAGTTGATGAAGATTTTATTATTTTTTTAATAATGATAAGAACATTTTAGTAAGATATTCACTTGCCTTAAATCGGATAAACAAGAAATGCTTGCATAGCTGGAAACTTGTATATAATTTGGGTTTAATTTAGTCAATTTTTTACGAATTTCATCATATACTCAGAGTGAACCATCTCAATAAAAAACGAACCCACAGGCGTTACCGTGGAAATACTGATAATTATTGAAGAAATTTACAATTAATCATTTGTATTTAATTAAAAAGCCATTTACATAATATGTAATTGTGAGGAATTATTTTTTCGTATTAATTGCGTTTTAATGAAGGTAGAAATGTTAAAGATCACAGTTGAGTTTGGAATTTTCTCACATATACGTCCGTATGATCTTTGGTAGCATTTTGAGAAATAAGCTTAAGCTCAGTTATGGAAGATATTTTGAAAATGTTCATCGTACATTTTATTCACAAATAAACATGTTTATTTTCTATAAGGGAACTCCACTGATAATTTTACACTGTTAAGTTTATAACATACAATATTTATTTGTGCATACACAATAAAAAAAAATACCATACGTTCCTTAAAAATTAAAATAAATTAGAAAATATAATAATCTGATACGATTCGATACTTACAAGTTATTTATTAATAATAACCACCACTATCTTAAAAATAACAGATTTTCTTTAAAAATTTAAATAAATTTGGATATATAATAAACTGATACCGGTTTCATACTTACAAATTACTGATAATAATTGTTTATTACAAAGTTGAAAGTTATAATAAAATTATACATAGTTTTAATTACATTATTGTATTCAATGTAATGAATAATCGGTTTCCTCAGGTTTGACCCATTTGGGGTTACCATCTTAAGAGAAATCGTATAGAAAAATTAATCTCAATTGTTATTTACAAGTACATACAAAAGCTACTATTGAATTAAACATATGGAAATCACCACTAATGCATATTAAACTACAAAAAACAACAACTAAAAAAGTATTAACATACAAAAAAACGTACAAAATATCGATGCACACCTATATTTACTTTTATTCAAACTAACTTCATTCATATAAATATACATGTATATACATACTGTATACACACAAATATACCCATATACACAAACACTATAACCAAGCGAGATTCGAGAAATATTAATAAATATTGGAACAACAACAAGTCAGGTACAAGACTATAAATTATTAATATAAAACACACTAACACGCGCCCGATATTTAGTGATACAAAACAGATTCTTAAACATGTGTTTGGGAAGAAATATCAATATCCCATGTTCACACTACTGTTATATAAAATCACAATGAGATACATTCACGTGGTTGTAGATCATAAGAAAGAGAGTTATTATTTTATTTGCCTTTAATATCATTTTTTTGGTGAAGGATTCAGGCGTGTCCCATATCATAACATTTGAAAGTTGTTATGATATGGGACACGCCTGACATGTACTAGTGAAAGATTATTCATTAAGATTAAAGTGAGGCATTACATTTTTCTGCAAACTATTTATCTGTAATTCAAATTTAAAAGGGATATGAACTTCATTTTTAATTTGTTGATACCTACGATGAAATCATACAAGTACAAATCAAATTTGTGACAGTACAAATTGGTGTGAAATAAAATTCTAATAAGTGATTTTTCTGTAAAGTGACATCTTGTCTATTACTCAAAATCAATTTTGATGTTAATTGAGATCAAACAAAGTATAAAAGTTATCCCCCAAACTTTTAGCAGTAATCAATACACCAACAGACTGTTAACGCATCACGATTGCTGTCTGTTTAGATAGACAAGTGTTTTGTTGATGAAACGCACGTCTAAAAACAATTACACTAAACAAAATTATTTATTTTCCCTTGCATAGAACTGTGGTACAATATCAGGAAATTGGTTTTTTCCAAGTCATGATAGTTTTATTTCTATATTGAAAATTTACCTAAATACTCAAGGACCGCTAAGTGGCTTTCACGACGAGACTTAATTACAAAATCCGATTTATAAAAGGTATTCAACCCGTACTATATTCAACCCAACCTAAATAATCTCAATGTGTGCGATTCACAGTTGGAGTAGTTCGTGGTACGATTAGGTGATGCTTTTGGATGTTAGGGCAGTCGACGGGTTTAAAGCCCCAATAACAGAAACGAACCCATATAATGATACTACTACTGTCGGAGGCCGGACTTGTAGAGGATGGTGCGACATTAGGCACAGGTGATGTATTTGGTTGTAAGGGCAGTCGACGGGTTAAGGCCCCAATAACAGAAACGAACCCATATAATAAATAACACTACTACTGTGGGAGGCCGGACTTGTAGAGGGTGGTGCGACATTAGGCACAGGTGATGTATTTGGTTGTAAGGGCAGTCGACGTGTTAAGGCCCCAATAACAGAAACGAACCCATATAATGATACTACTACTGTGGGAGGCCGGACTTGTAGAGGGTGGTGCGACATTAGGCACAGGTGATGTATTTGGTTGTAAGGGCAGTCGACGGGTTAAGGCCCCAATAACAGAAACGAACCCATATAATGATACTACTACTGTGGGAGGCCGGACTTGTAGAGGGTGGTGCGACATTAGGCACAGGTGATGTATTTGGTTGTAAGGGCAGTCGACGGGTTAAGGCCCCAATAACAGAAACGAACCCATATAATGATACTACTACTGTGGGAAGCCGGACTTGTAGTAGCTCTAGGACTTCTGCGTCACGATCCCTGCTCACTGTTGCTTGTAGCGCGGTGTCGTCCGAGGAAGTTATTTGTCACACAAGCTCACCAATGTGTGTTGTTTGGTTATGCAGCTAATCTTAGCAAACAGATGAAAAGACTTTTAGTAGTGAAGGATAATTAATTAAATTTTTGACACTATGTTGAGTAATTCTCGTTCATTCTGCTTCCCGTCCTGAGAAATTATTGAGTTAAGGAAAGAATTTAATCTAATTCTAACTGAATAAATGCTCGTTTAAGTTTCAGGGTTTTAAACTTGCATTTAAAAATAGCTCACTAAGGTTGCAAAATAGCCTTTTTGTTGTACCCATAGTGGACAAAAATAGTTCTCTTTTCTTTTGTTACAATGAAAATAAAATATAAGCGAGCTTTAACCCCTCTACATTAATTGTGTCCACATATCCTTTAGAGATCTACTTTTTTGAAAATCTCGTAGATTATTTAATATATCAACAAAAATATAAATATAATATAAAGTCGAACGACGTCTATCTACCGAAGCAAATCAAATACTTTTCTGCCCAAAGTCCCTGACTTTTAATCAACACATCATCACATTTCTAACAGTAAATCTTTTGTTAAAGCATCATAAAGTTTATAACAATAAATATGATAGAGACGGAATGTTTGTAATTATTATTCTTTAGCTTAAACATCAAAATTCCTTGAAAATCGGGGTTTACATCTACCTAGGTATCGTCCTTATTGTTGTTGACGTACGAGTTTAGAATGTCAAACCTTGCAGATTTATCTCCATTTTATAAAAAAAACTGATTCATTGTACAATAAAAGGGTAAAATTAATTAGATGTGTAATAATACACGAATTCTGTAATTTTGTACATTTCCAACTGTAGTAAGTTAGAACAGAACTGGTAAAAACGTTTGAAAATGTGACGTTAACATTCTTTAAGAATTCTATTAATTAATTAGACTGAAGCCACTTTTAAAATAAACTTTCAAGCAAACAGCTTACTAAAAAATGACCTTATTAAAACATCACAAGGCTATTTTAAAACACGGGAGGCGAACAGAAGTGCCTGGTGTTATTTCAAAGACAGCGCATGTTTACTTATCGTCCTCCTAATCGTAAAAAACAAAATCCTCTTTTCAAAATCTTCTTCAAAACAACAGCAGTACCTACTAATCTAAACTGCAAACCAATAACGTGTTATCTTACTATAGCTATGGAGAAAGTCCCAGGTTGTCATGCTAATTAAAAAATGTAATGATAAGTTGTAAAATTTCTCAAATACTACCTCAGGGTGAATATAACATAATAATGGCCTTAATAAAGTGTACCAAATGTATATTTATAAACTAATGATACTTAGTAAACACTGAATATGTTTTATGCAATCAATGGTTTCAATATAATTAAGAAACATTTTTTTTAACACTAACGTTTTATTGTTCCGTACATTATTCTCCTTTAAGCTATAAACAAGCAATAATAATAGTACAATAAGATTTTTCATTTTGAATTTTCCTTTGTACAACAAACAAAACATGTATCTTTAAATGATCTAGAATAAAGAAATGAGCTCCTACATAAAATAAAATCAGTATATTTTTCTGTTTGCTCCTTAAATAATCCAATAACGTATTCCGCCCAAATCTGACCAAGAAAAATAATTTGATTAGATTGTTATCCGCATATCACAAAGATTTAAACCGAGTTAAGGTGGAGAATAAAAATAAATTACGGGTACTAAAATGTACGGATGGTAAAATCTGATTGTTGAATGGCAACTCAACTTACCATCCTGATCGCGGTGTCAGAGAGCGGCTTTAGGAGACAAGTCACATTCTAACCTGTACCGAGAAGACCGAACACAACAGTGCCTGTAGTTGCGGTGTGAAGCGGGCAGTATCTTGCACTGGCAGGCGCACGGCTACTACTCCCCCCACCGTCTTACCACATCGATCGCCGCCCCCAGCAGTTCCCGCCGCCCCCGCCAGGTGGCTCTGCCTCTCAGCTTCTGACCCCATAATTGACTGCCGCCCCCGCTAATTTGCATTTATATTTCGCTAATTGAATGACTGACAACTTTGCGTCGCTTCGGTAACGGATTTATTAAGGGCCCTTAAATAGCAGGGTGTCGGCCGGTCTGGCCCAGCTGGGCGCTCTCCAGCGAGGCTATTGATTTAATCGGGTATCCGAGCGTTTGTTTACTCCCAGAGAACAAATGGTTTGGGCAGAATTGATGGAAGAGGAAATTACTTGGCTCGAGTTACTTTCGCGAAATTAAATGTATTCAATGAAGATGTCGAACTAAGTTCAAAGGCTGAAACATTAAATTGTATTTTCTTCATCAAGCAACTGATTAAATTTGTAATTAAACTATGTAACACTAACAAATTTAATAAAATATAAATTTTAAAATGATTAAATTGTTCATCAAACTATATACCACTAACAATATTTAATAAAATATAAATTCACTCTATACATTAAGAATAATCTGAAGTTGTATTTAAAGTAATCGAGCGTTCATTTTAAATTTGAATATTGAATACAAATTTAATGGGTTTTCGTGAAATTGGCATTCAAAGCAACCGAAAATTTAACAAAGAACAATATTAAACACTGATCTTTCTATAGTTAAATGAAAATTTGTTAAAGTAGGTCGTCTATACTGCTTTCTCCAAGTATAACTAATTCCAAATCTGTATTCACGTAACTAAAATCTATACTTTGTTCAAAACACAAATTATTACAGGTAATCAGTAAATCTCGCTATAACATAATTATTGCCGAAATATATAACATATAACCATTGCGGTGAACTGAACCAAGCTCTTCAACTCAATTACGACGAGTTCCTTGTTGCAGTCTCGGAGTTTATAAAAAAGTTACTTAACCTATGAATGGATACTGGTAGTGTCACAATGGTAATTAACCGTCCATTGTGTCAAAACCCTCCCACTACCAATCCACTAATATAGAACAAACCGATTAATTAATTGCAGTCAGGTGACTGAGATTACAAGAGGATCATTAGTTAATTATTTCAACTACAATCCATTATGCGAGCTGTCATAACCATTTTACTTAGCAGCCAAACAGTATTTATATTATTTTGCTGCGTTTCGGGACTTTTGGTGGATAGTTTTTGGATTGTTCTATTGCTCTGCTTAAATAAAATGACTTATAATCATGTCTATAAACACTACTACTTTCTTACTGTAGGTGGAAAAGTGACATAAAGAGTTCTAAATGGCATCAAGTTTATAGAAAAAGTTTACTAATTAAAATTCTTTTCCTCAAAACAAAGCGCTTTTACAAGAAATGATTTCGGGAGGTAAAGACACCACAAACCATAGAGCATTTTATAAAATGGAACAAGAAACAGAACGTGTTAATTTTATCAACGTTGGAACATTGGATGTGAATGGAAACGCGAGAACTACGTATGTCAAAACAATTTCTACAGATTGATCAGATATTGCTTAAGCATAAGGGTTACACTGAGAGTGGTTGATAAGAAGCTTACAAGAAACTCTTCATATCTTACAACTTTTATCTTACTAGTGAAAAACTTCACTTGAGATGGATTCCTAAGCTCTTTTTGGACAGGAGTTTATAAAACAAATTTTTTCATCATTGGGCAACAATAATTTTATTATTTCACAAAAAACAGATCAAACTTTTTCATAAAACTTGTAGAAAATGTAATTCTCAACAAAACTGTGTAAATAAAGAACACAGAAAGCGAATGAATGTTTGAATGAATTTTTATTCAAAACAGTACAACACGCCTTTTAAACTTGACTGACAATAACATTGCTAATTACCTATTGAAACTATTAAATTACTAATAAAAAATTGTAAATTCCACTTCTTAAATGAAAAATTATTTCATAAAGTGGATTGATTTTAGCAGTGCATTCAGGTCATGCTGACGTGCCGTACGGTTTAATTTAATTTGGTTTAAAACACAAAACGAGAGTTAACAACTGAGTTTCAGTCCATGTGCGTATCGTTCTGTTCATAGTAATTGAGTTTCAGTTCGTGTAATTATTGTTTTGTCCGTAGTAATAATTAAATTATTGGTGTAGTAATGCCACACTTATTTACAAGCGAAGGATACGCCGATTTGGTGTTTATTTATAGTGCACGAAAAAGCATTCCAAATCCAAACATCTATTAGCTTTCTGTGTACTTTATTTGCACAGTTTGGTAAAAATAAATATTCTAAAAGATTTATTAAAAAGATTTATCTGTGTTTTGTGATGTAAAAAAAGTGATTGCTGACTAAAGATTAAAAAATGTGTTTGACGACTCGACTGTTGAATTTGACACAGGTTTTCACAAAAACTACTTAACTTATAGTTATAAGACCTGTTTTATCTACTTTATCGGGTTTAAACCCATAAAAAACTATTGAATTCGCCCCTTAATCTACCTAACCAGAATTTCAGAAAGACCTAGTTTTGCATGGTGAAACAAAATCCGGGGGAAATATTTGCTAAGCCGTAACTCACTTATAAAGCATTTCCTGGCCCATTTTTCATTGCTTATACAATTTTTCACTGTTTTTACACGTAGAATGAGCTTCCACAGTTTATGCATATCTTCGTGAATCCCCCTGTATACTGGCTCTGCCGTTTGCACTAAGGAAATAGTATGAAGAATAAAGAAGCAGAAGGAAACCTCAGAGAAGTTGAAGGGGAGAAAGAAAATAAACCGACGAGAAAGTTGAGACAAATGTTAACAGAGTAATAAAAGAAAAGTAACTTTAGAATAAAACTCAAAATATAATAATAATCTGACAGTAACTTTAATCACCCAGTGAGTATCTCAAAAACTATAAAACGGAGTGATGAGAATTGACTAGTTGTTAATGATCTCTGCAGAGTCCAGGAGCTGCGGTAAACCAAAACACATGCGCAGTAGTGTTAATACAGATGGGAGTATTATAACGTATGATAACGGACGTATGATAACAAATGACGTATTATCCATATTCTGCATGAAAAGATCAGATATCATGTCGTACTAGATCCTAGAGTAGTTGCAGTAGGTGAAAAAAACCCATATATTTGGTCCATATTCTGCATGAAAAGATAATATAGCATGTCGTACTAGATCCTAGAGTAGTTGCAGTAGGTGAAAAAACCCGTTTTCCGGTCCATATTCTGCATGAGAAGATAATATAGCATGTCGTACTAGATCCTAGAGTAGTTGCAGTAGGTGAAAAAACCCATATATTTGGTCCATATTCTGCATGAAAAGATAATATAGCATGTCGTACTAGATCCTAGAGTAGTTGCAGTAGGTGAAAAACCCATATATTTGGTCCATATTCTGCATGAAAAGATAATATAGCATGTCGTACTAGATCCTAGAGTAGTTGCAGTAGGTGAAAAACCCATATATTTGGTCCATATTCTGCATGAAAAGATAATATAGCATGTCGTACTAGATCCTAGAGTAGTTGCAGTAGGTGAAAAAACCCATATATTTGGTCCATATTCTGCATGAAAAGATAATATAGCATGTCGTACTAGATCCTAGAGTAGTTGCAGTAGGTGAAAAAACCCATATATTTGGTCCATATTCTGCATGAGAAGATAATATAGCATGTCGTACTAGATCCTAGAGTAGTTGCAGTAGGTGAAAAAACCCATATATTTGGTCCATATTCTGCATGAAAAGATAAATATAGCATGTCGTACTAGATCCTAGAGTAGTTGCAGTAGGTGAAAAAACCCAAATATTTGGTCCATATTCTGCATGAAAAGATAATATAGCATGTCGTACTAGATCCTAGAGTAGTTGCAGTAGGTGAAAAACCCATATATTTGGTCCATATTCTGCATGAAAAGATAATATAGCATGTCGTACTAGATCCTAGAGTAGTTGCAGTAGGTGAAAAACCCCATATATTTGGTCCATATTCTGCATGAAAAGATAATATAGCATGTCGTACTAGATCCTAGAGTAGTTGCAGTAGGTGAAAAAACCCCATATATTTGGTCCATATTCTGCATGAAAAGATAATATAGCATGTCGTACTAGATCCTAGAGTAGTTGCAGTAGGTGAAAAAACCCATATATTTGGTCCATATTCTGCATGAAAAGATAATATAGCATGTCGTACTAGATCCTAGAGTAGTTGCAGTAGGTGAAAAAACCCATATATTTGGTCCATATTCTGCATGAAAAGATAATATAGCATGTCGTACTAAATCCTAGAGTAGTTGCAGTAGGTGAAAAAACCCATATATTTGGTCCATATTCTGCATGAAAAGATAATATAGCATGTCGTACTAGATCCTAGAGTAGTTGCAGTAGGTGAAAAAACCCATATATTTGGTCCATATTCTGCATGAAAAGATAATATAGCATGTCGTACTAGATCCTAGAGTAGTTGCAGTAGGTGAAAAACCCCATATATTTGGTCCATATTCTGCATGAAAAGATAATATAGCACGTCGTACTAGATCCTAGAGTAGTTGCAGTAGGTGAAAAAACAATATATTCGGTCCATATTCTGCATGATAAGATTAGTAGATAGCGAATGTTGGATATCCTAGAGTAGTTGCAGAGTTTAAAAAATAGTTAAATCAAGACAAAAAGTACAAATAACACAATCCATAATGGTTCACCTTGTGTTTATGTTCAATGCCATATCAAACTAGAAGTATTGCTAAGATGAACCGAAAGTACATTGGCACCATTTAAGAATAAAATTTCAACTCGTTGGCCTATTTTATGGGTGTAAGAACCGCAATAAAACACAATATTGCATTATAATGTATAAGCATAAATACAACGTAAATATTAGATATAAAAATAATATTATAATGATTAGAATATCTATAGCAGTAAATTGGTTTTAGCGCGTTCTATTCTGTCGATGAGTTCATGATGAGCCGCAGGGATTTATGAGAGACAAAGGGATTTGAGGTCAGTGAGAGTGTGCTTTAGTGAATATGTGGAAGTGTTAGTTAGGGTGCGTGTGTGAATAAATAAATACATCTATGAATAACAAATTACTTACGTTTGCAATGCAATGTTGCGAAAATGAAATAAAATGATTTGATTTGATCACTTACACCTAGGGTATCATCACAACTCCTTTGAAAGAATCAACATCAGATACAAAGAGAAGAAAATATTGCCGTAAACAGATTTGAAACACAGTATAATTATTTTACGTAAGGATACGAAATCCCGTAGAAAGTTGAATCTATAGGAGTATGATATCATTTTTAAATGAAAAATCGTTTAAGAAAACGAACTTTCATTTATCAAGTGTTACATCGTCCTCCTTATGAAAAGGGGCCTGAGGTTCACGATTAAAGTTTGTTTGACCTTTCGATCATTAATCTTCTCTATTCATCACAGTTATTGATGATGATAAAAATGTGTTTATGTTCCGGACAAAATATGTTTTACATTAATTTGTAACAGTAAAGTAATCGTAAGGAAAATTGTTAAAAAATATTTTAATTTGAAGAAGTCAGGCTTATGTACGTAGCAACCCGGGAGAATACCCCTAAAATCTTGAAATTACACATTTTTAAGTCAAAAGAAAGGAAACAATAATAATGTATATGAGTATTCTGAGGTACTTTTCGATAAAAATTATCAAGTGCCTGACGCTTTAGAGACAGTTTCAAAAGATCCTTCCAAAAGGGTTTCGAAAAGCACAGTTAGCAGAATAGTTCTTTGAAGGAGATCCGGTATCCGGGAATAAAACTCATTTTGGACTCCGCGAAAACATTGACCAAAGAAAAGGAAGCTGATCAAAACATGACTTTCACTTTTTGAATCATTCTGATCTACTCACAAAGTGAATGACGACTTTTACACAATAGAGGAAGAAAGATCGGCATTTTAATGGATCAATGTCGTTTCAGAAGATTACTACAGTTCTCACACAACGAATTAATTTTTGAGGATTTTTCCCAATGTGTTTTGTGTAAATGGGTGTATACTGAAAAAACTTCATATTGATAGAAAACTGTTAATTAATAAAACTCAATTATCAGAACCTCGCATTGAACTAATTAAATGTGCGATTATAGAATTAGAACAACAATACGTTAAATGAAGAAGATAAACTCATATATATCACATAACCCATATGTTAAATCATAAAATACATGACCAAAATATGAATGATGTTTGTAAGAGTTAATGAGGAGTATTGTGGTTGATGTTGCACGCAAGTAGCGAAATAGGATTTTTGCCAAAGAATGTTTAATAGCATCGATATAAAAAAGCACATTACGAAGGAGACACAGTCATGTAAAATATATCTAATAAGAAATGTAACTCAATTTAATTATTTAGATGTATTCTCTCACTTCAGCAACCAAATACTATACAATAACCACATTTGTGAAGTGGTCGGCAAGGCGGAACATTTCTCAGTACTCAAATCAGCAAATACCCCACATCATGTCGTGTACACAATGTTTACAGTATTCATGGTATCCGGGCATTCAGCACTCCAGCGTCCAATATACCATCCTACCTGTAACCCAATAGAGTTGGAAAATTTGAATTCCACATCTGTAGATAATTTGTATTAATGACATGCTGGCCTTGGGAAAAAGGTTCAAGAGGAATACTTGGCTGTAGATCCTACAAACATTGCTGCAGAACGGTACATCATAAACAGTGGAAATAACAGCAAAGCGACAATGGTAACGCGAAACATGAAGACTATATGACATAGTAAATAAATTAGCACCCAATCCAATATAAGTGAGTGGAAATGAGTTTTATAAATTAATGATTTTGTTACGACTTTATTAATATTATTTTTTTTAATAAATAATGTATCTTTTTAGTAGAAAATATAATATAATTTGTTTTGTGTGCAAACTTGTGAAACACTAGATGTATAAGAGAGATGTGTATGTGTATAAGAGAAGGCCCGATTTCAATTTAATTTGTTTAAAAAAATAAATAAATAACGGAAATATTTTAAGTTAATCCTGCAGCCGGATCGACAATTAGATCCGAGGTTATTATCGGTGAGCTGAATGATCGCTCACGTATTGCAAGGAATGTGAAGGTATTTAACCTTGCGGAGGGCTCTAGTGTTAGCAGGGATACGGAGATATTGGGAAGAAATTCGGGGAAGAAGGGGAAAAAAGGAACAAGGCAGGAGAAGAACTAAGCAGTAAATATGACAATGTAGTGCCAAAACTTTAACAAAAACAAAACAAAAAATCACGTAGTTTCCAACGGACATTTTGATCTTTATATGTATTATCAGAATGTGAATGGCTTGAGGACTAAGTTGAAAGATTTTAAGCTTGCTATGGCCTTCTGTGTTAGTGTTAGTGACGTTATATTATTGACTGAATCAAGTCTTTTGCAAGATGTTTTTGATTCTGAACTTGGTTTCTCTAACCACGCTATCTACCGTTGCGATAGACCTGAAGCCACAAGTTCAAAACAGGTGGGGACGTCCTGGTAGCTTTTGATAGGGCGATAACTTCCAATCTTATTGTATTTGGGCTGACTTTAGTGGAATTTATTTTTAAATCCTTAAAAATATCTCACAACAAACACCTCTTGATCGGCTGTACTTATATTCTTGCTGGGACTTCGGCGACTGTTTATAGAGATTTCTGTTGGACAGTCGAAAATGTCGTAACTTCTTCGCCTGCTGATACTTCTGTAATACTAATGGAGGATTTTAATCTTTCTGAAACTGAATGGAGATTCAAGTAACCAATTTTCCATACACTGATCGCTACTTTAATACATCCATTGGCGTGCCTTCTAAAAGTATCTCAATAAAACGACGTTTTCAATCCCCGAAGAGTGCTTTTGGATCTTGTCTTCTCCTCAGACGATGTAGTTGTGGAGGACGACCACTCTCCGCTGCTGCCTGCCATCATCCATCAATCCACCATCCACCATAGACAACAACAATGTATCCATCACTTTGAGCCTCAACTCACTGTATTTAGAGCACCTAATTTTGACCGTGATCTGAGCGTGATTGGGATGTTGAACATCGCTTCTAAATGCCTTACGTTTTTAGTTTAAATCTATGCTTTACATTTTTGTGTTATCAAACAATTTATTCAGTATAGATTACAAACAGTGGAATTAACCTGTGATAAACTAATTATTATTATCAATGACACAACGAAGCTGATCCAGCAGGTTTGACAAGAAACAACCCACAGAAAAAAATTAAAAAAAAGAATCTAGTGTTGTGTTGTGATTGAAAATGCATCATAAACAGCCGGTTTCGTGGAAGGGAATGGACTTTTTAAGTTGGGAGGGAAAGCCAAAGATGAATAGGACTCTTAAGTAGATACTTTTAAGAAACCACAACGCTATAAAATTAGTATATTAAAGGTTTTTAAATAATAATTTTTTAAATTACTTTTATTGTTCTTTATCAGACTTTTATAGAAAAATACAATTAAATTCAGTCTTTTTATATTATGGAAATTATTATTTTGAGTAAACAGGTGTATGATGGTATATTTTGTATTCAATTATTTTATTCAACATGCATTCTTGTATGTTCACCAAGCTTAATTTATGTTATGTTCTATCACATGGTGCTTTCCTGCTTTTTATAGATGTTACTGTTATCGTTATTGATGTTATTGTTATGTATGCCTATTGATCTCGTTTTACTTATTAAATATTTATTTACTGTTTGGTACATGAAATTTTGTAAACATATTAATTGCTATCATGTACACAAAATTTATCACAGTTACTTTGCCCGCCATTATCTTATTTTAGCACAGCATGTGAACCTGTTCTTTGCATGACGTTGTAGAATTCATTGTATAACCATTGTTATGATCTCGTAACCCATTGTATGCTATCAATAATAGTATTTAGTTATCAACTTGACGTTGATTACTAGAGAGCTACTAGAGTCTTTTCTAAGTTTTTATTATTGTTATAGTATTGTTTATTTTGTTATAGTTGCTATGGTATTTACTGTTGTATATAATTGCACATAAGACTTTATATATAAAGGATGTTGTAATATCCATTGGAATAAAACAAAAGCTTTCTCACAGTAAACTATTTAGTATCTTTACTATAATCAAGAGTTAACATTTAAATATTAATAAACTTTAGATATAATTTATATATCACCTAGTTTACATGTTCCCAAGAAGTAGCAGAAAATATTTACAAAGCCAAGATAGAGACTATCAACACGTAATTTAACCACTTTAAGATAACATTCCCATAATGAAAGGTAAATGCAACGTTATTATGTTACTACAAAACAACACCCCCGGTGGTGTTGGTTCTCTTGTGTTCTACAGGCTACGTGCAGAAGTTAAATGTACACACATCGTTGTTTGCTACAAACATAAAGACATCACAATAATTGTGACACATTATTCTGTAGCGAGGTGACACACACGAATCTCACTGTACAGATGTTGGACAAATTTAGTTTACAGCCAATGGCGCAGTGTAGCGGGTACGGAGGTTATCGCAAGATAACCAAATCAAGCAACATCATGCGTAGCTGCTGCTTGGATGGGTGACCGCTGAGTGATCCAATCCTTGCAAGCAGCCCAGCCCGGCCGTTGGTGGTTTGGAAGTCACCTCCAAGCCGTTGGTCTCCTGGTCAAGGGCCAGAGAGAGATTCTTAGTCCTAACTTCGCCTGATTAAATAAAACATGCTTTATCTTTAACATTCACCTTTCTACGGAACTTAGTAGGGTGTATAGTACAGGTTCAATTGATGCAAAGAGACAACCAATACACCATTCTTTATTTATAACATCAGTTGTATGCGTTTTCAAATGCTCAAATTATTATCTAATGCCTAAGCGCTGGAAATACCAACAACAAAACGGCAGCCTACCTAACTAGCGCCATACATATTACCGCTATTACCTTGATAGATAACAGTTTAAATTTTCTATCAAGAAATTTGTTAAATTGTATGACACGTAAGGAAATTACATAATTCTCAAGAAAGTTTTCAGTCTTTACAATGAGATATTCTCATCGCAAAGCTATTAACCGCATCGAGAGTCAGAACTATTCAACGAACTGAATGTGGCAAGTCTCGCTCTGTCTATATTAAAAGACTCGCAAAGCCAGAAACAGTCCAATCAGTGACTTTTGTTTGCCTTTACCTCCCCACCCTCCCCTTCTATCACTAAAAACAATGTGTCCCACACAATGGTACCCCCAGCGCACACATATTCTAATAAGCACCATGGTGAAATAATCATAAGTCAAGTCGCATAAACGCTCTTTCAATTCGGAACCTCGTTTCGATTCAATATGAATTCATTTATACCTTGTCTGTAACGAAGATTAAGACGTGTTTAGACTGAAAGACACTACATTTTAAAATAAAAATTCTAATTATATTCGTCTTTCCCAATATAAATACAAATAATATGTTCCACAATGGAAGAATTAGTTATTTTCAAAATTATTTAGAATTAACTAAGCATAATCATATTCTAAAATGTATAAAATACAAAGTAAAAAAAGTGCACAGCACTTGTGCGTGAGTATGAGTTAAAGTACTTTTTTCAATAATGAATAAAAAAATGTAGATACTTGTATATGTTTTTTGTATGACTTAAATATACAAAACAGATTTATATTTAGAAAAGGCCCTAAGAAATGTAAAATAGTACAGGGCGTTTCAAAAAGGACTTTGAAAATTCATATAAAATTTATTAAACAAGGTAAAGATCTGGTTTTCGTGTTGCTTTAAAGGAAAACAGTTCAAGTTTTGACTCGCGTAGTCCGCTAGTGCCTAATCGCGCCGCACAAGCGCTAGTGACAGTTACGTTAAACATGGCTGCCTTCACTGGACCGGAGCGTGCTAGTTGTGAGTTTTGGTTTGAAGGATCGAAGTCTGCGACAACAGTTCAGCGTAATTTTCGTATCAAGTACGCTAAAGATCCTCCTAGTAGGCCTACAATTTAAGAGTGGCATAGTTGTTTTGTAGAAACAGGGTGCTCAGTAAAACATAAAAAATCCTCAGGTCGTCCAAGCACATCTGACGAAGTCGTTGAGCAAGTGATACAATGTTTTTTTTAAATTTAATAGCCCTACGAAATCGACCCGGCGTGCATATCGTGAGCTGCACGTACCACATACGACGGTTTGGCCTGTGTTAAGAAAACATTTGCACTTGAAACCATACCGATATTCGCTTTTACAAGCAATTAAAGACAATGATAAGATTGCCCGTAGGAACTTCTGTGTGGATATGTTAAATCGAGTGGATGATGATGAACATTTCTTGGACAACATAATCTTTTCTGACGAGTCCACTTTTCACTTAAGTTGCAAGGTAAACACACATAACTGTAGGATTTGCGGCAGCGAAAATCCACATTAAACATTACAACATGTTCGTGATAGCCCTAAAGTGAACGTTTTTTGTGCGTTGAGCAAGAGGAAAGTGTACGGCCCCTTTATTTTCCAAGAGAGAACCATCAATGGCATAGTGTACCTTGATATAGTGCAACAATTTTTAATACCACAGATCGATGAGGATGACCGAGAACGAAATGTTTTCTTTATGCAAGATGGCGCACCACACTATCTGACTGACGTCCGGGATTTTCTAAATGACCGCTTCCCAGGTCAATGAATTGGCCGTGACGCACCAATTGCATGGCCCCCCCCGCTAGATTTTTTCTTCTGAGGTTTCATAAAAGATATGGTGTACGTACCTCCTTTGCCGGCCACTCTACCTGAACTTAGAGCAATAATTTACGCTGCTGCTGAGCAAATTACACCTGAAATGCTAGTGCGAGTCTGGGAAGAAATCGACTACCGATGGGATATCTGCAGAATAACCAACGGAAGCCACAAAGAACATCTTTAGTTTAAGGTAAAAAAACTTGAAGTTTTTTCTTTTAAAATAACACCAAAACCAGCTCTGTACCTTGTTTTTTAATAACATTTATATGAATTTTCAAAGTTGTAAAGTCCTTTTTAAAACGCCCGTATTTCCGATTTTATTTCAAATCTGTAGATTAACTCTCGATATGTCTGGCAGACAAATAGACAAAGACAGAAAACAAATGTGTTTGTCCCCCAGCACGAAAAAAATAAATTTTGTCATTCTACTGAGTCTATTTAGCTTCAATTAGAGGCAAAAAAATTCCATGGTTGGCCATCATGAAATCCCTAGCTATGTAGAAATGAATTTTCAAGCAAGTCTAAAGATGAACTTTTTGGTAGGTTAGTTATCATAGGGGTGTCCAAGTAATAAACGTTCCGTTGATCTAGGAAGGGTACTACGCACAAGTACTGTGAAATTAAATCTTGTTACATTACGTTGCGTTAAACATTGGCTTTCTACTCAATAATAAAAAAATGGCTATGAATAAAAATGCCACATGTTGAATCCCAAATGAGTGTACTCAGTTTTACTGCAAATTTATTTATTCTGCTAGTTTCCCGTTGCTATCATGGCTCATAAGGCCATAAGGTAAAAAATATTTGTTAAGACAGCAAAAGCCAATTAAATGACATGGAACATCATCGAACTCAGCATTTCCACCAATATAAAAATAAAGCTTCATACAAATTTTCAAGTATATAGACCATTTAATTTTCAGAAAGACAGAGTGGATAGAGAGATAGATCCTGAACAGATAGAAATAAAAAGGTTTCCACAGTCCCTCGAGTGATACTATTTGCTAATGCTCAGTCAATTGTTTAAGTATATCATAAAAAACATACATGTCAATAAATAATGATTCACACAAGCGAAGATATCAGTGGTATATAATAATGTGAGAAGAAAATAGCAGGAGAGGTCAAGTAAAGAGCAGGCCTATTGTGTTACCTCACAATGTGACTAACCATAAAAACCAACACATCTGCAGATAGTAAAAGATAACATAATTAAGATAGGTTTCCATTACCTCGGGTGATACTATCTGCCAATTATTTACAAATGTAAGTAGACAATAAACAGAAGACTTAATTCAATAAAAGATGAAATGCAGTTTCCGGGAGAAAAGTTTCCAGCTCAAAATATCATTCCTAAAAATCCCTGCTTATCTTCATTGGTACAGGAAGTTAAGTAACAATATTTTCTCTCCTTACTCTACTCTAGTTATTTCTAAGTACTGGTTGCAAGTTCAAATAAAAGTATTTTTATTTAAGCAGCCATGATCTGGTAACACAGCATGTGGTTCACGCAGGCAACTCCTTCAGCAAGGCTAGCAAAGATTACCTCATGGGCATCTTCAAGATTAGCACATACATTCAGATCTGAATCACTGCCATCTTCATTATGAAGTTCCTCTTCATCATTTACCCTACACTCTGCTTTGAATTACTATCTTCTTCATTATGAATTTCCACTTCATTATTCATATCACTCATAGAGCCATTATCATTTTGTTTAACAGGATCCACAATCGCTTCAAGTAAAACTTCCAGTTCTGCATTTGAGATACCACAAAATTTACTAAAGTATGATTTCGTTCTCCATTTTAATTCATTTTTAAAACTTATTATTATAAAAATACGAATAAAAATGTAATATTCAGTCACATAGTACGGTGTAAAAACAACTATGACTTGTGCGTAAGAGCACACAAAGCAGGGACTCACTTTCAGACGGCGATAAGCAGTTGAATGACCTACATACGGTTACGCATTGGGAGGGGTGAGGTTGGATAAAGGGGAGCGGCAACTTCACCATGTGAATAATTGATTCGCAATTAATGTTTTTCTCGGAGATTCTCCGCCCATGCGTTTGGTTCAAACAAAAGATGTAAAAACTGTAATTGATAAATATTTTCTCTCTACGATATCACTGCAACCCTTTGCTGAAGCACAAAAAGGCATTGGACTTTTTTGTCCCAAATTTAATCTGTATTAATTTCGTTCTTCACAGTGTTGGAAGGGACCTAATAGGTCAAACGTAGTACCATTTATCCCCTCTTAAGACCTCTTTTTCAACGGCCAAAAACTCTATTCAGTAAATTTTTCTACCTTATTATTAGTAATAATAAAGGCCTACAGAAAAATGACCACAGCGTGAACTTCTTTTGGAGATAAAAGGCAATTGAATTTACGATTCTATTTTACCATGCAAATAATCTGTCACTGACATAGTCTATCAAAGCTAAAATAAATCGGTTTAAAACGTATTGAGAAGTAAATATGTTCTTATTTCACTTTTAATATTATATGGACTGTAGGAAAAAGTAGTTTCGTCGGTATGATATATTTGCCGAGAACAAGTGCAATAATGACCTGTCAATCAATTTGTATTGTGTAATGAGATAAAGGATTATCGACTGAATAGTAAATGAAAATATAAATTGAAATATGTATTTAAAATAGGGGACGGAAGGATTTGGTAGAATATTGTTTGGCCATTGATTAAAAATGATTAAACAAAGAGTAATTTAATGTTTTAAATATATTACAATCACAATTACTTTTACGATCTACCATAGAATTTTACATTAACAGATGTACAAGTAATGGAGATTAAGTTGAGTGATAATAAAAGCCTAGCCTTTAAGCAAATATTCATTACTCGTTAAAAAAAGGGATTTTTAACAATTTACCAAGTCATCTAAAGCTATTTGCAAATGCAGAAAAGCGTAATGCAAATTGACGCTTGTTCTGTCAGGTCCGTTCACTCCAATAATAAATATAACCGATGATGTCAAACTGGAAAGCGATTAAATATGGTGGAAGTGAGAAATTCCTTACCAAGTTTAATTTTACTAAACTCTTTGCCCGTTGAAAGCCACGGTGCTCAGTTGGACTTGTCCTCTCGTTACTCGTATATTATGCCGTGATTGGCTTTCGTGGTGAAATATACGCGTAGTGTTGGTCATCATCTCAATACAAAGTTAAGTTTAAACTCGGTAGCGTTATGATTTAATTAAAAAAAAAACTTGTGTTCGTTATACATGTACGCTGTCAACAGGAAGGAAGGTGCAGTCACATGATACTAGATTTAATGACGGTGTTAGGCCATATCGGCATAGACTGACCTATATGCAGCGTCCATGTTATTGTGGAGGATGTCCTTTTTTACCATAAAACATTAAAAATGAACAAAATTCTTGATTGTTTAAATCTTGATTGTTAAAAGTGGTATCAATTAAAACCACTTTTAAACACTGAATGTGTTTAATGATTTTTCCAAAAATCAAATTCAATTAAGTTTAATTAAGCAATGAAACTATTAATAATTAATGAAACATTATGCAGTCTATATGATACCACAAGAAAGTAAACTTTAATTTGCCACTTTTTATTAAATAACTATATTATTCACTATTATAAAACATTCAAAATTCCAAGAGTTTGTAACATTGCTACCAACAATAAACGTTGTAAAGACAAAAGAAGAATTTATTTATTCACTACTAAAAATTCCTCTCACTCTAATGAAGTGTACCCTCTAGACATAGTGTATTCTCAAGACTGAGATATTGGTAGACTAATTGTGTTGTAGTCTACTTCCGTACGCTATAAGTAGTGTTACTTATCACAGTTTCCACTGTTTATATTCCCAGCTGAACAGTATCCCAAGACTACTTTACCCATATCTGATAAATCCTATCTAAGTCTATGTACATAGAACTGAAAAAGCTGTCATTAAGTGGGTTAAATTCCTTTCACACTAACCGGTTATATACCCGTTACCGTGTATTTGCTTATCTCCTATCCTCCTCCCATATTTTAAAGGGTGTTTTGTTTGTACCGTCAAGTTACTCTAGCATAGTCGGTATTTCTGCCTTAATCAATTGTTACGCCTTTTACCAAAAAATTAGGAAAATTTTATCAACTATGAATTCTATGAAAGAGGCAACATATGGGATTGTAATATTTTAGAATATTGTTAATCTGGTTAGAATCCCGGCGGAGCAAGTACTTTTTGTGATTCGATTCTTATTGAAATTAAATTAGGCTATGGCTGTTTGTGAAAATTTAGTGAATGTTGATAGTCATTTGATATTTAATTGGTCTAATTTGTCGATCATTTGTTAGTTTGCTTATTTACCCATATATATATATATATATATATATATATATATATATTATATATATATATATATATATATATATATATGTATATATATATATATGTATATATATATATATATATATATATATATATATATATATAAATATATATATATATATATATAAATATATATATGACAGAAACGGCCAATTACTAATTAATTGAATCGTAAAAAGTAAGTGCTCTGTGGTGTAGTAATAGCATTCTCGCCCAGAAAGTGCCGGCTGAACAAGTAATTTTTGTGATTCAATCATTATTAAAATTAAATCACGCTACTGCCATTTATATTAATTTAATTTCTATAAATAATGGCAACTGCGTATTATTTGCAAATATAAATATAAACCACTAAACATCAATTCGAAGAGCGGAAGATTCAAATACGAGAAGATGTCTGTGGTTTACATTGTTGCGAGGGATGAAACGGGGGGGGGGAGAGAACAAGGAAAACAAAGGTCGCTGATTGGCCGTATTCTGGCTACGCCAGTCTTTCAATATGGACATAGCGAGACTAGCCATATTATATTGAGATCATTGAATCGTTGTATTCAACACGCCTGAAAACTTTACGTTTAGATCTTCTCATGTATTATTCAGAGAGGTTGAGAATCCACTTTATAGGAGTATCATAACATACGTGTTTAATGTCGTACAAAATTACAAATCATTTTGTAGGATGTAACATAGTATTTTGCATTAGACAATGTCTAACCAGTGCCATTAATTTCAAGTTATTCTTAAGCTTAAAATGTATACACGACATTAAACGTCCAAGGTTCTTTTCGAATACAAACTTTGGATTTTACCAATTTAGTGTGGGATAGAAGAGGAGGAAAATATACAAAACTGTGCTACAAGGATTAAGTTATGATTATGGCCTACAGAGAACCTCAGTGAAAAAAACAACAGTTAATTTCAACTTTGAAAATAGTCTACAAAAAGCACGGGCCTTAAGAGCGTATCACGGAAACACATATCTCATCAATCCATGAGGTAAAATCTTTATAGAAGCGTCATTACCAGACAAAAGATACCGGCTACAAGAAACTTCCCATACAGCACTGTCGTACTTCTAACAGAAACGCAATATAATTTATGTTTTATCAACAACTGAACTTTTATTTTGTGGAAATTATTCCTAACCACGGATCCTTCAGGCCGTCCACGAAAATACATATCTCGTCAAACTATTAGGTAGAACCTTGATACAAGCTTGATCATGACCAACTGGGCCTGAATCAAATTTCCACAAAATAAAAGTTCAGTTGTTGACAAGACATAAAATTATATTGCGTTTCTGTTAGAATTACGACAGTGCTGTATGGGAAATTTCTTGTAGCCGGTATCTTTTGTCTGGTAATGACGCTTCTATACAGATTTTACCTCATGGATTGATGAGATATGTGTTTCCGTGATACGCTCTTAAGGCCCGTGCTTTTTGTAGACTATTTTCGAAGTTGAAATTAACTATTGTTTTTTTCACTGAGGTTCTCTGTAGGTCATAATCATAACTTAATCCTTGTAGCACAGTTTTGTATATTTTCCTCCTCTTCTATCCCACACTAAATTGGTAAAATCCAAAGTTTGTATTCGAAAAGAACCTTGGACATTTAATGTCGTGTATACACTTTAAGCTTAACAATAACTTGAGATATGTATTTTCGTAGACGCCCTAAAGGATCCGTGGTTATTCCTAACTTGTACACTATTTTCAAAGCTGAAATTAACTTTGTTACTGAGTTGTTCACAGTTTACCAGAATCACGCGTCAATCCATGTTGCGCTTTTCTTCACATTAATTCCCACTTAGACCTAATAGATACTTTGGGCCTTTCAGTTTTTGTTTTCATCATCTTGTTCATTTGGTTTAATGTGTTCTATAAATCAACATGAAATGCAAAATGCAATTGCGCATTACTGAATAAGGTCATAACACGTTAAACAACATTAACGACAATAACAATAAATTAAACCATAACGATAACAATAATAATATACTACGACAGGCCTCTATTAAAACACTAAAATCTACGACTAAAAATACCTCACATGCAAGTCTAAATAGATGAAAGACGTACAGGGTGGTGATTTAAATATTAAAAACTATAGGCCATATACAGCTCCCTTACTTTATGGGTCGTACTCCCGCACATCCGTGACTTGCTGGACATATAGGTCCCGGTTTCAGTGGATGTTAGGGAAGACGCATTTGCGGGAAAGGGCCACACCATACTGCCATGAGAAACCAAGTCGGGACAGGATATCCCAATTGGAATTATCCCACGCGCCCAGAGAGTCGACTATTAAGGCATCCACGGTGACCTGGAAGCCGCTGCCTCGGAGAGTCAGGGCGAAGGGATCACATGCGGCATATATCCCCACCTCCCCAGGCTTCGGCAAAGGACTGCCAACCGACCTCATACGGCATGGTGACATCAACGAATTTAATAATTTTCGGTCACGGTCGAAGACCATCAAGTCCGGCCGGAGGCAGACCAAGTCATACGTGACCACACGCCCAGACAGCAGCTGTTCGAAGGGCACTGGCTGGTTTATTAGTAAAATCCACATTTTTATTCCAAAAGGGTCCTGAGTAATTTATGTCCTGTAAGACATTTAGGGTTAACAAAAGCTTGTAAATTGCTAATGTAAAACTGAATGTCACACCCCATGGAAAATTTTACTTTGTACGATATTAAGCACATATGTTTACTCATCCTAAAAGTGTTCTTAATTATTCCGAATGATACAGAAGAACATATCTACATATAAACTTGTTAGGAAAATTGAATTACAACGATTCAATTATTTCATTGTGCGATGACAGGTCTCGCTATGTCCATATTGAAAGACTCGCTACGCCGGAATACGTCCAATCAGATATCTTTGTTTTCCGATACCTCACCTCCCGCTTTCATCGCTTGAAACATAGTACCCCCCCCCCCACACACACACACACACACACACACACACACACACACTTCCTTGATTAATTCTTCCGCCCTTGAAATATATTATTTATTTAGTCAATATTAAAATTTACAAATAGTACGAATTTAATGCTGTTGATATATTATTAGGCAAATGCTGTCTTCATAGAATTTATAGGAATAACAGAAAATAAAATATAGCTGTTTGTGCGGTAAAGAACCTAACAGTAAATGAAGACAAAGAGACTGGCTATAATGTGTTAAGAAACTAATAAATAACTCTTTAAAAAGGCGTGGCTAGCAAAGGAGAAAAGGTAAACATATGTAGATGGGTTTTATGCCACGTACTTTGAAAAGATTGAATTCGCCGTATGACGGCTTGTCCAGTTCTAAGTATATTTAAATAGTCTTCATGTAAAATCAGTTAAATGTACAGTAGCCCTGCACACGGTTCAGTTGATAACATGATCAGTGTAAACTGTGAGTAAAAACACAACTTATAGTGAAAGACTGCAAACCGATACACCACAGTTAACTAATTGTGGAGTTTGCAGGAAACGATGAGGCTTATAGTGGAGGGGAGTAGACTACAAAACAGTTCGTCAACCAATATATCAGCCTTGATAATACACTGCTCCTAGACGATACAACACAGTTAACTAATTGTGGAGTTTGCAGGAAACGATGAGGCTTAAAGTGGAGGGGAGTAGACTACAAAACAGTTCGTCAACCAATATATCAGCCTTGATAATACACTGCTCCTAGACGATACAACACAGTTAACTAATTGTGGAGTTAGCAGGAAACGATGAGGCTTATAGTGGAGGGGAGTAGACTACAAAACAGTTCGTCAACCAATATATCAGCCTTGATAATACACTGCTCCTAGACGATACAACACAGTTCGTCAACCAATATATCAGCCTTGATAATACACTGCTCCTAGACGATACAACACAGTTCGTCAACCAATATATCAGCCTTGATAATACACTGCTCCTAGACGGTACAACACAGTTAACTAATTGTGGAGTTTGCAGGGAACGATGAGGCTTAAAGTGGAGGGGAGTAGACTACAAAACAGTTCGTCAACCAATATATCAGCCTTGATAATACACTGCTCCTAGACGATACAACACAGTTCGTCAACCAATATATCAGCCTTGATAATACACTGCTCCTAGACGATACAACACAGTTCGTCAACCAATATATCAGCCTTGATAATACACTGCTCCTAGACGATACAAAACAGTTCGTCAACCAATATATCAGCCTTGATAATATACTGCTCCTAGACGATACAACACAGTTTACTAATTGTGGAGTTTGCATGAAACGATGAGGCTTTTAGTGGAAGGGAGTAGACTACAAAACAGTTCGTCAACCAATATATCAGCCTTGATAATACACTGCTCCTAGACGATACAACACAGTTCGTCAACCAATATATCAGCCTTGATAATACACTGCTCCTAGACGATACAACACAGTTCGTCAACCAATATATCAGCCTTGATAATACACTGCTCCTAGACGGTACAACACAGTTAACTAATTGTGGAGTTTGCAGGAAAAGATGAGGCTTAAAGTGGAGGGGAGTAGACTACAAAACAGTTCGTCAACCAATATATCAGCCTTGATAATATACTGCTCCTAGACGATACAACACAGTTTACTAATTGTGGAGTTTGCATGAAACGATGAGGCTTTTAGTGGAAGGGAGTAGACTACAAAACAGTTCGTCAACCAATATATCAGCCTTGATAATACACTGCTCCTAGACGATACAACACAGTTCGTCAACCAATATATCAGCCTTGATAATACACTGCTCCTAGACGATACAACACAGTTCGTCAACCAATATATCAGCCTTGATAATACACTGCTCCTAGACGGTACAACACAGTTAACTAATTGTGGAGTTTGCAGGGAACGATGAGGCTTAAAGTGGAGGGAGGGGAGTAGACTACAAAACAGTTCGTCAACCAATATATCAGCCTTGATAATACACTGCTCCTAGACGATACAACACAGTTCGTCAACCAATATATCAGCCTTGATAATACACTGCTCCTAGACGATACAACACAGTTCGTCAACCAATATATCAGCCTTGATAATACACTGCTCCTAGACGATACAAAAACAGTTCGTCAACCAATATATCAGCCTTGATAATATACTGCTCCTAGACGATACAACACAGTTTACTAATTGTGGAGTTTGCATGAAACGATGAGGCTTTTAGTGGAAGGGAGTAGACTACAAAACAGTTCGTCAACCAATATATCAGCCTTGATAATACACTGCTCCTAGACGATACAACACAGTTCGTCAACCAATATATCAGCCTTGATAATACACTGCTCCTAGACGATACAACACAGTTCGTCAACCAATATATCAGCCTTGATAATACACTGCTCCTAGACGATACAACACAGTTCGTCAACCAATATATCAGCCTTGATAATACACTGCTCCTAGACGGTACAACACAGTTAACTAATTGTGGAGTTTGCAGGAAACGATGAGGCTTAAAGTGGAGGGGAGTAGACTACAAAACAGTTCGTCAACCAATATATCAGCCTTGATAATACACTGCTCCTAGACGATACAACACAGTTTACTAATTGTGGAGTTTGCAGGAAACGATGAGGCTTTTAGTGGAAGGGAGTAGACTACAAAACAGTTCGTCAACCAATATATCAGCCTTGATAATACACTGCTCCTAGACGATACAACACAGTTAACTAATTGTGGAGTTTGCAGGAAACGATTAGGCCCAGAGGTAAGATCTAAGCAGGTTTCTAAATTTAAAAAAACGTGGCGTAATTTGAAATTACTATTTTTCACCGTGCATATTCCAAAATGCGTGCTCTGGATACGACTGGGGTGTTGGGACATTGTTTGGAACAGATTGTCGCGAGGGTGGTGGGGGCGGGGAGGTAAAGGCAAACAAAAGTCACTGATTGAACGTTTTCTGGCTTTGCGACTCTTTTAATATGGACAGAGACTTTCCACACCATATTTAGTTCGTTGAATAATTTTCACTGTATGTAGTTAAATCTATGATTTAGATATTCTATAATTAATGTTGAGAATGATTAATAACACCTTAATTATAATTATGTATTAAATATAGTACAATTCCAACATTTTTTAATGGAATTTTGCAGTAATATCTTCCACTGTAAAAGTAGTAGTTTGTATGAGGTTAGTAACATTAACTTTATCATTGTTTATCCATGTACGAGTACTACGATGTATTTGAGCTACATCAGTTGTACAATATAATTTTCGTGAAACTATTCCGGTGAACTTTATGCAATACTCTAACATTCAACATAATCAACCCAAGTAGCCATTGAGCCATTAAGGATATAAGGAACTTCCACTATTTAGAGTTTGAGAATATTTTAGTATCTTAGAAGCAATTGTGCACTATGAAGGCAATTTAGCATTTATTTAACCAATCTCGGCAGATAAAAGAAATAAAATATTTTTAGAAAGTTACTTTTATGGCAACAGAAGTTAAGAATCTTAATCTTATTATAATTACGGTTCGCCATGAGGGGTGAACTGACACCTACAACATACAACTGCCGAAGAAGAAACACAGAATTTTATAACAATTAAAAATTTAATAAAAATCATTTAATGCACCATCTAGGTACTTTAGCTGTATTTTGTGTGTGGTACCGTATCTTAAGCCATTTATTTCAGATGCCTTCCAAACAAGATGCCAATATATAAATTACCTGTAATAAAAATCGTCAACTTGTCAAAATATAAATTGTGGAACAAATTTAATAAATGTACGTCCAGGTTTTACACAGCAGTTTACGTTTATGAAAATAGTCTCATAAATCCTTTTCAATTCTTATAATTTTGAGACAGTTTGTAAATATGACGTTTAAGACGCGATTTTAATTTAGGGAATTATGAATTTGGCACACTAACTTACAGTAAAATCGAAAAATATTTAGACTTAATATTCGCTAAATTACTGTTTCTCACGTCAATCCTGAGATTCTGATCTACAAATTAACCTATAAAATAAAAATTTATATTTTGTTATATTATTTTAAAAAATCCATAACTAATCAAAATGTGTTAAAAATATCGTAATTATTATATACATTTAAAAAGTTTGTTGTCAGGTGTTCCTTCTTTGGTTTTTTTTATTTTTATTCAGTGTATAATTTTATGTAATTGAGAAAGTTGAAATAACAACAAAATATTGTAAAGTCATTAATTGTAGTTTTCTTATTTAATTTTTTTTTTTTTTTAATAATACTCAGTATATGAGTGTTTTTAAATATTTTTACTGTTCACTAGTGCCCTTAGCGATTTAGTAAATGTATACTTTATTAAATATTCCTACCACAAATTGAAAGCCTAATGTCTAATACGTAACAAAAGTGAAATCCAAAGTAAAGAGGAGAATTTTATTTATACATTTTCAAAATGACAAACTCAATAATCAGCTAATGGCGTAATGCTATGTGCTGTAACTAGTTTTTGACTGCAAAGTTACAAAGCATTACGGTGATGGAACAAAAACAAAGCCATGTACGACACAGAGGTAAGGGCCGGGCGACAGAGCATATGATTGGTTTGTCACAGCTTTTGATCAACCTTCTGTGAACTCCTTCCTATCTGTAATAACACCCTATCATCCCATGGGGTCTGAAACAATCCTCTTTGACACTACCTGATGGTATTACCTGCCTGCTGATGAGTTCTGCACTCAACACGTCCAGGGTGTTAACTTTGCAGGTACAGTACGTGTGAAAGGGCTAACTAAGTATAATAGATTTCATTAAAGAACTCAATGTAGTACAAATAGGTACTTACGTATTATATCGAAAACACTATTATTATTTTAAAACATCAACACATTTGGTAATTTAGAAGCATGGTTGTTGTTAAGGTAACTGCCCCCATTAGTCGTCCGGTGTTATCTTATCGCAATACCGTTCCCTTCCCCCTGGTCAAGGTTCAGCGACCTGCCGCTCCAGCGATAACGGCCAGTGCATGTTTCGCTGTGAAACCGGCGCAAACACTCAACAAGTTGAGAGGATGTGGGAATGGGCTAAATGGAGGAATAAACGACAAAGAGGCACTGCCAGACAACACTTTGATTCCTATCTAGCCGAAATACATATGGCGGTCGTCTGTGGCGGCCGAAGGCGGGGATCCATTCTGCTCGCTCTGCGCTGACATCGCTGCATTTTGGGAGGCGGAGTGTGATCAAGAATAAAAAAAAGATTTGTGTGTTTTTTCAATAAAGAGTTTAGTTTTTGTTTGGTAATGTTTGTTTTTGTTGAATTTTTGTGTTTGGAGAAATGTAGGGGTGTGGTCGATATAATACGTAAGTGATGACTAAAATTCCAATACACAGGTAAGACAAGTGTATTATTGAAAAATGTGTAAAATAATTAACTGTTCAGATATGCCATCTACGTTTATACTCCATACATACAGCGTGTTAACGAACTCTCCGGCGATATTTTGGGAATAACTTCTTCGTGTTATGACAAATTAAAATTTTAATATAACCCATTGGTCACAACATGGTTAGTAAAGAAAAGAAAAGATAAATTTGGAACAATTATTTTTCTAGCAATCTCAAATCAAGAGAGAAATTGTTATTATATTACCATATTATGTTTAGAGATGGTGGACGGTTGAAGTTTTTAAAACTAAATACTGTAAAAGATAATAATATTAGGAAATTTTTCAAAGGAAAATAAAAGTTTCTAAATCTAACCACAAAAATGTTGCTACCTAGATCATAAAAATCAGTCAGTAAATAATGTCGCTATAAGTTTTTAACTTATGAAATGCGTACAATGAAAATTTCGGCCGTAACTAATAAATGGAAATATATTTTTTTTATCGAAGGATAATACAAGATAGTAGAAGTTATATTATAAAAAAAATATTTCTACGTAATTTTTAGATTTTCTATATGCCAAAATTTCTCGTACTAATGAATCATTTGCTCATACCTATATATGGTAACAAAGGCATCCAGATTAGAAATACACACAGGGGTCTTCGCCATGGCAGTGTTTTAAGCCCTATCCTTTTATACACTTAACGTTTTTAAAGCTGTAACTGAAAAAATGAATCTGCACCAAACACTAACAGTAATAGTATATTCACAATTAAATTTAAAGAAAAAAATATTACAAGTGCATTATGAGTACAACAACTTCTATTTGAGTATTAATTTTCGACATAATAGCGGTCCCTAAAAGTCATCTGACACTTACGTCTGACTTGTGGTCTCTACAATCTGACGTATCAATTCATCTTTAGCGTAACGTAAACAGTATTAACCTACAGAATTTTCAAATGTAAATAGCGTTTACTTAACTAGTTTTTTTATCTTTTAAGCCTCAGCTAAAAGGCTATGCTGGCTTGTTTTTTGTCACTGTGGCTATTATTAATCTCATGATTGCACCTCCCCGGGATTTGAACCCGTGATCTCTCAGTTAGAGAGCCGTGACTGTATCCACTAGTCTATAGAGGAGGAGGAGGAGGACTACTTAACTAGTTATATACGTGTTCATTCGAAGAGGTAATGAAAAAATTGGGTTTTAAAAGTATTTTATGTGCAAAAATGACAAAACGAACCAACAACAACACAGTTAAATCACAGCTTTCCTTGCTTCATGTACAAAATAAATTAAAAGAGTAACGCGTTATTGTTATTTGAAGTTGGGCTTCTTATCGATCCTAATGTAGTTGATATCCTCTCGGTGTTCTTCACTGCGGAGCTTCTCCCGCCTCTTAGAGCACGAGATGTGGACTAGCATGAAGACGGCTGCCAGAGCGAACACCACCACGGCGAACACCTCGAGTCTCTCAGCACGGATGGGGGCATACTGGCGAACTGCCGGGGCTACTTCAGGGTGGACCCTGGTAGGCAAGCAGCTGCCGTCGATGGAGTCCAGGGAGAGGATCTCCTTCGTCAAGTAGGCGGCACGGAGACCTTCTAGCCAGCGGGGGGAGGCACACCTGGACAGAGGGCACTCACGAAGTCATAAGGTAATTACGGATAGTGTTCTGTTTTAATTACATTTATTCATACTTTTTATCAAATTAAGTATATTAATATAATGACTAGTCAACTAAAACGCTTTTCTAAATTATTTTGTTTCCATACACGTGTTCCGGTATGCAACAATCATCAGTGTATATGAACTACATGAAGCTATAAATAAGCATTTCTAATCTAATGAAAATCACTCATTTGAAATTTATAGAACGATTCAAACAGATCTTCTAATACGATCATCCTCTAACCATCCTTGGAAACAAAAATTAGGAGTATTTTACTCAATGATAAACAGAATGTTAAATATACCAATGAAAAATAAAATAATGTCAAAAATAGTTATCAAACCCATTTTTTAGAACAAATGATTAAGAGGACAACAGGGAAAATCAATAAAACTAACATAATACAACCTAATCCTAATAATAAATAAATTCAGAAATATATATATATATATATATATATGTGTGTGTGTGTGTGTGTGTGTGTGTGTGTGTGTGTGTGTGTGTGTGTGTGTGTGTATCTTTAAATACTAAATAAAAACAAAGCTGTTCGCAAAACCTTTCAAAATTTTCCATCAGTTCTTAAACAAGAAATAATACATTCAAATTTATTGAAAACAAAATGAACCAACATAAGCACAATCAAGAACTGTACAAAACAATCTGGGGTACACAAAATTAACTGAAGTGACTGTGAAAGCTATTGCATTGGAAAAACTGGCGGACGTTTTAATAAAAGGTTTAAAGAGTGTATATAAAAGCTTTGAAAACAAAAATATGTCTACAATACAATGAAATATCCCTGAAACATTTATTAGAAACTGACCATAACTACACAAATGTCGAAAGGAACATGTAAACTGTATGTATCGTAAGGAAAGGAGAACAGTTAAACACGAAAGATTAATTATAAGCAAAAAACACACAAATTATAATAAAGACCCTCAAAACATTTAAAATAGAATTCTGAAAAATAAAACAAATTCTCAAATAATAGATTGATTCATTTAATTTCTTTTCTCTCATAAGACATTGTTTGGTCCTCCGGGCAGGATCTTTATTTTTTCTAATTTTATTGCAATCTCTCACATGTAGTAAGCTATCAGAAAAAATCTACAGGATAAAATTACGTATTAAAGCATTACTATTAACAAAACTAAAAGTACGTGGAAATCTCTTCATCTAGAAGTCAACCCGAGGGAATTTTACGGACATACATAAGTAACCGAGTTTATGTCATGAGACTCTACTGGATTTATTTAAACAAACAAATTTTATGTGAAATCGATAAAGGAGTCCCATTACGAGATAAGTTCATGCTCATCCGACTAATGTTAGTAAAAGAATGAAAAGGAAAAGGTATAGTATGTGATAAAATTACAAAAACTTTAATTTCCAACTCGTAAAACCGTTGTGTCAACACGTAAATTAAAGTTAAATCAGTGTCAGCCAACCTCATGATCATCAGACTGTAATGTAAATGGAGACTTTCAGACACGTTGTCACCTGTGATTAACTATTTTTATGTGTTTCACGGTCTGTTATGCAAGAATAAAAAATATAAACTAAGGAAAAATTTAATTATAGAATTTTTTATCATATTGATAGGTTCTATATCAAACGCCCACTCCCCCCTCACTAAAGCAAAGCTGGTATAATTCTTTTCTAAAGGACATTCATAAATTATTATAAAAATTTATATTAGACACATTTTCAAAAACTTAATTAAAGAATATATCATACAAATTGGCTGTTGTTCTTAAACTATGTCATCTCATGGTCACGATTATGGGGGAGCGGTATCGTCTTTGTTTAAAGTTTGTTATTGACGATGGAAGGTTTGAAAGGATAACAGGATTTCGTACATTTGCCATCGTTATAGGTTATAAAATGTATAACAACGTTTCGAGGGTTATAACTGATACCCTTTGTCAGGTGCGTGAGATACTAATATATACAAAAATACTAACACAAATGAAAAGAGCCACCGTTGTTAGTATAGCGCTGTAGCTTGTGCTGGTGTGATGTGTGATTGTTATCCTTGTACTTGTGATTTGTGCTCGGGACTTGCATCCTGTGCAGTGACAAAGCCTGGACTGGACTCCAAGCAGCTGTTAGGTACGTTTGAAACCTTTTCTTTACTTCTTTATGTTTGTTATTTTTTATTGTATTAATACCTACTCCACCTGAAGAAGAGGATGGATACAAATCCTCGAAACGTTGTGTTATACCTTGTATAGCGGTATCTTGTTATCATAAAAATGTATCATTGGAGCGAGATATTTAGAGAGATTACCTTATCTGTTCAAGGTCACGCACGGCGTAGTTATAGCGCTCGACGAACATGAGCATGTCGCATGCGCAGTGCCAAGGGTTGCCGCTCACATACATCTTAGCAGTGGAACAACTGCGGGACAGGCGTAATTCCCCGATACGGGTCAGGTTGTTGCTTTGGAGATTGAGCTGAAATAACATTAAAGATATTCGGGAAATATGTTGTATATATTATAATACGATATTAAGTCACAATACAACGAAAAACTGCATATCAGTATCTTACCCAAAAGAAAATATTACATGGGATTTTTAAGGAAACAGGATTTCCCGGACATTTGCCATCGTTCAGTGAAACAAAAAAATGAAAACACTAAGTTTTGAGATTGCAATCTGATCTCGTCTTCAGATAAATAACTAAGTCAGGAATCACAACCACCATGTTGTGTGTCAACTTCACTAACTCTAAAACATGCACTTAATAAAAACGATTCACAACACTAATTATTAAAACTGAATTTACATGATACAAGCAATTTATATATTTACAGAAAACATGTCCGGAAAAATCCTGTTTCCTTTACAATTCATCCATCGTCAAAAATAAACTTCAAACAAAGAACATGGGACTTAAATGTATTAGTGAAACTGTACAGGAAAACTTATTCTCATATTATTATTCGTGTGGTACGTTAAAGGCATAAAGCACATTCAAAATAAAGTCTAACTCAGGAAATTACATTAATTATAGTAGTACGAAATGGCAAATTTTTAAAAGAGAAACGAAAAACCTTTTCAAGATAATGGAAATTTAATATGTATAAGCTATTTTTTCAAAATGTCTCGCAATAAAATCGAATAAACATTAATCTCGTACCCAAAAAAGTGCAATTTATTACCATCGCATATACAATGTTTGGGTTGCTCTAAACAAGAACTTTTGACCAAGTCATCTGGTGACGTGTAATATGTTACTCAGAACATCTGTGAAAGTACAAACATTTGTGTCTATATAGAACCATTAATACATTGTATGGCTCAATACATGGTGTTTACTAGGTACATATTATTTATATTTACTTTAAATAATATGCTATTTCAAAAAAAATAATGCTATGTTTGGAGCGGTTTTTTTTAGATATGCCAACTATTCTCTTTTCGTGCCATTCAGAGCTAAAACCTCTATCACACTCTTTAGATTGAAAACAGTGCCATGCTTTTTGAAAACAAATTTGGTAGATATGTAAATACAACAAACATCAACACATAACATAAAAAATATATAGAGAGGTGGCAAAAAAGTCGTAACTATCGATGGCTATAAGAGGAAGTTCAAAAAAGTAAGTTTTAATACCAGCTTGAGACGATCCATGTTCCTGAATGGATCAGAATCTATGGAAGAGATGCGGCAGTTGGACATGGTCAACACTTGGAGATTCCATAGCAGGGCAAAGGGCAATTCTCCCACCTCAGTGATAGGGTTGCCGTCCATGTGGAGCTTCTTCAGCTTGTGGAAGAATTGGAGGTTGGAAGGCACCGCGGACAACCCGTTGTCGGAGAGGTCGACAACTTCCAAATGATTGCTGTTCCAGGGGGTGAAGAAGTCAATGTCCTTTAGGCCGCACCTGGACAGATTCAGCTCCTGGAAGCCGTTCAAACCGGTAAGGGAACGAAGATTAACTCTTTAACAATTTCAAGACAAACTCTAGTTGCTGTCTAAAAAGGTCTCCAGAAATGGTTGACTTAAGTATTAAAAGATTTACTACTTACTACTCTCAGATCAATTAGTCTCAAAGTAACCCTCAAACTAACTGGTGAGGAAACAGTAATGGCAGTTACAAATTAGTTTGTTTATTTGCATTTAGAAATGTCAATATAATTATTGAGAAATAACTTCCAGTTTTTATGTCTTTAAAAAAAAGAAAGATGACGATTTTTGACATTTTTCAATTAAACTGCAAACTTGAAAATCAATAACTCGAAAACTTGTGATCCAATGAAGACAATTTCATAACTTCCTATTAAATTAGTACAATTTTAACTTTTACTCGTGAGTTGGTCTCGTCATGGAACTTTTAAAGTCATTACCTTGAGAGTTTTTTTAATTTGTTTTCTAATGAGAAGCCGATCCCCTTTTAAGCCTTATTCTGCCCGTCCTCATGGGTCACTGGCCTGTGCGAGGATCTTATCAGACAGAATAAAGGGGAGTGTCGATACAGTACAAGGTACTGATAAAAAGTGCAACGGTCACAGACAGGATTTGAACCTTCGCTACCTGTAACTCAGAATCAAAGTCCAACAAACTTAGACCGGTCGACCATCGGCACTCCCATATTGCTTACCCCTAAAATAGTTAATTTTAACGCAATTATTACTTGTGCAGGTTTTGTTAATTTGATTCGACTGCTCGTTTGAACGCGAAAACCCACCAGACTACACAAAGTGGTGATGTAATTTCAAAGGTTTGATAAACCGAGGGTTCCTATCCACTCAGGAATAAAAAAAAAACTCAAAACTTTGAATACGTCTTGTCCTAAAAATAGCTTTCATTGACTTGGAAATATTTCCGAAGTTCAAACCTGCAAGAAACTTACAAAAGGCAGATTCTAATCAAAATTAAATGAAGAAAATTGTGCCAAACCATTACAAATATGCAAATGAGTGTATAATAAATACATACCCTCAATTCCGTCAGGTGGAAGAGTCCACCACGCTGCAGCATGTTGCCTTCATCATGGCAGTTGCTCAGTAGTGGGTTGCCATCAAGCCTCAGTTCCTTCACGGTGAACGCCACAGGGCCGAAGGTGTTGGTAGGGAACTCTGTGATGCGATTGTTCCTGAGATCCAGCTTGTGGAATTTGTGCTTTGACATTCGCTGGATCACCTCCTTAGCCTCCTCTCCTGCAGTATCGAATCATCAATAAGCAATTCTCCATGTTATGAGCGCTTCGAGTTTAACTGTTGGTAGTGGCATAGAAGCAGTTATGGTATATAATGTCACAACTGCTTCTATTCCAGTCAGGATAACCAGATACTGACGCTGGATTTCAAGATAAGTAAAATACTGTGCATGATCTTTGTGGCTCGGAATTTGATTCACAAAGAACGCAGAGTTCCTGGTGGGACTGGATCTATGATTCCATCCGCATCGGTATAAAATCTCAACGGGGCCACATTTCGTGCAATAATAGTAATAAAATTATCTCCAGAAGTACAAGTAATGCTTAAGGGCTGAGTAATATGTTCTAAGAGTTGCTAAGAGTGGAACTTGCGTGAATAGGTCTTAACCTTTTGACGTGACCTGTAGGTTAGTGCCTTGCGCGTGTAATCCACTTAATGCGTATTTATGGACATGTTTGGTAAATATAATGAGAGTAATAATTTATTTATTACTAAATGTCATAACTGTATATGAGAGTGGTAGGTGAATTTTAAAATGTCCATCAACATTTAGTAACGAACGTTCATGTATCTGAAAATGCTAGCTTCACTGAGGAATTAGTCGATTTAGTTTTAAACTTAAACATACAGAATTAAAACTGATAATTGGTTACGATACAGATTGTTAAATAACTCTAGCTGTTTGTTTAAATAAAGATATTTTAATGACAAGTTTACTTATTAAGTTATTACTTAGTTTTCAAACTAATACTTCCGCTACTATCTCATAAAAACGTAAAGTTTAATACAAAACAATCGGATATTAAACCCTTAACATTACTGAAAAATGTCCGATTCTTTACTCGCAGTGAAACGTATGATTAGTATAGGTCAATGTTCTGTAAAACCGGTAAAAAATATTTAAAGTATGATTAATGATTTAGCATAGTGAAACGCCCTTTTGACTCTTAACAAGTGGAAAAAGTCCTTTGTTTAAATCTTGTTTTTGACAATGCAAGGATTGTGAAGATAAAACAGATCATACCAAAACGCTTTGACTTGCATAAGTCGAAAATCATCCAAACTGTTTACATGTCAACTGCACAAAAACACGCACTAGAGCAAAACCAAAGTTGAATTTTAAAACTGAACAAAAGAATACAAAATAGGTCTGCACTGCACGACCAACCACAACGAACCAGACGCCAATATAAGCGATTTTCAAATCAGAAACAAAATATAGCTAAATCAGGAAACAGGTTTTGTTTATTTTTTACACCTAGAGCGTATTTATTTGCTAGATTAATTATCCAACTGAGGAAAATACTAGATTAAAGAACCTATAAGTAGTATTATTGTACCACTAACGACGGTAATGTCATAAAAATTCCCGGAAATAAAGCGGAAAAAGTGTGTTATACCTAAAATTTTCATCAAGCTTTCAAATTTTTTAATAGTAATGAAGGTACAAAAACACGGAGCATCAATTCAATCTGAATTTTCCCCAACGCTTTTGGAAATTTTAATACCAGCTTGTCCCGAGTTAGCGAAAATAGACTTCACCGGAAGTCTTTTCAACCGCAACAGGAGGTCTCGGAAGCGCGCCCCTCCAAAACTCGGAGCAAAGCATAAAAAAAACAACCACATGCCACTAGTGGGAAGAGAGACAAAGAGAGACAAAATATCCAGTACGTGATATATATATATATAATTAATTAGATGGCAACATCTTTATACAAAATACAATGAAATAAATTCCCTTGCCTACAAAGTAAAATAAATATTTAAACTGCAGCCCCAGCTCAAGCTCCTGCAACACCCTGTCTTGTTTAGTACGCACAAAAAATGTTTATTGCCAACATTGCAGAGGAAAATAATGCAGGTTTTCGAAACGTGCTGGCCATGAAGAGAACTGTGTCTTTCCGATGATATTGACTCAGCCTCTGTGCAAATACTGTACCAATGCAATGTGTACTCTAAGAAAGTTTTAACACAAATAAACATGTTTGCCAGAGATGCCAGCAATGATAATACCACCTGCTCCAATGGATAGAGTAACTTTCAAACTGCTTTCCCTTTAAAAATTCCATATATCTTCAGTAACTGATAATAGACTAGAGTGATGAAAAATTTATTCTAACACAATATGTAAGAATAACACGTTTTAATGTATTTAAAAAAAGATAAAATTAAGTTAAAATACCCCACTTAATGTTTCTTTGAAATTTAACAAAAGCGATCTCCTCCCATTGATGTCCAAGAAATAAATGTCTTACAATTTTAGTTCAGGTATCATCTTAATTTTTCACTTTATTTCTTTTAATAATGCTAAGTAAGGTTAATAAAAAATGCTGCAGTAAATATAAAATTTCAACCACGAACATTGTTATGTCCATTCGAAAATTAATATTATTATTTTTAATTATAAAGAATCCATATAATTTATTACGTAGTTAAGTAGTACCAGATTAAATAATCAGTCCGGTTTACTGCATTCTAAACAGTGTAACATACTATTATTTTGTTAATTTTAAAAATAGGCAAATAAAAACATACGGTCGTAATATCTTTCATTAAATTCTAAAATATATTATAATTTAACTAATCCTTAAATTTATTTTCTAAAAACCAAGTATTTTATAAATAGTTAACAAATGATTGTGCAGTGATGTAATCGGAGTAATGTAATACAGAGAATAATGACGTACTAAGCTTTAGAATATGTTTGCTAACATTTCAAACCACCTAATATTTTATCTAATCTTATGACGGTCCACTTTATTTAAAAGATACGTTTGGCAAAGTATGAATAATACACTTATAAGCAGATTAGAGTGTTGTGTTTTACACAGAACTCTCTCAAGGTTGGAGAGGCAGTTTCTACTACGGTGTTGCTGAGAATTGTTCAGTGTAGGCAAAATACGTTTCTTAATTCTAGACACTTATTTAATAACAGATGATTATTATTAATCATTTCAACAAGAAAATTTGATAATTTTCTTTTATTATTTTATTGAATTCAAAATGTCCAGTAATGAATTTCTCTATACATTACTTAATAAACGAAACTTAATTTGAGTTATGGTGTATTATTACGTAACTACTTAATAATTATGGTTTGAAAATAATAACGCGTTTGAAAATAATAAAGTATAATGTGTTTAAAAATTTTATGATTTTTTAAATTAAATAAATTGTAATGCTATAATTTTTCAAGTCATGTTCTTAGTCCAGTAAGACTTGTTGGAGGTATTATTTTACATTTATTCTGATGATAGAAAAAGAAATTGTTTTGATAATTATTGAGTTTTAGGTTTTTAAAACATTGTCATTAGCTCAGTATGACTTGTTTGGAGATATTATTTTAAATTTATTCTGATGATAGAAAAAGAAATTGTTTTGATAATTGAGTTTTTGGTTTTTAAAACATTGTCATCAAACATATTTTAAACAGATCTAAAAGCTTTTCAAGTTAAGGTCATTGCCTAATTTCATTATACTTTATACGATAAATAAATGGGATGTGTTGTTTTACTTGTAATAAACGTAATATTCATCGTGTAGTAATATATTACAAAAACATGTGATTTTCATCATATTTCCATAAACATTTCATTCATATAAGCTGTAACTCAATATACATATGTATTAAGTGACTTTTATACTGTAAATTGATTTTATTAGCGTGTGGCTACTCTCCAAATTTTGATTTGAAAATGCTTTAAATTAAAAACGGATTCTTCTTTTTTTCATTCTTCAGAGAAATGGTCTTATACAACTGAAAAAATACAGGCATAAACCAAATGCAAGTACATTAGCCGGAAATCAAAGTAACTAATAATAAATAAAATACAAAATTAATATAAATAAAAACTTTATTTCCTAATACAAATTATTGTTTTATCATCATTTTATTTTTATGTTCACATTTAAATCTTTGAGTCCTAAAGGCATAAGCATAAACAAAAAGTTTAAAAATTGGAAGTGGCATAACAATTTAAGTTAGGATGAATTTCATAATGTTACTTTTTATCAAAGAATTTTGTTTGAAATTACATTTTAGAGCAAAATATCAATAGATGTACAAATTTTAATGTTTTCTCACAAAGAAAATATTATTAAACTTTAAATGTTACGACAAAATCATTTGAAAGTTTTCTTCAATGATAAATTTGCTAATTATCTCGGTTATTCAAACTTTGTATAAAATTAAACCGGATTTTCATTGTGAAAAAAAAAATCAATCCAATTATATCGTTTTGTAGCCTGAAATGTATATTTTCATCTATTGGACGTTTAGTACCAACTGTGAAATGTCACTGCTAAAGTTATACAGTTGTACTACTAAAAATATTGTAATCAACACATTCACGATTAAATTGTAAAAGATATACGTAGATAAATACGCTAATTCAACATATATGGCTCTGATATAACATAGCGAAAAAAAATAACTTGTAAGGAAATTTAATCAATACTCGACCAAAAAGACAAATACTTTAGCAACTCCTTTGTGCTAAAGGGGATTTAAAAGCTTTCACAAAGGATTAAGAGACAAATTATAAAAAAAAAAAACAATCGCTCATCATTCATCGGCAGTTGACAGTGGCCTGATACAACGCTGCGAGATTTGACAAGCTACGAATCATCATCAATCCACTACAATTAGCAATGATAAACTGGGGTTTCAGTGAACCGCATTCACCAAACTAGTCACAGTATTATCACTATCAGCCCTTGCTTGTGTATCACGGCTTCTCTGGGTCATTCGATGATTAATTCTGCAATTGATTGCAAAGTCCAGCCATGAACGTCTTTGCACGTACATACTAAAAACTATACATTACTTGCAGAATGTGCCTTTTACATAAATGTATAATTTCTTCAACGATTTTAATCGTACGGTTATCATATCATATAGAGCTGAATTCAAATACTACCCTAACTCAGTTTTTAAAAGTGATATGAAAAAGATAACTTCAAAGAATGTTCATTAGATTAATTAAAGATTGATTTTTAATATATATTGTTTTCTAAAGGGGTGGAGAAGGGAAGCGTTAGACGCGATTCAGTGTTTCAGTCTACTGAAACAATAATCATAAAACTTAAAGCTTTTCCATACATAATTTTATATTGTTTCCATGCAAAAGATGCCCAACCGTATATAGAAATTAATTACGTTTTTTGGAAGACAAAAAGTCTTTTATTAGTTCGATTAAAAACTTGAATTTGTTATAAAATAATTTTTTCTATTTTACACCTTTTAAAAAAAAATAAATACAGTGATTTTAAACATCTTACTCATCCGCCAAAATGACACTTACACTGAATTTAAAGTTGCCTACGAAATGGTTTTGTCTAAACGAAATTTATGTACTATTTAAGTGTTGAAGAATGACTTATAACTGTCAAATAATTAGTAGCGATAGGGATAGTTTTTCTTCTACTAATAACAATTAACTTAAGGGATCCATGAATGCTTTAGATGTCCGAAAATGTCTTTATTGGTAATCATTGGTTTCGTCCCTAACACAGCAAGAGACTATTGTGATATTCTCCCATAATCAAGAGTAACCACGAGTAAAAATTTAGAGAATATGCAGATTCGAAATATACCCCAGTAGGAATCTCAAATTTACGACAAAATTTCTCTAAGTTAATAACGAAAGAGTTTGTATGCATTACAAAAAACATAGATAAATACATAGATAGATAGATACATAGATAAAAAACATAGATAGATCACCAAAAAAACATTTATAGCTAGAGAAACTCAGATGTCACTAACTAACGTGAATTTATAAAGTACTTCAGAAGTTCAAGTAAGGATCCCTGACGCTCAGTCTTAAAATCTGACATTGACATAATCAGACAATTCCTTGTATTTGGAAGGGAATTATCTATTAAAAACAATTTTCACTAAGAAATGCTTACCACCTAAAACCTGAACAATAAAGACATTTAGATTCTATGTCACAAACGTTTCTGTTTCATTAACCATCATTATTGTTAAATGCGAGCTACATTACACGGTGAACAACTCATAAATACGATTAGTAACAATTGTTTTCTGTCATTTTATTAATATTGTGAAGAAGTTAATATTAAGAAGACTCACCAGTGAGATCAAGATTGGACAGATCCAAACATCCGCCGACAACCCGACGCTCCCTCCCGGTGAAGTTCCTAATACCGGTCAAGTTGATATATTGTAACTCGGAATCCATCACAGCTTCCGATATGGATACATACACAGTGGTCTTCTTACTGATAATAGTTTCCAGCATCATCGGGATTCCCACCTCAGCTGCTTCCAGCATGTCAGAGATATTCTTCGGTAACTCCATAGCAGAATCTTCAACCGTCTTCTCTGGTTCTCCCTTAGGAGCTGGGTCCTTTCGAGGTTCTCCGAAGATTGGTGGTACCTCCACAGGGCGCTCTACAACGTCAACATTTTTAGAAGCTACTTCTTTCTTTTCAGAAGGTAACTCTTCCGTCTTAGGAGTTACTTCCTTCTCCGAAGGTCGCTCTTCTTTCTCTACAGGAGGTTCTTCTTTTTCCAATTCAGGCACTTCTCCTCTTGGGATTGACATCCATTTTCTGGATTTCTTTTCCGTTTTGGTCTCACTCGAATTTTGTGACTCCACAGAGTCAGATAGGGATTCTTCGGAGCCGGTCAAGGCAAGCGGATCGGCATCTTTAATTGCACTATCGACCTGTTCGGTAGAATCTGGTGTATCCTCTGGATCAGCCTGACCCTCCTGAAGAAGGAGTTCTGCGGAGAGTGGGCTTGAGTCATCAACTTCTGAGTAATTAACCTCTGTCGGATCATCCTTCTGCATGGGCGGTGGTTCAGGGTGAACCGCAGTCGTGGTAGGGGCAACTGTGGTGTGCCACACTCTCTCCTTGGACTGCGAGGCGGCCAAGGAACTCAGACCGCACAGCAGTAGCGCAAATAACTGCAAGTATCGTGAGATATTAGAATTAGGAATGATTTCTAGTACAAGATGCACATCATATGATTAACAAAGGATAAACAAATTCGGAAAGTTTCAACTTTGTATCTTCCCCAATTTTTGAAAAAAAAAAAATGGATCATTTATCTGAAAATACGCAACTTTATAAAAATGACGAAAAAACAAAAAACAAAAAATATCGTGGAAATTACATACCTATACATAACATCATCCATGCGTATAGTATGTTTCATTGTCCTTACTATCCAACTTTCAGTATACACATACATTTCAATACAATTATTTACTTTACATTTTTTTTATCGAGTAAATATACTCTTAACCCTTTTAGTGAGTGATTCTGCACAGTAAATGGCAGGAGTACGCAAAACCGCGAGTAGTTGAAGATTCATACGTAACTACAAATGTATAGTTCATTTCACTTTCGAGATATCCATGAAACGTATAAACCTACATAAAAATTTTTTTGCCCGCAGTATTATAGCAAAGTTTGGAATCATTATACTTACAGCTCAATCTTTTCTCGAGATATCCTGCGGAAAGTTAGGCTTCGGTAACGCTTAGCCAAATCTTAGGTTGCAATCAAACATTATGGTAGCGATGTTTACACCTATTGCTACCATGTTACGTTTACTATTTACATGTCAAATGAATGGCTGTTTTTATATTTTGGTTGAGTGTTAGGTTAGCAAAGCCTTTTAGTCCTCTGCTGGCAAATATTTCTTCCATATGTCTCCAGAATATCTCAAAAACAAACTGATATGTAGAACTGACATATTACAAAACTCTCAAAAGTATCCTGTCAACACAGAACAATTAAAATTCAGGATTAGAGTTAATAATTATTTATATATTGTTCTTAACAGCGAAGGCTGTTTTTCTAATGTTCTTTATCTCGCTTAACGGAGGCATTAAGGCTTAGTCCAATTTCAAAATTTTCATAACTGTATAATGCAATTTAAATATTGAAAGGCATAGGTAAATTATAAAATTAGTGGCGGAAAATGTTTTTTCCTTCAACAAACATTAAAACATTTAGAAATTAGTCAACAGTTAAAACGACACCTTTTGCCACAACAATATGGTGTATGTCACTGGATATGGAATTATAACTCCAGACCAAACTCTGTTACAAATTTCGTTATGAACATGTATCATAATATAAACATATCAGGTAACATGAAATATGAGAGTTAACTATACGACTAATTTTGCGAAACACCATATTTCCAAGTTAACAAACACACAGTGATTTTATATCGAACATTTTTAGAAAATACAATATAATCCAAAAAGTCCCGGAACGGTTAAATATTCGAAACTTGATAAGGACTTCCTAGGAAAAAAACTAAATATAATTTAACACAATCGAGAGACCAATTACTGCCTCAAAGATATACGGCTCTCAAAGAGATGGAATAAAATCTTAAATTTAATTATAGGTTGGTATACACATACAATAAAAGGTTAGTAAATTACAATGCCGCAAACCACACGTGAAAAAGGACAACCGGACCGGAAATGACGGCTGTTCAAACATGGCTTGAATTTTCAGTTAAGCAATGTAAATAATAAACTAATGATCCTTGCATCATTGAAATTTCATCCCTAGATTATGCTAATGTAACAGGATTGCTCCATTTGTGCCTGAGAATAAACTAATCAAATTACCATCACCTTGTTAACGTTTACCTAATAATTTTAAATTATTTTAAGTTTCAAAAACATTTAATAGTCTCAGGACTTTTTGAACACCCTGTATTTAAAGTAAATTAATGCTACCTCAGAATATTTTTACGTTATCAACGTTGCCGCTAAAATATTACTTATAACAGTTTAGTGGCAGGAAATGCAATATTCTACGTGACAACGTTTTTACACCACAACAACAGTTTTAGTTAACGTTTAAGAGGGTTTTAAGAAAAATTACTGTTGAGTGTAAAACCGTTTGTTTTTGTTGTTTAAAATATGAAACCAGCTACTTTACGAATGATGGTAACATTAAAAAACTTAATTTAGAAACATTGAAATAAATTTAAGTTTCTAAAACCTTAAGGGCACTGTTTAGGAGACAACAATTTCCAATGTGGGATAGAGGGTTGGATATTTAATAATACTATAATGGTGTATGTAATATATGTATTGTATGTATGTGATGTAATGTTGTATATTAATAATGTTGTTAAAAGATGAAAAGATGTAAAACAAAGATATTGAAGAATTGGATTATCTATTCATAGATATAGCTTGAAAACTATTTTTCAAAGTAAACATATAGAATATTAATAATTGTGGAAGAAATTCTTTACTAACCTTTTAAATTGTAACTTTTCAGTCTTGACAAATAGAACGACAAATAACGGTTAAAAGTACTATAATTTATGTATAAGAATGCCTGTATCACTTTCTGGTCTGTAATAGCAAACACGTTTACATTGTTTACATGTACACGAACAAATACCAGCTCACTGTTACAATACATTAGGCTGCTTGCAGTAGCGCGTGATCAAACAAAGGGTGTGTCGAGCTAGATGGGGGGGGGGGGGGTGGGGGGGGGGGGGGGTGGGGGGGGGGGGGGGTGGGGGGGGGGGGGGGTGGGGGGGGGGGGGGGTGGGGGGGGGGGGGGGTGGGGGTTTCAACAGCAGATTTTGATATAGGATTTCTATGAGGAAATGTTTCATTAAATAAATGTCTCACTTGTTCATATGATCGAATTCTATCACCATATCCACGCATCATTAACAATGTAATACGTTCCTGTTCGCTTAGCTCCATGATAAAATTAAGGAATAATGTGACTGAAGTGAGTACGGCAAGACACTGATGGTATTGAAAACATGAAACAATGATAAGACTATTGTACAACAGATAATTTGGGACAAAGTTCATAACTAGTGGAATGTAGTCCTCCTGCAGTTAGGAATTCCCAATATTTCTTTAAACTTTTGTTATTTGCTAGGTTTGATATTTAAACCCATACTTCGTTTTGAGATTGTTTTGCCTTTTAATACCTAACAAATGAGAGATCAACTGAGTGGTGCTTAAAAGTGACAGTTTTTAGCTGCCCCAAAAGTTAGTTATTCCTATGTTGTAAGTAATTTATTCTGGCTTACACAATTTTCAATTGGCAGTAATTTCTTACTGGGTTAAGATAGAAACCTCTAGTTTGCGTTGTTTGTTTTCTTTTATCAGGGGCTTGAAAATGACAGGTCACTTGATGGGGCTTTACATTTAAAATTTTTGAGCTGCCCCCAAAATCCCCCATTTTGGGTTTGTGAATGAAGCACTAATTACGCCCAAAAAGTACCTCATAATATAACATAAATGTGTGGCGAGTTTAGTTTTTTCTCGTGTGAGCCGTTACAATATTAGTCGGGGGTCTCCAGACTTTTTATTAACCCTGTATATACACCCTACAGGCCTCCTATACTCCTCCTATATACCCCAGTGCTCTAAGGCACTGTAGTAACTCATAGTAAAATTTATAATACACACACAAGAAGCAAGAATCTATCGCACAGTGAATAATAACACAAATCAAAACACTACGTCGCGGGCGGCCGAACGATAACTAACCTAGACGAAATTACAACAAAGTACAGTGCGGCAACAGCTGATGACAAAATCAGTTGACTTATTTTTTATTCTACTCAAAGGCTTACAAAATAGAGCCAGTGCGTAGAGAAATCTCTCTACGTTGTACTATGAAAATTATGGAATAATTAAATAAACAGTTTTACGGTAACTTAACAAAAACGAACATTTGGCACAGTGCGATAGTAACGCTTGGTGGGTTAAGAACATAATTTTTTTAATTCAACTGTAATAGAATGGATTACAATGATAAAAAAACCAATTTTAAATTAGTAATATTAATCTATTCTGATTTGGTCAATACATGACAATGTTTCCACTATTGTTACAAAACTGAACAGCTATTGAGTAAACTAGGCTGTCTTGCTGTAGACAAAAAAATCGTAATACTTGTCCTGCATTATCTGCAGATATGCGACCCTTTGTTTTTTAATGTATTTTGGTACCCTCCTAGTACAGCCACTACAAAACGTACAATCGTGGACTGGATTATTTAAAACCTTTGCAGATAAATTTATTATTTTGATTAACGTTTATCCACCTACTTTATTTTATTTTAACGTATTGCAATATTCTACAATTAACTAATTTTGTCTGTTACGAAAATAAAACACTAATTATTTGCTATTACACCGTTGAATTAATTTTCTCTTTATTTCCGAATTATAATGAACCATAAACAAGTAGTTTATGCCAATTCAATTGTAGGTGATTCTCAACTGTCGTTATAGTTCTAATTACAAAAGAAAAAAAGATATTATTCCAAGCTTGTCATTAAAAAAGACCTTACAATCTCGGGTTTAGCGATAAGTGCATTGAAGTATCAGTTAAAACTGTTAAGTTTTAATTTTGAAGCAAATATTCTAATCATTTTGTTTATTGGTACATGAAGTACTAGAGGTTATTTTTATCTCTGCAAGTATTTATGATAGTCTTTGTCATTAATAAAGCTTATAAGGACCTTGCTTAAAAAAACGAACTGGCAATAATGTATTAACTATCAGTCCTTCCATGCAATAAAAAATCTCTGGCAACTACATCTCCAATTAATGAAATTAATACATTGTTAGTGACATTGCAGAATCAGGAAACTCAAATTGAGAATTTGGATTACCAAACAACCTATGGTTGTAATGTTTTCCAACACTTCCATAGGAATTGATGGCGTAAAGATCACAGATATTTAAGTAAGTCTCGCTAAAACTATAAAAGTTATCTTAACGGGTCATCCAGCACAGTAAGGCTAACACAGTGGCGTAGATAAGGGGAGAGGGGTCTAGGAGTTCCGGACTAGTGATGAGAGAATCGAATACAGAACCGAATATAGCCCTGGTAATCACATATTTGAATGCCTCAAAATGAATTCGAATACTTTTTAAATTAATACAATTTCTCTAGAATTGTTGAATTCAAATGTACAGTTTTCGTTCATTCGGACTAATAGTATTCAAATAAAATAATCAAGAGCTGTATTCGTATCCACATACAAGTAATCATTGGTTTTAAATGAACTAATAAATACTTATAATATAGACTATGCACGAGAATACTATAGTTAAAGTAGACATGTTCTGGAATAATTTGTTTAATGAAAACCAGTTACAGAAACACATTAAACTACGACATATTTAAAGAGAAGACTAGTGCCATTAGGAAACGAAACTATTTCGAATTGGAGAATCAAAAGTGTTTACAAACGAAAGAATATTTGCATACATTCATGCATATTAGGAACAATAACGGTCCCAAGATGAATCCCTGAGGAATACCTGTTTTATTAGGCAAAATTTAAAAACTACCCAGTTTTGGATATTAGGAGTTTTTTCCACATTGCATTCCGTTACGGCGTGAGTAAAACCTCTCCTCTTATGCCTTACTGGTGGGGATTTTATACTAAATTATTTATACTATAATTAGACTAAATGTGGTGGTCAACATCCCAAAAGAGGTCTAATGAACTGATATTGAGTTCCACAGAAGTGTGAATTTGTTTGAACAACGCAAACACAACGGCATTTGAAATGGTAATTGAAATTAACCAATTAGTTGTTTTGATCACGCATTAATATTAATATTTAAAACAATCTAAGATGTAGTTGTAGTATACGATTGTTGTTTCTGATTTCGTACATAACGTAGATGTTCGCTAGACTGGCCAGTTAAGAGATATCATCTGGTGAATACGAATGTTCGCTCCTCCAAAGGGAGGAGGGAGACGATTGTGTACCTATTGTAAATGGGGTGCTGGGGAGTGGCGAAGGGTTGATGTGATGCAATTTGTACAGCGCGAGGGTGGAATGCTTAAATTCCATGATCGCGCCCCTCCTTTTCCTCCAGTTGTATGTAATGTTCTCGCCTAGATTTTAGTTTCGGATGTGCAGAATTTATAGACTGATTTTGCTTGTAGTTTTGGGTTAGTTATTGTTGAGTAAAATAGTTTGAGAGTTAATAAGTGGAGTGTTCTAATCACAAATTGATTGGATTGGTCCTTGGACTAACAAATAGTGAAAATAATATTCTTAAAACACAAGTGTTTATTCTAACAGGAGTTCTGCAGCCCACAGTTTGGATAGTTCTTAAGAGATAAAATGCATTATCTGGAAGTTGATGAAATGGAAATGAAATAAAGGATGCTATTGAACACTAAGAAAAATATATTCATTTGGCGAGATTAGTCCTCTGTTACACCTAGTCATAAATTATAAACGATACTATTAGTGTAAAACAGAGCCACAGTATAGTCTACATTACTGTTTGACATTAAAAAATGGTTGTGTGTGTGTGATATATGATTTTATGTGTGTGTGTGTGTTTGCGCGTGCGTGTGATAAAATGAGAAGAAAGTTGTTCATGAAATAAAAAATATATATAACAAAAATTGGAAGAAAATTTACAGACGTTCACCTATCGACATTCATACAGAGCCATCATCCCATATCCTAAACCACGAAATTGTCAACCCGACGAGGCTCGAAACAGATGGTTCTTAACCACCTCCCGAAACCCTTCACGACTACGAATACCTCTGATATGGTCCGGGAGATAGTTCCAGAGTCGACAAGCAGAAACTGTGAATGATTCACTCTAAATAGAAGATCTATGAACAGGTATAGACAAGAAAGAGGCTCCACTTCGAATATTCCAATTGCTTGTTTCAGAAATAAAAGAAAAACGTTCAGACAAATAAGAATGTAGCATGCTAAAAATGTGGAACTGATAGAGAAGAATCAATTTTCGCAGATGTAACTGATTGATGCAGGGTGTTATATGGTCATATCGTCTAAGGTTGAAGATAAAGCGAACACAATAATTTTTAGGACGTTGTAATCTGTCCGAAAGCTCAACCGTCATGTCATTTATGACTTCGCTACTTATACTTCGTAAGTGGAATGACAGATAATCAGGGTATTCGCTAGCATTACTTTCAAATTCAAGGGTAGATAAAAATCAAATTGCTTAAGACTATGAATACCAGCAAATACCCTGCCACAAGTCTCAGTAACATTATCGGCTCAACTAAGATTTAACTGTTTAAAGTGAGTGTAGTTAGCGAGTGTGGTGTCGATACGCCACAGTTCATGTACTGGAATGAAATTAACACAAATCACAAATTCATCTTCTGTGGTTTCTTTAATTTTTGCGACATCATCGGGCATTAATTACCGTTTCGCTATAAAAAAATAAAAATGCATAGTACACAACAAAATTGCAAAAAAATAAATAAACCGATGAACTGGAGCGTCGAAGGAGATTTCACACTAAAAATCTGCGGAGAATCATTGTTTTTTTTTTAAATACACCAAATTTATTATACATGCATGCTACATCTCATCATCTCTTGACCCATAACATTGCTGCATTCCAGTTATTCATCCACAGATCGCACCAAATCTCCATGTATTGCATTGTTAACATGAAAGAACGTGTAATTACATGTATTGATTACGATAAAGGACAATAAAATAACAGACAACGTTCTACGTAGAAAGATATCGCAAACATATGCCTTGGTAAGGCAGAGGATAAGAAATATGTGGTACTAACTTAAAGTAACGCTCTGACCCAGAAAATTAGCAGTACACAAATAATCCATCGGTACGCTGTTTTTACAGGCATAGACATAACAAAGTTTAAAATAATGATTACTGTAAGTTATAGTTCAACTTATATCTATTTTTATTTTGTACAGTTTGAATCTACCTCAAAAACTAAGTTGCCCAAGTAATCTTTTGTAAAACAATCTTGTATAATTTACATTAAATTAAAATTAAATTTCGTTTAACAAATCTGCTTTTTAACAAATGAGGTACAACAATTTCCAGTTTTTCGACTTATTAGAATTTTTAAAACGAGTTTCCCATAAGAATTATTTTAGAATGAAAAATCCCCAACTTATTCAATACATATCACAGAAGTTCAGCTTCTTTAAAGAATGAAGTAGCGTGTCACACATCTTCAAAATACATTATTAAACAGTAGGTGTCATAGTTATAGAGATTCACTACATATACCATAAATTAAATCATATCATTTTTACTATCATGTGGCAGTGACAAAGTCAAATTTGAGCCAAATACCTTGTCAAAAATAATATTAGTAACGTAAATTTAAATTAAAAAAAAAAACAAGCAATCCTTTAATATAAAAGTATACATTAGATATCCAATTGTGGTTCTGTAGACTAGAGGTAAAATAGCTAACACTTATATAAAACTATAACGAGAGCAACGTCAAAGGCAGCATTAAACAATAAAATGAATGAAAACAATATATAAATAAGAACAAGGAAAATTTACAAATAAATTAAAAGAGGCTTGTGAATAAATATGGCACAGAGATAACAATGCTGTCTGGCCTGAATCTACAGCATGATACATTTTAATTAATTAACGAAACAATAAAAATGATTACATTAAAAGGATATATTTTGGCATGCCAGGAAGGCCGTCAAAGAACAAAAGGAGGTTTTCAAGAGCCAGGCAATTGACTTCTTTTTAAATGTCTATAGGTTATACTTATTAATGAGGTTACTAAACGTATTGTAAGCTCTCTTTGACATCACCGTTTGACTCATGAAAGTTTTATTCAAACCAAAAGACAGATTATTTTTACCTCTTTTGTTATAACTATGAACATCTTTATTATAAAAATCAAACAGGGGATTTCATCACAGCACAAATAAAAAGTTCAAGGATGTTGATATTAAAAACAGTATTGATTTGAAGTTCTGTGAAAATAAGTTACAATGTCCAAGGGATCCAGCTTTAGCAAGTATTTTGATGGCTCTTTTTTGTAAAATTTATATATCATTCATGCGATTTGAGTTTCCCCCAGTATAACAGATCATAATTTTATAGTCGATTGGAAGAGAGCAAAGTAAACCGTTCTAAGATGTTTCACAGTGACAAGGGAAGTTTATCGCCTTAAGAGGTAATCTACTCTGGACAACCTAGGCAAAATGTTGTCTATATGACTCCCCCAGGTAAGCTGATGAAATATAGATCTAAGAACTTAACACTAGTTTACATTAAGAAAACTGGATTGAGGCATACTAAAAGATTTTAGAGTGAATACAATATTCTAAGTTTTAGCGTGATTTAAGTACAAACTGTCTGAAACCATACAGATTCATTAGACTTAACAGTGTCACTAAGATCATATATGTTATAACTATGACTAATAAAAGAAGTATAGTCAGCATCCATAAAATGTAGGTTCTAACATTTAAAGGAAGATCATTAATACTAATTAGGAATAGAAGAGGGCCAAGACTGAACCCTGGGGAACACCAAACTCAGGCTCAATGTTCTGTGAACACTCTCCATCAATACAGACCCTCTGCCTACGGTTAGCAAGATTGGACTTAAATAAGCTAAGCAAGTGAAAATAGTGTAATGTGGTTTTTGAAGTAATTTCTTTCCAAATACCGTATCCTATAGAGTCACAAAACTAATGTGTACGGAAATAGTATTTTGCGGTTCTTGAAATAAACTACGTTGGTGTTTCAATAAATAGATTCACAATCAACATTTGGCTGAGAAAATTACTATTTCCAAATACATTCGCAGTGAATGGTGTTGGATTATCTGCAAGCTGACGTGTCTGGTTTCTAGCGCTGTATATCGTGCGGGCGAGATGCAGAACACCGTAAGTTCTTGAGTATAAACTCGTAAAATTAATGTTTAGACATCTCGGTGTAATATTTCATTTAATTGGCACACAAGGAAATGTGTCTGTTATATTTATTCCAATACATTGATTGTAGGATCGTTTGCTTTTATATCTGTTTCACTCCGAATAACAGGTAAACAACACAACCGCTGGTGTTGTGTATACTACTCACATAGCACGAAATGATTTACAAAATTGGCCCGAGTAAAAATGTGATTTCTAATTGTAAAAAGATGATCGTAGTAAACTGAATAAATCAAAATATCTAGTCTTTATTAGTTTTCTTTAGTTTCATCAGTGATTATTTCGTATTATCTATAAATAACATATATTCAACCAATTTCCACTAGGTGAAAATGTGCATCTGGAGCAATGAGAGAAGATTCAATTATCAAAATGCTTTGAGCCTTTATGTTTTAAGAGGTATACAGTCTTTGGTATTTGCTAAGTTCCCACTCCTACATCATATCGTGGTATATATTCACCAATACCACTAGGTGAGGAAAGTGTAGCTGGAACAAGAAGAGAAGATTTCTATATCAAAATGCTTTCAACTCTTATGTTTCAGGAGGTATACAATTTTTGTCCGTTCGCCTAATACCACGCTTGCATCATTTCGTGGTTTAAATTCAACCAATTCCACTATGTGAAAAAAATGTATTTGTAGGAGAACGAGAAGATTCTGTCAAAATTTTTTGAGCCTTAATGTTTCGGGATGTGCACATTTTTTGATGGTTACCTAAACCCCACTCCTGCATAATCGTGGTATATATTCACCAATTCCACTATGTGAAAAAAGTGTATCTGGAGCAAGACGAGAAGATGCAATATCAAAATGTTTTGAGCCTTTGTGTCTCGTGAGGTATACAGTGTTTGGTGGTTCGCTAAATCCCACGCCGCGATTATGCACATGAATGACTTGAGAATTATTCCAAAATTGTATTGATCGTTCCCTAAAAATGGACAGAGGCCAGCGTCTTGTTTTTCTGTTTGTCGACATATTAGGCCCAACGAGTCAACCCCTCCTTTGATAGAGTTCCTACAATCAGTTATTTCTGGCTTGTTGCTTTTCTGGTTTATATGGTGGATTGATCAAACATTGTGGATAAAATCGTAACGAAAAGCACTAACACACGACTGGAAACATCCAATTAAAAAGAAAACTGTATCGTGTTATCATTGCCACTAAATCGTTAAATGAAAGAAGTAAGGATTTGTCAACAGGACTATTCAATATAAAATAACTGTTTAAGTTACGAGCGGTTTAAAAATTTTTCATTTGCGTTTAGAAATACCATTGTATCAAGCACTTTATCACCAACGTGACCGTCAATCACGCAATGAACAATAAGCTTGAGCGCCATAATCACAAATTTGGTACCGTGTCCTTCCGCGTACTGATTAATTGATAGTAGAGATGTGCCAAAAGAACTGGAACAGTTCCATCAGAACGTTCCGGAACCGGAACGGACCTGGAGCAGTTCACTTATTCGCAACCTCGTTCACCGTCGGAACGGTTTACTAGACGTACCAAAATGGTTCCCACCGTTCTGTATCTGTTAAGCGGAACGATTAAGCTCGTAAAAATTCCAGTTCCGCTCTGACTTCCAGGCAACCACAATATTTTCATGTGGCAACCTGTGTTTAATTATTTTGATTGATATATTCAAATCATTATCAATTTATACGTTAACAACTAATAATTTATATATAACATTTAATGTCTGTAGACTTCACGAATGAACAATACAAGATTAAATTTTCGCACAGTTATAGTTTAAGGCTGTATCTAGCAATTAAAATCTTTAATTTAAAATAACTGTTTTAATTTGCGATCAACAGTAGTAATTGTGTATTAAGTTTTAGTATTAAAATAATGGAATATCTTTTAACATATCTATTTTTTTACTGTTTCAAGGTAACTTTCTAAATATATAATTATGTTTCTATTTTATTTACTATATTTTATATCATTATTCATATCACTAATACGTGAATTTAAACTTATTTCAGAAGAATTTCGAATTTCGTCTGTTGTTGTTTGAATAACATTGTCTTTAATAAAGTTCTTTAGTTTACTTTGATCACCTATACTGACAGTATAGGTGGATAAGTGGATTTAGTTATGAGTGGATTTAGAAATTAAATTGATATTTGCGAATATAAGCAGTCACAAAGTTCCATAAAAATTAAAATTTGTGACTGCTTATATTCGCAAATATAAATTCAAATTCTAAATCCCCTCATAACTAAATCCACTCATCCACCTATACTGTCGGTATAGGTGATCAAAGTAAACTAAACAAATGTATTAAAGACAATTTTATTCAAACAACAACAAACACAATAAGAAATATTTCTGAAATGAGTTGAAATTCAGGTATTTTAAAATAATGATATAAATTAACATTAATGAACTTTACTCTAAACGTTACCTTGAAACAGTAAAATAAAAAGATATGTTAAAATAAATTCCATTATTTGAATACTAAAACTTAGTACTCAGTTACTACTGTTGATCCCGAATTAAAACTTATCTTAAATTAAAGATTTTCATTGCTAGAGAGAGCCTTAAACTATAACTGCGTTAAAATTTAATTTGGTATAGTTCATTCGTTAAGTCTACGGACACTAAATGTTTATATATGAATTATTAGTTGTTAACGTATAAATTAATAATGATTTGAATATATTAATAAAAATAATTAAGAACAGATCGTCACATGAAAATATTGTGGTTGCCTGGAATTCAGAGCGGAACTGGAACATTGACGAGCCTAATCGTTCCGCTTAACAGATACAGAACGGTGGGAACCATTTTAGTACGTATAGTAAACCTTTCCGACGGAAAACGGAGTTCCGAAGAAGAGAACTGTTCCAGGTCCGTTCCGGTTCCGCAACGTTTCGATGGAACTGTTCCAGTTCATTTGGCACATCTCTACTATCAATTAATCAGTACGCGGAAGGACACGGTACCAAATTTGTGATTATGGCGTTTAAGCTTATTGTTCATTGCATAATTGACGGTCACGTTGGTGATAAAGTGCTTGATAAAATGGTATTTCTAAACGCTAATGACAAATGTTTAAACCGCTCGTAACCTAAACAGTTATTTTATATTGAGTAGTCCTGTTGATAAATCCTTACTTCTTTCATTTAACGTTTTAGTGGCAATGATAACACGATACAGTTTTCTTTTTGATACAATGGTATTTCTAAACGCAAATGAAAAATTTTTTAAAACCGCTTGTAACCATTTTGTTCACGACAGTTAAATTTAATTGGTAAGACACAAGTGTCTTATATTTTTGGTTGTTCCAATGGTATTTTAAACACAAATAAAAACTTTTTGCATTTATTTTAAACCATTTGTTAACATTTTTTTCACGACAGTTTAATTAAATATGTCTGTGTTTTGTATGTTTTAATTAGCCATTGTTATATGATTTAGATACAGTGTGTCAATTTCTCATTTTTTCGTTAAAAGTTTTGTTCATGTAAGGTTTCATAGAAAATATAATAATATGTCAAACATAGTGCACTGTGTTTGCAACATACCAATATTATTTAAATTGTCAATTTGTATGTTTATTATTATATATATCTATAATCCAACCATTGTTTGTAGGCTACTTGAAGTCCAAAGTAATTTTATTTCAATAATGATAAATTAACCTCTTTTATTATGTTTTTAATATAAATCATGAGTGTTTTACATTTATGACTTACTAGTTTTATTTATATTACATTCACTTGCACAGTATATTAATATCTTCTTTATATTATTTTTATAACTAACTAAATTGTTTTATTTTTTAATGTACTCTTAGTTGCGATTTTATTTGAAAAAGTTAAAATCACACGAATATGTCATGAACAATAATCGATGACCAGTTTTAATTTTTATTTATTTATGCTCTATTGCAAACATTACCTTTTTAACTTGAAATCGAAGATCTTCCATATCAAACATCATGTATGACATAAGACATAAATAAAAAGATTATGTAGGTTTTATAGTCTAGGTTTTATGTGAATGATAAGGTTTTGTTTAAATATACAATAGGAAAATGAATTATATTAATAATACGTTAAGCAGAACAGTAGCCTTCTTATTTAAGTGTAATAGTTATGTGTAAATCAACTGTGAAATAAAAATAAAAACCTATAATATTACTAAAACAATAAATATGCGGCAATTCAACTAATACATCTGATTAATTTGAAGTCCATATAATATTAAGTGAACTAGTCAATATGCATTGAACTAAAAAAAAATCAGTTATTCATTCGACTAAAATAACCGATTAACGACAGAAATAACTGATTGGTTATTCGGTTTATAACAACCGTTCGGTTATCCCACCACTAGTCAACTAAGTTGGCACTGACAGAGATGTAAAAAACGGACCGTTGCCGCGGTCCACATAAACTGCTGATTTGAGTAGTCGTCAAGACACACCTTGGTAATTAATGCTCAGTTTGTTTACAAATTGACCTACTCTGTCATTTCCTTATTGTCATCAATACCAACAAGCCCAATGTATAAATGTTTACTAACGTTCAGCCAAACTTCAATGAGTGACATGTATCATCATCGAACTTGGCGATGCTATTATAGAAATGATAGCTATTACCCAGGTTCAGGTCAGGGACGTCCACCAGTACGAGAAAAGAGGCAGGGACAACTTCAGAACTGAACAGCATAAAATGACTATGCTCGAACACTTGCCGTCTCAATTTGGTGACAAGTTAATCAATAAGCTCCCTGGAGATATCAAACGAATCAATGAACCCAAACAATTCAAATCTCGTTTAAGACACTCTTTGTTTCCTTTGATAAGTTTACGATGGGCCGCTGCAATGAAAATTATTTTAATTTTATTTCTCTTTATCCGAAACACGCAAAATACAAATATATTGGTTTACCCATTAATACAGTAGTTTCGCCTGTTATCGGACCAGTAGGCAAAGGTGGGGTGTCACCGTAGCCGTCAATTTACAATTCCAGCTCATAACGACAGTATATTTAATAGCACTGTTTTTCTGTTTTGAATATTGTACATATAATAGAGGAAGTTTGTGAAATATTTTGGAGGTAATTTTATTTTTCTGCCAATTGTGTCGTTCATAATTTATGGTGGTTAGTTTTTGTAGTGTGTTAAGTTGATGAATTGTGTACTTTATTGTTAATGATAGCGACACAGTGAGGTTGTACTATACTCTGACTTTATTTGTGGTTTGAAATATTATCTGACATTAGAATCAGCATTTTACTACGTTTTTATTACTATTTTCGTATGAATCAGCAGTTGATGGTTGTAAACAAAGTTTCTAAAAGCTGTCAGTGGTTTGAATCTTGGTCCAGACCAGGTTATAATGGCGACGAAAGTGGAATTTTTTTAGGCTTTTACCTAAAAACACTTGTGCAGAAGGCTGAAGTTAGCGCTCCAGACCGAGGAGTTTCTAAAGAAAGAATAACATTGATGCCATGTGTTCACTTTTTTTAAGACTTTTGTACATCTTTATGGTAAGAATTGACTTTTTGAGGAACAATACATTATATTAGTACTTTAAACGTTATTTTTACTTGAACTCCAGTAATCCGGATTTTTGAATAATCCGACACATAGTGTCGGACTGGTCTGAATTGTGTCGGATTATTGAGGGACTACTGTGTGGAATTGTGCCTATGATTTGTTAAGATAGGTTAGAGATGTTTTAATCTATATTATGAAATGACGTTTGCAATACAATTTTGTCAATTGTTTTTATGCTATAAAGATTTATTATTATGAACCCTTTGCAAAATTTCAAGTCAATAGGTAAGTTTTAAAGATAATGTGCCGACAGACAGACATAAATTTAAACTTTATAGCAACTATGACGTGCTTGGGAAAGAATACTACTGAATCAAGCATTGGTTAGATTCGACAATAAAACTCACACAAGTGTTTGCGAAAGTGAGGGTTGTATAATGTTGGAGAACATGTAAATCTCTAGCCCTCCGAGAGCTGTTAGTTCCACTCGCGCGGTGAACCCACTCGATATTTATGGCCAATGTTGTAAAAGCCCGGAATCACCTCAGTTTGGGAAGGAGATGGTTCATTTCATATTTTCTGTTTTCTCCGATGTTACAAACCCCTTCGAGGATCGCTTATTCTTTGATCGTATTTGTTCAGAATGTCTTTAAAACTGCGCCCGTTGTATTTATTTATTTTTATTACCTCATGAAAAAGTAGACTAAGTCTGTAACAGCCGAGTCGTTTCCGTTTATAGCGGTAAATACTTACTGCTACCTAGGTCCTACACAATGCATTTCTAAGTTAGGAAAATGTTGACTTCCATTCCCAGAAACATATTAATGATGAACACTGATAGACACAGATTATAATTTCCCTAACCATTATACAATTCTTTATAGTATTGTCTTAAGTTCTGTTGCCATTAACATGTGAATCCACTTGCCGTTTTGTACACTTCCACATGCTTTAAAAAAGTTTTATAGTTCAATAAGCAAATAATTTTTGAATGTTTGACAATTTGAAATTGAAAATTTGAAAAATCTTATATTTGATCCTTTAACATCATTACTTAGATTGGTATTGCTGGTATTACCATGACATCACCTCTGGTAATTAATCTTATAGGTACTTGCCTTAATTGTAATTTGAATTGCGATTACGAGGTAACTGTTCATATGACTGGATTCCTTTAATTAGCATTTGGATGTTTACCGATTTTCCGTGCAGGAAAATTCTTACGTTTGATTATTATGGCATTTTTAAGTATATATTGAAGAGAATTTTGTCGAGTGGGGAGGAGGGTTATAGTTGTTTGAGTATAACGCAGTTTGTCGACTCCAAAAAGGCACTGAAGATTGTTGAGGTATTTGCTAGAGTCCTATCATTTTCAAGTCGATGATGAATACCAATTTGACCACAGAATAAAACCTTGGGTCTGATTGTTTCTAAAATAAAATGTTTATATTTAAAAATTTCATCAGTTTTAATTAAATACGACATTCTTGAGTTTAAAGCATACTTAAGTACATTTTAAAGTTGCCGATGAAGTACTTGATTTTGTCAAAAAAACTTTAAATTTATTCTTAAAATAATGAAATAATGATGACCCCTTTCAAGCATATTTAAAGTACGCTGCTAGAGAACGACAGGCTCTCCTTGTACCAAAGCAGAATCCGTCTTATGGGATTACATAGCCTCGAAGCTAAATCAGACCACTCGACCCACGCTCGCGTTCTTGGCACATATGAGGTAACTACCGATAAAAACCTACAGCACTTGCTTCAACGTTACGTCAACGATTTTGTAACGCGAGTAGACTGATGCATCAAACCTTCGCTAGCACCATGAGTTCCACTGCATTGAATTTTAAACAAATGACTACTACAAAATTTGCAGCAATACACCATTGAAAAAGAACCATTCATATCACATTTGAATGTTATATTGGGTAATAAGGTGTTCCTCAGGGCACTTCAATAATTGTCCTAAAACTATTTGCTCCAGACATATGTAAATAGATGAGTTGGTTGTGTTTGATAGCACTGGCGACTAAGTTCTCTAGACTTACTTCCGCAGCATTTATAGTCACGATATACGTTTACAGCTGTTGTATATTAAAGAAATCCCGGTAATTTTTATTTTAAAATTTTAGTTTAAAATTTCGTTGATTTATGTTTATGATAATGATATTATCAAACAAGTTCATATATAATCTAACCATCTATGACACAACCAAATTGGCACTATTAAAAGGTTTGGAGCTTCTTTTCTACCACACATATCGAAGTGTTTATTGAACATAAATTAGTTAAGGTAAATCATTTTGTGTATGACATTCCTGATTGTAAATTGACTAAACATTGTACGTAATCCACATTAATAGCAATGTTTTTTTTAGAAATACGACATCTTGGTGTACTCTTTTTGTACGAATCAGTATATAGCTGAAAATGCGTTGCTCATGAATAATATTGTTTAACACTAATCTTCGTTATATACGCGCTAAGACCAAACCATCCTACTCCAAACAATGTATTGGACTCACGTAGTTAAACAATTGGTAAATGTAAAGGTTGAGGAAGGATTTTCAACTGATCATACGTAGGTTTCAAATAAACATCAGATGTTTTAGAGAATCAAAGAGTTTTACACGTTCCCATCAGCCTCTATGATGTTGCATGTACATTTACTAATAGTTCGCATCATCTATTTGGAATAATACTTAGTTAAAATACAGTTGCACAATTTTCTTCTTTAATATTAGCTTTTTATACACCTCGTTATGATAGTCATATCTCTTCACATGAAAGAAATTGATTCTATAATTTCTTAAAGAATAATAGCAATACAATTAAGTTTTTGATACCTAAACCTTACTTAGGTTATATGGTTTTGTTTCTCTAAAATTTTCAGATTTAACATTCAATATTCATGGTTTTCATCCTTGTGCAGTAATATTGATATATCTTTTCTTGATCGGGAAAGAGGCAAAATCAGTTATGGAACAAAAAAAGGATCATAGTAAATTACAATGACCATAAATATACACTTTTTATCATAGGTTTTTTCTTGGTCATGGAAATAAGGCAAACTCAACATTGCCGTCGGAAATATAATTTACTCGAACCAGACGTGCTCATACAGGTTCAACACCTGCGAAATTGCGTGTGAAGCCGTGGGTCACTGCTAGTATAACAACATTTAGTGAACATTCTATGGAAGCACGTGTTTTGGATGAAAATCTGAAATCATAACTTTCTATTCTGATTAAATTTGATGTTGGTATTTGATCTTAATTCAAGCACTTTTTGCAAGGATCTATTCAATTGTTGAAACAGTAAGTGTCGGTCAAATTTATCCGCTAAACCTGTAATTTTAAATTTTATATTTATAAAGAAATAATCAGGCAGCCAGGTATGAACAACTCAACATTGATTCCACTTCCTGTAATTGACTCAGCTATAGCGACGGCTGCTATAAAGTCCATTGCGAAACGTACTGCTTCATTTAGTTTTTGCCTTTATCAAGCAGTGATAAGCTAATCTGGAGCTAGATTGAGCACTTCACACCTTGGCGACAGTCAGTTGGTTAGCCTAGCGTCAAAATGTTAAACTACTTGTTGATGGTAAGTAAAACTTCTTTTTTCCTTTTTGATCCTTGAAACTGTAATTATAATACTTTGAGTTTTATGGAATAAGTCATTTTACTTCACTTCTAACTACGACATTTCATCACACTTTTAATCTTGACATGAGTACTTCTGTACAAAATTATAATTTAGGCCGTTGCATATAGCAGAATGTGCTTTAGAAGATCTGCCAAGATTGTTCTGAATAACTACGACATTTCATCACACTTTTAATCTTGACATGAGTACTTCTGTACAAAATTATAATTTAGGCCGTTGCATATAGCAGAATGTGCTTTAGAAGATCTGCCAAGATTGTTCTGAATGCTTAGCTAATTTGAAACTGTGCCGTATTGCACCATATGGTGGAATGGCGAATGTTTACTCCATATTGATAACGAGGTGATAACAAAGTTTATAGATTTTATTGAACCTTAAAATATTCGATAGAGTAAGTTTGTTTCAGGTATTTTCATTATATGTTATACCTTTGTTCAAAGTCTGTTATAGACTATAAAAAGTTTGAAAGGATAATAGGAATTCGGACATTTGCCATCGTTATATGTTACCAAATGTATATCACAACGTTTCGAGGTTAAAATATATCCTCTTCGTCAGGTGAGAAGATAATTAGTGCATACAAGTTAGAACGTGCAGTAATAGAATGTCACTTGAAAAAAAATATATATATAAGAGATCAATCTTACCCGATCTGCTTGGAGTCCAGTCAGGAAAAAGTGACCCAGGCATTGTCACTGCACAGGATGCAAGTCATAAGCACAAGAAGTCAAGAATGCAAGCACACGTTTCACCAGCACAGGCGACAGTAAGATAGTTGCATCTTGTGCAGTGACATCGCACTATTGAATTTTCACCTTCCTGGACTCCTTTCTTTTTTTCCTTTTTTTTGGTGGCAGTCTATTGTTTTATTTACTAAGCTGTATTTACCAATTATCTTCCCACATGAAGAAGAGGAGAAATTTCAATCCACGAAACATTATTTGATACAGGTTTTTTTATTGAAAGGAGAAGCCGATCCCCTTTTAAGCCTTACTTTGCCCGTCCTCATGGGCCACTCTGGCCTGTGCGAGGATCTTATCAAACAGAATAACGGAGAGAGTCGATACAGACAAGGTCGATGGTACTGATAAATAGTGCAACGCTCACAGACAGGATTCGAACCTACGCTATCTCTAACTCAGACTCAAAGTCCAACGTCTTAGACCACTCGGCCATCTACACTCCCAGGTATGTTTTATATATATATATATACACCTGGGAGTGCCGATGGCCGATGATATATATATATATATATATATATATATATATATATATATATATATATATATATATATATATATATATCACTGTGTTGAATAGAAGAAAACAAAAGAACCATTTTTCAATTCTATATTTCGGGGGATTTAATAGCCCCGTCATCATGAAGTTTAAAATTAAAATTAATACAAAACTATAACACGTAAATAAGAATTAAGAAAACATAAATGTAAACACAGTGCATAACATTTGAGAAAGTCCAGCTGACGTGAAAATTTTCTAATTTAATCTTGTTGGAACATTTGATTTTTATGAAGGATCGAATACAACTTGTAATTTATGACCAATTTTCCAATTTTGAATCTATTAAAATTATTTAAAAAGTTATCTTCAAAAAATCTAATATACCAAATTAATTGTAAGTTTTGCTCCAAACAATACATTGGCCAAACATCGAACCATTTAAGAATCCGTATGACAGGGCATAGGTTTGACATTTACCATAAAGATGAAGATAAACCATTGACAAGACATTGTCTAGAACATAAACAAGACAAAATTGAGGAGTGTTTTAAATTAAAAGGAATACAGTAACTACCACCATGCCCTGATGAAAACTACAACAGATTAAAATTAAAGCACATGGAGCAAGCTCATCAAATTATGTTGAAGACAAAAAATCCATTCGGTCTAAATTTAAGATAACTTTTGAAATAATTTTAATAGATTCAAAATTGGTCATAAATTACAAGTTGTATTCGGTCCTTCATAAAAATCAACTGTTCCAACAAGATTAAATTAGAAAAATTTCACGTCAGCTGGACTTTATCAAATGTTATGCACTGTGTTTACATTTATGTTTTCTTAATTCTTGTTTACTTGTTATAGATTTGTACTAATTTTTATTTTAAACTTTCTGAAGACGGGGGTTTTAAATCCCCCGAAATATAGATGTGAAAAATGGTTCTTTTGTTTTCTTCAATTTAACACGGTGATTTGTGTGTGTGTGTGTGTGTGTGTGTGTGTGTGTGTGTGTGTGTGTGTGTGAGTGTGTGTGTGTGTGTGTGTGTGTGTGTGTGTGTGTGTAAAATCATTCACTGCAGCACATAAACTAAGTGCCTTTTTCCGCCAATGTCCTAAATATGTTAAGTAATTGTTAAGCCATACTTGGTTGTAATAATACTAATATCAAAATTATAATAAGTATTCCTTTTAAATAAATTAGTCAAATCTGAAGTATTTTACAATGCTCTATTGCTTATTGTTTTATTGTTATTGTCCTATTATTGCTTTACTGTTTTCAAATGTTTCATTGGAACAAAACTCAACCGCATTTGTTGGATGCAACATACAAAACACATATAACATCAATGTGGATTATTCACTGCAGTAAGCCCAGCAAGCTCTCTCAATTGACTCGTGGATTACACTTGACATTTTGACACTTTTGATATATTAAGTTTGTAACAAAATTACATCAGTGTGTCGATGGATATGCAGATATATTCCGTCCGGATAAATCTTCAAATACAGGTAGCGCTACATTTTAAATGTTTAACTATGGACTCTTTTATATTGGGTAGGATATTTTCGTAACTACCATCCGCTCATATTTTTTAAAAGTTTTGTGCTACGTACGGTTCGCTTAGTAAATGTTCGCCATTATACAGTGTGTCCACAAAGTCATGTCACACGTTTAATTGATTATAGCTATTCTAATCGCAGGTCTATGAAACAGATGTAAATTAAAACAGTTGTTTTTTTTTCTCATCTGTGACTAACGTTTATAAGAAATGGCAAATTTGTAACGCAAAGTTCAGTATATTTTGTGGCTGCCATAGTTTTATACTGTGATTTTAGTGCAGCGCGATTATCGTCGTGTTTTACGAAAATCGCTCCGACAGGCGCAGCGTTTATTGATGGGATAAGACGTTTAAGGGAACAGGCAGCTTTTGGACAAAACGCGGACAGGTAGGATACAAACAGGGGGTCAAACCGCAAAAACATTCAAAACCGTTTTGTAAGAAATCCAAAAACATTCTTAGTGGCAACGTGGACGTTTGTTGAATACTCCTAAGTATACAGCTCTCAATGTTTTCGAAAATCATAATTAAAAACTTAAACTATTGCTTTCTTTGAAGTCAGATGACAAATTAAAGACGTATGAATTGCTGTTGTTATTCTGTACGAAAATGGACTGGATCAACATTTTATATACCGAATTGTTTTTAGTGTTGAGGTTACCTTTCACTTGTCTAGAAATATGCGTCGCCATAGAATTCTATATTGAATACTTAAATCAACGAATTAGAGCGATTGAATCAATTATCCCAGAAGTTCTGGTCAAAATATGGGGGAGACCAAAGTTCGCTTGGACGTCTACAGGGTGATACATGACGCCCATATACATTGACGTAAAACTGTACTCTTTAATCATATGTTAATCTCACTCTCGTGTTGTATATGCTTCTGTAAATAAAGTTATTTAAAGGTGTGTCATATATACAACGAGTCAAAATTTAGTTTTTTTCTGAATAAATAAAAAATATGTTTTTTATCCAGAACTTTTCGTCTAAATAAATATACAATATAATTATGTATAATAAAAATATACAGCACGCAGGCTTCCTGTTTGTCCCACAGCGGTCAACATCCCTTCCCAGTGAGCGACTTTAATAAACCGAGGGACTTCTAATAGAACGAGGCACTCCTAATAGACTGAGGGGCTTCTAACAGACTAAGGGACTCCTAACATACCGAGGGACTCGTAACTAACATAACGAGGCACTTCTAATAGACTGAGAGGCTTCTAATAGAACGAGGCACTCCTAATAGACTAAGCGACTCCTGACAGACCGTAGGACTCCTAACATACCAAGGGACTCCTTAACAGAACGAGGCACTCCTAATAGACTGACTCCTGACAGACCGTGGTACTCCTACTCAACAGGCCGAGGGACTTATAATAGACGGGGGGAACTTCTAATAGACCGTACTCCTAACATACCGAGGGACTCCTAACAGAACGAGGCGCTCCTAATAGACTGAGGGGCTTCCAATAGACTAAGATACTCCTAACATACCGAGGGACTCGTAACAGAACGAGGCGCTCCTAATAGACTGAGGGGCTTCTAATAGACTAAGATACTCCTAACATACCGAGGGACTCGTAACAGAAACGAGGCGCTCGTAATAGACTGAGGGGCTTCTAATGGACTAAGATACTCCTAACATACCGAGGGACTCGTAACAGAACGAGGCGCTCCTAATAGACTGAGGGGCTTCTAACAGACTAAGATACTCCTAACATACCGAGGGACTCGTAACAGAACGAGGCGCTCCTAATAGACTGAGGGGCTTCTAATAGACTAAGATACTCCTTAACATACCAAGGTACTCGTAACAGAACGAGGCGCTCCTAATAGACTGAGGGGCTTCCAACAGACTAAGATACTCCTAACATACCGAGGGACTCGTAACAGAACGAGGCGCTCGTAATAGACTCAGGGGCTGCTAATGGACTAAGATACTCCTAACATACCGAGGGACTCGTAACAGAACGAGGCGCTCCTAATAGACAGAGGGGCTTCCAATAGGCCAATATGTACCTTTTTTTTTTAAATTTCTGTGTAGAGGTGGATTGTTAAACCAAACTTCACCTCTCCTAGTTAACCCATTCATTATACTATAGTTTAACCCATTATAAAACAGAAATCTGGTTTTTTTTCATCAACTGATACAACTGCAAAAAACCTAGGACACTGAAACCTCGTATTTTTAACACGCTTTTATAAGCTTCGGTTGTACCTATGTATGTTCTAGCAGTTCCTTGTACTGTATATTTTCTACGTAGAACACGAAATAACCTGAGTTTACGTACGTCTGCAAAACTATATACATCCATAAAACAGCATTATTCAGAGAGATACATCTATTGATTTTCAGTTGACATTAGATAGTTCCACTGATTTAAATACACTATCCTAAGAATATTTGTATATTCGTTTAAGACCACATGAGTATTTATTATGATAAGCAGTAAATTGTATATTATCGCTGTGATATCCAGTTCCGAGCAACGTTTCTATCTTCACGAATGTAAATCTTCGTAGAATTGTTTTGATATCGTGAGTTTATAGAATAGATCTTTGAACTACAATGAATGAGAGCCATGCTCCTTCATACATTTTTCAATCAGTAATTCCAGTTAACGTAAATAACTTACGCCTTTTTCACATTTCACAATTCTGCCCGTCCGGCAAAAAACCGGACGGGAAATGTTTCTTAGTTGACTGTTGAAGTGCAGGAAACCTTTTATATTATACGGTTACAACACAGGCACTACTAAACTGCTTTGTATAGGTGGGACTCTCTTTAAAGTGGGATGGAAATAAAACAATTTAAATTGAATCACTTGTGTGTAACATATGCTTGAAAGGTCTGCACAATCCAATAAATAAAATATATCTATACAACTCTTCGTGAAAATGTTTTGGAAATAACTCCTTAAAATTATATAAAATTGATGTTTAGATCCAAGTATTGGTCGGGCAGTTCCTTGTTAAATACATTATATTACTTTTTACAAAGTGAATAATATGCATCCCCCTCTCCAACTTTTGGAAGGAAATAAAGGGTTTGTATTAAAAACGTCACTGTGTTTACGGTGGAGTGACAAATAAAGTAAACCCTTGATATTGGATTCATCTAATCTTATCTATTTCTAGATCTGCGCGGCGAGAGCCAATTTCCATTGTATGAGGTCATGACCTTGTTTTTCGTGGAATCGATAGAGGAGTTCCTCTAAGAAATATTGTCTGCCGAGTTAGTTTAGTTGGAGGTTAAAATATACTAAATTGTTCGTTTGGATTTTCATGGAAATGTTTATTTAAATTGTATTATAGACTTAAACGTTTAGAGAATTGTTGAATAAACATATTGTAAGCTAAAGGCCTTTATTGTGACCATTACATTTTATCAACATTTCTACAAATGTTAAACCATTGTTGTATAACTTGGTTTATAAACTTGTTGTATAAAGTGAGAAATTGTCATTATATTTATAATATCCAATCTTTTATATTCGATATGTGGATATTTTCATTGCGTTTTCTGTGGCGAAACCATTGTTGCAGAATCCACCTACATTCTTTTATCATGTTCTATAGCCTTTGTAATTTCCATTTAATTTGCTGACTGTTTTAAAGTAAATCTTTGTAAGTCAGAAATAAAGAGCTGTCCTGTTTAGTTCAATTTTTACTATTTAACGTTTCATACTTATTAAATATTTGTACCAAAATGCTGTAATCCACAGACACCGGTTATTCTCTTCAATACTTACCATGGTATAATAGTTCAAAACATTTATGAATTTTCGTGTATCTTTAGTACACTTCTTCAGATAGATATAAGTTGTATAAATATTTACAAATAGTATGACAGAAAAAGAAAGTGAGGAATTAAACAAGAAAAACAAACAATACAAATAAATACAATAGATCAGCAGCTGATGGTCCATGACATGACGTGTGTGAATAAATTGAAGAAAATTAAATGTATCTTAAATTAAAACCCTTGTATGTCGTGTCTGAAGTACCAATTGGTGTGCAGTTTCACTTTTTTCAATTTCAATCTATTAATGTGTTCGTTTAAATTGTCAGGGATCTTATTTATACCTTTGATGATCTAACAATTTTATAGATAATCTAGAAAATCAATTGTTTGTCTACATTGATAGCGTGACTGTCTAAAGGTTTTCTACGTCGCTATGGACAATTTCAAATCGATGGCCAGTTAATCGTATACGTAAAGGATTCGATGTTTGGCCAACATACTGTTTTACACATAAATTACTAACAAATTGATAAATAAAGTTTTTAGTGTCACAGTTAATATTTCCATTGATATGATATAATAGGTTGGTTATATTACTTTTCAAATTTTTACTTGTAGACATGATCTTACAGGTTTCACAACGAGGTTTTTGGGCAAGGTTTACAACCAAAGGACTGTGATTCCTTATTTACCTTTTTTTATAAGATCAGTACAGACCAACATTTGTTTAATATTAGTTGGCTTTTTGAATAAAACTCTTTGTGATTTGGAAATAAGTTTTTATTTTCTAGAGAATTTTGAAGTAGGTTAACCAACAAACAGAAAAAATAATTATTTTATCCAAAACTGCCCTCATGATTGAGTTGATTTTGTAAAGGCCAGGATAAAATTTTGTTAACAATTTCGGATAGTTTTGGATAAAATAATTATTTTTTCTGTTTGTTGGTTTATTCAAATTGTTATTTACGACTTTATCGGGCTATCATAATTTTCTATAACCACAAGTTAATTTATTGATGTAATATCATTGCTGTAAAGTTTTTTTCACACGAATATAAAGATTTAGTTATACTTTTTTCACATAAGTGGGGTGACAACTGTTATAACTCAAATACTGCACAGTATTTGTGTCTTTTACATGTACTTTAGTTTTGTAACAAACCAGATTCTATAAAAACATCTACATCCAAGAAAGTAAGAATTTCATGAGAAAGATTATAAGTAAATTTGAGAGTTGTAAAGGTGTTCAATGTATGTTGAAATTCTTGAAGAAGTTCTTCACCATGGTTCCAATGAAAAAATACATCTTCTATAAAACGAATCGAAACCAAAGGAAGATGGTTCTGTGAATTTAGGAATTTTGTTCCAATAATCATATGAATAAATTGACAAAAGAAGAAACCATCCTTGTTGCCATGGCTGTACCTTTTAATTGTATATATTATAATTTATTCTGAAATCATAAATAATTATAAATATTCTTATAAAGGTCATTGTTTAAACAAAATGTATAAATTTTAGTAAGCAATTTGTAGAAGGTTTAGAGTGACAGTAAGAAACAACTTAACGCCTATTGAAATAACATATATAAAATCACTTAAAAATAACAAAAACATTGCAATAAAACCGTCTGACAAAGGAGATGAGGAAGTTATTCAAAACATGCAAGATTATGGCACCGAAGCAGAAAGACAGCTACTTGACCCGAATACATACCAACTACTTGTCAAAGATGCTTTTAAAGAATTAAAAAAACAATTATTAAACAATTTCTAAAACAACATAGGAAAAAATAAAGAATAAATTATAAACAATAAAATTATTAACTCCCGAAATGTCCAGAACTCCCACTTCCGAAAGTCCATGCTCACATTTAAAATTTTTATCCTTATTCTCTGTCGTCGTTATAACAGAAAAACTGATAATTACTTAAAAAGTATATTTTAGACGTAGTAAATATGTACCAAGTGTTATAGCTTTTATCCGTAGTCGTTCAGAAAATTAAAACCTGATGCGGAACTTTGTGCACAATCTTTATATCCATTCAATTGGAAATCTTCAAAGATTTTACCTGTAAAAATGATATGTTAAAAGTCGTGGATGGTACATATAGTAGGTAAAGATATTGATATATCGATTTTTGGTAATTTACAAGAAACCAATGTACAAAAATGTACTTCAATATAAAATCTTAGAATTTATTCTTTATTTACACAAATACTGTAAATCTTTTACGAATGTTATGTAAACGTTTTATGTTCCAGATTAGTGCTCTGCTGGCACTGAGCTGTGCCTGGGCGAATCCACCGCCATGTCATGAGAAGGGATGTCCCAACGTGACCATGTACCTGGGACCGAAATGGGGCTCCAAGGTCATCTATCCCAACTATCCCAAGTTTAGAGGTCCCAGTGAACAGGAACCATCGAGCGTCAATATTACTCTTAGTGATTCTGATGATCAGGTAGCAGTTTTTTCTTGTGGATTTGTATTTCTTAGTGGAAATTTAGAGTTTTTGGCTGAGCGTTAGCGAAGCCTATCACTTGAGAGGCTGGAAGAATTCATTTCTGTTTCTTTGTCCGCATGATATCTCGAAAACGAGCTGGAATTTTGTATGGAGCTTTGTTTCTATATTTGCAGCATCGATTTCGATTATGGTGCGTCTCTATCCATGAGATTGGGCTGACCGTCGATAAGATTTTCCCTCAGTAGGCTAGATGAGCTACCCTCTTTTCTGCCGGCGGAATGTAAACATTTTCTTTTTTTTCAATGATTTTCTGTCTTCCTGCAGGGCATCTCCAGAATTAAATGAGATGTGGGCTTGAAATTTTACCGAAGCTCACGAAGTCTGTTACGCGATAAGTGGAGTGGCGTACTCCTGCCTTGTAATACTATTATACAAAATAATTTAGTACAATACAAAATTATAATTGTATAGTTATACAATTATACGCTCCAAGCCCTCCTTTTACTCTCGTAAAAGCATTACCTCATCGTGGATGTGTGCCTGTACTTCACTTGTCTAATTCTTGTTTCTTAATTATATATTTTTATAACTTTGATGTTGTACAATTCAGCTTTTCCTCATTTCACAATTCGTGTTCGCTATTCCTTTCACTTGCTGCACATCTTTGAGCTTTAACTTACTTCGAGATTCAAAGGTCTCAAATTTGCACTCTTTACCATAAAGCTCACTCTAGAACATGTGTAATTTTTGGTTGGTACTCTCTTAAAAACGTCTTGTAATAAAACATTAATTTCATAAAAAATGTGTTTCCTTGTAATAAATCCTCCAATTACCAGGTGGAACTGTTTGCTGATGCCGTTGAAAATGACCGCAGAGTGCCAGTTCCAAACCGGCGGCCGGTGCCGGATGATGACAGCTTTACTTTGGACTTCCCCAAGGATGATTTCGACCCTCAGGCACTAACCCCTTCCAGAACTACCAACGACATCTTATTCGCAATCCCGAGATTACCCTTCATCTTTGACCTAGGTCTGCTCAACTTCACAGGCCAGAACCTAACAGGTACTTTATTCACAATAACGATCACTTCGAGTATTCCTTCTCTCATAAAGTTTGGATCTCCACAAAAGTTGTCAAAGGCTGCACACAGAAAATTCAAACTCTTTTATACCCTTATAAGGCATCACTCTTATATTTTGGATCCCATATTTTAGGCTCTCTGTCCCGCAGCTCACTATTTTTGGGACAACTTATAAACTTTGAATGTAAACCCATCTCAGGATGCACCTATTTTTAAATGTCTTTGTGGAAGGAAATGAAAAGTGGACCTTGAAGGTCGCTATCTCATGCCTGTACAAAATAAAAAACTGATTCAATTGTTGATATATTTATTCTGAAAATTAATAGACACATCATAATTACTTTTTGACAAACCCGAGAAAATTCAAACTCTGCCAACCATTTTCAACAATACAAAAATATTTTGAGCACATTTAATGTTTTATTTTTTGTATTTTTTTAATACATTGCTTAGTTGTGCTTGCGTATTAGGCTATAGCATTGGAATGAACAAATCAATGTACTTACATTTTTTAATATCAGTGTAAAAATTTATAAATACTCTTCTGCCATGTAATGCCATATTTGGGGATCTGATTAAAATGTACTAAAACTGATATAATTTTTCATACGACTTCAAAACTGTATTACCTCAACGCTTGACTATCAACCATATTCAAATCCAGTGACGCAAACATCCAAATTTTATTGGGCGTCCGGAAAAAACTTATGGTTGTAATTCTACTCTTGAAAATAAGCAAAACGTTCTTAAACATACAAATTAAATCCTAGAGAAGCGTGGAGTATCACCTCTCTACTTACTACTAATTCAAAATGCTGGCTTTTTACATATTTAAAGCTTAATATTCTGTAAAGTATAATTTGTCAAACAATTAACAGGATGGATAATATTATATGTGCAATTTCATCCTCTAATTCAGTATGATTATCTGATATCAATAATTAATAATAGTAAGTGATAAATAATAATTTATCGATCTTATTTGTTTTACGGTAGCTGCATGAAAATTATGGTTCTATCACTAATTTGCCATATTATAATTTTTTTCAACTAAATACTCCAATACTGGATAAATTAACTAGAACAAAATAGTAATTATTTTGTAATTAAGTAGTGATAAATAGGGGAAAATTGTGATGTGATTGAAATAGTTTCGAAGCCCACTTTTCCAGCAATTGATTAGATAAGCTAAGCTGTTAAGCTATAATGTTTATCTCTATCAATTCCGTGTAAATCGATTAACTTTCGAGGGACATTGTTAATTTTTTTTTAAGTGTAAATATTATGTATGCAGATAATAATAAGTAATGAAATAAGTTTTATATTAATATTCGGACTTTACATTATGTTGTGATTATTGCAGATCCTTTTTTCTTTTGCTGCTCGCAAAACTTCAACTTTTACGAAAAATATCCATATTCCAGAAAGTATTATATATCAAAATTGCTTGAGAGGGCTCTCAAATATTATGAAATAGTTTATATCTGAGATTTTATCTGCTATGGTTAAAAAAATATTAACGTGTTTCCAGACATTTTACATACTGTATGTATTTTTTTTCTGATCTGTATTGATAAATATTTTACAAGTTTTATAAATGACTATATACTTATCAGGTGACGGGTTGAAGGAAAAGTTATCCCAGCAAAGTGCGGAAAGTTTATTGCACGTTCGCCGCCTCTACCTGAACAACAACAAGATAAGGTTAGTCAGTTCTTAGAAATCGCTTATTCCAATAATACTCATCCTGGTTACTGGAACTTTTCTTCATATTTTCGCTTGTCATAATTTCCTGTTCCCAAAGCACCGTTTATAGTGAGTAATGTTTGTGTGTATACAAAAAATTGCGAAATACTCGTAAATAACTGTTAATTTGTTTCATTTCACACCACTTTTGAGTGTATACGTTTGCTCGTATACTTATCTTACTAATGGTCTCATATTTTTATATATTTCAGAAGAATATTAAAAAAAAATTAGTTGTTTGATCTCGTATTTCATAAACATTGTGTACTGAGTAGATCTATTAAGCTACGAATAAATATAGACAATAGAAAAATAAAGCGCTGTTTTTAACAACAAAAGTAATAAAAAATTAATTGAATGAGTTGGAAGTAAGTACTATTTTATTATAAGTAAAAAAATATTGTTTTAAGGAAACAGGCTTTTTTGACATTTTTCATCGTTCAGTGGTACATCAAGTCAGTAACAGTACTTTTCAAAAATCTGTTGTGAAACGTGTCAGGAAATGCGTTCCTCTTTTATGCGTGTCACAACTCTCCTGTATGATTTGTATATTTTAACCTAGATTTTAGTTATGTTAGTTATTGACCTGAGGAAGTGATTGGATAGCAGATCTCGAAACGTAGTGTTACTGACTAAAATGTGACTAAAAAAATGTGAATAGTGACTAAAATGTCACTAAACGATCTAAAATGTCCTGAAAAATCCTGTTTTCTTATCAATCCTCCCATAGTCAAAAGCCAATGTCAGACGAAGAATAACGTTTTATTTATTTTCAGAACTATAGAATAGTTTTCAACCTATTAACGTTTTAATTGGAATTTGTTATTGTATTAATAATTTAGATTTTTATCTACTATCAACCATGGGCCAGAGAAACCTTCTTGAACTATGCTTATTGAACTATGACGCACCGTTGATAGAACAGTCTTATCAGCAAATTTATTTTTATTTACTTTATTTTTTTTATAAAAACATACATTGAATCCATATACTACCATTCCTGTGATTATTTTTAGCATTTCTATATCAATGAAAGATATTGAATGATTATTGCATAGTTCGGAAATGTGTTAGGCGAATTGAAATTCGATTTTATGCATAACATGTTCCGTTCCAATAGTATGCCTTAGTTTTTTTATATATTTTTTTTATTTATATATATATATATATACATTTTATAATATTTTTCAATATCTTAGGACATTTTAGTGACATTTCATTTTGGAACGTTTGAGACATATGCATTTTATTTTTAAGGATATGTTATTTTACAATCTTTAATGATGTAAGGAATTTATTACTGTGGCTACTTACATTCCCAGCAGCAGTTCTGATTTATTCAAGGTTTTCGAAAATAGCCTCATTATTTATTTTTGATTTATTATATTATATAATTTATTAAATTTTGTAAATTATGTTTGATTATTGATTATTGGAATCGTTGACTCCAAAGGGTCGATGACTAGGTGATGACAACTGTGCTTCCTAAAAGTATGATTGACTATGAAGTCCACTAATTTTACAGTTATCAGACATCTCGTCTACTAACAGTGAGGTTGGCAACATTGTGTTCGACTGTATTACCATTGGGGCTTGGCAGCTGTTGCGTCGTAGATTGTCGTTATCAATGGCCTAATCTTTGGTTCGTTGTAATCTTACTGTAAGAACAAAGATTGATTTAATTAAACATCGGTTTGAACATTCAATTCAGTGAGTGTTAAAAAAATTATGATTTGCAATTTCACTAAGTTAGGAATTAATGAAAAAAAAGGAACAATTTAGTGGTTTGAATAGAAATAGCTACTAATTTCACTGTGAATATAAAGAAGTTAAGTCTAAATAAATGTATCTTGGGTTATTAGAAAATCTTTCTTATAAAAGTAGACATTTCTAAGATAGATGAATCTAGAGTAAATACATCCAGCTTTGTATTGTGACCCACATTTCAAAAAGCATCAGTGCCTCCGCTTGTTAGTTAAAGGTAGATTTGAGTCTCATTGCAGTATGTGATTATCGATAGAGATTCTTTACTTTAAACACTGGTATCCAGTAAATAGACAACTCTTTTTAGATCTACTCTCTGAACATTTTGTTGCTTTTAAGAAGTCCAGAGTTCCAAAGGTTCTAGAAGAGAAGAAGGCGGCTTGGAATGACATTGCTGAGGAGAAGTCCAAAGTAACTGGGAAACGGAGGGCTAAATAAGGTCTAATTAAAATGAAAAGTGATATTAAAAAGAAAAGGTACTTAAAGACAACAAATCCGTCAAGATGAAAGATTGTGCTGCTACCGCCGGAAGATAATCCGGTTTACAGAACGGTTTCAGTTGGCACAAAATCCAATCCGACTAATGATGATACAAGCAAGTACGGAGCAACATATTGTTACTTCTTCAAAAGAACGCCCTGAAGTAAAGATTCCCACTTTGCACGAAACTGAGGACATAAACGTGCCGTAACCTCTGTTACTAGTACTATTGAAACAGATTGAGATGATAAAACTGCAAAAAGAACAAATTAAATTGAGAAGAAAAATGAATCATGACTCAGAACTCAGAAAGATGACTGATTAACGTTTTATTACCTTATCCACTTCCCCTCATTTCTATTTTAATAAATAAATAAAATATATAGCCCGAATTCTGGGAATTACTTAAGCGTTGCAGCTATAGCTGTATCTGCTAATAGTTATTACAAGTGATGATCTAGGAAAGTGTAATAAGTTTAATTTTATCCAATTGAAAAAGTGTACATTTAGAAAAGAAATTACATTTATTGATTATTTTAGCCATATCCAAGGCTTTAGATATTAACATGTGCGTAACATAATAAAAGTTTATTTTACATTACAACCTAAAAATAATTTTAAAATTCAAGTTTTTAGGCCTTAAAACAGTTTTGACTCAATGTTTTGACCCTCTGATTTTGGAAGTGCTCTCCTGAGTTTGCATTGTGGTTCTCCACTGGTTAGTAACTGCAGTAGCTGATATTTAGACCGGCAGTCTTTCCAAGAAGGGGTTTGCGAAGCCTATCATGAGATGCAATCTCAGACAGAATGCACAATGTTTTGTGAAGTTTATTTCTGTAAATAATAAACACATGTTTAAGATTATGGTAAAAATAAGGTCGCTCTCTATCTTGTAATATGAAAATGCCATCAAAATATTTAGGACACGTGTAATAGGCCTCTGAATTCCTAATGTTATATGACTTTTCTTCGCTTTTAGAAAATGTGTGAGAGTGGGTGTTCTTAAAGCACATAAATTTAAAGCAAAATTGCAATACCCTCTGCAAATCAAATGGCAGTCACATTGTTGTCTCATAAAAATTGTATTTTATTTTAATTGCTATAGAAACGTAGAGGGAAAGACTTTTTAATCTCTGTGTAACGTAAATATAGTGTAAATAAAACATTATAGAATTGCAGGTTACTAACAACTTTATTCGTATTACCTGCGTTATAAATAATAAATGTATATTTTCACACAGAAACAGAATCACTTTTATAAAACGAATTCCTTCCATTTCCTGATGTTCCCTCCACCTCTAACCTTGGTAGTGTTGTTTCCATCTGACCACCTATGAGCTCTTAGTCTTCAACATTATTGTTTGACCTTTAATTCTTCCATTTCTTTTCACATGGTATGTAGGATAGCACATGTTACGATTATTGTAAGTACTCTCTCCAAAGAAATTATTGAACACCTACCTACAATGGGAAACATTTGTTTCAGTTGACTGGATAATCTTTATATTATTTAAAGAAAGAAACTTTATTTCTCTAAAATAAGTTACCACATTTACACCAGAATTACCAACAATAATGTTAACAATATATTACTACATAATATTAAACATAAGAAAACACTATTGAGAGTCTCGGATGCACGGGCTTGACCTGATACTTGCTACACACTATTTTCACTAATGTCATTATCTGCTACAGTTTTTTTTTATTTATTAAGCATACTTTTATCTAGTAAGGATTAAATAGAAACTACACTGACCATCATTTCTTGCTGTTTCTGTGGAATGACTCGCCTTCGGCTCGCTAGGGGCTACGCTCCCAGGCCCCTAGGTAGGGTGTTGGCAAAAATTCGGGGATAAGAGGAATTGGGTATTACCTGATGAGTACTTTATCCAAGTCAGTAATGTTAATCAGATTATTAGGTAGGGTGTTGGCAACATTCGGGGATAAGAGGAATTGGGTATTACCTGATGAGTACTTTATCCAAGTCAGTAATGTTAATCAGATTATTAAATTAATTAGGGGGTTTATTTTTACGTAGGGGATTTACGTAGGGGATTATTTTGTATTACCAGGAACTTTTAGGGGGAGAGGCGTTTCATGTTGTAGGTGGTAAAGATACACGTGGTTCCCTTCTGAGGAGTATTTTGTCTGTGAACATAAATATAATTCACTCTGTCCCTATCTACTATTGACCTTCGCTAACGCTCAGCCAATTCGCGATGTGGACTAGTAGACGTATATTAGTCACTCGTTTACGTAGTAATGCAATCTCAATCTGGAACTGTTATGAATTGCACACATTTTTGTTGGGAAAAAAGATGTACAACAAAATAGCTACTGAACCTTTCTTGTAGATTCTATCAATGTTTTGTGATTTAAGGTAGGACAAACGATTCAACCGCTATCGACTCGAGTTACAAAATTGTCACGTCAGAATTACAAAACATTAACATTTATTAGCCAAACCGATGGTGATAGAGCAGCAAATCACCAAACCTTTTTTTGTAGATTGCATTATTTTGTATAAATATCCGATTTTTATTTTATCCTAACTTTGAAATTGCATTTCTTTTTTTTTGTCTATATAAACAAATTTGTGTTTCATGTACACTATCCGGCTATTCTGCACTTGAGACTAGTAAATTTCTCTCTTCAGCATCTAAAGTAGCTTGCACATTAATACGTTCATGTACTTGTACAACTATTTAAGTTTAGATATACATCTCCAAGTACTGGTGTGTTTTTTTTTTCATGGGTGATTGCAGTCTAAATACCAACCTAATTTAGCTAACGAAAACGCCTTTGGCAGTGATATCAATATTTTGTAATATTGATGGAAACTTTTTTTCATTCTTCATCTATAATTTCATACAAAATTACAATGGTATCAATTATTGAAATGTGTTCCAGTTATCTTCCAGTGCTGACGTTCCCGGTTGAACTGGAGTACGCGCTGGCCATGTTGAGGTTGGACAACAACCCACTCTATTATCTCTCCAGCTACACTCGCTTCGAGCTGTCCAGGCTTGGAAACCTTAAGGTATTATTGTTAACTTATCAGACACACAAAAACACTATAAAGAAATGGAAAAGGACTGGGGCCATTAATGGTTAAAAGGCAACACAGCACTAGTCCGACCTAAATGTGAAGATGGCCACGTTCGAAATTAAAATCACTGAATTTCATTGTTCATCCGTTGACAGTTACTCACAAAGGCTTCAGCCATTTTTGAAGTGCAGTTATTATGTAATAGTTGTTTGAGTGAGTTGATGTGTCCTGCAGAAATTCTGTTAAACGCAGAATTACTTAGTTCACACGATTTCATAAATGATAAATATTTAATTAGTGACAGGTCAAATTAATTTATTTTTATTTACTTAAAAAACTAGTTTGAATTTAAAATAATCAAACTGTGGCTTTGATGACCGATTTTAGGGCATTTCAAAGTTAAATATAATTTTATTGAATTATTTTGATCAAATTAAGTGTCAGAGACAAAGGAAAGTGAAACAACAACTGGTTATGACCACTACACATACTGCACGATTGATCATCTCACCCTTATAGAAAACAAATAAAACTGGTTTAGGCTATTTTATTCTACAGTACATGAATTAATTTTAGATCTTAAACCTGGCTAACACCGGTCTCTACTACCTGGACTCTCTGTACTTGCCGTCACTGGAAGTCCTGGACCTCAGCAACAACCGCCTCTCCTCTGTGCCTCTAGCCTTCGAGAAGATGACCAGTCTGCGACACCTGGACCTGAGTGGCAACAGGATCTCCTCTTTGTACGGCCTCAGCCTCGTCTCCTTGTCGCAACTCGAGTTTCTATCCTTGGCCGGCAACGGAATGATCTACCTCTGGCACGACTTCCAGTCTCTTTACAATCTCCAGGAGGTTGGTAGAAATGTTACCTTCCCCAAATACCTTTATAAGTACTGCACTGTGATTGTCTAATAAATCGAGTATGATTCATAGTGAAAATACAATGTAGACCATCCATCTTAAAAAGCAATTCGCATAAAAAAGTAGTAGCGTATGTTTATCCACCCATATGAAGTTGAACAAGCAGATGTACCAACATGAACAAAAACAGTTTCGTTTTTGGCCTTAATTTTTAATTGGATGTAGCTTTTTCAATATAAAAACACAATTATTTTTAAATTTTATAATTTTATGGATTAAATTTTGTGTACTAAAATAAAATCTTTAATGTTACAGATAAAGTTTTTAAAATACTAGTTGCATGATTCCTTGTTACGTTTTAGCCCAGTAAGTGGTACAAAACTAGTAAAACAATTAGTTTTTATTTTTCTAAAAAAAAAATAACAATATTTGATATTATTATTTATGAGTGACACGCAATTTAAATATTAAGACGTGTATTGATAATTGTATAAGATTTACAATTAACTCATTGTTTAAACATGCTATAGTCTAAAACAATACCTCAGTTGGATTATTTATTTTTCATAATTTGATAACATTAATTCGAAATTAAATTTCTCATACATAAATATTTCGAATAAAACGTATTAACTATAAATTACAACCCAAAAACTTCTATTTTAGACGCTCCACCGAATGGTGAGATTCCATATAGCTTTTTTATTTGTGAATATATTTAAAAAAGTCTTATAAAAAATAACTTTCGTGTTTTTAAGCCAGAAAGTTTTTACTAAATGATTTGTTTTGCGCACCACACTAAATTATTTATAACTACACGTTTAGAAAATAAAAGAAAATCGTCTGCATTATCATGATTATAAAACAGTTATTTTTAATTTCGATATCGATCTCAAACGGCGTTCTACACTCTGTATGTATAATCCACTGAATTTGTACAATATAATGAAAATAGGTAAAGGAAAACAAGTTGTAATAAATTAAAAACCTTTGCATGTTTGTTTTGAACAAACCTATTTGATCAATAATAAAGGTTGCATTGCAGGTTCTACAAATAAGCACTAAAATACATCGGAATAAATTCTGTGACATTAAACCGCCATTTTGTCCAGCTGCACCTGAATGACAACATGTTGGAGCATGCATTTCGAGTTTATGCACCATCTGACACGGACTTGTACTTGAGTGGGAATCCTTGGAAGTGTGACTGCTCTCTTCTGAACTTAGTTTTAGACTCGACCTCACGCATTGTTGACAAAGACAATATGACGTAAGTACATTATTAGCTTACGTCATAGTTCACATGATGCGTTTCACATTTTTATTTATCACATAAGGCTACTATAAGTATGTTACTTGTAAATACTAATATCTTGACAAGAATATAATAGTGAAAATCCAGATTGCAAACCAAAGCCTATACAATGCTATTTTGCATAGTACAAATGTAATGTATTTGTAAGTTGTAAGTTAATCTCCTTATTCATATGAATAGAATGTACAGTGTTTGCATTCAATAGAATGAAATATAGTTATTACACAGAATGCTGTACTTAAGCTTACAAGATCAATTAAACTTGTAAATATTCCTCATCGTACAGAGACGTACCGATCAATTAATTATTCAATTTTAATTATACAAACTATAGCCTACCTAATTCATATTGAAATCCCTAAGATTGTTCAATATCTTGTGATGTCGAGTGCATTCAGTATTTTTAATGTTAATGAACATATTGAGTGTTATCTAATAAAAATTGTGTTTTAAACAATATTATATGGAATAAAAGTGTGAAAATATTACAAACATTACTTTCCCTGTTTAAACAATACATTTTTTCTGTATCGGCCATGTTTTCAACTACTGAGTTGACTGCTAAACATACTTCTTCCCAGGCTTTTCTTGTTGCATTTCTACCCTTATAAATATCTGAAGTGTTGTCCAATAACACAGCTTGTGATTTAACTAGTAATATTAAAACAGGGCAAACTCCTTCCATAACTTATAAACAAGCCACTGAATCACACAAAATGAAGACACCGCCAAAACGGAGCCTAGAATCACATAGGCCACTCAGCCAAAAGGACGACCAGTCTGGAATATTTATTAATAAAAGTAAACTATTGTAAATATTCACCACTGTAATTCATCAAAAGAGGCATAAGAAAGTGTATTATAAAAATGAATCAAAAAACATTTTTATCCTTAAATGTAAAAGGTTATAAAAAAGCAATAACACTAAAATGTATTATAAGGATTGCATATGCATATCAATCTTTATCCTTACCGGTTCATTTCTGTGCTGGGCACGTTTCAATATTCGCACACAGGCAACCGTATTTTTTATTATTTATTATACAGATTATATAGGCTAAGTGTGGATGCGGTGTTAGGAGAGAATAGTCGGTTTACATACATTTTACATATTCTAATGCAGTAGTTCCAGTTTCCTCAGTCTTAAGATGGCGGTGAGAGGTGTGAGATTAATCGCTTAGTTGTTATAGAGCGCCACCTTGTTTATGAATAGTTAATGTGTGGATTAGAAACACCCAACAGCAAGAGATGGTGTTTGGTGTTTCCCACTAAATTATTACGGATGACAAATATTTACATTTTAATTTATACAGTATATTCTTACAAACATTTATACTCATCATTACCAAGTATACAATCCTTGTTAAACATTTTCATGCTATCGTTTTCTTATAATGTTTTATATCTACGGATAAAAATGTTTGTTTAGTATTAAACTATGCTTGATACATTTTTAACACACTTTCGTATGCCAGTTGCCTCTTTTGATGAATTACTGTGGTGAATATTTACAGCAGTTTACTTTTATTAATAAATATTCCAGACTGGTCGTCCTTTTGGCTGAGTGGCATATGTGAGTCTAGGTTCGGTTTTTGGCGGTGTCTTCAGTTTGTGTGATTCAGTGGCTTGTTTATAAATTGTGGAAGGGATTTGTGCTGTTTTAATATTACTAGTTGAATCACAAGCTGTGTTATTGGACAACACTTTAGATATTTATAAGGGTAGAAATGCAACAAGAAAAGCCTGGGAAGAAGTATGTTTAGCAGTCAACTCAGAAGTTGAAAACATGGCCGAGACAGAAAAAATGTATTTGGTAAGTACTTTTTATTAAACAAAGTAAATTATTGTTTAATAAATACAAATACATACTTTGGCATTTTAATTTATACAGTAAAATCCTACTAACATTTATATTCATCATTACAAGTACAACCCTTGTAAAACATTTTAGTGTTATATCTTTCTGATAATCTTTTACATCGACGGATAAAAAGGTTTGTTTAGTTTTATCCTTGATAAAATAACTGCAGTATAAAATATCTTAAAGTATGTGTTCGTAGTCTGATAATAACACCGGTATGGTTTTGTTTCTAGTTTATTTTTACAAAAGACAGTTTAATACCATTATCCAGGAAATTTGCTGAAACATAAAAAAAAAATATTAATCTGATGGTAAATAAAAATAAATGGCATAAATTCAGAATCATTATCCTATGTCATATAAAAAGTATAGATCAAAGATTACAATAAAGAAGTGTACTAAGTCAACTCTAAAACAACATTTAGAAACATTAGAAATCTGAATTTTTCTGATCATTTATCGATGTTTGTAACAGCAATTCTAAAGTACTTTTTATATTTTTTTAAAATTGGCCAAACTTTAGACAAAATACTATTTAATTCCGATTTTAAGTAAATAATACTGTTACTAAACCTTATTTCTAGGTATCCAAGTGAAAAACAAAGATAACAATTTTATGATGCTTAAAAAAAAAACACTTCAGATCGTGAATATAGATATTATATACACAATATGTTGGGATACATAAATTCATCTTAACTTGCATTGGGTTGTACTATAGAGTGATCTAGTTCGCGTAGTTGTTCAGTTCTTTTGCCAAAATCCTAAAAAGATTCACTTGATAAGAGTTTCATTTAAATATTTTGAGCTGCTCTAAAATTTTCAAATATTTTGCATGTAGGCACATTAGACCATCCGAAAAAGTGGTTTTGTATGCCTTATAAATACATTATGGGTTATGTATAATAATGTGTTCTAGTCTAGTTTAAACTAGATGAATATACCAGTATGTCCAAATACACAGAGTATTATAATTTTCTTACTTATTTGTATTATTGATGCCCCTAATTTTTAGTTCTCTGCATTCCTTAAGTACATAACTGGAAGCAATGCCCTCTGCTCAGCAATCTGTACTTATACACCTAAAATGTGGCATTTTGCCAATAATCAGAGTATAAACGATAAGAAGACTGAGAGTATAAACTTTCATTCAAAAATAATGAAGACTTAAAAAAATGAATGAAAACTGTTTTAAATCATTTAAACTACTTGGCATTTCCCTAGATAGTAATGAAAATGTCCATGGCCTTTTTAGGAAATTGTCGTGTGTTATTATTTTTAAGGAAACTGAGGTATTATGCCAGTCCTGATGTTTTACTGATAGCTTGTTTTGCTCTCTTTCACATTAATGTAATGTAATACGGTGTACACCTCTAGGGATTTACCGCAAAATAACTTCTATTTTGCAGAAGTAAGCATTAAGGGTATTGGCTGGATTATCTAATCAAGAATCCTGTAGAGCAAGTTTTCTCACATTTGTACACGTATGCTCATAGTAATGTAGTCTTTATTAAAGAGATATAAATGATTTTTACACACAGTTTAATACATAATTATCAAACAAAAAACAAGACCTTAATGTACACCGAGTATTAGATAAAGTAAAACAGTGAAAAAGTTGTCAACACCAATAATTTAAATTATTGAATACGTTACCAGTTAAAATTAGCGTGTTACCAAATAATGAGTTTGAAAGTTTTATCTAAGTGGCTTAAATGTAACGAATTTTAAAACAATTAAAGAGTATATGTCTTATGAAAATTTAAGATTTTATTTTTTAATTTAAATTGTCAACATTGTTATGGTACATAATATATATTTTGGAAATTTAGATTTATTCTGACGAAGCCTAATGTAATTTGTTAACCTTATTTAATAGCTAATACAGATTCGTATTTCTTGATATTTCAATACCAACAATTTTTTTCTAACGAAAGGCAAAGGTTACTCTGCTTATCTTTTTTGATTTGTTGGCAGGTGCTAATTCGGTCAAATTTGTTTGTTAGTCTCCTTGTATTCTGGTAGGATTGACAAGTCTAAGATCTATTAACCTTAGTAATGAGTTGATGAATATTCTTGTAGAGTTTTCTTCGCTCTATTTTCTTTTAGTGGAGTTCTTTAAAAAAGTCATCTGTACGAGTTTTGTGGAAGTATACAAGATTAATATACAGAATTTTGTCATGATGAGTCTTGTATCAGTATATCTTCCTTCGCATTATCTCCAAGCTTATTCTCTTGCCTGGTTGGTTGGTGGGATTGGAAATTCTTATGAAGATTTTTAGAGGTTTAAAAGGTATTGAATTGTCTGCCCTCCCAGGGAAGCTTACCTCTTTAATTTCTTCACAGCTCTCTTTTTGAATCCGAGGAGACACCAATTTGACGCTCCAGATCTATCTAAAGGGACATTATCTTTTTTTACTACTTCCCAACTTTTTTTCTTTTCTCATTCTGGGATACATGCCATACCAACTGGGAAAAAAGTTGCAATTGGCAATAAACTCTCCATATGATCCTCTTTGTGGTGGTACGGTAAACAAACATATCTGTATTACCTAAATATTTCTTCTGAAACCACCGCCATGGATCCCTGTCTCTTTTTAAATGATGTTTTATTTAGTACAAATTGTTTTGTTCTTAATTTAAAATTGTATCCGTGTGTTCCAAATAATATTTTCCCATTTGTGATTTGATTGATTCGAAACACATTTTAATAAAGGATTAATAATTTTATTAAAAACAAAAACATTATATCTTACATAAAATATTATATTTTCAGAGAAAAGCATTAGGTTAAACCATCACTCGATTACACTAAGTCCGTGTTTAACGTAACAAAAAGTAAAAACCTTAAAAACTGAAATCGGTTTTTTGTCCATATAAACAAAATATATTATACTATCAAATACATTTTTATATAAGTCAAACAAACCATACTGACTCTGGTTTTTATAGTGAATCAATCTATAGATACATGTTCTAAAAAGACTAAAGAATTTCTCACTGGAACAAACAAACTAAAACAGGAAAGTCAACAAAAATAAACTATTTTCTTAAATAAAAAACAAAGTCCGAATAAAAATATACTTTTAATTACGAAATAATACGTTTAACTAGAAAGTCAAATTCAATTAATAATTTTTCTGGAGCAAAATCATTGATCCTACACAAAGCGTTCCTCAAATCGACCTACCCCCAGCCTGTGCTCTGGTAACAAGAAGACGCTCTCACCCTTCCAAACTTATATAAAATGTTCAACAATTACATAGAAAACATATGTTTCATTTAAATGTTCTAGCTTTCCTACGACTAGGATCAACCAGTTCTACAATGTAATAGAGCTTATGAACCTTATAGGAAAACATGGTCTAGCATTATTCAACCTTTTTATTAACTACTATAATTTTTATGTATCAAATATAAATTATTATTTTCCTACAATATACAATCGATACACTATCACGATGAAAATGCTTACTAAATTCGCAATCACGTTGAACATATTGGACCGATATTAATAAAATTTTGTTTGGACCCCTGGTCCCCTAGGGTCCCTGGTTACCATATAGGACTATTCCTATGTCGAAAATTGCTTCTGGTTACGCCCCACTGATCTCTCTAAATTTACGAAAAATCCCATCATGGTATCTACATTTGCACAACGGCAAACAAACGTTATTAATAGAAAGAGCATGTCGAGCAATCGACTATTCTGTGTAAAAACTATTTTATGACAGTACAACTGTATGTTTATAAATTTAACCACTGTTTTCAATTTTTACATCTATAGTGTTATAATCGTATAGTAAGCTTCATAATACAACATTTCTTTTTACAACTTTTTTGCAACGGTGGTTAATAGCATTTCTAATAAAATAAAATAAAAAGTGTTGGTAAAAATATACTTTTTGCTATACATTTTAGTAAATATTAAGTATGCAGTGCTTGATCAGTACTGTAATGTACATATAAACTATAAAGTTACAATATAACTTTTACCATTAATTTAAAGCCTCTTATGAAACTTATCTTAGTTGTCTTTTGACAGACAGGCTTCTCGGACCTGTATATGTATATTATTTTCTATATCGGGGGAAACAATTCAAAATCAACTTGGGCACTAAAAGTACTAAGACCTGAGTAAATTATAATGGCCAGAAATATAAACTTCTGGCTATATTTTCTTGATCGTGGTAAGAAGGCATTTTCAAAATTGGTGTCGGAAATGTAATTCACTCGAATTAAAGGTGCTCATACATTTTCAAAGCTTACGAAAATGCGTGCGATGCCGCAGATTACTCATAGTAATGTATTAGAAAAATAGAAAAATTGCAATAATCAGCAGCCACATCAATAATATGTAATTTGTAAACATTTTATTTTTTTGGTATGCAATGTGAAATAATATAAAAAATCATCAGTAAGTTAGTTAATTTAAAAGTATTCACAATTTGAAAATTTTCCGAAATATTTTGAAGGATTCCTTAATGGATCTTACTGTTATCTTAAAATTAGATATTTTAATCGCAGTATTTTTTCATTAGTGGTGTACATTTAGAATAATAATGAAAACCTATGATTTTCGAAACTAATTAAATTAATTTGTGAAATGGCAATACACTTGATTTGACTTAACCAATGGAACGGTGACTTTTGGGGTAGTTAGGGCCTGATCCTTTAAATGATTCTTGATGTAAAATTCCCGCAGGTGCCTTGACGGTGACCCCAGACACCCGACCCCACGGCCCGTGACCTCTCTGACCCGGTCTAATATGAAGAGCGCATGTGAGCGCAGCATATGGGAGACTGTGTCAGAGGGCTGGTCCACTGCCAGTACATGGGTCCTGCAGCATTCGCCCAGTGTTTCCACGATATGCGACTTCTTGGGCTGTGTTCTGTTCTCCATTCTTATAGTGCTAGCTTTGCGCACAGTCCGCCAAAGGGTGACTCCACTGCAGCTCCCTTACACTATACTGGACAACAAACAGGCTGCGTGACGTCATCCGTGCAGAGACTTGTTGTTGTGTATTGTAAACAATTGTGTTGTTCGTATAAATTTAAAGCATTTAGTGATTTTGTAAGTAATATTGTTCTTTAGTACTTCATTGATATTTTTTTATTTTCCCTGTTGTGTTTGTGAGTGTTTTTACGGAACAATTGTACAATTTGTGCGTATAAAAACAAAGTTTGCTTGCTCGTTTATGTTCGATTAGTAAACCTCTAAGTTTGTATTTGTGATTGATAATGTTTGTATTATACGTAATTAATTGACCTAGGTATTTATTTTTAGAAAACAGCTAGGCTAACAGTTTAAGATTAATCTTTTTGCTTTGGTATCTATTCTCGAACAATAAGAGTTGATTTTGTGGGGGCCAAAGATGTTTATGATCTTTTTGTAATTTATGTTTTTATTGTAAATAAAAGATTTTGTCGTCAAATATGGTTATCTTAAACATCCTTTTCATAATAGTAAAATAAAGTAATATTGAAGTAAACTAAAATTTAAAACAGATTAATTTCTCATATGATTTTATCCACTTGTGTCAGTAACTCTCTGAAAGTATACAACAAACTAAAACGTCATATTATAAAACTTCATTAGTACGTAATATTTTTTAACGATCGTGTAAAGTACGAGGATCAATAAAGGTGATTTGAAAATTAATACAGAATAATATTCTAAAAGCAAAGATTTTCCTATATAGATACTTTCCAATGAAACCCAAAATATGATTTTTAGTGGTTGTTTAAAAAACCCGATTAGTATTAGAAACTTAATTTTTTTTAATTTGCAAAAGATTTTTTTATTATTAACTAGCTGACCCGGCGAACTTCGTACCGCCTTAAAGGGTCCACAGCATCCACATTGGTGCTTGAAATGTGCAGAATAAAAGACAAAGTAAAAAATAAATCAAATAAGGTCCTATGTGATTTTTTTCCCTTCACAACTAATCTGAAATTTAAATAGAAAAAACAAAATAAAAAACACAATTCGTAATTTATCTAAAATAATTTAAATCGCAATAAGCAGCAAAGCCCACAGATACATTAATTTATTAATATTGATTCTCTTTTTTCAGTCGAGTACCTTGTGATATACAACATTTTTTGTCTTGTTATTAGGTGTAAGAATGAAATAAAGCAGATGGTTTGCCGACACGTGAACATGCCACATATAAGTTGTCCATGAGAAAAACATGGATTTTCTAAATTTAGTCCACAAACGCTCAAAGATTGGCCTTGTGATTTATTGATCGTCATGGCAAATGCAAGACGAAATCGGAAACTGAGTTCGTTTTAAATTCAAAAGGCATATCTGTAGGAATCATCGGAATCCTTGGAATGAGAACTTCCTCACCTTTAAATTTTCCTTTAAGAATCGTCGCGTGAATCACATTTATCATCAATTTTTTTTTACAACCAAACGCGTTCCATTGCATAATTTTGGTTGATTTAGATTGCGAAGCATTATGACTACTGCACCAACCTTCAAAAGTAAATTATGGGGTGATAAGCCGGGCACATCCAAAGAGTTTAAAAATTCAGTTGGATATTAGTGGCCTCATCTTCATTTGTTACGCAATCAATAGATTTGAATGTTTGCAGAGTACCATCAATTTGAATCTGAATTAAAAAGTTCAAGTCATCCACATCCTTGTTCTTAGCTGCTGCCAAGATTGCTCGCTCACTCAACCAATTGTTATTTTTGTGATTAGTGATGGATCAAGAGGGGGATCAATTTTTACTTTGCCATTAAGACAACACAATCCAAGCGACTCTCCAACAAACTTCAATGCATTACAATGCCCACGAACAACATCCATTGGACCAATAAGTACAGATACATGCGAACTGTAATCATAAGTACAGATACATGCGAACGTGTAATCATAACTAAATGATGCTCTATTCAAATCAACAGCTGATGTATTCCTTCTTGCGTGTCGAACTTTGATCTATTGTTGAGCAGTACGATTAGCTCGCCGATTTCGCATAGCCAAGCGAGCTGTTTCACGGGCTTCCTCTCTTTGCTCTTGAGATTGAGAAGCACGAAGTCGGGCCATACCAACACGGACGCTCTTGTCGTCCGATTTCACGTTCTTCTTCAGTAGAATTGTTCACAACGTTACGAAGCCTTTTTGCATTACGGCTTTGTTGAGACAGATTTGATCTTCTGGGTCGCGGCATCTTTATAATAATCCTCTCAATGTTCACAAATACTCGCAAATCGTTTAATTTCGTGCGAAACAAAGTTATCCGAACCGAAAGCAATCGAAGTAATAAGTTGTTTGTCTTTTTTAAAAACCAACAGATTATTGCAAAGGTAAAAAAAATTACTTTCATGATTGACTGATTACTGTATTAAGTAAAACTGAAAGGACAAGCTATATGTCAGTAGCCATGATTTCATTTTGTTTGACTGAGTAACCCAGAAAAATGACACAAACAGCTGTCAAAGTGTCAATCAAATTTACAGTTGTTTGTTTACATTTTGGAATTCAGGCAATTGTTTTTTTTCAAGATACAGTTTTTTTTACTCTATGCTTTCAAACTATAGGTGTAAAGAAATTTAAAAATAGTAATTAAATGATATAAACATATATTTCTTTTTCTCGCATTATATATGTTTACAAAGAACAGCTGATTAAATTTGAACAGGCTCTTTTCACTTAATAACATATGTTTCCTGCAATGCATTTCTTACGGGTATTTCCCGTAACTTTTAGAGACCAGTGGGGCGGAATCCTGAATCGGGAACGGGATAAAAAGTATCCTATGTTCTTCTCCCAGTCCTTAGCTACCTCCCCTACCAATTTTCATCCAAATCGGTTCAGCCGTTCTTGAGTTATAAATAGTGTAACTAACACGACTTTCTTTTATATATATAGATTTTTAAGAATACCTTGATCTAAATACAATTTTCATATATGGAATATATTACAAACATTTCTGAACTCTAAAGACCCATTTTATATACTATAACCACTTTAAAAAAAAAATGTTAACAAATAATACCAGAACAGGTGGTTTTAATAATTTTATTTCTAATACTATCATTAATTTTTGAAAGACTAATAAAATTCACAACTTAATATATAACCTTTTTATCGTTGTTTATGAGCACATTTGCTAAGCATTTAGTCAACGAAAGTGATTTAAAATTCATACAGAACAATATTCGAAAAACAAAGATTTCCAGTACAGATACTTCCAATGAAACCCAAAATGATTTTTAGTCTATAGTTGTTTTAAAAAAACCGGTAAGTATTGGAAGCTTCATAACTGTCATTTTCTCATTTTCGGAACCTTGAAGAGCTGGAACATTACTACAAAGTTTGGTGAGAGCTAGTACTTTATCGTATCAGCAATCCACTATTCAGGTTCCAAGTCATCCACAGTCATCTTCATGGTCATGGAAGATTACGTAGTAATTGCTGATTCATTTTGGACCTCGTACGTGTTGTAGTCCTGATTAAGTGTTAGTAATTATTGTAGTTTGTGTGGATAACCTTGTAAAAAAACCACCTTATTTTAATGTAATGCTTACTGTCAGTTTCAATATTTTCATTAAACATGTATTGTGAAGTAAATATGGTTGGTGGAGAATTACAGGTTACCATTTATTTCATTAACTAAGTATCTTTTTTCTGATTGAATATGTTCCAGATTGTTTTGTTGTAATGGTTTTAAAAATAATTTGGGGTCCACGATATTGATGATTGGTCGATAGTTGTACCATCCGAAAATAAATTTAAACAATGAAAATGTTAATATTGAATAAATAGTACAGTAGGAATGTTGTGTAATGTATAATAAATTAATTTTCAATAAGAAGCAACCCGAATAATAGCGTCAATAGCGTTGGTATTAAATATTATATGCATAATGTTCTGTCACAAAAGCCACTTTAGATTGATATTCAGGCTGGATTTCGTGATGGTATCTGTGATGATTCCAGTTCCTTTCTTTACCAACCCATTGTAAGAAGAAAAATTTGCATCTGAACACACACAGCCTCTCTGCAATTGGTTGTTGTAGTGTAATTACATTTTGCGGCCATTTAAGGTCATTTGTTTATAAATAAATAAATAAGTTCTTTATTAGTAAACAGGTCTCTGTTTACTAATCAACCTTTGTAAATAACTATACTGGTATTTAATATTAATATAACATGTATATTGAATGTAAACGTCTTACTATAAAATAAAACTGAATAATAAACGATCACATAATTTTTACTATTTTACATTTTTACTATTTTAAACCTTCTTAAAAGTGAATCCCTTAATGATGGGCGGTAGTGTATTGTACTTATAAAGTCTTCAAAATCGCTGTAATTGATTATGCCATTTCTATTTCATTTTTATACTCCCTGTTCAGGATCCAAATCTTAAATCGTACGATGAAGTTTACCTTGTCCCTTCCAGTCTTACACGCGGCAACTCTCATCCTGTCGGATCACTGTTCCTTAACAGTCGCTCGTATTGAAGCAAGCTGTTTCAGGTAAGTGGGTTCAACAGTTTCCAAAACCTTACGACACTGTCTTGAGCCTACAGAAATCCCTCACTGAGAGCAAATTGGCCGCTTTCTGTGTCGAAAAATATGATCAATATATGTTTGGATTTAAATAAAATATCGAGCACAATTTTTTCACTGGGAAATATAGATAGAATATTTGACTTTCTAAACTCAAGAAGAACGTTACTTATTGTTGAAGATACAAAACATATAAATAGTAAAAAGTGTTATACGTATAATCCTCCGCCATGTAAGCATTTCAAGACTGGTATTTTCTACTTTGGAGAGTTTTCATAATATCCATAATTACTACTTTTCAGGGCTGGAATTTGTGCTTGAGATTTCAGTGATAATATTTATTCAATTCACCCAGGACAGTTAAGCCTGTCTCCTATACGTTCATTTTTTCAGGTTTTGGAACCTTGTTACTAGTCATGTTGGTGAGCTGCACTGTAATTGATTATGCAATTTCTTTTTCATTTTTATACTCCCATGTCAGTTCAATGTGATTCAAATCTTATACAATTTGATACTTAAGTACTGTGAAATATATAATTAATAAAATGTCCATGATCATAAATTCGGATACTGTAAAGCGCGAATATAATTAGGAAGAAGTATTGTACGCATAATCCTCCTTCATATAAGCAATATCAGATTGGTATTTCTACTGAAGATTTTGTTGATATCCATAATTCTCCAGGGCAGGTCTATCTTCTGTGTTTGAACATTTCTTGTTTAGTAAGCTGTATGTGGCTTCACTGGATGCTGCAGTCTAAATGTATGGATTATTCAATTTTCTCAGTTTTGGAATTTTGATATTCCCTGTTCAGAATTCTAATGTTATTTAGGACTAGTACTTGATTTTTCATGATATCTACACTATTCATTTCGTCCATGGTCAGTTCAATGTGATCTTCATATCGTTCATTTTCTCAGTTTTGGAACCTTGAAGAGCTGAAACATTACTAGACATGTTGGTGAGGGCTAGTACTTGATAGTTTCAGTGACTCACTATTCAGGTTTCAAGTCACCCATGGTCAGTTCAATGTGATCTTCATATCGTTCATTTTCTCAGTTTTGGAACCTTGAAGAGCTGAAACATTACTAGACATGTTGGTGAGGGCTAGTACTTGATAGTTTCAGCGACCCACTATTCAGGTTTCAAGTCATCGATGGTCATGTAAAGTGATGTAGTTATTGTTGATTCACTCTGGACCTCGTACGTGTTGTAGTCCTGATTACTTTTTAGTTATTGTAGTTTGTTTGTACAATAAAAAAAATCACCTTTTTTACATGTTATGCTTACAGTCAGTTTCAATATTTTCATGAAACATGTATTGTGAAGTAAATATGGTTAGATAATTGCATTCTACCATTTATTTAATTAACTAATTATATTTTTTCTAGTTGAATATGTTCTGGATTGTTGCGTTGTAATCGTTTTAAAAAGAATTTGGGATCATTTGGTGATTGGTCGATAGTTCTACCATCCGAATATAAATTTTGACAGTGAAAATGTAAATATTGAATAAATAAAATAGTGCAGTAGGAATGTTGTGTAATGTATAATAAATTAATTTTCAATAAGAAGCAACCCGAATAATAGCGTCAATAGCGTTTGTATTAAATATTATATGCATAATGTTCTGACACAAAAGCCACTTTAGATTGATATTTTTGTTGGATTTTATCCGTAATGTTATCCGTGATGATCCAAGTTCCTTTCTTTTAGTGTTGAACAATTTCTTTACAAACCAATTGTAGTAAGAAATAATTGCATCTTAACACACAAACAGCTTCTCTGGAACTAGTTGTAGTGTACTTACATTTTGCAGGCATTTCAGGTCAATTCTTTATAAATAAATAAGTTCTTTATTAGTAAACGGGTCTCTGTTTACTAATCTACCTTTGTAAATAACTATACTGGTATTTAATATAAATATAAAAAGTATATTGAATTAAAATATCTAACTATAAAATAAAACTAAATAATAAACGAACACATAATTTTTACTATTTTACATTTTTACTTTTTTTAATCCCTATTAAAAGTGAATCCCTTAACCCTAGATTCGTAATCATCTGATTTGCCTGCAGTTATTCACAACCATTAGTATACGAGACTACTCCGGGAAAAAATACAAAATATGTAGTGTAATCATAATTTTATTGTTTAACTATTTTTAACTACTAATTAAACTGTTTTTTATGTCACTAAAGAACTTATTAAAAGTATTTAAAACAAAACTATTATAAAAAGTAAGTAATACGAGTATTAGGTTTTTTCTCGCCAATTTAAAATATATGTCTTATTTAAGTAATATTTATGAGTTTTGTTCATATAATAAAATAAAAAGTACTTATGAAAATAAAAACACCTTGATAACTATGTAAACTTAATAAGTAGTTGATAACGACTGGGTTTTACATATTTTACATATCTTATCTACTTTATAACATGAAGTAAATGTATAGTGTTTTAGCGTTTATTAAAAGACAAAAACAGAACAAAAGTGACAAGTCATATTTAGTTACCGATCATGAATGTGCTTAAAATTAAATAAGTGGTAATAAGTAATAAAAGTAAAAAGATAAGTAATAAGTAAATTTAAATAACATAACATTGTTTTTATGTTATAACACCAGACGACGTTCGAAAACTGTAGGTAACACTACTCGTAACCACTCGTCCCTGAGACTACGAATGAAAATTAAACTGACATAACCTCAAAACTATCAATGATCTCAGGTCAATCACATGAGAGCAACTGAAAGGAGTAGGGGTGGAGGAATAGGAAGGGGTATCAGGCTCCCCACTCCACCTAAATATACCTAACCTCGCTTTACTGTAAAAACGCGTCGTTCGGCAGACGAATGGTTACGAATCTAGGGTTAATGATGGCGGTAGAGTATTGTACTTCTAAAGTCTAAATTACGATGAAGTTTACCTTGTCCCTTCCAGTCTTAGGTTATATGGTATTGTTCTCTAAAATTTTCAGATTGAAGATTCAATATTCGTGGTTTTCATTCTTTGTGCAATAAGATTGATATAACTTTTCTTAATCGGGAAAGAGGCAAAATCAGATATGGAACAAAAAATAGAAAGATCGGAGTAAATTATAATGACTATAAATATACATTTTTCAACATATTTTCGTGGCCATGGGAAGAAGGCAAACTCAACATTGCCGTCGGAAATATAATTTACTCTAACCAGACGTGCTCATACAGGTTCAACACCTACAAAATTGCGTGTGAAGCCGCGGGTCACTGCTAGTATTAGAATATTTAGTGAACGATCAATTGAAGCACGTGTTTTTTATGCAAATCTGAGAACATAACTTTCTATACTAATTAAATTTGATGTTGGAATTTGATCTTGATTCAACCTCTTTTTGCAAGGATCTATTCAATTGTTTAAACAGTAAGTGTCGGTTAAATTTATCCGCTAAACCTGAATTTTAAATTGTATACTGAGAAAGAAATAATCAGGCAGCCAGGTATGAACAACTCAACATTGATTCCACTTCCTGTAATTGACTGAGCTATTAGCGACGGGTGCTATAAAGTCCACTGCGAAACATTCTGCTTCATTTAGTTTTTGCCTTTATCATGCAGTGATAAGCTAATCTGGAGCTAGATTGAGCGCTTCACACCTTGGCGACAGTCAGCCGACTAGCCTCGAGTCAAAATGTTAAACTACTTCTTCATGGTAAGTAAATCTTTTCTAATTTCCTTTTTAATCCTTAAAACTGTAATTATAACACTTTGAGTTTAGTAGAATAAGTAATTTCACTTTATTTCTAACTACGATATTTCATCATACTTTTAATCTTGACATGAGTACTTCTGTACAAAATTATAATAAGGACGTCACATATAGCAGAATGTGCTTTAGAAGATCTGCCAAGATTGTTCTGAATGCTTAGCTAATTTGAAACTGTGCCGTATTGCACCATATGGTGAAATAGCGAATGTTTACTCCATATTGATAACGAGGTGATAACAAAGTTTTGTAGATTTTGTTGAACTACGAAATATTTGATAGAGTAAGTTTTTGTCAGATATTTTCATTATATGTTATGCCTTTGTTCAAAGTGTGTTATAGACGATGGAAAGTTTGAAAGGATAATAGGAATTCGGACATTTGCCATCGTTATATGTTACCAAATGTACATCACAACGTTTCGAGGTTGAAATCTATCCTCTTCGTCAGGTGAGAAGATAATTAGTGCATAAAAGTTAGAACGTGCAGTAATGGACTGGCACTTGAAAAAGAAAATATATAAGAGATCAATCTTACCCGAAAATTACTTGGAGTCCAGTCAGGAAAATGTGACCCAGGCATTGTCACTGCACAGGATGCAAGTCATAAGCACAAGAAGTCAAGAGTGCAAGCACACGTTTCACCAGCACAGGCGACAGTAAGATACTGCATCTTGTGCAGTGACATCGCACTATTTAATTTTCACCTTCCTGGACTCCTTTCTTTTTTTCCATTTTTTGGTGGTAGTCTATTGTTTAATTTACTAAGCTTTATTTCCCAATTATCTTCCCTCATGAAGAAGAGGAGAAATTTCAATCCACGAAACGTTATTTGATACAGGTTTTTTCTAATTGAAAGGAGAAGCCGATCCCCTTTTGAGCCTTACTCTGTCTGTCCTCATGGGCCACTGGCCTGTGCGAGGATCTTATCAAACAGAATAAGGGAGAGAGTCGATACAGTACAAGGTCGATGGTACTGATAAAAAGTGCAACGGTCACGGACAGGATTCGAAACTGCGTTATCTCTATCTCAGACTCAAAGTCCAACGTCTTAGACCACTCGGCCATCGGCACTCCCAGGTATGTTTTATATATATATATATATAACAAAATACATATATACTAATCACTGTGTTGAATAGAAGAAAACAAAAGAACCATTTTTCACTTCTATATTTCGGGGGATTTAATACCCCCGTCTTCTGGAAGTTTAAAATAAAAATCAATACAAAACTATAACACGTAAACAAGAATTAAGAAAACATAAATGTAAACACAGTGTATAACATTTGATAAAGTCCAGCTGACGTGAAATTGTTCTTTTTTAATCTTGTTGGATCATTTGTTTTTTATAAAGGATCGAATACAACTTGTAATTTATCATAATACAATCATTCACTGCAGCACATAAACTAAGTGCCTTTTTTCCGCCAATGTCCTAAAAATGTTAAGTAATTGTTAAGCCGTACTTGGTTGTAATAATACTAATATCAAAATTATAATAAGTATTCCTTTTAAATAAATTAGTCAAATCTGAAGTTTTTTACAATGCTGTATTGCTTATTGTTTTATTGTTATTGTCTTATTATTGCTTTACTGTTTTCAAATGTTTCATTGGAACAAAACTCAACCGCATTTGTTGGATGCAACATACAAAACACATATAACATCAATGTGGATTATTCACTGCAGTAAGCCCAGCAAGCTCTCTCAATTGACTCGTGGATTACACTTGACATTTTGACACTTTTGATATATTAAGTTTGTAACAAAATTACATCAGTGTGTCGATGGATATGCAGATATATTCCGTTTGGATAAATCTTCAAATACAGGTAGCGCTACATTTTAAATGTTTAACTATGGACTCTTTTATATTGGGTAGGATATTTTCGTAACTACCATCCGCTCATATTTTTTAAAGTTTTGTGCTACGTACGGTTCGCTTAATAAATGTTCGCCATTATACAGTGTGTCCACAAAGTCATGTCACACGTTTAATTGATTATAGCTATTCTAATCGCAGGTCTATGAAACAGGTGTAAATTAAAACAGTTGTTTTTGTTCTAAGAATATTTGTATATTCGTTTAAGTCCACATGAGTGTTTATTATGATAAGCAGTAAATTGCGTATTATCGCTCTGATATCCAGTTTCGAGCAACGTTTCTATTTTCACGATTGTTAATCTTCTCAGAATTTTTTTGATATCGTGAGTTAATAGAATATTTTTTTGAACTACAATGAATGAGAGCCATGCTCCTTCATACATTTTTCAATCAGTAATTCCAGTTAACGTAAAAACCTTACGCCCCTTTCACATTTCACAATTCTACCCGTCCGGCAAAAAACCGGCCAATGTTTTTTAGTTGACTGTTGAAGTGCAGGAGACCTTTTATATTATATTTTACAATACAGGCACTATTAAACTACTTTGTTTTGGTTTCGTTATGTCATAAAGTTGTCACCCCTCTTTAAAGTGCGATCGAAATTTTTTTTAATTGAATCGTTTATGTGCAACATATACTTGAAAATTCTACACAATACCATTTAAAATACGTCTGTAAGACTCTGCGTGAAAATGTTTTGGAAATATCCCCTTAAAGTTATATAAAATTGATGTTTTAAATCCAAATATCAGTCGGGCAGTTCCTTGTTAAATACGTTATATTACTTTTTACAAAGTGAATAATATGCACCCCCCTCTCCAACTTTTGGAAGGAAATAAAGGGTTTGTATTAAAAACGTCACTGTGTTTACGGTGGAGTGACAAATAAAGTAAACCCTTGATATTGGATTCATCTAATCTTATCTATTTCTAGATCTGCGCGGCGAGAGCCAATTTCCATTGTATGAGGTCATGACCTTCTTTTTCGTGAAATCGATAGAGGAGTTCCTCTAAGAAATGTTGTCTGCCGAGTTAGTTTAGTTGGAGGTTAAAATATACTAAATTGTTCGTTTGGATTTTCATGGAAATGTTTATTTAAATTGTATTGTAGACTTAAACGTATAGAAAATTATTGAATAAACATATAGTAAGCATTAAAGGCCTTTATTGTGACCATTACATTTTATCAAAATTTCTACAAATGTTAAACCCTTGTTGTATAACTTAGAAATTGTTATTATATTTATAATATCCAATCTTTTATATTCGATATGTGGATATTTTCATTGCGTTTTCTGTGGCGAAACCATTGTTGCAAAATCCATCTACATTCTTTTATTATGTTCTATAGCCTTTTTTCCATTTGCTGACTGTTTTAAAGTAAATCTTTGTAAGTCAGAAATAAAGAGCTTTCCTGTTTAGTTCAATTTTTACTATTTAACGTTTAATACTTATTAAATATTTGTACCAAAATGCTGTAATCCACAGACACCGGTTATTCTCTTCAATACTTACCATGGTATAATAGTTCAAAACATTTATGAATTTTCGTGTATATAAGTACACTTCTTCAGATAGATATAAGTTGTATAAATATTTACAAATAGTATGACGGAAAAAGAAAGTGAGGAATTAAAAAAGAAAAACAAACAATACAAATAAATACAATAGATCAGCAGCTGATGGTCCATGACATGACGTGTGTGAATAAATTGAAGAAAATTAAATGTATCTTAAATTAAAACCCTTGTATGTCGTGTATGAAGTACCAATTGGTGTGCAGTTTCAGTTTTTTCAATTTCAATCTATTAATGTGTTCGTTTAAATTGTCAGGGATCTTATTTATACCTTTGATGATCTAACAATTTTATAGATAATCTAGAAAATCAATTGTTTGTCTACATTGATAGCGTGACTGGTCTTTTTCTGGTTTTTCTACGTAGCTATGGACATTGTCAAATCGATGGCCAGCTACTCGTATACGTAAAGGATTCGATGTTGGACCGACATATTGTTTTACAAAGAAATTACTATCCAATTGATAAATAAGATTTTTAGTGTCACAGTTGATATTTTCCTTTGATATGATATAATAGGTTGGTTATATTAATTTTGAAATTTTTACTTGTAGACATGATCTTACAGGTTCCACAACGAGGTTTTTGGCAAGGTTTCTGTGTCAAGGCCAAAGGACTGTGATTCCTTATTTACCTTTTTTATAAGATCAGTACAGACAAACATCTGTTTAATATAGTTGGCTTTTTGAATACAAACTCTGAGATTTGGAAAATAAGATTTTAATTTTCTTGAAAATTTTGAAGTAGGTTTAATGCTGCCCTCATGATTGAGTTGATTTTGTAAGGCCAGGATAAAATTGTGTTAACAATTTCGGATCGTTTTGGATAAAATAATTATTTTTTCTGTTTGTTGGTTTATTCAAATTGTTATTTACGACTTTATCGGGCTATCATAATTTTCTATAACCACAAGTTAATTTATTGATGTAATATCATTACTGTAAAGATTTTTCACACGAATATAAAGATCTTAGTTATACTTTTTTCACATAAGTGGGGTGACAACTGTTATAACTCAAATACTGCACAGTATTTGTGTCTTTTACATGTACTTTAGTTTTGTAACAAACCAGATTCTATAAAAACATCTACATCCAAGAAAGTAAGAATTTCATGAGAAAGATTATAAGTAAATTTGAGAGTTGTAAAGGTGTTCAATGTATGTTGAAATTCTTGAAGAAGTTCTTCACCATGATTCCAATGAAAAAATACATCATCTATAAAACGAAACGAAACCAAAGGAAGATGGTTCTGTGAATTTAGGAATTTTGTTCCAATAATCATATGAATAAATTGACAAAAGAAGAAACCATCATTGTTGCCATGGCTGTACCTTTTAATTGTATATATAATTTATTCTGAAATCATAAATAATTATAAATATTCTTATAAAGGTCATTGTTTAAACAAAATGTATAAATTTTAGTAAGCAATTTGTAGAAGGTTTAGAGTGACAGTAAAAAACAACTTAACGCCTATTGAAATAACATACATAAAATCACTTAAAAATAACAAAAACATTGCAATAAAACCGTCTGAAAAAGGAGATGAGGAAGTTATTCAAAACATGCAAGATTATGGCACCGAAGCAGAAAGACAGCTACTTGACCCGAATACATACCAACTACTTGTCAAAGATGCTTTTAAAGAATTAAAAAAAAACAATTATTAAACAATTTCTAAAACAACATGGGAAAAAATAAAGAATAAATTATAAACAATAAAATTATTAACTCCCGAAATTTCCATAACTCCCACTTCCGAAAGTCCATGCTCACATTTAAAAATGTTATCCTTATTCTTTAACGTCGTTATAACAGAAAAGTGACAGTTACTTAAAAAAGTATATTTTAGCCGTAGTAAATATGTACCAAGTGTTATAGCTTTTATCCGTAGTCGTTCAGAAAATTAAAACCTGATGCGGAACTTTGTGCACAATCTTTATATCCATTCAATTGGAAATCTTCAAAGATTTTACCTGCAAAAATGATATGTTAAAAGTCGTGGATGGTACATATAGTAGGTAAAGATATTGATATATCGATTTTTGGTAATTTACAAGAAACCAATGTACAAAAATGTACTTCAATATAAAATCTTAGAATTTATTCTTTATTTACACAAATACTGTAAATCTTTTACGAATGTTATGTGAACGTTTTATGTTCCAGATTAGTGCTCTGCTGGCACTGAGCTGTGCCTGGGCGAATCCACCGCCATGTCACGAGAAGGGATGTCCCAACGTGACCATGTTCCTGGGACCGAAATGGGGCTCCAAGGTCATCTATCCCAACTATCCCAAGTTTAGAGGTCCCAGTGAACAGGAACCATCGAGCGTCAATATTACTCTTAGTGATTCTGATGATCAGGTAGCAGTTTTTTCTTGTGGATTTGTATTTCTTAGTGGAAATTTAGAGTTTTTGACTTGATAGGTTGGGAGAATTCATTTCTGTTTCTTTGTCCGCATGATATCTCGAAAACGAGCTGGAATTTTGTATGGAGCTTTGTTTCTATATTTGCAGCATCGATTTCGATTATGGTGCGTCTCTATCCATGAGATTGGGCTGACCGACGATAAGATTTTCCCTCAGTAGGCTAGAAGAGCTACCCTCTTTTCTGCCGGCGGAATGTAAACATTTTCTTTTTTTTTCAATGATTTTCTTTCTTCCTGCAGGACTTCTCCAGAATGAAATGAGATGTGGGCTTGAAATTTTACCTAATCTCACGAAGTCTGTTACGCGATAAGTGGAGTGGCGTACTCCTGCCTTGTAATACTATTATACAAAATAATTTAGTACAATACAAAATTATAATTGTATAGTTATACAATTATACGCTCCAAGCCCTCCTTTTACTCTCGTACAAGCATTACCCCATCGTGGATGTGTGTCTGAGTTGAACAGGTGAATGAAAGAAATGCACTTGACTTACTACCGCCTAATTTAGCACAAAGGGTTTCACCCGACATAGTTGCGGTTTCCATTGATGGTTAGAGTAATTGTTATAATTATATGCGGACGCCGTAATCGTTGATTGATCGTACTAATTGTTGATTGGCTGAGCTTCAGCCTATCACAACGCTCTCCGCAGCCTCCACTTACTTGTAGTAGCGGATATGCACTATTTGCCCTCCATTTTTTCGGTTTAACATCCGGTGACTAGAGTTAAACAATGCAGTTTATATGTTGTTAGTTTGTTTGTTTATTATAGATTTAATCTATATAACCTATGCGCAAATGTTAAGTGCTAAGAATCTTGTTAGTTATTCAATTACAACAGCGTAGTGTTACATAAGTCAAAGGTAAATTTGTTTCAGGGTAGAAAAATAAGTTGGATAAATGCGAGTTATTTCCTAAGATCGACTGTTCCGTACCAGGCGCTATATTACATCAATATTCGAATTACCAATTGAATATTCTAGGTTTCAAACTACAGCAATTTTGTTTTCAATAATCAATTAATTCTTCTCTGATGAAATTTAGATTCATTTGCTAAATTAAATACCTCCATGACCTTCCAAAACGAATTGGTTTTTTAAATTTCCGATCGGAATTCTTTAGTGGCTTCACTTGTCTAATTTTTGTTTCTTAATTATATATTTTTATAACTTTGATGTTGTACAATTCAGATTTTCCTCATTTCACAATTCGTGTTCGTTGTTCCTTTCACTTGCTGCACATCTTTGAGCTTTTTAACTTACTTCGAGATTCATAGGTCTCAAATTTGCACTCCCTACCATAAATGTGCTCACTCTAGAACATGTGTAATTTTTTGTTGGTACTCTCTTAAAAAATTCTGTAATAAAACATTAATTTCATAAAAAATGTGTTTCCTTGTAATAAATCCTCCAATTACCAGGTGGAACTGTTTGCTGATGCCGTTGAAAATGACCGCAGAGTGCCAGTTCCAAACCGGCGGCCGGTGCCGGATGATGACAGCTTTACTTTGGACTTCCCCAAGGATGATTTCGACCCTCAGGCACTAACCCCTTCCAGAACTGCCAACGACATCTTATTCGAAATCCCGAGATTACCCTTCATCTTTGACCTAGGTCTGCTCAACTTCACAGGCCAGAACCTAACAGGTACTTTATTCACAATAACGATCACTTCGAGTATTCCTTCTCTCATAAAGTTTGGATCTCCACAAAAGTTGTCAAAGGCTGCACACAGAAAATTCAAACTCTTTATACCCTTATAAGGCATCACTCTTATATTTTGGATCCCATATTTTAGGCTCTCTGTCCCGCAGCTCACTATTTTTGGGACAACTTATAAACTTTGAATGTAAACCCATCTCAGGATGCACCTATTTTTAAATGTCTTTGTGGAAGGAAATGAAAAGTGGACCTTGAAGGTCGCTCTCTCATGCCTGTACAAAATAAAAAACTGATTCAATTGTTGATATATTTATTCTGAAAATTAATAGACACTTCATAATTACTTTTTGACAAACCCGAGAAAATTCAAACTCTGCCACCCATTTTCAACAATAAAAAAATATTTTGAGCACATTTAATGTTTTATTTTTGTATTTTTTTAATACATTGCTTAGTTGTGCTTGCGTATTAGGCTATAGCATTGGAATGAACAAATCAATGTACTTACATTTTTTAATATCAGTGTAAAAATTTATAAATACTCTTCTGCCATGTAATGCCATATTTGGGGATCTGATTAAAATGTACTAAAACTGATATAATTTTTCATACGACTTCAAAACTGTATTACCTCAACGCTTGACTATCAACCATATTCAAATCCAGTGACGCAAACATCCAAATTTTATTGGGCGTCCGGAAAAAACTTATGGTTGTAATTCTACTCTTGAAAATAAGCAAAACGTTCTTAAACCTACAAATTAAATCCGAGAAGCGTGGAGTATCACCTCTCTACTTACTACTAATTCAAAATGCTGGCTTTTTACATATTTAAAGCTTAATATTTTGTAAAGTATAATTTGTCAAACAATTAACAGGATGGATAATATTATATGTGCAATTTCATCCTCTAATTCAGTATGATTATTTGATATCAATAATTAATAATAGTAAGTGATAAATAATAATTTATCGATCTTATTTGTTTTACGGTAGCTGCATGAAAATTATGGTTCTATCACTAATTTGCCATACTATATTTTTTCAACTAAATACTCCAATACTGGATAAATTAACTAGAACAAAATAGTAATTATTTTGTAATTAAGTAGTGATAAATAGGGTAAAATTGTGATGTGATTGAAATAGTTTCGAAGCCCACTTTTCCAGCAATTGATTAGATAAGCTAAGCTGTTAAGCTATAATGATTATCTCTATCAATTCCGTGTAAATCGATTAACTTTCGAGGGACATTGTTAATTTTTTTTAAGTGTAAATATTATGTATGCAGATAATAATAAGTAATGAAATAAGTTTTATATTAATATTCGGACTTTACATTATGTTGTGATTATTGCAGATCCTTTTTTATTTTGCTGCCCGCAAAACTTCAACTTTTACGAAAAATATCCATATTCCAGAAAGTATTATATATCAAAATTGCTTGAGAGGGCTCTCAAATATTATGAAATAGTTTATATCTGAGATTTTATCTGCTATGGTTGAAAAAATATTAACGTGTTTCCAGACATTTTACATACTGTATGTATTTTTTTTCTGATCTGTATTGATAAATATTTTACAAGTTTTATAAATGACTATATACTTATCAGGTGACGGGTTGAAGGAAAAGTTATCCCAGCAAAGTGCGGAAAGTTTACTGCACGTCCGCCGCCTCTACCTGAACAACAACAAGATAAGGTTAGTCAGTTCTTAGAAATCGCTTATTCCAATAATACTCATCCTGGTTACTGGAACTTTTCTTCATATTTTCGCTTGTCATAATTTCCTGTTCCCAAAGCACCATTTATAGTGAGAAATGTTTGTGTGTATACAAAAAATTGTGAAATACTCGTAAATAACTGTTAATTTGTTTCATTTCACACCACTTTTGAGTGTATATGTTTGCTCGTATACTTATCTTACTAATGGTCTCATATTTTTATATATTTCAGAAGAATATTAAAAAAAAATTAGTTGTTTGATCTCGTATTTCATAAACATTGTGTACTGAGTAGATCTATTAAGCTACGAATAAATATAGACAATAGAAAAATAAAGCGCTGTTTTTAACAACAAAAGTAATAAAAAATTAATTGAATGAGTTGGAAGTAAGTACTATTTTATTATAAGTAAAAAATATTGTTTTAAGGAAACAGGCTTTTTTGACATTTTTCATCGTTCAGTGGTACATCAAGTCAGTAACAGTACTTTTCAAAAATCTGTTGTGAAACGTGTCAGGAAATGCGTTCCTCTTTTATGCGTGTCACAACTCTCCTGTATGATTTGTATATTTTAACCTAGATTTTAGTTATGTTAGTTATTGACCTGAGGAAGTGATTGGATAGCAGATCTCGAAACGTAGTGTTACTGACTAAAATGTGACTAAAAAAATGTGAATAGTGACTAAAATGTCACTAAACGATCTAAAATGTCCTGAAAAATCCTGTTTTCTTATCAATCCTCCCATAGTCAAAAGCCAATGTCAAACGAAGAATAACGTTTTCTTTATTTTCAGAACTATAGAATAGTTTTCAACCTATTAACGTTTTAATTGGAATTTGTTATTGTATTAATAATTTAGATTTTTATCTACTATCAACCATGGGCCAGAGAAACCTTCTTGAACTATGCTTATTGAACTATGACGCACCGTTGATAGAACAGTCTTATCAGCAAATTTATTTTTATTTACTTTATTTTTTTTTATAAAACATACATTGAATCCATATACTACCATTCCTGTGATTATTTTTAGCATTTCTATATCAATGAAAGATATTGAATGATTATTGCATAGTTCGGAAATGTGTTAGGCGAATTGAAATTCGATTTTATGCATAACATGTTCCGTTCCAATAGTATGCCTTAGTTTTATATATTATATATATATACATTTTATCATATTTTTCAATATCTTAGGACATATCTGTGACATTTCATTTTGGAACGTTTGAGACATATGCATTTTATTTTTAAGGATATGTTATTTTACAATCTTTAATGATGTAAGGAATTTATTACTGTGGCTACTTACATTCCCAGCAGCAGTTCTGATTTATTCAAGGTTTTCGAAAATAGCCTCATTATTTAGTTTTGATTTATTATATTATATAATTTATTAAATTTTGTAAATTATGTTTGATTATTGATTATTGGAATCGTTGACTCCAAAGGGTCGATGACTAGGTGATGACAACTGTGCTTCCTAAAAGTATGATTGACTATGAAGTCTACTAATTTTACAGTCATCAGACATCTCGTCTACTAACAGTGAGGTTGGCAACATTGTGTTCGACTGCATTACCATTGGGGCTTGGCAGCTGTTGCGTCGTAGATTGTCGTTATCAATGGCCTAATCTTTGGTTCGTTGTAATCTTACTGTAAGAACAAAGATTGATTTAATTAAACATCGGTTTGAACATTCAATTCAGTGAGTGTTAAAAAAATTATGATTTGCAATTTCACTAAGTTAGGAATTAATGAAAAAAAAGGAACAATTAGTGGTTTGAATAGAAATAGCTACTAATTTCACTGTGAATATAAAGAAGTTAAGTCTAAATAAATGTATCTTGGGTTATTAGAAAATCTTTCTTATAAAAGTAGACATTTCTAAGATAGATGAATCTAGAGTAAATACATCCAGCTTTGTATTGTGACCCACATTTCAAAAAGCATCAGTGCCTCCGCTTGTTAGTTAAAGGTAGATTTGAGTCTCATTGCAGTATGTGATTATCGATAGAGATTCTTTACTTAAACACTTGTATCCAGTAAATAGACAACTCTTTTTAGATCTACTCTCTGAACATTTTGTTGCTTTTAAGAAGTCCAGAGTTCCAAAGGTTCTAGAAGAGAAGAAGGCGGCTTGGAATGACATTGCTGAGGAGAAGTCCAAAGTAACTGGGAAACGGAGGGCTAAATAAGGTCTAATTAAAATGAAAAGTGATATTAAAAAGAAAAGGTACTTAAAGACAACAAATCCGTCAAGATGAGAGATTGTGCTGCTACCGCCGGAAGATAATCCGGTTTACAGAACAGTTTCAGTTGGCACAAAATCCAATCCGACTAATGATGATACAAGCAAGTACGGAGCAACATATTGTTACTTCTTCAAAAGAACGCCCTGAAGTAAAGATTCCCACTTTGCACGAAACTGAGGACATAAACGTGGCGTAACCTCTGTTACTAGTACTATTGAAACATATTGAGATGATAAAACTGCAAAAAGAACAAATTAAATTGAGAAGAAAAATGAATCATGACTCAGAACTCAGAAAGATGACTGATTAACGTTTTATTACCTTATCCACTTCCCCTCATTTCTATTTTAATAAATAAAATATATAGCCCGAATTCTGGGAATTACTTAAGCGTTGCAGATATAGCTGTATCTGCTAATAGTTATTACAAGTGATGATCTAGGAAGTGTACTAAGTTTAATTTTATCCAATTGAAAAAGTGGACATTTAGAAAAGAAATTACATTTATAAATTATTTAGCCATATCCAAGGCTTTAGATATTAACATGTACGTAAAATAATAAAAGTTTATTTTACATTACAACCTAAAAATAATTTTAAAATTCAAGTTTTTAGGCCTTAAACAGTTTTGACTCAGAATGTTTTGACCCTCTGATTTTGGAAGTGCTCTCCCTGAGTTTGCATTGTGGTTCTCCACTGGTTAGTACTGCAGTAGCTGATCTTTACACCGGCAGTCTTTCTAAGAAGGGGTTGCGAAGCCTATCATGAGATGCAATCTCAGACCGAATGCACAATGTTTTGTGAAGTTTATTTCTGTAAATAATAAACACATGTTTACGATTATGGTAAAAATAAGGTCGCTCTCTATTTTGTAATATGAAAATGCCATCAAAATATCTAGGACACGTGTAATAGGCCTCTGAATTCCTAATGTTATATGACTTTTCTTCGCTTTTCGAAAATGTGTTAGAGTGGGTGTTCTTAAAGCACATAAATTTAAAGCAAAATTGCAATACCCTCAGCAAATCAAATGGCAGTCACATTGTTGTCTCATAAAAAATTGTATTTTATTTTAATTGCTATAGAAACGTAGAGGGAAAGACTTTTTAATCTCTGTGTAACGTAAATATAGTGTAAATAAAACATTATAGAATTGCAGGTTACAAACAACTTTATTCGTATTACCTGCGTTATAAATAATAAATGTATATTTTCAAACAGAAACAGAATCACTTTTATAAAATGAATTCCTTCATTTCCTGATGTTTCCCTCCACCTCTAACCTTGGTAGTGTTGTTTCCACCTGCCCACCTGTGAGCTCTTCATCCTCAACATTATTGTTGACCTTTAATTCTTCCATGTCTTTCCACATTGTATGTAGGATAGCACATGTTACGATTATTGTAAGTACTCTCTCTAAAGAAATTCTTGAACACCTACCTACAATGGGAAACATTTGTTTTGCGTTGACCGAATACTCTTTCTACTATTTATTAAGCATACTTTTATCTAGTAAGGATTAAATAGAAACTGCGCTGATCATCATTTCTTGCTGTTTCTGTGGAATGACTCGCCTTCGGCTCGCTAGGGGCTACGCTCCCAGGCCCCTAGGTAGGGTGTTGGCAAAATTCGGGGATAAGAGGAATTGGGTATTACCTGATGAGTACTTTATCCAAGTCAGTAATGTTAATCAGATTATTAAATTGATTAGGGGGTTTAATTTTCATAGGGGATTATCTGGTAGTACCAGGGAATTCCAAGGGGGGTTTCATGTTGTAGGTGGTAAAGATACACGTGGTTCCCTTCTGAGGGATATTTTGTCTGTGAACATAAATATAATTCACTCTGTCCCTATCTACTATTGACCTTCGCTAACGCTCAGCCAATTCGCGATGTGGACTAGTAGACGTATATTAGTCACTCGTTTACGTAGTAATGCAAGCTTAATCTGGAACTGTTATGAATTGCACACATTTTTGTTGGGGAAAAAATGTACAACAAAAAGCTACTGAACCTTTCTTGTAGATTCTATCAATGTTTTGAGATTTAAGGTATGACAATCGGGTCAACCGCTATCGACTCGAGTTACAAAATTGTCACGTCAGAATTTCAAAACATTAACATTTATTAGCCAAACCGATTGTGATAGAGCAGCAAATCACCAAACCTTTTTTGTAGATTGCATTATTTTGTATAAATATCCGATTTTTATTTTATCCTAACTTTGAAATTGCATTTCTTTTTTTGTCTATATAAACAAATTTGTGTTTCATGTACACTATCCGGCTATTCTGCACTTGAGACTAGTAAATTTCTCTTCAGCATCTAAAGTAGTCTGCACATTAATACGTTCATGTACTTGTACAACCATTTAAGTTTAGATATACATCTCCAAGTACTGGTGTGTGTTTTGTTTTTCATGGGTGAGTGCAGTCTAAATACCAACCTAATTTAGCTAACGAAAACGCCTTTGGCAGTGATATCAATATTTTGTAATATTGATGGAAACTTTTTTTCATTCTTCATCTATAATTCCATACAAAATTACAATGGTATCAATTATTGAAATGTGTTCCAGTTATCTTCCAGTGCTGACGTTCCCGGTTGAACTGGAGTACGCGCTGGCCGTGTTGAGGTTGGACAACAACCCACTCTATTATCTCTCTAGCTACACTCGCTTCGAGCTGTCCAGGCTTGGAAACCTTAAGGTATTATTGTTAACTTATCAGACACACAAAAACACCATAAAGAAATGGAAAAGGACTGGGGCCATTAATGTTAAAAGGCAACAAAGCACTAGTCCGACCTAAATGTGAAGGTGGACACATTCGAAATTAAAATCTACTGAATTTCATTGTTCATTTGTTGACAGTTACTCACAAAGGCTTCAGCCATTTTTGAAGCGCAGTTATTATGTAATACTTGTTTGAGTGAGTTGATATCCTGCTGAAATTCTGTTAAACGCAGAATTACTTAGTTCACACGATTTCATAAATGAATATTTAATTAGTGACAGGTCAAATTAATTTATTTTTATTTACTTAAAAAACTAGTTTGAATTTAAAAATATCAAACTGTGGCTTTGATTGCCGATTTTAGGGCATTTCAAAGTTAAATATAATTTTATTGAATTCTTTTTGATCAAATTGAGTGTCAGAGAGAAAGGAAAGTGCAACAACAACTGGTTAGGACCATTACACATACCGTACGATTGATCATCTCACCCTTATAGAAAACAAATAAAACTGGTTTAGGCTATTTTATTCTACAGTACATCAATTAATTTTAGATCTTAAACCTGGCTAACACCGGTCTCTACTACCTGGACTCCCTGTACTTGCCGTCACTGGAAGTCCTGGACCTCAGCAACAACCGCCTCTCCTCTGTGCCTCTAGCCTTCGAGAAGATGACCAGTCTGCGACACCTGGACCTGAGTGGCAACAGGATCTCCTCTTTGTACGGTCTCAGCCTCGTCTCCTTGTCGCAACTCGAGTTTCTATCCTTGGCCGGCAACGGAATGATCTACCTCTGGCACGACTTCCAGTTTCTTTACAATCTCCAGGAGGTTGGTAGAAATTTTACCTTCCACAAATACCTTTACAACTACTGCACTGTGATTGTGTAATAAATCGAGTATGATTCATAGTGAAAATACAATGTAGACCATCCATCTTAAAAACAATTCGCATAAAAAGTAGTAGCGTATGTTTATCCACCCATATGAAGTTGAACAAGCAGATGTACCAACATGAACAAAAACAGTTTCGTTTTTGGCCTTAATTTTTAATTGGATGTAGCTTTTTCAATATAAAAACACAATTATTTTTAAATTTTATAATTTTATGGATTAAATTTTGTGTACTAAAATAAAATCTTTAATGTTACAGATAAAGTTTTAAATACTAGTTGCATGATTCCTTGTTACGTTTTAGCCCAGTAAGTGGTACAAAACTAGTAAAACAATTAGTTTTTATTTTTCTAAAAAAAAATAACAATATTTGATATTATTTATGAGTGACACGCAATTTAAATATTAAGACGTGTATTGATAATTGTATAAGATTTACAATTAACTCATTGTTTAAACATGCTATAGTCTAAAACAATACCTCAGTTGGATTATTTATTTTTCATAATTTGATAACATTAATTCGAAATTAAATTTCTCATACATAAATATTTCGAATAAAACGTATTAACTATAAATTACAACCCAAAAACTTCTATTTTAGAAGCTCCACCGAATGGTGAGATTCCATATAGCTTTTTTATTTGTGAATATATTTAAAAAAGTCTTATAAAAAATAACTTTCGTGTTTTTAAGCCAGAAAGTTTTTACTAAATGATTTGTTTTGCGCACCACACTAAATTATTTATAACTACACGTTTAGAAAATAAAAGAAAATCGTCTGCATTATCATGATTATAAAACAGTTATTTTTAATTTCGATATCGATCTCAAACGGCGTTCTACACTCTGTATGTATAATCCACTGAATTTGTACAATATAATGAAAATAGGTAAAGGAAAACAAGTTGTAATAAATTAAAAACCTTTGCATGTTTGTTTTGAACAAACCTATTTGATCAATAATAAAGGTTGCATTGCAGGTTCTACAAATAAGCACTAAAATACATCGGAATAAATTCTGTGACATTAAACCGCCATTATGTCCAGCTGCACCTGAATGACAACATGTTGGAGCATGCATTTCGAGTTTATGCACCATCTGACACGGACTTGTACTTGAGTGGGAATCCTTGGAAGTGTGACTGCTCTCTTCTGAACTTAGTTTTAGACTCGACCTCACGCATTGTTGACAAAGACAATATGACGTAAGTACATTATTAGCTTACGTCATAGTTCACATGATGCGTTTCACATTTTTATTTATCACATAAGGCTACTATAAGTATGTTACTTGTAAATACTAATATCTTGACAAGAATATAATAGTGAAAATCCAGATTGCAAACCAAAGCCTATACAATGCTATTTTGCATAGTACAAATGTAATGTATTTGTAAGTTGTAAGTTAATCTCCTTATTCATATGAATAGAATGTACAGTGTTTGCATTCAATAGAATGAAATATAGTTATTACACAGAATGCTGTACTTAAGCTTACAAGATCAATTAAACTTGTAAATATTCCTCATCGTACAGAGACGTACCGATCAATTAATTATTCAATTTTAATTATACAAACTATAGCCTACCTAATTCATATTGAAATCCCTAAGATTGTTCAATATCTTGTGATGTCGAGTGCATTCAGTATTTTTAATGTTAATGAACATATTGAGTGTTATCTAATAAAAATTATGTATTAAAAAAATTCTGTATAATTATATGGAATAAAAGTGTGAAAATATATTTTTCGTCACTCTATATCATAATAGGCTACGTACCAGTACAGCTGAGATCCGCGAAAGTCATCGTTTCCCTCGTAGCTGATGTTCTCTTTGCTAAACATTACTTTCCCTGTTTAAACAATACATTTTTTCTATATCGGCCATGTTTTCAACTACTGAGTAGACCGCTAAACATACTTCTTCCCAGGCTTTTCTTGTTGCATTTCTACCCTTATAAATATCTGAAGTGTTGTCCAATAACACAGCTTGTGATTTAACTAGTAATATTAAAACAGGGCATACTCCTTCCATAACTTATAAACAAGCCACTGAATCACACAAAATGAAGACACCGCCAAAACGGAGCCTAGAATCACATAGGCCACTCAGCCAAAAGGACGACCAGTCTGGAATATTTATTAATAAAAGTAAACTATTGTAAATATTCACCACTGTAATTCATCAAAAGAGGCATAAGAAAGTGTATTAAAAATGAATCAACAAACATTTTTATCCTTAAATGTAAAAGGTTATAAAAAAGCAATAACACTAAAATGTATTATAAGGATTGCATATGCATATCAATCTTTATCCTTACCGGTTCATTTCTGTGCTGGGCACGTTTCAATATTCGCACACAGGCAACCGTATTTTTTATTATTTATTATACAGATTATATAGGCTAAGTGTGGATGCGGTGTTAGGAGAGAATAGTCGGTTTACATACATTTTACATATTCTAATGCAGTAGTTCCAGTTTCCTCAGTCTTAAGATGGCGGTGAGAGGTGTGAGATTAATCGCTTAGTTGTTATATAGCGCCACCTTGTTTATGAATAGTTAATGTGTGGATTAGAAACACTCAACAGCAAGAGATGGTGTTTGGTGTTTCCCACTAAATTATTACGGATGACAAATATTTACATTTTAATTTATACAGTATATTCTTACAAACATTTATACTCATCATTACCAAGTATACAATCCTTGTTAAACATTTTCATGCTATTGTTTTCTTATAATCTTTTACATTTACGGATAAAAAGGTTTGTCTAGTATTAAACTATGCTTGATACATTTTTAACACACTTTCGTATGCCAGTTGCCTCTTTTGATGAATTACTGTGGTGAATATTTACAACAGTTTACTTTTATTAATAAATATTCCAGCCTGGTCGTCCTTTTGGCTGAGTGGCATATGTGAGTCTAGGTTCGGTTTTGGCGGTGTCTTCAGTTTGTGTGATTCAGTGGCTTGTTTATAAATTGTGGAAGGGATTTGCGCTGTTTTAATATTACTAGTTGAATCACAAGCTGTGTTATTGGACAACACTTTAGATATTTATAAGGGTAGAAATGCAACAAGAAAAGCCTGGGAAGAAGTATGTTTAGCAGTCAACTCAGAAGTTGAAAACATGGCCGAGACAGAAAAAATGTATTTGGTAAGTACTATTTATTAAACAAAGTAAATTATTGTTTAATAAATACAAATACATACTTTGGCATTTTAATTTATACAGTAAAATCCTACTAACATTTATATTCATCATTACAAGTACAACCCTTGTAAAACATTTTAGTGTTATATCTTTCTGATAATCTTACATCGACGGATAAAAAGGTTTGTTTAGTTTTATCCTTGATAAAATAACTGCAGTATAAAATATCTTAAAGTATGTGTTCGTAGTCTGATAATAACACCGGTATGGTTTTGTTTCTAGTTTATTTTTACAAAAGACAGTTTAATACCATTATCCAGGAAATTTGCTGAAACATTAAAAAAAATATTAAACTGATGGTAAATAAAAATAAATGGCATAAATTCAGAATCATTATGCTATGTTATATAAAAAGTATAGATCAAAGATTACAATAAAGAAGTGTACTAAGTCAACTCTAAAACAACATTTAGAAACATTAGAAATCTGAATTTTTCTGATCATTTATCGATGGTTGTAACAGCAATTCTAAAGTACTTTTTATATTTTTTAAAAATTGGCCAAACTTTAGACAGAATACTACTTAATTGCGATTTTAAGTAAATAATACTGTTACTAAACCTTATTTCTAAGTAGCCAAGTGAAAAACGAAGATAACAATTTTATGATTAATAAAAAAAACACTTCGGATCGTGAATATAGATGTTATATACACAATATGTAGGGATACATAAATTCATCTTAACTTGCATTGGGTTGTACTATAGAGTGATCTAGTTTGCGTAGTTGTTGAGTTTTTTTTTTTGCCAAAACTACATAAAAGATTCACTTGATAAGAGTTTCCATTTAAATATTTTGAGCTGCTCTAAAATTTTCAAATATTTGTGCATGTAGGCACATTAGACCATCCGTAAAAAGTGGTTTTGTATGCCTTATAAATACATTATGAGTTATGTATAATAATGTGTTCTAGTTTAAACGAGATGAATATACCAGTATGTCCAAATACACAGAGTATTCTGTTTTTCTTACTTATTTGTATTATTGATGCCCCTAAATTTAGTTCTCTGCATTCCTGAAGTACATAACTGGAAGCAATGCCCTCTGCTTCAGCAATCTGTACTTATATACCTAAAATTAAGCATTTTGCCAATAATCTGAATATAAACGATAAGAAGACTGAGAGTATAAACTTTCATTCAAAAATAATGGAGACTTAAAAAAATGAATGAAAACTGTTTTAAATTCATTTAAACTACTTGGCATTTCCCTAGATAGTATTTGTACACTCTGCTGGAATGAAAATGTCCATGGCCTTTTTAGGAAATTGTCGTGTGTTATTCTTTTTAAGGAAACTGAGGTATTATGCCAGTCCTGATGTTTTACTGATAGCTTGTTTTGCTCTCTTTCACATTAATGTAATTTACGGTGTACACCTCTAGGGATTTACCGCAAAATAACTTCTACTTTGCAGAAGTAAGCATTAAGTGTATTGGCTGGATTATCTAATCAAGAATCCTATAGAGCAAGTTTTCTCTTATTTGTACACGTATGCTCATAGTAATGTAGTCTTTATCAAAAGAGATATAAATGATTTTTACACACCGTTTAATACATAATTATCAAACAAAAAACCAGACCTTAATGTACACCGAGTATTAGATAAAGTAAAACAGTGAAAAGTTGTCAACACCAATAATTTAAATTATTGAATACGTTACCAGTTAAAATTAGATTGTTACCAAATAATGAGTTTGAAAGTTTTATCTAAGTGGCTTAAATGTAACGAATTTTAAAACAATTAAAGAGTATATGTTGTATGAACATTTTAGATTTTATTTTTAAATTTTAAATTGTCAACATTGTTATGGTACATAATATATATTTTGGAAGTTTACATTTATTCTGACGAAGCCTAATGTAATTTTTTAACCTTTTTTAATGGCTAATAAAGATTTGTATTTCTTGATATTTCAATACCAACAATTTTTTCTAACGAAAGGCAAAGGTTACTCTGCTTATCTTTTTTGATTTGTTGGCAGGTGCTAATTCGGTCAAATTTGTTTGTTAGTCTCCTTGTATTCTGGTAGGACTGACAAGTCTAAGATCTATTAACCTTAGTAATGAGTTGATGAATATTCTTGTGGAGTTTTCTTCGCTCTATTTTCGTTTAGTGGAGTTCTTAAAAAAAGTCATCTGTACGAGTTTTGTGGAAGTATACAAGATTAATATACAGAATTTTGTCATGATGAGTCTTGTATCAGTATATCTTCCTTCGCATTATCTCCAAGCTTATTCTCTTGCCTGGTTGGTTGGTGGGATTGGAAATTCTTATGAAGATTTTTAGAGGTTTAAAAGGTATTGAATTGTCTGCCCTCCCAGGGAAGCTTACCTCTTTAATTTCTTCACAGCTCTCTTTTTGAATCCGAGGAGACACCAATTTGACGCTCCAGATCTATCTAAAGGGACATTATCTTTTTTTACTACTTCCTAACTTTTTTTCTTTCCCATTCTGGGATACATGCCATACCAACTGGGAAAAAAGTTGCAATTGGCAATAAACTCTCCATATGATCCTCTTTGTGGTGGTACGGTAAACAAACCTATCTGTATTACCTAAATATTTCTTCTGAAACCACCGCCATGGATCCCTGTCTCTTTTTAAATGATGTTTTATTTAGTACAAATTGTTTTGTTCTTAATTTAAAATTGTATCCGTGTGTTCCAAATAATATTTTCCCATTTGTGATTTGATTCGTAACACATTTTAATAAAGGATTAATAATTTTATTCAAAAAAAAAAAAATGCCATTATATCTTACATAAAATATTATATTTTCAGAGAAAAGCATTAGGTTAAACCATCACTCGATTACACTAAGTCCGTGTTTAACGTAACAAAAAGTAAAAACCTTAAAAACTGAAATCGGTTTTTTGTCCATATAAACAAAATATATTATACTATCAAATACATTTTTATATAAGTCAAACAAACCATACTGACTCTGGTTTTTATAGTGAATCAATCTATAGATACATGTTCTAAAAAGACTAAAGAATTTCTCACTGGAACAAACAAACTAAAACAGGAAAGTCAACCAAAATAAACTATTTTCTTAAATAAAAAACAAAGTCCGAATAAAAATATACTTTTAATTACGAAATAATACATTTAACTAGAAAGTCAAATTCAATTAACAATTTTTCTGGAGCAAAATCATTGATCCTACACAAAGCGTTCCTCAAATCGACCTACCCCCAGCCTGTGCTCTGGTAACAAGAAGACGCTCTCACCCTTCCAAACTTATATCACATGTTCAACAATTACATAGAAAACATATGTTTCATTTAAATGTTCTAGTTTTCCTACAACTAGAATCAACCAGTTCTACAATGTAATAGAGCTTATGAACCTTATAGGAAAACATGGTCTAGCATTATTCAACCTTTTTACTAAGTACTATAATTTTTATGTATCAAATATAAATTATTATTTTCCTACAATATACAATCGATACACTATCACAATGAAAATGCTTACTAAATTCGCAAACACGTTAAACATATTGGATCGATAATAATAAAATTTTATTTGGACCCCTGGTCCCCTAGGGTCCCTGGTTACCATATAGGACTATTCCTATGTCGAAAATTGCTTCTGGTTACGCCCCACTGATCTCTCTAAATTTACGAAAAATCCCATCTTGGTATCTACATTTGCACAACGGCAAACAAACGTTATTAATTGAAAGAGCATGTCGAGCAATCGACTATTCTGTGTAAAAATTATTTTATGACAGTACAACTGTACGTTTACACATTTAACCACTGTTTTCAATTTTTACATTTATAGTGTTATAATCGTATAGTAAGCTTTCTTTTATAAGAAATAATACAACATTTCTTTTTACAACTTTTTTGCAACGGTGGTTAATAGCACTACTAATAAAATAAAATAAAAAGTGTTGGTAAAAATATACTTTTTGCTATACATTTTAGTAAATATTAAGTATGCAGTGCTTGATCAGTACTGTAATGTACATATAAACTATAAAGTTACAATATAACTTTTACCATTAATTTAAAGCCTCTTATGAAACTTATCTTAGTTGTCTTTTGACAGACAGGCTTCTCGGACCTGTATATGTATATTATTTTCTAGATCGGGGAAACAATTCAAAATCAACTTGGGCACTAAAAGTACTAAGACCTGAGTAAATTATAATGGCCATAAATATAAACTTCTGGCTATATTTTCTTGATCGTGGTAAGAAGGCATTTTCAAAATTGGTGTCGGAAATGTAATTCACTCGAATTAAAGGTGCTCATACATTTTCAAAGCTTACGAAAATGCGTGCGATGCCGCAGATTACTCATAGTAATGTATAAAGAATGTAGAAAAATTGCAATAATCAGCAGCTTTAGCAATCATTTTATTTGTGAAATAATATGAATAAATGAATTTATTTCCCATAAGTACAAGGCAGTAAGTACATATACAGTATTGGAAAAAAGCGAGAAATTAATCCGGCCACTTTATCCAGTAGCGTGACCAGTTGAAATATATACAATACATTAACATAATATATCATAGTCTAGCATTTAGAATATTTATAAAAGAAAATCGCCAACTGTAACATCTGTGAGTTCAACTACAATAATTTTGAAAGAAGAAAATAATATTAGTGGATGTATAAGTAATATGATGTAAGTTAAGCAAACAGATGAAACTAACTGTAATTAATATGAAAATAGTTATCCTATATATTAGTTAAGTAGGTGATAAATATGCCTAATAAATGGGTTAAAGATATTTATATTAGAAAAACTACCAGCAAGAAAATATTATTTATACTACTTATTTATATGTATTGGTGTACATATGACATGTAAATTAATATAAAAAAATCATCAATAAGTTCAATTTGGAAGTATTCTCTAACGAATCTTTACACTGTTCCATAAAATTATATTTTATACCATCGCAGTATTTTTTTCATTAGCACATATAGCAAAACATTGAGAATTTGCTTGTTTTACTTATCAAATGGAAACGGTGACTTAGGTTAAGTTAGGTTGCTGTCTGATCCTTTAAATGATTCTTGATGTAAAATGAAATAAATACTGACAAAATATAATTCCCGCAGGTGCCTTGACGGTGACCCCAGGCACCCGACCCCACGGCCCGTGACCTCTTTGACCCGGTCTAATATGAAGAGCGCATGTGAGCGCAGCACATGGGAGACTGTGTCAGAGGGCTGGTCCACTGCCAGTACATGGGTCCTGCAGCATTCGCCCAGTGTTTCCACGATATGCGACTTCTTGGGCTGTGTTCTGTTCTCCATTCTTATAGTGCTAGCTTTGCGCACAGTCCGCCAAAGGGTGACTCCACTGCAGCTCCCTTACACTATACTGGACAACAAACAGGCTGCGTGACGTCATCCGTGCAGAGACTTGTTGTTGTGTATTGTAACAATTGTGTTGTTCGTATAAATTTAAAGCGTTTAGTGATTTTGTAAGTAATTGTTCTTTAGTACTTCATTGATATTTTTTTTATTTTCCCTGTATGTTGTGTTTGTGAGTGTTTTTACGGAGCAATTGTACAATTTGTGCGTATAAAAACAAAGTTTGCTTGCTCGTTTATGTTCGATTAGTAAACCTCTAAGTTTGTATTTGTGATTGATAATGTTTGTATTATACTTAATTAATTGACCTAGGTATTTATTTTCAGAAAACAGCTAGGCTAACAGTTTAAGATTAATCTTTTTGCTTGGTTTTGAGTTCTTTTTTGGAATTTCTCTCTTAATCTACCAGATAATGGTTCACCTACAATGGTATCTATTCTCGAACAATAAGAGTTGATTTTGTGGGGGCCAAAGATGTTTATGATCTTTTTGTAATTTATGTTTTTATTGTAAATAAAAGATTTTGTCGTCAAATATGGTTATCTTAAACATCCTTTTCATAATAGTAAAATAAAGTAATATTGAAGTAAACTAAAATTTAAAACAGATTAATTTCTCATAAGATTTTATCCACTTGTGTCAGTAACTCTCTGAAAAGAAGTATACAACAAATTAAAACATCATATTATAAAAACTCATTAGTACGTCATATTTATAACGATTGTATAAAGTAAGAGAATCAATAAAGGTGATTTGAAGTTTAATACAGAATAATATTCTTAAAGCAAAGATTTTCCTTTATAGATACTTTCAATGAAACCCAAAATATGATTTTTAGTGGTTGTTTAAAAACCCCGATTAGTATTAGAAACTTAATTTTTTTTAATTTGCAAAAGATTTTTTATTATTAATGTTTAAGAAAACCTTTATCTAAATACAATTTTCATATATGGAATATATTACAAACATTTCTGAACTCTAAAGACCCATTTTATATACTATAATCCCTTTTAAAAAAATGTAAAAAAATAATACCAGAACAGGTGGTTTTAATAATTTTATTTCTAATACCATCATTAATTTTTGAAAGACTAATAAAATTCACAACTTAATATATAATCTTTTTATCGTTGTTTATGAGCACATTTGCTAAGCATTTAGTCCACGAAAGTGATTTGAAAATTCATACAGAATAATATTCGAAAACAAAGATTTCCAGTACAGATACTTCCAATGAAACCCAAAATGATTTTTAGGTGTATAGTTGTTAAAAAAATACCGGTAAGTATTGGAATTTTCTCATTTTCGCATTTTCGGAATCTTGAAGAGCTGGAACATTACTACAAAGTTGGTGAGAGCTAATACTTTATCGTATCAGCAATCCACTATTCAGGTTCCAAGTCATCCACAGTCATCTTCATGGTCATGGAAGATTACTTAGTAACTCCTGATTCATTGTGGACCTCGTACGTGTTGTAGTCCTGATTAAGTGTTAGTAATTATTGTAGTTTGTGTGGATAACCTTGTAAAAAAACCACCTTATTTTAATGTAATGCTTACTGTCAGTTTCAATATTTTCATTAAACATGTATTGTGAAGTAAATATGGCTGGAGGAATTACAGGTTACCATTTATTTCATTAACTAAGTATCTTTTTTCTGATTTAATATGTTCCAGATTGTTTTTTGTGTAATGGTTTTAAAAATAATTTGGGGTCCACGATATTGATGATTGGTCGATAGTTGTACCATCCGAAAATAAATTTAAACAATGAAAATGTTAATATTGAATAAATAGTACAGTAGGAATGTTGTGTGATGTATAATTAATTAATTTTCAATAAGAAGCAACCCGAATAATAGCGTCAATAGCGTTGGTATTAAATATTATATGCATAATGTTCTGTCACAAAAGCCACTTTAGATTGATATTCAGGCTGGATTTCGTGATGGTATCTGTGATGATTCCAGTTCCTTTCTTTACCAACCCATTGTAAGAAGAAAAATTTGCATCTGAACACACACAGCCTCTCTGCAATTGGTTGTTGTAGTGTAATTACATTTTGCGGCCAGTGAAGGTCAATTTTTTATAAATAAATAAATAAGTTCTTTATTAGTAAACGGGTATCTGTTTACTAATCAACCTTTGTAAATAACTATACTGGTATTTAATATTAATATAACATGTATATTGAATTTAAATGTCTTACTATAAAATAAAACTGAATAATAAACGAACACATAATTTGTATTATTTTACATTTTTACTATTTTAAACCTTCTTAAAAGTGAATCCCTTAATGATGGGCGGTAGTGTATTGTACTTATAAAGTCTTCAAAATCGCTGTAATTGATTATGCCATTTCTATTTCATTTTTATACTCCCTGTTCAGGATCCAAATCTTAAATCGTACGATGAAGTTTACCTTGTCCCTTCCAGTCTTACACGCGGCAACTCTCATCCTGTCGGATCACTGTTCTCTAACAGTCGCTCGTGTTGAAGCAAGCTGTTTCAGGTAAGTGGGTTCAACAGTTTCCAAAACCTTACGACACTGTCTTGAGCCCACAGAAATTCCTCACTGAGAGCAAATTGGCCGCTTTCTGTGTCGAAAAATATGATCAATATATGTTTGGATTTAAATAAAATATCGAGCACAATTTTTTCACTGGGAAATATAGATAGAATTTTTGACTTTCTAAACTCAAGAAGAGCGTTACTTATTGTTGAAGATACAAAACATATAAATAGTAAAAAGTGTTATACGTATAATCCTCCGCCATGTAATGTGATCTTCATATCTGTCATTTTCTCAGTTTTGGAACCTTGAAGAGCTGAAAAATTACTAGACATGTTGGTGAGGGCTAGTACTTGATAGTTTCAGCGACTCACTATTCAGGTTTCAAGTCACCCATGGTCAGTTCAATGTGATCTTCATATCGTTCATTTTCTCAGTTTTGGAACCTTGAAGAGCTGAAACATTACTAGACATGTTGGTGAGGGCTAGTACTTGATAGTTTCAGCGACTCACTATTCAGGTTTCAAGTCACCCATGGTCAGTTCAATGTGATCTTCATATCGTTCATTTTCTCAGTTTTGGAACCTTGAAGAGCTGAAACATTACTAGACATGTTGGTGAGGGCTAGTACTTGATAGTTTCAGCGACTCACTATTCAGGTTTCAAGTCACCCATGGTCAGTTCAATGTGATCTTCATATCGTTCATTTTCTCAGTTTTGGAACCTTGAAGAGCTGAAACATTACTAGACATGTTGGTGAGGGCTAGTACTTGATAGTTTCAGCGACCCACTATTCAGGTTTCAAGTCATCGATGGTCATGTAAAGTGATGTAGTTATTGTTGATTCACTCTGGACCTCGTACGTGTTGTAGTCCTGATTACTTTTTAGTTATTGTAGTTTTTTTGTACAATAAAAAAAATCACCTTTTTTACATGTAATGCTTACAGTCAGTTTTAATATTTTCATGAAACATGTATTGTGAAGTAAATATGGTTAGATCATTGCATTCTACCATTTATTTAATTAACTAATTATATTTTTTCAAGTTGAATATGTTCTGGATTGTTGCGTTGTAATCGTTTTAAAAAGAATTTGGGATCATTTGATGATTGGTCGATAGTTCTACCATCCGAATATAAATTTTGACAGTGAAAATGTAAATATTGAATAAATAGTACAGTAGGAATGTTGTGTAATGTATAATAAATTAATTTTCAATAAGAAGCAACCCGAATAATAGCGTCAATAGCGTTTGTATGAAATATTATATGCATAATGTTCTGACACAAAAGCCACTTTAGATTGATATTCTTGCTGGATTTTATCCGTGATGATCCAAGTTCCTTTCTTTTAGTGTTGAACATTTTCTTTACAAACCAATTGTAGTAAGAAATAATTGCATCTTAACACACAAACAGCTTCTCTGGAACTAGTTGTAGTGTACTTACATTTTGAAGTCATATCAGGTCAATTCTTTATAAATAAAGAAGTTCTTTATTAGTAAACGGGTCTCTGTTTACTAATAAACCTTTATAAATGACTATACTGGTATTTAATATTAATATTAAAAGTATATTGAATTAAAATATCTAACTATAAAAATAAAACTGAATAATAAACGAACACATAATTTTTACTATTTTAAATTTTTACTTTTTTTTAATCCCTATTAAAAGTGAATCCCTTAATGATGGGCGGTAGAGTATTGTACTTCTACAGTCTAAAGTACGATGAAGTTTACCTTGTCCCTTTCATCTTACACGCGGCAACTGTAGCTTCTAATCCTGTCGGATCGCTGTTCTCTAACAGTCGCTCGTGTTTCAGGCGCAAGCCGTTTCAGGTAAGTGGGCTCAACAGTTTCCAAAACCTTGCCACATTGTCTGGAGCCCACAGAAATCCCTCACTGATAGTAAATTGGCCGCTTTCTGTGTCGAAAAATATGATTAAATATGTTTCGATTTAAAACTAATTTTCTAGCACAGTTTGTTCACTGTGAAATATATATATATATATATATATATATATATATATATATATAATTTTTGACTTTCTAAACTCAAGAAAATCATTACTTACCGTTGAAAGTACCAAAGGCTAAAACTATTTAGAAGTATTATACGAGTACGCATAATCCTCCATCATGCAAGTGGATGTAAGTTATTTCTATACATGCCAATTTTTTAAATTATCTGTATCGTATTCTCCTTGTTTAGAATTCAAGTCCTATCATAGTCTATTATTGCAGTGTTGTAAAATATGTAATAAATCAATTGTCAGTTATACAGAACACTCATATTGCAAAACGAAATGAGTAAGATATATTCTACATGATCCTTTGTCATATAAGTTTTTTCAGACTGTTATTTCTACTGGAGATTTATATGATATTCCTAATTATTCATCTTTAATTTGTGTATTCCCTGTTCAGGATTCAAATCTTGTATAGTACAATCAGAATTCAGTGAATACATATGGATAGTAAATTTACAATCATAATTAATATGAAATATTATACGTATAGATCTTTGTTATATGAGATTTATTAAACTGGTATTTTAACTTCAAATTTTGATAGTATCCTAAATTTCCCAGGTCAAGTCTGTGTTCTGTGTTTGAACATTTCTTATTTCATAAGGTTGTGTTTGTTTCACTGGGTGCTATGAACTCCCTGTTCAGGACCCAAGTCTTATATAATTTGATATTTGAGTGCTGTAAAATATATAACAAGTTAACTGTCAATAATAAATAATTCAGATATTGTAAAAGAGCGAATATAATTAGTAAGAAGTATTATACGCTTAATCCTCCGTCACATAAGCTATTTCAGGCTGGAATTTGTCCTTCAGGTTTTGTTAATATCCATAATTTCCCTGGTCAAGTCTGTCTTCTGTGTTTAAGCATTTCTTATTTAGTAATTTTTGGGTGGTTCATTGGGTGTTGCAGTAAAATAAGTTTGATTATGCCATATTGAGTTTATTTGTATACTCTCTGTTCAAAGTTCAAGTTTATAATTAAGTAATAAGTATAATTTTAAATTTGAGTGTTTTGATAAATACAATAAATTAACTGTCAATGATAAAGTATTCAAATTGTGTAAAAGCGTAAATAGAATTAGTAAGAAGTATTATACGCAAACTATTCCGTCATATAAGCTTTTGCAAGCTGGTATTTACACTGAAGATTTTGATGGTATCCATAGTTCCCCAGGTCAGTTCTGTCTTCTGTATTTGAACATTTCTTGTTTAATAAGGTCTCTGTGGCTCCACTGGATGCTGCAGTCTAAATAATTTTATTATTCGATTTCTAGTTAATGTCTATATTCCCTGTTCGGGATTCAAATGTGTTATACTGGATATTTTCATAATATCCATAATCCTCCATGGTTAGTTCAAAATGATCTTAATATAATTTTCTCAGTTTCGGAACCTTGAAGAGCAGAAACATTGCTAGACGTGTTGGTGTGGGCTAGTACTTAATAGTTTCTGCGACCCACTATTCAGGTTTCAAGTCATCCATGGCCAGTTCAATGTTGTCTTTATATCGATAATATTCTCAGTTTAAGAACCTTCAAGAGCAGACACATTACTAGAAAGGTTGGTCAGGTCTAGTACCTGATCGTTTCTGCGACCCATGATTCAGGTTTCAAGTCATGAATGTGAATTTCATGAATTTCAGTGTGATCTTTATTTTGGTCATTTTCGGAACTTAGAAGGGCGGAAACATTACTAGAAAGTTTGGTGAGGGTTAATACTTGATCGTTTTAGCAACCCAATATTCAGGTTTCAAGTCATCCATGGACAATTCAATGTGATCTTCATATCGGTCATTTTCTCAGTTTTGGAACCTTGAAGAGCAGAAACATTACTAGAAAGGTTGGTTAGGGCTAGCTAATACTTTATCGTTTCAGCAACCCACTATACCGGTTTCAAGTCATCCATGGAAAGTTCAATGTTGTCTTTATATTGGTAATCTTCTCAGTTTTGGAACCTTGAAGAGCAGAAACATTACTAGAAAGGTTGGTTAGGGCTAGCTAGTACTTTATCGTTTCAGCAACCCACTATACTGGTTTCAAGTCATCCATGGCCAGTTCAATGTTTTCTTTATATTGGTAATCTTCTCAGTTTTGGAACCTTCCAGAGCAGAAACATTACTAGAAAGGTTGGTTAGAGCACTAGCTTGATCGTTTTAGCGACCTACTATTCAGGTTTCAAGTCATCCATGTCCAGTTCAATGTTGTCTTTATAGTGGTAATGTTCTCAGTTTTGGAACCTTCAAGAGCAGAAACATTACTAGAAAGGTTGGTTAAAGCACTAGCTTGATCGTTTTAGCGACCTACTATTCAGGTTTCAAATCATCCATGTCCAGTTCAATGTTGTCTTTATATTGGTAATCTTCTCAGTTTTGGAACCTTGAAGAGCAGAAACATTACTAGAAAGGTTGGTTAGGGCTAGCTAGTACTTTATCATTTCAGCAAACCCACTATACTGGTTTCAAATCATCCATGGCCAGTTCAATGTTTTCTTTATAGTGGTAATCTTCTCAGTTTTGGAACCTTCCAGAGCAGAAACATTACTAGAAAGGTTTGGTTAGAGCACTAGCTTGATCGTTTTAGTGACCTACTATTCAGGTTTCAAGTCATCCATGTCCAGTTCAATGTTGTCTTTATAGTGGTAATGTTCTCAGTTTTGGAACCTTCAAGAGCAGAAACATTACTAGAAAGGTTGGTTAAAGCACTAGCTTGATCGTTTTAGCGACCTACTATTCAGGTTTCAAGTCATCCATGTCCAGTTCAAATGTTGTCTTTATATTGGTAATCTTCTCAGTTTTGGAACCTTGAAGAGCAGAAACATTACTAGAAAGGTTGGTTAGAGCACTAGCTTGATCGTTTTAGCGATCTGCTATTCAGGTGTCGAGTCATCCATGTCCAGTTCAATGTTTTCTTTATAGTGGTAATCTTCTCAGTTTTGGAACCTTCCAGAGCAGAAACATTACTAGAAAGGTTGGTTAGAGCACTAGCTTGATCGTTTTAGCGACCTACTATTCAGGTTTCAAGTCATCCATGTCCAGTTCAATGTTGTCTTTATAGTGGTAATGTTCTCAGTTTTGGAACCTTCAAGAGCAGAAACATTACTAGAAAGGTTGGTTAATGCACTAGCTTGATCGTTTTAGCGACCTACTATTCAGGTTTCAAGTCATCCATGGCCAGTTCAATGTTGTCTCTATATCGGTAATTTTCTCAGTTTTAGAACCTTGAAGAGCAGAAACATTGCTAGACATGTTGGTGAGGGCTAGTACTTAATAGTTTCTGCGACCCACTATTCAGGTTTCAAGTCATCCATGGCCAGTTCAATGTAATCTTTATATCGGTTACTTTTTTTTTGTTCGGAACCTTGAAGATCAGAAACGTTTCTCCACAATTCAGGTTTCAAATCATCCACATCCAGCTTAAGTCAGTTTTATCGTCATATTTGCAAATCATATTGTTTAAAATTGTTATATGGAGTGTGAGTCAATCCTATTAAAACCATCTGATAGAAATACGTATTACGTGGACCAATATTGCAAAATATTTCCATTTCAACTTTCCTTTCGTCTTTTAAGATATCCAACATGATATGAAATTAATTAGAATTATGAACTGTAAAAAGGGGGACAAAGTAAGTTTGAACAGACATTAGATGTTTGTGATTGAAATTATTTATAATCTCTATTTTTTTTTATTTTTTTTTTAATGCTTTCATTCTTAACATAGATCTAAAATTGTCTCGACCTATCCATTTTTCAATGATTCATGCAAAAGAAGGTTATTGGAGTGTTTTGACCCCTACTTGCGGGGATTTGTAGAGTTGTCTGCATAGAGCATCATACTGTACGTATCTTACACCTGTTTATTTAATATTTTATTTTATCCTCTGTTGTATTTTGCTGATGATTTCCTTCCCTCTTGTGTACGTTACATTGGCGTCCCGGTATAATACCACGAAAGTCCTCTCCGGCCTTCTGGTACAGGGTGCGGTTCACAAGGCAACAAAAGGATAATGTATAATGGAAGTAGATCTAGGGACCCGCAACAAAACATTAAAACGATTATGTTTAATTTCATCACGTTACCTAAATTGATCAAAAACCAATCTTAGCAATTTCGTAAAATAGTATACTTTTAATTTCATATGGTTGCAAGCTATATATTGCACACAAATTGTTATAATGTTTTACATTTTTTCTTTATTAGTCCATCGGTATAGGGCACCTGGAGGAATCGGGGTTTTTGGATTAGCGAAGGATAACAAACTATGGAGGTATAATATGAGGGAACAAGATAGTAAACACATAAGAATTTCTGTGAGGAAAAGTAGGTCTGAAATTAGAGATAATTTGTAATTTTATCGCTATTTTTTGTGTCTTTGTCACAATGTTTACCTTAATGTCGAAGTTTATTCTCATTTTATATTTGTTATTTAGTTTCTCTTTCCTATTGGTATACTTTGCTATACTTTTTCTGATTGGTTCGATTTGGTTACGTGTTCATTTACAGAAATACTAATTGTTTATCTCCTTTTGGTGCCTGTGTGTGAAGTCTTTCTGTATATTCAATGAAAAGGTTAGTGTCATGAGTACCTATATTTAAAAGTGTATATTTATTATTGTGTCATAATGGACGGAAATTTGTGTTGTTATATTTTACTTTCTAATGTGAATTTAAATTCCTTGTGTATTTTTGTGGCCACAGTTAGCGTCCATTTTCGATCATTGTTTTGCTATGTAGAGTATATTATGTGGTGGCTAAATTAAACATTTAGTGAGTAAAATGCAACGAACTGTAAGAGGAATTTTCTGCTTACTACAAACGGAATAATATTGATAGTTCATGGGTTTTGTGGATTTCCAGTTAATGTTATGATTAAGTGTTACTCTATAACATTATTTTATTGTCATTTTTGTTTATATTGTAGACGTATTTTAAATATCAACTAATCTTAATTGTAATTTTTAAACATATTAGTTGTTTAACTGTTGTTTAGTAAAATTAGTATGCCTTAATCTTAAGTACGCTCATGTAATAAACTCCCTAATTATTTAAATAGTTTTGTCATCAATTAAACTTGTCATTGTGTAATCATCATGTTTAGTTCTAAATATTTCAGTTTTTTTTATAAGACAACTCAAATGTTAGATAAGCATTTAGTGTTGTAAAATTCTCGCTAATCAGAGACACGTACTTTTCACTATCTGATAAGATAATGCAATCTATAGGCGGGTCATTGATAACCAAGTCGTGTGCGGAACCAGTAAACTCTTGGTTTTTACCGTAGCTATGGGTTTGTTTGCGTTTGTGAGTATTCCCTTGTTATCTTTATTTTGTATGCCGTAATTACCAACAAGATAAACATAAGTAGTACAAAGATAATAGTCAGGCGATGGTATTTAATATGAATAACTAGAATACGCATAATAAAGTACACTATTCATAGTATCAGTATTCAAGTTGAATATTCTGGAAAAAAAAAACTGCTTGAAGCAAATATAACATGCCATACAAAAAAATAAGTTCTTTTAAGATCGTGATCGTATAAAATGTGTACCAAGTCACGGTTACAATCCAAAACGTTAAATTGTTTTTATTTTATTTTTATAGCAAAATTAATTATTTTATTTTTTTATATATGAGTGTTAGTTATAGGTAACTTTATCCATAATTTTTGGTCCCTCACCCCCTCCTCCCCACTGGGGGTAACTTTTTACGGATAAAACTAGGATTCACTGTGGCAAACATAACTTAAGTTGTATTTGAGATAGCCTCATAATTTATTTTTTATGCTGAATGGGATATTTCATTGTGCTACCTCTATTATGGATACTAAATTATATAAAATATTAAAAAAAAAAAAAAAAAAAAAAAAAAAATTATTTCCTTTTTGTTCAAAATATTTGTACAAAATTATTTTTGTAATTAAAAAAAATGATTGTTGACGGAACTAATGTAAATCCATAATACAGGTTGCAGAATGAAATGTCCTCTTTCAAATAAAAAAAAATTATAAGACTATCTTAAATAGAACTGTTATGTTTGCCACAACAAATACTTTCGGAAACCAGCCTAGAAAGGCGATGGCTGCTAGCCTGTAGTAAGTGTTAGCGTTTCATTTATAGATAAAATAAACAAGTTATAAGCATTTGAACTGTACTTGTTATTTATAAAATTGTTCAGAGAAGTACAAGGAACAAAACTAGGCAAAAATGAAATTTTTGTACATTTTTGGCATTTTCATCGATTCTAGGGTGGAGTGCCCCCTTGTTATTATTTATTATACTGGATTTTACCTGATTACTTAATATTTTATCGGTAGAGAAGTTTCAGATTTCCATTAGAGAACGTTTTTATAGATTTATAATTTAATAGTTTCCTGAAAAGAAATGTTTGTGGCAACTGGTGACGCGTATTTCTTATTAACTTCCATTTCTTAATAAATTCAAAGCAGGACACCTTTCCAGTAATACTGGTGCTAGGATACAAGTTCCAATAATTATCATGAGTTGGATGTGAGTTTGAGTACATCTTCTGTATATATGTTATATTTTAGGAAAGAATTTATACACGTCTACCTGCCCTAAATTTACTAAACTATCTCAAGAATTAAAATTAATTAATTCAGCTTTGCAATATAGCGTCCATTCGAAATACTTGTAAACTACATAATAGTCATAGTGAATAGCTCCAGTTCACTTTGCTCTTAGTGACGCTGTGACAAACTTGACCCCTGGAATCTACAGTGATATTCGTCTGGTGATAAAAATAACTCTACATCATTTCGACATCAGAGACTCGTAGACTACAATATATGAGCCCCTTAGCTGCCTAGTGGTGTAAGTCCAAAACTACTTTTTTGAGAATACAGGACTTTTGTGTTAATGTTTATAGTCAATTCTTGGTATGTGTCACTGGATTGAAATTGATGCCATTAAATTAAGCACAAATTATATTTTTTATTTTACATTTAAAAAAATTTAAAAACATGTAATTAAGTTACTTCCCAATTTATTCATAATTTTTTTTTTCATTATTATTATTGATATATTGTGTACGTATCAATAGTAAACATAACTTTTTATTAGTATATTCCAAGTAATATAAATAGATATTTAATAAAAAATAATATAACTTATTCAATTTTTGTTTTGTATTTTTTTGTTTTGTAAAACATTCAATTTTACTCTATGATACAAAATAACTTACTCAATACAAGTTAATTTTGTATTCTTACAGTAAAAATTATAATTAAAATAAGAGTTAAGTTTTGATCATAATTAAACAAATAAAATTAATATAAAATATGTCTCTGTGAACGGTAGATTACCTAAGCAAACTCTTCCTCTTCAACCTCTGCTGTGTCTTCATCGCTAAGTGCAGCAGGGCAATGATCTGCAGCCACACCACTGTTAATCCCATGGAAAAATGGATGGTGAACGGGTGGTATAAATGGTGAAAGGTCCTCTATATCTTTCTTTTTTGCTTCAGTCACTCACAGTACATTAGGGTACAAAAGAATTTGTTCAACGTTCTTAAGAGAAACTGGTCTCCCACGATTTCTATTTCTAGCAGGGTAAAGGTCCAACACTATGAATTCATGAAAGTCACTCAGTGTTTCTTTATACTGAATCTGGTATTCAAGTTGTCCAAGTTTCTTTTCATATCGGATATGTTGCATACGCAACCAATTCACTGGCTCATTTTGTATGTTCTTCTTCCTTTTGGTAATAGCGGTTTTCAACTGACTTGTGCTAAAAATCCATCTTTTATCGTTTCATAAACGATCATTTTGTTGCTCTTCTTTGCTGCTACTTCAATTGCACCGAAGTCCCGGTCATTAGGCAAAAATGAGTAGTGACCCGGCACAAGAAACTTCTGCTTTATAACTTTTCGGATGATTGAACGTATTTCATCATTGACAAAGCTACATTTATGTTACGATTTTGTCCTCCGCATGTGTCTGAATAAATAATTATGTGTTTTTTTCCACGGCAGCATGTATCAAAGTGTTTTATCAAACAAGATGAGATTTCTTGAGACCCTCTTGCTGCTTTTGTTTCGTCCCACACATAGCAATATGCTTTATCGTTTTTTAATTCATGTACACCTACGTTGTATACATACATGTTGCGTTTGTAATAAGTAACATTTACTGTTTAAATCGGGAAAGGTAAAGCCTTCTGCATGTCAACGGAAGAAACATACAAATCATCGTTGCTTTTGCTAGATTCTGTATCTTCTTTCATAATTTCTCTTACCTTCTCAGCTTTACGCAAATGAAGGTCGTGTTCATTTTCAAGTTCATTTCTTTCTTCTTGAGATAGACTAGGATTGGCAATTTTAATCTTGAACTTATCACATCCTTTATTATTATATCCTTTACACATCCTTATATCACATCCTTTATTTGGAGATGAAAACACAGGTTGTATTGAGTGTTAAAAATATGCCTTTAACAACTTAATTTGACAGGTTGACGCTCATTATTCAAGCAGTATTCTTTACACAAATCATATATTTTACTGATGTCCAGGTTTTCATTCAAATATTTTTTGTTTGGATTATGAACCCTAGTGTAGTGTGATTCATGTTCTGGAAAACTCTCGATGTGTTGTTTGACAAATTCAGTATCAGCAGCCAGGATTGCTCTAGGATTAGGCTTATTTCCTCTTTCGTCATTTCCAGGGGACTTACCCTCTCGAAAATTTTGCAATGCCCTTGTAACTCGGCCGTCAGATATACCAAACGTATGGAGGAAAAATTGTTTACAGACTTGAATTGAATCTGAAGTTGTATTTAAATAAAATACATTGAAAAGAGTTCCTGCAGCCTTTTCTTCAGTACGTGGAAGATGTCGTTTGATTTCACCAACTGTATTAAACCACAAACATAAGAATTTTGTTTCCCGTAATCACCAATATCCCAGAATTGCTTGTGAAGAGTTCGCCTTTCCTCAACCCCTATCCTACCATGACATCCTCTTCGACATTCACTGTTAATGTTCCTAAAGACCTTGGGAAATACATTATTATACCTGATCTGTTAACATAAGCCTCACCACTATTGCGGTTCTTCTTTGCTATGTTTTTTAGGTTGCCTTAGTCGCTTCTTTGGTCGAGGTACGCGCAATTCATTGTTTTCCGTTATGATAAAAATATTTTAAATTGTAATCAATGTTGACAATGTTTTCAGTTATTGTGAAATTATACAGCAACACATAAAACTAAAGCCACAATAGAACTACTGGCAACAGCACTGACAAAGACTGCACACTGACTTTTCAGGTTATGTTCAACCGAACGGCGTGTAGTTGCTGACTGGAGCTACACCACTTGGTCCCAAGCCGCGCGGCCATTTCGTTCAGTTGACAAACAAAGTGCATAGTGTGCTTTTGCCGTGAAACCACCGGGAAAACTCTGAAAACTGGAATTTTTTTATTTTAAAGCCTTCAAAATAAGTCGAAAACACGTTAAAATTGACCAGTGGATAGGGGCAGAAATGGTAGTAAGGGATAGAGCACCGAGCTCTGTCCGGTACTTAAAAGAGCAAAATAGGCAGGCGATGAAAAGTAAGGGTTTATATTATTTCACCTGTTTTTGATTCTTTTAATTTCTTGGGTTTTTATTCTATGCTACGTTGATAACTATCGTGATTGCTCTTTTATTCTACCTTGAACGGTTTAGTCGCAATAGGTTAGTTTAGCAATTCTAGGTTGGCAGATTAGTTTAAATCGCATTTGTTTAAATTTTCTCACATTACTACTGTTTTCAGATTGAATCTCTTATTAGTTAACCTACTGGTCTACCTATTCATATACGATTTCTTTTCCTACTTTTTACCAACAGTAGAGTTCCTCTTCATTTTTGTCTATAATTTAAAGTTTTTTTTAGAGCAGTGAACTCTGTACGGTACGCAACATAGCAAGATAACCAGTTCTGGAAAGGAAAAGCTTTATATTATTTCCCATATATTTTTTTTTCATTTATTGGTGGTTTTTCTATGCTACGTTGATAACTATCGGGTCGCTCTTTTATTCTACCTAGAACGGTTTTGTTGCAATAGGTCCGTGCCAGCAACAGTTGGTTGGCAGATATGGACATAGTGAACATCGCCCTTGTTTAATTTTTCTCACATTATTACTGGTTTCAGATTGAATCTCTTCTTAGTTGACAGTTAACCTCCTTGTCTACCTATTCGTATACGGTTGTTCCATTCCTTTCTGATTTCTTTTCTCGCTTTTTACAAACACTACGGTTCCTTTTCATTTGTTAATTACAATTAAAGTTTATTTTAGAGCGGCGATCTCTATACGGTACGTAACAAAGCAAGATATGCCGACTCTGGAATAGAAAAGCTTTATATTATTTCACCTGTTTTTGATTCGTTTTATTTATTGGTGGTTATTCTATGCTGAATTGATAGCTATTACGATCACTTTTATTCTACCTTGAACGGTTCAGTTGCAATAGGTCAGTGACAGCAACATTAGTAGATAGGGAAAGAGTGAAAATCGTCTTTTGTTTAAATTTTCTTACTGGTTTGAGATTGAATCTCTGTTTACTTGACAGTTAACCTTTTGGTCTACCTATTCATAAACGATATTTGCTCTCCTTTCCGTTTTCTTTTCTCGCTTTTCAGACTAGTTCCTCTTAAATTTTTCTATTACAATTTAAAGTTTATTTAACATAAAATGTCTTTCTCTTGTGTTGTTAAAGGCTCCTTCCATCAGGGACACGAACTGTTATTTCCTATGAGAAAAAACGCTCAGTGCACTGCGAATTCTGTTTGTGCCCTTGTATGGAAGGCTCTTGGTTTTGAGTTTTCTTCAACGGCCATCGATACGATTCTCTTCGCTGTTGACTGTATTTACAGAACATTATGTGATCAGAATCGTATGGGTGGAAATCTGTACTTGTGCACTGATGAACTTCCAGACGAATTCTCCATCCAGGGCCAATCCGTAGCCGTTGAAGAAAATGTATTTGTGCACAACACCTTATATCCTGTGACAGAGGAGGATGTAAGCGAAAGTGTTATCTCTCTGTCCAATGATTTAGAATCTCTGATGGCCGAGGAATTTCAAAACATTGGGTCTTTGTTTACTGGACAAACAGTGACAGTTGCTTTTTGGCGCTCTCAGGAACAACTGTACCTATTTGATCCACAACCAGTAAACGAAAATCGAACACATGATTTGGAACATGAAGTGAAAATATTTGGAAATTTTCGCCTAAAAATTTATCTTACGGGCTTGATAGCGGCTAAATGGTTGGTCGTAGCCCAAAAGACGTATTTTAAATAGTTTTAGTAAATAACGTGACCTACAAAAAATGTCTAGTAACATTTTGCCCTATACTAAATGGTCTGGCCGAAAAACCTGTTTAAATGGAAATATTTTAAAATTTTTACGTGAGAATTTTGTTTCTGGAGACGGTAGCGGTCGAACCATTGGTTGTAACTTAAAAATTAAATTTTTAATAACTAGACAATGATTAGATCTACAAAAAAGGTCGAGCACTTTTTTCGTATATACCTATATAAGCCCGATAAACGCTCTCAATGGTAACATGCTTGTCGTGAATTGGCTATTTTATGTGGTTTTAAGATCTATGCGACCACAATATGTAGAAATTGCTCCAGTTTGGGATTATCTGGTTGATAAATTTCCCCATAAAAAACCACGTATTCTGATAACACTCACCCCCCTCCCAGGAATTACTCCTGAGTAACTGAAAGCCCCCTGATCAACTTAATAATCTGATAAAGACTAAAAATATGTGCAATTCACCCGGTTCAAGATTGAGTTTGTATTACTATGTAAACGTATGACTACTATACGTTTACTAGCCCACATCGTGAATTGGCTGAGCGTAAGTAAAGCGTCGATAGTAGATAGTGACAGAGTAAATTTCAATTATGTTCACAGACACAACACCCTCTACAAGAGACAGACGTGTGTCATTAACCCCCATTTGGCATTTTCTGGTTTGACCAGATAATCTTTTGAGTAAATTAAACCCCCTGATGTGTTAACCCCCGGTAACATTAACCTCCCCCCCAGGAAATTTCCTGACATGACTAGATTTCCTGAGCAAATTAAACCCCCTAAACAAGTTAAAAATACTAACTTATTGTATGTATTTTTATTATATTTACACTCAACAATTCACACTAGCTACCCAGTGCAGACTTTTCTCCCAAGCTAATTCTCTGATTTAATCTTACACTTTTCACCCTTGCAGGCTTTTCTTTGAAGCCCGATTGCGGGCGAACCGTTAGAGCTGGCTCAAATCTGGGGAAAATCGTTCGTCAGGAATGAAGTGAACTACAAAAAAGGTCAACGACTTTTCTCTGTATCCTTATTGGTTTGGCCGCAAAACGCGGTAACGTGTAAAATGTTTGTAATTTTCACTTAAAATTTAACTTCCGTGCCTTATGGCGGGTAAACCGTTTGTTGTAGCTCAAAAAACATTGAATCTCTTCTTAGTTGACAGTTAACCTACTGGTCTATCTAGATTTAAACTCCGATCAACGGTTCGGCCGTTATTGACACCAGAAACTAAATTTTCACACAAAAATTACAAAAGTATTGCATTTAAACCTGTTTTGCGGACAAATCATTGAGGATAGTAAAATTTAGATTCCGGGCTCGATAACGGCGAAACCATTGGTCGTAGCTCAAAACAAGTTGTCAACAAGATTTAGGAAATGACATTATCTACAAAAAAAAACCAGTAACGTTTTGCCCTATTCTCAATAATATGTCCACAAAACAGGTTTAAATGCAATACTTTTGTAATTTTTTGGGTGAAAATTTAGTTTCTGTTGTCGATAACAGCCGAACCGTTGATCGGAGCTTAAATCTAGGTGGACCAGTAGGTTAACTGTCAACTAAGAAGAGATTCAATCTGAAACCAGTAAGAATGTGAGAAAATTTAAACAAAGGCGATGTACACTATGTCCCTATCTACCATTCTGCTGTTGCTGACACGGACCTACTTCGACTAAACCGTTCAAGGTAGAATAAAAAAGCAATCGCGATAGTTATCAACGTAGCATAGAATAACCACCAAGAAATGAAAAGAATCAAAAACAGGTGAAATAATATAAACCTTTAAACCTCGTGTCCGGATTTAACCAATCACCAAATATATCTAATTCCCGAATTTTTAAGCACTTTGGAGGCTTGGGGGCGTAATTTTTACGTGAAATGTTAGACTCCGGGCACCATAGCGGCCAAACCGTTGATCGTAGCTCAAAAATATATGTAGTACTGGAATTAGAAAATAACGTGATCTACAAAAAGACTTCAGTTACTGTTTGCCCTATCGTCAAAACAGGAATTTTTTTATTTTAAATCCCTCAAAAAAATTTATGAAATTTTACACTTTTCACCCTTGCAGGCTTTCCTTTGAAGCCCGATTGCGGGCGAACCGTTAGAACTAGCTCGAATCGGAGGAAAAATCGTTAGTCAGGAATGAAGTGAACTACAAAAAAGGTCCTATGACTTTTCTCTATATCTTTATGTATTAACCCTCGGTAACATTTATCCCCCACCCCAGAATTTCCTGGTATGACCAAAATAATCTCCTGAGTAAATTAAACCCGCTGACGTCTTAACCCCCGGTAACATTTACCTTCCCCCACAGGGAATTTCCTGGGATGAATAGTTAAACTCCTGAGCAAATTTTACTCCCTTAACATTTAAAAAGTTCTAACTTAGAATCGTTTTTTATCATTACACTAAACAATTCACAATAGCTGACCAGTGCAAACTTTTCTTTCATGCTGTGTATTGGCTAAACCAAAACTCGGAAGCTAAAGTCCGTAGTCATAAAATTACATTTCCGACAAGAAAGGTCTAGTTACTTTTTTTCGTATCTCTAATGGTTAAGCTACAAAACGCCCTCAAAGTCCAAAGTTTGGTTGAATACGGAATGAATCAATAAAATAGGTCTACTTTAAACTTCCATGCTACTTTAATGCTCGGACTTAACCTGTCTCCGAATTCCGCTTACCCCCTCATTTAGCCAACTCACCAATTAGGGGCCTGGGGGCGTAGCCCCCAACGAGCCGAAGGCGAGCCCAACTCAGTTAGCATTCACAATAGTATTGTATACAGTATACGATTTGAAACAAAATTATAGTTGTATGATTGTAAGTAAACTAAAAATAGCTAATAACAATACGCTGTGTTTGGATGCATATTAACTAAATTCAAGCAGTATTTATTTCATTTTACTTTGCAAATATAATCTAAATGTAGCAATGGTAATTAATCATATGTGCTAATAAACCTACGTGATAAAGATGCAGCAAAACTGATATGAATGTAGATGAAGGCTATAAGATGTAGGACAAAATAATGGTTGAACTTAAAAGAATGCACAAAATAATAGTTTATAAATCACGATGAAAATGAAAATTTGTTTATCGAGTTTTGGATTTGCTGGTAATGATCTTTATCTGTAGACACTTTTCTCAAAGTTTGTACGTTCCAGATTGCAATACTGCTGGCTGTCATCTACGGAGGATTTTCCGTCGACATCCAATGTCCAGAGGAAGGATGTGGGAACCTGACCATCTACCTCGGGCCTAACAGGGACTCCAAGATCGTTATCCTCACTCGCAGTGAAGGCAATCCAGAACATTCGAATGAACACCCATCTCGACCACTCCCCACGAACACTCCTGTACCTACCACTAGCAAAATTCCGAGGATCTTTAAATTGAATCAAAGTTTCTTTAAGACTACCTCGCGATATTTTAGGTCTTATACAACTACCTCGAAGCCTTTATTTCGTAACTCAACTTTCAGGTCGACCATCTCTCAAAGTGACCAAAGGCTTCTGGATTTGAGCTATAAAGATATCACAGGTGATCAATTACTTCTCGCCCTTTTTTATAACATTATATTATGGGTGGTTTTAAGATAGTTTGATATGTTTTATTTTTTGGTACCAATAAAAGAGAAATTTTCTTGATCCTGATGTTATTTTTTATTTAGGACACCGTGTTTATTGGTTGACAGGTGAAGACCTAGCAGGTCTGCTTTCGCGATTGACTGAGACTGCCCAAGCCAATATCCGGTATTTGTACCTGAGCCATAACCGGATTAGCGATCTTCCGGTCTTCACGTTCATCAGGGCGAGACTCCAGCTGACGGTGCTACGTATAGATAATAATCACCTTGGGCAATCTTACACCACCTTCTCCGAAATATTTAACCTGCATACCCTCAGGGTAAGTTATTTAGCTGTTCTGTGTTCATGTATAGATAACACTGTCGTTAGTGACTACACCAATAATACATACTTTAAAAAGTGGTTTCTCTTGTCCAAATTCTCTGTCAGCTGTAGAAAAGTAATTTAATAATAATGCTTAATTGTAAATGAACTTTTTATTATTTATGCTATAGAGCATCAGTGAACTTTCAAATACTACAGAGTATTAAAACAGAATGGTGCAAAAATAAGGTAAAGTTTATTTTCATAAGAAGAGCTATACGATATCTTGATAATCCGTTTTAAGCGGAACAACGGTTATCGCAAAATAACCGGATAAAGCAACGTCGATGAGTGACCGCTGAGCGATCCTGTCCTTGCAAGCAGCCTGCCTGCCCGGTCGTTGTGGTAGTTCGGAAGTCAATTTTAAGCCGTTGGTCCCCAGGTTAAGTGTTATAGACGGCTTCTTAGCCCTAACTTCGCGTGGTAAAATAAGACATCTTTACTTTATTTTACAATCTTTAAAACTGCATTAAAGAGAATTTATTATATTGGAATTTTTAATTACATTAGAAAAACTTAAATATGCTCTACAAATTAGCGATATGAGTACTGATTTTATTCTCTAAATATCCAGGAGATTTTGAAGAACTGTGCAAAACTAACCAGTTGGTACTCTGTCTCCATGAATTGCAACAGCTGATTGTTCCAACAACGAAAAGGGAATGTTTAAGTTTGTTTTTGTCCTCCTCCGTAGACTAATGGTTATAGTCTCGGCTCTTGAACTGAGAGATCACGGGTTCTAATCCCGGGGAGGGCTAATCATGTATATCCACGAAACAGTGTGTGTTTACTTTGAAAATAAACCAGTGTACATCGAAGCCGACATAGCTAAGGCTTAAAAGAGAGAAAAAAAATTGTTTTGATAAGTTTATAAGTTTTGTCTTCGTTGCTTGGTTGACTAAAGCTAATCCGTTTATGAAATGGCTACCGTAGAGGAAGAAAAGAGTTTAGTGATTTGGAGTATATTGTATGAGACTTTTACTTCTTCCGACAGGAACTGAATATGTCACGGTGTGGCCTCACGTCCTTGGAATGCCTGTACAATCCTTCGCTGGAGGTGCTGGACCTGAGCTACAATCGCCTCCAGAGTATCCCAACCTACCTGGATAGACTGCCCAACCTCAACCGCCTGATCCTGGACGGCAACCAGATCCAGTTCCTTCACTACTTCCCGCATAGTTCCAACCTGCAACATCTCTACCTTTCTAACAACAATCTGTCGTATATCAGCAACAACACCTTCCAGTCTTTCAGGGGTTGGTTTCAGGTTAGTTGCTTTTACACCGATAAATGTTACATAGGTTACGAGTAATATATCCTAAATACTATAATTAGTTAATATAATTTCTCAATTTTTAACCGGTTTTATTAACTACTAGGAGTTACCCGCGGCTTCCAACGCAATTTTTTAGGTTTTGCTCCTGTATAAGCACTTCTGGTTCAAGTGAATTATGTTTTGTTGAGTTTGCTTTCTTACCATGATCAAGGAAATATGCAAAAAAGTGTACATTTATGGTAATTTTAATTTACTCTGGTCATAGTATTTTTTGTTCTAAAGCTGAGTTTTTTTTTTCTTCCGATCAAGAAAATTATATTTTACATACTCAGCTGTGAGAAGCTGTATGAATTTTTACATACTTTAGGCAAAATTCAACTTAGATGGATTTTATAATAGTATTTAAATGTATAGTAAAGGTTAGACTACATTGTCTCATATCTGCACTGCTAGCAGTTACCCGCTCCTTTGCACGCAATTTAGTAGGCGTTGAACGTTTACGAACACTGCTGGTTCTAATAAAATATATTTCCTACGCCAATTTCGGGTTTACCTTGTTAAATGGTGTTAAAAGTCATTGTTACTTATTAAAATATATACTCCGAAACAATGTAAACAATATTTAAATAATAAACATTGTTTACATAGAACAGTTGATTACATTTGGCAAGATAATGCAATTAATAGTAAACAGATTTAAGGGCCAAGATGGCATTTTTCGCTACTTTTAAAGACCATTTTGAAATAAGAATAGGCCTATATTCACCTCCAAAATCCGCACGAATGGCCATGTAAATGTTCAGTACAATCGGTTGTGTAGTTTACGAGTAAAATCAAAGGCATTTATAATAGTAGTAGGCTCTACACATTAAGTAGTAGACTGCATTTGGTAAAAAGAAAATAAATGCTTTCGTATTACAAATTATTACACGTGGTTTTCAGTTGAGAGTCAACAACAACTCGTTGGAGGATGCCAGTTTGATTCATGTAAACCGATTTTTCGTACTGTATCTTGGCGGTAACCCCTGGCAGTGTAGCTGTTCTCTACTAGACATGATGTCTTCCGCAGTCGACTCAGACAGCGTGACGTGAGTATTTACAGAATATTCACCAATGTGTTAATGTTGCTTATAATCTGAGTTGCGTTTTTAGTTTCTCAACTCGCCTTTTTAATCGTACGGACGCTTTGATTCCTTTAGATTTGCGTATCTTTTGACGTTTTTTTTTATTTATGTATAAAAGGAGATGCCGATCCCCTTTCAAGCCTTATTCTGTCCGTCCTGAATATCATGTCACTCCGGAAGCGAGCGCAATGGTTCTTACAGGACTAAGTGCAATTTATAATGTTCTTTGCCCTAAGTGGAAAAAAATAAAATAAAAAAAGTAGGAATGAAAGTGTCGTGCAAAATGTAAAGTCTACAGATGCGATACAAGTACTTGTCGAGATATTTTGCCACGTTATGTATTTAGATTTTGCTCCTAAAGTTATTTTTCATTAGCAATGTCAATAATTTAATTTACAGTGGATACAATTGTAAATGCCCAAAACACTCATTAAGAGCTGTTTAAATAAAATAAAAAATAACTTTCAGGTTTCTAAATGACGGAAAACATAATTTCAACTTAAAAAAGGGAGTTTTTCAGACTAAAATGTGTTAAGAGTAGTGAAGTAATGGTTGACATTAAAAGCACGGGTTGTTACGAAACAACGTAGTTGACTACCATATTTTTAAGGCGGCTATTCACAAATATTTGAAAATATATATATCAAGAAATAATCCCCAAAGCAATCGTAGGTTTCCAATATAGTGTTGTATATAAAATCCGTATTTTTCAGTATCAATTAGTGGCCTTCACTAGTCAATACCTTGCGTTTAGTGATCTTACCGCCATTATCCTCTCCTGTTTTAATTAGTGTTTAGTATAACAGAATTGTGTATTTGTGCAGTTGTCCTATTGCCCGAGTGGCCATCTCTAGTCAATACCTTGCGTTAGTGATCTTACCACATTATCCTCTACTGTTTTATTTAGTGTTATGTATAACAGAATTGTGTATTTGTGCAGTTGTCTATTGCCCGAGTGGCCATCTCTAGTCAATACCTTGCGTTAGTGATCTTACCGCATTATCCTCTACTGTTTTATTTAGTGTTATGTATAACAGAATTGTGTATTTGTGCAGTTGTCTATTGCCCGAGTGGCCATCTCGTCAATACCTTGCATTTACGATCTTACCGCATTATCCTCTACTGTTTTATTTAGTGTTATGTATAACAGAATTGTGTATTTGTGCAGTTGTCTATTGCCCGAGTGGCCATCTCGTCAATACCTTGCATTTACGATCTTACCGCATTATCCTCTACTGTTTTATTTAGTGTTATGTATAACAGAATTGTGTATTTGTGCAGTTGTCTATTGCCCGAGTGGCCATCTCGTCAATACCTTGCATTTACGATCTTACCGCATTATCCTCTACTGTTTTATTTAGTGTTATGTATAACATAATTGTGTATTTGTGTAGTTGTCTATTGCCCGAGTGGCCATCTCGTCAATACCTTGCATTTACGATCTTACCGCATTATCCTCTACTGTTTTATTTAGTGTTATGTATAACATAATTGTGTATCTGTGTAGTTGTCTATTGCCCGAGTGGCCATCTCTAGTCAATACCTTGCGTTAATGATCTTACCGCATTATCCTCTACTGTTTTATTTAGTGTTATGTATAACAGAATTGTGTATTTGTGCAGTTGTCTATTGCCCGAGTGGCCATCTCGTCAATACCTTGCATTTACGATCTTACCGCATTATCCTGTACTGTTTTATTTAGTGTTATGTATAACAGAATTGTGTATTTGTGTAGTTGTCTATTGCCCGAGTGGCCATCTCGTCAATACCTTGCATTTACGATCTTACCGCATTATCCTCTACTGTTTTATTTAGTGTTATGTATAACAGAATTGTGTATTTGTGCAGTTGTCTATTGCCCGAGTGGCCATCTCGTCAATACCTTGCGTTAATGATCTTACCGCATTATCCTCTACTGTTTTATTTAGTGTTATGTATAACATAATTGTGTATCTGTGTAGTTGTCTATTGCCCGAGTATGCATCTCCACGCCTAGTAAAACTCATAGACAGTAAGGACTTGGGATGCAAAGAGCAGACCTTTTGGGATTGGGTCCAAGGTCGTGCTGAAGGACTCGAGGATGTGGAAAACTGGTTTCTGCGCCGCGGAGTCCACGCTTACCACACCCTGCTTATGCTGCTGATGGTCGGATCCACGGTGGTCGTCTTGGCCTTCGTGATCCGGGGCCAGAGGCAGAGAACTAGGACTGTGCCATCACCGGTAGAAGTCCCTTATACCATAATTGGTGACAAGGACATCTTTGTGTAGAATCGTGTATTCATTTGTTGATCACTACAGGGTGCATTATGAAAGTAATCCACTTATTCTAAGAAAAATAGATTTATTAATCAAATTGTTACTCAAGTTAATGAATCCATTTCAGACATCGCTCCCAGTATGCTGGACCGAAGTGTTTTAATAAATTGCCCCAGCATCTTAAAATGAATGAATGAATGATTGTTTATTCCATCAACTGTACATGAAATACACTTAAAATTAATGACAATAGTAAAGCACTAAACAGAATTGTTTTGAAAACAGTAGTTTACCAGTTATCTAGTTAAGATATTAATTAAATAATTAATTAGGAATAAAGCCTGCATGGGCATTCAGCCTGTACGCAGGCTTCAGTTGGTCGTCCGCCACAATAACTTAAAATGAAGAACTTAATATCTTTAATAGCATTTAATAAATAAAATGTTCTAAAATTTTAATAACAAAATTTACAATTTAAATTAAAAGAAAAAAAAAACACGATTTAATATGAGAACTGGCTTGTTAAGTTTAGTAAAAAAATAATTCAATGTTAGTGAAATGTTAAATTATTCAGAACTTGGCAAAGTTTTGTTAGAAGCTTAAGATCTGGCTACTTGATCATGAAAGCTTGGAATTTCTTAAGGAAGTGTTACAATAGTGTAAATATCTAATCAATCAGTTTTGATGATCTTTTGTTATTTTTGTAAAATAATCCGGTTATTATTATAAACATGATTTAAAACATTGTTCTCATACTGCTCTTTTTTAATATATTTATTTGCATTTATCTTTTATCCTTCTTAATACTAGTGTATATTTGTTAAAACTATAGCTGACACCACTGAGTTAAATGCTTTAGTTGTTACATTACTGGACTCTCAGTTTGTCAACAAGTCTATTGACTATTTGTCTATTTTGTTTTTGTGCATTTTTTATTTGATTATTTTTATTAATAGCTGCTACAGAACTTAACAACATGGCAATTTTATTTTATAAAAATTATTACATGTACCTTGCTTGTATAAAAAGGGAGAAATAGATAATTATGTTAATTTTGTTACAAATGGTTGTAAGTCTTCAAAATGCTCTCCTCATGCACCATTACACTTGCGGAGACGATTCTACAAAGCCTGGAAAGTATCCTGGAACTCCCAGACTGGAAAGTCTCTCAGAAACCCTGTAACGTGATTAAGATTAATTTGTTTTAAGAGGTTAAATGTAAGAAAGGACCATATGGTCCTAATTTTGCCTCAATAAATAAGTGTTTCTTTCTTTTTTTTAACGTGAGCATGGGTGATCTTCACCTACTCCCAGCGCTTTCCCTATGAGGGGGAACAAAAACAATTCACACGGAGCCAAGTTAGGACCGTAAGCAGGCTTGAGTACCTGAGGGTCTTGTTCTGGGTCAGGTAGGGTAACGACGAAGGCCGTATGGCAGGGAGCATTGTATACCTACCTATAGGTAAAAGGCTACGTTGACAGTTTGTTCAGTACAATTCAAAATGGACGTTTCCTCGGACGTCAAAGAAGACAATCGGCATTGCTTTTTTGGGTTTGGAGAAGATTGTGTGTGCCACCTGACATGGAAGTCTCGAAATACACTCCTCCTCTTTGAGCATTTGATAAGTTTCCACTACATTTTTTCCAATGCCGCACAGAAAAATATGGTCGCGTACCGCTGTGACACAATCGTAAAACATACTTCGTGCAAAGATACGTCCTACTACGTACAAACTGCTTGTACAAACTGAGTTATTATGAGTAAGTAAGAAATAAATATAAACTCTGTGAACACAAAAACAAAAATGTATAAATCAGTCTTTACTAATTCAGAGATCATTCTAACAATATGCGCATGAGAATTTAATCCCAGCTTTTTGCAGAGAACATATCGGACCAGGAATATCTGCCTTCACTTGCGTCATAAAGTGAATAGTTATTGTGACGGTTTCATCACTGGGGAATGTGTTTTTAATCTTTATATTGTTGTTTAAGTAACTAACTCATTCACGGTGAAACAGTAACGACTCACTTATGGAGAAACTCTACAAAATCATATGAAACCTACAAATTAAAAAGTATCTTTTGATGAATTTTATTATCTCACATATCAATAAATCTTTCCAAATTTATAACTATTATAATGGTGATTTTTTTTCTTTCCACTTAACGTTTTATCAAGGGTTTGATTTCATATAGGTTCTCTTTGTTGACTCCGTATCACTTATGTGATGAGGCGAATGGTCAAAGTGACGGGTTCATCAGTGGAGAATGTAATGTTAGACTCAATTGTGTTGCTCAAGTAAATATCTCACCCATGTAGAAATGGTACCAACTCACTCAGTGCTGAACTTACTTCAATCATATAAAACATAGAAATCCATCAATATCTTTTACGCCAAAGTCTGTGATAACTTGAGAATGTATAACAGGTCCCAGTCTCTAGCCAACAATATTCAAGTGAAGTCAATTCTGTTGCTACTTAGTAGTACAGAAATTGGAATAATCACATCCGGCTCACTTAGTAGTCTGCTTTCGTCGACATACTCATATAAGTAGCCGAGTTGTATTTCAGGGATGCTTTTCAGTCTGTAAACAAATTGAAATATAATAATAATACGTTAAAGTATAAATCATAATGTAAAGTAACAAGACAAATTTCTACAATGGAATGTACAAACTTTTTACAATCCTATAACACATACATAGCCATCAATATCTTTTAATACATTTTAGTACTTCCGATAGCAAAACCTTCCTAAATTTACAAACATGATTATGGTGATATTCTATTTTGTTTTGCCTCAACAAAGCTAAGAAACAAATCTCAATAAATAAATACAAACTTATTACTATAAATAACAAATAAGTACAAACTGAGTTATTATAACAACAACGTAACAAAGATGTAAGTAAGAAATAAATATATTACACATTTTTATCATGCATAGAACAAACCAAAAACAAATTAGGCTAAATGAAGGATTTGTAAATTTTTACTTTTTGTTCTAACAAAATATTTGAACTATACATAGTTTAGTATTATTAACTTACAACTATGTATATGCTGGTTTTACTTGCTTCTCACTTCAAAATCGTAGATAGTACTTGTTTTTCATCATTTACCTGTGAGCGGATATGATTTTTTTAGGCGAAAAAATTCATTAATATCTTTTGATTTATTTTATTATTTCACGTATCAATTATCTTCCTAAATTCAAATACATGATTATGGTGATATTCTACTTTCCATTTTTCCTTTTTTCACAAGTTCCACTTATAGTATTTTAATTTATTGCCATTATAACATAGATTAATTCTGCAAATCACAATAAATTAAATGACAATGTAATTAAAACATAACTAAGCACATACAGTGGATAAGTACTTAAGTACTAATGTACTAAGTTCATTGTGTCTTTTATATTATATATAAAAGTATAAGCAAATTTATACTGCAGTAGCTATGCCTCAACAAAGCTAAGAAACAATATCTCAATAAATAAATATAAACTTAATACTATAGTTAACAAATAAGTACAAACCGAGTTATTTCTGTGCTTGTTTCTTTTCGTATTCCCCGTTAAACTCATCGCCGCAAAATAAACAGTTTTTAAAAGAAAAATATGACTCACTTACACGTGCTCTAGTACGAGGCGGACCTTTTTGAGAGGTACTAGCTGATTCCTCTTCATGTTACCGTTTTGCTGCTGCAATTTTACTCTTATAAGTGAATTGTTTGCGACACTGTAAATGAATAGTCACTGAATTTTACGTTCTTCAAGTAATCAGTAAATTGCTCTCGCCTTGAATACTTGCGTCTTTGAGATGCCGCAATCAACAGTAACACATTCACTTGAAAATAAAAGTTTAGTGTAAATAAAACAGAATTGCGACATATTTTCAACAACACAAACTTTAGGAGAGAATATTTGAAATAACTTCGTGTTTTCACTACGAAGAAAACAACTTTAGGTGCGACCTCAGAAAAACAGGCAGACAGAACGGCTACAAGAACAATGGAATGGATGGCAGAAGTTGTCCAAGGGCACTAGGTCTCTTAAAATTAGGGACTCCCGTTTTCTTAACATCATATTCACAGAATTATCGGTCAATGCGAATGTATTAGTCACGCATACTTATAATTTTACTTATATTACAAACCCAATGATATCATAGACAAAGTAGTCATGCTTATTACGAATAATACAGCGTAAGAAAGTTCTGTAATAGTTTTTTCTCAAAAATGATGATGAATAAAATATGTTTACAACCAAGTATAACGGAACTTGTCACTCGAGCTGTACCTGATCGGCAACGACCACTCTGACAATAGTGCAACGACTGAAAAGAAGAAGAATAACCAATCAATCATTAAATTTGACTGGAATAGACTGTGGAATAGGTCTACCGGTGAAACATCATTAAAAAAGACACGCTAGGTACACTACCTCAATGGTGACGTGGAAACGTCTACAAATTATAGACAATACAGCGTAAGAAAATGTTGTAATGGTTTTTTATCAAAAATGGTTAGTGTTTTGAAAAAAATCATACAAACAATTTTTGTAGATAATTGCATGATCTACAATTTTTGTCTGTCATATTTTAACAACTAACTAACCGTTTCGCTGAAAAATTAAAAAAGCCATTTTTGTGAACTTTGACCTTGAATAAAAAATTTTTGCAGACTTGGGATCGATGGGGACTTTTAACAATTTCATAAAAATGGTGTCCCTAACATCTATACAAACTTTCAGCTTTCTGGGAATATTTGCAAGGGTCAATGTCTAAATTGACCGGACTATTTCTGTTTTCGTGTTATACTCGTGAAGGGTGGATTTGATTTATTATATTGGAATTTTTAATTACATTAGAAAAACTTAAAATATGCTCTACAAATTAGCGATATGAGTACTGATTTTATTCTCTAAATATCCAGGAGATTTTGAAGAACTGTGCAAAACTAACCAGTTGGTACTCTGTCTCCATGAATTGCTACAGCTGATTGTTCCAACAAGGAAAAGGGAATGTTTAAGTTTGTTATTGTCCTCCTCCGTAGACTAATGGTTATAGTCTCGGCTCTTGAACTGAGAGATCACGGGTTCTAATCCCGGGAGGGCTAATCTTGTATATCCACGAAACAGTGTGTGTTTACTTTGAAAATAAACCAGTGTACATCGAAGCCGACATAGCTAAGGCTTAAAAGAGAGAAAAAAAAATTGTTTTGATAAGTTTATAAGTTTTGTCTTCGTTGCTTGGTTGACTAAAGCTAATCCGTTTATGAAATGGCTACCATAGAGGAAGAAAAGAGTTAAGTGATTTGGAGTATATTGTATGGAGACTTTTTACTTCTTCCAACAGGAACTGAATATGTCACGGTGTGGGCCTCACGTCCTTGGAATGCCTGTACAATCCTTCGCTGGAGGTGCTGGACCTGAGCTACAATCGCCTCCAGAGTATCCCAACCTACCTGGATAGACTGCCCAACCTCGACCGCCTGATCCTGGACGGCAACCAGATCCAGTTCCTTCACTACTTCCCGCATAGTTTCCAACCTGCAACATCTCTACCTTTCTAACAACAATCTGTCGTATATCAGCAACAACAACACCTTCCAGTCTTTCAGGGTTGGTTTCAGGTTAGTTGCTTTTACACACCGATGAATGTTAAATAGTTTACGAGTAATATATCCTAAATACTATAATTAGTTAATATACTTTTCTCAATTTTAAACAAGTTTTTATTAACTATTAACAGTTACCCGCGGCTTCTTACGCAAATTTTGCAGGTTTTTGCTCCTGTATGAGCAATCCTGGTTCAAGTGAATTATATTTCCGACCCCAATGTTGTGTTTGCTTTCTTCCCATGATCAAAAAAATTATGTTAAAAAGTGTATATTTATGGGTCATTTTAATTTAACTCAGGTCATAGTTATTTTTGTTTTAAAGTTGAGTTTGCCTTTCTTCCAATCAAGAATATATATATATTATATATACACAGCTCTGAGAAGTCTACTTTTGTCAAATGACAACTTAGATGGGTTTTTAACAGTCTTTAAATGTATAGTAAAAGTTAGAATACATGTTCTCATATCTGCACTGCTAACAGTTACCCACTACTTTGCACGCAATTTAGTAGGCGTTGCACGTTTACGACCAATGCTGGTTCTAGTAAACTATATTTTCCACGCTAATTTGGGATTACCTTGACTATTAAACGGCGTTAAATGTCATTTTTACTTTTTAAAATACTTACTCGCAAAACAATATCAAAATAATAAACATTGTTTACATGGAACAGTTGATTACATTTAGCAAGATAATGCAATTAATAGTAAACAGCTTTAGAGACCAAAATGTGATTTTTCGCTGCTTTAAAGACCATTTGGAAATAAGAAATAGGCCTATATTCATCCCCAAAGTCCCGTACGACTGGCCATGTAAATTTTCAGTACAATCGGTTGTGTAGTTTTACGAGTAAAATCAAAGGCATTTATAATAGTAGTAGGTTCTTACACATTAAGTAGTAGACTGCATTTGGTAAAAAGAAAATAAATGCTTTCGTATTACACAAATTATTACACGTGGTTTTCAGTTGAGAGTCAACAACAACTCGTTGGAGGATGCCAGTTTGATTCATGTAAACCGATTTTTCGTACTGTATCTTGGCGGTAACCCCTGGCAGTGTAGCTGTTCTCTACTAGACATGATGTCTTCCGCAGTCGACTCAGACAGCGTGACGTGAGTATTTACAGAATATTCACCAATGTGTTAATGTTGCTTATAATCTGAGTTGCGTTTTTAGTTTCTCAACTCGCCTTTTTAATCGTACGGACGCTTTGATTCCTTTAGATTTGCGTATCTTTTGACGTTTTTTTTTATTTATGTATAAAAGGAGATGCCGATCCCCTTTCAAGCCTTATTCTGTCCGTCCTAATGGGCCACTGGCCTGTGCGAGGATCTTATCAAACGGAATAAGGGAAGAGTCAATACAGTACAAAGTCGATTGTGCTGATGAAAAGTGCTTCAGTCACAAGCAGGACCTGAACCTACGCTATCTCTAGCTCAGACCCAAAGTCCAATGTTTTAGACCGCTCGGCCATCGGCACTCCCATACAATCTACCTATTGATTCATAGATATCTCCTCTTTTTGACGAGCAATGCTCTGTATCTATTTCACAATTTCTGTTTTCGTGTATTATTTGGAAATGATTCTAATTATTGGACTTTATTAAACTACATATAAAATTAATATATCTAACCACAGTACACTTTGTATAGATGAAATAAGGCCCACGTGGACCACAGAGACTTTGTTGTGGGAAAAAACCTCTTTCTTCTCCGAAGTGTTCTATTATAAAAATTATCACGTCGTTAAAAAATAAAAGTTCTCGTAACAAAGTTGTAAACCGGGTCTTAAAACTATAATAATATATATGTAATTGAAATGCTTTAATTCACAGACCTCTTGAATTTATATCAAGAAAACTTCTTAGTATACTTTATAATTAATATTTTTCTTATATCCCTAGACAAACAAGATTGAGCTATATCTGTTGCTTTGTTATTATTAAAGATGTGAGTTGTTTTCGTAAAAATTCCATCCTTCACGATGTACAACCTGAAAACAAATTAAGTCCTATCATTTTGAGGTTTTTGCTCTCAATAGTTAAGCAAAAGTATATCGAAGCTGCAAATTTGGTTTAATACTTCTCTAATATGTACTGACAAAATACCAAGTAAACAGCTTCATGCAATCTTTTGCAATTTTCATATAACTGGCCACTGTCCTACTACTATTGTGTATATTATTTTGAAAGAGTGGCGTTATACCAGATTGTACAAATAGAAGAATTGAAATGTGTTTGTTATAAAGTCGTCGGCACTAGAAACCTCTGGGCGCTAAACGTTATCTATCTAAAAAGTTAATCAAAGCAAAAATTTTGGATACAGTGATAGACGACGCGACTGAGGTTCCGAAAGCGTTTAACAGATTTTACGCGTCTGTTGTTTGCGACAGGACCATTTTCTCAGCTCGAAACCTTTACGCTTGGCACACGACGTCCAGTAACCTCATTGACATTGGCTCCTGTAGTCAAGGGAGAGCTCAAAAAATCATTTAACAGATATATGCTAAAACGTTTTATGACATTAATTTGATGCCTGTATGGCTAAAAAATACTTTAAGCATGTTATGAGACCACTATATGGTTCAACAAGCATTATTTCTTTAATTATATTATATTTTTATTACATATGTATTTATATTTTTTTATTTTTATTATTGGTTCATCTAGCATGAACCAGGTATGCGAACATTGCAAACAATTGCAAGAAGCTGAGTATTTGGTATTTTGTCAGTACATATTAGAGAGGTATTAAACCAAATTTGCAGCTTCGATATCCTTTTGCTTAACTATTGAGATAAAAAAACTCAAAATGATACTACTTTTCTCCTCCGGTCAATTTCGCCCAAAAATAGGGGTAACATTGCATTAATTCCCAGAAAGCTGAAAATTTACATAGGTTTTAGGGACACCATTGTTATGAAATTGTGAAAAGTCCCCATCGATCCCATATCTGCAAACATTTTTATTCAAGGTCAAAGTTCACAAAAATTGTTTTTTTTTTTCAGCGAAACAGTTAGTTTTATGATAAAATATGACAGACAAAAATTGTAGACCATGCAATTATCTAAAAAAAATGCTCTTACGCTTTTTTTCATAACACTAACCATTTTTGAGAAAAAACCATTACAACATTTTCTTACGCTGTATTGTCTATAATTTGTAGACGTTTCCACGTCACCTTTGATGTAGTGTACCTAGCGTGTCTTTTTTAATGTTGTTTCACCGGTAGACCTATTCCACAGTCTATTCCAGTCAAATTTAATGATTGATTGGTTATTCTTCTTCTTTTCAGTCGTTGCACTATTGTCAGAGTGGTCGTTGCCGATCAGGTACAGCTCGAGTGACAAGTTCCGTTATACTTGGTTGTAAACATAATTTATTCATCATCATTTTTGAGAAAAAATTATTACAGAACTTTCTTACGCTGTATTATTCGTAATAAGCATGACTACTTTGTCTATGATACCATTGGGTTTGTAATATAAGTAAAACTATAAGTCTGCGTGACTAATACATTCGCATTGACCGATAATTCTGTGAATATGATGTCAAGAAAACGGAGTCCCTAATTTTAAGAGACCTAGTGCCCTTGAACAACTTCTGCCATCCATTCCATTCTTGTAGCCGTTCCGTCTGCCTGCTTTTCTGAGGTCGCTCCTAAAGTTAGGCATTTTGAGGACGGCCGAATTGACCTCCCGTTGTCGTCTTTAAAAATGAAACAAAGCAATCATTATGGAGCAACAAAATCGTGTTCAAACCCGATGAGAGCAACAATAGTGCTTGCGGTGTCACCAGAACGAGACTGCGCTGCTTTTATAACTGAATCTTTAAATGAAAGGGTTGTAACGTTACTAATTTTACGACGAGATTTCTGTGCTTGTTTCTTTTCGTATTCCCCGTTAAACTCATCGCCGCAAAATAAACAATTTTTAAAAGAAAAATATGACTCACTTACACGTGCTCTAGTACGAGGCGGACCTTTTTGAGAGGTACTAGCTGATTCCTCTTCATGTTACCGTTTTGCTGCTGCAATTTTACTCTTATGAGTGCATTGTTTGCGACACTGTAAATGAATTGTCACTGAATTTTACGTTCTTCAAGTAATCAGTAAATTGCTCTCGCCTTGAATACTCGCGTCTTTGAGTTGCCGCAATCAACAGTAACACATTCACTTGAAAATAAAAGTTTAGTGTATATAAAACAGAATTGCGACATATTTTCAAACAACACAAACTTTAGGAGAGAATATTTGAAATAACTTCGTGTTTTCACTACGAAGAAAACAACTTTAGGTGCGACCTCAGAAAAACAGGCAGACAGAACGGCTACAAGAACAATGGAATGGATGGCAGAAGTTGTTCAAGGGCACTAGGTCTCTTAAAATTAGGGACTCTCCGTTTTCTTAACATCATATTCACAGAATTATCGGTCAATGCGAATGTATTAGTCACGCAGACTTATAGTTTTACTTATATTACAAACCCAATGATATCATAGACAAAGTAGTCATGCTTATTACGAATAATACAGCGTAAGAAAGTTCTGTAATAGTTTTTTCTCAAAAATGATGATGAATAAAATATGTTTACAACCAAGTATAACGGAACTTGTCACTCGAGCTGTACCTGATCGGCAACGACCACTCTGACAATAGTGCAACGACTGAAAAGAAGAAGAATAACCAATCAATCATTAAATTTGACTGGAATAGACTGTGGAATAGGTCTACCGGTGAAACATCATTAAAAAAGACACGCTAGGTACACTACCTCAATGGTGACGTGGAAACGTCTACAAATTATAGACAATACAGCGTAAGAAAATGTTGTAATGGTTTTTTTCTCAAAAATTGTTAGTGTTATGAAAAAAATCATAAAAACAATTTTTGTAGATAATTGCATGATCTACAATTTTTGTCTGTCATATTTTAACAACTAACTAACTGTTTCGCTGAAAAATTAAAAAAGCCATTTTTGTGAACTTTGACCTTGAATAAAAATTTTTGCAGACTTGGGATCGATGGGGACTTTTAACAATTTCATAAAAATGGTGTCCCTAAACATCTATACAAACTTTCAGCTTTCTGGGAATATTTGCAAGGGTCCAATGTCTAAATTGACCGGACTATTTCTGTTTTCGTGTTATAACTCGTGAAGGGTGGATTTGATTTAGTATATTTGAAATTTTTATATTACATTAGAAAAACTTAAATATGCTCTACAAATTAGCGATATGAGTACTGATTTTATTCTCTAAAATATCCAGGAGATTTTGAAGAACTGTGCAAAAACTAACCAGTTGGTACTCTGTCTCCATGAATTGCTACAGCTGATTGTTCCAACAACGAAAAGGGGAATGTTTAAGTTTGTTATTGTCCTCCTCCGTAGACTAATGGTTATAGTCTCGGCTCTTGAACTGAGAGATCACGGGTTCTAATCCCGGGGAGGGCTAATCATGTATGTCCACGAAACAGTGTGTGTTTACTTTGAAAATAAACCAGTGTACATCGAAGCCGACATAGCTAAGGCTTAAAAGAGAGAAAAAAAATTGTTTTGATAAGTTTATATAAGTTTTGTCTTCGTTGCTTGGTTGACTAAAGCTAATCCGTTTATGAAATGGCTACCATAGAGGAAGAAAAGAGTTTAGTGATTTGGAGTATATTGTATGAGACTTTTACTTCTTCCAAACAGGAACTGAATATGTCACGGTGTGGCCTCACGTCCTTGGAATGCCTGTACAAACAATCCTTCGCTGGAGGTGCTGGACCTGAGCTACAATCGCCTCCAGAGTATCCCAACCTACCTGGACAGACTGCCCAACCTCAACCGCCTGATCCTGGACGGCAACCAGATCCAGTTCCTTCACTACTTCCCGCATAGTTCCAACCTGCAACATCTCTTCCTTTCTAACAACAATCCGTCGTATATCAGCAACAACACCTTCCAGTCTTTCAGGGGTTGGTTTCAGGTTAGTTGCTTTTTACACCGATGAATGTTAAATAGTTTACGAGTAATATACCCTAAATACTATAATTAGTTTAATATACTTTTCTCAATTTTAAACAGGTTTTATTAACTATTAACAGTTACCCGCGGCTTCTTACGCAATTTTGCAGTTTTGCTCCTGTATGAGCAATCCTGGTTCAAGTGAATTATATTTCCGACCCCAATGTTGAGTTTGCTTTCTTCCCATGATCAAAAAAATTATGTTAAAAAGTGCATATTTATGGTCATTTTAATTTACTCAGGTCATAGTTATTTTTGTTTTAAAGTTGAGTTTGCCTTTCTTCCAATCAAGAATATATATATTATATATACACAGCTCTGAGAAGTCTACTTTTGTCAAATGACAACTTAGATGGGTTTTTTAACAGTCTTTAAATGTATAGTAAAAGTTAGAATACATGTTCTCATATCTGCACTGCTAGCAGTTACCCACTACTTTGCACGCAATTTAGTAGGCGTTGCACGTTATACGACCAATGCTGGTTTCTAGTAAACTATATTTTCCACGCTAATTTCGGGATTACCTTGACTATTAAACGGCGGCGTTAAATGTCATTTTTACTTTTTAAAATACTTAACTCGCAAAACAATATCAAAATAATAAACATTGTTTACATGGAACAGTTGATTACATTTAGCAAGATAATGCAATTAATAGTAAACAGCTTTAGAGACCAAAATGGGATTTTTCGCTGCTTTTAAAGACCATTTCGAAATAAGAATAGGCCTATATTCATCCCCAAAGTCTCCGTACGACTGGCCATGTAAATTTTCAGTACAATCGGTTTGTGTAGTTTACGAGTAAAAATCAAAGGCATTTATAATAGTAGTAGGCTCTACACATTAAGTAGTAGACTGCATTTGGTAAAAAAGAAAATAAATGCTTTCGTATTACAAATTATTACACGTGGTTTTTCAGTTGAGAGTCAACAACAACTCGTTGGAGGATGCCAGTTTGATTCATGTAAACCGATTTTTCGTACTGTATCTTGGCGGTAACCCCTGGCAGTGTAGCTGTTCTCTACTAGACATGATGTCTTCCGCAGTCGACTCAGACAGCGTGACGTGAGTATTTACAGAATATTCACCAATGTGTTAATGTTGCTTATAATCTGAGTTGCGTTTTTAGTTTCTCAACTCGCCTTTTTAATCGTACGGACGCTTTGATTCCTTTAGATTTGCGTATCTTTTGACGTTTTTTTTTATTTATGTATAAAAGGAGATGCCGATCCCCTTTCAAGCCTTATTCTGTCCGTCCTAATGGGCCACTGGCCTGTGCGAGGATCTTATCAAACGGAATAAGGGAAGAGTCAATACAGTACAAAGTCGATTGTGCTGATGAAAAGTGCTTCAGTCACAAGCAGGACCTGAACCTACGCTATCTCTAGCTCAGACCCAAAGTCCAATGTTTTTAGACCGCTCGGCCCCATCGGCACTCCCATACAATCTACCTATTGATTCATAGATATCTCCTCTTTTTGACGAGCAATGCTCTGTATCTATTTCACAATTTCTGTTTTCGTGTATTATTTGGAAATGATTCTAATTATTGGACTTTATTAAACTACATATAAAATTAATATATCTAACCACAGTACACTTTGTATAGATGAAATAAGGCCCACGTGGACCACAGAGACTTTGTTGTGGGAAAAAACCTCTTTCTTCTCCGAAGTGTTTTATTATAAAAATTATCACGTCGTTAAAAAATAAAAGTTCTCGTAACAAAGTTGTAAACCGGGTCTTAAAACTATAATAATATATATGTAATTGAAATGCTTTAATTCACAGACCTCTTGAATTTATATCAAGAAAACTTCTTAGTATACTTTATAATTAATATTTTTCTTATATCCCTAGACAAACAAGATTGAGCTATATCTGTTGCTTTGTTATTATTAAAGATGTGAGTTGTTTTCGTAAAAATTCCATCCTTCACGATGTACAACCTGAAAACAAATTAAGTCCTATCATTTTGAGGTTTTTGCTCTCAATAGTTAAGCAAAAGTATATCGAAGCTGCAAATTTGGTTTAATACTTCTCTAATATGTACTGACAAAATACCAAGTAAACAGCTTCATGCAATCTTTTGCAATATTCATATAACTGGCCACTGTCCTACTACTATTGTGTATATTATTTTGAAAGAGTGGCGTTATACCAGATTGTTCAAATAGAAGAATTGAAATGTGTTTGTTATAAAGTCGTCGGCACTAGAAACCTCTGGGCGCTAAACGTTATCTATCTAAAAAGTTAATCAAAGCAAAAATTTTGGATACAGTGATAGACGACGCGACTGAGGTTCCGAAAGCGTTTAACAGATTTTACGCGTCTGTTGTTTGCGACAGGACCATTTTCTCAGCTCGAAACCTTTACGCTTGGCACACGACGTCCAGTAACCTCATTGACATTGGCTCCTGTAGTCAAGGGAGAGCTCAAAAAATCATTTAACAGATATATGCTAAAACGTTTTATGACATTAATTTGATGCCTGTATGGCTAAAAAATACTTTAAGCATGTTATGAGACCACTATATGGTTCAACAAGCATTATTTCTTTAATTATATTATATTTTTATTACATATGTATTTATATTTTTTTATTTTTATTATTGGTTCATCTAGCATGAACCAGGTATGCGAACATTGCAAACAATTGCAAGAAGCTGAGTATTTGGTATTTTGTCAGTACATATTAGAGAGGTATTAAACCAAATTTGCAGCTTCGATATCCTTTTGCTTAACTATTGAGATAAAAAAACTCAAAATGATACTACTTTTCTCCTCCGGTCAATTTCGCCCAAAAATAGGGGTAACATTGCATTAATTCCCAGAAAGCTGAAAATTTACATAGATTTTAGGGACACCATTTTGTTATGAAATTGTGAAAAGTCCCCATCGATCCCATATCTGCAAACATTTTTGTATTCAAGGTCAAAGTTCACAAAAATTGTTTTTTTTTCAGCGAAACAGTTAGTTTTATGATAAAATATGACAGACAAAAATTGTAGACCATGCAATTATCTAAAAAAAATGCTCTTCATACGCTTTTTTTCATAACACTAACCATTTTTGAGAAAAAACCATTACAACATTTTCTTACGCTGTATTGTCTATAATTTGTAGACGTTTCCACGTCACCTTTGATGTAGTGTACCTAGCGTGTCTTTTTAATGTTGTTTCACCGGTAGACCTATTCCACAGTCTATTCCAGTCAAATTTTAAATGATTGATTGGTTATTCTTCTTCTTTTCAGTCGTTGCACCTATTTGTCAGAGTGGTCGTTGCCGATCAGGTACAGCTCGAGTGACAAGTTCCGTTATACTTGGTTGTAAACATAATTTTTTTCATCATCATTTTTGAGAAAAAAATTATTACAGAACTTTCTTACGCTGTATTATTCGTAATAAGCATGACTACTGTTGTCTATGATACCATTGGGTTTTGTAATATAAGTAAAATTATAAGTCTGCGTGACTAATACATTCGCATTGACCGATTATCTGTTGAATATGATGTCAAGAAAACGGAGTCCCTAATTTTAAGAGACCTAGTGCCCTTGAACAACTTCTGCCATCCATTCCATTCTTGTAGCCGTTCCGTCTGCCTGCTTTTCTGAGGTCGCTCCTAAAGTTAGGCATTTTGAGGACGGGCCGAATTGACCTCCTCGCCGTTGTCGTCTTTAAAAATGAAACAAAGCAATCATTATAGAGCAAAAAATCGTGTTTCAAACCCGATGAGAGCAACAATAGTGCTTGCGGTGTCACCAAAACGAGACTGCGCTGCTTTTATAACTGAAATCTTTAAATGAAAAGGGTTTTACGTTACTAATTTTACGACGAGATTTCTGTGCTTGTTTCTTTTTCGTATTCCCCGTTAAACTCATCGCCGCAAAATAAACAATTTTTAAAAGAAAAATATGACTCACTTACACGTTGCTCTAGTACGAGGCGGACCTTTTTGAGAGGTACTAGCTGATTCCTCTTCATGTTACCGTTTTGCTGCTGCAATTTTTACTCTTATGAGTGCATTTGTTTGCGACACTGTAAATGAATTGTCACTGAAATTTTACGTTCTTGCAAGTAATCAGTAAATTGCTCTCGCCTTGAATACTCGCGTCTTTGAATTGCCGCAATCAACAGTAACACATTCACTTGAAAATAAAAATTTTAGTGTATATAAAACAGAATTGCGACATATTTTAAGAACACAAACTTTAGGAGAGAATATTGAAATAACTTCTTGTTTTCACTACGAAGAAAACAACTTTAGGTGCGACCTCAGAAAAACAGGCAGACAGAACGGCTACAAGAACAATGGAATGGATGGCAGAAGTTGTTTCAAGGGCACTAGGTCTCTTTAAAATTAGGGACTCGTTTTTCTTAACATCATATTCACAAGAATTATCGGTTTAATGCGAATGTATTAGTCCACGCAACTTATAGTTTTACTTATATTACAAACCCTATGATATCATAGACAAAGTAGTCATGCTTATTACGAATAATACAGCGTAAAGAAAGTTCTGTAATAGTTTTTTTCTCAAAAATGATGATGAATAAAATATGTTTACAACCAAGTATAACGAACTTGTCACTCGACTGTACCTGATCGGCAACGACCATTCTGACAATAGTGCAACGACTGAAAAGAAGAAGAGAATAAACCAATCAATCATTAAATTTGACTGGAATAGACTGTGGAATAGGTCTACCGGTGAAACATCATTAAAAAAGACACGGTAGGTACACTACCCTCAATGTGACGTGGAAACGTCTACAAATTATAGACAATACAGCGTAAGAAAATGTTGTAATGGTTTTTTTCTCAAAAAAATTGTTAGTGTTATGAAAAAAATCATAAAAACAATTTTTGTAGATAATTGCATGATCTACAATTTTTGTCTGTCATATTTTTAACAACTAACTAACTGTTTTCGCTGAAAAATTGAAAAAAGCCATTTTTGTGAACTTTGACCTTGAATAAAAATTTTTTGCAGACTTGGGATCGATGGGGACTTTTAACAATTTCATAAAAATGGTGTCCCTAACATCTATACAAACTTTCAGCTTTCTGGAATATTTGCAAGGTCAATGTCTAAATTGACCGGAATATTTCTGTTTTCGTGTTATAACACCTCGTGAAGGGTGGATTTGATTTTATATATTTGAATTTTTAATTACATTAGAAAAACTTAAATATGCTCTACAAATTACGCGATATGAGTACTGATTTTATTCTCTAAATATCCAGGAGATTTTGAAGAACTGTGCAAAACTAACCATTGGTACTCTGTCCTCCATGAATTGCTACAGCTGATTGTTCCAACAATGAAAAGGGAATGTTTAAGTTTGTTATTGTCCTCCTCCGTAGTCTAATGGTTATAGTCTCGGCTCTTGAACTGAGAGATCACGGTTCTAATCCCGGGGAGGGCTAATCATGTATATCCACGAAACAGTGTGTGTTTACTTTGAAAATAAACCAGTGTACATCGAAGCCGACATAGCTAAGGCTTAAAAGAGAGAAAAAAAATTGTTTTTGATAAGTTTATAAGTTTTGTCTTCGTTGCTTGGTTGACTAAAGCTAATCCGTTTATGAAATGGCTACCATAGAGGAAGAAAAGAGTTTAGTGATTTGGAGTATAATTGTATGAGACTTTTTACTTCTTCCAACCGGAACTGAATATGTCACGGTGTGGCCTCACGTCATTGGAATGCCTGTACAATCCTTCGCTGGAGGTGCTGGACCTGAGCTACAATCGCCTCCAGAGTATCCCAACCTACCTGGATAGACTGCCCAACCTCAACCGCCTGATCCTGGACGGCAACCAGATCCAGTTTCCTTCACTACTTCCCGCATAGTTTCCAACCTGCAACATCTCTAACCTTTCTAACAACAATCTGTCGTATATCAGCAACAACACCTTCCAGTCTTTCAGGGGTTGGTTTCAGGTTAGTTGCTTTTACAACCGATGAATGTTAAATAGTTTACGAGTAATATATCCTAAAATACTATAAATTAGTTTTAATATACTTTCTCAATTTTAAACAGGTTTTATTAACTATTAAACATTTACCCCGCGGCTTCTTACGCAATTTTGCAGGTTTTGCTCCTGTATGAGCAATCCTGGTTCAAGTGAATTATATTTCCGACCCCAATGTTAGTTTGGCTTTCTTCCCATGATCAAAAAAATTATGTTAAAAAGTGTATATTTATGGTCATTTTAATTTACTCAGGTCATAGTTATTTTTGTTTTAAAGTTGAGTTTGCCTTCTTCCAATCAAGAATATATAACTTATTATATATACACAGCTCTGAGAAGTCTACTTTTGTCAAATGACAACTTAGATGGGTTTTTAACAGTCTTTAAATGTATAGTAAAAAGTTAGAATACATGTTCTTATATCTGCACTGCTAGCATTACCCACTACTTTGCACGCAATTTAGTAGGCGTTGCACGTTTACGACCAATGCTGGTTCTAGTAAACTATATTTTCCACGCTAATTATGGGATTACCTTGACTATTAAACGGCGTTAAATGTCATTTTTTACTTTTTAAAATACTTACTCGCAAACAAATATCAAAATAATAAACATTGTTTACATGGAACAGTTGATTACATTTAGCAAGATAATGCAATTAATAGTAAAACAGCTTTAGAGACCAAAATGGGATTTTTCGCTGCTTTAAAGACCATTTCGAAATAAGAATAGGCCCTATATTCGTCCCCAAAGTCCGTACGACTGGCCATGTAAATTTTCAGTACAATCGTTGTGTAGTTTACGAGTAAAATCAAAGGCATTTATAATAGTAGTAGGCTCTACACATTAAGTAGTAGACTGCATTTGGTAAAAAGAAAATAAATGCTTTTCGTATTACAAATTATTACACGTGGTTTTCAGTTGAGAGTCAACAACAACTCGTTGGAGGATGCCAGTTTGATTCATGTAAACCGATTTTTCGTACTGTATCTTGGCGGTAACACCCCTGGCAGTGTAGCTGTTCTCTACTAGACATGATGTCTTCCGCAGTCGACTCAGACAGCGTGACGTGAGTATTTACAGAATATTCACCAATGTGTTAATGTTGCTTATAATCTGAGTTGCGTTTTTAGTTTCTCAACTCGCCTTTTTAATCGTACGGACGCTTTGATTCCTTTAGATTTGCGTATCTTTTGACGTTTTTTTTATTTATGTATAAAAGGAGATGCCGATCCCCTTTCAAAGCCTTATTCTGTATCCGTCCTAATGGCCACTGGCCTGTCGAGGATCTTATCAAACGAATAAGGGAAGAGTCAATACAGTACAAATCGATTGTGCTGATGTGAAAAGTGCTTCAGTCACAACAGGACCTGAACCTACCTACGCTATCTCTAGCTCAGACCCAAAGTCCAATGTTTTAGACCGCTCGGCCATCGGCACTCCCCCATACAATCTACCTATTATTCATAGATATTCTCCTCTTTTTGACGAGCAATGCTCTGTATCTATTTCACAATTTCTGTTTTCGTGTATTATTTGGAAATGATTCTAATTATTGGACTTTATTAAACTACATATAAAATTAATATATCTAACCACAGTACACTTTGTATAAGATGAAATAAGGCCCACGTGGACCACAGAGACTTTGTTGTGGGAAAAAACCTCTTTCTTCTCCGAAGTGTTTTATTATAAAAATTATCACGTCGTTAAAAAATAAAAGTTCTCGTAACAAAGTTGTAAACCGGGTCTTAAAACTATAATAATATATATGTAATTGAAATTCTTTAATTCACAGACCTCTTGAATTTATATCAAGAAAACTTCTTAGTATACTTTATAATTAATATTTTTCTTATATCCCTAGACAAACAAGATTGAGCTATATCTGTTGCTTTGTTATTATTAAAGATGTGAGTTGTTTTCGTAAAAATTCCATCCTTCACGATGTACAACCTGAAAACAAATTAAGTCCTATCATTTTGAGGTTTTTGCTCTCAATAGTTAAGCAAAAGTATATCGAAGCTGCAAATTTGGTTTAATACTTCTCTAATATGTACTGACAAAATACCAAGTAAACAGCTTCATGCAATCTTTTGCAATTTTCATATAACTGGCCACTGTCCTACTACTATTGTGTATATTATTTTGAAAGAGTGGCGTTATACCAGATTGTACAAATAGAAGAATTGAAATGTGTTTGTTATAAAGTCGTCGGCACTAGAAACCTCTGGGCGCTAAACGTTATCTATCTAAAAAGTTAATCAAAGCAAAAATTTTGGATACAGTGATAGACGACGCGACTGAGGTTCCGAAAGCGTTTAACAGATTTTACGCGTCTGTTGTTTGCGACAGGACCATTTTCTCAGCTCGAAACCTTTACGCTTGGCACACGACGTCCAGTAACCTCATTGACATTGGCTCCTGTAGTCAAGGGAGAGCTCAAAAAATCATTTAACAGATATATGCTAAAACGTTTTATGACATTAATTTGATGCCTGTATGGCTAAAAAATACTTTAAGCATGTTATGAGACCACTATATGGTTCAACAAGCATTATTTCTTTAATTATATTATATTTTTATTACATATGTATTTATATTTTTTTATTTTTATTATTGGTTCATCTAGCATGAACCAGGTATGCGAACATTGCAAACAATTGCAAGAAGCTGAGTATTTGGTATTTTGTCAGTACATATTAGAGAGGTATTAAACCAAATTTGCAGCTTCGATATCCTTTTGCTTAACTATTGAGATAAAAAAACTCAAAATGATACTACTTTTCTCCTCCGGTCAATTTCGCCCAAAAATAGGGGTAACATTGCATTAATTCCCAGAAAGCTGAAAATTTACATAGATTTTAGGGACACCATTGTTATGAAATTGTGAAAAGTCCCCATCGATCCCATATCTGCAAACATTTTTATTCAAGGTCAAAGTTCACAAAAATTGTTTTTTTTTTTTTTTTTTTTTTTCAGCGAAACAGTTAGTTTTATGATAAAATATGACAGACAAAAATTGTAGACCATGCAATTATCTAAAAAAAATGCTCTTACGCTTTTTTTCATAACACTAACCATTTTTGAGAAAAAACCATTACAACATTTTCTTACGCTGTATTGTCTATAATTTGTAGATGTTTCCACGTCACCTTTGATGTAGTGTACCTAGCGTGTCTTTTTTAATGTTGTTTCACCGGTAGACCTATTCCACAGTCTATTCCAGTCAAATTTAATGATTGATTGGTTATTCTTCTTCTTTTCAGTCGTTGCACTATTGTCAGAGTGGTCGTTGCCGATCAGGTACAGCTCGAGTGACAAGTTCCGTTATATACTTGGTTGTAAACATATTTTATTCATCATCATTTTTGAGAAAAAAACTATTACAGAACTTTCTTACGCTGTATTATTCGTAATAAGCATGACTACTTTGTCTATGATATCATTGGGTTTGTAATATAAGTAAAACTATAAGTCTGCGTGACTAATACATTCGCATTGACCGATAATTCTGTGAATATGATGTTAAGAAAACGGAGTCCCTAATTTTAAGAGACCTAGTGCCCTTGAACAACTTCTGCCATACTTCTCGCTTATCCTCTGACTATTTATTTCTTTCAGCTGTCATCTTACTATATAAAGTGTACAAGACAATCAAAATCGTTGATAGTATTTCTGTCTCATCATATACTTGTGAACAGATATGATTTTCAAGGCGTTGCCTTGCCTTGCATCATAAGACGTATTGTTATTATGACTTTTTCATCACTGGAGAATGTGCTGTTAGTTTTACTATTATTGTCTAAGTAAATAACTCATTCACGGTGAAACGGTAACGACTCAATTAGTGAGTAACTCTTTACAATCGTATGAAACCAACAAATTCAAAAATTCTTTAAACAATATCATAATAAATAAATATAAACTTAATATTATAAAGTACAATTAACATAAACAACAATACGTAAAACAATAATACTACTTCATGGATAATTGTAATAGAGCGGGCCTATACGCAGCTCCACCATCATTAAAAATAAAATCAATTTTGTTATCTGAGCGATTGAATTCTCTTATGAAGAAATTTGGTTTAAAACATCTGTATAGTTATGGTTAAAAGATGAACTCGTTTAAAGCTATCAGGTGTCTCATTTATGGACGTCCGACGATCTATTGATAAGTAATCTTTTTTTAAAGGAGAGGCCGATTTTCTGTTTGTTTTCATGGGCCACTGGCCTGTGCGAGGATCTTATCAAACAGAATAAGGGGGAGAGTCGATACAGTACAAGGTCAATGGTACTGATAAAAAGTGCAATGGTCACAGGCAGGATTTTAACCTGCGTTATCTCTAACTCAGACCCAAAGTCCAACGACTTAGACCGCTGGGCCATCGGCACTCCCATTCTAGTAGTAGTAGTTATTTGTACTATTACTTTAATTTTAGTGTTATAAATTTGAGACGGTATGTAGTAATAGGATTATTTAAGGCGGATATCTAAGATTTGCAGGTTTTTATGGGTCTTTTGAAATTGTTTTCACTTTAAATATTATGGGCGCCTTAACGGCTGAACTATATGACTTAGTTTCAATGTAATATCGGTAACTCTTATGAAATGAAGTAATGGGCAAAAAACATATGTTTTGTGTCTAATTGTTAACTCCAAAGCTCTCTCGGATATAAATATTAAGTTCAGATAATACAGATTAATCAATTAATGGATAGGGACAAAGTTGAGTTTTAATACTAAACATTTTGAAAAATAACCGTAGCTTGCTACAAGAAAGAAATGAGTATTCATATTTATATTTGTCAATACATTTATTTAATTACTTTACTTAAAATCAACATTTTAGGTTACTTTAGGTTTAAAATATACTAAAGGAGTTGTTCAAAAATGAAGAGAAATGGAACATGTTCTATGTTTCGTGTTTTAATCTCGTGGAGTATTTTGTTATATAGAAAAGAAACCAGTAGGCTATTAATATAATTCTATTGGTATTCTGAGCTGTCAAAGTATGATAAATTTGGATTTTTATGTAAGAGAATCAAATAATAGAGATGTAAAACTCAGTACATTCTTCAAGTTTTGATTATTTATAGTTTAATATTTGAGATATGAAGCATGGGCAATTTATAGTCTATTAATTAGTTATTTATACACTATAAGAGTATGCGATTTTCCCTAATGAAATTCATCTGCAATAAAAATTTTAGTTTTAGTATCTTTGCAGTGGTGTTTAATTAAACGAATTAAACGTTTAGAAATTATATTCTATTTTGGTGATGACTCTTACTTGCCCCATTTGAGACAACTATTTAAAAAAACGATCTAAACTTAAGCATAACTACTCTTTTGTAAACTACCAAATACTGTACTATCTTCTCGCCCGAAATAAATAAGTTCTCTATCCTGAATGAACTATTTACCGTCAAATTAAACTGGATTATTATCCTTATTACCTGAACATAACCCTGTTTTCCTTTCTGGTTTGAAAATATATAATTGACTACTTCTACTTCAGCTCAGTAGAATCCTGACAATCCAAATCAATTGAATATTTTGGCAAACATTTTAGGTTTTTGTTCGTTATATGTTTCTAAATTCATAGTTATTATTAATCATTTCTGAAATGTGTTTTCCCATCCCTCTTGACTAAGAAACCCTTAAGAGGTATCTTCTACGCCAATGGTATCTTAAAATGTATGTACCAAATGTCTTAAAGAGCCGACTGTACTGACAGATGACTTAGACGTGAAACGGACCGTGATTGCGCAGTGGGCAAATTTCGCTCCGCGCATGCGCAACCCACTCATCCGATCAGCGCAGTACAGTCAGTTCTGTGTGCTCTACGAGTAAAGTGCCTAATAGCGTGGCAAAAGACATAAATATCAGTGCTTAAAATTGACTCCACAAGTGCTTCTATTTCTAAAACTGTCAAAATACTGACGAAGTAATATGGTGAAACAGTTCCCTGGAGTTTTATGTTAGCAAAGTAAAATGAAAGCCTAGATCGATATCTGCAATAGTGTTGGTAGTGTAGTGACTACACCTGCCGTCCCTCTCCTCTTATCAACATTTCCGCTCCATGTGAGAACTTTTTCACGTCTAAATAATCAATAATGTACTTGAGGCAATACTTTGGTCCCATTAAACAATTAAACACTTCAAGCACTTATACAACCTTAATTTTAGTATTAGAAATATGGGACAAGTCTTGCTTTATAGATATGGTTAACTCGCATCCAAAAACGTTTTAATTTTTGAAATATTTATATTGGTTAATTGTACTCATTTAAAAATTCTAATTTTTGTTCATAATCATTTTAATATTTATGAAATGTGAAATTTACAAAAAATCTAAATAGTGTTTGGATGGTATTAATTAAATCTTTGAAATATTTCACAATTCGTTGGCCAAAATATGAGGAAATAATTTTTTTTGCAGTTTGCCATCGTTCTCACTGTGTAAACCTGAAGGTCGTTTTACTGCATCTGGCTCTCAAGATCGTACAATTGATATGCATTTGTGACTTAAGGAAATTTTATGTTTGATTAAATATTACTTTAGAAAATTTTCGTTGTTCTCTTAGGGTATAAAGGTTAAAAATGTGCACCTGTTGCAAAAAAGACCTTTTATTTGCTTCGTGAGTTATAGGATTTTCTCGATGGGTAATGTTGAGAATAGGGGACGCCTCCTGTTGAGATCCATGATGAAAATTTTAGGGCATTAATCTCAGACCTGTCCCCTCAGAAAAAGGGGACGCCAGTTCTAAACCAGCCTCTCCAGTAAAAGTATACTGGCGTTGGCACGTCCTTTATGTCTAGTATGGCAAGAACTTTTGACTGTCAGGAAACACCACAAGTTCCAATAGCCGTCTAATATAGTAGACAACCATTATCAAACTACCCTTGCACCCCAGAATCTCAACGTTTGTGGTTAGTACCATATGCCCTCCTGGACACCCATAAGGTTACCAAGATTAAGGTAACACATCAGTTTTTCTGTGCCGAATGTGGTTTCAACTGGTAAGTATAAACAAACCAGAAATGAACGCTCCTGAGTTATTTACTAAACTAATTATGTTATAAATATAACATATCCTCCACATAATTATCTTCAGTCCTTTTAATTGGCCTTTTTTTCAAAATTTCCTAAATTTCGTATTCTAAATTATTGTGACAGGTCAAAAAATTGTTCTGTATTCACTGACGTTATAATAGTGTCGAATTTACTCAAAAAATACTTTTAAACTATTTTAAAACTTTTATTGCAGCACCTCAACGAACTTTGTTCAAATCAGTTTGACCTTCTCCAGATTCGAACCCGGGACCTATGTTAGAGATCCGCAACTTTACTCATTACGTTGCAATGGTGAATGTCAAAATTACTTGTTGTAATAAAATTGACTTGTTGTGTGGTTACCTGAATGAACCGTAGTGTGGTGTAATTAAAGTATATTGCACAAGTTCTTTTTCCTGTTATTTTTCAGCGTCAACACTCGAGTCAAGTGATAGTGCAGGTGAGTGTTGTGAAATTTCCACTAATCGATGATTGTGACTCACTTTATCTGGGATGATAACACAATCTACAAGCGGATAGCTGATAATATTCACTTTACACCATCAGTAAAGCCATACCTTTAACGCTGCAATGGCGTATTTTATTTTGGTGAGTATTTTATAATCTTTATAGTCATCTTTATTTTAGAAAAAAACAAGATCACTGATCGTACTTATCAAAAATAAAATAACAGAATACCTTGTAATATGTATCTCGTAAATTGTTTTGGTCACGGGATAGAGTTCACAGATAGTTAAGTAATAGCCATAAATGCAAGAATAAAATAGAGAGAACATGCAAATCAGTAATTATTGACGTTATTACATATTATAAAGGATTTTAACATGGGATTTCATCGATCAGCTGGCGGAGGGAGTTCTCATGCTCATAATTCGAGTGGATGATAAAAACTTGTTAGCTTTGAATCTTTTCAAGGACAGTTTCAGTTTTCATAAAATTTATCTTGACTCATTATCACAAGTCTTCTTCAAATTTAAAACTTTATTTTTTATTTTCATATTTATTTTTGGTTAAATAACTAGATCTTTTTCATTATATTTTGCATGTGTTGTAACATATTATGTTACGAAACCAATCCAATACCTGTGTTGTATTTTTTTAATGCATAATCTGGTTAAAATTCAATTTAATTTAATTTTTGATTGGCCTAATATTTAATCAATCTCTCTTGCTAAGATATGTTTTACACGTACAGGAAACGTTAAAATTAAAAATCCAGAGGTAGCTATACTTAAGGTATAAGAAATATTGATATTACGTGTTTTATAACTTATGGTTGTAATAATAGACGTCGCTATAGTAGTTTAAATCCTGCCAAAGAAATTGTAGACTCATATTTATTTCTTTAATTGGCCTATTAACATAATTAAAGTTTTGTTATTGTATCAATAGATTTAGTGTTATAATGAGATTGAATATCACATGGGAAAAAGTAATTTGATTTATTTTTCTTCAATATTTTCAATTAAATCAAGAAAGTAAAAAGGATTGCTGAGAAAGAACTTCGCTCATTTAAGTAGATTATTTTTGTTGAAGATGGTGAGCCAAATTCATCTTCGTGTCAATGGTTGATATTTACCAGTTATATTGATTAATGTAAACAACTTAATTTGCTCAAAGCAATCGAAAAATTCTAAATGTATTAAACTCTACAGGTACATACATGTCCAAAGTTATAAATGATAGAGTATTTTTCTTTTAGTGGTGGAGTACGCGGATCATTCCGTTCTACTAGCCAGATAAGATAACTCAAGTGTTGCCACCAAGATAAGATAAATAGTGAAAAAACATGTGGTATCTTAATTCAGTTTACCTTCAATAAATTTTATATATTTTGAATTAAAACAAAGTTGTAAAACCATTAAACAGATAACAGATGGAAATTTTTTTTTAAATGAATTGTAAGTTTATTGCTATGTCACTTGTATTCTTGTATCTATTTAAATTGTTGGTACTGAATTAAGAAAATAGTAAGGTTTTACTATAATAATTACCGTACGTTATTAGGCAAGTTAGTTCAATCTCTTTCTATAGATTCTTCGTTGGCTGGAAATCATCTACTTCATAGAATTGAACTCACATGTTCAGTATTTCACTGAAATGAATATGAAAACAAATCAGTCAAAAACAATTGTAGTAAATTTCGGCCTTCGTCAGTATGATCGAGTGGTGCGTCCTGCTGTATTTATGGATGACGACCTTTTTGGAGAATATATTTCCACAACGTTTTTGGACCCTGGAAGAAGGACTGACCTGGAGCGATCACGTTGACAGGGTCTGTGCTAGAGTTACCCCAGTTATCTATGCTCTACGCAATCTAGCAAAATATTTGTTTCCCATAAGTTTTAAGAATAGCCAATTATGGCATAATCCATTCTCATTTTGCGTATGGAATAACACTTTGGGGAAGTTGTGCAAAAAACAAAATGGGCCGCATCTTTAGACTCCAAAAAAGGCTGTCAGAATCATTGGAAAATTTGAATTACAGAGAGTCGTGTATGAAATCTTTCAGAGAGTTTAGATTGCTGACTTTGCCCTGCTTCTATATTTTTGAGATGATCATGTACTGCAGATGAACGTGCGCCTTGATTCGTGGCATCAATACAAACTAGAGACAGGGACAACTTTCGAACTCATCAACACAGACTGAAATTAACACAACATCTACCGCAAGAAGTTGGTGTCAGATTAATCAACGCTTCCTGAAGAAATAAAAATTTCCAATAATCAAAATCAATCTAAAACGCGTCTCAAACTCCTTTTGGTGTAAAAAATGTTATACTCTGTTGATGAATTCATAATAAGCCGCTGGAATATTTGAGAGTACTGAATTTTTGACGTCAATGCGATTGTGTCTTGAATGATTGTATGAATTGTGAGTATGAAGGTGTGTGAATGTGCAGATGAAACCGGGTAAATTGACTTAAACTATTGACGATTGCGAAACTATGTAAAAGTTCTTCAAAGAATGCAATAAAGAGATTATTATTATTGATTTTTAAGTCGTAATTAAATCACTGCGAAAAGTTATCAACCAAATAAAATCAAAGTATCGATGGATAAGGAACCGATACTTAACAAGATTGTGTATGGAAATAATTATTTTTGTAAATTTTAGTTCAATATCTATATTAATCACTCTTTTTTGACAAAAGTTTACCCGTTGCAGATTGCAATCCTGCTGACACTCAGCTACGAAGGATTGGCTGTTGACATCCAGTGTCCAGAGGAAGGCTGCGGCAACCTGACCATCTACCTGGGTCCTAAATGGGGGTCTAAGGTCATCGTCCTCTCTCACCACGAGGGGCAACCAAGAGCCTGTGAGACAAAACATTACGTCATCAGGAGTAGAAAATAACTTTAAAATTCAGCCCCAACCGATCTTTATGAATTATTCATTCAATACTACAAACACCACTGCCGAATCCAAAGTGCCAGATATTTATAGGTTGAGTGGGAGGTTTAGTAATCCCAGTTACTGGAGGCCCGTCACCACCACAACCACCACTACCTCCACTGCCGCACCTATCTACAAGTGGCACCAAAGGTTTGGAAACCCCACACCTCCGTATTGGGTTCGTAGGTTGCCCACCACAACTTCCAAACCGATAACGGTATCGCAATATGACCTAGGAGACTGGAGCATTCTGAACCTGACCTATATGAGGCTCACAGGTAATCAAAGGGGTTTTCTACTTTTATGAATTATTGAATAATGAATATCAGCTATTATATTTTATTAGACCAGCTATTGACCTCAGCGGTCGCGACCTTTCATTTTCTAACTATGCCACTAATGCTATTCAGTGAGCTATTGGCATTCTGAAAGGTCTATAACGATTCAGTAATTTGTTGCGTGTGCTTATGCGATCTCTTGTTCTTACACAGTTCTATTATTGATGCCCTGGGTATCAATAAATAATCAAGAACAAAGTAATTCCACTGTATCTTTCTAGATTATGAAAATTATTTTGTATATTTTATTTCAATTACAATATTAATCACGAGAGTAATTGAAATTGAGTTTTTGTGTAATCCAGAAATAGTCTGAGAAACGCTCCTAAATAAGAGCCATGTTTTTGTTGGAATAATTATTGTTTGTTTATTTAAAATAGGAAGCAATAAGAATAATTAATAAGTTAGAACTATGCTAATCATGTTGAAATACTTAAAGGTACTAACTCTATCTATTATTTTAATATTAATTTTGAAGGTAAATACAAAGCAGGAAGAGTATTTATAATTATAATATTAGATTTTTATAAGTTCCAAGACTTCAAAAACAGAAGAAATATATTTAAACATCTTCCACTTCAAAATGGGGTCAGATTGTTCAACATTTTACTTGACGGATATATTATCCTAGAAACAATTACACATTTTTAAAGAGTATAAATGTAAGGATTAATCAAATTCCTAAACCTTAACAACATAAAATAAATGCATTTGAACAATTCACACCATAAACTGGTCAGATATTCAATATTGTTCCTAACGAATATATTAACCTAGAAACAACTAAACATAAAAAAAATACTTTTAATGCAATGTTTAATCAAATTTGCAAATCTCACATAGAGTAAATGTATTTGAACATATTGAACTACAAACTGGGGCCAATTATTCAATATTTTAACAGGTGATTGTAAACCTAAAAACTCGTTACAAACATACGTCTGGAAATGCTTTGTTAGCGAGATAAGGCTCGCGAAAGATTTCGCCCAAATTTACACCCTGAGGATTAAATGAAACCGGACTGAAACCATTATCGTTTAAAATAAGTGTTGGCTTGAAAAATGAATAAAATAGGTCCTAGAACTGTAAGTCCTTTAGTTTGTAAAATAACTTGTTTAAAAATTAACAATGAACTGTTAAAATGTTTTACTTTCTCCAGGACCACCCTGTATAACCTAGAAAACTATACAAAAACTTATTATTTAAAACAGCAGTGGAATACATTTTCGAAAAAATTTCATATCCACTTATAAGTCATACACATCAAAGTAGTTTTAAAATAACGTCTCAAAGAAAAATCACTCATTACCTATACAAATTAACCAATAAAGCTTTACCAAGTCTTTTATAATCTATTATTCTCCAGTATAATCGTAAAATGAATAAATCTAAATTATTGTTAGTACAAAATTCATTATAAAACAACGTTGCCATATTTTTAATTAAATGATTTTATCGCACTGGAAGCTGCCTAAAAAACAATGTTTTTATTTTATTTTTCAATCACATAGCCAGAATCCCGCTAAATAAATGAAGAGCTTGATTTAAACTGTTTTTGAACTTCAATAAATACTTGTTTGCCCTGCACTTTGTTGGTATTGAAGTTCCCGAGTTGTGTTCGGACCGAGAATTTTAATGACGATGCAACAATTGGAAGCTGAAAACTCGGTGTGCGGTGTGAATATAGAAGTTGAATCTATTCCTGTTACAGTGCCATTTAGTTTTATTTTCTGTAATTTAAATTATGTTGTGTACATTTTGTATATACCTATTATCTCAGAAAATAGCAATAATAATATAATGCGATGTTTACCACGTTATGTGGATGTGATTTTTAAGACACTTTAGATTAAAACTATTTTACAAGATTGTATGAGTTGAACTATTATGTAGTTTTCTAATAATTTTTTAATTGTTGGTTATTTTTAAATTTGTGATTAATTTGCATTAAACTGCTAGTGTAGGGGCGAAATTTGCGTTATAAAAATGTGACAAAAATTCGATGCTGAAATCATTAACGCTTTCTCAGATAATTTATATGAGATAAAAGGATTTTTGGGAAACGTTTAGAAAAAAACCACGTTAGAGACATTAAAAAAGAATATCTCTCATCATTGTTTAAACATTCCAGGATCATTTTCCTGCCCTTTATTAAATTTTTCATCCTTGACGTTTTCTTTCAACATTTTGGTATGCTTTATAGCTTCTTTAGTTTGTACATAAATATTTTTGTTAGATTCATTGACATGTAGTCGGTCAACGTTGTATAGCGTTTCCAAGCAGTTCCAAGTTTTACTCCTAACATCCTAAGAACTGCCCTTTCTTTATCCCCATAATGTTGACAGTGTATAGTTGATAATATAAATGACGCTTAAATACGGTAATTTAAACACTAGTTTTAACAGATCTGGGAAAACCAATAACATTTGGTAGAGCCACAATTGTTACTAGACAGGAATGCAGGACATGTTTATAAGTAGATTTATATATACCACTCACATACTATATACGATATACAGTGTGAGGTAAAAGTATGAATACACTCTGTTTAGTTTTTTATAGATAAAGATGGAGGGATGGAACTCACGACACCTTTACAGGAAATATAAAAGTGGACTTTTTAGTAAATATTTCAACTTTGTCCATTTCCCCAAAACTGGATTTTTTGAGGTGGGGAGCGGCTCAAAATTTTTAAATTAGACACCCATTAAGTGACATCTTATGTGAAAGGTTTTTATAAAAGAAGAAGAATAGTGGAAACTAGAGCTTTCTATCTCAACTCAGTACAAAATGGCAGCTCAAAGATGGAGTCCTTATCCACCAAAAACTAAACTGAGTGTATCCATACTTTTAACTCACACTGTATATTTATACCATGTTCAGTAGGCAGAAGTTAGAATGCAGTTAAGTTAACTCTTTTTTGTGTTTGCAATTGTATTGAATTACAGATAAAAACACTCGTAAAATACATAAAAAACTTCTATAAAAATTGAAATAGTGACGTCATAGATAGGGAATAAACGTCCAGATATGATGGGCCGTGGTAGGTTCACAGACCATTGCTTAATTATTCATGAGAGTCTAACACTTGGGGTATTTGATGGATTACTTGGCACCACAAGCTTTGCACCTGGCTTTCTAGTCTTATATTTTTATCTAATCGATATTATATCTCATTTAAAATTATTTTTACGTAAACAATTGATTATTTGCTACAAATAAATCAAATATATCAGAATTCTCAAAATTGTGCATGTCCTTGTTCTATTAGTGCGTGTATTTTAACTTACCGTAATCCTGGGGATGCTCTCTTGAAGAAGTGCATATGGTCTTACAGAAAATCTGGTACAAGAATAGAAAAATTAAATTTACAGCTTTGATATTTTAAATTCCTCCCCCTCCCACCAAAATATATATGTCTTATTCAGACTTTAATATTTTAATTCATGGTAAATCAGCAATCGTTTTTATAGGGAAGTACAAGTCTAGAATTAATGTCAACGTCAAGCCAATTTATACTCCTCTAATGTATTGGAATAAACTTCAACATAAACAAACCATTTTCGTTATTCTCTACTTTATGTGTATTGGGTTATATGATGTGGAAAATACCCCCAGAATCCTGGCGGAGGAGATCTCATGGTGGCTTTAATACCGTTCTAGATTATGCTTCTTCTACCTAAGCGGTAGTTCTTTTTTTAATTTCAGAGTAAAAAAACCTTAAGATAATTTTCCTGGAGACAGAGAATGGAGTTTTAAGCAATTGTATAACCAGAGCTTTTATTAAGGATGTGGTATTATCCGGGGGCCATTAATTTTGAAAGCGTTTTTCTTACTGGGGACCTAAAAAGTTACACTATTAGAATGAAGAGACTTTATTTGACTTACTGTGAAATTACAAGTTATTATGACGATCGGTTCTTGCTCTTTGCTTCCCAAAAAGTAGGAATGTCGGCGTTTGAATTTTTTTTGTTCGGGAGGCAAAATCAAGACCCGAATTAAATTAAATCCCCCCCCCCCGAATTTAATTTCAATCTTCATAATGACATGTAATTTTCACTGTAAGTCAAATAAAGTGTATTCTGTCTAATAATGCAGTTGCTTATGTGCCCGGTAAGAAAAACCGTTCCAATATTTGTTGCCTCCAAAAATACCAAAGTACTGATAAGAGCTATAGTTATAAAATTTCCAACTCCTAAATGCCTATAATGTTTCTTGGTGGTAAAACACTCTTTAATGCTTCATCTCCAGGAATGTTATCTTGAGGTACTTTAAATATGAAATAAAAAAACCCGTTTGTACCATCTAAACAAAGCACTGCTCAAGTACTCTCAATGACGTTTTCAAGTATTTCTTTTTGATTGATAATGAATAAGTACGAAACTTCACAAATACGATTTAGTTTCTTGAGGTTTTTTTTTCACAAATCGGCTTTCTACCATTTTCAAGACAGATTTCAGGTTTTAAATTGAAGGCATTCTTATTTACAGGAGAAGGAGTGAAGGTTCTGCTCTCAGGGTTGGGTGACAAGGACAGGATTAAGCTTCAATACCTGGAGCTGAGTCACAACAATATCACAGAGCTCTCAATATTCACGTTTCCGATGGAGTCGGAACGGTACCTCAGTGAGCTCAACTTGGACCACAACCCCATTCGGCACTTCATACAAGACACGACTTTCGAGGTCTCTCGCCTGCGATCGCTCAAGGTCAATGTTTGCAACACTTGTTCAGATTTAATTTGTACTCTCGTACTCTTTAAAAACTTTCGATATGCGAAAAGAGGGTCTTTCAGTACATAACGATACAAATTACTATTGTTAAAAAAAACGGTTCATTCAATAAGTACAAAACTTTGGTTACCTTTCAACATAGTCGCTAGCAATGAAATATTATGTTTACAAAATATAATTGAACAGCTGATCAGATGTCCTCGTTACGTTACCAACTTTATGTCCTGACAGTTTCGTGTGGATCAATTCAGACGTTTTTGAGCAGAAATAGTTTTGTCTAGTTTTTATTAAATGACCCTAGTATATTCTTATATTTCTGAGTAGAGAAATTGAAAAAATATCTCCATCTTGGCAGATTTTAAAGATAATACTCTTCAGTCGGTAATACCTTTTGTTGCAACATTGTTTTTACTTCTGTGCACCTTGCAACGCCTATCATCTTGGCTTAAAAAAAAATCAGTCTATAAATGCCACACGAATGTGTACAAATTTTACATCAGGATTCCACTTATTCTTACCGCAACAGGTATAAGTTACCCTTTGCAATACATAATCCAATAAGCTGTTGTGTTGTTAGTAGCAGTTCCCTGCAGCTTTTCAAACGATTTTCTATGGGATAACATGTGCGTGATAGGCATATCCTTTGTAAATAGCCTAACACTCCTCCTAAATAAACACTCCTGAAAATGATTTATTTCAACTGGAACATGTTTGAATCTCCTGATCACTTTCAGAATAACTAATATTTACATTTAAAGTGTAATGAACTTTAAATTTGGAGATTGAAACAATATTTATAAGTACCAATGAAATACACAAATTTCTCTACAATATTTTATAATATATCAATTAATATCTTCAATACTTTTTGTAACAACATAAAATTAACCCCTTATCTTTATTTCAGTCAGTGTTAATAAACAACGATCGGCCTATGTCGCTGTTGTGTGCCTGGTGATAACATTTTGAAGAGATTCTTTACAAAGGGACTTAAATTTATTCAGTGACCAAAACACTTAAGCTTGTTCGTCTTTTATAGAAACTGAATGTGTCCCACTGCGAGCTTACGTACTTCGACAGTCCCTATATTCCGTCACTGCAGACACTCGACCTCAGCTACAACCACCTGCAGAGTGTGCCCGGCTACCTGGAAAGGTTGCCTCGCCTCAACCGTCTGATCCTGGACAACAACATGATCCACTACGTGAGCTACTTCCCTCCCAGTCAGTACCTTGAGTACTTGTCACTGTCCAGCAACCAACTGTACTACATCGGCAACACCACGTTCCAGGTGTTTCCGTATCTGTCTGAGGTAACTATTAATCTAGCTAGGTTAATGTGAGTATCGGAGAGAACATTATTTTTCAAATGTCACTGTCCAGCAATCGTCTTTACTACATCGGCAACACCACTTTTCAGTCGTTTCCGTATCTGTCTGAGATAACTATTAATCTAGCTAGGTTAATGTGAGTATCGGAGAGAACATTATTTTTCAAATGTCACTGTCCAGCAATCGTCTTTACTACATCGGCAACACCACGTTTCAGGCGTTTCCGTATCTGTCTGAGGTAACTATTAATCTAGCTAGGTTAATATGAGTATCGGAGAGAACATTATTTTTCAAATGTCACTGTCCAGCAATCGTCTTTACTACATCGGCAACACCACTTTTCAGTCGTTTCCGTATCTGTCTGAGGTAACTATGAATCTAGCTAGGTTAATGTGAGTATTGGAGAGAACATTAATTTACTGATGTCACTGTCCAGCATCCGACATTACTACATCGGCAACACCACTTTTCAGTCGTTTCCGTATCTGTCTGAGGTAACTATGAATCTAGCTAGGTTAATGTGAGTATTGGAGAGAACATTAATTTACAAATGTCACTGTCCAGCATCCGACATTACTACATCGGCATCACCACGTTTCAGTCGTTTCCGTATCTGTCTGAGATAACTATTAATCTAGCTAGGTTAATGTGAGTATCGGAGAGAACATTATTTTTCAAATGTCACTGTCCAGCAATCGTCTTTACTACATCGGCAACACCACTTTTCAGTCGTTTCCGTATCTGTCTGAGATAACTATTAATCTAGCTAGGTTAATGTGAGTATCGGAGAGAACATTATTTTTCAAATGTCACTGTCCAGCAATCGTCTTTACTACATCGGCAACACCACGTGCCAGTCGTTTCCGTATCTGTCTGAGATAACTATGAATCTAGCTAGGTTAATGTGAGTATTGGAGAGAACATTAATTTACAAATGTCACTGTCCAGCATCCGACATTACTACATCGGCAACACCATGTTCCAGTCGTTTCCGTATCTGTCTGAGGTAACTGTGAATCTAGCTAGCTAATGTAGCTAATGCGAATATTGGAGATATTTATTTGTTTCTTGATTGGATCTAAGGTTTCTTTCATTATACTTAGATAATAGACTAATAGTAGAGAATTTCCGCAAATACTTCTCAATTCATCAAATTCGAAATGCATATTATTAATCTTTTAGTACTTGGAAATTCATGGTAATGAGCAATAGTTATTAAATATCCGGCTGTGGTTCACAACATTTTGGATGAGGAGCTATACGAGTTAGTTACTCATGTACATGAATGTCTATAGTGATTTGTACCTAAACTAATTGAAGTCTTGCGACTAAATTTGTGTATATTTTGTTATCGATTGTGCTAAATGTATACATTTTAGGAGGAACTAGAATTTTCCCTGTTGCAATATTCCATCAGATGAAGGAATATGTAAGGTTTTTGTTAGAAAATATTTAACATTAGGGGTTTTATTAAAAATAATTCAAGGGGCTTTTGAAAAGAATTGTTTGCAAGGGATGTGTTTCTAACATGTTATGAACAGCTTTTATATATAGCCTTACATTCTTAGGTAAAAATAGAGTAATAAATTTTCTCTATTTCATTAGATCATTAGAATAATTTTGTTCTTAGTAGTTGAGGCTTTTGATACATTTTTAATGGAATACTGTAGTATATATATATACAAATCTTCTATTAATACATTTTTTTTAATGATTAGTTTACATATTAAACTTGTTTATATCCTTGTAATAAATCCACTGACTGGTTTTCACATACTCAAATGTTATTGACGCTCTATTTGCTTCTACATTTGTAGTCTCAAATTTGTGACTCCAATAATCTAGTATGTGAAAATAACATTTTTAGTCAGATGACGACTTATTTTACTTCGGAATTTTGTTTCAAGTTTTCAACAACTTATCAATTGGAGTAGGAATGAAAGTAATGTTGTTAGATGCAACATTTTAAAATTAGTATTTTTGCTGAATGAGTAACTATTATTTTTAAGTAAATAAATATATAAGGGATTTGTTGTATCTAATTTACAATTATTTTTTACAGTTACGACTGAACAACAACTCTCTGGATGACGCAAGCCTAGTAAACGTTTCTCGCTATGGCTCATTCTACCTGAGCGGTAACCCATGGGTGTGTAGCTGTCCTCTACTGGACATGGTGCAAGGCAATCGACCTAGAGTTGTTGATGCGGATAGCGTCACGTAAGTATAATCATTGGTGTGTTTGAAATTGGCCCCTACTAGATTTTGGTGCAAGGCTACCGACTTGCTAGTTAATTAACATTCCACTCTTTGTTTTGGAAAAGAACAATAAGTTTTGTTGAGCATTCCCATTTTGCTACGCATCTGTTTGCTATGATATATGCATCAAGTCGGTGACTTGATTGACTCATATATTTACTAAGGGATCATAAAATAATGCGGAATAAACCGATACATTTAAGTATCGAAGGAAAAAACTTAACACAGTGTTTATGGATAGTCTGTAATTTTTTTTCAATATTTGTGAAAATTCAAGATAGATGTTTTCATACCTACTAAATCGAAAAGTTTCCGATTGTGCCTGAAAGAGGAACATCAAAAGTTATGAGGTTAATTGGCAATGCGGATTGTATGACCTGGCGAACCCAACTTTGCTATAATTTGCCCTTTCGACCCCAAACCGAACAGAGTTCTTCCTTCAAACAAGAGGAATATTCGTACCAAGTTTGATTCTCAAGCACCTTTCTTTTAGGAGCAATCGACCAGACAGACGGACAGGCAAGCAAAAAACGATACAATTCTAAGAAAGACATTTTGGGTCCTTTATAAGTAACATGTTACAGAACAACATTTGAGTAATTTACCATTTATCTGATATATCCACCACATGATATTTTGTTTGTAGTATATAAACAAATTTATTATTTTGGGTTCAACGCATGGGAGACATCTCAGGAGCAAAATGACGTTACTTGTCAATTATGACGTATTTTCTGTGTTTACTAATCTTCCGATATAGCTATTCGTCGGCTAATCATTGTGTTATATAATACACGTTGGTATAGGGGTTGCAATATCTGAATTTTAAACTATGACGACTCCAGATGGATAATCGTTGCTTTCAATATTTATTGACACCGAGACCAGAAGATGACTTATTTAAAGTGATATTTAAAGTCGAAACTATACTATTGTATGACAACAGTTTTAAATGTTTAACGAGGGTACCTTGTTATTGTTATTAGCCTAGATTTCCGTTTTGAATCAGATTATTCATGTCAGTCTACCTCCCTCACAACACTTCACTGTGTTGTTGCTAATGAAACAATACTTGCCTGTTTGCAGATGCAAGTTCCCTTACTCCCAGAGTTCCCATCTCGTAAAGTACATGAACAGCCAAGACGTGCAGATTGGCTGTCCTGTTCGCACATTCTGTGAGTGGGTGCAGGATACTGAACAACATCTGTGAAAATTCAAGATACATAGATGTTTTAATGCTTACTAAATCGAAACGTTTTCGATTTTGCCTGAGGAAAGAGGAACATCTAATCGGCAATGCGGATTGTAGGACCTTGTTAACCTAACTTTGACAAAACTGGATGTAAAGTTACAATAATTTGACCTTTCGACCCCAAAACGAACAGAGTTCTTCCTCCAACAAACTTGGTCATATTCGTACCAAGTTTGATTCTCAAGCACCTTTCTTTTAGGAGCAATCGAACAGACAGACGGACAGACAAGCAAACAACGATACAATTCTAAGACAGACATTATAGGTTCTTAATAAGAAACATGTCACAAAACAAAATTTGAGTAATATACCATTTATTTGATATGTCTACTACATGATATTTTGTTTATAGTATATAAATACGTTTATTACTTTGGCTGGAACGCATGGGAGACATCTCAGGAGCGAAATTCCGTCACTTGTCAGTTATGAAGTATTTGCTGTGTTTACTACTCTTGCGATATAGCTATTCGTCGGATAACCATTTTGTTATACCATACGCGTTATAGGAGTTGCAATATCTACAAAATGCCCTTCTTAAATTTCGGTACAAAATTGAATTGAGAACCTTTATACTACAGAACACCTCATTATTATTTAACTAGTTAATGTTACTCAAGTTATTAAAAATACGTTGCTGTATCGGAAGATTGGTATCGGGTGTGCGCTACCCGGGTACCCATAGTCCTTAATGTTTCTAATCCCTTGATATCTTAATTTCCATATGATATAGCCCTAAACAGCGGATTGAATAGTAACAATAACAACGTACCTTCGTCAAACTGTGTCCATACACTGTTACAGTTTCGAATTGTAATAAGTCATCTTCTGCTGTCGAAATAATAAAAGCGAAGATTATCCATCTGGAGTCACCATTTGGTCCTGCCTTCTGACGGCCGTGATGTTATATCACGTTTAATATTCGTGTGTGATTTGAAATCACAGCCTATCAAACGTAGTGTTTCTCTTACTATTTATATATTTGTTGTGTTTCCACTGTGTTCATGGATTTTAAACTATGACACCTCTAGATGGATAATCCTCGTTTTCAATATTTATTGACACCGACACCAGAAGATGACTTATTTTCGAAACTACAGTAGTGTATGATTACAGTTTTTACTGTTTAACGAGGGTACCTTGTTATTGTTGTTAGCCTAGATTTCCGTTTTGAATCAGTTTCCCCCTTTTCTTCATGTCAGTCTACCTCCATTACAACACTTCACTGTGTTGTTGCTAATGAAACAATACTTGCCTGTTTGCAGATGCAAGTTCCCTTACTCCCAGAGTTCCCATCTCGTAAAGTACATGAGCAGCCAAGACGTGCAGATTGGTTGTCCTGTTCGCACATTCTGGGACTGGGTGCAGGATACTGCCGAAAAGGTGGAGGACGTGGAGCGATGGTTCCGGCGACGTGGTATCCACATGTACACCATCTACCAAGCCCTCATATGGATACTAGTGATCGTGGCGGCGGTGGTAGCCGTGCGTATTCTGCTGCGACGCCAGAAGAAGAACACCAAGGTTGCGCCAGCTCCGACGGAAGTCCCTTACAACATTCTTGATGACAAAATGTTGGCATAGAAACACGAACGAGGTGTTTCACAAATATATACATTACTGTACTATTTAGATAGTTAGTAACTAACATATTGTTTGTATCTGGACATAAACAATTCTTAATATATTATAAAACAGATTTTTATTATATTTAAGTGATTACACATTGATTGCTGTTAATGTTTTATATAACAGTAACTTGTCAATTTTAATGTTGGTTAACTATTACATATGAAATCAATTCAAAAACTGTACAATGTTGTTTTTTTTCATTCATGACTCTTTATTTTCTTAGAAAATTGGTCAGTGTCATTTAAAGAATAAACGGAAATTCCATATCATTTGAAATTTTTAAGGTCTCATAATCCTAGGGGAATATTCATTTTATTTCTCTAGGAGTTCGTTTTTTATAAGCCATTGTTTGCTGTAGTTCACCAAGAATTAAATTTCAACGCGATTTAGTCAGATTTATAGAGATTTTCTACAGGCTTCCAAAACGTTTTAATGTCCAAAAAAATGTATCGGTTGTGCCCTGAAAGGATAATAGGATTTCGGACATTTATCATCGTTATAGGTTATGAAATGTATAACACAACTTTTCGAGGATTGGATTCTATTATAAGTTTTTTTTATCTGACAGATTAGAGAGGTATTTATACATACAAAAATAACGAATAGGAAGAAGTAAAGAAGGGAAAGAAAAGGGTTCAAACATACCCAAAAGCTGCTTGGAGTCCAGTCCATTAAAACCTCTCCCACCTGACAAAGAAGATAGTTTTCAATCCTCGAAACGTTGTGTCATTCATTTTATATAACCTATAACGATGGAAATGTCCGAAATCCTGTTATCCTTTCAAACCTTGCATCGGCAATAGCAAACTTTAAACATAGAGTTTTGCCCTGTCCACCTGGAGTATTTATAGTACCTTACACTGATAACGATGGTTTCCAAACATCCTTGAGTTCTGTGACTGTCTTCGAGTAATATTCTTGATAATACAGCCCAGCATCCACATTACTCCTGGAAGCCTACAAGTAAATACCTCTAAAGGAGACGTAATCCAGCATCCTTACTTGGTTGTGTTCCTAATTATCCATGTGTCAGCAATTGTTACCAGAAAAAACACTCCTTCCTTTACCTATATCTTTACTGCACAACCATTAGAAATGAGTATCTTTCCCTAAAAGTGTCACATGTCACACCCTAACTCCAGATATTCAAACTATAACGAAATCGGTTAAGTAAAAATTCAAACCCTCATCTATAAATTTCTCTTTGTAAATTTAGATGATTTTAGGAAGAAATAGTTCACTTTAATTAATATTCTACGGGATAATTATTCACGGGACTGCAACAGTTCTGGGAACTCTGGGCTCAAACATGGTCGTCTTTAGAAACGTATTGAAATTTGTGAGGTACTAAATTATACCAGACGGTAAACTCTAGTAGTACAACTGCGTAAAAGCTAAAAAAATAAACAGTAAATAAAGTAAAGGTAGACAGGATCAGATATCAGAAAGCAAACTTGTTTAAGCCAACAACAAATAAAATAATGTTTCAGTTAGTTTAACTCAATTTCCATGTTCTGGTTTTTTTAGGTCTTTTTAGTATTTTTCTCTAATGGTCTGAGAGGTAGATTCGTGTAGTGGGAATCAAAGGGATGGCCGATCTTCCTTTTGTTGGGATGACCTTAAAGTAAAATCATTATTCTCATTATTTTTAGATTTTCTATTGGAAATTTTGTTTAAAATACCAGTGTGAAGCCGAATAGCAGATTTATATACACTAACATGACATCTGGTATTGTATACAGTTCAGGCTGTACAAACCAGTGGAGCACAACTAAAGGACGGATGGTCAAAATGGCATCGTAGTGTGTGAATGGACATTTTATATTGATTTTCTTAGCTCAGAGATCTCCAAACTGCGGCCGACTGCTAGTCGGCGAAAATTTATTTTTGTTAATAGGTGAGCCAATAAATTGTTTATTAAAAATAGTGAAAGAAACCAAAACCTACAAAAGACACTTTTTTAACATTTTGCCATGGCCAATATTTTAGTAAAATATACTAATAGATGTTACAATAACGGTTGTAATAAATTTATTACAAATGCTATATAAAAGTTAAGCTCTTATTAATCTGGCATAAATGCTTCAGTCACAGTACTGAAAACCATTTTCTTTTTGCTATTAACAAAAATACATTTTTGCCGACTAGCGGTCGGCCGCAGTTTGGAGATCTCTGAATAAAGAAAATCAATATAATATGTCCTCTCACACACTACGATGCCATTTTGACCATCTGTCCTTCAGTTGTGCTCCACTGGTTTGTACAGCCTCAACTGTATACAATATCAGATGTCATGTTAGTGTATATAAATCTGGATTTTTATCCTATGAATAATGTAAATAGAAAGTTTGATATCTTCTTTCGGAATATAAACTTTCATTTTAACGCCTTCTTCCCTCTAGTAAGGAGAAAGGTCTTCACGAAAAATGGTAAGTTTAAGATCAAACTAAATAGTGAAGCATTAATGCTTAGAGAAGAGTTAAGAAACTGTTATGTGGAGTCAAAAGATTTTCCTTTTTCTCATACATGTAGGCAGAGATATCTTGGCCTCAGAAAGTTGTATCGTAAGCTCATTCTGAAACTCGAATCAGAAAGTGTAAAACAACGGCTTAACATATCATCCAACAAGACCAAAACCCTTTGAGGCATTGTCGATCAGAGTAGAGATTAAAAAAACAGGATGAAAAAAGGTACCAGTGTCCTGTAATTAGAGGTCTGTCTGGAGAGGTGGTTGACGATCCTTTGGAGGTTTGCAACATCTTCAACGATTACTTTCTTAACGTTTGTCACGAGAGTGTTAAGACATCAAGCAGCAATAGCTTTTCATTATTTAATATATTTCCTTTAAACTCGTTTTTCTTATCACCTACTAATCCCATTGAAACTGTAGAAGCAATTCACAGCTTGACAACAAAGTATTCAGCTGGATATGACGAAGTGTCATCAGCCCTGCTATAAAACGTTGCTATAGAACTTGCTGAGCCACTTTGTGATTTGATCAATCGTTCATTTTCAACAGGTGTCTTCCCAGATTGTCTAAAACTTCTAGTGGTAAACCCTCTTTATAAGAAGGGCAGCAATCTGGAATGTTCCAACTATAGACCAGTATTGATCGTCTCAACCTTTTTTTTTCAAAGTTATTGAAAAAGTCGTATTAATTAGGCTATGGAGTTTTATGAAGAGTATGACAAGTTGCTATTTCGTCATCACTACGCGTTTCATCCAAGGGAAAAGTACTGTTGATGCGTTGTTCTGGGTTGTCCAAAATATTGTTGACGCTATCGACTCAGGAAAGCGTTCTAACGGTTTGTTCTTTCTTCTAAGCAAAGCCTTCGATCTTGTTGACCATGACCTGATACAGAATAACATTTTTAACATGGGAATTAGAGGTATTGCTCTTCGTTCGTTTCAGTCTTATCTGGTAGGAAGAATCCACCAGAATTTACCATATTTTGTACTAAACAATGGTACTCTGGTATTATACGGAGGCCACTATTTTTGGAAGAGTTCTTAAGGGGGGCTTAAAATACTACATTATTAGGAAGAACATACATTATTTGACTTACTGTGGATTACATGTCATTAAGTTGATCGGCTCTTGTTTTCTGCCAATCCCGGTCATAAAAAACTATAAAAAATTAGGTTTTTCAATTACCATACAAACTGAAGAATAAGGATATATACAGAAACACATTTATGGTCGTGCGTAGATATTTATAAATGCAACAGGTTTGCTACAATACGAAGAGCTTAAACTAATTCTAGTCCTTTATTAAGCATGTTGACAAAATTAACAGTGCATATGCCAAGTACAACACAATAAATTATTAAAACAAAACTATGATTCTGAACTCTTTTTTATAAAGACTTATAATTAAAAAAAATATCTGATTTAACGACACCCTCAGAGAAAATAGGCTCAGCGCCCAGGTGGTTACTGAGTAAACTATTGTTTGGCCTGTTCCCTATACAAAATTCAACGAGGGTCGTTTTAGAGATGTTCATCTGCAGTCTGTTTAGTTCTATCCAATTCAGAAGTGCATTTCCTGCTAAGAATGTATTGATCTCTAAGCAATTTTTGCAAGGGCTGGAAAGAGTTAACGATGTGTCATCCGCATAAAGGCACAGATTGGGTCTAGACAAAAATTCTTATTAAGGTAATTGATGAAAATAAAAAAAGTACAGGGCCCAAAATTGAACCCTGTGAGACGCCCTTCCTGACCGTTTCTTGCTTGGATAATGCACTACAGATGGTTTTGGACGAATCGACAGAACTCACCTTAACACACTGGGTTCTTCCCACCAGATAAGATTGAAACCAACGAAGAGCAATGCCTCTAATTCCCATGTTAAACATTTTATTCTGTATAAGGGCATGGTCAACAAGATCGAAGGCTTTACTTAGATGAAAGAACATGCCGCTAGAATGCTTTCCTGAGTCAATACCGTTAACAATATTTTGAACAACCTAGAACATCGCATTAACAGTACTTTTCATTTGGATAAAACCGTACTGATGACGGAATAGCAACTTGTTACTCTTCATAAAACTCCACAGCCTAATTAATACGACTTTTTCAATAACTTTTATAAAAGTTGAGACGATCAATACTGGCCTATAGTTGGAACATTCCAGATTGCTGCCCTTCTTATAAAGAGGGTTTACCACAGAAAGTTTTAGACAATCTGGGAAGAAACCTGTTGAAAATGAATGATTGATCAAATCACAAAGTGGCTCAGCAAGTTCTCTAGCAACTTTTTTTTAGCAGGGCTCTGCCTACATGTATGAGAAGAAGGCATATCTTTTGGCTCCACATAACATTTTCTTAACTCTTCTCTAAGTATTAATGCTTCACTATTTAATTTGATATTAAACTTACCATTTTTCGTGAAGATCTTTCTCCTTACTAGAGGGAAGCAGGCGTAATATCCCGAAAGAAGATATAAAACTTTCTATTTACATTATTCATAGAATAAAAATCAACGCAGTTTTCTCTGCTCAGAAATTACTTGAAGAGCCTTATATTTTCCTCTGAAAAAAACACGTTTGCTACGAAATAAAGCTGGAGATGAGTCGGTGACGATGAGTGCTAAGTATAGCCGTATGTGCATGATGGTTAGTTAAATATGACACTAATATAGAGCTCCCAAAACAAGGTTCAGACACATCTATATAAATATGGTCTATCAAGGTTCGAGAATTCTCCTTAAATTCTCGGGTATACGAATGAATAGTCTGACGTAGCCCAAAGGAAAACATATAATTTAGAAGGGTTTCAGAGTCGTTAGGAGAAACTACTAGATCAATGTTGAAATCACCGGGGACAGTAGTATTATCACAACCCTTCATGATGTGTGAAAGGCAACCATAGATATTTTCGTACAAAACTTTTCTGTATTTAGAGGGGTGTTGTTTACAGAATAAACTATACTTTTGGTTAATGTGTGAATATTGACTGGTTTTTATTTCTGGAATCACGGCGGAGAGAATGAAAAGGGTTTCTACAGGATTTAAGGGTTAAATCAAGCAGTGGCAATGTATTTACAGGACACATTTTTTATTGATAAAAAACCATGTATATCCTTTTCTTGTAAGGAAAACCCACAACGGAGGAAAATTTAACAAATAGTTGGCCTCCACTTAGGTAATAAAATTCACAGTATTTGTATGCTGGAATTTATATATGTGGAAAAAATTTTCACTAGCCTCAGTTGAACTCTTCGTATTGTAGCAAACCTGTTACATTTATAAGCAGTTATGCACGACCATAAATTTGTTTCAGTATATATATCCTTATTCTTCAGTTTGTATGATAGTTGAACAAGCTAATTTTTTATAGTTTTTCTGACCGGGATTGGCAGAAAACAAGAGCCGATCGTCTTAATGACATGTAATCTTCACACTAAGTCAATTAAAGTCTGTTCTTCCTATTAATGTAGTATGTTAAGACCCCCTTAAGAACTCTTCCAAAAATATTGGGGAACACGAGGTTTTATGGCCAATTTCTATTTTAATGCTATTTTAACATTTTTATAATTTGTTTTCCTTATAATATTATAAAAGCGCCTTTGTTTGTTTGTTTTGTTTTCACGCGGTTCCTGGGATGTATATAGGGCTATTCTTATTCAGAAAATCCCTCGTGGCTACGCCCCACTGGTCCTTAAAGTATCGAATAATGCTATCTTGGTCTCTAAAGTTTTGTAATATTAATTTAATGACCCTGAAAAATGTACTCAATTTTTCCTTGTAAACATCGTTTACTATTTCCAATTTGTTTACATTTGTAGTAAGTAAATGGTCTAAAGAGGAACCATAATCTTTCAGGCTGTTTTAGATTTCAGCGATTACGTAAGTACCAATCTACCTTATAAAATGTCCTAAAATATAAGAAAGCTAGAATTTTAAATCCTAAAAAAAATTATAACTTTATATCACTTTTAACTTATAAACTAAAAACTTCAAAAAGTATTGATTGATGAAGCTAATCTATTTTGGTGATATATCATTTGGCATAAAGTAGGGAAGACTTTACTATATTTTTTACAAAACAATAGTACTCTGGTATTATCCGAAGGCCAATATTTTTCGAAAAATCCTTAAGGAGGACTAAAAAACTACATTATTAGGAAGAATAGACTTTATTTTACTTACTGTGAAGATGACATGTCATTAAGACGAACGGCTCTTGTTTTCTGCCAATCCCGGTCATAAAATCTATAAAAAATTAGCTTATTTAACTATCATACAAACTGTAGAATAAGGATATTTACTGAAACAAATTTATGGTCGTGCATAGCTATTTATAAATGCAACAGGTCTGCTATAGTAGGAAGAGTTCAAAATTGAGAGTAGTCAAAATTCTTTCCACATTCCAACATACAAATACTGTGAATTTTGTTACCTAAGTGGAGGCCAAATATTTTTTTAAATTTTCCTCTGTAGTGTGGTTTATTTACAAGAAAAGAATATAGATGGTTATTTATCAATAAAAAAAGTGTCCTGGAACTACATTGCTACTGCTTGTTTTAACCCTCAAATCCTTTGGGAACCCTTTTCATTCACTCCACCGTGATTCCCGAAATAAAGACCAGTCAATATTCACACAGTAACCAAAAGTACGCTTTCTTCTGTAAACAACCCTATTCTGCCCTATTTTGTTAAATTCGCCAATTAACTCATCATTTCTTTCCATACACTTACCTAAATAATTATTGATAGTTACTCATACTACCCAAATTCTAATCTATCAAAATGGTCTTGCTGTGTTGGAAGGATTGCAAAAAAATTCTATGTATCGTAGGAATATTTTTGTGTTTCTAGGATTTTCTTAATTGTTTTGAAGTCATGGAGATATAGCGTAAGAAAGTGGTAGACAACATATTAAAACAATTTTTTTGTAATATCCGTAATACCCCTAATTCTTTTAACGTAGCACTCCGTGTTTAAGTAAAAAGTTAAATAATGTATTAGTTCACCAGACGGAACTATGGCTATAGAGGTGGTTTTAAAATTATCTTGGTTTTCTCCATAGGAACAATGGTAAACCGTATGCAGTAAGTGTATACTTTTTGGATAATAACTAGTTAGGTTTAACCCAAATATAACGAGAATAAAGTGTTATCCTAACGGACCGTTGCACAATAGAAGGTCAATATTGACCACATGGGCTTATACAGGTTAAAGTATTAGTGTACTAGTACCAGTTGTCGCCGAGCAGGCGGGCTACTTTCAAGGACAGGATTGTTTAGCGATCACCCATCCAATCAGCAGCCATGCTTGACGTTGCTTGATTCGGTTATTTTGCGAATGTTATTTAAAAAAGTTGTCTAGCTCTTTTTTAAGCTACATTTGCAAGATATAGAAAAATTAGGAAGAGCTTAAAAGCATAAAAATCCCACTACGGAGGAAAATTTAAAAAAATAGTTGGCCTCCACGAAGATAACAAAATTCACAGTATTTGTATGCTGAACAGATTTCTCTGATCTCTCATATATATTCTCTCGACCAACTATGTAACAAAACATACTATGAACGAAGTAGTTTAAATTGACCATAAATTACTTATTACATTTTTGGCATATTTTCTTCTCGTTATTAAACGTCCAATGTCTACTAAGTTGCGTGCAGAGCAGCGGGTAACTGCTAGTTTCCGTATATGTCTACTAGTTTAGGAGTTTTAGGGTTTCACATGTATGTAATTCGCTCTTCGAAGCACTGTGGTGAGGGTATTTTAGGTATATCGAATCGATGAATTGTAGAAGACAATGCTGTCTAAATTGTCTTACGGGAAAAGTAGGCTCTTCAGAGGTCTGTATTTATATATACTCGTATTTTCTTGATCGAGAAATAGGGAAATCAGCTTTGGAACAAAAACTAATAAGAACAAAGTACATTAAAACGACCATAAATATACTCTTTTTGACATAATTTCTAGTTCGTGGCCAAAAATCAAACTCGACATTTGCATCGGAAGTATAATTCACTGGACAAATAAATGCTCATATAGGTGCAAAACCCATTAAATTGCGTGGGAAGCCGCCGGTAACTGCTAGTTTCTTTATATGTCTCCTAGTTAAGGATATAAATGTATGTAATTTACTTTTCGAAGCGCTGTGGTGAGGATATTTTTTGTATATCCAATCGTTGAATCAAAATGAAAATACTCACAGTCCGAAATGTATAATTCTAGCTAGTGATAAACATAGGGTGTTCCATCAGAAAAATAAAATTAGCCCCTACACTGCAAAGTTGTCAAAATGTACTTTCAATGTGAGCCAAAAAGTAAGGACGGTTCTCCGTTAAAACTTTGTCGGTCTTACGATTTAAAAATTACCACTATAACTCATGTTAAAAAATCACTGTGTATAAATTTAATTCCATACGACTTATACAATTTTGTCATATTAGAAGATACTATATATGGTAGATAGTGTATACTTTATTAAAAAAACTAAATATAAAATGATAATATAACAGCGGTAAATATGTCCTTACCTAAGCGAATTCTAAATTAAACAGTTTGTAAAAGGAAGCCAACATCACAAGCTGGGTCGTATAAGACAGCTATAAAATGTTTATTGTTAGGTGTCGTTTTGTAATATCGTCGGGAGTTGGAACGAGTTGCTTTTATCGTTGTATTTTCTAATATTATTTTTCACAAGTAGACGTTTATTTCTGAAATAGCTATGTATCTAGTTTTTTATTGGTACGCCTTATTAGATGAGCGTTAGTGAAGCCTGTAACTCGAGAGTCTGGAAATATAATTTCTGTCTTGCCAACGATAACTAGAGAATTGAATTGACGTATAAAGTTGAAAAATTTCCATTAAGCTTAATTTTTGTATAGCCAACAACGAGTTTGTGGTACATGTGACTCAGATGAAAGAGCGTTAGTCAAATTTTGTACATCGATCTTATGGGTAACCATGATGGCAACGAGGAAATCACAGAGTAAATAAATGTATATATACATTGAGTATAAGCATTCAACATTATAACAAGCGACATAGCAACACATATAACCTAACACATGGGGAAATACATCATGTGTGGACTTAAAGTTTGCATGAGTTGCATTTCTCAAGACATTAAGGAGTTCTCTTATGGTACATAACCATTCATTATCTACCAAGCCATTAGCAGAGTTTTCAGATAATGTATTAGCTTTGGAAGCTTATATCTAAATACTTATACAGCCGCATGTGAAACTGACTGACTCACTCACTCACTCACTGACAGATCATACTAATTCTAACATAGTTCTAGAAGTGCTAGAAACTTGAAATTTTGCACGCAGGTGCCTATTACCGTGAAACCACCGGGAAAAGTCTGAAAACCGGACATTTTTACTTTTAAAACCGCTCAAAAAAATTCGAGAAAATTTGCACATTTTTCACCCTTGCAGGCATTTCTTGTAAGTCCGATAGCGGGCGAACCGTTGGAGCTAGCTCGGATTTGACGAAAAATTCATAATCAGGAATGAAGTGACCTACAAAAAAGGTCCAATGACTTTTTGCTCTATCTTCCATGGTTAAGCGACAAAACGCTCGAACATTTGAAATTCCAGAGATTTTTTCGATAAAAATAATGTTTTCAAGCCCGATAGCGGCCGAACCGTTGGTCGTAGCTCAAATCTGATTGACCCATTAAATTAGAAAATTGCGCCATCTACAGAAAAGGTCCAGTGACTTTTTGCCCTATCTCCATTGGTTTGGCCGAAAAAACGTGATTATGTGCAATTTCTTTGTAACTTTTACGTGAAAATTTTGTTTATGCGGTCGATAGTGGCGAAACCATTGGTCGGAGGTCAAAATAAAACAAAGGTTAGATTTAGAAAATAATATGATCTACAAAAAAGGTTCAGTGTCTTTTTACTATATCTCCATTAGTTTGACCGCAAAACGCGATTAATTGAAAATATTTGGAAATTTTTGCCTACAAATTTACATTCCGGGCTTGATAGCGGCTAAACGGTTGGTCTTAGCTCAAAACAAATTTTCATTGGGATTTAGGAAATCACGTGATCTACAAAAAAAGTACAGTAACATTTTGCCCTATCTTCAACGTTTTGGCCGCATTACGGGATTTAAACTTTAATTTTTTGAGTTTTACGTGAGATTTTGTTTTCTGGGCTCTATTTCAGACAAAATCTTAGTTCTAGGCCAGATTAAAAATTTGATTTCAGTACAAAATAAGGCGATCTACAAAAAAGGTCCAGTGACGTTTTACTCTATCTTCCATGGTTTAGCCGTAAAACGTGGTTATGTTGAAAACTTCACTTAAAGACTTACCTTCCGGGCTCGATATTGGCCGAACCGTTGGCCCTAGCTTAAATGTTAAATTTTTTGTAACTTGCTATTGATAGGATCTACAAAAAGGTTCAGTTACATTTTACTCCATCTCCATCGGTTTGGCCGACAAACGCGATTAAGTAAAAGTTTTTTTAATGTTCTCCTAAAAATATACCTTTCGGGATCGATAGCGGCTAAACTTTTAATGTTGGAATAAATTAAAAATCGGTTGTTATTACAAAGTAATTCAATCTATAAAAAAGATCCAGTGAGCTTATGCCCTATCTCCATCGGTTTGTCTGCAAAACGCGTTAGAAAATTTTTTTTTTCGATTTTTCAACAATATTTTACTCCTAACCCGTTCGCGACCGAACGGTCATCAATAGCTAAAATGTGTTTCCTTTGTCTGTTAGAAAATGAGGCGATCTACAAAAAAGGTCCTTTGCATGTTTCCCGTATCTCTAACGGTTAACCTGGAAATCAGAATAATATAAAATTAATAGATAGGGACGGATTGCTGTTTTCACCGTGCACACTTTTAGTAAAAAGTAAATAGCGGCCGAACTAGAGGTTATATCAAAATTCTGAGGGCAGAACACCCAAAACAAATTATATTTCCTACAAGAAATGTCCAGTCACTTTTTATCATATCTTCAACGGTTAAGCGACAATACCTCATCAAAGTTAAAAGTTTGGTTCACGTTGTAAAACTGAGTCTATCCCTATTTACTATACTCTTGAAATGCAGGGTTCGCCTAGCTCTGTTCGGTACGTAACAGAGTACCTTAGGCCGTGTGAAACAGAGGCTGGTCTATTCGTAAATTGGTAGATAGGGACGGAGAAATTTTCGAATACAAAACATTGTGAAGGCTTTGGAATTATTGGGACAGTACTTGATTAGTCTTCCAAGTTAATTGTTTCTTTTAACTATTGTAATCATTGATTTTTTCACGGTACAGAGTAAGTAATTTTTCTTCTAACTCTTGTGATCATACATTTGTCCACGTTCCAGACTATGTCGTTTTATTGCGTTGCCAAGGGCTCTTTTCATCAAGGGAACGAGCAGTTGTTTCCGACGAGCAAAAACTCTCAGTGCACTGCAATTTCTGCTTGTGCCCTTGTGTGGAAAGTGCTTGGTTTGGAATTTTCTACAACGGCCATCGATACTATTCTTATCACTGGTGATCGTATTTACAAAACATTGCGAGATGAGAATCGTATGGGTGGAAACCGGTATTTGTCTCCTGATGAACTTCCTACCGATTTTCTCATTCATGAAAAGTCCGTATCCGTTATAGAAAATTCCTTTGTGCACGACGCTCTGTATCCTCTGGCAGCGGGAGATATGGACAATTGTATTTTATCTCTGTCCAATGTTTTGGAGGTTTTGATGGCCGAGGATTTTGAAAACATTGGGTTTCTCTTCACTGGACAAACAGTTACAGTTGCTTTTTGGCGCTCCCAGGAACAGCTGTACTTGTTTGATCTTCATCCAGTGAATGAGGACCGAGTGTACGATTTGGCTGATGACAAAAATAACCTGGCCCGGCTGTTCCAGTGCGAAAACTATTCTGCACTAGCCACATTATTGTTATCAAATGCTGCTCTGGATGGGTCAGTGAGACAGTTCACTGTAACTAGATTAAGATTTGGTATGCCGGCCCTTAGTTACAGTGAACCAGTCCAGACCAATTCAGAAACATTTGAAACTATACCACATCCATTTGATACACGGTCTAAACGCCACAAAGAAAATGATTTTGAATATGTCAAAGCTAAAAACATCCCTATAGTAATTTCATCCCCATTAAAAAGTGTGATTAAATGTAAAACCTTTGGACGACCGAAGAAAATACGTCGTGGACGCCCTAAAACACTCACAACAACGAGAGACGAGCAAGTGAGAGAGGCGAGCAAAAGATACGTTCAGCGGAATCCTAAAATAAGGCGTGAAACAAATCGTAAATATCTTTCACAAAACCCTGAAGTTCACAGAAAAGCAGTCCGTATTTATAGCCAACAGCATCCTGAAGTCAACAGAGAATCTGTTCGCCGATACGACGCGCAGCATCCTGAAGTCAACAGAGATGCTGTCCGCCGTTATAGCCTACAGCATCCTGAGGTCAACAGAGATGCTGTCCGCCGTTATAGCCTACAGCATCCTGAGGTAAACAGAGATGCTGTACACCGTTACAGTCAACAGCATCCTGAAGTCCACAGAGAAGCTGTACACCGTTACAGTCAACAGCATCCTGAAGTCCACAGAGAAGCTGTTCATAGCTACGACAAACAAAACGCGGATGCACGTCGCAAAAGACTTCAAGAATTTCGTTGCATTAATCCTAAGTTAACTGAACTTCGTCATTTACCAATTTCACTTGCTCGACTCATCGTTGCCCACGGACCAATGGCACATTGGAGTGGTGTTTTGTTATATAACGTTAACAGCTATAGACTGAAGAGAACTAGTCTCTGGGATGATGACGTCTTTATCTGCCCTCACTGCCAAGCACCTCTGTTCGAGGAAGAAGAGGATAGAAAGAAATGGTGTTGCGGCGAAGGGGCCTACAATGTAACAAAGTTGCCGCCTCTAAATGCACCGTTCTATTCTAACCGCCGCTTTCTCAACAGAGCGCGTGCTTACAATGACCTCTTTGCTCTCTGTGCCCTAGAAATTTCAGGCGGATACCGGCACCCAAGTGGCCTCTCCTTCTTCAAAATCGAAGGTAGGATGTACCACCAGGTGTACAGCTTGGACGCCCCCGGCTAAAGGTTCGTTACTACTGCGGGTGGGGACGTCCAATTCGTAAACCGGTGCCGCCTGTATATTGACGATGGTGAAGAACGCAGGAACATAGCCATGACTAGATCGCTTTATGCCGACATAACTGACGCCATTACCAGTCACTTGTATTCATTAAATCCACATGTTCGTGAATTTAGGCGATTGAGTAATGAGCCCTCGATCAATGCACACCTGGAATTCCAGCTGACAAGTCGAGCTACTCATGGCAATGTTCTTGGTGACAGGCAAAGAGGTATGGAAGTGCACGCCGTGCTTAGTTGTGATGACGCAGTCACTGAGCCTCGTCGGCTCACCGTCTGAAAAGTGGGGGCTGGAAGACCTTCTACCATCGACCTCTTTAGTCCTCTGATGGAGCCCTTCCAGTACCCACTTCTCTATCCGCAAGGCACTTTGGGTTGGCACATCGGCATGCTGGATAATAACGGGAAAAAGCTTTCTCAGTATAACTATTCACGTTGTCTCTTGCTCTCCAATCCTCGTTTTTCTTATCTTGGCCGTCTTTCTCAAGCGTGGCAGGTCGAGATGTTTGCGAGGTTTGAAGAGGAGAGACTTCGTTTTATAAAATTTTCACAGTCAAGGTCGTCAGCCCAAAATGCCATGCGGATAGGACAGCTGAATGAACTTCTTGACGCTCAACGCAGTGGTCTGGCAGGAAGGCAGGTTAGCGAAGACATCGCTCGGGATGAAACAGTCCAAGGCGAGGGTGGGGCACAGCCTGGTAAAATTTACCTCCCAAGTACGTTCACTGGTGGGCCCAGGTACATGAAAATTCATTACGAGAACGCGATGGCTCTCGTCACACGCCTGGGTTCACCAACGTACTTCCTAACATTTACGTACAGCGCGACTTGGGAGGAAAACAAGAGAGCGTGTCCTCACGGCAGTGGACGCAGTGACCCTAGCACGGCTTGCAGAGTTTTCCAGATAAAACTTCTAGAGCTTCTTCGAGATCTGCGGAGCGGAGCGATGTTCGGCTGCACGAACTATATCGTCTACGTCATCGAAATGCAAATGAGGGGCCTTCCTCACGCCCACATTGTGTTTAAGATTGACGGAGACGGTCCAGTACAAGCAGACGAAATCGACTCTGTAATCCGCGCGGACATCCCCTCGGAAGCAGAAGCCGGCGGAAGACTCAGGAAGTTGGTGTTGCAGCACATGATCCACGGTCCTTGTGGCACGGATCATCGCACCGACTTCCTGTGCTGGGACGCTGTGAAGGGTCACTGCACAAAGTTCTATCCTAAGCCTTCATGCCAGACAACTCACGTAGATGACAGAGGATTCGTTCAGTACAGGCGGGACTATAGAAATACAGGTCAGATAAAGTCACGCAACAGGTCTGTTACTGTACATGATGGATGGGTCGTTCCATATAACGCCGCATTATTGCTTAAATATGAAGCACACATTAACTTGGAGCTTGCGTCTACCCGTCGCGTCATCAAGTATCTATTCAAATACCTGATGAAGGGTGGATCACTTCAAAATGTCACCGTCACTCCTTTGTGGCAACAAGAGGACGAGGTAGAACACTATGTAACTAAGAGAATGGTCGGTGCAAGCGACGCATGCTGGCGTCTCTTGGACTTCCCAATCTCAAAGTCAGAGCCAACAGTTGAGTGTCTACCCGTCCATCTTGAGGGTAAACAGCACGTCTGTTTTCGTCCCGGTGATCTCACCTCCGCGATAACTAGATCAAGTTCCAAGTTAATATTGTATTTTAACAGACCTGTTGATAAAACTTTTGAAAGTTTAACTTACCTGGCATTTTTTGAGAACTACATTATTCATGACAAAAGACCAAAAACAGAACCGATATATGAACATCAAGACGGAAAACACTTCGTCACACCTCGCCAGCGTGGAGGGAAGGTATGTAGGGTCTTTTGGGTCTCGCCTAATCGTGGAGAACTCTACTACCTTCGGATGCTCCTCTTGTCAACACCTTGTCGCGGCTACTCCGACCTCCTGTCACGCGGTGGTCCTGATTGCCGTACGTTCCAGGAGGTTTGTCGTCAGCTCGGCTTGATTGAAGACGAGGATGAGTACCACGAAGCGCTGCGAGAGGCTTCTGGTTTCATGGTCGCATCGAGGCTTCGTTCCTTCTTCGTGCTCCTTTGTAATATGGGTGCTCCTGCAGCAATTCTGTGGGATTCCTTCCGTGACACCCTTTGCGAGGACCACTTGGAAAGGAGCCCACTTGACCCCGAAAGAGCGTATACACTTTCCTTGATCGATATCGATCGCAGTCTACGTCGGCAGGGATTGTCTTTATTGGATTGTGGTCTCCCCGACGTGCAGGATGACACGACGGAAGTGGGAAGGGAGCTGTTGGACTATGGCGAGAACCAACAGCGGGCCATTGTCGAGGAATGGGAACAAAAGCTCTCAGAAGACCAGAGACGCGTTCTGCAACACGTGCGTTCCCTTCTCGACAACCCCGGTGACCGACGATCCTCAAGAGTAATCTTCCTAGATGGTCCCGGGGGATATGGCAAAACGTCACTTCTTCGTGTCATACTGGCACACGTGCGTAGTTGTCGTCAGATTGCACTGGCCGTCGCCAGCTCGGGCATCGCTGCAGGAAACATGCCTGGTGGTTCCACGGCTCACAGCATGTTCCGGCTTCCGCTCGATCTGGGCGACGGGTCTGGCGTTTGGAACATAACCAACGGGTCCCAGCGCGCAGAACTGATAAGAGCTGCTCAGCTCATCGTCTTCGACGAGGCCCCGATGGCCCATCGCTACATCTTTGAGATCCTCGACCGCTCGCTTCGAGATCTCATGAACTGCGATGAGCCATTCGGTGGCAAGATCTTTCTGTGCTCTGGAGATTTCCGGCAGATCGCACCCGTTGTTGTAAAGGCACGAACGGCAGATGCCGTCGCGTGCGTTTCACTTCGGGCCTCGCGTCTGTGGCGACTGTTCCGCGTCTTCTCTCTGACCACACCATCTCAACCGTCTTTCCTGCCGACGTACTCCGCGATCCCGATCAGTGTGCTCGTCGTGCGATCCTCTCGACTCTGAACGTGAACGTTAGAGAGATCAACGACATAATCTTGAACTCTGTAGACGGTCGCCTTCATGAGCTGCGAAGCGCCGACACTGTGGACCGTGAAAACGATGACAATCTGGCTGTTGAAGTCCCTCTACTGAACCAGGCTACAGGCAAGGGTGTTCCTGATCACGTGCTGCGACTTAAGATCGGCTCAGTGTGCCTCATCATGAGGAATCTAAATATCGCTGACGGCCTTGTAAACGGTACTAAGGTCATTGTGACGGCTATAACCAATCGGTTGATTACCGTCAGACGCCCTCAAGACGCGCAACCTATCGGTATTCCTAGAATAATCTTTAGGTTCGCGATCGTTGAAGGTTCGCCGTTACTTGTCCGTCGACGTCAGTTTCCTCTGATACTAGCGTACGCGATGACCGGCCACAAAAAGCCAAGGTCAGACAATAGATCAGGTCGGAGTCGATCTTCTCACTGATTGTTTCACTCATGGCCAGCTGTACGTCCTGCTCAGTAGAGTTCGATGTCCGGAAGACATCGTTGTCCTCGTCCGCCCCGAAAGGGTACACAATGAAGTCGCCTACGCGAAGAACATCGTGTACAGCGAACTTCTTCAGTGAACCGGATTGAGATTGGCAGTAGGCTAGGGGGCCTGCCCAAACAAAACTCCCCGTCGTGATTGACTAGGCAGTAGGCTAGGGGATCTGCCCAAACAAAACTCCCCGTCGTGATTGACTAGGCAGTAGGCTAGGGGGCCTGCCCAAACAAAACTCCCCGTCGTGATTGACTAGGCAGTAGGCTAGGGGACCTGCCCAAACAAAACTCCCCGTCGTGATTGACTAGGCAGTAGGCTAGGGGGCCTGCCCAAACAAAACTCCCCGTCGAGATTGACACTGGCAGTAGGCTAGGAGGCCTGCCCAAACAAAACTCCCCGTAGTGATTGACTAGGCAGTAGGCTAGGGGACCTGCCCAAACAAAACTCCCCGTCGAGATTGACACTGGCAGTAGGCTAGGGGGCCTGCCCAAACAAAACTCCCCGTCGAGATTGACACTGGCAGTAGGCTAAGGGGCCTGCCCAAACAAAACTCCCCGTCGTGATTGACTAGGCAGTAGGCTAGGGGACCTGCCAAAACAAAACTCCCCGTAGTGACTGATAAGGCAGTAGGCAATGGGACCTGCCAGAACAAAACTCCCCATTCAGATTGATGCGGCAGTAGGCTAGAGGGCCTGCCAAAACAAAACTCCTCGTCGATGTAAATAGTTTTCTGTATATAAGTAGATAATAATATGGCGGTCCTAGCGAACTTTCGGAGCCGACCGAAAAGCAATGTAAAATACTGTTCAATGTACCATAAAGGAAGCTGAGAAATAACACAGCAAATCTCAATGAAAAATTAACCGAATCTACAGTCGTTCGTCTCCAAAAGCGATCCAGGATCGGTTCATTACTATCTACTCCTGAGGAATGAAAAATTAACCGAATCTGAGCTTCTACTTTCTTGAGCTGTGCTTTGTAAAATGTTGTCAAATCTGCTACGAATAAAGGAAAAATCTTCGAAATCTTAATAAAATTTAATCAATTTAAAACATTTTTACTAAAAACATACTTTAATAAAAAAACTTTTCTACTAAATAGCAAACATGAACTCACCAAGCTCTCTTCAGTTTCTAGCATTTCAAGAAGTTGCCAGGGGGGAAAATTGTAAAGAGTTCAAAGAGTTACCAGAATATTGCAAACTACAATTGATATCAGCATTAAATTTAAAGGACTTGGATTCCATATATATTTTAACACGGATAGCTCTAGCGGACATGTATGAATTAATTTCAAAAGATCTTGGACAAAGGTTAAAAGAAAAACAGCAAACAGAATATTTTAAGCAATTTTGTATGGAGTTTTTTGGGCACTATTATAACTTTATCCACCATAATTTGATCAAAACTATGAAGGATTGGAGCTACAGAAGTGTTTATGAAAGAGGATGTAGGAATTATACAGCATTACTAGAGACTCTTTGTCAATATCAAGATTTATCAATAAAATTCATTAAACAAAACAAAGAATTCTTGCTTTTCGTTTTTGATGACATTTTGGATGAAATGAAACACATTAATGTTCGTAATATTCCTTGTGATTCTAAAGAAGAAAGAGAAAATCTAATTCTTGAAAAATTCAAGCGTTTACATGGCGGTTGGAGCCCCGAGGAGTTGGAAGTATATTGATCAAGCCACGAAATAAAATCCTTATTCTACAAAATTGATAGTAACACAGTCTTTATCTTTAATAGTCTTCTTTCCAGTAACAACCAAGTGTAATTTATCATGTTTATTCAATTTCTTTAATCTTTTTTTCATCCAAAACAGTCAAAAGTCTGTTCGGTAAGTGTACTTTATAATCTTCCAACTCGGCAATTATTGTAAACCCGAATTTATCCTTCATTTTCTCCAAATTCAAAATTTTGTATTTCTTATTTTCTTCCAATTCATTTAACTTCTTATACTCTTTAAACTTACATTCTCCAATATCATTTAACTCCTTCAAGAACTCCATTTAAATAGAAAAAATTCAAAGACGGAAAAAATGAAATTTGCTAACAATCACTCGAGAAGTCGAGGGAATTGCCAACATCTTCATTGTTTGACGAGGTTCTTCATTTACTTTCTCCAAATGTACTATAAAATCATCGAGGATTTCTGGCTTAAAATCGTAGACAAATTCAACATCCAGATAATGAAAAAATACAGGTAATATCTTTTCATAATAAACGTGTGTATCGATACCTACAAACCTAATGTATTCTTTGAAAAGGAAAATAATTTTGTCAATGGTTCCAAGAGATAAGTAAAAATTTTTATTCTGTTTTCTAAATTCTGTAACAAATTTTGTTTGCTTCTTGTCTCCATATTGCAATTTCGTAAGCAGATTATTCAAATGTGTTAGTTTATTTCGAAATTTCTTAGGTTTAGGTCTTTCGTACAAAATTAAATTACAATCTCTACAAACTAAATATTTTTTATCAATAATTTCTCCTCTATTATAACACTTGTAACAGTTGGCATTATACTCTTCCATTTAAACAAAAAGATTTTTTTATAAATGGAGATTATGGAACTAAGTCTGCCGAGATATAAATTTTTCAGCGCAAATGTTTGTGTTTACATTTCTACAACAGAGATAAATAGAAATAATTTCATTCTATTGTACAACTATTTAGGATATTATGTGTACGATTATAAAGATTATTACGGGAGAAATCGGGATTTTTCAGTGGCGAAAGAGTATATTTTTGAAATATTAGAAGGAATGAAAGAGAATAATATGAACATCATTAACTACTGAATTTCTCTAATATCGTTCTTAATCACATCATAGGCTAAAAATTTCCCAGAGACAACAACAACATAACAAATCGCGTTTGTAACAGCTTTTTGAAAATCCATATTGATAATTATATCGTTCTTTGAACCAGAACTCTTTGTTGTATCAATGACATAAATAGGTCTATTCGCTAAAAATTCTTTAGGATTGTAATACATTTCCTTATTATTACAGTAAACTTTCTTAAAATCTTGATACATCTGATACATGATTCTGAAAAGACCTCCTGAAATGTTTAAGTTTTGTAATTCATCTGGATAATAAGAACCGTTCAATTTTACTCTGATATTTTTTACATTCAAACTATCAAACTTTGAAGGATTTTTTTCTTGATTATTCTGTCTATCTGTTTGAAAACCTATAATAACGAACTTGGGATTGAAGATATTTCTATAAATGTTTGTAATATCGAACGAATAAGTTGTTCCGGAAATACCTTTTTGTTCAATACATTGCCAATCTAGAAAATTAAACATAATGTTTTGACTTTTTGTAATTTCATCAATCAACCTAATTTTACTCGTGGTTTTATAATCAATCATTGGAACTCTAATAAAAAAATCTGTAATTGTTATTTTTCCATCAACAGGCATAACATTTCCAGTTGCAGTCTTCAGAATCACATCATCGTCTTCTGCTCTTATAAAACTTAGATAAAATCCTCCTTTATAGATAGGAATAGTAACATTTTCAAAAAATCCTAATCCAAAATGAGATAAATTTCCAGCTGCTTCAAAAACACCAAATTTAAAATCTGATTCAAAGCCATTAGAAGTTTGAGAAATAACATCACTTTTTGAATACGAAATAGTTCCTTTAATTGTGCTTAATTGGCCACAGTTTTCGACTTCTTCTATCAATTTATTGTGTTTTCTTACTTCAATCTTAGAAAATAAAAACGGTATAAAATTATCGATTAATCTAACATTATCAGTTCCAAGATATGCTTGACCATCTTGTTTTGTTAAAGTTCCAGAAATATAAAACTGGAAGTTAGACGAGCAAAAGTTATCTCCAAAATCAATATTAAACTCAGTTCTTTTATTCGGTTCATTCAAATGTTGTTTACTAATTGGATAGAAATTTTTAAACTCCGCCCTTTCAATATCACTAGCATATTTTCTGTAGTCCGCCATTTAATAAGAGAAAATTTAGAAATTTTAAACATCATGTATCATTTTTTCTTCGAATTAATGTACGTTTTTATAAGAAAAGATATAAATTTTAGTAAAATAATTAAAAAGATTAGAGTCATTTTTAATGATCTACTTCGTCATATTCAGGATTCTCTTCCTTAAATTTTGCAATTTCGGCCACATATTTCAATAAAATCTGCACAGGATAGTAACCGCTATCTATAATATTATTCCAATCAACTGTCTCTTTATTTTCATCCAAAAACTTTATACTCAAGTGTTGATAGAGGCAAAGAACAGACATATGATCTTTTAATTGATAATGTATATTTTCTTGAATGAACTCTGGGGACAGAGTTTGATATTTTGCAATGTTATACCAATTCAATTTGTTTACGTATAATCTCATCATATCTTCGGATAATTCATATTTTTGAGAAATGTCATCCCAATGTTCTTTTTTCAAATCTCTTTCGTGTTGCATTATAAAAAGATCGAAAGCACTGTAATGTCCCGCCATCTCTATTTATTAGGGAAAAATTTCAAGTTTTTATAAATTGACTCTTTTTTGAGTTACATTCAGCACATTTTCCCGAAATTCTTTTAACTCCGTTAATGTTTGCATAGTATTTTATATCATTTGTGGCAGTTTTCTCTTTGCACCTCACACAATATACGAGCGTCATTTATTTAGGGAAAATCTGATCCTTCTGCTTCTTCTATTACTTCAGGAAATAATTTCTTTGTAACGTTTAATCTAAAAAATTCAAAATTTTCTGTAAGAAAATTTAATTGTTCTTCTAATTTTTGAAATTTGACAGCATAAGAATCATTGTATTCAACAAATTTATGACCAATATTCTCAAAAGTTTTCGTAGCATCTAAACTAAACTTATCAAAAGACTCTTTAAATTTAGTAAGTTTTTCATTAATTTCACCAACATCGTCTACTGATCTTCTATTTCTGGCTTCTATCTTGTCATAGACTTCTGTTGTAAAATCTTTAACATGCTGTTTATGATTCTCATAATTTTGTTTTAGTTCATTTAACATTTTAATATGATCTTCGAATTGAATCATTACAACAACATCAAACGGATAAATTCCCTTACTAACGCTGCTAAGTCTTTTTCCTTTAAAATCTAAGGCATTTTTAACATTCGGATCATGTAAATCAACAATATCGATGTTTTCTGATAATTTTAGAGGTTTCAAAATTTGTTCTTTAACAACAACATCATGTTTGTCAATACCAGGTCGAACACCGACAATTCTTTTTTTGTTAGCCAAACTAACATAATTCTTTTCAACTTTGATCGCTTCAGTAATTTTATCAGCTTTTTCGATATGAGACATTAAATTGGTAAATAACTTTTTTGCACCATCATCAAATTCTTTTTCCAAAGTTTTTATTTTATCAGCAACTTCTTTTGAACTCATGAAATTTGCAAGTTTGTTATCATATTCTGCTTTAAAATCTTCAATCTCGACAGCAAACATATCTGAATCTGGAAGGGTTTGTAATAAATTTTCTAACTTGTTATCAAACTCATTTCTCAAACTATCAAAATTGAAACTATTATCTACATTTTGAATAATTTGTGTACCAAATACGTCAAAAATATTTTGTGAATCCATATTTATTAAGCAATAATTTGTTAACAACTTCTTTAAAAATCTTTACCATTACTCAGTTCATTCAAAACAAAAACACATAAATGGCCACAAATTGGGGGATCTTTATAGTCTTGAATCTGAGAATCATTGTAGTAGACGCTTGATTTTTTCAAATATTTAATCAATTCTATAGGTGGTTTGTCCTCAATTCTTCCATACGAATCAAAATAATATGCATTCTTATCATTTTTATAATAACAAATCCAATGTGTTCCACTTCCCATAATCGAGTCTAAATTCACAATTCCACACTCAAATTTCTTAACTTTTTCAGGTAATGTATCTCTCATGAAGATTCCTCTAAAATGTTTAATATTTTTGCAGATTTCTTCCAATTCTCCGAATGTTAAAGGTTTAAATTTTTTTTTCAATGTTTGATTTCACGTAATTCAAAGTTTTTTCATCTAATCCAGATCCTGTAACATCTTCCAACTCTTTATCTAACCAATTTAAAATGTTTCGAACAATAGGAATCACATCTTTTTTAACGATTGGGGCAGCTTTACGAACATAAGGAACAACATTTTTAACAACTGGAATATTTTCTCCAAAATCTAATAAATCTTTCAAAAGTCCACCATTTTTGAGTTCTTTCAACTGATTATACGAAAATTCTATTCTGACACCTTTATCGTTTTTTTGTATTGAGTTTATTGTATTGTCTATTTGTTAAAAATATCTTATCTTCGCCATTTTTTAGTTGATCTATTTTAAATTGAATACTAACGGGTATTTTCTTCTTAAAAGCGGATTTTATTTTTTCTTTCTGATTTTTGCTGAAATTTACGTTCACCTCCATTTATATAGTTAAAATTTCAAGTTCTCTTCGATTCCCATTCCTAGTTTTCTCTTCTAAAACATTGCTCCAGCTGTTGGAAGCACAACAAATCTTTCACCTAAACTAGCATCTTTTGATAAAAATCTATCCATTGCCTTATCTTGCAAAACTTTATCTGCGATATGTCTGGAATTTGTGTCTCTATGTTTTGCATAAAAAATATCGTGTTCCATAGCAGCTTGATCTAATTTATTTATACCAGTATCTCCTCTTTTTAGTCTTTTTTCGAGTTTTGTGCCAGGCCCCAGATACTGATAAGTTGGTACGTGTAATTCAAAAGGTAAATTGTTGATAAAATCATTCAAAAGTCCGCTACCTTAAATAAATAAATAAATAAATAAAAATGCCTTTATTACAAGCGATACTCAGTTTACACTGTTTTTCAGTACAACTCAAGTCAAGTACAATAAATATGTCCTAAGCTAATTAAATAGATAACTTATACTGACAATAACTTACATGCACATAGAACATAATTACAAAAAAAAAACATGAATTTACAAATCACAGAAAGAGCTCTTTAGTCGTTTTTTAAAAACTGGTAACTGAGTTTAAAGCTTTGACGTTACCGGGGAGACCATTGTACAACTTCGGACCGAAGTACGAAAATCCTCTCCTCCCTACTTCAAGCCTCACCCTAGGCAGGTGGAGGGTCCTGTTTTGTCGAGTTGCACGCTGAGAGACCTCATCCCGGTAAACGAGCTTTTCGCAGAGGTACTCCGGTTCTTTGAGCTTCAGAGTTTTGTGTATCATGCAGCCGGTGAGTATCCCGCACACGTCCTCCATGGGGAGCATGTTAATAGCAGTTCTGAAAGGGGTCACGTGATCACGACGCTTCAGTTGGAAAATGAAGCGGATTGCAGTGTTTTGCATCTTTTGTATTCTAGTGACATTTTCCCTTGAAATACTATTACCGTATGCAGGATAGCAGTACTGAAATGCTGACAAAACCAACGACTGCATGAGACGAAGTTTTGTAGGCTCAGGTAAAAGATCTCTGAACCTATATAAACCTCTTAAACGACCAAGCGCTCGTTGAATGGCGTAAGTGACATGATGGGTAAAGGTGAGCTCACTGTCTAGCACAACACCCAGGGTCTTTACAGTGTTACATACAGCCAGGCTTTCTCCGTTAAGCCTGACAACTAAACCTTGGTCATCCATCATGTCAGTAACAGTTTGTGGTGCCACATGCAGGACATTACACTTGCCTACGTTCAGCTTCAACCCATTTTTCGCTGACCATACGGAGATTTGCTGAAGGTCAGTGTTTATGTTGTTGACAGCTAAATATATCCTGCTGGGTTCGTAAGCCAAGTGCAGTTGACAGTCATCTGCATATAAATGAGCCGTGCAGCTTTGTATACTGTCTGTCATATCGGAAGTGTACAGATTGAAGAGAAGTGGACCCAGACAGGATCCTTGAGGGACACCTCGCTGCTTGAAGAGTGGCGAAGAAGTGTCACTTCCCAGCTTAGTGACTTGTTGCCTACTACCCAAGTATGATTTGACCCATCTCACAGTATTATCGTCGAAGCCCATATAGCACATTTTGGCCAGCATCATCTCATGGTTGATCGAGTCAAAGGCCTGGGAGTAGTCTAGAAGTACAAGTGAGTTTTGCAGTCCACGATCTTTGGCTTGAAACATGTCACTGAACAAATTTGTCAGCGCTGAACAGGTACTGTAGTTTTTGCGAAACCCTGACTGCAATTTAGGAAGCAACTTATTATCTGCAATGTATTCATTCATTTGAGCGATAACTATTTTTTCTAACACCTTTGACATTGCTGGCAAGATAGAAATTGGCCTCAAGTGTTGTACAGATGTAGGGTTGGTATTTTTGGGCAATGGTTGAATAACACTAAATTTCCAAGCATTGGGAAAAGTACCTGATCTAAAGCTTTTATTCAAAAGATGGGTGATTGCTTTAATTGCATATGGGCTAACAGCTTTTATCATTTGGATGGAGATCTCGTCCGTTCCAGTAGCGTGAGATTTTATTGCGTCAATAGCCCATCTGACGTTATCATCGGTAATAGTCTTGAATTTAAATGTTTCTCCATTACCCCTTCTATTAGCTTCCAAGAATCTAACTAAATCCTTATCTACCTCCAACCCTGAGCCCATCTCAACAAAATATTTATTCATTTCATTAACCTCTAAGCTGTTTTGAAGAGTTTTATTCGTTTTATCAGGAACAATATCACACTTTCGAAGGCATCTCCAGAATTCCTTAGAAGACTTAGTACAAGTAAGGTTATCAGAGAAATAGTCTTTTTTAGCTTTCCAAATTAACTGGTTTAACCTGTTTCTAACAATTCTGTATTGATTCCAGTCACTTCTCTGTCTGGTTCTCCAATATTGATTTCTAAGTTTATTCTTAGTCTTAGTGAGTTCTTTGAGTTGATCACTTCTCCAAGGGGCTTTCTTCTTTGTTACCCGTTTGCAGACAACTGGTGCATGTTCATCAAATATTTTCTTAATATTACTAGTAATAAACTGCTCAATTTCATTCACTCCTTCCATGCCTAGAGCAATATTCCAATTAACATTTGAAGTAGTTTCTACTGCCTTTTCGGGGTCAAATTTGGAGTAATCTCGGTATGTGATCAGTTTTGAGCTTGGCCTTACTTTAGGCACAAAAATCTCACAAAAAACAAGTTTGTGATCTGTCATAACCTGCCCACGATGATCTTTAATGCTTGCAGTGTCTACTACACCGGTTCTCTTGACTTCAGTCGACTTGTCCACGATAATATGGTCGATTAATGTGGTTGAAGTCCCTGTAACTCTTGTAGGCTCGTTAACCATCTGTACTGCATTTGAGTCCTTCAGGAGACGGCGGAGATACTTTGCATCGTTGCTTGTGGCAGAGAGAAGGTCAATGTTTGTGTCTCCTAAATAAATCACAGTGTTGACTTGTACTGCCAGTTCCACAAACAGCGAGTGAAATAGTTCCTCAAGGCTGGAGGATCTCACATAAGAAGGTCTGTACACTTCACAAAGCCCAACCCGCACTCCTTTCCACTTTAGAATTACACAGATGTGTTGTACTCCAGGATTTATGTCTTCAGACAAGAAATGTTGCTCAAATGAAATGCCTTCCTTGATGTAAAGAGCCACTCCTCCACCCATCTGGTGCCTGTCAAGAACTTGGTTGAAGTGACGATCGCTTCGCAACAAGACATATCCTGGTATACCATAACTTTCTGATGGGGTGCTAGGTTGTAGCCAAGTTTCTGACACACAAAAAAACGTCAAAGTCAAAATCGCTCAATAAAGAACTCATTTCATCAAACCCTGTGTTCAGGGATCGCATGTTCAAATGAGCAACCTTGAGACGTCGACTTTGTTGTTCACCCCCCCGCGCTGCTAGTTTCCCTGCTCAGGAGAACTCTCCAGCTGTTTGTTGGACGCTGGCTCTGAGCAAGGAGGAGGTGAATACAAAGCTGCAGCCATGACATCAACAAACAGAGAGCCCAAACGTGCTACGGCTCTCCTGTTAAAATGTACGCCATCTCGAGAGAGGTCTCGTTTACTGACGTGACAGTTGGCCTCCACAAAGGTGACATCAAAGTTGTTGCACATCAACTCGACTTGCGAGTTGAAATCGAACAACGCTTTGTATGTGATATCACGCCTAGTCAAAACACTGTTAAAAAATATTTTTGTGTTTTTGTGAAATCGGGTTTTAGCAGTGAAGAGGAGGTCAGCAATACTATGAAGGGAAATATATTACATGAAAATATATTACATCTAAATCTAAGTCTATATAATCTAACAGTTTGTTCTTAATATCTAAGGCTTTTCCACCTGGACAACATTCTAGATGTGCACCTCTTACAACAGCTTCAAAAGAAGAATGTCTTAAGTGTGAGTCACCAATAAGAAGCACTTTTTTAAAGTCTTTGGTATGGTGAGAGACGCAAGGAGGATCAGAGGTGTCAGATGAGGTAGGTGGGGGTGTTGCCTGAGGGGTGGGATTGATGGCGGGGGTGGGGGGAGCAGTCACACTTGGTAAGATCAGAGTAGCCTCGGTAGCAGCTGATGTAGGCAGTTCAGCCAGTACAACGTTCTCATCATCTTCCACAATAGGCTGTTCCGACACTTGTATCTCAAGCCGTTTCAGTTCCAACCGCATACTCTCTATTTCAGCTTCTAAGACCTCGATGGTAGTAAGAAGACACTTAATCATAGATAATCATAGATGAACTTATTGCCGGCAAAACTCGTTTTAAATATTTAATTCCATCAGGTTTTTCAATCATTTTATCAAGTTTGTTCGAAATAAAATCTTTAATCGCTTTCTTTTCGTTCAAAAAATTGTTGTTTCCAGCCTTTTCTTGAGCATAAATATAATTAATAATTCCATCGAGTTTTGTCAAATCGTCGATATATCTGTACTCAATCTTATTATCACTGTATTTTCTTATACCAGATCCTTCGATTCGTTTTTCCCAAATTGGTTTAATTAATTTAATATATTTTTTACCTCTACTTGACTTAGGCTTCTTAGTAGATGGATCATTATTTTTGTAAATTGAGTCAGATTCCCATAAAATTTCTGTATACTTTTTCAAATCTTCTTCAGAATATAAATTATCTTTTGGAGCGTCATAGTCTGTTAATAATCTCCATAAACCTTGAGTTCCTTCATATGTTTTTTTCATTAATAATGATATCATTATGTTCAAAATTCACGGGCAAATTTCCAATCATAAAACTTTTCTTTTTTTTATCCCAATACAAACCAAATTTACGAGGGTCTTCCAGAAAGTAAAGAACGTTTTGTTATAAGTCAATAAAAACAAAAGATAAGAGCATGAAAATTTATTTATAAATACTTATAAACTTACTCTATTTTTCTACAAAATCGCCGGAACTGTCAAGGCACTTGTTGTAGCGTGGCACCAGTTTTTCTATACCGACGTTATACTGTTCTGCCGCCAAGGAATGAAGCCACGTTTTTACTCCTTCTTTGAGGTCTTCGTCACCCAAAAAGTTTTTTCCGCCTAAAAACACTTTCAACTTTGGAAACAAGTGATAGTCACTCGGAGCCAGATCTGGACTATACGGAGGGTGTCCGAAGATTTGCCATTTGAAAGAATTGAGTTCTGCTTTGGTTCGTGCACTGCAATGAGGCCGAGCATTGTCGTGGATCAGCACCACTTTCGACGACAGCATTCCGCGTCGTTTGTTCTGAATAGCGCGGCGAAGCCGATGCAAGGTCTCGATGTAGGCCTCTGAGTTGATTGTTTCGCCTCTCGGCATGAACTCCACATGGATTAGGCCTTTTCGGTCCCAAAAAACTGTTGCCATCAATTTCCTGGTGTTCAAATTTGGTTTTTCTTTCCTGTTTTTTGTTGGTGAATTCGAGTGATGCCATTCCATTGACTGGAGCTTTGTTTCCGGGGTTCGATAGGAAACCCAAGTTTCGTCACCCGTTACGATGCGGTCAAGAAACGCATCACCTTCTTTGTCATATTGAGTCAAAAACTCAAGAGCTGCTCCCATCCGTTTAGTCTTGTGGACATCAGTAAGAATCTTAGGCACCCAACGAGCACAAATTTTCTTATAACCAAGACGTTCAGTCACTATTTCGTGCAAAAGCGACCTTGAAATTTGTGGAAAAAATTCCACTAGACCACTCAAAGTGAAACGACGGTTTTGTTGAATTTTTCCATCAACTTTCGCTGCCAACTCGTCAGTAACGAGTGACGGCCTTCCACTTCGTTCCTCGTCGTGCACATTAGTTCGACCTTCCTTAAATTGAATGCACCATTTTCTCACTGATGACTCGTTCATCGCATTGTCACCGTAAACTGCCTTAATTTGCCTATAAATGTCAATAGGTCGAACATTCTGTGCATTCAGAAACCGTATCACACTACGCAGTTCACACTTGGCGGGATTTTCAATTAACGCCGCCATTTTAAACTTTCACAGGAGACGCAAACGTGACCTCACGGTACCGCTACTCAGCTCACACTGAGGCAGAAGGTGTGGCTAACGAACAAGCTATCTACCGCGGTGGTGGGGGAACTGCGCCGCCCGTGATGCGCAATCGTTCTTTACTTTCTGGAAGACCCTCGTATCATCTTTTACTCTAGGAAGGAATTTTTTACCAATTTCACCAATTATTATATCCGTTGTTCCAGGACTTATTGGTTCAACTATGGTAGAGTCTTCAATGATTCGAGGTCTAAATGGTGTTGAAGATGGTAATTTTGGCAATTCAAACTCTTCTACTTCAGATTCTGGAATCGAAATATCAGCAAATTGTCGTACAACTGGAACCAAATTCATCAAATTTTGATTATCGCTTAAAACGTTTTCAATTTTACCTTCAACATTTTTAATTGCAGAAGTTACAGGTTGATTAATTTTTTGAATAAATTCTTGTTCTTTTTCATCAATTCGAATCTGTTCTTTAAATTCTTTGATTAATTTCTTTTCGATTTGATCAAGTTTTTTCGCTTCTTCAGAAGTTACGTTCACCATTTAATTAGAAAAATTTTGAAACGTGGAACATGAAAACATGAACGTGGAACGTAAAAAAGTGAACACGAAATGTAAAACGTGAACGTGGAACGTAAAACCGTGAACACGAAACGTAAAACGTGAACACGAAACGTAAAACATGACCGTGGAACGTAAAAACGTGAACACGAACGTGAACCGTAAACACGAACGTGAAACATGAACGTGAACAGATTTACCGTTTTTTCTGTTATTTTCATAATGTAAATAAAAATTAAAGATAATATAAAAATAGTTGTAACAAATATTTTATCAAGTAGATTTGTCAGACCACTGAGCAGCATTTATGTTAGAAAATTTATTCAAATATTTTCCATTTTTAGGCTTCAAAGTTAGATTAATAGTTAAAAATCCATAGTCTTCTTTCCAAATTTTATCACATAATTCATTAAAGTGGTTAAAACTCATATCAGATCCCACATAATTGTTGTAAATTTTTCTCGAATAGTGATCATCTTGCTTAAAAACACACAACATATTCAAATGATTTCTAATAACTTGTTTATCAACCTTTGAAAAGCATTGGGAAAGATAGATACAAGATATGTTTTTGTGACGAGACATTACGAAATATTCCTTAATAACGTCTTGATTTTCTAAAATACAATCATCGAAAACGATTAAAGAATTTGGTTTACACTCGCTTAATGGAACTATGTCCTCAGAGGCATTATAAGAATATGATATTTTCTTACTTAAGTTCTTCTCAATGTTTTCAAATCTTTCTTGTAATTTTTTATAAGCGTCCTGTTCTAAAGATTTACTAAAAACATACAAATTGGAATAAGGAATCAACCTATTGTAGATAAAATTCAATAATAAAGTTGTTTTTCCACATCCACTTGAACCAACAATTAACAATCTGATTGGTTGATCTTTCTTATTTTCTTCAAACGTTTGAAGTTTTATCTGATCTTTTTGCTTTAAAAATTTCTCCATTTAAATAGCTAAAATGAAGCTGTTCAAGTTGACTTCAGAAAGCTCTAAATTAGTTTTAAACTTGGAACATCCTATACACTTAGAGGAAGAATCAAATTATTTTATCAGTTTAAGCGGTTTTTATTCTGACAATTTTGTAATAAATATTAGTGAAAGTTCTCCTTATTGTATAGGATTTAGTGAGAAGAACATAACAAAATATTATGGTTTAAACAAAGGATATTATACTTTCGATCAAATAAAAAATTCCCTTAAAAATTATCTAAAAACATTCAAACAATCAGATAAATCTTTAAACTTTGACGAAAACAAGTTTGAAATGCAAAAAAATTATCTCTCTAATAAAATTCAAATAAAATCACCAGTAAGAATAATGTTTTCAGCAATTATTGTAGATTTGTTAGGGTTTGTTCAAGAAACTATTGAGCCAAATCAGGTATATTTAGGAAATAAAACGCCAAAATTTAGACCTTTCGATGTAATTGAAGTGCACTGCAATCTCGTTGAACCTAGTTTTGAAAATCATACCGAACATTTACACAAAGAATCTGAAATTGTGTACACTTTTTTCCCAAATGTTGCTTATGGATCAAAAATCAGTGAAAAACCAAATGAAATCGATTATATTCCAATTAGAAAAAATATTAAAAGAATTCAAAAAATCGTTCTGACTATTCAAGACTCTGAAGGAAATCTATTGAAAAATGAGAGTAAAACTACAGTTTATTTAAGATTGTCGAAGCAACGGACATGAATCAAGGGGAGCTATTGAATAGCTTACCTTCAAACTTTCAAGAAAAGACTAGAAGATATACATTTTTGTAAGGGGGGCGTATCACCCCTCTTACAAAAATTACATCCAGACACCAAGGTCATCAATGAACCAGGTCTTTACACTCAAAATAATAATTGCTTGTTAAATTTTTTTTATCTAAATGGAGTCTGTTGTGAATCTACTCAAATTCAATAATAAAGACATTTTAACAATTGTTGACGAAAATAATGAATTTTGGTTTAAGGGTAAAGATATTGCAGAAATTTTAGAATATAACAATACAGAAAAAGCGATTAGAAATAATGTCGATGAAGGTGACAAATCTCAATACTTTTATCTAAAAGATAAGGTAGCCCTCGAGGGCCACCTCGCAAATATTCACAAAGATACTATTTTCATTAATGAATCAGGACTTTATTCGTTAATTTTAAGATCTCATAAAATAGAAGCAAAAAGCTTTCAACAATGGGTTACGAGAGATGTTTTTACCAAGCATTCGTAAATTTGGTGTGTACAAACTTGAAAACAAGATTAAATATTTAGAGGACAAAGTTAAACACTTGCAAATTAAAGATGAAATCAAAACGGAAATAATTGCAAAACAAAGTGTAAAAATTGACTTAATGAAACCAGACCTTGTTTGTAAAGATTTTGCTAAGAAAAAACACCATGTTTTTGTATTAATTAAGAAGAATCACATGTGGGAATATCCTTATTACGTTATCAGAGCTCAAAAGAGAGAAATACCGAAAAGATTGAAAGAACTTGAAATTGAATACCCAGAAATGGAAATTTTATTAAGACATGGAGATCCAAATAGTATAAATCTCTACAACCAAATGAAAGAATCTTTGAATATTTTATACAACGGAAATCATTTTACTACAAATATGGCAGAATCTCGACTGATTTATAGAATATCTAAATTACACGATGAAAATGTTTCTAAATTTTACTAAAAACTCTCGATTTATTATATTTTGTTTGTAAATGTTTAGCATAACTAGGTAACCATTGTAGAATTTTTTTTTTCATATTCACAAGGCATTTCGATTTTATAACTTTCGCTGAAAATTTTTTTAGCACAATCTTTGCAAAAAGCATCTTTTCTATCTTTACTATACTGCCAGTTATTAAATTCAGAAATATTTTTATTTTCTTTACAAAAGTAACACTTTTTCTCTTCTAAAGTTAATTTGTCCATTTTATCATATAATTCCTTACAATAACAGTCTTTTCTATTCTTTTCCTTATAAAATTCTTGACACTTTGTACATTTCTTTTGAGACTCCATTTATATAGAAAAAATTATTACACAATGAAAATGTTAAACTCTCGACTTATGATATTTGGTTTGTAAATGTTTAGCATAACTAGGTAACCATTGAAGAGTTCTTCCACATTCGCAATGAGTCGGTTTATTTTGGCTTTCTCGGAAATTTCTTCTAGCACAATCCTTACAAAAAGCTTGTTTTTTATCTTTACTATAATGCCAGTTGTGAAATTCTGAAATATTCTTAATTTCTTTACAAATACAACATTCTTTCTCTTCTAAAGTGAATTTTTCTATTTTTTCGTATAATTCTCTCTCATATTTACTACGACAATCCTTACACATAGACCCTAATCCTTCTTTTTTATTCTTATTTTTATAAAAAGCTTCAAAATCCTTAAATTCTTGACACTTAGTACATTTCTTTTGAGACTCCATTTATATAGAAAAAATTATAGCTTTGACTTTCTCAATTCATATTCATAAAACTTTCCGGTTATTTCTTCATTATTTAAATCTTTTATACTATAAGTTACAGGATCTGTGTTATTAATTTGATAAATTACAAAGATTTCTCTTGACCAATTGTTCTTATATTTGTTCGAAAATGTTTGTTTTTTACTAACAATTCTTACATGATCATTGACTTTAAATTTAGTTTTCGTGTGAATTTCTGGTGGAACATACTTGAAAACCGACTCTAATAACTCTTTTTCTGCATCTTTATCTACGTCTTTAGGCTTCATTTTGATTGTGCTATGAACAGTATCGTTATATTTCTTTACGATTTCTTGAAGAATATCGATCCATTTAAAGTTTTTATTAATCTCAAAAAGAACCTTCATTCTTTCATTTTGAGTTCTGTTATATCTCTCTACAATACTTGATTTCTCTTCGTTTTCAGTATGATAAATCTTAATGTTTTATTTTCTCAAAACTTCGTTAAATTCTTTATTTTTAAACTCTAAACCCTTATCTGTATGAAGTAGATTTGGTGGTTTGTGATTGATCTTTATCGCGTCTTTTACTATATCTTCGAAGGCTTTTGAAACATCTTTACCGTTTTTTTCTTTTGATAGCTCTTGACCAAGCATATTTTGAGAAAGTATCAATAACATTTAACATATACTTGAATCCATCATTTTGATCCGAATAGTTAGACATTATTACTAAATCTGCTGCCCATAAATCGTCAATTCCTAAAGTTATAATTTTTCTCTTTTTAAACTTTTTTCGTACTGGTGCATGAATTTCTCTAGCTTCAATCTCTATTTCTTCTTTATTCTTCAATTCTTTCTTTACTTGTTTTTTCATAAGGATTCTTTATAAATTTACTCTTATTTGTCTTACATTTTGAACATTTTGCTGCAATTCTATACAATCCGTTTTGAGTTTGAACAATCTTAGAATCTATATTTTTCGTTTTCTTTTTACACTTGTGACAGTGAATTAAATCATCTTCCATTTACATATCAAAGTTTCCAAGTTTGTTTAACTCTTCTAAAATATCTGTTTTAATTTCGCCTTTATATCCATACGGTACTGTATCGATCTTATTTTCTAGGACAATTCTCTTATCATCTTTAGCGTTCAGTGCCAGCTTGTTTATGATAACTGTGTACAACTCATGTTTATAGCTTTTGATTACTGTCATCTCCCTAAATTCTTCTTTATCTTCGAACAAACATCTCTTCAAGTTTTCGATATTTATTGTTTTATTTACAATGCTTCTCTTAATTCCTTTACACCTAACTGGATTTTTGTCTAGATACTTGTACGAGTACATTTTCGATCTCAATCCACAAAATTCTTCTAAAACTTCGCTATTTAACTCATCTTTGAATTTCCCTATTACCTTCTTATTTTTAGTAGTGAAACATTCGTGATCTTTTGGATAATCACTTGTATCAAAGTCATCTATATTTTCTTTAATAATTTTAAAAGGATCTCGTTTCAATTCTAGGAAATAACTGTCTGTATCCATGTAACACAGATTCAAATCTGGGTCAAACTTCTTTAATTTATCGTAATAAAACTCATACATTCACAATTTTGATAGGTCAAGAACTGAAAATCCTATGTAGATCGGTTTGTTAAATTTAACCTTTTGTTTGAACATGTGACTCGCTATACAGTTGTCGTCAAAGATACTAAAGCACTTGAAATTTGTTTTCTTAGCTTGTTTCATTGAAAATTCTTCATTTCCTAGTCTAATATCACATCTATTTCGCACATTTTCCATACTTTTTCCAAAAACTGAGTTGTTCATCAGCTTATAAAAGTCCTTCTCAAAGTCACTTGTAGCTTTGGTTCTCATGTTTGTGTTAAAATCAATGTAATCTTTCATAAAAGGCTTCTGATCGAATGCTATCACTCTATTCACATGTTTTAACACCATTCCTTGTTCCAGATAGAATTTCAAATTTCTCGAATGAACAACGTATTCAGTTTTATCTAATAGAGTGGTGCACAACTTATTTTTATAATGTTCAGGAGCAAGAGGCAAATCCTTGTGATGTTCGTGTAAATTTTGTTGGATATCCAAGATCGACTTCAAGAATATAGCCATAGTTTTCGTCACCAGTGAGTTCCAAAATTGTTTCTTTCCACTCTTCTTTTGTATACGTTTTTGGATCCATCCACTTGATATCACTATACGGCAGTTTTTGCATAAGACCATAACCATAAAGGTTGTTTGCATCGACATAAAGTAAATAGTTTTCAGGTTTTGTCTTATCGAAATCTTTCAAATATTTGTTATTTGCTTTCACATATCGCTTAATACATTGAGAAATACCTCCACGAATACCTTTTTCAATCATTAAATACATATCGTAATCGTGTATCAGTTGAAGCTCGATTTTCGTTAATTTTAACATAGCGTCCCATGCGCGACTTGGAGCTGTTAGATAATGTGCCGGATCAAGTTTGTAACAATTTAGACAAATGTTTCTGAAGTTTTCGAATATATCAGCGAGCAATAGTACATCTTGGATATTGTACAAATCAGAGTAATTTCCAAGATTTTTATCTTTTAATTTGTTCCAAACGCTCAAGTAATGTTGATAATCTTTCTCAGATATGCTCTCATCTGTCAAAAGTGAATAGAAATCTTCAATTTTCAGCTCTTCTGTGTAATCAAGTTTTTTAATACTATCGATAAATTCATAGGGAAATATTCCTTTTCCAGATAGAATTTTAAAGATTTCTTCTTCGTCATTTGGTTGTCTTTCTAGAATTGCGTTCAGACCATCTTGTATAAAATGATTTGTATGTTTGAAGTCTTCTTTCTTGAGGTTTTTAGCTAACTTTTCAATAGACGAGGCCAAGAATCTAAATGTGTCTACGAAAGAGAACTTTATAAATTTTCTAGGTTTATCATTGTCAAACTCATAGCCATATCCAGAATTTACAGAATAATTTATATATTTTTCGTCTGTGTTTGCAATCAAATCAACGTTTCCATATTAGTAGTATACTTTGGCCGTTCCTGGGACAACGCACCCGAGACCGGTTCTGGGACAAACCGTGTGAGACCGAATCTGGGACAGAAAATTGTTAGAGAGCGACTAAGAGTGTGAGTACGGGTGGTCAGAACCGCGCCGCGCGAATCACCACGCATGTCATCGCTGTCCCGCCACCGACACCACGCGTTGTTACTGTAAGTATGCAAGCAATCGGCACGCGCCTCGTCAGCACCGCGCCGCGCGACTGCTGAACCGTCACCGCCAAGCAATTGGCACGCGCCTCGTCATCACCGCGCCGAGCGACTGCTGAACCGTCACCACCACCGCGCCGTGTGAGACACCGCGTGTTGTTTCTATAAGTATACAAACAATCTGTACGCGCCTCGTCACTGTCCAGTCACCGCCGCGCCGCGCGAAACACCGCACCTTATAAATTACTAGTTTGGTATAATGTAAGTGTATTGTGGATAGTATTAATGAATCAGAAAAGTCGGAAAGAAATCCTGCTTCGAGCTTTAGAGGTTCATAAACCTGTGGTTAAGCGATTCCCTAAGAGAAAAATTGTAACTTTGGGTATTGATGATTTGTGGGCTGCAGACCTTGTTGTAATGATTAGGTTTTCAAAGGAAAATGATGGATTCAGATACATACTTAATGTAATTGATACGTTTTCAAAATATGCGTGGTCAGAACCATTAAAAACTAAAAGCTCACAAGAGGTTACTAAATCGTTTGGTAAAATATTAAGAAGAGCGAAATTGGTTGGTCACAAACCCCCGAACCTTCTTCACACGGATAAAGGACGAGAATTTGTTAATAAGGAATTTAGAGAGTTTTTACACAAAAATCAAATAAAGTTATACCATACTGAAAATGAGGAAAAAAGTGCCATTATAGAGCGTTTCCATAGAATTCTCAATGAAAAAATGAAAGTGCACTTTGAAATTCAAAACTCTTTTAGATGGGTGTCACATTTACAGAAGCTTCTACGTCAATATAACAGTAAATTTCATAGCACTATAAAGATGAGCCCATCAGAAGTGAATTCAAGCAATGAACAAACTTTAAGAAACATGTACGCAAACACTGGACGATGTCTAGTATTCAGACCCTAACTTTTGGTTGGAGACCGTGTAAGAATTACTATAAAGAAAGATGTATTTGGAAATAAATACCGCAGAAATTGGACAAGAGAAATTTTTCGGATTGTGGCTGTCAACAAAACTTGCCCTGTTACCTACAAAATCGCAGACCAGTCTGGTGAGGAAATAATAGGATCGTTTTATGAAAAAGAGTTACAAAAATCTATGTTCTAGTTCAGAGTCAAATGTATTAATAATACTCTCATCCTTCCTTCCACTCATCCCACACACCCACCCTCTTCCTACTCCTCTTCCTATTCTCATCCATCCATACCTCATCCTTTTCCATCGTCAATCGCCCATACAGTAAGAGAGTAGCCAGCTCTACAATAATGGCGTTTTCTCCTGCTAGCAAGCAAACAGCATTTCTCAATGCTACGGACGGTCTTCGAAGATCATCAGTCAAGAAATGTCCGAATTGTGGAGAAGAGGTTACTGCATCTAACCTATCCCGCCACCAAAAAACAAAGAAGTGCATCCATACCTCATCCTTTTCCATCGTCAATCGCCCATACAGTAAGAGAGTAGCCAGCTCTATAATAATGGCGTTTTCTCCTGCTAGCAAGCAAACAGCATTTCTCAATGCTACGGACGGTCTTCGAAGATCATCAGTCAAGAAATGTCCGAATTGTGGAGCTGAGGTTACTGCATCTAACCTATCCCGCCACCAAAAAAACAAAGAAGTGTATGTCAGCGTCAAATCCACCAGCTTATGCTTCTTCCAACGGATTCAATGAAAAACCTCCTTCGATGAAACAAGTATGTTCAAGGTGTGGTGCTGAAGTCAGGAAATCCTCCATGTCCCGCCATATTAAAACAAAGAAATGCATGTCCACGTTAGACAGACAAACTCCGGATTTTGATATGTCTATGTTGGAAAACTACGCTGATGCTGTGAGTGACAATCAATTCCAAAACGTGATTGCTGATTTTGATATGTCTATGTTGCCAGAGTCCTATTCAAATTTCAGACCTGAAGAACAAGACGCGATTGCTGATTTTGATTTGTCTATGTTAGACACTCCAGATTTCTATTCCAAAATTAGAGCTATAATTGGTCCATCTACAGCTGACGCTCCAAAGTTTGAACCACCAGTAAAAAGGATACACCCCGATTCATCGAAAATTATATCAATACTTGGTCCACCACCATTTGAAGTTCCGGATAAGTCAGACTATTCACTGCATATACCATACAGTCCTGTATACCATTCACCACTACATATCCCAGAGAGTCCAACATACAACGTGCTTAGTCCGACCGATGTATGTGCTCAAATAAAACCCCAGAAGAAACCATGTCCAAAATGCAGTAAGGAAATAACGGTTTCCAACATGGCTCGGCACCAAAAATCTCAGAAATGTGCCAACTACCAGCATGGTATGACATATAACGAACGTCTGAAAAAGATGGAAATCAAACCAGCTCCTAAAAGTAAAATGTGTTGGATTTGTGAAACACCGATAGAGTCATCCAACTGGAACCGTCACAAACAATCGAAACGCCATATCCGTTTGTCAGCACTTCATGAAGGTCCTCGATACAGAAGTGAAATATTACCCATTACGAGACTGACACCAAGACTGCCGGCACCCACTCCAGACATCAACATGCTGGTAAAGAAATACCCAAAACGACCAAGGGAAGTCAAACAAGTACCGAAGGTCAATACAAACGATATAGCTCTTGAAGCGATGATCCGAAAACCGACTAGACCACAAAAGATTCCTACAGGTGTGAAAAAGATTATTAGTGAGACACCGACTAGTACAATTAATAGTGAGAATTCGATTAGCCCTACCATGGAAGAGAGACAGCTTCTGTCTGAAACAGAATCACCTTCAACACTTCATCTGGTTCCGGTACGTACTCCAGAGGAGTCACAGACAATACTTGATGAAATATCAGAAGTCCAGTCGGCATTCACGGGAAGATTGAAAACGTATGTGATTATGAACAAACGTGGGATCAAAGATCCAAAAATGTTTCTTGAGATATGCAAACCACTCGTTGTTGAAAAACTTCAGGAAGCTGTAAAAGAAAAAAATCTTAAGGTAAACATGGTTTATCATGCTGAATTCAAGAAAATAATAAACGATGTGGAGGTGACTCAAGTCATGAACTTTAAAACAAAAAATGAAATTCTTTACTCGACAACGTCTCTGTCTGACTATTATAACTCAGCAAAACTTAAGATGTTGGTTGAGATGGAGGAGTTTGAGGCAAACGGTTCTCAATGGTCACTAAAAAGTGTGAAAGACTTGGAGATCAGAGTCAACCGATACGTTCCTTTTCACGGATCCAGCTATGTGGTTCTACCAAAACGGATTCAATCCAAAAAGGCTGTTATTAATGTAAAAAACGAAGATCAGAAATGTTTTATGTGGTCTATTCTGGCAGCTTTACATCCAGTTAAGGTTCATCCAGAAAGAATCAGCAATTACGAACCTTTCAAACGAGAGCTGCTTCATGCACTAGCAACTTGCGAATGCCCCATGAAACTTGATGATATAGCAAAGTTTTGAAAGACGTAGTGGAATTTCTGTTAATGTCTATGCTTATGATGACAAGTTCGATATATTCCCGCTGAGAATAACTGATAACGAGATGGAAAAACATGTTAATCTACTGTTTATCAGAGAAAAAACAAACACTCACTACTGCTGGATCAAAGATATGTCCCGTTTGGTTAGTTCACAGATCTCACGAAATGGACATAAGATGTGGATATGCAATAGGTGTTTGCAACACTTTACGAGAGAGGATTTACTCATCAAGCATAGAGAAGACTGTAACACACACGATGCTGTGAAATTGGAACTACCAGAGCCAGGAACTGTAATTAGATTTAAAGATTTCAATTGCTCAATGAGAGTGCCCTTTGTGTATTACGCAGACTTTGAATGCTGTCTAGCACCTATTTCAACATGTCAACCGTGTAAAGTGGATTGTAATGGTAATCACCAGTCGTTCACTATTAAATATCAGAAACATAATGCCATTTCCTTCTGTATGTATGGGGTGTCAGAAGACGGCTTTTCCAAACCACCGATTAAATACTTTGGAGACGATGCTGCACATGTATTTGTAAAAATCATTGATTGAGGAGTCGATAAGGATTAATGAACTTTACAAGAGTGAAGCAATAGTCCCCATGCAGTTGATGACAAAAGAGCAACAGGAAATGTTTGAATCTACTACTACGTGTCATATCTGTGGAAATTTTCTTGGTGATGATCGTGTTAGAGACCATAACCATTTGACGGGTTTGTTTAGAGGAGCAGCTCACAACAAGTGTAACATCAATTTCAAAAAACCTAGGTTCATTCCTGTTTTCATTCATAATTTAGCAGGTTACGACACTCACCTATTCATTAAAGAGTTTGGTAAGTTCGAAAATCGCATATCATTGATACCCAACAACGAGGAGCGGTACATTTCCTTTACGGTCAGTGTGGAAGGTGGAATTGAACTACGATTCATCGATTCATTCAAGTTCATGTCACAAAGTCTCGATAGGTTGGCAAAGAATCTGACTAGATCTCAATTCAAACACATCTCAACATATTACAATGGTAAGGACCTCAATTTATTGCTACGAAAAGGAGTGTACCCTTACGACTACATGGACAGTATAGAAAAATATAGTGAAACATCACTACCTAGTCAAGAAGAATTTTACAATAGACTGAATAAACAACACATAACAAATGAAGATTACAAACAATGCGTGCGATGTATGGACCGCCTTTAACATTCAGAACATGAAAGAATATACAATGCTATATAACGAAACCGATGTCTTGCGGTCTGTGTAATCCTCCTCTTGGGCATCCACAGGATTGCTCACTGCCGTGATTCCAGAAATAAAGACCAGTCAACATTTAAACCAAAACATTTTTAATCATTTATTCATTATAAGAAATTAGGTTGTTAAACTATCATACAAACTGAAGAATAAGGAAGTATACAGAAACAAATTTATGGTCTTGCGTAACTATTTACAAATGCAACCGGTCTGCTACAATACGAAGAGCTCAAATCGAGGCCAGACGAAATTCTTTCACAAACAAATTTAGATGTTAGGGAGTTAAAATAGTGCGATAGGTCTATTCTACGATGGAGAGTAGCTGTTACAGGCTATTATTAACTCGTACTGAAGCGTGGTATCCTTGCAATAGGTTAATACAATGGCTACAAAAATTAATTTGAAACACTACTTATAAAATGGAACAATATTTACATTTGTGTGGCATTCTTCGTAGTACTCTTTTTAATTCTTATTTGCGGGAAATTCAGTCAGAACTTCTAAAGGTCCATTTTCAATTTCGATTTAAAATATTAGGTTTACGATTTTAGCTACACTTTTTTTTGCTAATGATGCTTCATTGACATCAGCAGAGTTTAAAATTCCTCCATTACGTTTCACAATGGCATACACCGCAAAATCATATAGGAAAGGCGCAGGGATCCCTCTAGCAAATTTCTCGCGAAGTAATAATAGGTTTCCAAATTATCTTTTTTAAACCGATTTTAAAAGATTGTAAGTTTTGATCTAAAAACTTTTACATGTTTATAAATTGTGTAACTTTCAATAATTTTCTCCTTTAACTTTTCAAATTCTCGAAAAATGAAATGTTTGGTATTGTATACAGAAAACTCGCCTTCGGCTCGCTGGGGGCTACGCCCCCAGGCCCCCATTTGGGTATTGGCTAACTTCGGGGATAAGCGGAATTCGGGGACAGGAGCGATTTGGTTGGTGGTTCAATTCGGACTTGATGTTTTCCATTTACGTGTCCCTTACTGTGTCATTTCTCGTGGTAAAACACATTATTAAACAGTATTTAGATGTTAGGGAGTTAAAATAGTACGATATTATATATTAATATCTTAGAATGTGATAACTCTTGGGTAGTATGAGTAAGTAGCTAAACTATTTACTTAGGCGTATGGAAAGTAATGATGAGTCAAATGGCGAGGATAACACAATAGGGCAGAAATTAGGTTGTTTACAGAAGAAACCGTACTTTTGGTTACTGTTTGAATATTGACTGGTCTTTATTTCCGGAATCACGGCGGAGAGAATGAAAAGGATCCCCGCTGGATTTAAGGGTTAAATCAAGCAGTGGCAATGTAGTTCCAGGACACATTGTTTATTGTTAAATAACCATCTATATTCTTTTCTTGTAAAGAAACCCCACTACGGAGGAAAATTTAAAAATATAGTTGGCCTCCATGTAGATAACAAAATTCACAGTATTTGTATGCTGGAATATATATGAATCGCTTCATGCAAAAAGGGCTTCAGTCAGCCAGTTTTACTTTTGAGTAATTCAATAAAAACTTTTCTATTTCTATAAACATTTTTTTTAAAAACCTCTTATTATTTTATATATTTGATATGAATACACACCTTTCAACAGTACTAGTGAGGGAAACTAAAATTGTTATTTTTCATAGTGAAAAATTTTTTTTTTACTAGCAGACTGAAGCCCTTTTTGCATGAAAATTAAAATGACCCTTTTAAATATGATATAAAACTTTATTTTTCTTTAATTATTTTTACTTTTTATTACATTAAAATGTATTTTTACTATTTCAAGCTTTTGATTATGAGTATCTGTAATCAAAATTCCAAAGGTATTATTAAACAACAGTTTTTTTTATACATTATTGATTGAAAAATGTACTACAACACCGTGTGGAAAAAAGAAAATTAGTACTAATAAAAATAATATGTTTGAAAACGTAATCAATCATCTTGGACTTCAGGTGCAATGTGGTCAAGTGTAGGCCAATTCATAATATCTTCGTAGAAGTCTATGTGTTCATGGGCAACGTACGGTAGAAGATTCCTGACGTCGTTGATTTTTGAAGCTTTTATGGGTACTTTACCAGCTGGATAACACACAGGTGGTGGCAATGTTGGTTTTTGGTTCTGGTCCTTACACATTTTAAAAGAATGAGTTACAATGCTGTCAATGGTTTTTACTGGCTAATATTATACCAAACTGATTTTTATCAAAGGTCAACTGCTTATAACTGCTTATTTCAAATCTGATTTTCTTTTCTTTTGGAACTCGCTTCGATCTTGTTTCTTGAGATATGCAGCTTTTTTTGTAGTATGTTTTCCAAAAGAGCTTGAAATCAAAGATGTCTTTTGTCTCAACTTCTTTGACAGAAAACTTATTGATTCCTGGTTTTGCGCTGCTGTTTTCTATGAGTTTTCTGATTTCACCCACAGAGTAAATTCTGTCATACTTTTTCACATGACGCTTTTATCGTTGCAAAGTCCCTGTCACAGGGCAAAAAAGAATGGCCTCTGACAGGAAAATACATTGTTATCTTGCTGAAACGGCCGGTGTCAGTAAGAAGCAACAAAAAATCTACTCAGTGCGTGATTTTTGTTCTGCCCGCTGCAGTTATCAGAGAACAGTCGTAACTCTGTATATTCTGGGGGGATGGATTTGAGATAATCCCATAAGAAAGAGCACACTTCATTAGGTGTCTTGCTGGCTGTACCTTCATGGTATACATACACTTTTGCTGACTCTTTTTTTATATCATGAATAGAGAATACATTAACCGTGATTTGTCTTAAATAAAACGTTTCTTGTACGGGAATTTGTGGTATACTGAGATTTTGCATGAAGTCCATACAAAGGGAAAGTACGTGTGGCTCGTTCTTTGAGTTAGCTTCATTTGTAATCTTGATAAAAAACTTTTTTGCTCGTCTTTTATGAATGATAAGCTCGGCAGCAGCTGATCTTTTTGCTACATCGTTCAAGTGAGGACTCTTTAGCTTTGTGTTGAGCTCTTCACACGTGCAGCAACAATCAATTTGCGGTCTGCCAAATCTTAAATTGTAGTTTTCATTGAAAAACTCATAAAAGTAAGCAGAACTACAAATTCCTGGATGTTTGTCGACCAATGCACGATATAAGGCGTTTGTGCAGAGTCTAGCATCTAAATATTTTCTAGTTTTCCCAGAATAATGACTAAGTTTAGTTGGGTAACTTTCAATATGGTCCCTAATGATTTGTTGTTTTTCAATACTCAAAGTGTTTGCGCTCTGAGACTTTCCTCTTTTATCAATAGGGTTTTTTCCTTCCTTGGCAAGGGCTCTCAACCGTTTAACTCGTTTGTCGCTTATTGATAACAGAGACAAAAAAGCTTTGTAACATACCTGCGTCCTTTGGTTACCAACCAGGAGAAAGTATGTATACATTTTGTCAACATTGCGTGCGTCTTCTCCTTTCCTTGGACGTCTTTTCTTGACGTCATGAATTTCAATCAAGTTCTGGATGTACAGGTCCTGATCATTTTTTGATGGAAGGTCAAGAAGGCGTTGCAATATGTTGATTTGGTCAAGTTCAGTCAATCCATCAAAGCATTTAAATCTCTTGCAGCTGAAAAAAAATATTAAAAATTAGTGGTGACAAGTACAGTACATATTAACAAAATAAACCTTAATAAATTTAGGAAAATTTATAGTTTATAAAATTAGGTTAGATTGGGTGTGCAATATACGTACTAATATGACCATTGCAAGAAATTCAAGCTAACAAAATTGTTAATAAATTAAAATGTAAGGACTCTTACTTGCATGGAGGCCCTGTTGTTTTAGCTGGAACTATCCTCCCTTTATAATCTTCATACTCCAATCCCTTGCACCTTGACACTCTCTTAGTATTTCTTTTCCATTCTGATTCTCTTTTTACACGTTTCCTCCCAACTACTACTTCATTTTCTTGGTCACTCTCGGAATCCGTCTCACTAACCATATTGAATACCTATTATCTATAAACTTTAATAATTAAGTGATTTTCAGATCAGTGTAATAACAGTTAAGCAACACATAACCTCAAAATGAAAACCTAACTAAAACAAAGCAGGTCTACCAATCGAGCGAGACATACAACTAATGACCAACAATGCAATCAAAACAGATGTTTTTAATATTCTAGGCAAAAAGGACTTCAGTCACTGACTGAAGGCCTTTCTGCATGGAATATTAAAATTTTACTCTGGTTTTAAGACATTGGAGCAATGGGACTAAAGCCCTTTATGCGTAAAAATGTTGGTACAGTCATTAGCAACGATAACCTATAGCTAACTCAATTTCGCCATTTTGGTGACTGAAGCCCTTTCTGCATGAGGCGATTCATATGTGGAAAGAACTTCGTCTAGCCTCAATTTAAGCTGTTCATAACGCAGCAGACCTGTTGCATTTATAAATATCCATGCACGACCATAAATTTGTATCTGTTTAAATTCTTATTCTTCAGTTTTGTATGGTAATTGAACATCCTACTTTTTTATAGTTTTTCTGACCGGAATTGGCAGAAAACAAGAGCCGATCGTCACAATGACATGTAATCTTTACAGTAAGTCGAATAAAGTCTGTTCTTCCTATTAATGTAGTATTTTAATCCCCACTTAAGAATTCTTCCAAAAATATTGGCTTCAGGATAATGGTAATTGAACAACCTACTTTTTTTATAGTTTTTCTGACCGGAATTGGCAGAAAACAAGAGCCGATCGTCACAATGACATGTAATCTTCACAGTAAGTCGAATAAAGTCTGTTCTTCCTATTAATTTAGTATTTTAATCCCCACTTAAGAATTCTTCCAAAAATATTGGCTTCTGGATACCAGAGTACCATTCTTTTGTAAAAAAATATAGCAAAATCTTCCATACTTTATGCCAAATGATACATCACAAAAATTTATTAGGTAACAAGATTCATTAATCAATACTTTTTGTAGGTTTTAAACCCTGTATATATTTTAAGTGTGGTGCATCGGTTTGAAAACTTTCAGACCGAAAACGATGTAACACGGACATTTGTTTCAGTCTTTTTGTGATATATTAGTAAAGTTATTGTTATCACGTGTTATAGATTGTTTGGTATCCTTTGTAAAAATATTCTTTGTCTGACATCGAAGTAGTGAATAAAATGTTGAAACTGAGCTTTATTTTTGTAACTTTCTTGTGTTAGGATAGTAAATGTTACAGTGTCCTGTAGTTTTTTACTAGTATTAAAATGCGTTTTGTGGTAAAAGCGGGCATTTTTGTTACCTTATTGGATAAATATGTCGTCAAGCATATGTCCAAAAACGGATAACGGACGCACAACCAGTGGCAATTTATGAAGTACAGTTTACTAACTAAATTTATCTGCGAACTATAAACATTAACTGTAGGGCTTTAGCAACTTTATAGTCTAGTATCGAGGGAGCTGTTAGTTGTGGGCACATTTGTTTCAAAGCTAAGGGGGGCGATCTACATAAATACCGCAGATCCTGAATAATTCCCGTTACGTACCGCAGGTGGCCGAGAGGTTAATTACGAGGCCGCTCTAGCTTTATTTATACCGCCATCAGGTATCGGTGGACATTCAATTAATACAAATATGCTTCATATCAACTGCATTGTTATAACGTGAAATTTGTTATTTACTGTCTGAAACATATTTCTATTTGTTGTTTAGAAATACCGGATGTTATAGGGTTTCTTTAATTACCCTGAGGTATATTTTAAGATACCGAGTGATTTCTTAACATGGGTTATATTGGGAATTTTTAACCGTAAGTTTGAATAAACCTTTAAATAGGTAATGGTTATTACTAGTATTTGTATTACTATTATTACTAGTAATAGTAATTTATTACTAGTATTTTATTATTTAGTATTTTATTAGTATTATTATTGTATTTATTACTAGTAATAATTATTACTAGTATTATTACTAGTAATTGTATTACTAGTATTTGTATTACTATTACTACCTAATACTTAGTACTTAGTGATTTACTTTAAAATTATATTTTGAAAATGTCGTAATTTGCCGTAATTTTACAATATGGTAAGCAAATTTGATTTATGTAAAAGAACACGAGGTTTTTTATGACCAATTTCGATTTTAATGCAATTTTAAGATTTGTACTAACTGTTGTCCTTATAATATTATAAAAGTGCTTTTGTTTATTTGTTTGGTTTTTACGCGGTTCCTGGCATGAGTATAGCGATATTCTTATTCCTAAAATTCCTCCTGGCTACGCCCCACTGGTTCTTAAAGTAGGGAATAATGCTATCTTGGTCACTAAAGTTTTGTAATATTAATTAAATGACCCTGTCAAATGTAATCAATTGTTATGTGTAAACATTATTTATTATTTGTTTATATTCATAGTGAATAAATTGTCTAAAAAGGAACCATAATCTTTCAGGCTGTTATAGATTTTCAGTGATTAGGTAGTATTAATCTACGTTATAAAACATAAGAAAGCCAGAATTTGAAATCGGAGACTGTCCTTGAAGCAGTCGGGAAGACCTATGCTAGATAAAATTTTGCTAGACTGTTCTTTCGAACTAATGTACCAATTCCAGGTCTAAAAGTTCTAAAATATTAACACTTTCACTACAAATTTAAAGACTGATATAAAACCAACATTATTTCTCTTTTGGCAGAAGTAGGTTTCTCTGATCTGTGATATATAGACTCTCGACCAACCATGTAGCAAAAACATACTAAGAACGAAATAATTTACATTGGCCATAATTTTTGCATATTTTCATCGAGTTATTAAACGTCCAATGTCTACTAAATTGCTTGCAGAGCAGCGGGTAACTGCTAGTTTCTGTATATATGTACTAGTTTAGGAGTTAGAGGGATTTACATGTATGTAATTCGCTCTTCGACGCACCGTGGTGAGCGTATGTTAGGTATATCCAATCGTTGAATGGTAGAAGACAATCTAGTCTAACTTGCACTATACGTTTAAAGACTTTTATGAATCCTGTCTAAGTTGTCTTAAGGCAAAAGTAGGCTTTTCAGAGGTGTGTATTTATATATATATATATATATATATTATATATATATATATATATATATATATATATATATATATATATTTTCTTGATCGAGAAATAGGCAAATCAGCTTTGGAACAAAAACTAATAAGAACAAAGTACATTAAAACGACCATAAATATACTCTTTTTGACATAATTTCTAGTTCGTGCCAAAAAATCAAACTCGACATTTGCATCGGAAGTATAATTCACTGGACAAATAAATGCTCATACAGGTGCAAAACCTATTAAATTGCGTGGGAAGCCGCCGGTAACTGCTAGTTTCTTTATATGTCTCCTAGTTAAGGATATAAATGTATGTAATTTACTTTTCGAAGCGCTGTGGTGAGGATATTTTTTGTATATCCAATCGTTGAAATCAAAATGAAAATACTCACAGTCCGAAATGTATAATTCTAGCTAGTGATAAACATAGGGTGTTCCATCAGAAAAATAAAATTAGCCCCTACACTGCAAAGTTGTCAAAATGTACTTTCAATGTGAGCCAAAAAGTAAGGACGGTTCTCCGTTAAAACTTTGTCGGTCTTACGATTTAAAAATTACCACTATAACTCATGTTAAAAAATCACTGTGTATAAATTTAATTCCATGCCACAATTTTGTCATATTAGAAGATACTATATATGGTAGGTAGTGTATACTTTATTAAAAAAAACTAAATATAAAATGATAATATAACGGCGGTAAATATGTCCTTACCTACGCGAATTCTAAATTAAACAGTTTGTAAAAGGAAGCCAACAACACAAGCTGGGTCGTATAATACAGCTATAAAATGTTTATTGTTAGGTGTCGTTTTTGTAATATCGTCGGGAGTTGGAACGAGTTGCTTTTATAGTTGTGTTTTTCTAATATTAATTTTCACAAGTAGACATTTATTTCTGAAATGGCTATATATCTAGTTTCTTATCGGTACGCCTTATTAGATGAGCGTTATCGAAGCCTATAACTCGAGAGTCTGGAAATGTAATTTCTGTCTTACCAACTATTACTAGAGAATTGAATTGACGTATAAAGTTAAAAATTTGCCAGAATCTTCATTTTTGTTTAGGCAACATCGATTTTGTGGTGCACGTGACTTAGATGAGGTGAACGTTGATAAACGTTTTTATATTTATCGGAGAGGTAATAAATGTATGTAAAAATTTGAACAAGAAACCTAGTCACATATGTAGCCTAACCATTCGTAAAATATCTGGCAAAATATATCATCTGTATACTTTGCTCGAATTTCATTTCTACAGACATTAAAAGTTCTCTTATGGTACATAACCAAAAATGAAGGGCGAAAATTATGAGCGGGGTGCTTAAATACTCCCCTTTCCAATCAATTTTGCAGGGCATCCGCGGTGTTCTCTCATTAGTCCAGCTGTATCAAACAATAGTCGCAACAAGACAAGTTCTAATCAATTCAAGGCAGTCAACCTGCCTTCCTAACAATTTAAAACTACCAGTACTAACTTGCCAAAGGATTACATGTTCGTTTTTACCCTGACTTTTCACAATCTAGTCTAAAATTAAATCCCAATATTTCGATCCCAAAATTTTCATTTAATTTAAGTTTTAATTAAAAAAATAAATCAATGTAGCTTTAAAAACGCTACAATTGGGTTTGCCTCATTGAAGCCTCGCACTCAATAATCAAACATCCACAACTTTTATGCAAGAACTAGTGTAATGAACGGATCATTATGCGAGTAGTATTGCATTGTTTGAAATTGTGCATTGAATTTTTGACAGCAGAGGGCACATAATTAGGATGAAATACCAACTTCCTTTGTCAGACAGTCAAAACGCGAAGCGTAATTAGATATAATAAAGGAAAAATTAATAGTATTTTAATGTTCCTCTCTACTTAGAGCTTTTTGAGTAATACCATTTTAAAATGCTATAGCACCGCAATTCTAAAATTAAGTAACAGAGTCAAACAATTTTTAATTAGTTATAAACTATTTTTTATTTGCTTTTTCTTAATTCGATCAAAATTTGTTGTGTACAAAAATGTCTGGAAAACGTCAAAACTGCCTGTTATTGCATATCAGTTCCTTCTATATCAGTTGTGTAATAGAAAAACTGTTACATTACTTGGACAAAGCTTGAAACAAGAAAATAGTTATCTGTTGAACCCTTAATATGAGACCTACTTAGTAAGATAGATTGGCAACTTTAATGAACTGCATTTTATCGTATTTGTAGTTTTATATAACACTCTCATATTATCTCCATTTACAGCTTTTACAAAATTAGATTAATAAGTTAGGTGTATTAATGTGTTTAAATGTAAGCTTTACAGAATTATAACAAACTTCTCGATACTAAACGCGAAATTATTCTTTGTACTATATTCTATTTTCTTTTGTCAACAAAAATATCAACAAAAACACCAACTCAATGTTTGGTGTTTTTGTTGACATTCTTAACTACATAACCTTTTCATGAAGTTTTGAAACTACCTTTCAAATTTATACTTAAATCCTATTGTACCTACTGAGCCGGTTCAATACCTATATCTCCCCGCCTCATGTGTGTTTTATATAGTGTATGTGTGTGTGGTTTATTGGCTGCAGAGGCCACTGACCTTTTGAAGGCGTTTGACCTTTCCGGTAGAGTGACGTCAAGACTCCGAGCCGTGGTGTACTGGTTAGGAGTAGCTCCAGTTTAAAATTTTGTTTAATTAATTGTTTTGTTAGTTTTGCTGAGCTATTTTCCTTCTGACATGTGCGGCTAAGTTTACGGCCCCTCACTGAATGAGGTCCAAGAGATGAGTTTGTTTTTCTCCTGTTATCTCTCTCCATCATGCGTGGTCGCAGAGAACCTTCGCTTTTGCGCTCTGCTGAAGGACGGCCACCATGATGGACATTTCTTCTAGTCAACATCTGTGATACCCTGCTCATATTCTTTATTTATTTGTTATTGTTATTGTTGCCATTTATATAGTTTATATTTTGTTATTTAATTTTAAGTTAGTTTTAGATATTATTTAGTTATTTCTTGGATTTCATTAGGAGCCCGCCCTTAGCCGAAGGATACCGGGTGGAATTGGCATTTCTTGTTTCAAATTATGGCGTTTCTAATTTTTGTATGCAGGTGCACCTGACAAGGATTGTTTGAGGTATATACTACTGCAGGCACTTTTTTTTATTTTATTTATTTTTTTTTTATTTATAGTATATATATATATATTTATCTTGACTGGATAGGCCTATGTTATGTCTTAGTGAATGAACCTGAGTATACTGACCACGGTGTTCTTTATTTTACCTAGTTAGTTTTGATCCGACATCCCGTTCGCCACCATGGGCGCGCGCTTCCCTGATGGTTTTGCTGTGGGTGTGCGAGCGGCGATGTACCGGTTTCAATGGTAGGTGGCAGCGGTGGGATAACGAACCCACGCCTCCGAAGAGACTGGTGCCTCAAACCAGACATTGAAACCGCCTCACTGATGAGTAAGTTTTGCTTTCTTTTAAATTTTAGTGATTATTTTTATTTTTCAAACTGTGAAGGTTAAGAGCACATGCTTTTTCCAAATTGTAGTTTTTGCTTTTTATTAAATTTTAGTACTTCTGGCTGTTAACTAAATTTTTAAATTGGCTTTCAAATTTATTCTCTTACACTTTATTTAGTTTTTTTATTTATTTTTATTTTTTTTTTACAGCAACTCTGATATTTACTTGTTGGACGATCCTCTCAGTGCAGTGGATTCTCATGTCGGAAAACATATCTTTGAGAACGTCATTGGGCATAAAGGTGTACTTAAGAAAAAGAACTCGTATACTAGTGACCCATGCCATCACCTACCTGGCCAGAGGTGGACCTGATAGTGGTGCTGAAGGAGGGCCAAGTGACAGAGAGTGGAACCTACAAAGAGTTGTTGGCTCAGAAGGGAGCCTTCGCAGACTTCTTGGTCCAGTACCTTCAGGAGGCTGGCGAGGAGGATCAAGTAGATTTACCAGAAGAGATGACAGAACTGTTAGAATCCAATGTTGAATTGAAACAGAAGCTGGCTCGACAAACGATCTCGAGACAGTGAGAGTTCAACACACTCTCTGCAGAGACAGAGGTCTTCATCGGAGAGTACAAATCCAGATACCAAACTGTTTGACTCAGAACCACACTGCCAAAAAACAACGAGATAAACTTATAGAAGCTGAAAAAGCCGAAACTGGTTCGGTGAAAAAAACATGTGTACATGCATTACCTGAAGTCAGTTGGAGCTGTACTGACATTAGTTACAATAACGGTTCTATATAATAGTTTCTAAAAACAGCAGAAAATATTATTTTTTATTGAAACTTTGGAGTGATTAAAAAAAGTCACATGTTTTGTGAATAATAATTGACATTAAACTAATAATACGCTAGAGACGTTGGTGGGGGGGGGGGGGGGTGGGGGGGGGGGGGGGTGGGGGGGGGGGGGGGTGGGGGGGGGGGGGGGTGGGGGGGGGGGGGGGTGGGGGGGGGGGGGGGTGACCGATCAATTAATTATTCAATTTTAATTATACAAACCTATAGCCTAACCTAATTCATATTGAAATCCCTAAGATTGTTCAATATCTTGTGATGTCGAGTGCATTCAGTATTTTTAATGTTAATGAAACATATTGAGTGTTATCTAATAAAAATTGTGTATTAAACAATATTATATGGAATAAAAGTGTGAAAATATTACAAACATTACTTTCCCTGTTTAAACAATACATTTTTTTCTATATCGGCCATGTTTTCAACTACTGAGTAGACCGATACTTCTTCCCAGGCTTTTCTTGTTGCATTTCTACCCTTATAAATATCTGAAGTGTTGTCCAATAACACAGCTTGTGATTTAACTAGTAATAGTAAAACAGGGCATACTCCTTCCATAACTTATAAACAAGCCACTGAATCACACAAAATGAAGACACCGCCAAAACGGAGCCTAGAATCACATAGGCCACTCAGCCAAAAGGACGACCAGTCTGGAATATTTATTAATAAAAGTAAACTATTGTAAATATTCACCACTGTAATTCATCAAAAGAGGCATAAGAAAGTGTATTAAAAATGAATCAACAAACATTTTTATCCTTAAATGTAAAAGGTTATAAAAAAGCAATAACACTAAAATGTATTATAAGGATTGCATATGCATATCAATCTTTATCCTTACCGGTTCATTTCTGTGCTGGGCACGTTTCAATATTCGCACACAGGCAACCGTATTTTTTATTATTTGTTATACAGATTATATAGGCTAAGTGTGGATGCGGTGTTAGGAGAGAATAGTCGGTTTACATACATTTTACATATTGTAATGCAGCAGTTCCAGTTTCCTCAGTCTTAAGATGGTGGTGAGAGGTGTGAGATTAATCGCTTAGTTGTTATAGAGCGCCACCTTGTTTATGAATAGTTAATGTGTGGATTAGAAACACCCAACAGCAAGAGATGGTGTTTGGTGTTTCCCACTAAATTATTACGGATGACAAATATTTACATTTTAATTTATACAGTATATTCTTACAAACATTTATTACTCATCATTACCAAGTATACAATCCTTGTTAAACATTTTCATGCTATCGTTTTCTTATAATGTTTTTATATCTACGGATAAAAATGTTTGTTTAGTATTAAACTATGCTTGATACATTTTTAACACACTTTCGTATGCCAGTTGCCTCTTTTGATGAATTACTGTGGTGAATATTTACAGCAGTTTACTTTTATTAATAAATATTCCAGACTGGTCGTCCTTTTGGCTGAGTGGGATATGTGAGTCTAGGTTCGGTTTTGGCGATGTCTTCAGTTTGTGTGATTCAGTGGCTTATTTATAAATTGTGGAAGGGATTTGCGCTGTTTTTAATATTACTAGTTGAATCACAAGCTGTGTTATTGGACAAACACTTTAGATATTTATAAGGGTAGCAATGCAACAAGAAAAGCCTGGGAAGAAGTATGTTTAGCAGTCAACTCGGAAGTTGAAAACATGGCCGAGACAGAAAAAATGTATTTGGTAAGTACTTTTTATTAAAACAAAGTAAATTATTGTTTAATAAATACAAATACATACTTTGGCATTTTAATTTATACAGTAAAATCCTACTAACATTTATATTCATCATTACAAGTACAACCCTTGTAAAACATTTTAGTGTTATATCTTTCTGATAATCGTACATCGACGGATAAAAAGGTTTGTTTTAGTTTTATCCTTGATAAAACAACTGCAGTATAAAATATGTTAAAGTATGTGTTCGTAGTCTGATAATAACACCGGTATGGTTTTGTTTCTATTTTATTTTTACAAAAGACAGTTTAATACCATTATCCAGGAAATATGCTGAAACATTTAAAAAAATATTAAACTGATGGTAAATAAAAATAAATGGCTTAAATTCAGAATCATTATCCTATATTATAAAAAAACAGTATTTAGAAGCATACAAAAATCTGAATTTGTCTGATAATTTATCGATGGTTGGAACAGCAAATTTTCAAAGTATTTTTTTATATTTTTTAAAAATTTGCCAAATTTTTGACAGAATACTACTTGTGATTGTTAAGTAAATAATACTGTTACTAAACCTTATTTCTAAGTAACCAAGTGATAAACGAAGATAACAATTTTATATTAATAAAAAAACCAACCCGGGCCGTAATGTACACGTTATATACACAGCATATGTAGGGATACATAAATACACCTAAAATTATACTTCATTGTGCTATAGAGACATCTAGTTTGCGCAGTTGTTGAGTTTTTTTTTGCCAAAACTACATAAAAGATTCAATTTAAAAGAGTTTCCATTTAACGATTTTGAGCTGCCTAAACTTTTCAAATATTTGTGCATGTGGACACATTGGACCATTCATGAAAAGTACATTTGTGTGTCTTATAAATACATTATAATGTGTTGGAGTTTAATCTAGATTACAATATACCAGTATGTCCAAATACACAGAGTATTCTGTTTCCCTTACTTATTTGTATTATTGATGCCCCCAATTTTAGTTCTCTCTCTGCATTCCTTAAGTATATAACCGGTAGCAATGCCCTTTGCTTTAGCAATCTGTACTTATATACCTAAAATTAAGCATTTTGACAATAATCAGAGTATAAACGATAAGAAGACTGAGAGTATAAGTTTTCATTCAAAAATAATGTAGACTTAAAATAATTAATGATAACTTTTTAAATTCATTTAAACTACTTGGCATTTCCCTACATAGTGTTTGTACACTCTGCTGGAATGAACATGACCATGCCCTTTTAGGAAATTGCCAAGAGTGATATTCTTTTTAAGGAAACTAAGGTATTGTGCCAGTCCTGATGTTTTACTGATAGCTTGTTTTGCTCTCTTTTACATTAATGTAATTTACGGTGTACACCTCTAGGGATTTACCGCAAAATAACTTCTACTTTGCAGAAGTGAGCATTAAATGTATTGGCTGGATTATCTAATTAATAATCCTGTAGAGCAAGTTTTCTCACATTTGTACATTTATATTAATGTAAGGGAAATATAAATAATTTTTACATACATTTTAATACAAAATTATCAAACACAAGACACAAGACCTTAATGTACACCGAGTATTAGATTAAGTAAAACAATTAAAAGTTACCAACACCAATAATTTAAATTATTGAATACGTTACCAGTTAAAATTAGCGTGTTACCAAATAATGAGTTTGAAAGTTTTATTTAAGTGGCTTAAATGTAACGAATTTCATATAATGAAAAAGTATATGTCATGAAAATTTAAGATTTTATTTTTTAATTTAAATCATCAACATTGTTCTAGTACATAATATATATTTTGGAAATTTAGATTTATTTTGACGAAGCCTATTGTAATTTGTTAACCTTATTTAAGGGCTAATAGATATTCGTATTTCTTGATATGTCAATACCAACAATTTTTTTAACGAAAGGCAAAGGTCGTTCTGGTCATCTTTTTGGATTTGTTGGCAAGTGGTTTTTTCGGTCAAATTTCTTTGTTAGTCTCCTTGTATTCTGGTAGGATTGACAATTCTAAGATATATTAACCTCAGTAATGATTTAATAAATATTCTTGTAGTGTTTTTCTTAGATCACTTTTCTTTTAGTGGAATTCTGAAAAAAACTGTCCGTACGAGTTTGTGTGAAAGTATACAAGATAAATATACAGAATTTTGTCATGATGAGTCTTGTATCAGTATATCTTCCTTCGTACTATCTCCAAAGCTTGTTCTCTTCCCTGGTTGGTTGATGCGATTGGAGGATACTTCTTATGAAGAAATTAAGAGGTTGTAAAGGTATTGGATTGTCTGCCCTCCCAGCGAAGCTTGCGTCTTTAATTTCTTCACAGCTCTCTTTTTGAACCCGAGGAGACACCAATTTGAGGCTCCAGAACTATCTAAAAGGACATTATATTTTTTTTACTACTTCCTCCCTTTTTGCTTCTTCTCCGTTTTGGGATACTTGCCAAATCAACTGGGAAAACCTCTATAAGTTGCAATTGGCAACTTCATATGATCCTCTTTGTGGTGGTGCAGTAAACAAACTATCTGTATTACTTGCATATTTCTTCAGGAACTACCGCCATGGAGCCCTGTCTCTTTTTAAATATTTAGAATAAATAGTTTTGTTCTTAATTTAAAATTGTATTCTTATATACCAAATAATATTTTCTTATTTGTTATTTGTACCATTGATTTGAAACACATTTAAGTACAGGATCAATAAATTTATTCAAAACAAAATACCGATTTATCTTTCATAAATTATTATATTTTCAGAGAAAATCATTAGGTTAAAACCATCACTCGATTACACTAAATCCGTGTTTAACGTAACAAAAAGTAAAAACCTTAAAAAATGAAATCGGCTCTTTGTCTATATAAACAAAATGTATTATACTACCAAATACATTTTTATATAAGTCGACATAATAAATCAATAGATACATCTTCTAAAAAGACTAAAGAATTTCTCACTGGAACAAACAAACTAAAACAGTAAAGTCAACTAAAATAAACTATTTTCTTAAATAAAAAACAAAGTCAGAATATAAATATACTTTTAATTACGAAATAACACATTTAACTGGAAAGTCAAATTCAATTAATATTTTTTCTGGAGCAAAATCATTGATCCTACACAAAACTTTCTTCAAATCGACCTACCCCCATCAGTGTCATAGTAACAAGAAGACGCTCTCCCCCTTCCAAACTTGTATAAAATGTTCAAACAATTACATCGATAATTGATTTGTCTATCAAAATCTCGGCTCATTTTCTCTTGTTTTTGCTCAAGAGATTTGATGGATAACATGAGCATTGATTGGGATTTTTGTATATTTGTCAGATGTTTGATCATTGAGACCTGATTACCGATAATCATGTCGAATGTGTACTGCATAGTCTGGATGGAGTAATCTTCTCTTAACTTGTGTGTATAATGGCAAGTCAATCCGTGTGGGCAATAATGTGCTTCTTTGAAGTACTTGCATTCCTCGGCTTTCTTAATATACTCTTTTTTCTTTTTTGGATTACGAGAACCAGTGTCCACCTTTGGAGGTTCAGAGATAGGAGAATTGTCAAGTTGATCAGTTGTTTTCTGGACTATAGCGGGTTGCTCAGGTGTTGGATAATAATTGATATACTGACCCATTTGAGCTCTAGTTTCAGGAGTTATCTGATAATATTGTACTCCTGGATGGCCGTCTATCGGCACATATTGGGTTTGCTGGTATCCTGACGTATATCTATACTGTGGATTAGGGTTGTACATTGGGGGATGACTAACAGGATTCTGATATGTAGTTCCTCTCCAATTTTGAGTTCCTTGGGTTATCTCCTCTGCTAGATCTGACCATGATTGAGGGTCTGGATCTTCAATGACATTTTCTGAATCTTGTATCTCCTCTGGCTTATCAGCATTGGATGCCATTTTCAACTTGGCGTAAGATTTTATATATTTGGTGGATTTGCTAACCACTGAGATATATCTTAACAGATTCTCTCGTCTGGAAGAGTTACATAGGAATTCACAACATCTAGGACAAATAATCAGCCTTACTTTCAGTGGTTTAAAATTAAGAGCGCTCCTATTTTTATATCTTAAAGATGGGTATCTCTCACCTATTCGATTGTAGATTGATTTTTGTCGATTGTAACACCAAGTAAACCAAGATACAATGCACCCTAAGATGAATTCTTTTACTATATCACTTAACCGAATATCCATGGGCCACTTAGAATAGGGCTACATAGAAAACACATGTTTCTTTTAAATGTTCTAGTTTTCCTATAACTAGAATTAACCTGTTCTACAATGAATAGAGCTTATGAACCTTATAGGTACACATGGTCTAGCATTATTCAACCTTTTTACTAAGTACTATAATTTTTATGTAACAAATATAAATTATTGTTTTTTTCTATAATATACAAACCGATACACTATCACAATGAAAATGCTTACTAATTTCGCAAACACGTTAAACCTACTGGATCGATAATAATAAAATTTTATTTGGACATTGATATCTAAATTTACGATAAATCCCATCTTGGTATCTAAATTTGCACAACGGCAAACGTTATTAATTGAAAGAGCATGTCGAGCAATGGACTATTCTGTGTAAAAATTATTTTATGATAGTACAACTATACGTTTACACATTTAACCACTGTTTTAAATTTTTACATTTATAGTGTTATAATCGTATAGTAAGCTTTCTTTTTATAAGAAATAATATAACATTTCTTTTTACAACATTTTTACAACGGTGGTTAATGGCACTACTAATAAAATAAAATAAAAAGAGTTGGTAAAAATATTTTTGCTATACATTTTAGTAAATATTAAGTATGCAGTGCTTGATCAGTACTGTAATGTACGTATAAACTATAAAGTTACAATATAACTTTTACCATTAATTTAAAGCCTCTTATGAAACTTATCTTAGTTTTCTTTTGACAGACAGGCTTCTCAGACCTGTGTATGTATATTATTTTCTTGATCGGGGAAACAAAGCAAAATCAACTTTGGCACTAAAAGAACTGACCTGAGTAAATTAAATGGCCATAAATATAAACTTCTGGCTTTGTTTTCTTGATCGTGGTAAGAAGGCATTTTCAAAATTGTCGTCGGAAATAAAATGCACTTGAACTAGAAGTGCTCATGCATTTTCAATACTTAACAAAACTGCCTGCAAAACCGCAGATAACTGCTAGTTATGTATAAAGAATGTAGTAAAATAGTAATAATCAGCAGCTTCAGCAATAACATTTTATTTGTGAAATAATATGAATAAATGAATTTATTTCCCATAAGTACAAGGCAGTAAGTACATATACAGTATTGGAAAAAAGCGAGAAATTAATCCGGCCACTTTATCCAGTAGCGTGACCAGTTGAAACTATATACAATACATTAACATAGTATATCATAGTCTAGAATTTAGAATATTTATAAAAGAAAATCGCTAACTGTAACATCTGTGAGTTCAACTACAATAATTTTGAAAGAAGAAAATAATATTAGTGGATGTATAAGTAATATGATGTAAGTTAAGCAAACAGATGAAACTAACTGTAATTAATATGAAAATAGTTATCCTATATATTAGTTAAGTAGGTGATAAATATGCCTAATAAATGGGTTAAAGTTATATCTTATATTAGAAAACTACCAGCAAGAAAATAACAATTATTTATACTACTTATTTATATGTCTTGTTTTACATATGACATGTAAATTAATATAAAAAATCATCAATAAGTTCAATTTGGAAGTATTCTCTAACGAATCTTTACACTGTTCCATAAAATTATATTTTATACCATCGCAGTATTTTTTTCATTAGCACATATAGCAAAACATTGAGAATATATGCTTGTTTTACTTATCAAATGAAACGGTGACATTAGGTTAAGTCAACGGTTGCTGTCTGATCCTTCAAATGATTTTTAATGTAAAATGAAATAAATACTGACAAAATATAATTCCCGCAGGTGCCTTGACGGTGACCCCAGGCACCCGACCCCACGGCCCGTGACCTCTCTGACCCGGTCTAATATGAAGAGCGCATGTGAGCGCAGCACATGGGAGACTGTGTCAGAGGGCTGGTCCACTGCCAGTACATGGGTCCTGCAGCATTCGCCCAGTGTTTCCACGATATGCGACTTCTTGGGCTGTGTTCTGTTCTCCATTCTTATAGTGCTAGCTTTGCGCATAGTCCGCCAAAGGGTGACTCCACTGCAGCTCCCTTACACTATACTGGACAACAAACAGGCTGCGTGACGTCATCCGTGCAGAGACTTGTGTATTGTAACAATTGTGTTGTTCGTATAAATTTAAAGCATTTAGTGATTTTGTAAGTAATATTGTTCTTTAGTACTTCATTGATATTTTTTTTATTTTCCCTGTTGTGTTTGTGAGTGTTTTACGGAACAATTGTACAATTTGTGCGTATAAAAACAAAGTTTGCTTGCTCGTTTATGTTCGATTAGTAAACCTCTAAGTTTGTATTTGTGATTGATAATGTTTGTAAAATACTTAATTGACCTAGGTATTTATTTTCAGAAAACAACTAGGCTAACAGTTTAAAATTAATCTTTTTGCTTGGTTTTGAGTTCTTTTTTGGAATTTCTCTCTTAATCTACCAGATAATGGTTCACCTACAATGGTATCTATTCTCGAACAATAAGAGTTGATTTTGTGGGGGCCAAAGATGTTTATGATCTTTTTGTAATTTATGTTTTTATTGTAAATAAAAGATTTTGTCGTCAAATATGGTTATCTTAAACATCCTTTTCATAATATTAAAATAAAGTAATATTGAAGTAAACTAAAATTTAAAACAGATTAATTTCTCATAAGATTTTATCCACTCGTGTCAGTAACTCTCTGAAAGTATACAACAAATTAAAACATCATATTATAAAAACTCATTAGTACGTCATATTTATAACGATTGTATAAAGTAAGAGAATCAATAATGGTGATTTGAAGTTTAATACAGAATAATATTTTCCAAGATTTTCCTTTATAGATACTTTCAATGAACCCAAAATAGGATTTTTAGTGGTTGTTTAAAAACCCCGAATAGTATTAGAAACTTTTTTTTAATTTGCAAAAGATTTTTTATTATTAATGTTTAAGAAAACCTTTATCTAAATACAATTTTCATATATGGAATATATTACAAACATTTCTGAACTCTAAAGACCCATTTTATATACTATAATCCCTTTTAAAAAAATGTTCAAAAATAATACCAGAACAGGTGGTTTTAATAATTTTATTTCTAATACCATCATTCTAATACTAACAAAGATTTCCAGTACAGATACTTCCAATGAAACCCAAAATGATTTTTAGGTGTATAGTTGTTAAAAAAATACCGGTAAGTATTTCATTTTCTCATTTTCGCATTTTCGGAACCTTGAAGAGCTGGAACATTACTACAAAGTTGGTGAGAGCTAATACTTTATCGTATCAGCAATCCACTATTCAGGTTCCAAGTCATCCACAGTCATCTTCATGGTCATGGAAGATTACTTAGTAACTCCTGATTCATTGTGGACCTCGTACGTGTTGTAGTCCTGATTAAGTGTTAGTAATTATTGTAGTTTGTGTGGATAACCTTGTAAAAAAACCACCTTATTTTAATGTAATGCTTACTGTCAGTTTCAATATTTTCATTAAACATGTATTGTGAAGTAAATATGGCTGGAGGAATTACAGGTTACCATTTATTTCATTAACTAAGTATCTTTTTTTCTGATTTAATATGTTCCAGATTGTTTTTTGTGTAATGGTTTTAAAAATAATTTGGGGTCCACGATATTGATGATTGGTCGATAGTTGTACAATCCGAAAATAAATTTAAACAATGAAAATGTTAATATTGAATAAATAGTACAGTAGGAATGTTGTGTGATGTATAATAAATTAATTTTCAATAAGAAGCAACCCGAATAATAGCGTCAATAGCGTTGGTATTAAATATTATATGCATAATGTTCTGTCAAAAAAGCATCTTTAGATTGATATTCATGCTGGATTTCGTGATGGTATCTGTAATGATTCCAGTTCCTTTCTTTACCAACCCATTGTAAGAAGAAAAATTTGCATCTGAACACACAACAGCCTCTCTGCAATTGGTTGTTGTAGTGTAATTACATTTTGCGGCCAGTGAAGGTCAATTGTTTAGTTCTTTACTAGTAAACGGGCATCTGTTTACTAATCAACCTTTGTAAATAACTATACTGGTATTTATTATTAGTATAACATGTATATTGAATTTAAATGTCGTGCTATAAAATAAAACTGAATAATAAACGAACACATAATTTTTACTATTTTACATTTTTACTATTTTAAACCTTCTTAAAAGTGAATCCCTTAATGATGGGCGGTAGTGTATTGTACTTATAAAGTTGTTCAAAATCGCTGTAATTGATTATGCCATTTCTATTTCATTTTTATACTCCCTGTTCAGGATCGTACGATGAAGTTTACCTTGTCCTTTCCAGTCTTACACGCGGCAACTCTCATCCTGTCGGATCACTGTTCCTTAACAGTTGCTCGTATTGAAGCAAGCTGTTTCAGGTAAGTGGGTTCAACAGTTTCCAAAACCTTACGACACTGTCTTGAGCCTACAGAAATCCCTCACTGAGAGCAAATTGGCCGCTTTCCTGTGTCGAAAAATATGATCAATATATGTTTGGATTTAAATAAAATATCGAGCACAATTTTTTCACTGGGAAATATAGATAGAATATTTGACTTTCTAAACTCAAGAAGAGCGTTACTTATTGTTGAAGATACAAAACATATAAAATAGTAAAAAGTGTTATACGTATAATCCTCCGCCATGTAATGTGATCTTCATATCTGTCATTTTCTCAGTTGTGGAACCTTGAAGAGCTGAAAAATTACTAGACATGTTGGTGAGGGCTAGTACTTGATAGTTTCAGTGACCCACTATTCAGGTTTCAAGTCACCCATGGACAGTTCAATGTGATCTTCATATCGTTCATTTTCTCAGTTTTGGAACCTTGAAGAGCTGAAAAATTACTAGACATGTTGGTGAGGACTAGTACTTGATAGTTTCAGTGACACACTATTCAGGTTTCAAGTCACCCATGGTCAGTTCAATGTGATCTTCATATCGTTCATTTTTTCAGTTTTGGAATCTTGAAGAGCTGAAAAATTACTATACATGTTGGTGAGGACTAGTACTTGATAGTTTCAGTGACACACTATTCAGGTTTCAAGTCACCCATGGTCAGTTCAATGTGATCTTCATATCGTTCATTTTCTCAGTTTTGGAACCTTGAAGAGTTGAAACATTGCTAGACATGTTGGTGAGTGCTAGTACTTGATAGTTTCAGCGACTCACTATTTAGGTTTCAAGTCACCCATGGTCAGTTCAATGTGATCTTCATATCGTTCATTTTCTCAGTTTCCGAACCTTGAAGAGCTGAAACATTACTAGACATGTTGGTGAGGGCTAGTACTTGATAGTTTCAGCAACTCACTATTCAGGTTTCAAGTCACCCATGGTCAGTTCAATGTGATCTTCATATCGTTCATTTTCTCAGTTTTGGAACCTTGAAGAGTTGAAACATTGCTAGACATGTTGGTGAGGGCTAGTACTTGATAGTTTCAGCGACCCACTATTCAGGTTTCAAGTCATCAATGGTCATGTAAAGTGATGTAGTTATTGTTGATTCACTCTGGACCTCGTACGTGTTGTAGTCCTGATTACTTTTTAGTTATTGTAGTTTGTTTGTTACAATACAAAAATCACCTTTTTTACATGTAATGCTTACAGTCAGTTTCAATATTTTCATGAAACTTGTATTGTGAAGTAAATATGGTTAGATCATTGCATTCTACCATTTATTTAATTAACTAATTATATTTTTTCTAGTTGAATATGTTCTGGATTGTTGCGTTGTAATCGTTTTAAAAAGAATTTGGGATCATTTGATGATTGGTCGATAGTTCTACCATCCGAATATAAATTTTGACAGTAAAAATTTAAATATTGAATAAATAAAATAGTGCAGTAGGAATGTTGTGTAATGTATAATAAATTAATTTTCATTAAGAAGCAACCCAAATAATAGCGTCAATAGCGTTTGTATTAAATATTATATGCATAATGTTCTGACACAAAAGCCACTTTAGATTGATATTCTTGCTGGATTTTATCCGTGATGATCCAAGTTCTTTTCTTTTAATGTTGAACATTTTCTTTACAAACCAATTGTAGTAAGAAATAATTGCATCTTAACACACAAACAGCTTCTCTGGAACCAGTTGTAGTGTACTTACAATTTGCTGGCATTTTAGGTCAATTCTTTATAAATAAATAAGTTCTTTATTAGTAAACGGGTCTCTGTTTACTAATCTACCTTTGTAAATAACTATACTTGTATTTAATATTAATATAAAAAGTATATTGAATTAAAATATCTAACTATAAAATAAAACCAAACATTAAACGAACACATAATTTTTACTATTTTACATTTTTACTTTTTTTAATCCCTATTAAAAGTGAATCCTTTAATGATGGGCGGTAGATTATTTTACTTCTAAAGTCTAAAGTACGATGAAGTTTACCCAGTCCCTTCCAGTCTTACACGCGGCAACTGTAGCTTCTCATCTTGTCGGATCGCTGTTCTCTAACAGTCGCTCGTGTTGAGGCAAGCCGTGTCAGGTAAGTGTGTTCAACCGTTTCCAAAACCTTACGACACTGTCTGCAGCCCACAGAAATCCCTCACTGAGAGTAAATTTGCCGCTTTCTGTGTCGAAAAATATGATCAAAATATGTTTCGATTTGAAACTAATTTTTGAACACAATTTGTCACTGTGAAATATAGATAGAATTTTTGACTTTGTAAACTCAAGAAAATCATTAATTTACCGTTGGAAGTACCAAAGGCTGAAATAGTTAGAAGTATTATACGCACAATCCTCCATCATGTAAGAGGATGTAAGTTATTTCTATACATGCCATTTTTTGAATAATTTGTAGTGTATCACCTTTTTTAGTATTAAAGTCCTATCATAGTCTATTATTTCAGTGTTGTAAAATATGTAATAAATCAATTGTCAATTATAAAGAACACTCATATTGCAAAAGGAAATAAGTAAGAAATTAAACGGTTCAGTTGCAATAGGTCAGTGACAGCAACATTAGTAGATAGGGAAAGAGTGAAAATCGTCTTTTGTTTAAATTTTTCTTACTGGTTTGAGATTGAATCTCTGTTTACTTGACAGTTAACCTTTTGGTCTACCTATTCATAAACGATATTTATTCTCCTTTCCGTTTTCTTTTTTCGCTTTTCAGACTAGTTCCTCTTAAATTTTTCTATTACAATTTAAAGTATATTTAACATAATATGTCTTTCTCTTGTGTTGTTATAGGCTCCTTCCATCAGGGACACGAACTGTTATTTCCTATGAGAAAAAACGCTCAGTGCACTGCGAATTCTGTTTGTGCCCTTGTATGCAAGGCTCTTGGTTTTGAGTTTTCTTCAACGGCCAAGGATACGATTCTCTTCGCTGTTGACTGTATTTACAGAACATTATGTGATCAGAATCGTATGGGTGGAAATCTGTACTTGTGCACTGATGAACTTCCAGACGAATTCTCCATCCAGGGCCAATCCGTAGCCGTTGAAGAAAATGTATTTGTGCACAACACCTTATATCCTGTGACAGAGGAGGATGTAAGCGAAAGTGTTATCTCTCTGTCCAATGATTTAGAATCTCTGATGGCCGAGGAATTTCAAAACATTGGGTCTTTGTTTACTGGACAAACAGTGACAGTTGCTTTTTGGCGCTCTCAGGAACAACTGTACCTATTTGATCCACAACCAGTAAACGAAAATCGAACACATGATTTGGAACATGAAGTGAAAATATTTGGAAATTTTCGCCTAAAAATTTATCTTACGGGCTTGATAGCGGCTAAATGGTTGGTCGTAGCCCAAAAGACGTATTTTAAATAGTTTTAGTAAATAACGTGACCTACAAAAAATGTCTAGTAACATTTTGCCTTATACTAAATGGTCTGGCCGAAAAACCTGTTTAAATGGAAATATTTTAAAATTTTTACGTGAGTATTTTGTTTCTGGAGACGGTAGCGGTCGAACCATTGGTTGTAACTTAAAAATTAAATTTTTAATAACTAGACAATGATTAGATCTACAAAAAAGGTCGAGCACTTTTTTCGTATATACCTATATAAGCCCGATAAACGCTCTCAATGGTAACATGCTTGTCGTGAATTGGCTATTTTAGGTGGTTTTAAGATCTATGCGACCACAATATGTAGAAATTGCTCCAGTTTGGGATTATATCTGGTTGATAAATTTCCCCATAAAAAACCACGTATTCTGATAACACTCACCCCCCTCCCAGGAATTACTCCTGAGTAACTGAAAGCCCCCTGATCAAATTAATAATCTGATAAAGACTAAAAATATGTGCAATTCACCCGGTTCAAGATTGAGTTTGTATTACTATGTAAACGTATGACTACTATACGTTTACTAGCCCACATCGTGAATTGGCTGAGCGTAAGTAAAGCGTCGATAGTAGATAGGGACAGAGTAAATTTCAATTATGTTCACAGACACAACACCCTCTACAAGAGACAGACGTGTGTCATTAACCCCCACCCGGCATTTTCTGGTATGACCAGATAATCTCTTGAGTAAATTAAACCCCCTGATGTCTTAACCCCCGGTAACATTAACCTCCCCCCCCAGGGAATTTCTTGACGACTAGATTTCCTGAGCTAATTAAACCCCCTAAACAAGTTAAAAATACTAACTTATTGTATGTTTTTTATTATATTTACACTCAACAATTCACACTAGCTGCCCAGTGCAGACTTTTCTCCCAAGCTAATTCTCTGATTTAATCTTACACTTTTCACCCTTGCAGGCTTTTCTTTGAAGCCCGATTGCGGGCGAACCGTTAGAGCTAGCTCAAATCTGAGGGGAAATCCTTCGTCAGGAATGAAGTGAACTACAAAAAAGGTCAACGACTTTTCTCTGTATCCTTATTGGTTTGGCCGCAAAACGCTCTGGTAACGTGTAAAATGTTTGTAATTTTCACTTAAAATTTAACTTCCGTGCCTTATGGCGGGTAAACCGTTTGTTGTAGCTCAAAAAACATCGAATCTCTTCTTAGTTGACAGTTAACCTACTGGTCTATCTAGATTTAAACTCCGATCAACGGTTCGGCCGTTATCGACTCCAGAAACTAAATTTTCACCCAAAAATTACAAAAGTATTGCATTTAAACCTGTTTTGCGGACAAATCATTGAGGATAGTAAAATTTAGATTCCGGACTCGATAACGGCGGAACCATTCGTCGTTAGCTCAAAACAAGTTGTCAACAAGATTTAGGAAATGACATAATCTACAAAAAAAAAACCCAGTAACGTTTTGCCCTATCCTCAATAATATGTCCACAAAACAGGTTTAAATGCAATACTTTTGTAATTTTTTGGGTGTGAAAATTTAGATTCTGTTGTCGATAACAGCCGAACCGGTGGTTATAGCTTAAGTCTAGGTGGACCAGTAGGTTAACTGTAAACTAAGAAGAGATTCAATCTGAAACCAGTAAGAATGTGAGAAAATTTAAACAAATGCGATGTACACTATGTCCCTATCTACCATTCTGCTGTTGCTGACACGGACCTACTTCGACTAAACCGTTCTAGGTAGAATAAAAAAGCAATCGCGATAGTTATCAACGTAGCATAGAATAACCACCAAGAAATGAAAATAATCAAAAACAGGTGAAATAATATAAACCTTTAAACCTTGTGTCCGGATGTAACCAATCACCAAATATATCTAATTCCCGAATTTTTAAGCACTTTGGAGGCTTGGGGGCGTAATTTTTACGTGAAATGTTAGACTCCGGGCACCATAGCGGCCAAACCGTTGATCGTAGCTCAAAAATAGATGTAGTACTGGGAATTAGAAAATAACGTGATCTACAAAAAGACTTCAGTTACTGTTTGCCCTATCGTCAAAATAGGAATTTTTTATTTTAAATCCCTCAAAAAAATTTATGAAATTTTACACTTTTCACCCTTGCAGGCTTTCCTTTGAAGCCCGATTGCGGGCGAACCGTTAGAACTAGCTCGAATCGGAGGAAAAATCGTTAGTCAGGAATGAAGTGAACTACAAAAAAGGTCCTATGACTTTTCTCTATATCTTTATGTATTAACCCTCGGTAACATTTACCCCCCACCCCGAAATTTCCTGGTATGACCAAAATAATCTCCTGAGTAAATTAAACCCGCTGACGTCTTAACCCCCGGTAACATTTACCTTCCCCCACAGGGAATTTCCTGGGATGAATAGTTAAACTCCTGAGCAAATTTTACTCCCTTAACATTTAAAAAGTTCTAACTTAGAATCGTTTTTTATCATTACACTAAACAATTCACAATAGCTGACCAGTGCAAACTTTTCTTTCATGCTGTGTATTGGCTAAACCAAAACTCGGAAGCTAAAGTCCGTAGTCATAAAATTACATTTCCGACAAGAAAGGTCTAGTTACTTTTTTTCGTATCTCTAATGGTTAAGCTACAAAACGCCCTCAAAGTCCAAAGTTTGGTTGAATACGGAATGAATCAATAAAATAGGTCTACTTTAAACTTCCATGCTATTTTAATGCTTGGACTTAACCTGTCTCCGAATTCCGCTTACCCCCTCATTTAGCCAACTCACCAATTAGGGGCCTAACTCAGTTAGCATTCACAATAGTATTGTATACAGTATACGATTTGAAACAAAATTTGAAACTAATAACAATACGCTGTGTTTGGATGCATATTAACTAAATTCAAGCAGTATTTATTTCATTTTACTTTGCAAATATAATCTAAATGTAGCAATGGTAATTAATCATATGTGCTAATAAACCTACGTGATAAAGATGCAGCAAAACTGATATGAATGTAGATGAAGGCTATAAGATGTAGGACAAAATAATGGTTGAACTTAAAAGAATGCAACAAAAATAATAGTTTATAAATCACGATGAAAATGAAAATTTGTTTATCGAGTTTTGGATTTGCTGGTAATGATCTTTATCTGTAGACACTTTTCTCAAAGTTTGTACGTTCCAGATTGCAATACTGCTGGCTGTCATCTACGGAGGATTTTCCGTCGACATCCAATGTCCAGAGGAAGGATGTGGGAACCTGACCATCTACCTCGGGCCTAACAGGGACTCCAAGATCGTTATCCTCACTCGCAGTGAAGGCAATCCAGAACATTTGAATGAACACCCGTCTCGACCACTCCCCACGAACACTCCTGTACCTAAAACTAGCTAAATTCCGAGGATCTTTAAATTGAATCAAAGTTTCTTTAAGACTACCTCGCGATATTTGAGGTCTTATACAACTACCTCGAAGCCTTTATTTCGTAACTCAACTTTCAGGTCGACCATCTCTCAAAGTGACCAAAGGCTTCTGGATTTGAGCTATAAAGATATCACAGGTGATCAATTACTTCTCGCCCTTTTTTATAACATTATATTATGGGTGGTTTTAAGATAGTTTGATATGTTTTATTTTTTGGTACCAATAAAAGAGAAATTTCTTGATCCTGATGTTATTTCTTATTTAGGACACCGTGTTTATTGGTTGACAGGTGAAGACCTAGCAGGTCTGCTTTCGCGATTGACTGAGACTGCCCAAGCCAATATCCGGTATTTGTACCTGAGCCATAACCGGATTAGCGATCTTCCGGTCTTCACGTTCATCAGGGCGAGACTCCAGCTGACGGTGCTACGTATAGATAATAATCACCTTGGGCAATCTTACACCACCTTCTCCGAAATATTTAACCTGCATACCCTCAGGGTAAGTTATTTAGCTGTTCTGTGTTCATGTATAGATAACACTGTCGTTAGTGACTACACCAATAATACATACTTTAAAAAGTGGTTTCTCTTGTCCAAATTCTCTGTCAGCTGTAGAAAAGTAATTTAATAGTAATGCTTAATTGTAAATGAACTTTTTATTACTTATGCTATAGAGCATCCACTTTCAAATACTACAGAGTATTAAAACAGAATGGTGCAAAAATAAGTTAAAGTTTATTTTCATAAGAAGAGCTATACGATATCTTGATAATCCGTTTTAAGCGGAACAACGGTTATCGCAAAATAACCGGATAAAGCAACGTCGATGAGTGACCGCTGAGCGATCCTGTCCTTGCAAGCAGCCTGCCTGCCCGGTCGTTGTGGTAGTTCGGAAGTCAATTTTAAGCCGTTGGTCCCCAGGTTAAGTGTTATAGACGGCTTCTTAGCCCTAACTTCGCGTGGTAAAATAAGACATCTTTACTTTATTTTACAATCTTTAAAACTGCATTAAAGAGAATTTATTATATTGGAATTTTTAATTACATTAGAAAAACTTAAATATGCTCTACAAATTAGCGATATGAGTACTGATTTTATTCTCTAAATATCCAGAAGATTTTGAAGAACTGTGCAAAACTAACCAGTTGGTACTCTGTCTCCATGAATTGCAACAGCTGATTGTTCCAACAACGAAAAGGGAATGTTTAAGTTTGTTATTGTCCTCCTCCGTAGACTAATGGTTATAGTCTCGGCTCTTGAACTGAGAGATCACGGGTTCTAATCCCGGGGATGGCTAATCATGTATATCGACGAAACAGTGTGTGTTTACTTTGAAAATAAACCAGTGTACATCGAAGCCGACATAGCTAAGGCTTAAAAGAGAGAAAAAAATGGTTTTGATAAGTTTATAAGTTTTGTCTTCGTTGCTTGGTTCACTAAAGCTAATCCGTTTATGAAATGGCTACCGTAGAGGAAGAAAAGAGTTTAGTGATTTGGAGTATATTGTATGAGACTTTTACTTCTTCCGACAGGAACTGAATATATCACGGTGTGGCCTCACGTCCTTGGAATGCCTGTACAATCCTTCGCTGGAGGTGCTGGACCTGAGCTACAATCGCCTCCAGAGTATCCCAACCTACCTGGATAGACTGCCCAACCTCAACCGCCTGATCCTGGACGGCAACCAGATCCAGTTCCTTCACTACTTCCCGCATAGTTCCAACCTGCAACATCTCTACCTTTCTAACAACAATCTGTCGTATATCAGCAACAACACCTTCCAGTCTTTCAGGGGTTGGTTTCAGGTTAGCTGCTTTTACACCGATAAATGTTACATAGGTTACGAGTAATATATCCTAAATACTATAATTAGTTAATATAATTTCTCAATTTTTAACCGGTTTTATTAACTACTAGGAGTTATCCGCGGCTTCCAACGCAATGTTTTAGGTTTTGCTCCTGTATAAGCACTTCTGGTTCAAGTGAATTATGTTTTGTTGAGTTTGCCTACCAACGATCAAGGAAATATGCAAAAAAGTGTACATTTATGGTAATTTTAATTTACTCTGGTTATAGTATTTTTTGTTCTAAAGCTGAGTTTTTTTTTTTTTCTTCCGATCAAGAAAATTATATTTTACATACTCAGCTGTGAGAAGCTGTATGAATTTTTACATACTTTAGGCAAAATTCAACTTAGATGGATTTTATAATAGTATTTAAATGTATAGTAAAGGTTAGACTACATTGTCTCATATCTGCACTGCTAGCAGTTACCCGCTCCTTTGCACGCAATTTAGTAGGCGTTGAACGTTTACGAACACTGCTGGTTCTAATAAAATATATTTCCTACGCCAATTTCGGGTTTACCTTGTTAAATGGTGTTAAAAAGTCATTGTTACTTATTAAAATATATACTCCGAAACAATGTAAACAATATTTAAAAAATAAACATTGTTTACATAGAACAGTTGATTACATTTGGCAAGATAATGCAATTAATAGTAAACAGATTTAGAGGCCAAGATGGCATTTTTCGCTACTTTTAAAGACCATTTTGAAATAAGAATAGGCCTATATTCATCTCCAAAATCCGCACGAATGGCGATGTAAATGTTCAGTACAATCGGTTGTGTAGTTTACGAGTAAAATCAAAGGCATTTATAATAGTAGTAGGCTCTACACATTAAGTAGTAGACTGCATTTGGTAAAAAGAAAATAAATGCTTTCGTATTACAAATTATTACACGTGGTTTTCAGTTGAGACTCAACAACAACTCGTTGGAGGATGCCAGTTTGATTCATGTAAACCGATTTTTCGTACTGTATCTTGGCGGTAACCCCTGGCAGTGTAGCTGTTCTCTACTAGACATGATGTCTTCCGCAGTCGACTCAGACAGCGTGACGTGAGTATTTACAGAATATTCACCAATGTGTTAATGTTGCTTATAATCTGAGTTGCGTTTTTAGTTTCTCAACTCGCCTTTTTAATCGTACGGACGCTTTGATTCCTTTAGATTTGCGTATCTTTTGACGTTTTTTTTATTTATGTATAAAAGGAGATGCCGATCCCCTTTCAAGCCTTATTCTGTCCGTCCTAATGGGCCACTGGCCTGTGCGAGGATCTTATCAAACGGAATAAGGGAAGAGTCAATACAGTACAAAGTCGATTGTGCTGATGAAAAGTGCTTCAGTCACAAGCAGGACCTGAACCTACGCTATCTCTAGCTCAGACCCAAAGTCCAATGTTTTAGACCGCTCGGCCATCGGCACTCCCATACAATCTACCTATTGATTCATAGATATCTCCTCTTTTTGACGAGCAATGCTCTGTATCTATTTCACAATTTCTGTTTTCGTGTATTATTTGGAAATGATTCTAATTATTGGACTTTATTAAACTACATATAAAATTAATATATCTAACCACAGTACACTTTGTATAGATGAAATAAGGCCCACGTGGACCACAGAGGCTTTGTTGTAGTAAAGAATCTACTTTTTCTCCGAAGTGTTTTATTATAAAAATTATCACGTCGTTAAAAAATAAAAGTTCTCGTAACAAAGTTGTAAACCGGGTCTTAAAACTATAATAATATATATGTAATTGAAATGCTTTAATTCACAGACCTCTTGAATTTATATCAAGAAAACTTCTTAGTATACTTTTTAATTAATATTTTTCTTATATCCCTAGACAAACAAGATTGAGCTATATCTGTTGCTTTGTTATTATTAAAGATGTGAGTTGTTTTCGTAAAAATTCCATCCTTCACGATGTACAACCTGAAAACAAATTAAGTCTTATCATTTTGAGGTTTTTGCTCTCAATAGTTAAGCAAAAGTATATCGAAGCTGCAAATTTGGTTTAATACTTCTCTAATATGTACTGACAAAATACCAAGTAAACAGCTACATGCAATCTTTTGCAATTTTCATATAACTGGCCACTGTCCTACTACTATTGTGTATATTATTTTGAAAGAGTGGCGTTATACCAGATTGTACAAATAGAAGAATTGAAATGTGTTTGTTATAAAGTCGTCGGCACTAGAAACCTCTGGGCGCTAAACGTTATCTATCTAAAAAGTTAATCAAAGTAAAAATTTTGGATACAGTGATAGACGACGCGACTGAGGTTCCGAAAGCGTTTAACAGATTTTACGCGTCTGTTGTTTGCGACAGGACCATTTTCTCAGCTCGAAACCTTTACGCTTGGCACACGACGTCCAGTAACCTCATTGACATTGGCTCCAGTAGTCGAGGGAGAGCTCAAAAAATCATTTAACAGATATATGCTAAAACGTTTTATGGCATTAATTTGATGCCTGTATGGCTAAAAAATACTTTAAACATGTTATGAGATCACTATATGGTCCAACATGCATTATTTCTTTAATTATATTATATTTTTATTACATATGTATTTATATTTTTTTATTTTTATTATTGGTTCATCTAGAATGAACCAGGTATGCGAACATTGCAAAAAATTTCAAGAAGCTGAGTATTTAGTGTTTTGTCAGTACATATTATAAAGGTATTAAACCAAATTTGCAACTTCGATATCCTTTTGCTTAACTATTGAGATAAAAAAACTCAAAATGATACTACTTTTCTCCTCCGGTCAATTTTTCCCAAAAATAGGGGTAACATTGCATTAATTCCCAGAAAGCTGAAAATTTGCATAGATTTTAGGGACACCACTGTTATGAAATTGTGAAAAGTCCCCATCGATCCCATATCTGCAAACATTTTTATTCAAGGTCAAAGTTCACAAAAATTGTTTTTTTTTTTAATTTTTCAGCGAAACGGTTAGTTTTATTTATAAAATATGACAGTCAAAAATTGTAGACCATGCAATTATCTAAAAAAATGTTCTAACGCTTTTTTTCATAACACTAACCATTTTTGAGAAAAAAACCATTACAAAATTTTCTTACGCTGTATTGTCTATAATTTGTAGACGTTTCACGTCACCTTTGAGGTAGTGTACCTAGCGTGCCTTTTTTAATGTTGTTTCACCGGTAGACCTATTCCACAGTCTATTCAGTCAAATTTAATGATTGATTGGTTATTCTTCTTCTTTTCAGTCGTTGCACTATTGTCAGAGTGGTCGTTGCCGATCAGGTACAGCTCGAGTGACAAGTTCCGTTATATACTTGGTTGTAAACATATTTTATTCATCATCATTTTTGAGAAAATACTATTACAGAACTTTCTTACGCTGTATTATTCGTAATAAGCATGACTTCTTTGTCTATGATATCATCGGGTTTGTAATATAAGTAAAACTATAAGTCTGCGTGACTAATACATTCGCATTGACCGATAATTCTGTGAATATGATGTTAAGAGAACGCAGGGACTTAGTTTTTACTATAGTTTTACTTATATTACAAACCCAGTGATATCATAGAGAAAGTAGTCATGCTTATTACGAATAATACAGCGTAAGAAAGTTCTGTAATAGTTTTTTCTCAAAAATGATGATGAATAAAATATGTTTACAACCAAGTATAACGGAACTTGTCACTCGAGCTGTACCTGATCGGCAACGACCACTCTAACAATAGTGCAACGATTGAAAAGTAGAAGAATAACCAATCAATCATTAAATTTGACTAGAATAGACTGTGGAATAGGTCTACCGGTGAAACCACATTAAAAAAGACACGCTATGTACACTACCTCAAAGGTGACGTGAAACGTCTACAAATTATAGACAATATAGCGTAAGAATATTTTGTAATGATTTTCCCAAAAATGGTTAGTGTTATGAAAAAAATCATAAAAAAACAATTTTTGTAGATAATTGCACGATCTACAATTTTTGTCTGTCATATTTTAACAACTAACTAACTGTTTCGCTAAAAAATTATAAAAAAAAACAATTTTTGTGAACTTTGACCTTGAATAAAAATGTTTGCAGACTTGGGATCGATGGGGACTTTTAACAATTTCATAAAAATGGTGTCCCTAAAATCTATGCAAACTTTCAGCTTTCTGGGAATATTTGCAAGGGTCAATGTCTAAATTGACCGGACTATTTCTGTTTTCGTGTTATAACTCGTGAAGGGTGGATTTGATTTGGTGGTACATGAGAAATATTAATTATACTAAGAAGTGTTTGTGACATACATTCAAGAGCTCTGTGAAATATGTCATTTTTATTAATTGCACATAGAGCAGAAGTACATTCATCACAACATCAAACCCTCTGTGCCAATGCCAATAAGGTTACTGAACTTACTATTTTGATAATTTTCCCAAGAATTTTATAGTGCTTACGAGTTTATGGCATACGACTGAGTTACTGCATAATTAGAAAACTGACAACTGCACTGGAAGTCGGAACCTTGGCAAGAATGAATGTGGGATTAGTAGAAGAGCTGTATGTGTTATTGAAATTTCGCTGTAGTGTGTTTAAGAAAATTGTAAATGGTGAATTAAAATTAATCTTGAATTAAAATTATAGGTAGCAATATTTGTGAAATGCGTTACTGCAATATTTAAATGCTCCACTAGCTGAAACAAATGGAGTTATTTCAACCTGAACATAAATTAGTGGTTCCTGGTGAATTGCCTTGTGAAGCCTAATGAATGAATAATCATTTCAACTCTCTGTACTGTACAGTCTTGTATATCTGGCGCATTTTCGATGTACTGTACATCATATTATACTGTACGAGTATATGTATGATAACACAGGCGTTAATACGTTGCAACAATCCAGTTAAAGTGAACTGTTTTAATGGTCTGATTTTAACAACGTTTATTTTTCTGTTATAACTTTTTTTCAAGTGCCAGTCAATTGTGCTGTGGTTATCATAAGCAATTTTTCGTGATCGTACATAATCTTTTTACTGTACAAGCAAACAGTGTGGTCCATGAGGTACATATAAACAGCTTTGATATTATATACTTATATATAGCATTTCGGTGGTCGTAAACGACAAAACACTTAAGAACAAAAATGCGATTGTTTCGACATGTCATGTGAGTGAAATTTACTTTTTTGCTCATTCTACTCGTCAGTTATAATATTTGTTGATAGCAAATTAGCGACAGTGTGTTGCTTAGTATAATTTTCTGACTTGCGTAAGGGTGAAGAAGAAGGAACATTAAGAGCTGAAGGTAATGAGTAGAATAGAGAGAGCTTTCACCATTCAGTGTGTTTTACGTACATCGTGTGTGGTTTACTTCCTGGAAGCTAGTTATTAGCGGAGTTTAGTGGTGAAGTTAAATCGTAGCCAACTGTGTATGATCTTATCTTGGTTAATGTTAGAATATTTTAAGGCAATGCTTAGATTAGAATGGGTTATTCGAGCTTGCGGTATATTGAAAGAATTCCATAGTATTTTATTAAAACAATCAAGGTAATACAAATTAGAAACTCTATGCTATCTTAATTCTTCTTATTGGGTTTCATTATGGGTCCTGCATCGTAAAACCTGGCGAAATTATTTGTTTCATCACATGCTTTTTCTTTAAGAGTAACAGATGTTTTAAAAAACTATTTGTATCTTAAAATCGGTATGGATTATACAAAAATAAATCTATTAAACGCTAAGTAATTGATTTCGAGAAATTCGCTATCAAGAATGTTAGTCTTGAGATAAAATCTTCGTTGTTTTCCAAGACTTATTAAAAGATTTTGACTTTGTTACAAATTTTCACTAAATTTGATACACATAACCAATTAATACTCTCTGTTATCACCAGTTTAACGAAAATATAGGATATGATTAATTTCTGGATTAGGATTTATGCTTTAGTATTTACCGCAACAATGTATCTAACTTATAACAAAATGACATAATTTTGCATCTCTTCACGATTCCCTTTCTTTATACTGGCTTCCTCTTCCGTACCGTGTAGTAAATAAATGTATTACACTTCTATATTCTGTAAATATAAACCAAAGGAAGTTACCGCATAATTAGAGTGTAATAAAAATAAGCATATAATTATTTTACAAATATGGTGTAATATTGTAGTATCAGGTACGTTACACCACGTGTCACGTAACAGGCTTCGATGAGGTTGTAAGCACAATTTCAAATCTACCGCTCATTTCATAACCATGATGTCCTGTGTATAAAAAAATAACAGATAATCATACGGATAAGAAATTGACACAAAAGTAATGCATCCTATTACATTCTTTTCAATGTAGGATTGAAGTGTCATGCAAAATGTAAAGTCTACAGATGATTAAGTACTGTACTTTTTGAGATATAATGCCACGTTATGTATTTACATTTTTGCTCCTAAGTTATATATAAATGTTACCCAGCAGGGATCACTTCTGGCTGGTTTATAACTACCAGTTGAAACCCACCACTGGGCACAACAAAAACCGATGTGCCATTTCAATCTGGGCAACCTTATGGATGTCCAGTAGCGGGACATCACTAACCTCAAATGTTGCGATTCTGGGGTTCATGGGCAATTCGATAAGTTTAGTCTACTTTGGAAGATGACTGTTGGAGTTGGTGGGGTTTGTTCCCTTACCTCAGAGGTTCTTGTTAACCTCAACAAGGGTGTTCCACCCCCTGCCTACTTTAACTGGAGAGGCTGGTTCAGAGCTGGCCTCCCCTTCTTCCGGGATGACTGAGATGTAGTGCCCTAATTCTTCCTCATGGATCTCGATAGGAGGCGGCCCCTACTCCCTAACCTTACCCATCCTGAATATCATGTCACTCCGGAAGCAGCGCAAAGGTTCTTACAGGACTAAGTGCAGTTTATAAGCTTCTTGCCCTAAGAGAAAAAAAATAAAAAAATAAAAAATGTAGGAATGAAGTGTCGTGCAAAATGTAAAGTCTACAGATGATACAAGTACTTGTCGAGATATTTTGCCACGTTATGTATTTACATTTTTGCTCCTAAGTTATTTTTCATAGCAATGCTCAAATAATAAAATTTACTGTGGATACAATTGTAAATGCCAAACACTCATTAAGAGCTGTTTAAAAAGAAATCAAAAAATAACTTTCAGGTTTCAAAATGACGGTCACACAAAATTTCAACTAAAAAAGGGAGTTTTTCAGACTAAAATGTGTAAGAGTAGTGAAGTAATGGTTGTACATTAAAACACGGGTTGTTACGAAACAACGTAGTTGACTACCATATTTTTAAGGCGGCTATTTACAAATATTTGAAATATATATATTAAGAAATAATCCCCAAAGCAATCGTAGGTTTCCAATATAGTGTTGTATATAAAATCCGTATTTTTCAGTATCAATTAGTGGCCATCTCTAGTCAATACCTTGCATTTACGATCTTACCGCATTATCCTCTACTGTTTTATTTAGTGTTATGTATAACATAATTGTGTATTTGTGCAGTTGTCTATTGCCCGAGTGGCCATCTCGTCAATACCTTGCATTTACGATCTTACCGCATTATCCTCTACTGTTTTATTTAGTGTTATGTATAACATAATTGTGTATCTGTGTAGTTGTCTATTGCTCGAGTGGCCATCTCTAGTCAATACCTTGCGTTAATGATCTTACCGCATTATCCTCTACTGTTTTATTTAGTGTTATGTATAACATAATTGTGTATCTATGTAGTTGTCTATTGCCCGAGTGGCCATCTCTAGTCAATACCTTGCGTTAATGATCTTACCGCATTATCCACTACTGTTTTATTGAGTGTTATGTATAACATAATTGTGTATCTGTGTAGTTGTCTATTGCTCGAGTGGCCATCTCTAGTCAATACCTTGCGTTAATGATCTTACCGCATTATCCACTACTGTTTTATTGAGTGTTATGTATAACATAATTGTGTATTTGTGTAGTTGTCTATTGCTCGAGTGGCCATCTCTAGTCAATACCTTGCGTTAATGATCTTACCGCATTATCCACTACTGTTTTATTGAGTGTTATGTATAACATAATTGTGTATCTGTGTAGTTGTCTATTGCTCGAGTGGCCATCTCTAGTCAATACCTTGCGTTAATGATCTTACCGCATTATCCTCTACTGTTTTATTTAGTGTTATGTATAACATAATTGTGTATCTGTGTAGTTGTCTATTGCCCGAGTGGCCATCTCTAGTCAATACCTTGCGTTAATGATCTTACCGCATTAATCCACTACTGTTTTATTGAGTGTTATGTATAACATAATTGTGTATCTGTGTAGTTGTCTATTGCCCGAGTGGCAATCTCGTCAATACCTTGCGTTAATGATCTTACCGCATTATACTCTACTGTTTTATTTAGTGTTATGTATAACATAATTGTGTATCTGTGTAGTTGTCTATTGCTCGAGTGGCCATCTCTAGTCAATACCTTGCGTTAATGATCTTACCGCATTATCCACTACTGTTTTATTGAGTGTTATGTATAACATAATTGTTTATCTGTGTAGTTGTCTATTGCCCGAGTGGCCATCTCGTCAATACCTTGCATTTACGATCTTACCGCATTATCCTCTACTGTTTTATTTAGTGTTATGTATAACATAATTGTGTATTTGTGCAGTTGTCTATTGCCCGAGTGGCCATCTCGTCAATACCTTGCATTTACGATCTTACCGCATTATCCTCTACTGTTTTATTTAGTGTTATGTATAACATAATTGTGTATCTGTGTAGTTGTCTATTGCTCGAGTGGCCATCTCTAGTCAATACCTTGCGTTAATGATCTTACCGCATTATCCTCTACTGTTTTATTTAGTGTTATGTATAACATAATTGTGTATTTGTGCAGTTGTCTATTGCCCGAGTGGCCATCTCGTCAATACCTTGCATTTACGATCTTACCGCATTATCCTCTACTGTTTTATTTAGTGTTATGTATAACATAATTGTGTATCTGTGTAGTTGTCTATTGCCCGAGTGGCCATCTCTAGTCAATACCTTGCATTTACGATCTTACCGCATTATCCTCTACTGTTTTATTTAGTGTTATGTATAACATAATTGTGTATCTGTGTAGTTGTCTATTGCCCGAGTGGCCATCTCTAGTCAATACCTTGCGTTAATGATCTTACCGCATTATCCACTACTGTTTTATTTAGTGTTATGTATAACATAATTGTGTATTTGTGTAGTTGTCTATTGCTCGAGTGGCCATCTCTAGTCAATACCTTGCGTTAATGATCTTACCGCATTATCCTCTACTGTTTTATTTAGTGTTATGTATAACATAATTGTGTATCTGTGTAGTTGTCTATTGCTCGAGTGGCCATCTCTAGTCAATACCTTGCGTTAATGATCTTACCGCATTATCCACTACTGTTTTATTGAGTGTTATGTATAACATAATTGTGTATCTGTGTAGTTGTCTATTGCCCGAGTGGCCATCTCGTCAATACCTTGCATTTACGATCTTACCGCATTATCCTCTACTGTTTTATTTAGTGTTATGTATAACATAATTGTGTATTTGTGCAGTTGTCTATTGCCCGAGTGGCCATCTCGTCAATACCTTGCATTTACGATCTTACCGCATTATCCTCTACTGTTTTATTTAGTGTTATGTATAACATAATTGTGCATCTGTGTAGTTGTCTATTGCTCGAGTGGCCATCTCTAGTCAATACCTTGCGTTAATGATCTTACCTCATTATCCTCTACTGTTTTATTTAGTGTTATGTATAACATAATTGTGTATTTGTGCAGTTGTCTATTGCCCGAGTGGCCATCTCGTCAATACCTTGCATTTACGATCTTACCGCATTATCCTCTACTGTTTTATTTAGTGTTATGTATAACATAATTGTGTATCTGTGTAGTTGTCTATTGCTCGAGTGGCCATCTCTAGTCAATACCTTGCATTTACGATCTTACCGCATTATCCTCTACTGTTTTATTTAGTGTTATGTATAACATAATTGTGTATCTGTGTAGTTGTCTATTGCCCGAGTGGCAATCTCGTCAATACCTTGCATTTACGATCTTACCGCATTATCCTCTACTGTTTTATTTAGTGTTATGTATAACATAATTGTGTATCTGTGTAGTTGTCTATTGCTCGAGTGGCCATCTCTAGTCAATACCTTGCGTTAATGATCTTACCTCATTATCCTCTACTGTTTTATTTAGTGTTATGTATAACATAATTGTGTATCTGTGTAGTTGTCTATTGCCCGAGTGGCCATCTCGTCAATACCTTGCATTTACGATCTTACCGCATTATCCTCTACTGTTTTATTTAGTGTTATGTATAACATAATTGTGTATCTGTGTAGTTGTCTATTGCTCGAGTGGCCATCTCTAGTCAATACCTTGCATTTACGATCTTACCGCATTATCCTCTACTGTTTTATTTAGTGTTATGTATAACATAATTGTGTATCTGTGTAGTTGTCTATTGCCCGAGTGGCCATCTCGTCAATACCTTGCATTTACGATCTTACCGCATTATCCTCTACTGTTTTATTTAGTGTTATGTATAACATAATTGTGTATTTGTGCAGTTGTCTATTGCCCGAGTGGCCATCTCGTCAATACCTTGCATTTACGATCTTACCGCATTATCCTCTACTGTTTTATTTAGTGTTGTGTATAACATAATTGTGTATCTGTGTAGTTGTCTATTGCCCGAGTATGCATCTCCACGCCTAGTAAAACTCATAGACAGTAAGGACTTGGGATGCAAAGAGCAGACCTTTTGGGATTGGGTCCAAGGTCGTGCTGAAGGACTCGAGGATGTGGAAAACTGGTTTCTGCGCCGCGGAGTCCACGCTTACCACACCCTGCTTATGCTGCTGATGGTCGGATCCACGGTGGTCGTCTTGGCCTTCGTGATCCGGGGCCAGAGGCAGAGAACTAGGACTGTGCCATCACCGGTAGAAGTCCCTTATACCATAATTGGTGACAAGGACATCTTTGTGTAGAATCGTGTATTCATTTGTTGATCACTACAGGGTGCATTATGAAAGTAATCCACTTATTCTAAGAAAAATAGATTTATTAATCAAATTGTTACTCAAGTTAATGAATCCATTTCAGACATCGCTTCCAGTATGCTGGACCGAAGTGTTTTAATAAATTGCCCCAGCATCTTAAAATGAATGAATGAATGATTGTTTATTCCATCAACTGTACATGAAATACACTTAAAATTAATGACAATAGTAAAGCACTAAACAGAATTGTTTTGAAAACAGTAGTTTACTAGTTATCTAGTTAAGATATTAATTAAATAATTAATAAGGAATAAAGCCTGCATGGGCATTCAGCCTGTACGCAGGCTTCAGTTGGTCGTCCGCCACAATAACTTAAAATGAAGAACTTAATATCTTTAATAGCATTTAATAAATAAAATGTTCTAAAATTTTAATAACAAAATTTACAATTTAAATTAAAAGAAAAAAAACACGATTTAATATGAGAACTGGCTTGTTAAGTTTAGTAAAAAAATAATTCAGTGTTAGTGAAATGTTAAATTATTCAGAACTTGGCAAAGTTTTGTTAGAAGCTTAAGATCTGGCTACTTGATCATGAAAGCTTGGAATTTCTTAAGGAAGTGTTACAATAGTGTAAATATCTAATCAATCAGTTTTTTTTGATGATCTTTTGTTATTTTTGTAAAATAATCCGGTTATTATTATAAACATGATTTAAAACATTGTTCTCATACTGCTCTTTTTTAATATATTTATTTGCATTTATCTTTTATCCTTCTTAATACTAGTGTATATTTGTTAAAACTATAGCTGACACCACTGAGTTAAATGCTTTAGTTATTACATTACTGGACTCTCAGTTTGTCAACAAGTCTATTGACTATTTGTCTATTTTGTTTTTGTGCATTTTTTATTTGATTATTTTTATTAATAGCTGCTACAGAACTTAACAACATGGCAATTTTATTTTATAAAAAAATTATTACATGTACCTTGCTTGTATAAAAAGGGAGAAATAGATAATTATGTTAATTTTGTTACAAATGGTTGTAAGTCTTCAAAATGCTCTCCTCATGCACCATTACACTTGCGGAGACGATTCTACAAAGCCTGGAAAGTATCCTGGAACTCCCAGACTGGAAAGTCTCTCAGAAACCCTGTAACGTGATTAAGATTAATTTGTTTTAAGAGGTTAAATGTAAGAAAGGACCATATGGTCCTAATTTTGCCTCAACAAATAAGTGTTTCTTTCTTTTTTTTAACGTGAGCATGAGTGATCTTCACCTACTCCCAGCGCTTTCCCTATGAGGGGGAACAAAAACAATTCACACGGAGCCAAGTTAGGACCGTAAGCAGGCTTGAGTACCTGAGGGTATTGTTCTGGGTCAGGTAGGGTAACGACGAAGGCCGTATGGCAGGGAGCATTGTATACCTATAGGTAAAAGGCTACGTTGACAGTTTGTTCAGTACAATTCAAAATGGACGTTTCCTCGGACGTCAAAGAAGACAATCGGCATTGCTTTTTTGGGTTTGGAGAAGATTGTGTGTGCCACCTGACATGGAAGTCTCGAAATACACTCCTCCTCTTTGAGCATTTGATAAGTTTCCACTACATTTTTTCCAATGCCGCACAGAAAAATATGGTCGCGTACCGCTGTGACACAATCGTAAAACATACTTCGTGCAAAGATACGTCCTACTACGTACAAACTGCTTGTACAAACTGAGTTATTATGAGTAAGTAAGAAATAAATATAAACTCTGTGAACACAAAAACAAAAATGTATAAATCAGCCTTTACTAATTCAGAGATCATTCTAACAATATGCGCATGAGAATTCAATCCTAGCTTTTTGCAGAGAACATATTGGACCAGGAATATCTGCCTTCACTTGCGTCATAAAGTGAATAGTTATTGTGACGGTTTCATCACTGGGGAATGTGTTTTTAATCTTTATATTGTTGTTTAAGTAACTAACTCATTCACGGTGAAACAGTAACGACTTACTTAGGGAGAAGAAACTCTACAAAATCATATGAAACCTACAAATTAAAAAGTATCTTTTGATGAATTTTATTATCTCACATACTAATAAATCTTTCCAAATTTATAACTATTATAATGGTGATTTTTTTCTTTCCACTTAACGTTTTATCAAGGGTTGGATTTCATATAGGTTTTCTTTATTGACTCAGTATCAGTTTTCTTATGTGATGAGGCGAATGGTCAAAGTGACGGATTCATCAGTGGAGAATGTAATGTTAGACTCCGTAGTGTTTGTTGCTCAAGTAAATATCTCACCCATTCTGAAATGGTACCAACTAGCTTAGTAATAAGGTTATTAAAATAGTATAAAACATAGAAATCCATCAATATCTTTTACGCCAAAGTCTGTGGCAACTTGACAATGTAAAAGTGGCCCCAGTTGTAATGGGTCTCTAAGCAGCAATATTCAAGTGAAGTGAATCATGTTGCTACTTAGTAGTACAAAAATTGGAATAATTACATCCGGCTCACTTAGTAGTCTGCTTTCGTCGACATACTCATATAAGTAGCCGAGTTGTATTTCAGGGATGCTTTTCAGTCTGTAAACAAATTGAAATATAATAATAATACGTTAAAGTATAAATCATAATGTAAAGTAACAAGACAAATTTCTACAATGGAATGTACAAACTGTTTACAATCCTATAACACATACATAGCCATCAATATCTTTTAATACATTTTAGTACTTCCGATAGCAAAACCTTCCTAAATTTACAAACATGATTATGGTGATATTCTATTTTATTTTGCCTCAACAAAGCTAAGAAACAAATCTCAATAAATAAATACAAACTTATTACTATAAATAACAAATAAGTACAAACTTATTACTATAAATAACAAATAAGTACAAACTGAGTTATTATAGCAACAACGTAACAAAGATGTAAGTAAGAAATAAATATATTACACATTTTTATCGTGCATAGAACAAACCGAAAACAAATTAGGCTAAATGAAGGATTTGTAAATTTTTACTTTTTGTTCTAACAAAATATTTGAACTATACATAGTTTAGTATTATTAACTTACAACTATGTATATGCTGGTTTTTACTTGCTTCTCACTTCAAAATCGTAGATGGTACTTGTTTTTCATCATTTACCTGTGAGCGGATATGATTTTTTTAGGCGAAAAAATTCATTAATATCTTTTGATTTATTTTATTATTTCACGTATCAATTATCTTCCTAAATTCAAATACATGATTATGGTGATATTCTACTTTCCATTTTTCCTTTTTTTTAACAAGTTCCACTTATAGTATTTTAATTTATTGCCATTATAACATAGATTAATTCTGCAAATCACAATAAATTAAATGGCAATGTAATTAAAACATAACTAAGCACATACAGTGGATAAGTACTTAAGTACTAATGTACTAAGTACATTGTGTCTTTTATATTATATATAAAAGTATAAGCAAATTTATACTGCAGTAGCTATGCCTCAACAAAGCTAAGAAACAATATCTCAATAAATAAATATAAACTTAATACTATAGTTAACAAATAAGTACAAACCGAGTTATTTCTGTGCTTGTTTCTTTTCGTATTCCCCGTTAAACTCATCGCCGCAAAATAAACAGTTTTTAAAAGAAAAGTATGACACTTACACGTGCTCTAGTACGAGGCGGACCTTTTTGAGAGGTACTAGCTGATTCCTCTTCATGTTACCGTTTTGCTGCTGCAATTTTTACTCTTATAAGTGAATTGTTTGCGACACTGTAAATGAATTGTCACTGAATTTTACGTTCTTCAAGTAATCAGTAAATTGCTCTCGCCTTGAATACTCGCGTCTTTGAGTTGCCGCAATCAACAGTAACACATTCACTTGAAAATAAAAGTTTAGTGTAAATAAAACAGAATTGCGGACATATTTCAACAACACAAACTTTAGGAGAGAATATTTGAAATAACTTCGTGTTTTCACTACGAAGAAAACAACTTTAGGTGCGACCTCAGAAAAACAGGCAGACAGAACGGCTACAAGAACAATGGAATGGATGGCAGAAGTTGTTCAAGGGCACTAGGTCTCTTAAAATTAGGGACTTCCGTTTTCTTGACATCATATTCACAGTATTATCGGTCAATGCGAATGTATTAGTCACGCAGACTTATAATTTTACTTATATTACAAACCCAATGATATCATAGACAAAGTAGTCATGCTTATTACGAATAATACAGCGTAAGAAAGTTCTGTAATAGTTTTTTCTCAAAAATGATGATGAATAAAATATGTTTACAACCAAGTATAACGGAACTTGTCACTCGAGCTGTACCTGATCGGCAACGACCACTCTGACAATAGTGCAACGACTGTAAAGAAAAAGAATAACCAATCAATCATTAAATTTGACTGGAATAGACTGTGGAATAGGTCTACCGGTGAAACATCATTAAAAAAGACACGCTAGGTACACTACCTCAATGGTGACGTGGAAACGTCTACAAATTATAGATAATACAGCGTAAGAAAATGTTGTAATGGTTTTTTCTCAAAAATGGTTAGTGTTTTGAAAAAAATCATAAAAACAATTTTTGTAGATAATTGCATGATCTACAATTTTTGTCTGTCATATTTTAACAACTAACTAACTGTTTCGCTGAAAAATTAAAAAAGCCATTTTTGTGAACTTTGACCTTGAATAAAAATGTTTGCAGACTTGGGATCGATGAGGACTTTTAACAATTTCATAAAAATGGTGTACCTAACATCTTTACAAACTTTCAGCTTTCTGGGAATATTTGCAAGGGTCAATGTCTAAATTGACCGGACTATTTCTGTTTTCGTGTTATAACTCGTGAAGGGTGGATTTGATTTATTATATTGGAATTTTTAATTAAATTAGAAAAACTTAAATATGCTCTACAAATTAGCGATATGAGTACTGATTTTATTCTCTAAATATCCAGGAGATTTTGATGAACTGTGCAAAACTAACCAGTTGGTACTCTGTCTCCATGAATTGCTACAGCTGATTGTTCCAACAACGAAAAGGGAATGTTTAAGTTTGTTATTGTCCTCCTCCGTAGACTAATGATTATAGTCTCGGCTCTTGAACTGAGAGATCACGGGTTCTAATCCCGGGGAGGGCTAATCATGTATATCCACGAAACAGTGTGTGTTTACTTTGAAAATAAACCAGTGTACATCGAAGCCGACATAGCTAAGGCTTAAAAGAGAGAGAAAAAAAATTGTTTTGATAAGTTTATAAGTTTTGTCTTCGTTGCTTGGTTGACTAAAGCTAATCCGTTTATGAAATGGCTACCGTAGAGGAAGAAAAGAGTTTAGTGATTTGGAGTATATTGTATGAGACTTTTACTTCTTCCAACAGGAACTGAATATGTCACGGTGTGGCCTCACGTCCTTGGAATGCCTGTACAATCCTGCGCTGGAGGTGCTGGACCTGAGCTACAATCGCCTCCAGAGTATCCCAACCTACCTGGATAGACTGCCCAACCTCAACCGCCTGATCCTGGACGGCAACCAGATCCAGTTCCTTCACTACTTCCCGCATAGTTCCAACCTGCAACATCTCTACCTTTCTAACAACAATCTGTCGTATATCAGCAACAACACCTTCCAGTCTTTCAGGGGTTGGTTTCAGGTTAGTTGCTTTTACACCGATGAATGTTAAATAGTTTACGAGTAATATATCCTAAATACTATAATTAGTTAATATACTTTCTCAATTTTAAACAGGTTTTATTAACTATTAACAGTTACCCGCGGCTTCTTACGCAATTTTGCAGGTTTTGCTCCTGTATGAGCAATCCGGGTTCAAGTGAATTATATTTCCGACCCCAATGTTGAGTTTGCTTTCTTCCCATGATCAAAAAAATTATGTTAAAAAGTGTATATTTATGGTCATTTTAATTTACTCAGGTCATAGTTATTTTTGTTTTAAAGTTGAGTTTGCCTTTCTTCCAATCAAGAATATATACAGGGTCATTCGGTTAGTGTTTACCGGCACTTTCTGAGCTGATTGTACTATAAAAAATAAAGAAAAAAGTTCATATAAACATGGGTTCGGAAATGCTTCCTTACTGGGTTATGGCCAATTGAAGATTTCACAAAAAATTGTGTGCAGGAGGTCAAATGATGATTTGCCGCGTGTTTATAAAGAGATATTTATAGGCGAATGCAAACTTTTTCTAACGGATTTTTAGATGAGAAATTGAATAAAGTTCATCTCATAGCTGTATCTCATTTTAGTTTTTTTTGTTATACTACAAAAAACAGAAATAAAATAATTTTGAAAACACTTTTTTAAGGTTTAACGGACAATTATTTTGTTAAATAGGCATTGAAGACCCACATTTTTACAAAGAAACTTGCAGAAAAATTTAATTCTGAATAAAATTATGTGCCACACGGCTATTAACAGCGAAGTATTAGTTTCTGGAATTTAATTTTACAACAAACATTCTACCAAGCAAGAAATTCCAAAGCAAAGGAAAACCGCATTTTAATGACATAGAGTAGCCTACACATAAGATTTATTAGGATGCAATTTAAATTAAGTTTTAAATAAATTATTGTTTTTCATCTAAAGCTTATAATACTATGTACCACTTTCATAACAGGTGTTCAAAAATCAGTCCTTGTACTTCAATACACTTAGCAGCTCGCTTTCTGATTGATCGAGTTATCCTCCGCAACGCTGCACGATTGTTTTTGATTTGTGCGGTGGCGGCATCTTCAATTCGATTTATTAACTCTTCACGTGTATTTACTTTTTCCTGGTACACCAGGTTCTTCATCCAACCCCATATACAGAAATCTAATGGAGTTAGATCTGGTGATCTTGGTGGCCAAGTGTGTGGTCCACCGCGACCAATCCATCGCCCGGGAAACTGCTCGTTTAAGTGCATTGTTACATTATGGGAAAAGTGGGCAGGGGCACCATCATGTTGATAAATAATAATATTGCACCTTGCTGCTAATGGAACATCTTCTAATAATAGTGGTAGTTGTTCTGTAAGGAATTCTAGGTACATGCGGGAATTTAGATGTCCTCGGAGAATGAATGGTCCTATTAATCGATCATGAATGAGTCCACACCATACATTTACACTAAATCTGTGTTGAAAGTTGCGCACGATTGTACTATGTGGATTTCCCTCTGCCCAAGTGTGTTCATTGTGAAGGTTGTTGACGCCATCTCGGGTAAATTGAGCTTCATCAGTGAATAAAATGGTTCTATGATGTTGACGGTTTCTAATTAACCAGTTGCAAAATTCCAATCGAAGAGGAGGATCTGTTGGTTGAATACTTTGAACTTGTTGTTTATGGTAAGGGAACATGCTATTTTTGCGCAAAGTTCTCCATACTTCAGACTGAGACACTGCGAATCGCCTAGAAAGACGCCGTGTACTGACACCAGGACTGCGTTCAGTAGCCATGATTATAGCCTCTTCCATATCTACATTATTCTGGGCAGGGCGATCCCGATAATTATTAATACTAGGAAGTTTACCTGTTACTCTTAGGGTACGAAATGATCCACTGATCGTTTTTGGGTTTGGAACTCTGCGATTAGGAAATCGTCTTCGGTATTCTGCAGTAGCAGCGGTTGCATTTCCGTCACAAACGCCTAAGACAAATACCATGTCGGCATATTCTTCCGTTGTAAATAACAAAGGCATTGCAATTGTGATAGTAAGTTACTTTAAAATACACTTCACTAACAAACGAGTAGTAAATTAATTGTATTAAATTGCACTCATTAAACTAGTACAGTATTGATAAAAAATAATTTGGATTCCTCAATAAATTGCAGTGTATTGTTGAACAGCTGATTTGTGATACCAACTTATAAAAACATAATTTACCTTCTGTAAAGCTAACGTGACAAAGATATGTAGGTGCATGATGTAACCATTTGGATAGTCCTAAAAAGTAATAGTATTATTGTTTTTTAGTTGAGCATTAATCTATTAAAATCGTATTTACAATTGTATGCTAATCAATTATTTGTGTACCTTATATCATTACATTACGGTGTTTATTTACTAAATACGTATTTCTTGCTTGGTAGAATGTTTGTTGTAAAATTAAATTCCAGAAACTAATACTTCGCTGTTCATAGCCGTGTGGCACTTAATTTTATTCAGAATTAAATTTTCTGCAAGTTTCTTTGTAAAAATGTGGGTCTTCAATGCCTATTTAACAAAATAATTGTCCGTTAAACCTTAAAAAAGTGTTTTCAAAATTATTTTATTTCTGTTTTTTGTAGTATAACAAAAAAAACTAAATGAGATACAGCTATGAGATGAACTTTATTCAATTTCTCATCTAAAAATCCGTTAGAAAAAGTTGCATTCGCCTATAAATATCTCTTCATAAACACGCGGCAAATCATCATTTGACCTCCTGCACACAATTTTTGGTGAAATCTTCAATTGGCCATAACCCAGTAAGGAAGCATTTCCGGACCCATGTTTATATGAACTTTTTTCTTTATTTTTTATAGTACAATCAGCTCAGAAAGTGCCGGTAACACTAACCGAATCACCCTGTATATATGAGGACCCTAGAAGTAAAGGGGTATAAGTGACAAAAAGCTAAATTTGAGTAAACGCTGTTTAAAGTTGAGCCTTCACTGTAGTTGCCACGATGTTTAAATGATAGTTTTTCTTCTCCAGTTTAGTAACTGTAGTCATTACTAATATTATTAGTAAAACAAACTCATGATTTTATTAATATTACTCATTTTGAAGCTATTTTTATATTGCTAAGCAGCACTTGTACCCTTTTACTTCTAAGATAAAGGCCAAAAACGTGAAGAGATTATAAAGTTTGAGTGAAAATGTATTATTTACAATAAAACTAATACATAATTAACGTCATTGATCTATGATTCATCATCAGTGTCATAATTGTGATCTTCAATTTGGTCTTCTTCCTGTTCAGTTTGGCCTTCTCCTTGGTCAGCCTCTTCTATGTTTGCTCGTTCTTCATCATGTTGACCATCATGTCGGAGAGTTATGAAAACCCATGGTAAATTGGAGGTACATAGTTCAGCAACTGCTGTAGATTTGAATATTTAGCTTGCTTAACCCGTGAGGGGTCCCCTTGTTAGATGCCATCTAACAAAATAGTAGTAGCTCTGAAGAAATTTTTTTTTATTTTCTAATTTAGCCTCCTGAATCTTAGCAAGTGCCTCATAGGCTATATAACACGTGTTTTCACTGTGGTTGTGATATGATTCATGCGTAGGCAGTGGAGGGGGGAGGGTTGGAACGCGCGCCGCATACTCTGTTAGTTGCCATCTCGACACGGACCATTCACGTTGGCGCATTAGTTAGGCGACATCTATACACGGGACTGATCGCGTTAGCGTTTTGTATGCTTAGTTCGCGTTTCTTATGAACAAAGTTTTTTAGTCTTTTATTGTTATTTGAGTGTCTAAGTGAAACATTTTAGCGTAGAATTAATTTCAAGTGTCACTTAGTGTGGTGTTATGCAGTTTAGCATTGGAAAACTTCAAGATGTCTAAGATTCAAGATCATCTTATTCTTAGTTGGATTGAAGAGGATGAAGAGACTTTTCCTAATCTTGGTAGTGATAGTGAACAAGATGCCCCTTCAGAGCATTCACTCCACGATTCGAAACACTGAACAGTCTGGTGAAAGTGACGGGGATCTAGAGGATGCAAATGTAAAGCTTTACAAATCTGGATGCTCCATCAACGTCTGGCTATGGACATAGCGGTGCACGAACCTGTAGATCAGCCAGTTAAGGGAGCCTGGACCTATCCAAGTGCAGAGTAGGAGACAACATCCCGGTCCAGTGTATGTAGGTAAGGATACTTTCACAAAATGGTACATTCATAAATCTGATGCTAGAAGAACGAAAACTTCTCAACAGAAATATTATAAAAAAATTGTCAGGGTGTAAAAGGCGCTGCTAAGAACAGTAGAACTATCTTTGATTCATGGAAACTTTTCTTCCCAGATCAAATGATTCAGAACATTGTCAACTTTACCAATGACGAGTTGGATGATATCTCCTCAAACTATGCTCGTGACAAACAAGATTGTCCTAATACTAATGTTGATGAATTGCTATCATTTTTTGGGGTTCTTTATATGTTAGGAGTAAAAAAAAGGAAACCACCTAAACACTAGTGAAATGTGGGTCAATGATGGAACTGCCCCTGACTTTTTTCAAAGCAGTCCATGTCTCAAAAAAGATTCCATCAGCTTGTAAGAGCAATCAGATTTGATGACAATAGAACCAGGGGAGGAACGTAAAAAAATTGACAACTTGGCTGCATTTAGGGATGTATTCGAAACTTTTGTCAGTTTGTGTAAGGAACACTACACTCCAGGAGAGTACGTTACTATTGATGAGATGCTGGAGGCATTTTCGGGGAAGATGTAAGTTCAGACAAATACCTGAGCAATAAACCAGACAAGTATGGTATAAAAATTTATGCAATGTCGGACGCTCGAACATTCTATGTGTTGAACATGGAAATTTATCCGGGCAAACAGCCCCCGGGCCCCTTATGCGTATGACAACTCAGCAAGTAGCGTGGTTTTGAGACTAATGGAACCTATCGACAGAACAGGAAGGTAACATTACGATGGATAATTACTCTAACCTCTGTTCCCCTTGCCAATGAGTTGTTCATGCATCATAGAACCACTATAGTAGGGACTATAAAAAAAAATAAGCGAGAGATCCCCAGATTCATTTAAAGATGTCAACGGTAGACCAGTAGGCAGCAGCATGTTTGCTTTTGGCTGTGACCCGAATAGAGCCACATTAGTCTCCTTATGTCCCGAAAAAAGGAAAAAATGTTTTGATGTTGTCGACATTCATGATGATGACTCTATTGATCCCGATTCTGAGGCTAACAAAACCAGAGGTCATTACTTTTTATAACATGACCAAAGGTGGGATCGATGTTGTAGACAGAAAGAAAAAGGACTACTCTGTAAAACGTATTAGTAACAGGTGGCCTTTGACGATTTTTTGTGTGGACTCCTGAATCTGGCAACTATAAATGGTCAGATTATCTACAACCTGAATACAAAAGACACCATGCAGAGGAGGACTTTCATAACGATCCTTGCGAGGGACCTAGTAAAGCCGCATATTCTACATAGAGCTTCTATTCAGACCCTCTCACTCCCGTTGAGGACCAGCATCAGGGCTGTCGCCGGTGTAGAACTTCCTGAGCCAAAACCCCCCACCAGGTAGGGATTGATCTTTTTTACCAGTAACTAAAACTGTATACATTTAATATTTTACCGATAAAAAACACCTTGGTCTTACAAAAAAACTCTAATACTTCTTGATTGTGAACACAATAAATTCTTTGATCCGATCCTACATATAAAAAATATATATATATGTATATATATCTGTTTGTATTTTTTTTTCAGTTGTCGAGGGACGAAAACCAAGGTGTCACTAACTGCCTGTCAGGAAAAAAAACAGGTTTACTCCATACAAATGCTCAGCTTGTGAAAGATCCGTATGCAAGGAGCACACTGCCAAAACAAGCTATGGTGCCACAACTGTGCAGCAGAAGGGAACATAGATCTAAGTTTTTGTTTCTTGTATTAGTTTTTCCACTTCACATGCATTATTTTTACATTATCAATTTAATTTAGAATGTCTTAAGTAATAAAAAAACATTTCCTTAGTAACTGAAAAAAAATTATTTCAACCTTCTGCATTGTGTAAGTAAATGGGATAAATTAAAAAAATCCAATAGTTAGTAATTATTTTTGTTATTAATTTTTTTAAATTGCCTGACACTTGTAAAATACAAATTAACTTATCAGGAAACAGGTACAAATTGCATTATAAGTGCAAGTTTAAGATTTAAAAGCAATAGAGAGCAAATAGCAATAAAAAACGCAATGTTAGATGGCAGCTTATACAGGTGACCTACTACGTAAGTGGAATATACGGGACTCCTCACGGGTTAATACGAGGCCTTTTTTCAATCGGTACTGGCAACAGATTTAGCAGAATGGCAGGGATTTTGCCAGCTCGAGTGGACTTCATAGATAGCTCATTAAACTCTTCCAAGTCACTTGCAGCTGTCTTCTTGTAAAACAGGGTGAAAGGCTTGTCCTGATGGAAATGTAACCACTTCATACTCTGTATTCCATTTACGCTTTTCTTGAAGAATGGCGCAAGTGTGTGAAAGTCTAAAAAATCGTTATTTTCCATCTGTACTGTAAAGAACTTTCTACTTGTAGAAGTAACTAGCTCCATCCAATGTTGAGGCACATACAGGTCGTTTTGGGTTTTTTTTCTTTTTCAACTCTATTAAACCAAAGGCTTAGTCACACTCGTTATAAGAATGGCCACTTGCAAAACATCTATGATCTACAGTTTTTAATATTAGTGTTTCTGACAATGTAGAGCCAAAATTGTACTGTCAGATGACTCTTATTTTGGCCCCCACAGTTGTCACTAAATGCAGTTATGTGTTTCACAGATGGCGGAAGGCTTCTGATATATTTTAGGAGACAAGATGATATTTTCTGACATCCACGTGACGCCTGACCTTCGTGCCACATAAAGAAAATGGGTTGTTCCAGTCTGTAGGTTATGAACACCTACGTTAAAAGTCCATAGTTGCCTAAGTAATATGCTTTAGAAGTCGATACATTAGGAGTTGGCATAGTCTTTTGCAAGTCAAAGGTCATCGCAACTCTGTTATCATCCTTTAGCTTATGACACTCTTATTTTGCTGTTCTTACGGCTTCCGCCTTACGTATATTTTAAAGTAAAAATAAAATCAAATCATAATATTGCTTTAGACCAGCAATACCATTACCCATTTACAATGAAAACAAACTCAATTGACAGTCTGACACAGTGGAACAGGGGTACAAGTGCACTTGTACCTCTTCTCTTCCAAGCCCTACTGATAGTTGGCTTGGAGGTTAAGTGCTTTGCTGCTAGATAGCAGCACTTGTTGGACTCATCACTTAGATCTCTTTACTACCAAATAGAATAATTTATTTCCAGCTCAGTGATGCAGTTATCTTAATATTTAAAAAAATGTCACTTATAACCCTTTACTTCTAGGGTCCTCATATTATATATTCACAGCTCTGAGAAGTCTACTTTTGTCAAATGACAACTTAGATGGGTTTTTTAACAGTCTTTAAATGTATAGTAAAAGTTAGAATACATGTTCTCATATCTGCACTGCTAGCAGTTACCCACTACTTTGCACGCAATTTAGTAGTTGTTGCACGTTTACGACCAATGCTGGTTCTAGTAAACTCTTTTTGACGAGCAATGCTCTGTATCTATTTCACAATTTCTGTTTTCGTGTATTATTTGGAAATGATTCTAATTATTGGACTTTATTAAACTACATATAAAATTAATATATCTAACCACAGTACACTTTGTATAGATGAAATAAGGCCCACGTGGACCACAGAGACTTTGTTGTGGGAAAAAACCTTTTTCTTCTCCGAAGTGTTCTATTATAAAAATTATCACGTCGTTAAAAAATAAAAGTTCTCGTAACAAAGTTGTAAACCGGGTCTTAAAACTATAATAATATATATGTAATTGAAATGCTTTAATTCACAGAGCTCTTGAATTTATATCAAGAAAACTTCTTAGTATACTTTATAATTAATATTTTTCTTATATCCCTAGACAAACAAGATTGAGCTATATCTGTTGCTTTGTTATTATTAAAGATGTGAGTTGTTTTCTTAAAAATTCCATCCTTCACGATGTACAACCTGAAAACAAATTATGTCCTATCATTTTGAGGTTTTTGCTCTCAATAGTTAAGCAAAAGTATATCGAAGCTGCAAATTTGGTTTAATACTTCTCTAATATGTACTGACAAAATACCAAGTAAACAGCTTCATGCAATCTTTTGCAATTTTCATATAACTGGCCACTGTCCTACTACTATTGTGTATATTATTTTGAAAGAGTGGCGTTATACCAGATTGTACAAATAGAAGAATTGAAATGTGTTTGTTATAAAGTCGTCGGCACTAGAAACCTCTGGGCCCTAAACGTTATCTATCTAATAAGTTAATCAAAGTAAAAATTTTGGATACAGTGATAGACGACGCGACTGAGGTTCCGAAAGCGTTTAACAGATTTTACGCGTCTGTTGTTTGCGACAGGACCATTTTCTCAGCTCGAAACCTTTACGCTTGGCACACGACGTCCAGTAACCTCATTGACATTGGCTCCTGTAGTCAAGGGAGAGCTCAAAAAATCATTTAACAGATATATGCTAAAACGTTTTATGACATTAATTTGATGCCTGTATGGCTAAAAAATACTTTAAGCATGTTATGAGACCACTATATGGTTCAACAAGCATTATTTATTTAATTATATTATATTTTTATTACATATGTATTTTTTTTATATTTTTTTATTTTTATTATTGGTTCATCTAGCATGAACCAGGTATGCGAACATTGCAAAAAATTGCAAGAAGCTGAGTATTTGGTATTTTGTCAGTACATATTAGAGAGGTATTAAACCAAATTTGCAGCTTCGATATCCTTTTGCTTAACTATTGAGATAAAAAAACTCAAAATGATACTACTTTTCTCCTCCGGTCAATTTCGCCCAAAAATAGGGGTAACATTGCATTAATTCCCAGAAAGCTGAAAATTTGCATAGATTTTAGGGACACCATTGTTATGAAATTGTGAAAAGTCCCCATCGATCCCATATCTGCAAACATTTTTATTCAAGGTCAAAGTTCACAAAAATTGTTTTTTTTTTTTTTTTTTTCAGCGAAACAGTTAGTTTTATGATAAAATATGACAGACAAAAATTGTAGACCATGCAATTATCTATAGAAAATGCTCTTACGCTTTTTTTCATAACACTAACCATTTTTGAGAAAAAACCCATTACAACATTTTCTTACGCTGTATTGTCTATAATTTGTAGACGTTTCCACGTCACCTTTGAGGTAGTGTACCTAGCGTGTCTTTTTTAATGTTGTTTCACCGGTAGACCTATTCCACAGTCTATTCCAGTCAAATTTAATGATTGATTGGTTATTCTTCTTCTTTTCAGTCGTTGCACTATTGTCAGAGTGGTCGTTGCCGATCAGGTACAGCTCGAGTGACAAGTTCCGTTATATATACTTGGTTGTAAACATAATTTATTCATCATCATTTTTGAGAAAAAACTATTACAGAATTTTCTTACGCTGTATTATTCGTAATAAGCATGACTACTTTGTCTATGATATCATTGGGTTTGTAATATAAGTAAAACTATAAGTCTGCGTGACTAATACATTCGCATTGACCGATAATTCTGTGAATATGATGTTAAGAAAAACGGAGAGTCCCTAATTTTAAGAGACCTAGTGCCCTTGAACAACTTCTGCCATCCATTCCATTGTTCTTGTAGCCGTTCCGTCTGCCTGCTTTTTTGAGGTCGCTCCTAAAGTTAGGCATTTTGAGGACGGCCGAATTGACCTCCCGTTGTCGTCTTTAAAAATGAAACAAAGCAATCATTATGGAGCAACAAAATCGTGTTCAAACCCGATGAGAGCAACAATAGTGCTTGCGGTGTCACCAGAACGAGACTGCGCTGCTTTTATAACTGGATCTTTAAATGAAAGGGTTGTAACGTTACTAATTTTACGACGAGATTTCTGTGCTTGTTTCTTTTCGTATTCCCCGTTAAACTCATCGCCGCAAAATAAACAATTTTTAAAAGAAAAATATGACTCACTTACACGTGCTCTAGTACGAGGCGGACCTTTTTGAGAGGTACTAGCTGATTCCTCTTCATGTTACCGTTTTGCTGCTGCAATTTTACTCTTATGAGTGCATTGTTTGCGACACTGTAAATGAATTGTCACTGAATTTTACGTTCTTCAAGTAATCAGTAAATTGCTCTCGCCTTGAATACTCGCGTCTTTGAGTTGCCGCAATCAACAGTAACACATTCACTTGAAAATAAAAGTTTAGTGAAAATAAAACAGAATTGCGACATATTTCAACAACACAAACTTTAGGAGAGAATATTTGAAATAACTTCGTGTTTTCACTACGAAGAAAACAACTTTAGGTGCGACCTCAGAAAAACAGGCAGACAGAACGGCTACAAGAACAATGGAATGGATGGCAGAAGTTGTTCAAGGGCACTAGGTCTCTTAAAATTAGGGACTCCGTTTTCTTAACATCATATTCACAGAATTATCGGTCAATGCGAATGTATTAGTCACGCAGACTTATAGTTTTACTTATATTACAAACCCAATGATATCATAGACAAAGTAGTCATGCTTATTACGAATAATACAGCGTAAGAAAGTTCTGTAATAGTTTTTTCTCAAAAATGATGATGAATAAAATATGTTTACAACCAAGTATAACGGAACTTGTCACTCGAGCTGTACCTGATCGGCAACGACCACTCTGACAATAGTGCAACGACTGAAAAGAAGAAGAATAACCAATCAATCATTAAATTTGACTGGAATAGACTGTGGAATAGGTCTACCGGTGAAACATCATTAAAAAAGACACGCTAGGTACACTACCTCAATGGTGACGTGGAAACGTCTACAAATTATAGACAATACAGCATAAGAAAATTTTGTAATGGTTTTTTCTTAAAAATGGTTAGTGTTATGAAAAAAAATCATAAAAACAATTTTTGTAGATAATTGCATGATCTATAATTTTTGTCTGTCATATTTTAACAACTAACTAACTGTTTCGCTGAAAAATTAAAAAAGCCATTTTTGTGAACTTTGACCTTGAATAAAAATTTTTGCAGACTTGGGATCGATGAGGACTTTTAACAATTTCATAAAAATGGTGTACCTAACATCTTTACAAACTTTCAGCTTTCTGGGAATATTTGCAAGGGTCAATGTCTAAATTGACCGGACTATTTCTGTTTTCGTGTTATAACTCGTGAAGGGTGGATTTGATTTATTATATTGGAATTTTTAATTAAATTAGAAAAACTTAAATATGCTCTACAAATTAGCGATATGAGTACTGATTTTATTCTCTAAATATCCAGGAGATTTTGAAGAACTGTGCAAAACTAACCAGTTGGTACTCTGTCTCCATGAATTGCTACAGCTGATTGTTCCAACAACGAAAAGGGAATGTTTAAGTTTGTTATTGTCCTCCTCCGTAGACTAATAGTTATAGTCTCGGCTCTTGAACTGAGAGATCACGGGTTCTAATCCCGGGGAGGGCTAATCATGTATATCCACGAAACAGTGTGTGTTTACTTTGAAAATAAACCAGTGTACATCGAAGCCGACATAGCTAAGGCTTAAAAGAGAGAAAAAAAAATTGTTTTGATAAGTTTATAAGTTTTGTCTTCGTTGCTTGGTTGACTAAAGCTAATCCGTTTATGAAATGGCTACCATAGAGGAAGAAAAGAGTTTAGTGATTTGGAGTATATTGTATGAGACTTTTACTTCTTCCAACAGGAACTGAATATGTCACGGTGTGGCCTCACGTCCTTGGAATGCCTGTACAATCCTTCGCTGGAGGTGCTGGACCTGAGCTACAATCGCCTCCAGAGTATCCCAACCTACCTGGACAGACTGCCCAACCTCAACCGCCTGATCCTGGACGGCAACCAGATCCAGTTCCTTCACTACTTCCCGCATAGTTCCAACCTGCAACATCTCTACCTTTCTAACAACAATCTGTCGTATATCAGCAACAACACCTTCCAGTCTTTCAGGGGTTGGTTTCAGGTTAGTTGCTTTTACACCGATGAATGTTAAATAGTTTACGAGTAATATATCCTAAATACTATAATTAGTTAATATACTTTCTCAATTTTAAACAGGTTTTATTAACTATTAACAGTTACCCGCGGCTTCTTACGCAATTTTGCAGGTTTTGCTCCTGTATGAGCAATCCTGGTTCAAGTGAATTATATTTCCGACCCCAATGTTGAGTTTGCTCTCTTCCCATGATCAAAAAAATTATGTTAAAAAGTGTATATTTATGGTCATTTTAATTTACTCAGGTCATAGTTATTTTTGTTTTAAAGTTGAGTTTGCCTTTCTTCCAATCAAGAATATATACAGGGTGATTCGGTTAGTGTTACCGGCACTTTCTGAGCTGATTGTACTATAAAAAATAAAGAAAAAAGTTCATATAAACATGGGTTCGGAAATGCTTCCTTACTGGGTTATGGCCAATTGAAGATTTCACCAAAAATTGTGTGCAGGAGGTCAAATGATGATTTGCCGCGTGTTTATGAAGAGATATTTATAGGCGAATGCAACTTTTTCTAACGGATTTTTAGATGAGAAATTGAATAAAGTTCATCTCATAGCTGTATCTCATTTTAGTTTTTTTTGTTATACTACAAAAAACAGAAATAAAATAATTTTGAAAACACTTTTTTAAGGTTTAACGGACAATTATTTTGTTAAATAGGCATTGAAGACCCACATTTTTACAAAGAAACTTGCAGAAAATTTAATTCTGAATAAAATTATGTGCCACACGGCTATTAACAGCGAAGTATTAGTTTCTGGAATTTAATTTTACAACAAACATTCTACCAAGCAAGAAATTCCAAAGCAAAGGAAAACCGCATTTTAATGACATAGAGTAGCCTACACATAAGATTTATTAGGATGCAATTTAAATTAAGTTTTAAATAAATTATTGTTTTTCATTTAAAGCTTATAATACTACGTACCACTTTCATAACAGGTGTTCAAAAATCAGTCCTTGTACTTCAATACACTTAGCAGCTCGCTTTCTGATTGATCGAGTTATCCTCCGCAACGCTGCACGATTGTTTTTGATTTGTGCGGCGGCATCTTCAATTCGATTTATTAACTCTTCACGTGTATTTACTTTTTCCTGGTACACCAGGTTCTTCATCCAACCCCATATACAGAAATCTAATGGAGTTAGATCTGGTGATCTTGGTGGCCAAGTGTGTGGTCCACCGCGACCAATCCATCGCCCGGGAAACTGCTCGTTTAAGTGCATTGTTACATTATGGGAAAAGTGGGCAGGGGCACCATCATGTTGATAAATAATATTGCACCTTGCTGCTAATGGAACATCTTCTAATAATAGTGGTAGTTGTTCTGTAAGGAATTCTAGGTACATGCGGGAATTTAGATGTCCTCGGAGAATGAATGGTCCTATTAATCGATCATGAATGAGTCCACACCATACATTTACACTAAATCTGTGTTGAAAGTTGCGCACGATTGTACTATGTGGATTTCCCTCTGCCCAAGTGTGTTCATTGTGAAGGTTGTTGACGCCATCTCGGGTAAATTGAGCTTCATCAGTGAATAAAATGGTTCTATGATGTTGACGGTTTCTAATTAACCAGTTGCAAAATTCCAATCGAAGAGGAGGATCTGTTGGTTGAATACTTTGAACTTGTTGTTTATGGTAAGGGAACATGCTATTTTTGCGCAAAGTTCTCCATACTTCAGACTGAGACACTGCGAATCGCCTAGAAAGACGCCGTGTACTGACACCAGGACTGCGTTCAGTAGCCATGATTATAGCCTCTTCCATATCTACATTATTCTGGGCAGGGCGATCCCGATAATTATTAATACTAGGAAGTTTACCTGTTACTCTTAGGGTACGAAATGATCCACTGATCGTTTTTGGGTTTGGAACTCTGCGATTAGGAAATCGTCTTCGGTATTCTGCAGTAGCAGCGGTTGCATTTCCGTCACAAACGCCTAAGACAAATACCATGTCGGCATATTCTTCCGTTGTAAATAACAAAGGCATTGCAATTGTGATAGTAAGTTACTTTAAAATACACTTCACTAACAAACGAGTAGTAAATTAATTGTATTAAATTGCACTCATTAAACTAGTACAGTATTGATAACAAATAATTTGGATTCCTCAATAAATTGCAGTGTATTGTTGAACAGCTGATTTGTGATACCAACTTATAAAAACATAATTTACCTTCTGTAAAGCTAACGTGACAAAGATATGTAGGTGCATGATGTAACCATTTGGATAGTCCTAAAAAGTAATAGTATTATTGTTTTTTAGTTGAGCATTAATCTATTAAAATCGTATTTACAATTGTATGCTAATCAATTATTTGTGTACCTTATCATTACATTACGGTGTTTATTTACTAAATACGTATTTCTTGCTTGGTAGAATGTTTGTTGTAAAATTAAATTTCAGAAACTAATACTTCGCTGTTCATAGCCGTGTGGCACTTAATTTTATTCAGAATTAAATTTTCTGCAAGTTTTCTTTGTAAAAATGTGGGTCTTCAATGCCTATTTAACAAAATAATTGTCCGTTAAACCTTAAAAAAGTGTTTTCAAAATTATTTTATTTCTGTTTTTTGTAGTATAACAAAAAAACTAAATGAGATACAGCTATGAGATGAACTTTATTCAATTTCTCATCTAAAAATCCGTTAGAAAAAGTTGCATTCGCCTATAAATATCTCTTCATAAACACGCGGCAAATCATCATTTGACCTCCTGCACACAATTTTTGGTGAAATCTTCAATTGGCCATAACCCAGTAAGGAAGCATTTCCGGACCCATGTTTATATGAACTTTTTTCTTTATTTTTTATAGTACAATCAGCTCAGAAAGTGCCGGTAACACTAACCGAATCACCCTGTATATATGAGGACCCTAGAAGTAAAGGGGTATAAGTGACAAAAAGCTAAATTTGAGTAAACGCTGTTTAAAGTTGAGCCTTCACTGTAGTTGCCACGATGTTTAAATGATAGTTTTTCTTCTCCAGTTTAGTAACTGTAGTCATTACTAATATTATTAGTAAAACAAACTCATGATTTTATTAATATTACTCATTTTGAAGCTATTTTTATATTGCTAAGCAGCACTTGTACCCTTTTACTTCTAAGATAAAGGCCAAAAACGTGAAGAGATTATAAAGTTTGAGTGAAAATGTATTATTTACAATAAAACTAATACATAATTAACGTCATTGATCTATGATTCATCATCAGTGTCATAATTGTGATCTTCAATTTGGTCTTCTTCCTGTTCAGTTTGGCCTTCTCCTTGGTCAGCCTCTTCTATGTTTGCTCGTTCTTCATCATGTTGACCATCATGTCGGAGAGTTATGAAAACCCATGGTAAATTGGAGGTACATAGTTCAGCAACTGCTGTAGATTTGAATATTTAGCTTGCTTAACCCGTGAGGGGTCCCCTTGTTAGATGCCATCTAACAAAATAGTAGCTCTGAAGAAATTTTTTTTTATTTTCTAATTTAGCCTCCTGAATCTTAGCAAGTGCCTCATAGGCTATATAACACGTGTTTTCACTGTGGTTGTGATATGATTCATGCGTAGGCAGTGGGGTGGAAGCGTGCGCCGCATACTCTGTTAGTTGCCATCTCGACACGGGACCATTCACGTTGGCGCATTAGTTAGGCGACATCTATACACGGGACTGATCGCGTTAGCGTTTTGTATGCTTAGTTCGCGTTTCTTATGAACAAAGTTTTTAGTCTTTTATTGTTATTTAAGTGTCTAAGTGAAACATTTTAGCGTAGAATTAATTTCAAGTGTCACTTAGTGTGGTGTTATGCAGTTTAGCATTGGAAAACTTCAAGATGTCTAAGATTCAAGATCATCTTATTCTTAGTTGGATTGAAGAGGATGAAGAGACTTTTCCTAATCTTGGTAGTGATAGTGAACAAGATGCTCCTTCAGAGCATTCACTCCACGATTCGAACACTGAACAGTCTGGTGAAAGTGACGGGGATCTAGAGGATGCAAATGTAAGCTTTACAAATCTGGATGCTCCATCAACGTCTGCTATGGACATAGCGGTGCACGAACCTGTAGCTCAGCCAGTAAGGGAGCCTGGACCTATCCAAGTGCAGAGTAGGAGACAACATCCCGGTCCAGTGTATGTAGGTAAGGATACTTTCACAAAATGGTACATTCATAAATCTGATGTTAGAAGAACGAAAACTTCTCAACAGAATATTATAAAAAAATTGCCAGGTGTAAAAGGCGCTGCTAAGAACAGTAGAAACTATCTTTGATTCATGGAAACTTTTCTTCCCAGATCAAATGATTCAGAACATTGTCAACTTTACCAATGACGAGTTGGATGATATCTCCTCAAACTATGCTCGTGACAAACAAGATTGTCCTAATACTAATGTTGATGAATTGCTATCATTTTTTGGGGTTCTTTATATGTTAGGAGTAAAAAAAGGAAACCACCTAAACACTAGTGAAATGTGGGTCAATGATGGAACTGCCCCTGACTTTTTCAAAGCAGTCATGTCTCAAAAAAGATTCCATCAGCTTGTAAGAGCAATCAGATTTGATGACAATAGAACCAGGGAGGAACGTAAAAAAATTGACAACTTGGCTGCATTTAGGGATGTATTCGAAACTTTTGTCAGTTTGTGTAAGGAACACTACACTCCAGGAGAGTACGTTACTATTGATGAGATGCTGGAGGCATTTCGGGGAAGATGTAAGTTCAGACAATACCTGAGCAATAAACCAGACAAGTATGGTATAAAAATTTATGCAATGTCGGACGCTCGAACATTCTATGTGTTGAACATGGAAATTTATCCGGGCAAACAGCCCCCGGGCCCTTATGCGTATGACAACTCAGCAAGTAGCGTGGTTTTGAGACTAATGGAACCTATCGACAGAACAGGAAGGAACATTACGATGGATAATTACTATACCTCTGTTCCCCTTGCCAATGAGTTGTTCATGCATCATAGAACCACTATAGTAGGGACTATAAAAAAAAATAAGCGAGAGATCCCAGATTCATTTAAAGATGTCAACGGTAGACCAGTAGGCAGCAGCATGTTTGCTTTTGGCTGTGACCCGAATAGAGCCACATTAGTCTCTTATGTCCCGAAAAAAGGGAAAAATGTTTTGATGTTGTCGACATTTCATGATGATGACTCTATTGATCCCGATTCTGAGGCTAACAAACCAGAGGTCATTACTTTTTATAACATGACCAAAGGTGGGATCGATGTTGTAGACAGAAAGAAAAAGGACTACTCTGTAAAACGTATTAGTAACAGGTGGCCTTTGACGATTTTTTTGTGGACTCCTGAATCTGGCAACTATAAATGGTCAGATTATCTACAACCTGAATACAAAAGACACCATGCAGAGGAGGACTTTCATAACGAGCCTTGCGAGGGACCTAGTAAAGCCGCATATTCTACATAGAGCTTCTATTCAGACCCTCTCACTCCCGTTGAGGACCAGCATCAGGGCTGTCGCCGGTGTAGAACTTCCTGAGCCAAACCCCCCACCAGGTAGGGATTGATCTTTTTTACCAGTAACTAAAACTGTATACATTTAATATTTTACCGATAAAAACACCTTGGTCTTACAAAAAACTCTAATACTTCTTGATTGTGAACACAATAAATTCTTTGATCCGATCCTACATATAAAATATATATATATATGTATATATATCTGTTTGTATTTTTTTTTCAGTTGTCGAGGGACGAAAACCAAGGTGTCACTACTGCCCTGTCAGGAAAAACAGGTTTACTCCATACAAATGCTCAGCTTGTGAAAGATCCGTATGCAAGGAGCACACTGCCAAAACAAGCTATTGGTGCCACAACTGTGCAGCAGAAGGGAACTAGATCTAAGTTTTTGTTTCTTGTATTAGTTTCCACTTCACATGCATTATTTTTACATTATCAATTTAATTTAGAATGTCTTAAGTAATAAAAAAACATTTCCTTAGTAACTGAAAAAAATTATTTCAACCTTCTGCATGTGTAAGTAAATGGGGATAAATTAATAAAATTAAAAAAATCCAATAGTTAGTAATTATTTTTGTTATTAATTTTTTTAAATTGCCTGACACTTGTAAAATACAAATTAACTTATCAGGAAACAGGTACAAATTGCATTATAAGTGCAAGTTAAGATTTAAAAGCAATAGAGAGCAAATAGCAATAAAAAACGCAATGTTAGATGGCAGCTATACAGGTGACCTACTACGTAAGTGGAATATACGGGACTCCTCACGGGTTAATATGAGGCCTTTTTTCAATCGGTACTGGCAACAGATTTAGCAGAATGGCAGGGATTTTGCCAGCTCGAGTGGACTTCATAGATAGCTCATTAAACTCTTCCAAGTCACTTGCAGCTGTCTTCTTGTAAAACAGGGTGAAAGGCTTGTCCTGATGGAAATGTAACCACTTCATACTCTGTATTCCATTTACGCTTTTCTTGAAGAATGGCGCAAGTGTGTGAAAGTCTAAAAAATCGTTATTTTCCATCTGTACTGTAAAGAACTTTCTACTTGTAGAAGTAACTAGCTCCATCCAATGTTGAGGCACATACAGGTCCTTTTTGGGTTTTTTTCTTTTTCAACTCTATTAAACCAAAGGCTTAGTCACACTCGTTATAAGAATGGCCACTTGCAAAACATCTATGATCTACAGTTTTTAATATTAGTGTTTCTGACAATGTAGAGCCAAAATTGTACTGTCAGATGACTCTTATTTTGGCCCCCACAGTTGTCACTAAATGCAGTTATGTGTTTCACAGATGGCGGAAGGCTTCTGATATATTTTAGGAGACAAGATGATATTTTCTGACATCCACGTGACGCCTGACCTTCGTGCCACATAAAGAAATGGGTTGTTCCAGTCTGTAGGTTATGAACACCTACGTTTAAAAGTCCATAGTTGCCTAAGTAATATGCTTTAGAAGTCGATACATTAGGAGTTGGCATAGTCTTTTGCAAGTCAAAGGTCATCGCAACTCTGTTATCATCCTTTAGTTTATGACACTCTTATTTTGCTGTTCTTACGGCTTCCGCCTTACGTATATTTTAAAGTAAAAATAAAATCAAATCATAATATTGCTTTAGACCAGCAATACCATTACCCATTTACAATGAAAACAAACTCAATTGACAGTCTGACACAGTGGAACAGGGGTACAAGTGCACTTTTATCTCTTCTCTTCCAAGCCCTACTGATAGTTGGCTTGGAGGTTAAGTGCTTTGCTGCTAGATAGCAGCACTTGTTGGACTCATCACTTAGATCTCTTTACTACCAAATAGAATAATTTATTTCCAGCTCAGTGATGCAGTTATCTTAATATTTAAAAAAATGTCACTTATACCCCTTTACTTCTAGGGTCCTCATATCATAATATAGTATTTTATTTGACAAGTTCACAAAAAGGTGATGCTCTCTTGTATTCTTCTTGCGGATTGTCTTCTGGACTCCACTGATCCAAAGTAACACCACATCTAACGCAGGTAGTCGCATCATCAGTGCCCAAGGGAGAACCAGACTAATGCCACAATTGCAAGAGATCCAAAGGAATTGCTTAAAATATTCACAAGCCCACGGGTACAATTGAATCGTTTATTTCAGAAACCCCTAACTAACAAAAAGTAAATTTTAGGAAAACAATAAAAAACTCTCCTCTACAAACACATTTTTTTTTCTTTATCTTAGGTTTTTTACGTTGGTTCCACCTACATTTAGATATTGCTTAGTTGTGTTTTTATCTCTCTACATATTACATTTTTGTAGAAAAAAAATTATTAAAAAAAAATCAGTTGAAGGGTTTCTGCACCAAATGGTTGTTCCATATACACTTTTCATTGTCTTTATATTATTTATGGTATTTTTGGTGTAGTTAAAATAAATTACACACTGAACAAGTGTCAAAAATGATTATTTATTACAGAGAAAACATCTATTTGCAAATAAAAAGACAGAAGTGCAACTTATTCACACCCTTGATCCACTTCCTCAGGGTTTTCAGAGTCAGTTTGTAGGCCACAGTAGGATTGCATTATAAAAATGTTCATAACCTCTCGTGTACTCAGTTAATTTTCTCAAATCCTGTATCTTTTTCTTGTTAATGGGTACCTGAAACCATTCCACTTTTTATAAAAAATGCAGTTTACTGATGAGAAATAAAATAACAAAAACTTGTTTGCTAATTTTATCATTCCTTTACATTATTCTCATGGAGTTAGTCTAAATTTTAGTGGAACAAATTTTAAGAAATAAGTTTAGGCTTACCTTTCCTTGGGGATAGGCCGGCTGATTTGGTAGTTCTGGAGGCTTATCACATTTCAGGAAGGTGAATGTAGATGAAATCATACCATCAATAAACGGTTTCAACTACTACTTTTCCCTTTGTTCTTGAGCTGAAACAAAACTGCTTATATGTTGAAAGTTTGAAGGGCTCCTTGTCTTTTTTTCGGAACATTCCTTCCTGAAGTTTCATCAGAAGCAGAAGTGGACTTTTTATAAGAAAGTGGCCACCAGTCCTTGAAATTCAAGATTTCATCTGTTTTAACCATGTGAACTGAAAAGCGGCCTGTATTACTAGCCCTCAAAATAAGTTCTCTATATTCTTCAGGGGTGTAGATCCTGTCTACCTTTCTTATGAGACGCTTTATACAACCAAAATCCCTATCACAAGGAGAGTACGAGTGCCCTCGTACTGGGAAGTTGTAAGTGATTGTCTCTAGGTTGCAGTTGTCACACAAATTCATTAAAAAACCTAATTACAGTGTTGTTCTTGTTTTGGCCGAAAGGTCCATCACTGAATAAGATCAAATGTTTTACAGAATCTGGGATCTCCGTTTTTATATAGTCAAAAATAAAAGAACACACCTCATTGGGAGATTTGTTTTCCTTCCCCTTCGTGATAGACGTACATCTTGGCCTTATTTGATTTCAAATCATGAATTACAAAAATTGTTTACCCATAATTGCCTCATGTAAAATACCTCCTGTACGGGTATGTGGGGCAGGGGGAGGTTCTGCATAAAATCAAAACATATAGCAACAGTGTCATCATTTGTATCTTCACTTGCTAACTGTAAGGAATGATAAAATTTTTTTGCTCTCCTTTTGTGAAGAATTAGCTCAGCAGCAACATTACGTTTAGCATTGTCACACATAAGGGGATCCTTTAATTTACTGGAAAAACTTTCGCACTGACAGCATACGTCAACTTGAGGACGACCAAATGAGAAATTAAAATTTTCCTTAAAGTAGTAGCCGTAATAAAAGTTGTATTTTACAACTTTTTCTAGATCAGGATGTTTATCTATAAACATTTCATGCATTTTCTTGACAGTAAGCCGAGCATCTAAGTATTTCTTTGGCTTACCACCATAATGAGTTTCCTTTATTTCATATGACTTTATATGTTGATCAATAAGTATACAGATATTTCCTGGTATGGCGTTTCCACTTCGGGTTTTGCCCCTCAAGTCACGTGGACTTTTCTCCTGGAGCAAAAGCTGACAAATCCTTTTCATACGATCAGCTGAAATTCCATGGACTTTTAAAAACACACTTTTGCAAACAGGTATAAGACAACCGTTAATTTTTTAAATGATAAACATAAGTATGATTTCTCTTGAAACTTCTAGTGTCCTGTTCCATTAGCTCATTTGGTTCTTCACTCATTGATTCAATATTTTGTCCACATTTGGAACGCCTACCAATTTCTTTGGCCTCAACAAGTGTTTTGAAGGTAGACATCTTGAGCATTTTTTGTTTCCAGGGAGTAAAAAAAGTTCCAAATGTTTTTCTTGGACTCATTGTTTATCTTACGATGACATTTGATTGGACACTTACAAACTATATCCTCGGTAAACACTTTACTTGACACCTGCTTACCTTTGTAGGAAACATAACCTGCCCCCTTTACTCTGGCATCACGTATGAATATAACGTTTATAACTTTCTGGTCGTGTTGTTCCTCTTTTCTTCCTTGGTGGTTGTTGCTCCTCATCAGAACTTTCACTCATTGTGACAAACACGTATAGTTAATAAACAAAACTGTGATCACTATTCACTAACTCAGATTTCTGACAAGTTTAGGTTTTAGGTTAGTTAAATAAGCAGTATTAACAAACAAACAACAGCTGACCAGAACTGAATGAGTGGGAAAATGCTACTGGCTCAGTGTTACCAACTGTCATTTCTCATAAATTTAAAATTATCCCCTATTTGTTTCAGAAACCCCTCAAGTGTTGTCACTTGAGGGGTTTCTGCACTAAACAGAATATTCACTTGCATTTTTAGTGTTGGTTATAGAGGTTACAGATAAGGGGTTTCTACACCAAACTGTGTGTTTATACTAATACTATAGTTTTTCTAACAAAAAGTCAAATTAAAAAAAATGTCGGTTAGGGGGTTTCTGAAATAAACTATTCAATTCAACACTCTCTTTGAGATCAATGAAAAAGTACTTTTAGTCAACTGGCAGCACATTGACAAGGTCGGAGAATCATTGAGAACCCTAAACGTAGTGTTAGCTACTTTTACCACCTCTCAGGCTCAACACAAACTTTACGAACATCTAAAATCTTTGTACGATCAGGTGCTGTACTACGATACAGACAGTGTACTGTACATTTCCAAGGAGGGTATGCACAGAGTCCCCACAGGCGACTACCTAAGAAAGATGACGGTCGATTTGGTTGACTACGGTCCGGGGTACTACATAGTAGAATTTGTTTCTGGCGGTCCCAAGACGTACGCTTACCAGGTATGTTAGACAAACAAACTCTCTGGTTGAAGTATGTAAAATAAAGGGCCTTACTTTAAACTTTCAAACGTCACAGAAATTAAATTTTGAAACACTCAAAAGAAGGTTCATAGCAAAGAAAAACAAACTTTTGAAATTACGGAAAACCGAATTAGATGTACAAAACATAATAATGTGGTCACTGTAAAAGAGAAAAAAATATTTAAAATCACTGGTCCTAAAAGAAAATATAACATTAACAACAGTATACTATCTTACGGTTACAGAAAAAGGGCAAAATACATCACACACCTATCTCATCCCACACACCCTTGAAGATCGGTATCAACCCGCAAGGCCCTGACTCCTCAAAATAGCTAAGCAGCTCTTCTTTATTTTCAAAGCTTCTGCACACTTGAAGAGCTGACAGGGCTTGTAGAGTCGGGACCTCGTCCCATGTGATGCAGTCCTGAATACCATAGGGGTCGGGTACGGGTTTGACACGGTTACGATGCGGTGAAATCGTACTTTACGACCGGGTTACTGCAACAGGGACGAGGCCCCCCAAAAGTAACGTCGCCACTCGCGCAGTGCATCCAGCTCCAGCTGACGACCAGCCTGCGACCATTCTTCGTCAGAGATGGAGGACGACGAAAGTGGTGGTGAGGGTGCAGTTCTTGTTTGTGCAATTCTCTTGCAATACCAGCTCTAACAGCTAATGTATTCATCATGAGTTATACTCTGGTAGTGAAAAATAAAAACAACAATATATCATAATATAGTATTTTATTTGACAAGTTCACAAAAAGGTGATGCTCTCTTGTATTCTTCTTGCGGATTGTCTTCTGGACTCCACTGATCCAAAGTAACACCACATCTAACGCAGGTAGTCGCATCATCAGTGCCCAAGGGAGAACCAGACTAATGCCACAATTGCAAGAGATCCAAAGGAATTGCTTAAAATATTCACAAGCCCACGGGTACAATTCAACACTCTCTTTGAGATCAATGAAAAAGTACTTTTAGTCAACTGGCAGCACATTGACAAGGTCGGAGAATCATTGAGAACCCTAAACGTAGTGTTAGCTACTTTTACCACCTCTCAGGCTCAACACAAACTTTACGAACATCTAAAATCTTTGTACGATCAGGTGCTGTACTACGATACAGACAGTGTACTGTACATTTCCAAGGAGGGTATGCACAGAGTCCCCACAGGCGACTACCTAAGAAAGATGACGGTCGATTTGGTTGACTACGGTCCGGGGTACTACATAGTAGAATTTGTTTCTGGCGGTCCCAAGACGTACGCTTACCAGGTATGTTAGACAAACAAACTCTCTGGTTGAAGTATGTAAAATAAAGGGCCTTACTTTAAACTTTCAAACGTCACAGAAATTAAATTTTGAAACACTCAAAAGAAGGTTCATAGCAAAGAAAAACAAACTTTTGAAATTACGGAAAACCGAATTAGATGTACAAAACATAATAATGTGGTCACTGTAAAAGAGAAAAAAATATTTAACCTCTTAATGCCCACTACATGATGCAGTGTATCTAAAAAAAAAAATTATTTTATGCTAAAAGTTACTTTAAATGGTACTTAGATGACCTGTAATTTTTTTCAGATTTTTAAATTTACTATTTAACCAAATTTTGGGTAAGTGCCAAATTCTGGCACATTGGGCAATAGAGAAAATAGTGCACTTTAGAGAAAGTAAACAGGGACATAAGAAAAACTAATAGTATATTGCTTCATAATTACAGTATATTTAGAATTATAAGTAAAACACATTACTACACAGTATAGGAGCACCTTACAAGTGGAAATCCACAAAACAGTTCTTTCCTTTGTTTAGGCAGAGGTGAACTTTAACACTTTTCACACATAATGGATGATTTCTGCTTGCAGAAGGGATGCTTGCATCTCTGCCTATCTTCGACAACAGATGGCCAATGTCCAACTCCCATCTTTTCTAACATCTGGTATAGGGATATTGACACATGGACCTTTCTTCTTTTTCTTTGAAAATTCGTTCTCTACCCTGTCTGTTGATGGCCTTCCTCTTTTTATTGGGTCAGCTCCTAAGTTACAAAGAGACTCGGCCACCTCACACCGGAAAGCTAGCAAATCCATTACTCCCCTGCTTAGCAATTCCATTATGTTGACAGTCTCGTCTGAAGAGAAGCCATCCATTGACAATACTTACGTCAACAAAGTGGAAGAAAAACCTCAAATAAAACTTCCGAGATCTTAGATTAATTTCGGTAGTAGCTGATAAGTCCATCTAGAAGGTCCCACTCCCCCCATGAACTTATTGTATGTTGTAACGATTTTAGGGCAAGTGACATCAATCTGCTCACGACCTTTAGAGTCAAAGCGTTGCACAGTGTTGATAGGGCAAGCAGACTCAAAAGTTGACGCAAGAGACACCCCTCGATTGTCTAACCATTTTACAGCCCTAATTTTTACCCCATCAATTGTTGCCTCTTTTTCCTCATAAGACCCACGGCCTTTCTTTTTCATTTCTTGGTCAGATGAAAACAACAAGCCTGGAAATCGTCCTAGTCGAATGGTCCCGAGGGATTGGAAACCAATATTTGCTAGAGTCACTAAGAGAGCTGGTGATGAGTACCAGTTATCAAAATAGATTAAGAATTTGTTTTCATTACGAGGCAAGTGTTTCAACCAGTCGTAAAACAACATTTGAACTAGCTCCAATGTCAGGTAGGGAAGTAGCAGGTAGTATGCGACCAGTGTAGATCTCAAAATTGTGAATCAGACCCTTGCTGTCACAAAGTACAAACAGTTTTGTATCCCCACTTGTGGGGTTTCATCGGGTTGTACTGTTTTAGTAAAGATGTGCCTTTGAAGGGCACAATCTGTTCATCAACACAGAGCATTTGTTTCCTCATAGGAATGTTTTTGAATTTGTTTTGAAGAGCATCAAACTAGTGGGCGGATTTTAAATAGCCTATCTTTGTTTGGATCATTCTGTAATGGCATGTGATCATTGTTATTGAAGTGCAAGTTGGCCTTCAGTTCCTCCCATCTGTTACGTGACATAAAACATGTGCAACCTTTTCTACTCGTGTATTTCCATTCCAATACATCCTAACTCCTAGGTAGACCATAAATGCTCATGTAGATGCAAATGCCTATAAACTGCTCTACTTCCTTCTCTGAGGTATTCAAGGGTTTATTCGGATTTTTTTGGACACTATACAAGTTTGACTGAGTAGCAATCAAAGTTAAAAGGTCATTGTCAAAAAAAATCTTTGAAGTAGTCAACTGGAGACTGAAGTACATGTTCGTTACTTAATTCTAGCATTGGCGAGAAGGTTTCTCACTGTTATCTGGATTCACTTCATTCCAAGCAGGTGCTGGTTTTTTTGGAATCTTCTTTTTTGTGGCTGTAGACGTTGAAGGATGTTCTCTTCGTCTTCATCTGTGACATCACTGGAGCTCGCTGCATTGTTCACTGAAACAAAACAAACTCGCTGTTGCCTTGCTTTTTTTCAAACCACAAAAAAGTATGTATTTCACACTAAAATAAATAACATATTGAGGTCTTTACTAGTATATAACAGCACCGCTGAAACAATTTTCTATACAGCTTAGTGTAACATAATCTGAATTATCCTAACCGTGTGCATTAAAAATGGTGCTGTCATAACAAGAAAAGACATATAATAAACAGAACATAGCCTATTAGTATTGAATATAAATTTAGATTAGTAAGTATGAGCCTAACTAAGTTAATTATGGAATTAATGGTATAAATAAACTTACAAAATAAAAGGCTAACTTGTTCTTTTTGTCACGGCCAGGGTGTAATCTGGATCCTCATCTGAGTCATCCACCAAACTGTCTTCACTGTCATCGGGAGGGTAAAAGCGAAGTTGTGTTGTTATGTCTTCTTAGTCGACAAATGTGACATCTGACAAAAATAAACATTGTTGTACAAAAAGCTTGTAGGTTGACTTTAATGCCCAATGTGCCATTTTTGGGACGAACTGAAAAACTGCAGTTTTTACAGTTGTGCCCAATGTGACAAATTTGGCACAAACCTAAAAAAGCATCATAAAACATAAACTAGACATATTTTATGAACTAAAACTACTGTAACACACTTTCAGTTAACTATGTAAACTAGACCATATTTTATAAAAAGGGTACTTACTTTTTTTCTCTGCTAAATACAGGTATGAAGACTTAGAGGTTATGAAGAATTGGTGTTTACTGTGTATGGTAGATCTGCTCACTGGCTGTAGTTTCACATAACTGCCACCAGGCAACAGCACAGTACAGTAAATTATTGAAAATAGTTCCATATGAGTCACAATGGGCATTTAAGGTTGTAATTTTCATTCTGACACTATACTACATGCATAAAATGGGTATGTGACAAATTTGGCACAGTGGGCGTTAAGAGGTTAAAAATCACTGGTCCTAAAAGAAAATATAACATTAACAACAGTATACTATCTTACGGTTACAGAAAAAGGGCAAAAAACATCACACACCTATCTCATCCCACACACCCTTGAAGATCGGTATCAACCCGCAAGGCCCTGACTCCTCAAAATAGCTAAGCAGCTCTTCTTTATTTTCAAAGCTTCTGCACACTTGAAGAGCTGACAGGGCTTGTAGAGTCGGGACCTCGTCCCATGTGATGCAGTCCTGAATACCATAGGGGTCGGGTACGGGTTGACACGGTTACGATGCGGTGAAATCGTACTTTACGACCGGGTTACTGCAACAGGGACGAGGCCCCCCAAAGTAACGTCGCCACTCGCGCAGTGCATCCAGCTCCAGCTGACGACCAGCCTGCGACCATTCTTCGTCAGAGATGGAGGACGACGAAAGTGGTGGTGAGGGTGCAGTTCTTGTTTGTGCAATTCTCTTGCAATACCAGCTCTAACAGCTAATGTATTCATCATGAGTTATACTCTGGTAGTGAAAAATAAAAACAACAATATATCATAATATAGTATTTTATTTGACAAGTTCACAAAAAGGTGATGCTCTCTTGTATTCTTCTTGCGGATTGTCTTCTGGACTCCACTGATCCAAAGTAACACCACATCTAACGCAGGTAGTCGCATCATCAGTGCCCAAGGGAGAACCAGACTAATGCCACAATTGCAAGAGATCCAAAGGAATTGCTTAAAATATTCACAAGCCCACGGGTACAATTCAACACTCTCTTTGAGATCAATGAAAAAGTACTTTTAGTCAACTGGCAGCACATTGACAAGGTCGGAGAATCATTGAGAACCCTAAACGTAGTGTTAGCTACTTTTACCACCTCTCAGGCTCAACACAAACTTTACGAACATCTAAAATCTTTGTACGATCAGGTGCTGTACTACGATACAGACAGTGTACTGTACATTTCCAAGGAGGGTATGCACAGAGTCCCCACAGGCGACTACCTAAGAAAGATGACGGTCGATTTGGTTGACTACGGTCCGGGGTACTACATAGTAGAATTTGTTTCTGGCGGTCCCAAGACGTACGCTTACCAGGTATGTTAGACAAACAAACTCTCTGGTTGAAGTATGTAAAATAAAGGGCCTTACTTTAAACTTTCAAACGTCACAGAAATTAAATTTTGAAACACTCAAAAGAAGGTTCATAGCAAAGAAAAACAAACTTTTGAAATTACGGAAAACCGAATTAGATGTACAAAACATAATAATGTGGTCACTGTAAAAGAGAAAAAAATATTTAAAATCACTGGTCCTAAAAGAAAATATAACATTAACAACAGTATACTATCTTACGGTTACAGAAAAAGGGCAAAATACATCACACACCTATCTCATCCCACACACCCTTGAAGATCGGTATCAACCCGCAAGGCCCTGACTCCTCAAAATAGCTAAGCAGCTCTTCTTTATTTTCAAAGCTTCTGCACACTTGAAGAGCTGACAGGGCTTGTAGAGTCGGGACCTCGTCCCATGTGATGCAGTCCTGAATACCATAGGGGTCGGGTACGGGTTGACACGGTTACGATGCGGTGAAATCGTACTTTACGACCGGGTTACTGCAACAGGGACGAGGCCCCCCAAAGTAACGTCGCCACTCGCGCAGTGCATCCAGCTCCAGCTGACGACCAGCCTGCGACCATTCTTCGTCAGAGATGGAGGACGACGAAAGTGGTGGTGAGGGTGCAGTTCTTGTTTGTGCAATTCTCTTGCAATACCAGCTCTAACAGCTAATGTATTCATCATGAGTTATACTCTGGTAGTGAAAAATAAAAACAACAATATATCATAATATAGTATTTTATTTGACAAGTTCACAAAAAGGTGATGCTCTCTTGTATTCTTCTTGCGGATTGTCTTCTGGACTCCACTGATCCAAAGTAACACCACATCTAACGCAGGTAGTCGCATCATCAGTGCCCAAGGGAGAACCAGACTAATGCCACAATTGCAAGAGATCCAAAGGAATTGCTTAAAATATTCACAAGCCCACGGGTACAATTCAACACTCTCTTTGAGATCAATGAAAAAGTACTTTTAGTCAAACTGGCAGCACATTGACAAGGTCGGAGAATCATTGAGAACCCTAAACGTAGTGTTAGCTACTTTTACCACCTCTCAGGCTCAACACAAACTTTACGAACATCTAAAATCTTTGTACGATCAGGTGCTGTACTACGATACAGACAGTGTACTGTACATTTCCAAGGAGGGTATGCACAGAGTCCCCACAGGCGACTACCTAAGAAAGATGACGGTCGATTTGGTTGACTACGGTCCGGGGTACTACATAGTAGAATTTGTTTCTGGCGGTCCCAAGACGTACGCTTACCAGGTATGTTAGACAAACAAACTCTCTGGTTGAAGTATGTAAAATAAAGGGCCTTACTTTAAACTTTCAAACGTCACAGAAATTAAATTTTGAAACACTCAAAAGAAGGTTCATAGCAAAGAAAAACAAACTTTTGAAATTACGGAAAACCGAATTAGATGTACAAAACATAATAATGTGGTCACTGTAAAAGAGAAAAAAATATTTAAAATCACTGGTCCTAAAAGAAAATATAACATTAACAACAGTATACTATCTTACGGTTACAGAAAAAGGGCAAAATACATCACACACCTATCTCATCCCACACACCCTTGAAGATCGGTATCAACCCGCAAGGCCCTGACTCCTCAAAATAGCTAAGCAGCTCTTCTTTATTTTCAAAGCTTCTGCACACTTGAAGAGCTGACAGGGCTTGTAGAGTCGGGACCTCGTCCCATGTGATGCAGTCCTGAATACCATAGGGGTCGGGTACGGGTTGACACGGTTACGATGCGGTGAAATCGTACTTTACGACCGGGTTACTGCAACAGGGACGAGGCCCCCCAAAGTAACGTCGCCACTCGCGCAGTGCATCCAGCTCCAGCTGACGACCAGCCTGCGACCATTCTTCGTCAGAGATGGAGGACGACGAAAGTGGTGGTGAGGGTGCAGTTCTTGTTTGTGCAATTCTCTTGCAATACCAGCTCTAACAGCTAATGTATTCATCATGAGTTATACTCTGGTAGTGAAAAATAAAAACAACAATATATCATAATATAGTATTTTATTTGACAAGTTCACAAAAAGGTGATGCTCTCTTGTATTCTTCTTGCGGATTGTCTTCTGGACTCCACTGATCCAAAGTAACACCACATCTAACGCAGGTAGTCGCATCATCAGTGCCCAAGGGAGAACCAGACTAATGCCACAATTGCAAGAGATCCAAAGGAATTGCTTAAAATATTCACAAGCCCACGGGTACAATTCAACACTCTCTTTGAGATCAATGAAAAAGTACTTTTAGTCAACTGGCAGCACATTGACAAGGTCGGAGAATCATTGAGAACCCTAAACGTAGTGTTAGCTACTTTTACCACCTCTCAGGCTCAACACAAACTTTACGAACATCTAAAATCTTTGTACGATCAGGTGCTGTACTACGATACAGACAGTGTACTGTACATTTCCAAGGAGGGTATGCACAGAGTCCCCACAGGCGACTACCTAAGAAAGATGACGGTCGATTTGGTTGACTACGGTCCGGGGTACTACATAGTAGAATTTGTTTCTGGCGGTCCCAAGACGTACGCTTACCAGGTATGTTAGACAAACAAACTCTCTGGTTGAAGTATGTAAAATAAAGGGCCTTACTTTAAACTTTCAAACGTCACAGAAATTAAATTTTGAAACACTCAAAAGAAGGTTCATAGCAAAGAAAAACAAACTTTTGAAATTACGGAAAACCGAATTAGATGTACAAAACATAATAATGTGGTCACTGTAAAAGAGAAAAAAATATTTAAAATCACTGGTCCTAAAAGAAAATATAACATTAACAACAGTATACTATCTTACGGTTACAGAAAAAGGGCAAAATACATCACACACCTATCTCATCCCACACACCCTTGAAGATCGGTATCAACCCGCAAGGCCCTGACTCCTCAAAATAGCTAAGCAGCTCTTCTTTATTTTCAAAGCTTCTGCACACTTGAAGAGCTGACAGGGCTTGTAGAGTCGGGACCTCGTCCCATGTGATGCAGTCCTGAATACCATAGGGGTCGGGTACGGGTTGACACGGTTACGATGCGGTGAAATCGTACTTTACGACCGGGTTACTGCAACAGGGACGAGGCCCCCCAAAGTAACGTCGCCACTCGCGCAGTGCATCCAGCTCCAGCTGACGACCAGCCTGCGACCATTCTTCGTCAGAGATGGAGGACGACGAAAGTGGTGGTGAGGGTGCAGTTCTTGTTTGTGCAATTCTCTTGCAATACCAGCTCTAACAGCTAATGTATTCATCATGAGTTATACTCTGGTAGTGAAAAATAAAAACAACAATATATCATAATATAGTATTTTATTTGACAAGTTCACAAAAAGGTGATGCTCTCTTGTATTCTTCTTGCGGATTGTCTTCTGGACTCCACTGATCCAAAGTAACACCACATCTAACGCAGGTAGTCGCATCATCAGTGCCCAAGGGAGAACCAGACTAATGCCACAATTGCAAGAGATCCAAAGGAATTGCTTAAAATATTCACAAGCCCACGGGTACAATTCAACACTCTCTTTGAGATCAATGAAAAAGTACTTTTAGTCAACTGGCAGCACATTGACAAGGTCGGAGAATCATTGAGAACCCTAAACGTAGTGTTAGCTACTTTTACCACCTCTCAGGCTCAACACAAACTTTACGAACATCTAAAATCTTTGTACGATCAGGTGCTGTACTACGATACAGACAGTGTACTGTACATTTCCAAGGAGGGTATGCACAGAGTCCCCACAGGCGACTACCTAAGAAAGATGACGGTCGATTTGGTTGACTACGGTCCGGGGTACTACATAGTAGAATTTGTTTCTGGCGGTCCCAAGACGTACGCTTACCAGGTATGTTAGACAAACAAACTCTCTGGTTGAAGTATGTAAAATAAAGGGCCTTACTTTAAACTTTCAAACGTCACAGAAATTAAATTTTGAAACACTCAAAAGAAGGTTCATAGCAAAGAAAAACAAACTTTTGAAATTACGGAAAACCGAATTAGATGTACAAAACATAATAATGTGGTCACTGTAAAAGAGAAAAAAATATTTAAAATCACTGGTCCTAAAAGAAAATATAACATTAACAACAGTATACTATCTTACGGTTACAGAAAAAGGGCAAAATACATCACACACCTATCTCATCCCACACACCCTTGAAGATCGGTATCAACCCGCAAGGCCCTGACTCCTCAAAATAGCTAAGCAGCTCTTCTTTATTTTCAAAGCTTCTGCACACTTGAAGAGCTGACAGGGCTTGTAGAGTCGGGACCTCGTCCCATGTGATGCAGTCCTGAATACCATAGGGGTCGGGTACGGGTTGACACGGTTACGATGCGGTGAAATCGTACTTTACGACCGGGTTACTGCAACAGGGACGAGGCCCCCCAAAGTAACGTCGCCACTCGCGCAGTGCATCCAGCTCCAGCTGACGACCAGCCTGCGACCATTCTTCGTCAGAGATGGAGGACGACGAAAGTGGTGGTGAGGGTGCAGTTCTTGTTTGTGCAATTCTCTTGCAATACCAGCTCTAACAGCTAATGTATTCATCATGAGTTATACTCTGGTAGTGAAAAATAAAAACAACAATATATCATAATATAGTATTTTATTTGACAAGTTCACAAAAAGGTGATGCTCTCTTGTATTCTTCTTGCGGATTGTCTTCTGGACTCCACTGATCCAAAGTAACACCACATCTAACGCAGGTAGTCGCATCATCAGTGCCCAAGGGAGAACCAGACTAATGCCACAATTGCAAGAGATCCAAAGGAATTGCTTAAAATATTCACAAGCCCACGGGTACAATTCAACACTCTCTTTGAGATCAATGAAAAAGTACTTTTAGTCAACTGGCAGCACATTGACAAGGTCGGAGAATCATTGAGAACCCTAAACGTAGTGTTAGCTACTTTTACCACCTCTCAGGCTCAACACAAACTTTACGAACATCTAAAATCTTTGTACGATCAGGTGCTGTACTACGATACAGACAGTGTACTGTACATTTCCAAGGAGGGTATGCACAGAGTCCCCACAGGCGACTACCTAAGAAAGATGACGGTCGATTTGGTTGACTACGGTCCGGGGTACTACATAGTAGAATTTGTTTCTGGCGGTCCCAAGACGTACGCTTACCAGGTATGTTAGACAAACAAACTCTCTGGTTGAAGTATGTAAAATAAAGGGCCTTACTTTAAACTTTCAAACGTCACAGAAATTAAATTTTGAAACACTCAAAAGAAGGTTCATAGCAAAGAAAAACAAACTTTTGAAATTACGGAAAACCGAATTAGATGTACAAAACATAATAATGTGGTCACTGTAAAAGAGAAAAAAATATTTAAAATCACTGGTCCTAAAAGAAAATATAACATTAACAACAGTATACTATCTTACGGTTACAGAAAAAGGGCAAAATACATCACACACCTATCTCATCCCACACACACCCTTGAAGATCGGTATCAACCCGCAAGGCCCTGACTCCTCAAAATAGCTAAGCAGCTCTTCTTTATTTTCAAAGCTTCTGCACACTTGAAGAGCTGACAGGGCTTGTAGAGTCGGGACCTCGTCCCATGTGATGCAGTCCTGAATACCATAGGGGTCGGGTACGGGTTGACACGGTTACGATGCGGTGAAATCGTACTTTACGACCGGGTTACTGCAACAGGGACGAGGCCCCCCAAAGTAACGTCGCCACTCGCGCAGTGCATCCAGCTCCAGCTGACGACCAGCCTGCGACCATTCTTCGTCAGAGATGGAGGACGACGAAAGTGGTGGTGAGGGTGCAGTTCTTGTTTGTGCAATTCTCTTGCAATACCAGCTCTAACAGCTAATGTATTCATCATGAGTTATACTCTGGTAGTGAAAAATAAAAACAACAATATATCATAATATAGTATTTTATTTGACAAGTTCACAAAAAGGTGATGCTCTCTTGTATTCTTCTTGCGGATTGTCTTCTGGACTCCACTGATCCAAAGTAACACCACATCTAACGCAGGTAGTCGCATCATCAGTGCCCAAGGGAGAACCAGACTAATGCCACAATTGCAAGAGATCCAAAGGAATTGCTTAAAATATTCACAAGCCCACGGGTACAATTCAACACTCTCTTTGAGATCAATGAAAAAGTACTTTTAGTCAACTGGCAGCACATTGACAAGGTCGGAGAATCATTGAGAACCCTAAACGTAGTGTTAGCTACTTTTACCACCTCTCAGGCTCAACACAAACTTTACGAACATCTAAAATCTTTGTACGATCAGGTGCTGTACTACGATACAGACAGTGTACTGTACATTTCCAAGGAGGGTATGCACAGAGTCCCCACAGGCGACTACCTAAGAAAGATGACGGTCGATTTGGTTGACTACGGTCCGGGGTACTACATAGTAGAATTTGTTTCTGGCGGTCCCAAGACGTACGCTTACCAGGTATGTTAGACAAACAAACTCTCTGGTTGAAGTATGTAAAATAAAGGGCCTTACTTTAAACTTTCAAACGTCACAGAAATTAAATTTTGAAACACTCAAAAGAAGGTTCATAGCAAAGAAAAACAAACTTTTGAAATTACGGAAAACCGAATTAGATGTACAAAACATAATAATGTGGTCACTGTAAAAGAGAAAAAAATATTTAAAATCACTGGTCCTAAAAGAAAATATAACATTAACAACAGTATACTATCTTACGGTTACAGAAAAAGGGCAAAATACATCACACACCTATCTCATCCCACACACCCTTGAAGATCGGTATCAACCCGCAAGGCCCTGACTCCTCAAAATAGCTAAGCAGCTCTTCTTTATTTTCAAAGCTTCTGCACACTTGAAGAGCTGACAGGGCTTGTAGAGTCGGGACCTCGTCCCATGTGATGCAGTCCTGAATACCATAGGGGTCGGGTACGGGTTGACACGGTTACGATGCGGTGAAATCGTACTTTACGACCGGGTTACTGCAACAGGGACGAGGCCCCCCAAAGTAACGTCGCCACTCGCGCAGTGCATCCAGCTCCAGCTGACGACCAGCCTGCGACCATTCTTCGTCAGAGATGGAGGACGACGAAAGTGGTGGTGAGGGTGCAGTTCTTGTTTGTGCAATTCTCTTGCAATACCAGCTCTAACAGCTAATGTATTCATCATGAGTTATACTCTGGTAGTGAAAAATAAAAACAACAATATATCATAATATAGTATTTTATTTGACAAGTTCACAAAAAGGTGATGCTCTCTTGTATTCTTCTTGCGGATTGTCTTCTGGACTCCACTGATCCAAAGTAACACCACATCTAACGCAGGTAGTCGCATCATCAGTGCCCAAGGGAGAACCAGACTAATGCCACAATTGCAAGAGATCCAAAGGAATTGCTTAAAATATTCACAAGCCCACGGGTACAATTCAACACTCTCTTTGAGATCAATGAAAAAGTACTTTTAGTCAACTGGCAGCACATTGACAAGGTCGGAGAATCATTGAGAACCCTAAACGTAGTGTTAGCTACTTTTACCACCTCTCAGGCTCAACACAAACTTTACGAACATCTAAAATCTTTGTACGATCAGGTGCTGTACTACGATACAGACAGTGTACTGTACATTTCCAAGGAGGGTATGCACAGAGTCCCCACAGGCGACTACCTAAGAAAGATGACGGTCGATTTGGTTGACTACGGTCCGGGGTACTACATAGTAGAATTTGTTTCTGGCGGTCCCAAGACGTACGCTTACCAGGTATGTTAGACAAACAAACTCTCTGGTTGAAGTATGTAAAATAAAGGGCCTTACTTTAAACTTTCAAACGTCACAGAAATTAAATTTTGAAACACTCAAAAGAAGGTTCATAGCAAAGAAAAACAAACTTTTGAAATTACGGAAAACCGAATTAGATGTACAAAACATAATAATGTGGTCACTGTAAAAGAGAAAAAAATATTTAAAATCACTGGTCCTAAAAGAAAATATAACATTAACAACAGTATACTATCTTACGGTTACAGAAAAAGGGCAAAATACATCACACACCTATCTCATCCCACACACCCTTGAAGATCGGTATCAACCCGCAAGGCCCTGACTCCTCAAAATAGCTAAGCAGCTCTTCTTTATTTTCAAAGCTTCTGCACACTTGAAGAGCTGACAGGGCTTGTAGAGTCGGGACCTCGTCCCATGTGATGCAGTCCTGAATACCATAGGGGTCGGGTACGGGTTGACACGGTTACGATGCGGTGAAATCGTACTTTACGACCGGGTTACTGCAACAGGGACGAGGCCCCCCAAAGTAACGTCGCCACTCGCGCAGTGCATCCAGCTCCAGCTGACGACCAGCCTGCGACCATTCTTCGTCAGAGATGGAGGACGACGAAAGTGGTGGTGAGGGTGCAGTTCTTGTTTGTGCAATTCTCTTGCAATACCAGCTCTAACAGCTAATGTATTCATCATGAGTTATACTCTGGTAGTGAAAAATAAAAACAACAATATATCATAATATAGTATTTTATTTGACAAGTTCACAAAAAGGTGATGCTCTCTTGTATTCTTCTTGCGGATTGTCTTCTGGACTCCACTGATCCAAAGTAACACCACATCTAACGCAGGTAGTCGCATCATCAGTGCCCAAGGGAGAACCAGACTAATGCCACAATTGCAAGAGATCCAAAGGAATTGCTTAAAATATTCACAAGCCCACGGGTACAATTCAACACTCTCTTTGAGATCAATGAAAAAGTACTTTTAGTCAACTGGCAGCACATTGACAAGGTCGGAGAATCATTGAGAACCCTAAACGTAGTGTTAGCTACTTTTACCACCTCTCAGGCTCAACACAAACTTTACGAACATCTAAAATCTTTGTACGATCAGGTGCTGTACTACGATACAGACAGTGTACTGTACATTTCCAAGGAGGGTATGCACAGAGTCCCCACAGGCGACTACCTAAGAAAGATGACGGTCGATTTGGTTGACTACGGTCCGGGGTACTACATAGTAGAATTTGTTTCTGGCGGTCCCAAGACGTACGCTTACCAGGTATGTTAGACAAACAAACTCTCTGGTTGAAGTATGTAAAATAAAGGGCCTTACTTTAAACTTTCAAACGTCACAGAAATTAAATTTTGAAACACTCAAAAGAAGGTTCATAGCAAAGAAAAACAAACTTTTGAAATTACGGAAAACCGAATTAGATGTACAAAACATAATAATGTGGTCACTGTAAAAGAGAAAAAAATATTTAAAATCACTGGTCCTAAAAGAAAATATAACATTAACAACAGTATACTATCTTACGGTTACAGAAAAAGGGCAAAATACATCACACACCTATCTCATCCCACACACCCTTGAAGATCGGTATCAACCCGCAAGGCCCTGACTCCTCAAAATAGCTAAGCAGCTCTTCTTTATTTTCAAAGCTTCTGCACACTTGAAGAGCTGACAGGGCTTGTAGAGTCGGGACCTCGTCCCATGTGATGCAGTCCTGAATACCATAGGGGTCGGGTACGGGTTGACACGGTTACGATGCGGTGAAATCGTACTTTACGACCGGGTTACTGCAACAGGGACGAGGCCCCCCAAAGTAACGTCGCCACTCGCGCAGTGCATCCAGCTCCAGCTGACGACCAGCCTGCGACCATTCTTCGTCAGAGATGGAGGACGACGAAAGTGGTGGTGAGGGTGCAGTTCTTGTTTGTGCAATTCTCTTGCAATACCAGCTCTAACAGCTAATGTATTCATCATGAGTTATACTCTGGTAGTGAAAAATAAAAACAACAATATATCATAATATAGTATTTTATTTGACAAGTTCACAAAAAGGTGATGCTCTCTTGTATTCTTCTTGCGGATTGTCTTCTGGACTCCACTGATCCAAAGTAACACCACATCTAACGCAGGTAGTCGCATCATCAGTGCCCAAGGGAGAACCAGACTAATGCCACAATTGCAAGAGATCCAAAGGAATTGCTTAAAATATTCACAAGCCCACGGGTACAATTCAACACTCTCTTTGAGATCAATGAAAAAGTACTTTTAGTCAACTGGCAGCACATTGACAAGGTCGGAGAATCATTGAGAACCCTAAACGTAGTGTTAGCTACTTTTACCACCTCTCAGGCTCAACACAAACTTTACGAACATCTAAAATCTTTGTACGATCAGGTGCTGTACTACGATACAGACAGTGTACTGTACATTTCCAAGGAGGGTATGCACAGAGTCCCCACAGGCGACTACCTAAGAAAGATGACGGTCGATTTGGTTGACTACGGTCCGGGGTACTACATAGTAGAATTTGTTTCTGGCGGTCCCAAGACGTACGCTTACCAGGTATGTTAGACAAACAAACTCTCTGGTTGAAGTATGTAAAATAAAGGGCCTTACTTTAAACTTTCAAACGTCACAGAAATTAAATTTTGAAACACTCAAAAGAAGGTTCATAGCAAAGAAAAACAAACTTTTGAAATTACGGAAAACCGAATTAGATGTACAAAACATAATAATGTGGTCACTGTAAAAGAGAAAAAAATATTTAAAATCACTGGTCCTAAAAGAAAATATAACATTAACAACAGTATACTATCTTACGGTTACAGAAAAAGGGCAAAATACATCACACACCTATCTCATCCCACACACCCTTGAAGATCGGTATCAACCCGCAAGGCCCTGACTCCTCAAAATAGCTAAGCAGCTCTTCTTTATTTTCAAAGCTTCTGCACACTTGAAGAGCTGACAGGGCTTGTAGAGTCGGGACCTCGTCCCATGTGATGCAGTCCTGAATACCATAGGGGTCGGGTACGGGTTGACACGGTTACGATGCGGTGAAATCGTACTTTACGACCGGGTTACTGCAACAGGGACGAGGCCCCCCAAAGTAACGTCGCCACTCGCGCAGTGCATCCAGCTCCAGCTGACGACCAGCCTGCGACCATTCTTCGTCAGAGATGGAGGACGACGAAAGTGGTGGTGAGGGTGCAGTTCTTGTTTGTGCAATTCTCTTGCAATACCAGCTCTAACAGCTAATGTATTCATCATGAGTTATACTCTGGTAGTGAAAAATAAAAACAACAATATATCATAATATAGTATTTTATTTGACAAGTTCACAAAAAGGTGATGCTCTCTTGTATTCTTCTTGCGGATTGTCTTCTGGACTCCACTGATCCAAAGTAACACCACATCTAACGCAGGTAGTCGCATCATCAGTGCCCAAGGGAGAACCAGACTAATGCCACAATTGCAAGAGATCCAAAGGAATTGCTTAAAATATTCACAAGCCCACGGGTACAATTCAACACTCTCTTTGAGATCAATGAAAAAGTACTTTTAGTCAACTGGCAGCACATTGACAAGGTCGGAGAATCATTGAGAACCCTAAACGTAGTGTTAGCTACTTTTACCACCTCTCAGGCTCAACACAAACTTTACGAACATCTAAAATCTTTGTACGATCAGGTGCTGTACTACGATACAGACAGTGTACTGTACATTTCCAAGGAGGGTATGCACAGAGTCCCCACAGGCGACTACCTAAGAAAGATGACGGTCGATTTGGTTGACTACGGTCCGGGGTACTACATAGTAGAATTTGTTTCTGGCGGTCCCAAGACGTACGCTTACCAGGTATGTTAGACAAACAAACTCTCTGGTTGAAGTATGTAAAATAAAGGGCCTTACTTTAAACTTTCAAACGTCACAGAAATTAAATTTTGAAACACTCAAAAGAAGGTTCATAGCAAAGAAAAACAAACTTTTGAAATTACGGAAAACCGAATTAGATGTACAAAACATAATAATGTGGTCACTGTAAAAGAGAAAAAAATATTTAAAATCACTGGTCCTAAAAGAAAATATAACATTAACAACAGTATACTATCTTACGGTTACAGAAAAAGGGCAAAATACATCACACACCTATCTCATCCCACACACCCTTGAAGATCGGTATCAACCCGCAAGGCCCTGACTCCTCAAAATAGCTAAGCAGCTCTTCTTTATTTTCAAAGCTTCTGCACACTTGAAGAGCTGACAGGGCTTGTAGAGTCGGGACCTCGTCCCATGTGATGCAGTCCTGAATACCATAGGGGTCGGGTACGGGTTGACACGGTTTACGATGCGGTGAAATCGTACTTTACGACCGGGTTACTGCAACAGGGACGAGGCCCCCCAAAGTAACGTCGCCACTCGCGCAGTGCATCCAGCTCCAGCTGACGACCAGCCTGCGACCATTCTTCGTCAGAGATGGAGGACGACGAAAGTGGTGGTGAGGGTGCAGTTCTTGTTTGTGCAATTCTCTTGCAATACCAGCTCTAACAGCTAATGTATTCATCATGAGTTATACTCTGGTAGTGAAAAATAAAAACAACAATATATCATAATATAGTATTTTATTTGACAAGTTCACAAAAAGGTGATGCTCTCTTGTATTCTTCTTGCGGATTGTCTTCTGGACTCCACTGATCCAAAGTAACACCACATCTAACGCAGGTAGTCGCATCATCAGTGCCCAAGGGAGAACCAGACTAATGCCACAATTGCAAGAGATCCAAAGGAATTGCTTAAAATATTCACAAGCCCACGGGTACAATTCAACACTCTCTTTGAGATCAATGAAAAAGTACTTTTAGTCAACTGGCAGCACATTGACAAGGTCGGAGAATCATTGAGAACCCTAAACGTAGTGTTAGCTACTTTTACCACCTCTCAGGCTCAACACAAACTTTACGAACATCTAAAATCTTTGTACGATCAGGTGCTGTACTACGATACAGACAGTGTACTGTACATTTCCAAGGAGGGTATGCACAGAGTCCCCACAGGCGACTACCTAAGAAAGATGACGGTCGATTTGGTTGACTACGGTCCGGGGTACTACATAGTAGAATTTGTTTCTGGCGGTCCCAAGACGTACGCTTACCAGGTATGTTAGACAAACAAACTCTCTGGTTGAAGTATGTAAAATAAAGGGCCTTACTTTAAACTTTCAAACGTCACAGAAATTAAATTTTGAAACACTCAAAAGAAGGTTCATAGCAAAGAAAAACAAACTTTTGAAATTACGGAAAACCGAATTAGATGTACAAAACATAATAATGTGGTCACTGTAAAAGAGAAAAAAATATTTAAAATCACTGGTCCTAAAAGAAAATATAACATTAACAACAGTATACTATCTTACGGTTACAGAAAAAGGGCAAAATACATCACACACCTATCTCATCCCACACACCCTTGAAGATCGGTATCAACCCGCAAGGCCCTGACTCCTCAAAATAGCTAAGCAGCTCTTCTTTATTTTCAAAGCTTCTGCACACTTGAAGAGCTGACAGGGCTTGTAGAGTCGGGACCTCGTCCCATGTGATGCAGTCCTGAATACCATAGGGGTCGGGTACGGGTTGACACGGTTACGATGCGGTGAAATCGTACTTTACGACCGGGTTACTGCAACAGGGACGAGGCCCCCCAAAGTAACGTCGCCACTCGCGCAGTGCATCCAGCTCCAGCTGACGACCAGCCTGCGACCATTCTTCGTCAGAGATGGAGGACGACGAAAGTGGTGGTGAGGGTGCAGTTCTTGTTTGTGCAATTCTCTTGCAATACCAGCTCTAACAGCTAATGTATTCATCATGAGTTATACTCTGGTAGTGAAAAATAAAAACAACAATATATCATAATATAGTATTTTATTTGACAAGTTCACAAAAAGGTGATGCTCTCTTGTATTCTTCTTGCGGATTGTCTTCTGGACTCCACTGATCCAAAGTAACACCACATCTAACGCAGGTAGTCGCATCATCAGTGCCCAAGGGAGAACCAGACTAATGCCACAATTGCAAGAGATCCAAAGGAATTGCTTAAAATATTCACAAGCCCACGGGTACAATTCAACACTCTCTTTGAGATCAATGAAAAAGTACTTTTAGTCAACTGGCAGCACATTGACAAGGTCGGAGAATCATTGAGAACCCTAAACGTAGTGTTAGCTACTTTTACCACCTCTCAGGCTCAACACAAACTTTACGAACATCTAAAATCTTTGTACGATCAGGTGCTGTACTACGATACAGACAGTGTACTGTACATTTCCAAGGAGGGTATGCACAGAGTCCCCACAGGCGACTACCTAAGAAAGATGACGGTCGATTTGGTTGACTACGGTCCGGGGTACTACATAGTAGAATTTGTTTCTGGCGGTCCCAAGACGTACGCTTACCAGGTATGTTAGACAAACAAACTCTCTGGTTGAAGTATGTAAAATAAAGGGCCTTACTTTAAACTTTCAAACGTCACAGAAATTAAATTTTGAAACACTCAAAAGAAGGTTCATAGCAAAGAAAAACAAACTTTTGAAATTACGGAAAACCGAATTAGATGTACAAAACATAATAATGTGGTCACTGTAAAAGAGAAAAAAATATTTAAAATCACTGGTCCTAAAAGAAAATATAACATTAACAACAGTATACTATCTTACGGTTACAGAAAAAGGGCAAAATACATCACACACCTATCTCATCCCACACACCCTTGAAGATCGGTATCAACCCGCAAGGCCCTGACTCCTCAAAATAGCTAAGCAGCTCTTCTTTATTTTCAAAGCTTCTGCACACTTGAAGAGCTGACAGGGCTTGTAGAGTCGGGACCTCGTCCCATGTGATGCAGTCCTGAATACCATAGGGGTCGGGTACGGGTTGACACGGTTACGATGCGGTGAAATCGTACTTTACGACCGGGTTACTGCAACAGGGACGAGGCCCCCCAAAGTAACGTCGCCACTCGCGCAGTGCATCCAGCTCCAGCTGACGACCAGCCTGCGACCAGCCTGCGACCATTCTTCGTCAGAGATGGAGGACGACGAAAGTGGTGGTGAGGGTGCAGTTCTTGTTTGTGCAATTCTCTTGCAATACCAGCTCTAACAGCTAATGTATTCATCATGAGTTATACTCTGGTAGTGAAAAATAAAAACAACAATATATCATAATATAGTATTTTATTTGACAAGTTCACAAAAAAGTGATGCTCTCTTGTATTCCAGTATATAGTATAGTATATAGTATATAAGTTCCATGTTCAACATTTACGATTATAATTAGCCCGTAGGGGGACGTCTTACTCTGACGTTTAAAGGTTGGCGACCTTTCGTACCCCGAGCTAGTGCCAGACACATCTCCAATCCTGGCACTTTCCCCTGTCTCATCCATAAATCCTACCTATTCCTAATTCCTCCCTTTTCTTGACTGGATCGTGCTATTGTTTGTGGGGAGTGCTTGAACTGCTACACTCTGAGAAGGTGTAGCAGAAGAGAGCTGATGTGAGCTTGCTCTGCCGAAGCAAACGGTAGTATGAATCCTGGTGCCAGCCACTTCGGTCCCTGGTCAGGAAGTGATTATTGGACAGAAATGTCGGAGATTTCTGTTGCCACGTGCGAGCCCGAGTCGTGCGTGAATTCCCGACTCGGTTAAACGAGATAACATCGGGCCCCGGGGAACTGGGGTAGGGTGCCCTGCCAAGCTTTGGCTGACAGGTTCCCGAGGGTATACCCGTTCCCGATGTCTCGGCCTGCACCTTTAATCACGATGCGCTGGTTCATATATTGAATGGCTACCTTAAACCCTTCTCAAGAACAAAAAAATAGAGTTGTAGAAAGAGATTCTAGTATGGATCTGGAAAAGAAGCGTGCCCTCTCTTCAGAATCTGAAGAGGAAACAAACAAACAGAGAAAAACTGCAGATAAGAAAATAAATATTCAAAATCTACCCACCCCACTTTTTCTAGTATTTAAACACAAAGACGAATCTCAGAACTTGGCAAAGGTGAGCCCCTTCCTTGTTAACAAGGCTCTAGTCGGAGTGGGCGGCTCGCCGTCTTCTGTTAGGAAGCTTCGTAATGGAAGCATCTTGGTAGAGGCTGCGAACGCTCCACAGGCTCAGAAATTTCTCTCCATGAGATCCTTTTACGACAAAGTAGAAGTCGTTGTCCATCCTCATGAGACATTAAATTTCTGCAAAGGAATTGTATTCTGTCGCGATATGCTCTGTTGCTCAATTGAAGAATTGAAAGAAGAACTGAAAGATTGTCTTGTGACTGATGTGGTGAGAATAATGAAGGTTGAACACGGTGTACCGACACCTACACCAGGTCACATTTTGACTTTTGCCCTTCCTCACCCACCAGCCACAATTAGAGCAGGATATCTTTCCCTACAAGTTCGTCCATACTTTAGAAATCCTCAGAGGTGCTATAGATGTCAACGTTTTGGACACTCAAGCAAAACTTGCAATAACCCTGAAACGTGTAGTCTTTGTGGAAAAAGTGGTCACAGTGACAAGGACTGTGCCGGTGGCGAAGAGCAGTGCGTCAACTGCAAGGGCAAGCATCCTTCAAGCTCTCGCAGTTGTAAAGTATACTTAGAAGAAAAGGAAGTGCTGAAAATAGTTACTAGCGAGAAATTGTCTTTCAGCGATGCTCGTAAAGAGTATAGGAAACGACTTGGACAAACCCCGAAGAAGGACGTATCCTATTCTCAGGCTGCCTCTGTCCCTGTGCAACCGAAACCGTGTGCTTCCTGCTCAGCTCTGGAAGGCATGGTTAGAGAACTAACGCAACAGGTTGCTGCCTTGGTACAACAAATTAGTGCCAAGACCTTCCCACGTAGTGTAGGCACTGATATATCAGACCTTGCACCTTCTGTGCCTGTAAGACCGACTACACCTACTCAAATCAAGGGACGAAACACAAGCAAGCAACAGTCTACTGAAGGGCAGATCGCTGCTCAATTTTTAAAAACCCCTAATGCTGGAAGCGTGACGGGAAAGAAAAATTTATCTCCGGAAGTACGCCAAAAACTTGTTTCTGGGCTGAACCCAAAAATTGCCTCTAAAGTGGTCGAACGGTCAAAGGGTGCCAACAGAACCCCTCCCTCACACCGGTCCTCTAAATCCAGCCTAATGGAGGAGGATTTGTTTGATGACGACCTTAGGCCACATTCAGAATTAGAAAAAAACTACTGTAAATTTCAAACAAAATCAAGGAAAAACAAGAAACAAAATTACTTTCAAAACCTAATTTATATGAATATTATACAATGGAATATTAACGGACTGCGAAGCCATCTGGAAGACCTGAACTTACTAGCATCACAAATAAAACCAAATTAATGTCCAGAATATGAGTGATATAGTACCTTATTAGTTTTAGTAAACATTTTAACCGCTAGTTTTAGGTAAGGGTGAGCCCTTTTACAGTTCACCCCTGAGTTGTTATTTAGTTTTAAGGCTCTTAACTAGCACCGCCTAAGTGCAATCTTTTAAATTTCGTTAGGAAAATTTATGTGTTTTAATCAAGGGCAAACCCCTTTACAGTTAAAAATTTCTGTGAGGTGAGAGACACCACTATCTTAATATGTAGGTGTCACGTAAGGAGATGGGCACTTTTGTCCTTCTATTTATTTGTTATTTGTTATTGGTGAGGGTGGGTCCCTTTACAACCTACCCTCACTAACTTACCTGGTTTTAGCATTAGATGTTGTTATATTTATTAACGTTATTATTTATCTGACATATTTTAACTATCGGGCCCCTTTACAGCCTCTCGGTTAATGTTGTTATTTAGTTTTAGTCCTCCGTTTACTGCTGTTGTTTTTCTTATTGTCTTAATGTGATAATCTTCTTTGACACAGCGATCCGCTGTCTATTCTTTGTACTGATAACGTGACACCATATTTTAAAGTGTAGGTGTCCGTTAACCCTACGGGCATTGATAACCTGCGTGTTTTATGCCCTTAAAAAAAAAAAAAAAAAAAAAAAAAAAAAAAAAAAAAAAAAAAAAAAAACGATTATAATTATTCCTTTTTCTCTTTCGATTGTAATCACATCTAAATCTTCTAGATTTTAGTAATTTCACTTCATACAATTCCCTATTCCTTATATCAGTATCATGTTTTAATACACGTATTGTTGTATTCAATCTTGTGATTACATCATTTGACCGTTATATCCTAGTTATATAGTCTTATAGTCTTCAATATCATTTTTTAAAGATTCCTTTATTTCTAAATATGCATTAGCTTGTTGACAACAAATATTTTCTTCATCTGAGGTATAGTCAAATGGTAAGTTGTTTTCAAACAAGGCGTTCCTGCCCCACCATATGAATTTAGATCGTATTCGTTGTAATTGTCTTCAAGTGTTAAATTGTCTTCAAACGAGGGCGTTTCTTCTTCACCAGTAGTTTCATATTGAATAAATGCAGGCGTTTCCTCTTTACCGTGTTCACTACTTGTGTCATGTGTAACATTAATATAATTCAAGCTGAATAACGGTTGAAGAGATGTTTGTGATGAATAATGCAAATTGATTTTTGTTTTGTTTGATATTGCATGAGCTATATGTGTACTTCCATTGATATAATGTTGAGACGTGAAATTATGTTATGAAATTCACCTCCCAATGTTTCCACCCTTTCTAATCTCTCTCATCAGCTTGGCCGTCCAATGTCCTCTACTCTCTTGCAGCTAACGTACCTTATAGTCCGTACTTAAGCCTCTGTGTGTGCTACCGCTCATTGCCCTCGTATACCCACTTCCTTTAGAAAGCGAGCAGATCGATTGAAAGGGTCCCCGCCACCACGAGGATGACTGGTTCAGAGACAATTCGGTAAGCAATTGCGATCCGGAGTTCTAGACTTCCCTGAACAGCCACCATCTTGTATCTGTAGAGCGTCTATCCATTTTACACAACTATACAGGAGCATAAAGTTCATGACCAACAGGAGCAGTCGCCGGTAACTTGCCAAAGGTCCACCGATATTGTTCATAAATTAACTTACAAAGTTGGTAACCGCAGCTGCTTTACGAGCCGAACCAGATACTTAGTCCCAGATGTGAGCTCGGTAACAGCAACATATTTCGATGATTTTCACAAGGAAGTTCTCTCCAGCCATTTCCATCCGGACGATCCCATTGTAGGCGATATGCAGCTCCTGCCGTGATCTCTCTCCAGTACAGCCCATCAGCAGTCATGTAACAGAAACTATATAAATGTCTAATATGGTCTGAGTATTGATAAAGGTTAGAGAGATTGGACAAGACAAGAAATTACTCACAACTTACATGTGATGTGAGAGGATAACGGGCAGATAATCGTTGTTCAAGTTCTCCAATTTCTTTAGTGATTTTTTTCTATCCTTTAAATCCAATTCTTTGTTCCCTTCAACCAGCTGATTGTAGTCTTCATTTTCAGTGCCTGTATGAATACAAAATTAAGTTTTAACCCTTTGCCCTCTCGTGTACAGTATACCTGGATACAGCACTCCCCTCTACTACTCTGGTTAGAAATGACAGCTGCCTGTCCCTCAGCTCTTATATCCAGCATCGCTGCCTTACAACTTTGTCTCGTCCAGCTCTGTTGCAAGGTCACCTGAGTTGACGCTAGCGCTCTGGTATTTGTTTACTATTACATTGTAGAGTTAGTTTAAGAGGGGTCGGGAGGGACAAAAAAAAACTGTTTTAAATTTTGATTGCATATTAATATAAATTTCATGACCTTTAATTTAAGACCAAATTTCTGCAATTCTGAAGAGTAGTTTTTTTTATTAATTATTTTGTGAAGTACTGCAACCACAATCCAGAGCATTTTTTAAGTTGCATTCTTCAACGCTGCAACTTTATATATTAATCATTTTAAACAGTACAAAATTAATATTCTGGTTTGATTGGTTGGTATACCTGTTTGTCATGTGTTATTGCTTTCAGCTTCTCATTATTGTTTCCATGTGTTACTGTGTTCTCCTCTTGTTTACAGTGTGTTGATGTTGAAGTGAAAACAGGTTATGTACCGTATAAACTTTGACTATTGATAACTTTGATACTTATAATATGTAATAATAGTTTATAAATATGCCTAGATTTGTGAATAGAGTGTTCAAGTAACGTAAAAATGTGAGGAAACCCAATATAGTTATAGTTCAACATGATGAAGCTGGTGATAGTGGTCCTAGGCCTACTCCTGGAACTTCTGTGTCTACTCCTGGAACTAGTTACACTCCCAAGGAAAGTACATCGAGTAAGAAAATAAGTGAGAATCTGTCAGAATACACATCATATAAGTGTGATTCTAAATGTTTCAATATTGTACAGTTGTAAACGATTGAAAATTTAATTAATAAAGTTTGTGTTTGTGCACAGTGCGGTGGACCAATGTCTTTTGTTGCTGGGAAACGCTTAGGCCTGAGTGTAAACATTGCACTTACATGTAATGTTTGTGGTGTAAGCGTATGTGGCACTAACAGTAAAATACTTGAAAACAGATAAGACTGAGATAAATGTAAGATTGACATATTCATTTCGCTGCATTGGCCTTGGAGAGCAAGGTGCAAAATTATTTTGCGGAATGATGAACTTGCCTTGCCCTACTGAATTCAAGCCCTTCAATAAAATGCTATGTAATGTAACCAAAGAGGTAAAAAGAAATTGATTTCCTTAAGTGTTCTATTTGTTTGTTGAAATATCATTTTGAATGTGCTGAAGTGGAGGAAGACAAATGGAGGCGTTATGGTGCAAAAAGAAGAGATGCATGGAAGTGTAAACATTGTGTTACAAGTAAGTCTCAGAGTAATAAAGATAGTCATTTTCCACAAGAAGTTATAAATGATCTGCATAAGGAGTTTTTATCTAAAATGGAGAATACCATAAAACATCAGTTTACTGTTTATGAAAAAAATATTGGTCAACAAGTAAATGAGTTTAAGGAGTCTGCAAACGTCATCTCGGCTCAAGTTGATAGCCTTGAGGGAAAAATTAACTGAGGCTCATAGCAAAATTAAGATATTAGAGAAAAAACCAAAATGCAATCATGTCTGAAAATATTAATTTAAAAAAGGAAATAAATGTACTAGCATTGAAAGTTGAAAATTTGGAGCACTATGGCAGGAATAGGAATATTCAGTTGGAAGGTGTTCCCGAAGTACCTAATGAACAAAATGGCAGATGTTATTAAAAACTTGTCATCTGTAGTTGATGAACCTGTTGATTTCCCGGCAGATATTCAGGAAATTCACCGCATCCCTACTAAACGCAACAAAGCTCCAAAACCAATTATAGTTCAATTCACAAGTAGACAGAAACGTGATGCTTTAATTAAGAAAGCTAAATCCATCCAGATTAAGGCCACCTACTTTGTTCACAACAGCCCGAACACAAGTGTATATGTTAATGAGCACCTTACTCCCTATTACAAAAATATATTATATCATGCCAAAAAGCTCAAACACTTGGGATATGCATTTGTATGGGTATTAAAGGCAAAGATTTTTTGTGAGAAAATCAGAAGGTGCTCTTGATATAGGTTCAAGTGTCGACACTGGCCGACCTGAGCAAGCTCGCTGGTCAAGACATAGAAAAAGTATCTTTTTGATTACATTTGAAAACATAAGAATGTGTTTTTTGTCTCCAATAGACAATTTTGTTCAAATGGACAGGAACGATAAATATTTAAAAGACATTAATATATTTTGTATCAATATAAGAAGCTTAAGAAAACATTTTGATTAACTAATATTATATTTAAATCATATAAAATATTCAATAATACTTCTGACAGAGGTGTGAATCAAGTCAGGGGAGCAGGACCGGTTCCAGCTTCCAGGTTTCAACATGTTGCTGCAACCTCGGCCTGATAACGCTGCCGGCGGAGTTGTTATCTACGTGGACTCTGCACTGACCTACTTCCTACTACTAGCCTTCTACTTCTAAACACCGCTGAACTAATCAATGTAAATCTTAATCTTAGTTATAATAATATTACATTTAAGCTTGCAATCTATGGTATATATCGTCAATGTAAATTGTATTATAATGCATTTAAATGTGAATTTGAAAATATATTAAAAATTAATAGCGATCCTATTATTGTTGTTGGAGACATGAACATCTGCATATTGTGCAACAATGGCTCAGGGAAAGATTATTTGAATCTTATAAGCGCATATGGTTTTGAAAATCTTATTAATGTCCCAACTAGAATTGTAAATAACTGTGCTTCTTTGGTAGACCATGCTTTGATAAGAAACTCAAAGGGCTTATGCATTAAATGCAATGTAAGGGATATTGGAATCACTGATCATTGTGCTCTGGATGTTAGTATATCTGGTGTGCAGAGCATTCCCCTAGGCTTGTTGAGGTAGCGGATTATAATATACTAAAAAGACAATTAATGTTAGCTGCTGATTGGGGAAATGTATATAGTACTGTAGATGTAAATAAATGTGTAAATATTTTTTATGAAATTTATAATAGTTGTAATGATAACGACAAAAATCTGAAAATCTTAAACAGTAAACGTAGGAGAATGTGTGAGTGGATAACTGAAAACCTAGTACGTTTAGTAAGCAGCAAAATAGTCTGTACAAAAGATATGTTAAGGATAGAAATAATTTATTACTAAGCCTAGAATATAAAAACCTATCGAAATTTGTAACGATACAGATTAGGGAAGTAAAGATGAATTATTACTCATATCTGATAGAAAACTGCCATGGCGACACTAGAAAATATTGGAATGTAATAAAAAAAGTTATGAAATCTAAAAAAAACAAATATTGAGAGGATAAAGGTAAATAACACACTGCTCCCTGTATCTGAGGGAAATGAATTTATTGTTGCCAATACTTTTAATGAGTATTTCACGAATATTTTTCAAGAGTCTTAAAACGCAATGAGTTTGGTAACAATGGATTTTATAAAGATTGTACAGAGTATGAAGTATATTTTAAAACATTTAGCATAACCTGCAATTAAATAATTGAAATTGTTAAAACATATGAAAAATAAACATAGTTGTGGATTGGATTGTCTAAATATTGTTACGGTAAAGAAAAATATAGCATTATTTGCACCCCTTTTTTATATGATATTTTTAATAAATCATTGCAGCAAGGGGTGTTCCCGGAAAAATTTAAAATTGCCTCAGTTGTGCCTGTGTTTAAGTCTGGATGCAGAGAGGATGTATCGTCCTATCGGTCTATATCTCTGATTAATTCCATCGCAACGATATTTGAAACATTAATAAAGAAAAAGTTGCTTTTATACCTGACTGAGAGAGGGTTACTTTCACACAGGCAATACGGTTTCTTGCCTGGAAGAGAGACGGATCTGGCCATAGAGAGGCATGCAAGTTGCACAACTGACTCTGATAGAAATATGTACACTATTGCTATATATCTCAATTTTCGTAAGGCATTCGACGTTTTAGATGTAAATATATTGATAAATAAATTCAGAAGGTGTGGGATTGGTGGTTCTGCTCTGTTATGGTTAGAATCTTTTTCTAAGGAAAGAAAACAAGTTGTCAAGATAAATTGAGTATTAAGTGGTGTGTTACAATTGAACTACGGAACAGCTCAAGGAGGGTTGCTTGGCCCATTGGTATTTTTGTTATATATCAATGATCTTTTAGAAATAAAACTATTTTCTAAGGTGTCTGCATATGCAGACGACACAGCGTTGGTCTGTTCAGCATAAAATAAAAATATTCTGAAGATAATAGTAGACAAAGATTACAAAGATTTACAAAATATCTCAGAATGGCTAGTTAAAAATAAAATGCTCATTAATGTTTCTAAGTCTAAATGCATATAATTTTTTGATCAGGACAAAGAAAATTACTGAGATACAAGAATTCTTTCGCTTTTGCTGTCACAAGCACTTGTGTATTTATAATTGTAGCTGTCCAATTATAGAGTGTGTCAATTATGTTAAGTATCTAGAGTCTCCATATAGATAAATACATAAAATGGAATTGTCACATACATATTTTGGGAAAACAAATAAAGTCAATTATTTTTTTTTACCATATGTGAAATCACCTGAAAGTTGATCAATTAAGAAACCTGTATTGCTCATGGCTAGAGAGTACCATGATATATGTAATTAATACACTATGGTGGAGCTTTTCAACGCTGTTAAACCCTGTTATTGCATCACAAAGAAATGCTATTAGAACATTATATGGAATAAAACGAATGGACAGAGTGAGTTACTTGTTTTCTGAACAACGTATATTAACTTTTAGTCAGATTTATATGTACAGCATTGTAATGTATGTACATAAACACCTAGATAAATGTAAGATAAAAGAAAATGTGAGAAAGTACCAGATCTGCAAATAATGTTAGAAGTTCCAAATATGAAAAAAGAAAAGAGCAGGCTCCTAACGTTTTTCTTTGTATCTTTTTTAGTAGAGGAAATATTTGAGAAGGACTTACCCCTTTCCTTTTGGTTACACACCTGCATCAAATGACCCTGCTTCTTAAAAGAGTTACAGGTGTAAGATCTGAATCTGCACGAATTTGTCGTATGCCCCACTTTGCCACAACAATAACACATCACTCCCCCCTTTTGATGAGAGATGGATGTAGACCCTTGTTGTCGTAGGCCTAGGTTGTTGTGCTGTGGTTGACGTGAAGAGTGCGTTATTTGGGGCTGTCTGCTTCCTGCTGTGTACCTTATGGATCCGTGTCGTTGTCGCCGCTGCTATTCCCGTGCTCCTGTGGTGACTCAGTGTAGCGCTGTCTTTGTCGGCTGCTTCCAGCGATTTTGCTATGCTGACTGCTTCTCTCATACGTTAAATCTGGGTTCAGCCAGTAACCGTGTTTTGATAGACTCAGTTCTGACACCACTTATTATCATGTCTCTGAGATAGTCGCCTAATTTGTCCTTGAACTCACAGTGCATTGATAACTTCTTAAGTTGCATAATATATTCAGCACACATATTCATGTTCATTTTGGTTTCGTTAAACTGAATTTATAACGTTCAGTGATGAACGAAGGTTTGAGATACAAATGTGTTTCAACAATTTTAATTAATTCTTCATAAGTCTTTGTATTTTTTTTTGGCTGGCGAACACAAGTTCTGTAACCAATTATATGTTTTAACACCAACAGCTGCTGACAGAGTACTCATTTTCTTTTCCGTATTAATATCAATGGGATCGATGAAAATTTCAAATCTCAACATATGAAGTCCACGTTTCCTCTGCGCTGTCGAATTGACCGATGACGCCGATGAATCCCGCCATGTTGGATGACGCCAAGGCGTTTGGTGAATATATTGTCCAAAAACAATGGTGATATAATGTCCATGAAAAACTTGGCGCGTTGACTACCGATAAACTATGTACACGATCGTATCAAAACGTAAGAGTATGTGTTTTTGTTGGAGTACGGACACACTATGTGTAGACTAACGGGCTTCGCTGGAGTTGCATGCAAAAAGTAAAGTCTACAAGCTGTATGTACACCTTTCATCTACTTTTCACGTGAGTATGAAACAGAACAAGACCGGCACTTGCCTACTTAACTAATACACCTTACTCCACTATAGAATGGAGGTTTATGTATTCACGCCGCTCACTTGATTAAACTGTTGTATTCCTTTATCCTCGTCGCCAAAGTGTAATATTTCTACGCACTGTACCATTAATGTTATTAACTTAAGAGGAATGAAATTAGAACTCGAATAGACTTTGCAAATAATTTACATCGGCGGAGCGGACTCAAAAATGGGTGGGGGGGGGGGGGGGTGGGGGGGGGGGGGGGTGGGGGGGGGGGGGGGTGGGGGGGGGGGGGGGTGGGGGGGGGGGGGGGTGGGGGGGGGGGGGGGACTTTACAGGATCGTGGCAACGGAGTAATAAAGACGAGGAATTGAAGAAAAAAGACTTCATAGAGAGGTAATCTTTGTAACAATGCAGCTTTAACAATAATACCTCATGCAGCAATGAAAAGGGAATGATACACATCCAACGTAACAGACCTAGGTGTTTGTTTATTAAAAGACAATAGAGACAAGCAATGGTCGCATGCTACACCCTACATAATACCCACTGAATACTAGAATTACAAATATTTATTATTTCTTAAATCTTAATTGTGTGTGTCTGTACGTCAAACTGCAAAATCTGCACCCAGTACGTAAATCCTACGTCATAATAAACTTATTTCACCATCATGATCTAAATAACACTTTGCAGACAATGAAAACTGTCTCTTACAGACTTTAGACAAGTGTATCAGCTCAACATTTCTCAGTATTAGTCAGGGTGGTGCTGGTTATCATACGGTCATGTCTTTTATAAATTTATTTTTATGTTTGGTTTTATTGGGAGAAATATAACTTCAAATATTATTTATCTTATGTATAATTATTATTTAATTGAAAATTTTTAATTTTTTTATGGCAGAATACTTATATTTTCTAATGGAGCTATTGCATATTATTTAAGATAATTAAGAACAGTGAAAGTTGTTAATTAGATTTCGCAAAAAATTTTGGTACCATTTTGAAGTGAATGGAAAACGCCACAGAGTGTGTAAGAGCTGTTTCTTGAATACATTAGGTGAGACAAATAAGTTTGTATGACTTGCTATAAACAATAAAATCCAGTCTACGTCAGGAATATGACCATTCAGTTATAGAGAGACAAAAAAAAGAAATGTGAAATTCTCATCTCTCACACTAATCATATGTGTACATAAAAAAAAATTTACCGTAATCGAAATGGAGCAAGATGATTTTTTTAACTTTGCTTCATTGTTTAAAGGCCCTTTAGCTTCCAGGAAGAAAGACACCTAAGGAAAACAATTTCTATGGAGACCCTGCTGTTGGTTATACTATTCCAAAATCTCTGGGGAAATTCTATTTAAGACAACTTTCTCCGACGATGATACATTTAGAGTTTATTCGTTTAAGAGAGAAGTTGGTAATCGTTCTGAACCAACTGGAGAACTGAAGAAAGCATATTCTAGCCCTCTACCAAAAAGAAAGGCTTGTAGCCCAGTCAATCTAGGTTTTTACCCGGAAAATGCGAGGTATAAAGCTAATTTTTTGCACAGATGTCCGTTATGGTATACCAAATCACATCCTAAAAGTCCCCGCCCGTCCCCCGTTTTAACGAAATAAAGGGTGGAGGGGGGCGCGGCTTACTTAAACGCACATTACTCGAGAACAAAAGCAGATGGAGGAAAAATAACAACTGTGTTTAATTCAGAAAAAATATAAGCTACAAAATATTATGATGATTTTCTTTTAATCAGTTTTAGTTAGTGCATGAAAAATTGTTAACCAACAAAAAAATGTTGATTTACTCTTTATTGTTAAGGTTTTAATACTGAAGTTTTTTTCTCCTATATTTTTATTTTATCAATGGTTTTCCGTCAACACTACACTTTATTTTCTTTCCTTAAATGTATATTTCAGTTGGGAAATAAACTGGTATATGAATAAACTCCAGTTGAAGTATGTAGAATGAACGTGGTCAATGGTCTAAAAAATATAACATTAGCATGGTATTAAATAAATAATGTACAGAATACAGTAAAATTTAACGGTTTTAACAATTACATTTTTAAGTACAATCATAAAATATTATTAATTTAAAATAATATTTGTACAAATCATATTAACTTTATTCAATATGATATCCAATTTTAATTTATTTTAATGATTTTAAAATGTACAACCGTATGTCAAAAAGCAATTGTATTGAACAGTGTGTTGTATCCACTATCTTGTTTAAAACTGACCTTTAGTTACTATCAACGTCCTCTTCCTCTAAATCAATTGTCTGCAGTGTGTTGTTGCAGTCTCTGCCTTGACAATGAGCACACATTGCCGAACAAGCTAATCCTGACCTTATACAATCACACGATCGGGCACACTCTTTCTTACAATCACATGTAATGAAATTCAAGAGTTTATCAGGTGCCGGTGGCAAATTCATAGATTGTGGTACAAGAACACCGTCTTTTTCAAGCCAACCCCATGAACATGGATCCAGATCCTTCCCAAGCCATTTCTGCACTTGATAGTAAACCCGCAAGCTGTGTAAGCGTGCGGCATCTGAAGTGGGTGGTAAAACAGACAAATCAAAGCTTGAAGTAGTCTTCTGTCTAGCTATCAGTTTATTGAACATAAAGTACCTTAGTTCATTTAATGTTTTGCACTTTGTATCTCCGTATATCGCAAGAAAGTATTGTTCTCCACATGATGTTAACATGTCAGGCTCAGCAGTTGGATCTTTGAAAATGTTTGACATTTTTTGAAGTTCCGCACTTTTTTTCCAACACTTTCCATGGGGACTTTCTTCCCTTTTCTAAACGTGGCGGATGTTGTATCGCATCCAGAAAATGCGTGTGCAAAACAGTATACAGTCTTTCATATTGCCTAAGTTACTACTAATTTCAGCTACTGGGTAAACTTTGTAGGAACCTTTACTGCCTTCTGGTTTGATGAAGAATAATGTATCAGAACTTTTAACTCCATGCACAAGAAGTGCTAGAAGATCAGTGTCTGTACCAACCACAGCTGTTTTCATACCTTTAGAACACTGCTGAAGAGCTGTTGAAGCAATCAAAAAGTCAGCATCTGCTACAGCTTGTACAACTGAAAAGCCAGCTCGATCAAAATGTGATTTCAGTTCACTTATAAGTCGGCTTTTATTTACAGCGTTACCAAGAAATTCAGCCTGAGTCACTGATGCTGTCATGTTTAAGTCGAAATGTATTGTTCTTGATTGAATTCGACATGCTCTTCTATCTTGCTCTTGGTTCTTTGTGGTCGCTGGTCCCTCATAGCCATCAAAAACTACGGTTACACTTGAACCGTAATGGATGCGAATAAATTCAACATATCCTGAAATAATTTGTTCATATGTGGCAGGCTTAGGCCAAACTTAATGATAAAGCAAATGTCCTCCGTCCAATACATAAACACAGTCTTGAGGCCAACTATGAAGGGTAGGTGCAAATTGTAGTGCCGTATAGATCGTGCTCAAGTTGCTTGATCAAGGTTGATAAAAGGAACTGGTTCTATGCTGCTTTTCACTCCACATCCAGGTATGTCAGTAATAATTATATCGGAGCCATAATGGTCAATAAGTTTGTTCTTTAGATGTTTAGTAGTATATCCATCTTTTCCATCCAAAAAGGTGTCCATGATATCTGAAAGTTCTCCTAAACTGTACTGGCATTCGTCGTTTTCATTTAACCTATTACACAACTTTAAAAAGGCATCATGTTTTGTAATCATTATCATCGGACTTCGTATTTTTTTTTTTTAACTTAAAAAACTGAGTTAAACAGTTTCCATGGTAAATGGCTTCAGCAGCAACTAGATCACCGGCTGCACGGACACGTGTGTCTACTTCTCTGCCCCAATCATCACCACGAATGCAAGCAATGTTGAGAATTCTAGTCTGCACTGTCAATGTTTCAACGTGATGAGCTGAATTCCTATACTTTAAAGTCCGCTTTTTTATTGCTTGGAAATCTATATGCTTAGCACAGAATAAACAATAAATTTAATATCGAAACCTTCTACTTCTGTAGATCTTGTTCTATACGAGGTTGACGGTTCACTTGAAACTTCACTTCCAACATTTTTTTTTAGGATATATACTTCTTAATGCTTGTAGGTCTGTTATAATTCTTTCGGCAAACATCATGAACTTTCAGGTCTGTAACTGTACTAAACTTGTCATGTAAGCCATCTCCGCGTTTTTCACTTGCACTTTTTAGTCCTTCTACACCTTTCTCAGTTACGCTAACAATGTTCAGTGTGTTTTTAGAATCACAACCAGCACCAAAGCCATGGGCACACAAAAAAACAATCTATTTCCATATTTAATGCAAAAAATACAACCAATCTGAAAGTACACTAACATCACTTCAAAAGACACGCACGCACAAAACGTGAAATATTAACAAAACGCACGCACTGGGTGTAAACAGAACGGGCACTCCGCCTCAACTACAGTGCAGTTGTAAACATGTTCAAGAACGCATGCGCGACACGCCGTTCACGTTGAATCCTGTCAGCGATGACTGTGCCTCTGCCGCACCGCGAACGCTGTCATCGCACCGTGCCGGCGCGGCGCGGCGCGGCGGGCGTCCGGCTTCGCTATTAAGTAAACACTCACGATTGTCTATAAGTTGTGTATACTTTATTAACATGTAATAGAGCTTTTACAACTTTGTTACATCAAGAAATAACACTAGAATATAGCATTATAACACAATTCTAGCTAAAAAGAAAGTAAAACAATAAATAAATTAATTATTAATGCTTAACGGTTACAGTTATCACATTTTATCACATGACCTTTATCAATGGCCACAGTTTACTGAATCTAAATCAGTTTTTTATATTTCTGTATATCTTACCGTTCTAAAGCAGTAAGCGTTTAAGTAATATTCGCCCCCCTCCCCCCTATTTTCGTTATGCCGAAAGAAGCACACATGGGACGGTAGGGGACTTTTAGTATATGGTCAAGGATATCATAAAGAACATCTGTGCCAAAATTCAGCTTTATACCTCGCATTTCCGGGTTTGCATGATTTTTTACCTAGATTGACTGGGCTATTGTTGTGCCTGTTAGATGTAATCCCTCAAGGTTTTCACGATTCCTATAGGAATTTAACCACTGGATATGTTTCGGATAATGACCCTGACTTAGGAGATATTGATCCAGACAGTTAAAACGTCATGATAAAAAGAATTCATTCAATTTATGTGTGTTTAATTGTTCCAAACTATTAATATTCTATGTTAAATAAGTGGACTTAAATCCATATGATCTAAGACTTAATTCCTTTTTACCTTAAATTAACTCCTTCTGTTTTAAAATTATGCTCAAAAGGGGTTAAAGTTAAGGTAAAAATGTGTTGTCTTATATCTCAAGGAGTTAAGTACACTTATTTTCTTTAAAAACCAATATTTGTTCATAATATATTTTTAATACAACAGATATCAACATTTTAAAACTATAAGACACAACTTCTACAGAGTTATAGTGTTAGAGAAATAAACACCATTTATACGAATGTGTGTATTTTCTTCATCCTTCTCCCCTGTAAAGTTAGAGTTAACAGACTTAACACCTTTTACCCAAACAGCAAAGATTTAATAATCTGAAAAGATTATATATAGCTAGTATGAACCTAGTATAGATGCAGCGGCAGTAAAAAGACATTTTTCTATTACAAATTCACCAAGAAATAGACTAATTGGATAAAAATATGTTATTTTTTGCAGAGTGAGACACATATAGAGAAATGAATAAAATATAGGAAACTTAACAATAATTAAACGCTAATATTCAGATTAAGTGGATAGTTACGTAGCCTGACCGAGGTATGCCTAACCCGTGTACCACAGGAGGTCAAGAATTGAGTCAGAAAATATATTCTATAGTAGAGAAAGACTGTAGAAAAATATGACGTATTTGACCCGGTTACAAAGGAGTTGGCGATTCTGCCATAGGTTAGTCTGACAGAGATCAGAGATGTATACAGAAAACCTTACTTGGGTAAGAATTAACGTTTAGAATCGAAAACACAGACAAAAAAAATCAGTAATACGTGAGACAGAATAAATTATATATTTTGTTACTGAACTAGAGAAATAACCAGTAATTGTTATAGATATTACAGAAAAAAAAGAAGCATCAAGTCCTGTATGAATAACAGTTTAGTAGTAAATAGATACAAAACAAAAAGTACTGAAAACGAAAGAGTAAATGCACCTGAAAACGACTACTAAACATTGGGTGATTAGTAAACAGATTGAAAACATAAAGTATCATAATAGACACAGCAAAGTCATACCAAGGCAAGTACTGTACAGAGATCGTCGCAAACCTGACAGTGGTAGCAAGTAAAACCCTACATAATACAGTATTCAATAAATACTCAACGCCAACTACAAAATATTCTGTATATTTCTGAAATCTTGATTATTGACGTACGCAAAATCGTCAAATATGTCATTAAAAGAAATGTTTGAAATATTTCTTATGTACGATAATACTGATTTTTGTGTTTGTCATGGGTGCTGTTGTCCTGGCATATAAATGCCTATTTCAGCCATTTTATTGTTAAAAAACCCTTTTTTTGTTGATTTTATAAACAAAAAACACCAAAACAGACCCAGTAAACTAAAACTAAGCTCCTCCTCTTCTTGCCTAGTGCGATCCTTATAGAGATCGTTGGAAGGAATGGGAATGCCAGGGAAATGCCTATTTCAGAGCTACTAATTGTTACAAATTATATTTTTAATTGTTGATATTATAAACATAAAACACCGTAAACAGGCTTAGTACTCAAATACAAAGCTACACTTCTCTTTGCTTAGTACGTACCGTACAGAGATCGTTGGAAATCCCAGTCTAATAATACGTGTGGAACGAAAAATTACAAATTATTGTACTTATTACTGAAGTGCCGGTTCAGTGTAACAGTTGTGGCCCTGGTACGTACTGTACAGAGATCGTTGTGATTCACGATCTGAGAAGTACAAAGAAGCTTAACCTTAAGACAGGTGTGCAAATCATATTAAAATTAAATCACGGAAATCAATTCATAAAAAAACACGACTGCCTCATAACCAGCAAATCAGAGCTTCATGAAAACATCATAAAAATGCTGACGTTTTACAAGCTTCTGTACAAAGATTTTTGGTACCAAATCTCATTCACCTCTTTATAAGTGTAAGAGTAACAAAGAATAAGACACGAAAATATAGAAAAAAGGGCAGAGAAAAGGGGAACAATGCGGAAGCATGCTCCTATCCCTTTTGAACTTTGGCATCGTTCAAGTCACAAACAGGTTTACCAGGGTAGCACAGGTACTGTGATTTGGTCTTAATTCAGACTGTGTTTTTGATTATATATTCTCTAATTTCTTATATTCATTAATTTTGCAACCCTAAAATTGCTCCCTTTTTCTCTGCCAGATCAACATATTTAGTTTGTTTTCCACGCTTTTATATCTGTCCAAATCGTCGCTGTCCCTGGATTTTCCTTAGTTTGTTCTTTAGACTAATTTTCTCGTTAATTTCTTTATTTTTAAAAGGTGTTTTTTATTTATTGTCACTCTTTCACTTGCAAAGGAGTCAATGAGATTTGGTACCAAAAATCTTTGTAGAGAATCATGTAAAACGTCAGCATTTTGTTGATATTTTCATGAAGCTGTGATGTACTGGTTATCAGCCGGTCAAGCTTTTTATAAACCGATTTTCATGTTTTTTTTTGTTGGGAGAAATATAACTTTACATAATTTTAATTTAAAGTATTTAAAAAATATTTTTAACTTTAAATATGCTAAGCATGCTAAGCTAATAAATCATAACGAAACCTCCACTCGGACAAGTGCTTGTAAGAAAACGAACAAAGAACAATTACAACCAGAAATTAACCAGTCCTGTGATATACTCAGGATTTCAAAGCATGTTAACCCGATAAATCACAACAAAACTCTCCACTTAGACAAGTGCTTGTAAGAGAAACGACCAAAGAACAATTACAACCAGAAATTGCCCAGTCCTGTAAGCCACGACACTCAAACCTACCTGGGATTCCAAAGCATGTTAACCTGATACATCATAAAAAAACCTCCATTCAGACAAATGCATGTAGGAGAAACAACCAAAGTACAGTTAACGACCAGAAATTGCCCACTCCAGTGACCCACCCCTATCAAAACAACTCGATGCTTCAAAAATAGTATTTAAGTTCACCTTTTACAAATTTGTGATACTCTGTGTTTATTTTGATAATGATAATTTCATTTAATTGCAATTCCACTCAATTATTTTTCTCCGTGGTTAATGTTATATTTAGTAATATGTAATGTTGTAATCACAGCGAATACAAGTATTAATTTGCATTTATGAATATTATTAATTGTTAGAGAAGCTACAAAAATTCAGCAAGAACAAAATTTATCCAATCCTGTGACACAGCACTGTCAAACCAATTACTTTTGACAAATTTACGATAATCTATGTTTATATTGATAGTGATTTAACGTAATTTAATTGGAAATTGCAGTTCCTGTCAATTATGTTTGTAATATTTTTACAATAAAATTCATACTTGACAATAATTAATGTTACATTTATTTATATGTAACGTTGTAATAATATAGTAAATACAAGTATTAATTAGTATTGATGACTATTAATAATAATTAGAGAAGATACAAAACTTCAGCAAGAACTGAATTTACTCAGTACTGTGACCCACCGCAGTCATAACCACCCATGATTCCAAAGCATTGTGACCCCATAAATCATAACATAAACACCACTCAGGCAAGTGCTTGTAAGAGAAACGACTAAAGTACAGTAGCAACTAGAATTTGCCCAGTCATGTAATGCACCACAGTCAATCCAACTGAGGATTCCAAATTATGTTAACCTCATAAACCATAAACAAATACCACTCAGACAAATGCTTGTAAGAAAAACGACCAAAAACAGTAACAACTAGAATTTGCACAGTCATGTGACCCACCACAGTCAAACCAACCAAGGATTTTAAAGTAAATTAACCCGTGAAATCAGGACAAGGAACTGACAAAAAGACTTGATAAATACTTGTAACAATGCAGTTTTGACATAAAACATCTAAATCTAGAAGAGAAAAAAAATCAAAACCTGCCAGGACTAGGGCATAGGCTGCATCAGAAAATGATGCATCAAAGTGAGAAATAAGAAAAAATAAGAAATAAATTGACTTAAACACTTCATAGATATGTAATGAAAAGGGACTGATATTGAATAACCTCCTAGACCTAGGTGCTAAGGCTGCATCAAAGTGAGAATAAAGACAGAAGGACAAGGAATGGACGAAAAGACTTCATAAGAAAGTAATCTTTATTATAACGCTACTTTGATAAATAATATTACAGTCCTTCAAAGGAAAGGGGCGGATTTTGAAGAAAAATGTCTGGACTGGGGACTAATGTTGCAAATAAGAGTGAGAACAAAGGCAGAAAGACGAGGCATTGACAATACTTTACAGGATCGTGGCAACGTAGTAATAAAGACGAGGAATTGAGAAAAAGACTTCATAGAGAGGTAATCTTTGTAACAATGCAGCTTTAACAATAATACCTCATGCAGCAATGAAAAGGGAATGATACACATCGAACGTAACAGACCTAGGTGCTAAGGCTACATAAAAGTAAGAAAGTAGACGAGGAGCATGAATTTATTAAAAGACTTAATAGAGACAGCAATGGTCGCATGCTACACCCTGCATAATACCCACTGAATACTCGATTTACAAACATTTACTATTTCTTAAATCTTGATTGTGTGTATGTGTCTGTACGTCAACTGCAAAATCTGCACCCAGTACGTAAAAGGATTTATACGTCAAAGGATTACGTCATAATAAACTTATTTCACCATCATGATCTAAATAACACTTTGCAGACAATGAAAACTGTCTCTTACAGGCTTTAGACAAGTGTATCAGCTCAACATTTCTCAGTATTAGTCAGGGTGGTGCTGGTTAACATACGGTCGTGTCTTTTATAAATTTATTTTTATGTTTGGTTTTATTGGGAGAAATATAACTTCAAATATTATTTATTTTATGTATAATTATTATTTAATTAAACTTTGTTCTTTATTTTATATGGCTACGTATATTTTCGAATGGAGCTATTGTATATTATTTAAGAAAATTAAGAACAGTTAAAGTTGTTAATTAAGTTTCGCAAACAATTCTAGCGTAGTGATACAAACGTTTCCTAGCACTGATTGGCTGATAACGTTTTCTTGAACTATAATACATAGACAATAGGATAATATTTATTGCTACGTAGCTTTAACAAAAAATAACAAAGCATAGCAAAGGAAAGGATGAAAAGCGGAAGTTCGAAAAATTAAAACAGACCTCAAAAACCAGACCAATATGATCTCGATCATTCAGTGTATCGAGGCAAACAGGGACGAAGAAGTAACAAAAAGACTGGATAGTGGGATAAACCTTATTACAACGCTACTTACGTATAAACGGTAGAATATAGAGTTTGATCAGAGAGTGAGAAGAGGGATAAAGGCATACTAGTGAACAGTACTCATCAGATAAATGGACGTAAAATAATTTATACGTTATCATCTAAGCGTTGAGGTTCTGGCAAAATTATTACTAGTTACAAAATATCAAAGAAACGAAATGAAGATAAAGAAACAACAGACAAGTAAAAAGACATTATTCAATACCAAATTCACACCGAAATAGACACGGTTAACTGAAGTATTAAGTGCTACCTGCAGTGTACAAGGTTAAATACTTGAAGCCAAGTCTCTTCAACAAGAGTCGCCATCACTTGACCAACAACGGTTACTTGCGAACCAGAATGACTAAACTTACATATGCCGTACGAACTGATGTCAAAAATTTCTTTGAACAAGATGATAACAGCAAGATCTGTCCTGGGAAGAAAGATTGCATTACAAGCAAGAAAATAAAGAAACAAAAGCGTTTCTTATTAGACTCTATCAAGAACTTGCATTGCAAATTTTGCGAGAATTCCTCCTATAAGCTTTGCTACAGCACATTCTGCAAACTGAGGCCATTCTGGGTCGTAGAACCACACGTTGATGACCGGAACACTGTTGCCTGCAAGATACATGCCAACATAGAATATCTGGCCGCTGCCCTTCACAAAGCAGGTATTGTTGACAAAGCAACTCCGAAAGGCATAGCTGAGAATATTTGCTGTGACAGTGGGAACATATCTTGCCTTCGAAGACAGTGCAATGCTTGCAAAGATCTTACAATTCCCTACTTTATAAATGATAACAAAGAAATTACTTACAGTAAATGGATTACAGTGAGCTCCCTGGTTAATGGAAAGAGTGTTAAAAATGTCACCAAAACAACTGTTACAGCAACTTCACATGAGGTAGTTAATTCTTTTGAAAAAGATTTTCATGCTTACATGTTCCACGAGTCGATTATGATTCACCAGTTCCAAAAAATAAAAGAGTTGAAGGTTAGGCTTGGTGAAAATGAAGTGCTCATTCACTGCGACTTCAGTGAAAATTATAATATGAAATATGCAAATGAAATTCAATCCTTCCACTTCGGTGGAAGCCGAAAGCAGTACACACTTCACACAGTAGAAATTTACTATCGAAAAAACATCTACAGTGAAACCACCTCTCAGTCATTTTGCACTTTATCAGAATATAATGAGCACGGTCCTGTCGCTGTGTGGGCACATCTACAACATGTTTTTGAATACATCAAAAAAGAACTGCTCACAGTCAATGTGCTCCACTTCCTATCTGATTGTCCTGCAACACAATACAGGAATAGAACTCTGTTCTATCTTTTTTCGAGGGCCCTGCGAGCTTGCTTTAAAAACCGTAAATTTGCTACGTGGAACTACGGAGCTCCTGGGCACGGGAAATGTGCCCCAGATGGAATTGGGGGGTGTCTGAAAAGGACAGCCGACAGGGTAGTGGCACTTGGTAATGACATCAGTGATTTTAGAACCTTCGTTGAAGTTTTACAAACTCACACAAGAAGAGTGCGCCTCGCTATCGTTGAGGAAGATGATGTGACAACTTTGGCCACGATGATCCCCACCAAAGTACCTCCTTATGTGGGATCAATGAAAGTTCATCAGGTGGTTTTTTCCGCTTCATATCCAGACATTCTTAAGATGAACTCGTTGAGCTGCTTCTCTTGTTATGACTATGAGAAGTACATTCTCGGTATACACCAACTAACTTCAGAAGCAGACACAGAGCCATCATCGCTTCCAATTCTTGACGATGTAACAATGGCAGAAGATGACCCTGATAGTACCCAAGCTGTGATTATCGATGAGGCAACCCTTAAACCTGGCGTCTTCCTGTTGGTAAAATTTTCTTCAATGGGAAAGAATCCAAGTACCAGCTTGTGGTATTCCTATGTGTGCTGCATCGAAAGAATTGAAACTGACGGAAAATACGAGGTTCAAGCTTTTCAAAGCAGTGGCTCAAACCGTGAATTTGTAATCATTGAAAATGATGTGAGCCATGTGTCAAAAAACGACACTCTTGAGGTTCTGCCAAGCCCATCCATGTTGGTTAAAGGACGAAAAATCGTTCAAGTCTTCAATAAGCCAATAAACATTAAAGAAAAACTTTAGTTCCTTCAGTGAGTTGTTGTAACTTTCCGATGGCTATAATATGCTAACAATCTATTTTTATCTTACATATAATTATTTAATTTAGTATATACTTATTTTCATATAAATACAAGAAATTAATGAGAATTTATAGTTATTTTCCTCTCAACTGTGGTTGTGTTTCTCTCAGCCGTGTGGCCATTTCTCTCCACTGTGAAAATTATTCTCTCTACTGTGTGTTGAAATAAAAAAAAATAATATCTTATAAATGAGTGGTGATTCGTGCTTCCTGTTTCACTGATATCTTAAGCAAGGTACCTTAAACCAAATTAGTGAAAAAATTCTGTTTTATTTTATAAATTGGAATTTTAAACTCTGAAATTTGCTACTTAGTGGAGAATGACCCATATTTGAACATCACTAATGTCTCTGTGAAGTACGTAATTTATTTATATCTTCTACAACCTGACTTACGATGATGTCTCAGGCGTAAGCACATAAGATAGCGTTCAACAGCAGATTGGAGAGATAAGATAATATTATGATACCTGTTATCATATTACTTAAAAAAGTCCAGCTAATAAACATGTAGAAAACATTAAGTCTACAAAGAACTTCATTTCTAATTTACATAAAGATGAAGAGTTTACATTTTATTAACGGGATCATAGCTCAAACAAGATTGCATAAGACTTAATTTGTTGAGCTGGATATTTTTGAGGCATTTGAAGTTGAAACTCTAGTGCAATTGTAACGCGTAAGTATATAGAATAACATTGCTTCAATGTCAATATACCAGTAGATGTAATACTCCGTTGTTATATATGTGTTCTGAAAATAAAATAAAATATACTATATCAAAACAATTTTACAAAAAAATTATGCTGTTTATGTTTGCGTAGTTATCTTGGTTATGTATCCCTTATGTTTTTTAATTAATAATACCAAATTAGTTGGACATTAAAAATGTCAACTTGCTCCAAGTGTAATTTTAATCAAATAAAGTCAATTCGTTCATTATAAAGTTTTTTTAATATCAACCAGTCTTCCCTAAGAAATTCCAAATAACAAATAAGGATTATTTATTTTAAAATAACATTTACCAATAATAATACAAAACGTTTCTCTTAATGTAGAGTTTCAATCTTTGAAAAATAATGTTTGAAAATAATTTACAGAATTTTATCGATTTTTTGGCAATAAAATAAAAAATATGATATATACTTTTCTGGTAAAATATAAAAGCTCCTTAGTCATATCTAAAATCTGTAAAAATCAATGTTTTTTCCAAACCCGACTAAGTCAGTTTATCACTCATCACCTGGGCTCTGCTACATCACCTACTCTTGATCACAAAACAGATGTTGAGTTTCTTATTTTCTCATTTGAGTTTATGTTTGTATCAGTGTTTATGGAACAGTAGATTTTAAACGAACAAAAATGTCATACAAAACAACATTCATTTGAATCCATTAACTACTAGATTCCCCTAGTCATAATGATACACTTGATGTTAAAGAAGATAGTGTGGAAAATGCCTGTAAACAAACGATGATACTGAATATGTCGTCATACATTGCAGATGACCATAGCCCCAGGTGAATCTTGGGACGTAACAGACTTTAATTTATCATGAAGTTGAATGTGAAGTCAGATGGGTAGTAACATTTTGTGGTTGTGAGCCTAGATCACCACTGTCGTTAATGAAACACGCAACCGACATCTGGTCACAGATAACAAACAGAAAATCGTTGATGATTTGATTCAAAGTAGTCGGCAAATCACCGTATCGCAAACCATGTTGGAATATCTAAGGATCGTGTTAGTTTCATTATTCAGCAATTAGGATACAGGAAAATCTGTGCACGAAGGTTGCCACGTTGTTTAACAGACGAGAATAAACAGCGTCGAATGGAATGCTGTCAGCAACTTTTGCTGCGCTTCCATGACGAAGGAGACGACTTTCTTTTAAATACCGTGACGTAGGACGATTCATGGGTGCATCATTATGATCCACAACAGAAAATACAAAGCACTGCCTATCGACATTTGGGTTCTCTTGCAACGAAAAAGTTAAAAACACAATCTTCGACAAAATAAATCCTTTAGCTGAGTTTTGGGATACTCATCGAGTTCATGTGAGCGATTATCTGGACTAAGGCGCGACGGTAATTTGTTCCAATACACAGAGACTCTAAAACAGCTCCAACGTCGAGTTTGTCGTGTTAGAGGCAGCCTCGAGCCAATAATCTTGCAACACGACAACGCTCGTCCGCACACTTCGCGCGCAATTGAAGAGGCACTGAGAATTCTGAGGTTTGAACCAATCCCACAACTTCCCTATTCTCCCGATCTAGCCCCCTGCGATTGTTATTTTTACCCTCTACTCAAGAGAAATCTCAAGGGTACTCATTACAATTCAGACGATACGGAAATCTGAGGAATTGTTTAATAACTGAATATAAAAACTAGTTACACGTTGGGAGATGTGGTAGTCTTGTAGTATTATAGTTATATTACAGGTAGGTTGATTATTACTCAATGTATTTCGCATAATTTACTTGCCTTTGTCCTTATTAATACTCTAATACAATAATTATCTTAGATGCTGGGTTGATATTTTCCTCACATACTTAAACGTGGGACTTAATAGGTTTTTTTTGGCGGATTGATAGTATTAAATTGAATGTACGTCGATTTATTACTCTGATGCCATGATTCATGTGGTTGTTATTATTTTTTCTGGCTGTAGAAGAAGTAACGTGAAGTCAAACAGGACAAAGAACTAACGTATCCCAATAAGAGAATTTTGAACATAGAAGATGTGCTTTTTACAAGTTGTTTTTCATGTTTGTCTCCTAGTGTTTGTCTCTCCTTGTGTTGGTGTTCATATAGGATATTTTTGATAACTAACCAGTCTTTAAAGACTATTTAAAACAATTAATAATAAGTGCAAACAATGTGATATGTTCCTAATCTCATTATCTCAGATTTATAGTAAAATTGCTCCAAAAATTGTAAATTTTGAACGGATTGATTTTACCTCAATTTTTTATTACCTCAATGTTTGAAAAACCTTTGCATCCGGTCAGTAACTCTTCCCTTCCTATTAACACCATTTCTTTCCTTATATTCCTTACAAGTTTTCGTGGAAGATAACGGAGTCAACTCAACAGATTGGTTTAATGTAATTAATCTTTACAATTTTTAACAATTTATAACGAATTGTCGCCGAAATTAATTTGGTTTGTACTACCAATTTTACTTTCAAACTCACTATAAGAGTCTTATCATTTTCTTAATGATATACTCACATTCTTAGAGAGGTTTTTGTAAATTTGAATTTTACATATTATTCTTATTCAATCCCGTATTTGGCTATCGCAATAAAAAACTCCTCTAGCCAAGCAATAACCTTCGAGAAATTTCTGTTACACCACACAACAATTGACGACATCGCACCATTACCGAAGACGAGGAGTAATCTGTTCCAAAACCCAGACCTGTAAAGCTGACCCAGAACATGTGTCCGACTGCAGCAATGTATTAAACGAAACATCCGTACATCCTCAGTTTGCCGCCTTATTAAACAATTCGTTCCATTTTCTTAACTATATTTCCGTTGGTAAAACAATAATTTTTAAAATTCAGGTAGCTGGCAATCTACTAAGTTTATCGTCTGAAAAAGAGTTCTGCTCAGTATGAATCAAGTTGAGAAAATAAAATCTATTGAGATATTCCGTATGAGAGAATGTTTGACCTCCAAATTTTTACTGACATTAAAAACAAAAAAACACAAATTGGTGCTAAAATACACACCTCCAGAAATTGAAACAAGTTTACCACAACAATCTTATATTAAGAATAAATGTATAACTTTTGGTAGATCAGTCTCGAACATATTATATCCTCACTAAGTGAGTAGCGGGCCCTAAAGCCTAGTACTATCAGTTCACAGCCTACTGCCTCTGACTTGTCCTGCACACTCAAATACGCCTGAATGGAAATTGGCTAATACACCAAGCATGACCTTGGAGTTTGACCTGGCAAGGCTCATGTACTCTGTAAAAAACAGCAGAAAACTGAGGACTAGTTGAATTCTGAGTTAGATTCAAAAACCTTTTGGAATGACGAAATCCTTTAACATTACACTTGGGATATACGTTTAAATTTTCTATTAACATTCTTTGAAGTACAATTTCCATGGGGTTACTTTATTAAGTAAGGGTTACACTTGCAGTCTATTATCCAAATACTATTGATTTATATATACAATCACATCAATAATCCATCATTAAAATATTGCGTTTTTTTAACAGCCTTGAATAACTTTCATAAGATTTTATTAACTAAAATAAATTGCAAATATGTCCGATCTTTCAACACCCTATTCCGAATGCAAATTACGTACCGCCTCACTCATTGCGAAATTCTTTTGGTGTAAATAGAGTCTTACGTCGCGATTCTATAATGTTGCAATTATTAATATGTAATTCAATAGTTATATACGCTGTTTAACAAGCAAAGGTTCTATTTCGACCAAAGTATTTGTACTTATATTATCATAATATAATTATTATTGCAAACAAGTAACAAGTGAACTTCTCATAATTCCAACGATCATCGCCAAATAATTATTTCGGTTACGACAAGAACCGACAAGGAAAGACAACAAGTGCGGAGATGTTCTTAAGGTGTCTTTGAAGACACCTTTCAGATATGCCATTAATAAAAGTTAATTGTTATAGCAGAAATAAGAATTAATTAGAGTTCCCACCACTATCACACCAATTCATCATCACTTCAGAAATGGCATTAAAGTTACACTTTTGACAAATTTAGAATAATCTATGTATTGATAGTGATATACAGTAATTTATTTGAAATTCCTCTCTATTTTTTGGACAATGGTTTAATGTTATATTTAGTTTTGTGTAATGTAATAATTATAGCAAATACAAGTATTAATTAGTATTGATGAATATTATTAATAATTAGAGAAGCTATACAAATCCAGCAAGATCTTAATTTGAAAAGTCTTGTGACCCATCACAGTCAAACCAACCCAGGATTCCAAAGGATTATAGCCCGACAGATCAAAACAAAAACATCACTAAGACAAGTGCTTGTACGAGAAACGACAAAGTACAGTAACTAGAATATATGGCAGGATTTGGGACTAAGGATGCATCAGAGAGTAAACATCTGACGAGCAATAGGCAAAAAGAATTCATAGAGAGGTATCTTTGTAACAATGTAGCTTTAACAATAATATCTCAGTCTAGCAATGAAAAGGGAGTGATACACATCCAACGTAACATACCTAGGAGGGAGCTAAGGCTACATAAAAGTAAGAAAGTAGACGAGGAGAATGAATTTATTAAAAGACGATACAGTCAGCGATGGTCGCATGCTACACCCTGCATAATACCCACTGAATACTCGATTTACAAACATATGCACTATTTCTTAAATCTTGTTATGTTTATGTATAATAATTATTTATTTAAACTTTGTTTTGTATTTTTTATGGCTTAATACTTATATTTGCTAATGGAGCTATTGCATATTATTTAAGATAATTAAGAACAGTGAAAGTTGTTAATTTAGTTTCGCATAGTTTCCTAGCACTAACTATAATACATAGACATTGGGATAATATTTATTGCTAAGTAGCTTAAAAAAAACTCAGCATAGCAAAGGAAAGGATGAAAGACTGAAGTTCGAAAAATTAAAAAAGACCTCAAAAATCAGACCAATATTGGCTCGTTGATTGAGCGTCTCGAGGCAAAAAAGGACGATGAAGAAAAAAAAAACAGTGGATAGTGGGATAAACCTTATCACGACGTTACTTTAAAGATTTCGCAGCAGTAATGAAGGCAATACAGTGGGAATTATAAACGGTCGAATACAGAGTTGGATCAGAGAGTGAGAACAGAGATAGAGGAATATTAGAGAAACAGAACTAGTCGGATAAATGGATGTAAAATAATCTGTAATTTATCATAGAAGCGTTGAGGTTCTGACAAAATTGTTGCTAGTTATAAAATATCAAAGAAACGAAATGAAGATAAAGAAACAACAGATAAGTAAAAAGACATTATTCAATACCAAATTCACCCCGAAATAGACACGGTGAACTGAAATATTAAGTGATACCTGCAGTGTACAAGGTTAAATACTTTCAACAACCACAAAGAGAAATGCAACCAGAATGAATGTGACATAAGAAATATAATGCGTGAGGAAACAATGCGAAACTTAACAATGGAGTAAGCTTCATTTAAATGCTGCTACTCAGATTCAGTGAAAACGACGCGCATCCTGACAAAAGGTAAGCCTGACCCGATACCACAAGACACTAAGAATTGAATAAGAATCCGAGACGGAACATAAACGAATTATTTAAGCTAATTAAGAACAGTCAAAGATGTTAGTTTTTATGTGTTAGTATAGTATTATATATAATATGACATATAGTATAACGTTAAAATGTATCCTTGTAGCTTATTAAATTAAATTTTGTTGTTAAGATTTATATTTGTTCCCTTGTTCATTATGTTGCTAAGAATATTATTATTGCGTATATTTCCAGACTATTTATTCCTTTCATATGTAATATAATTTATCTTTAATTTATGTATCATTAACATTTTACACTTGAAGTTAAGACATTTTCAGTCGTTGTAGTAATTAGTTTTTGATTTTGCGTGTATAACAGTTGTTAAATATTCGTTATAATATAAAATACTTAAGGTTTTGCTACTTAAGGAAACCTTAATACCAAATAGTGCCAATCTAAACCTGAAAATCTAAATATGCAGGATAACAATAACTTTAAATCCACAGATATGTCATGCATAACCTGCTTATACATTCGAATCCATTAAATACCATGTTATTCCACAATATAGTTTTTGCTCTTAGAGTTTCAAAAACCCCTTAAATGTACATAAAATAAGGAAAACACGTAAATGTTCCGTACGAATTGGCTTGGCAGAATTATATGGGCACATCTTCTGTTCATATCTAATTATTATTTCTTGCAGTATTAAAGTTCTACTTCAGGTTTACTTTTACTCAAGAACACTCATTAGAATACATACTATGTGGTAAAGGAAGCTATTGCGTCCTAGATTCGAGAAAAATCTGAAGAATTGTTTAGTAACGGAATATAAAAACTTGTTACACGTTGGGAGATGTGGTAGTCTTAATGGTGATTATGTTGAAAAATAAATGAATGATTGTGAAACTTAATAATTATACTTTACTTTACTTTTTACCCGATCTCACTATGTCTTTTAATTAGAGTTCTACAACCATGTGTGCACTACTTTTCAGTCTGCACCTGTAATTATTATTTCTTGCAGTATTATAGTTCTACTACGGGTAGGTTGCTTGTTACTCAGTGTATTTCGCATAATTTACTTTCTTTGTTCTTATTAATACTCTAATACAATAAATATCTTTGATGTTGGATTGATATTTTCCTCACATACTTAAAGGTGGGAGTTAATATGTTTCTGTTTTTATTTTGTCATATTGATAGTATAAAATTGCATGTATGTCGATTTATTACTCTGATGCCATGATTCATGTGGTTGTTATTAATTTCTGTTATTAATCATGTTTTAAATAGATTTTTATAACGATTCATACTGCAGGAAGGTATACTATAAGATTATGCCTTTTTTCAATTATGATTTTTACAGTGTTTAAATATATCATTGCTACTTATTACATTAAATGTTGTTAAAATTTCTATTTGTTCTCTTGTTGATCATGTTGAGAAGATTTCTTAATATTTTTATTGCGTATATTTCGTAGGCTATTTTTTCCTTTCGTATGTATTATAATGTATCTTTAATTTACGTATTGTTCCTATCCTACACCAGATGGAGGTTATTCGAGAAGTTTGTTTTTTAGTAGATACCTCATTTCGATGCGCACAAAAGGAACCAGCCAAAGTCTCTGAATATATTGTTCTGAAATCATCAAGAGCTTATCAAGCGTCACTGGCTCGGAGCCTTTGCACTCATTTCCACCTCCTCACTCTACATTCATCTTTTACATCAAGGAGAATTTCACCACTGCATCTGACCAAGGATTTAACCGCTTGTTGATAAGTATGTATGCCGTCTTGTTGGGGAAAAACAACAAGCTCATCAAAGGATGGCTAGCAGCAACACACATGTTGGTATTGAGAGGAACAGGCTTAGGCCTAATAGACTGGTTCTTCAAGGTAGTTAAAGAAGCAAGCAAGCCACCTTCGTGAGCCTAGGTTTCTTCAACTACGGTAATATGATGGAGAGGGTGGCCAGGTTGGTAGTTTGGGGTCAGATTTCCAAAGACCAGATTACTTGGAGGTGGTGCACACTGGTCGACGATGCCTATTTGAGTGCATTTTCAACAGCTTACAACAAAGCCATGACCTGTGTCTGTGCTTTAATCACTGTGAACTGTAATCCCAGAAGCCTGGAGGACTACACACAGTTTAATAATTATAGGAACATTATCTCTGCAGTAGTTACAGATGCATAAATAGTATCAAGAGAGATACTTGGTGCTGACATGGGAGGGCACTATTTTAGACCCCCTGCAGTAATGACCAGAAAGAGACTCATGGAGGCATCAGGAAGAGAAGGAGGATGTCGCAGAAGATCACGATCAACATCCCGAGGAAGATCCGGTGATGAATCAGAAGAAGCAGCTCGAGACTCCCATCTTGTGTTTTAGTGAGACACTATGCATAAAATTAGATTTAGAATAAAAAAGAAAAAACTATATATATATAGAATAGAATAGAATTTATTTATTCACCAATCATACATGTGCTTGGCCCCGCTAAGTTAGAACAGCGGGGTCCAATAATAACAGTTTTTGTGATATACTAGTGGAAAAACAAATAAAATTATAATATAACATAAATGCTAGAAAAGTAAAATCTATTGAGTTTACTAGTGGCACAAGTGGGCAAATCCATGTCAGTGATCAAAAAGTGGCTACTGATTTATACATATATACTGCTGCCTCCAATCAAATTAATCTAAAGACCAGCTGCACATTACCTGCAAATCATATCAATATTATATTATATTTCTAGATTAATTATTATAGCTGACCTTTATCATACTTAAAATGATTTGATTTAAGAATCACGTGAAGGTATACCATATGCAGCATCCATGGAAGGGGATGAATTTCCTAACTTACTCCCCCCACCGGTCTCTCCGGATTACAAAAAACTGTACTGCACCAGCTCTTAATCGCAAAACTACAGCGTACGGTGGTGAAACGTACAGACTGTTCCGTTCCGATCCAACCTTGGTTCGTGAAGGTTATGGGAATATGAACATAACCTAAAAGATAAACTTGCAGTGCATTAGCACGAGTAACTTAAAACAATTCAAAATAAAAAGTGATTGTTTTCAATCGTAAATAAAGCAGCTAGTGATGCATTTATTTAATCCTACCCTGAAACCTGATTTACTGTCTTTAAGTGTTTGTGTACTTGATACTGTAGCAAATAGAATTTGCCCAGTCATGTGATGCACCACAGTCAATCCAACTGAAGATTCCAAAAGTATGTTAACCTCATAAACCATAAACAAATACCAATCAGACAAGTGCTTGTAAGAGAAACGACCAAAGTACAGTAACAACTAGAATTTGCACAGTCCTGTGACCCACCACAGTCAAACCAACCAAGGATTCCAAAGTATATTAACCCGAGAAATCAGGACAAGGAACAGACAAAAAGACTTGATAAATACTTGTACCAATGCAGTTTTGACATAAATCATCTAACTCTAGCAAAGACAACTAATTGAAACCTGTCAGGACTAGGGCATAGGCTGCATCAGAAAATTATGCATCAAAGTGAGAAATAAGAAAACATGAGAAAGAAATTGACTTAAACACTTGATAGATATGTAATGAAAAGGGACTGATACTGAACTAACCTCCTAGACCTAGGTGTTAAGGCTGCATCAAAGTGAGAATAAAGATAGAAGGACAAGGAATTGACGAAAAGACTTCATAAGTGTCTTGTGAGGACTTCATACCTGTGAGGACTTGGGGATAAGACAGCATACTACAGTGAAAACCAGGACAGCAGTGAAGGAAATGACTAAAAGACATTATACGTAGGTAATCTTTGTATCAATGCAGCCGTCTAGCAAAGAAAAGGTGCTAATTCTTGAACTGAAATGCATGACAGAAGCTCCAACAATAAAACTGAAACCGAAAATGAGAAAAAATCATAGAGTCAGTGAATTAAAAAAGTAGAAGTAATAACAACTTAATTTTTACCAAAAATAACTCATTTTCTGCTTTTTATTTTTGATGGAAGTGAGTAGGTTTTAGTACGTAAGACATTTATCATTCTTCAAAATTTAATTTATTTTAAAAGCGCTTTTGCCGGTTAAGGCATCATCAGTTATATATTATTTACAGAAAAAACATATGTATAGAATAGAAAGAAAACATATGATAACATAGAATAAAATTTAAAACTAATTTTAACAACCAAAAACTAATAAATTATAAAAAAATTATGTAGAAAAATATGGGTTGCAATTCATAATTTTTGAATGGATTTTTTTTCTTATACTAGTGGTATAAAAATATCACTGAAATTTACGGAAGGTTCAGAAATACAATTATCTTTTAAAACTGTCATACATGCACTTTCAATTTTATTTCTTTTAGTCCAGGAAGATTCTTTAAAAACTGCAGTTGATGATTCAAAAATTATATTGTGATTTTCATTTATAGCATGTTCAACTTAGTTACATTTTTTAATGTTTTTTGTTTTATAATTGTAAATATGTTCTTTTAGCCTCGTTTCTACAGGTCTTGGATCTTTGGCCGATATAAGTCTTTTTGCATCCACAGTCAATCTTATATATTACGTTTTTGGTTTCCTGGTGTTTTTTTTTGTTTTAATGTTTTTTAAGTAGCTTTTTAGATTATTTTGTGACTTAAGCACAAAAGGATTTACGGATGTTAAATTTATAATAAATAAATTTATAAAAATTCCTCAGTCTAGCAAAGACAACGGACTGATACTGAACCAAACTGTCGGAACTTAGCTCTAAGGCGGCATCAGACAATGAGAATAAAGAAAGAAAGACGAGACATTGTCAGAAAAGAAAAAAAAGAAGGACAAGGACTTGCTAGATAAGATATATTTTGTAATAACGCAACTAACAAACAAAATCTCAGACCAGCAAAGAAAAGGGGCTGATACTAATACATCCTGTCAGGACTGAGGGCTAAGGTCGCATCAGATATTGAGAAAAAGAACGGTTAAGAAGTTGACAAAAAGTTTTTATACATAGTGAATCTTTGTAACAACGCAACTTTAAATAAAATTATCACAGAATAGGAAAGAAAAGTGACAGATACTGAACCAACCTGTAAGGACTGAGGACCATGGCTGAATCGAATAGGAAAAACAAAGACAGAAAGACAGGGAATTGGCTAAAACATTTCATAGAGGAGTTTGAAGAGGCAGAAGACTTTGTCTTTATTGCAATTGACATTGAAGTAACCAATCAACATTGAAAGGAAACAAAATGGGTGGAAATGTCATGGTTGCGTTTGTCCTAGCAGGGAGGTATTTACTTCAGCTCTTTTAAGTGGATAATTAAGTATCAGCTATGGATTTTATTGCACTAAAATCTGCCAATCCAGCATTCTTTATGTACAATATAAATTGGATTTAAGATGGCAGAAATAATTTAAGTCACATTGGTGAAAAGAAAATTTATGTGACATCAAAAATGTTCGAAATTATAAATATAAATTGGCTTTGTGACTTATTGTATTAACTGTTATATTATATAGGTGTGAATATATATTATAAAATTACTTTAGAAACGATTTAATGTATTTTATAAATGTTAAATAATTGTTAATTATTTCATCTGTAGTAATCTGTTTATTGCTTTTATTTCTACAAGACAGTATGTCCAGTAACTTCGTCGTCAATGCATTGTTGTATATAAATGAATTGATCTGATTAAGTAACTGTAATCAGTAACTAAGAATTGATGCACAATACCAGATGCAAAAAATAACATTCCCTAAGAGAAGGAATGGGTATTGACTACGATTAACGCATAGTATTGTCCTCTCATCACTAAAGTAAAGTGTAAGAACAAACTCGAAGTAAACACACTGTAGATAAAAGAGAAAATATCATCAAATAACCAAAACACAAAGTGAAAATTGGTTATTACGTCTCGCGTACGATTATAGCATCACTACAAACGTTTCCAAGCACTGATTAGATGATTACTGTTTACCTTAAATATGTTTTGCCAATGAATATACGTGACACTGGTATAGATTATCTTCATGCTAGACAGCTTTATCAAGAAATCACGCAGCATAGTAAAGGAATTTCAATAGATCAGAGCCAGAAAAACGAGGAAACTAAAAACACCTCAGAAAATCAGACCAATATGAGCTCGATATTCAGTGTCTAACTTAAGATGATGAATCAACAAAGACTGGCTAGTGGGATAAACCTTATTACAAAGCTACTTCAAAACTTTTGCAGTAATAAAGACAATAACACCAAGATTATAGACTGTCGAATATAGAGTCGGATCAAAGAGTGAGAATAAGGATAGTGGAATATGTTACAACTGGTCAGATAAATGGATGTAAGACAATGTATGATTTATCAACAAGGCTTTGAGATTCAGAAATAAAATATATCGCAAGTAACACAATATTAAAGAAACGAAAGGAAGACCCAAATAGCAAGAAAAAGACATTCTTCTATACCACACTCTGACGGAGAAACACACAAGGGCTTACATGCGTAAGAATTAGAGTTTAGCGTCATAAACCCATACCAAAGTAACTAGCAGTACTTGTGAAAGAAGAAATAGTATATATCCTTGTCAAAAAATTAAATAACCAGATATTGTAATGAATATGAAACATAAAATACTGAAGACGAAAGAGAAAATGTAACTGAAAACGTAGAGATCCCGATAACTACTAAACATTGGTAAGCAAATAGAAAACATAAAGTACCATAATAGACCCAGCAATCTCATATCAAGCTACGCCTATCCTGGCCTAGTAATTACTGTACAGAGATCGTTGCAAGCCTAACAGTGATCACAAGAAACACCCTAAGTGATAAAGTATTCAATGAATACTCAACGCCAATTACAAACAAGTCTTTATACAGGGTGACCGCCGGGAACCGGACGTTTTTGGAATTGCTAGTACCCGCTCAGCCAAGATGGAAGAGGGGGGAGAGTGTGGTGTGAATGACCTCGCTATACAGTACCATTTCAGTAGCCATGGAGCAGTGGACAGTGGAGCATCGCATGTTTGCATAAGACGCGAATGTGCAAAATGGTGAGTCTGTTACAACGGTACAACGGCTTTTTCGAACTCATTTCAACCTTGGACGCCATGGTACAGTTCCTACCCGCAATACTATTCTCAGGTGATTTCAAAATCTGAGAACGACAGGAGTTTTTTTTAAAGAAAAAGATCTCCTGGCCCAAGGAAGACCGAAAGGATGCCGGAAAACGTCGAGAGGGTGAGACTAGCCCTCATTCGGAGCCCAAGTCGTTCAGCAAGAAGACATGCAAGTGAACTAAGGTTAAAGCGTGAATCAGTGCGGAACATTTTGCAAAGTGATTTAAAATTTCATCCCTATAAAACGTGTGTTGTTCAAAAGCTAAAGGAAAGAGATTACACTCAGCGAGAGGACTTCGCCGTTCACATGCAAGTGTTGCTCGAAGATAATGACAGCACAATAATCAATATGAGTGATGAGGCACATTTTAATTTAAATGGAGAAGTTAACAAGCAAAATCTACGTTACTGGGCAACCGAGAATCCTCGCATAATTCACCAAAAACCTCTCCATTCAGTACGTGTAACTGTGTGGTGTGCGGTGGCCACTTTTGGAATTATTGGTCCATATTTTTTTGAAGGTGAAAATGGAGCCTCAGTAACAGTCAACTCTGAACGTTACACTCACATGCTGAACGCTTACTTACGTCCACAACTGAGAAGACGAGGTCTAGAGAGAAATGAACACGTTTATTTTCAACAAGATGGTGCCACACCGCATACTGCTCGCTTGTCAATGGCTGTGGTACGTCGAATGTTTCCAGGAAGGCTCATTTCCCGTTTCGGCGACATCCAGTGGCCCCCAAGGTCACCAGACTTGACAACTTGTGACTTTTTATTTGTGGGGGTACCACAAATCACGAGTCTACAACAACAAACCTCGCACCTTGGCAGAGCTAAAGGATGCAATCAAGACCGAAGTGGCAGCAATTGATCAAGAGCTTCTCGAACGTGTACATGCGGATTTTCTTAAAAGGTTAGAAACCTGCATTCAAGAAAATGGACACCATCTATTTGACGTTATATTCCATAAGTAACATTGTTCTTAAATGGCATGTAAGTACAAACATTTCTATGTAATAAAATAAGTTTTATGTTAAAAAATAAGTGGTTTATGTTTATTTAAAAAACGTCCGGTTCCCGGTGGTCACCTACTATTTCTGAAATCTTGATTATTTGTGTACGTCTACTTCAAAACCGTCAAATATGACCTTGAAAGAGATGTTTCGAATATTTCTTACATATGATAATACTGGTTTTTGTGTTTGTCAGTGGTTTTTTTCCTGGCACGGAAATGCCTATTTAAGCGCTACTAATTGTTACAAATTATATATTTAATGGTTGATATTATAAACATAAAACACCGTAACAGGCCCAGTACACTAATACTAAGCTACACCTCTCTTTGCTTAATACGTACCGTACAGAGATCGTTGGAAGTCCCAGAGTCTAATAATACATGTTGAACGAAAAATTACACATTATTGTAATTATTACCGAAGTGCCGGTTCAGTGTAACACTTGTGGCTCTGGTACATACCGTACAGAGATCGTTGTGAATCACATCGAGAATAAAAAGAAGCTTAATCTTGAAAACAGGATTCAAGCGGTGTGCAAATCATAAGGGCAGTGAAGAAATTAGTATCGATTACTGTATAAATTTCAACTCTTCAAAACTACAAGATCTAATACTAAACAGTTCTAAAATTAAAATCCAGTTTTAGGTAATGTTTAGGTTTACCAACTATTGTACAATCGTAAGTTTTAAAATTATTTTCAAAAAGTAAAGCCAAAAAACACCAAACTGTAATCAATCTCTTACAATAAAAGATGTTACATAACGTTTTGCAAATGTTTAGGTCAAAAGTTTATATACATAATGATACAATACCAATATCGCTTTGTACTTATCGTTAAAATACTAAACAAAGGCTTTTTAAAGGTCCTTATATTTAGTAAACGGAGTTATAGAGGCCTTACAGGTTTGTGACGGGACAGCAGACTATTATTTTAACCATTACACATAGAGCGAAACTTCACAAGTTGTAGTTAATACATATTAAGAACTATTAACACGTATTCAGTGGACCGGTAGTCTCCCAGGGAGACGGCCTGCAAGGAGCCAGAGAAAATTTTAATGGCAGTTTATATCAATAGCATTTTAACCCTTTATAGGTTGCCTAAATTATGTTTAACGAAGAATAATAGAAATTTTCAATACTTAGATATGTCATTCATATCCTACTTCTATATTCGAATCCATTAAATACCATGTTCCTCCACAATAATATTGATTAATTTAAAGAAGCGAAAAGGAATTTGCACAGAATTACGGTCAACAAATGTTCATTAACTTCACAATTTTAATTATTTTTAAAACTTGAGAATATCTGCATGTATAACACAGCTGTGACTTCTGAATTTTTTCTGAATTTCTGAAAGGGCTGTAATTTTCGTCAGTTTGTTTACAAAATTTGTTATCCTGGAATTTTCTCGTTGCCATCGTTGTTGCCAGTATAAGCATTTTGTATTTTGCCACTAATTTTGAGCGTTTGGCCCCAAAACCAATAAAGATCTCCGTGGAACAGTATTTAAAATCCAAAAAGGTATTTAAAAAATTTATAAAAACAATGAAATAGCTCTTGTGCATAAAATGTTTATTGGGCAGGTCTAAGTCGGTTTTACATAGGCTTTTTTGCCTTGTCAAAAAGATATATATGTATAAATTTGATTGATATCTATTGTGGTGTGCGCCCCAAAGACATCAATCCAACCATTATACTAAACAATTGGTTGTCTTCCCTGATGTTAGTCAAGATAGGAGATGGATGCTATATTTACCCAACTGGAAATGCTGAATCTAGAGTCACTGTTAATACCCCTACAGAAATACCTCCTGCATCTTTTGTGTCCGATGTCGGGTTGCTAAGAGAGAGAGTCAGATATGGTGGTGGTAATGAATAAATAGAGATCTCTTCAGCTAGCCTGCTAGAGTGGAGGACAGAAATGTTGCAAGCTTTAGAAAGAGCTGAATCCCAGATGGAGGTTATTCGAGAAGTTTGTTTTTTAGTAGATACCTCATTCCGATACGCACAAAAGGAACCAGCCAAAATCTCTGAACATATTGTTTTGAAATCATCAAGAGCTTATCAAGTGTCACTGGCTCGGAGCCTTTGCACTCATTTCCACCTCCTCACTCTACATTCATCTTTTACATCAAGGAGAATTTCACCACTGCATCTGACCAAGGATTTAACCGCTTGTTGATAAGTATGTATGCTGTCTTGTTGGGGAAAAACAACAAGCTCATCAAAGGATGGCTAGCAGCAACACACATGTTGGCATTGGGAGGAACAGGCTTAGGCCTAATAGACTGGTTTTTCGAGGTAGTTAAAGAAGCAAGCAAGCCACCTTCGTATTGCAATATTGCAAAATTGTAAGGTTAAAAACTTCAGTTAATGCAAGCTTTGAAGCCAGATTACAAATTAAAGAGGTATGACTTTTCGCCCGTTATTCTGTTTTTAATTAACTTTCAATTAATTTTCATTTCTCAAATTTTCAATTAACTAAATTGTATTTAATGGAGGTTATTTTTCACTTGTCTAGAAATATTCATCGTCATAAAGTTCGTATAGTGAACAAAGCAACGAATTAGAGCTGTGATTGAATCAATTACCACAAAAACTCCTAAACAAAATATGGGAGGAGATCAAAGTTTGCTTGGGCATCTACAGAATGATTTATTGTGATCGTATCGAGCCCAGATAAATTGTTAAACTGTTTAAAGTACTATTTACTCCTATTTTTATCACACTCTTGTGCTGTTTATTCTATTGTAAATAAGTTATTTAAAAACTGAAGCTATTATAAACACGCTATAATTTATTCAAATTTTGTGAATTATTGGCTGCTCGATAGTTATTTGTATTCTTTTGGTTTACGAGTTCAGAAATTTGAATCAAGATTTTTACCAAGCATCGTGACCAATCGAATATATTATCAAAAACACAGTCTGGATTAAGAGCAAATCACAGTACCTGTGCTGCCCTGGTAAACCTGTTTAGTGACTTGAAGGATGACAAAGAAAAAGTGATAGGAGCATGCTCGTGAATCCTTGTAAAAGTTGTAGAATATGGTCTGATTTTTGACATATTTTTAGGATTTCTCGGTGTTATGTCACTTATATTTTCTCTGCTATGCTGGGTGATTTTTAAATAAAGTTTCGTAGCAATAAAGATTATCTCATTGTCAAGTATATTCTTTGGAAAATACATAGTTAAAAAAAAACGTTGAATTAATCAATGCTAGGAAATTTTTGCAGTGACGCCAGAATTTCTTGCGAAATGTAATAAAAAATTCCACTGTTCCTAATTAGCTTAAATAATATACAATACCTACATTAAATAATATAAGTAACAAGCTATACAAATTTAAAAAAGAACAAATTTTCATTAAATAATAATTATACATAAGTTAAAAATGTATTTAAAAGTTATATTTCTCCAACAACATCACGGAAATCAATTTATAAAAAAAAACACGACCGGCTGATAACCAGCACAACACAGATTCATAAAAAAGTCATCAAAATGCTGACGTTTTACTCATTCTCCCCTTTATAAGTGTAAGAGTAACGAAAGAATAAGACACGAAATCACCCAGCATAGCAAAAAGAAAATACAACAGATAGAAGAACGAGAAATCCTAAAAATAGGTAAAAATCAGACTAGAGTCTACAAATTTTACAGGGTTTCACGAACATCCTTCTACCACTTTTTGTCTTTGGCATCGTTCAAGTCACTAAACAGGTTTACCAGGGCAGCACAGGTACTGAGATTTGCTCTTAATCCAGACTGTGTTTTTGATCATATATTCTCTAATTTCATATATTCATTAATTTGGCAACTCTAAAATTGTTCCCTTTTTCTCCTAATGATTCAGTTTCTCGATGTCAAAGGATGATGAACGAAATTAAACAGCATAATAATAATAACGTCTTTATTTAAAGCGATTTTCAACATTACATTGTTGTTTTTCAAAATAACTCAAGTCATGCATTTTTAATCAAGGCACATACAAATCTATCTATCATCATCCGAGAAATACAAAATTAAACTAATCTAACCGATAATACAATACATTAAACAGCTATTTAGGAGTGAAACACTCCTCCTCCAAAGCCAGTCTGAAATTGTTTTTAAACGAAAATATCCATAAGCCTTTAGACTGTGAGGGACGCTGTTGTATATCTGGGGCCAAAGTATCTAAATCCATTCCTCCCCATCTCCAGCCTGACCCTGGGCACCTCCAGCATAGCGTCCTGCCGAGTGTGACAGTCCCTAATCTCAATAACGGAGAAAATTACACGTAGATGCTTATTGCGCAACACGTAATGTGGCGTACTCCTACTTTTTGGAATGTTACGACTCACAGCAAGCTATTTTGTAAAATTTGGCAAAATGACACTCACTCACTGTATTACTTTAGGCAAGTGCAAAATAAATATAGGATGTAGGTGCAATTAGGTACAACAATGAGAATTACCAAGAAATACAGTTCAATTATCCCAACAAAAATTCCCAAAAAGATTACTTTACAATTTTAAATACAATCAATCTTACTGAAACCAACAGACATTTTCAACCACAAGGTAAATCTCACGGGCTACTACAATGTAGTAAAATTGTTACATTTTGGTTGAAAGTGATTCATTGAGAAAGTAAATATCTCTTTAGTGCAACTTACCTATTGTTAAATGTGCTTCAATAGATGCTCCAGGGTAAAATAATTAATATGTAATTAACGTAAGAATCCAACGATTAAAGCGACATTCAATATTGGTCTGTTAAAGCTGGTGCACATACACCCTTCATACAGCTCTAGGTTATGTCTGCGATTTACAACCTGTGATTAAGTTTTCTTAATGTTTTGGACCTTGAATTTCAGAAAATAACTAATAAGTTAAAAAAATAAAGCGTTTTTGATAAAACTTCTCTCGTAAATATATACTCACTCTAATTATTTTTGTAATATTCAACCTTCAAGTTGTAAAAATATTATATTCCACGTGCCCATCTACCGGTACCAGTGAAAAACCAGAACAAAATGTATATTGAAAATGGCAACAAAATGGTTTGCGCCGAGTTCCGTGACCAACAAGTGGACTCATCACTTAACGACGTCATAGCTCAACACCGTGTTCTCATCTGCAGAGCCATTGTCCCCTAGCTAACTGTGTACTGGATACGGATAAGTTCTGAGCAACGAGCTTATTACCGATCACATCAGATTAATATCTGACACGTAAGAAGTAGGACTAAGGTAAAGAAATGGGCCAAATTAATATTCTTTGACTCTGATTAGTTCCAAACCTGTCCTGTTGAATGCGAAATGTGTCTGAAAACCGAGATCGCGGATGACAACTAAACATTGGTGCTCAAAATTAAACCAAATTGCACTTGCTATCGTTATTACGTGTATAATGACTGTGAGAAAGTTTCTCATATCGGTCAACCAGACTCATCCTGAATTACGAGGTCATTTATACTGTATATCTCATAGGGAATGACTCGGTCAGAAACTGATTGTCTAGAATGACGGAAATTTCTCTTCTGGAGAAAATGAACGTGTTAAAACTAATAAATCTGCACACTATTAATAAGTACTACACTTATTTAATATTTATTATTCCATTAATTAATTTTTATATTCATTCATTATTTTTATTTTTTTTTACTGTACTTATTGAGTTTTCTTAATAATTTAATAGTTATTGAAACCATTGCATAACTGCATTTATGTAGTCTTACGAGTGTTTATACAGCCGGAACTATGAAAACAGACTGATTACACTGACTAACCCGCAGAGATTACACAAGGAATTGGCCGGAACTATGAAAACAGACTGATTACACTGACTAACCCGCAGAGATTACACAAGGAATTGGCCGGAACTATGAAAACAGACTGATTACACTGACTAACCCGCAGAGATTACACAAGGAATTGGCCGGAACTATGAAAACAGACTGATTACACTGACTAACCCGCAGAGATTACACAAGGAATTGGCCGGAACTATGAAAACAGACTGATTACACTGACTAACCCGCAGAGATTACACAAGGAATTGGCCCGAACTATGAAAAACAGACTGATTACACTGACTAACCCGCAGAGATTACACAAGGAATTGGCCGGAACTATGAAAACAGACTGATTACACTGACTAACCCGCAGAGATTACACAAGGAATTGGCCGGAACTATGAAAACAGACTGATTACACTGACTAACCCGCAGAGATTACACAAGGAATTGGCCGGAACTATGAAAACAGACTGATTACACTGACTAACCCGCAGAGATTACACAAGGAATTGGGCCGGAACTATGAAAACAGACTGATTACACTGACTAACCCGCAGAGATTACACAAGGAATTGGCCGGAACTATGAAAACAGACTGATTACACTGACTAACCCGCAGAGATTACACAAGGAATTGGCCGGAACTATGAAAACAGACTGATTACACTGACTAACCCGCAGAGATTACACAAGGAATTGGCCGGAACTATGAAAACAGACTGATTACACTGACTAACCCGCAGAGATTACACAAGGAATTGGCCGGAACTATGAAAACAGACTGATTACACTGACTAACCCGCAGAGATTACACAAGGAATTGGCCGGAACTATGAAAACAGACTGATTACACTGACTAACCCGCAGAGATTACACAAGGAATTGGCCGGAACTATGAAAACAGACTGATTACACTGACTAACCCGCAGAGATTACACAAGGAATTGGCCGGAACTATGAAAACAGACTGATTACACTGACTAACCCGCAGAGATTACACAAGGAATTGGCCGGAACTATGAAAACAGACTGATTACACTGACTAACCCGCAGAGATTACACAAGGAATTGGCCGGAACTATGAAAACAGACTGATTACACTGACTAACCCGCAGAGATTACACAAGGAATTGGCCGGAACTATGAAAACAGACTGATTACACTGACTAACCCGCAGAGATTACACAAGGAATTGGTATTCACGGATTTTCTTTTCAGTCTTTTATCAGTGCTAATTTAATTGTTTTTCTTAAATTTTCTGTGCTTCTTTGTACTTAAAAATATAGTTTTATTGGTTATTTCTGTTTCACAAAATATTGATTTTTACTTTGAATTCAGCAAAAGTTGTACTTTAAAGGCAATTCAGATACAACGATAAGTTCATTAGAAACACTATTTTATACAATCATCTTTATTGCATAGGGTCGTCGATTACTTCACCATCAAGCTCCATCAAAATTTGGTCATCGGTGAAAAGGTCCACGTCAACCGACTTAAAACCAGTGAAGCACAGGTAAGTCAACTCATCAATCACTTTATCTTCTCTAGCTATTTTCTTTGGAATTATCAATTGTTTGCTGCTCCATTATGTTATAGTATATAATAACCAAACTAAAATCGCGTAATCAAAGCGTATCATTAATTCTGTATGAATACATGAGAGAATGAGTTTCTTTGACCATGAATTTTCATTCTGTTCTTGATTACTATTACAAAATAGAGGAGACTCGTGTTAAATCCAGGTTAGCTATAAGACTGTGTTTTTGGACCTAAGCAAATATGAGGATTGTTTTGTATAATTAGGTCGATTCATTAATTTCCAAGTCGTTGGGCTTTATCCTGTACAATTCTTCAGGGCAATATCTGGTGTACTATTGAACTCAGATACTTCTTTAGTGACAATATCTAAACATTAATAGAATTTACGATTGTATTTAAACGAGATTACCATCTCATTATCTCAAATAATTATTTGAGGCAGAGACATTAGTTATAGACAACAATAACCGATAAGGAAAGACATAACGGTGTGTAAAACACTACAAAATATCTTTAAAGATACCTTACAGATATACCATTATTACACGTTAATTGATATGGCAGAAACAAGTATTAATTAGAGTTAATTGATACTAATATTAATTAGAGGAGCTACAAAAATCCAACGAAAATATTTGCCAGTTCTGTGACCCACAACAATCAAACCTACCTGGGATTCCAAAGCATGCTAAGCTAATAAATTATAACAAAACCTCCACTCGGAAAAGTGTTTGTAAGAAAAACGACCAAAGAACAATTACAACAAGAAATTGACCAGTCCTGTAATACACACCCAGTATTCCAAAGCATGTTAACCCGATAAATCACAACAAACTCTCCACTTGGACAAGTGCTTGTAAGAGAAACGACCTAAGAACAATTACAACCAGAAATTGACCAGTCCTGTAATACACACCCAGTATTCCAAAGCATGTTAACCCGATAAATCACAACAAACTCTCCACTTGGACAAGTGCTTGTAAGAGAAACGACCTAAGAAAAATTACAACCAGAAATTGCACAGTCCTGTAACCCACGACAGTCAAACCTACCTGGGATTCCAAAGTATGTTAACCTGATACATCATAACGATCAGACAAGTGCATGTAGGAGAAACAACCAAAGTACAGTTGACAACGGGAAATTGCCCACTCCAGTGACCCACCCATATCAAACCAACTCTTGATGCTTCAGAAATAGTCTTTAAGTTAAACTTTTACAAATTTGTGATAATCTGTGTTTATTTTGATAGTGATAATTTAATTTAATTCCAATTCCTCTCAATTATTTTTCTCCACGGTTAATGTTATATTTAGTAATATGGGATACTCACATACTTAAACGTGGAATTTAATGTTTCTGTTTTTGATAGTATAAAATTGTATGTATGTCGATTTATTACTCTGATGCTATGATTCATGAGGTTGTTATTAATTTATGTTACTAATCATGTTTTAAATAGATTTTTATAACGATTTATACTGTAGAAAGGTGTACTATAAGATTATGCCTTTTTCAATTATGATTTGTATAGTGTTTAAATATATCATTGCTGCTTATTACATTAAATGTTGTTGTTAAAATTTATATTTGTTCTCTTGTTGAAAAGATTTCTTAATATTTTTATTGCGTATATTTCGTAGGCTATTGTTTTCTTTTGTATGTATTATAATGTATCTTTATTTACGTACCGTTCCTATCCTACACCAGATGGAGGTTATTCGAGAAAATTGTTTTTTTAGTAATTTGTAAGTTTTATTAAGTTACTTTAGTAAGTTAAACTTTTACAAATTTGTGATAATCAGTGTTTATTTTGATAGTGATAATTTAATTTAATTCCAATTTCACTCAATTATTTTTCTCCGTGGTTAATGTTATATTTAGTAATATGTAATGTTGTAATCACAGCGAATACAAGTATTAATTTGCATTTATGAATATTATTAATTGTTAGAGAAGCTACAAAAATCCAGTAAGAACAGAATTGATCCAATTCTGTGACACAGCACTGTCAAACCAATTACTTTTGACAAATTTAGGATAATCTATGTTTATATTGATAGTGATTTAACGTAATTTAATTGGAAATTGATATTCCTGTCTATTATTTTTTTAATATTTTTACAATAAAATTCATACTTGCCAATTAATGTAATATTTATTTATATGTAATGTTGTAATTATAGTAAATACAAGTATTAATTAGAATTGATAAATATTGTTAATAATTAGAGAAGATACAAAACTTCAGCAAGAACTGATTTTAATCAGTACTGTGACCCACCGCAGTCATACCTACCCATGATTCCAAAGCATTGTAACTCCATAAATCATAACATAAACACCACTCAGGCAAGTGCTTGTAAGAGAAACGATTAAAGTACAGTAGCAACTAGAATTTGCCCAGTCATGTGATGGACCACAGTCAATCTAACTGAGGATTCCAAATTATGTTAACCTCATAAACCATAAACAAATACCACTCAGACAAATGCTTGTAAGAAAAACGAACAAAAACAGTAACAATTAGAATTTGCACAGTCCTGTGACCCACCACAGTCAAACCAACCAAGGATTTTAAAGTATATTAACCCGTGAAATCAGGACAAGGAACTGACAAAAAGACTTGATAAATACTTGTAACAATGCAGTTTTGACATAAAACATCTAACTCTAGCAGAGAAAAAAAAATCAAAACCTGCCAGGACAAGGGCAATGCCAGAAAATGATGCATCAAAGTGAGAAATAAAAAACAAAATAAGAAAGAAATTGACTTAAACACTTCATAGATATGTAATGAAAAGGGACAGATATTGAATAACCTCCTAGACCTAGGTGCTAAGGCTGCATCAAAGTGAGAATAAAGACAGAAGGACAAGGAATGGACGAAAAGACTTCATAAGAAAGTAATCTTTATTATAACGCTACTTTGATAAATAATATTACAGTCCTTCAAAGGAAAGGGGCGGATTTTGAAGAAAAATGTCTGGACTGGGGACTAATGTTGCAAATAAGAGTGAGAACAAAGGCAGAAAGACGAGGCATTGACAATACTTTACAGGATCGTGGCAACGGAGTAATAAAGACGAGGAATTGAGAAAAAGACTTCATAGAGAGGTAATCTTTGTAACAATGCAGCTTTAACAATAATATCTCATGCAGCAATGAAAAGGGAACGATACACATCGAACGTAACAGACCTAGGTGCTAAGGCTACATAAAAGTAAGAAAGTAGACGAGGAGCATGAATTTATTAAAAAACTTAATAGAGACAGCAATGGTCGCATGCTACACCCTACATAATAGCCATTGAATACTCGATTTACATACATTTATTATTTCTTAAATCTTGATTGTGTGTGTGTGTGTGTCTGTACGTCAACTGCAAAATCTGCACCCAGTACGTAAATACTACGTTATAATAAACTTATTTCACCATCATGATCTAAATAACACTTTGCAGACAATGAAAACTGTCTCTTACAGGCTTTAGACAAGTGTATCAGCTCAACATTTCTCAGTATTAGTCAGGGTGGTGCTGGTTATCATACGGTCGTGCCTTTTATAAATTTATTTTTATATTTGGTTTTATTGGGAGAAATATAACTTCAAATATTATTTATTTTATGTATAATTAGTATTTTATTAAAATTAGTTTTTTATTTTTATGGCACAATACTTATATATTATAATGGAGCTATTGTATATTATTTAAGAAAATTAAGAACAGTTAAAGTTGTTAATTAAGTTTCGTAAACAATTCTAGCGTAGTGATACAAACGTTTCCTAGCACTGATTGGCTGATAACGTTTTCTTGAACTATAATACATAGACAATAGGATAATATTTATTGCTACGTAGCTTTAAACAAAAAATAACAAAGCATAGCAAATGAAAGGATGAAAAGCGGAAGTTCGAAAAATTAAAACAGACCTCAAAAACCAGACCAATATGATCTCGATCATTCAGTGTATCGAGGCAAACAGGGACGAAGAAGGAACAAAAAGACTGGATAGTGGGATAAACCTTATTACAACGCTACTTACGTATAAACGGTAGAATATAGAGTTTGATCAGAGAGTGAGAAGAGGGATAAAGGCATACTAATGAACAGTACTCATCAGATAAATGGACGTAAAATAATTTATACGTTATCATCTAAGCGTTGAGGTTCTGGCAAAATTATTACTAGTTACAAAATATCAATGAAACGAAATGAAGATAAAGAAACAACAGACAAGTAAAAAGACATTATTCAATACCAAATTCACCCCGAAATAGACACGGTTTAACTGAAGTATTAAGTGCTACCTGCAGTGTACAAGGTTAAATACTTGAAGCCAAGTCTCTTCAACAAGAGTCGCCATCACTTGACCAACAACGGTTACTTGCGAACCAGAATGACTAAACTTTACAGATGTCAAAAATTTCTTTGAACAAGATGATAACAGCAAGATCTGTCCTGGGAAGAAAGATTGCATTACAAGAAAGAAAATAAAGAAACAAAAGCGTTTCTTATTAGACTCTATCAAGAACTTGCATTGCAAATTTTGCGAGAATTTCCTCCTATAAGCTTCGCTACAGCACTTTCTGCAAACTGAGGCCATTCTGGGTCGTAGAACCACACGTTGATGACCGGAACACTGTTGCCTGCAAGATACATGCCAACATAGAATATCTGGCCGCTGCCCTTCACAAAGCAGGTGGGCTGACATTGAAGAAACCTATCAAGATTGAAAGGAAACAAAAATTTACAATAGTAGACCCAGTAAAATCTTATAAAACTACGCTTTTCGTGGCCTAGTGCGTACTGTACAGAGATCGTCGCAACAGACACCCTGCATGATACCCACTGAATACACAAAGCCAACTACATACAAACATACGTATTATTTCTTAAACATTGATTATGTGTGTACTTCAACTGCAAAATCGTCAAATATGTCGAGGAAAGAGATGTTTGAACTATTTTGAAGAAGAACTTCAGCTCTTTTAATTGGACAATTAAGGAAAGGAAAATTTATGTGACAGTAAAAATGTTCGAAATCATAAATATAAATTGGGTTTGTGTTTTATTGTATTCACTTTTATATTATATAGGTATGAATGTATATAATCAAATTACATTTGTAACGATTTATTTTAATTTATAAATGTGAAATACTGTTTATTGATTTTATTTCTACGAGTATGTCCACTAAATTTGTCGTCAATGCATAGTTGTATATACGAGGGCTGTTCAGAAAGTAACCTCCGTAAATGAATTGATCTGATTAAGTAACTGTAATCTGTAACTAAGAATGATGCACAATACCACATGCACAAAATAACATTCCCTAAGAGAATAAATGGGTTTTGACTGCATTAACGCATAGTATTGTCCTCTCATCACTAAAGTAAAGTGTAAGAACAAACTCGAAGTAATCACACTGTAGATAAAAGAGAAAATATTATCAAATAATCAAAACACAAAGTAAAAGTTGGTTATTACATCTCGCATACAATTATATTATCACTACAAACGTTTCCAAGCACTTATTAGTTGATAAATGTTTACTTGAAATATGTTTTGCCAATGAATATACTTGACACTGGGATAGATTATCTTTATGCTAGACAGCTTTAACAAGAAATCACGCAGCATAGCAAAGGAATAGGTAAAATGCAGAAAAACGAGGAAACGAAAAACACCTCAGAAAATTAGACAAATTTGAGCTTGATATTCAATGTCTTGAGGTAACAAAAGATGAAGAATCTACAGATAGACTGGCTAGTGGGATAAACCTTATTACAACGCAACTTCAAAACTTTCATCGTAATAAAGATAATAACAAAAGGATTATAGACGGTCGAATGTAGAGTCGAATCAAAGAGTGAGAATAAGGATAGTGGAATATGTTATAACTGCTCAGATAAATGGATGTAGGACAATGTATGATTTATCAACAAGGCTTTGAGATTCTGAAATAAAATATATCGCTAGTAACAAAATATTAAAGAAACGAAAGGAAGACCCAAATAAAAAGAAAAAGACATTCTTCTATACCACCCTCTGAGGGAGAACCACAGAAGAAGGCCTTACTTGCGTAAGAATTAGAGTTTAGCGTCGTAAACGCAGACCAAAGCAACTAGCAGTACTTGTGCTGAGTTTAGTTTGATATATTTGATTAATATTTTTTTATTTCTTGCCAAAGGAACTTTTAAATTTACTAAACGGGTTGTCAATTCTTTGTGGAAAATAGAGTGATAAAAATTCTAGATCGTTGAACTTATTAATTTGCCAGTTTAAAATAAATCCATAATTTTTATTTAGAACTGTGATTTTTATTTTAGAGAAACCAGATAATATTTAACAGTTAGCAATTTAGTAGTAAATTGTACTGAATATTCACTCGGAGCTTACTAATAAAAAAATATTTTTTTATCGTCTTGGATGTCTCATTAATAATTTAAATATTAATATACATGAATATTAATATCTACAATCCAAGTCGTTATATTGCCTACGCCACTCCGCTAGTAAAGCATCCAGTGAATTTTAAAAAAAATTATACAAACTTTTATAGAGAATACTTTGGCAAGACCTTTTGTTGTATACAATTAAGTTGTGATAGTTAAGTTAAATTTATTTAACCAAAAATGGCTCTCAAAGTGGACTTTTTAAATATGGACGAATTACTTTATGAACTGTGGTTCCGTGGTGTAGAAACAATTACTGATAACACTGTAGATAAACTTAGAAAATTATTGAGTAAACTTACTAACTGGCAAGACCGTGGTGAGATGCATGCAGGCATTTTGGCACGTCCACTACAGGAAGTCTACATGGATGTATTTGGACCTCTGCTGAGATCTTTAAGGCGGGATGAATTCATCCTAACCATGGTGTACGACTTCACAAGGTGCAATTGGGTCGTGCCTCTCAGGAAATTGAATTCAGATATGGTGTTGTAAACTTTAGAGAGTAAAATTTTTTAAAAAACTTTGGTTTGCCGGAAGTTATTGTAAGCGACAACGCTACTTGCTTTACCAGCGAGGAATTAAGGGCAAATTTTTTCAAATGGGGTGAGAAATCGATCACTGCAATCCCGTACAACCCCCAGGGTAACAAATCTGAAAGATATTAAAGAAACTTATATTCAATTTTGACATTCTTGTATAGTGATTGCAAAAAGAACTGCGACTCTGGTTTGAGTAAAATTCAACAAGCAGTTAACTCGTGTGTGAATGACAGTACCGGGTATAGCGCATATTCTTTAATGTTTAATTTTAAACCTAACAATAAGTTGGATTTAAGTGGAACTTGAAATCAATTTTTTAAAATTTATTCCCAAAGGAAAAATGTCAAAAGTAAGCCGAGGCGTTGGAAAATTTAAATAAACAGTTTATTACAAATTCGAAGTTAAGGCCCTATAATAAAAACCACCGAAAGTTTAAAATTAATGATGAAGTGTTTTTGTAAAATACCTGGACACAGAAATAAATTAAATAGGAAATTTGACTGACCATACAGGATTGTGATTATCATCTCAGAGAACAGTTATATAATACAGCACAAGGACTTAAAAATTTTGAAAAGAGTGCATCTACAAGATTTGAGACCCGCTTAAGTGAAAATTAATTGCAACACTTGGACAATTAAGAACAATTGGACAATTTTCTCTTTCAGCATAAAATTTTAAAAAACCCATAGTAAAATGTCATAATTGAGTAACCATAGACCAAGTCAAGGTTTTGTGTTTTCTTTCAGGTATTAAAAGAAAATAGGGGACTTTTATGACATATAAATAAATATTACATAAAGAGGAGAATTACATGGCCTCAGGACTTTAAAATTAAGAAATGTAGTATTTAATAATAGTGTATACAATCATTATACTGTCTGATATTAGTATAAAGACATTTTATGTACTAACATTCCTTCTTGTGTGTCCAATTTCATGTTTCTATTTGTTTATAATGAATGAATGAGAGAAAGAACTTTAGGTCAACCCCCCCCCCTGTAATCCAATGTAAATAACTTGTTAGTAATAAAATAAAGGGTCTTAAATAGTTTAATAAAGTTTATGAAGGAAAGAATGAGCAATCTTCGAGTTGGATAAAAATTAAAATGTTTTGAAAACAAAACGACACAGCTCTGAAATTCCGACATAAATGGTGACGAAGGGGCCTTATGTCATAGTAAGAGAGAATGTTCTGTTTATATGTGGAATGCCGTGGAGGTGAGATGCGGAGCAACACTCACTAACACTGGTGACATCCCACGGACGGCACGGCGGATCCAAAGGCGACGGACTCAAGGGACGACACACACGACCGACTTGACGCGCACAAAGCGACTGAAGGAACTACTGTCTTCCATACATAGACGTCAACCAGAAGAGACCGGAAGGAACAAAATACCTTGGACTATGGACGACTGGCCAACTGTAATTATAGTAAAATTATAATTGTAAGGGGATTAGGCTTCGCTATCTCGAGTCATTAACATACATTCCTTTTATAACAGTCAATCTCTATTTGTTTAACTGTTCTAAAAACAATGGTGGGTAACTAAATGATGTACGATTTAAAAACATTTTTAATTGCTAATTGGTTTTAAATTTCTTTTATCAACTGCTGGGCCGTATTTAGAAGTAAAGGAGGGGGAGTAATGTAGCGTTTTTAAAGCTACATTGGTTTATATATATATTTTTTTAATTAAAACTTAAATTAAATGGAAATTTTAATTTTTAGAGGACTACAGCTGTTATTACATAGTGAGAACAAAGACAGAAGGACAAGGAATTAACAAAAAGACTTCATAGAGAAGTAATCGGTATTACAACTCAACTTTAAGCAAAAGTATCACAGTCTAAAAAAATGGGGCTGACATTGAACCAACCTGTCAGGACTGATAAAAAACAAAAAGTACCAAAATAGACCAAGTAAACTCATACCATTCTAAGTAACCACCAAGTAGAAGAGGTTAAATTATGGAGCTATTTCTAGACGAGTGACAGAACGCATTTTTAAATTGTTATTAACTTTTCTGGGAATCCAAACCTTCACTTCTCGTTTAGTAAAGAAACATGCATGTGGAATACAATTTTGAAAAACAAAAATTCTGAAGGGCAGTTCATTGAACTTGTTCCGAATTATCGAATAAATTGATTTTAGTTTGTACTACACATTATACGAAAGTGACCGTTGAATAGAGGAGAAGGAAAAATTAGATGGATTAGGAAACACGAAACACTTATTGGTAAAGCAATTAAGAGCTGTGGTTACCAAGAAATGGACATACTCAAAACAAAAAGGAATTAATTTTGGAAACAGATAAAGCTAGTTAGTATAAAGAGTACAAGTAGAATATTCAGATAAATTGCGGTATAACATTTAGTGGAGACGAAACAATGAACAAGTGCAGAGCAATAATTGGGAGCACAAATTTTAAACTCAATGTATTATTTTATTTAAAATATTTTACTTCGCTATGTTATGAAGGAAATCAAGAAACGTTACACCACCAACTAAGGGAATGAACATATTATGGATAATTGATTCAGGTAACTTAGAAATATAGATGCAACAACCATGTTAAATACTATCTGAAAATAATATTGAATATAATAAAGTGACCAATGTTTAATTTACATAAATAAGTAATTAGAAGAAACCCTCAGAAGACTTAAAATTCTATATTATCCTGGATATAGATGCTTAAATTCCGTGGTCCAATCTAATTTCGATTTAGGATATCAGATCGACAAAACCCCCTTCAGTGAAGAGCTACCACAAACCGTACCCTACTTATCCTACGAATATTTTAGTATTCATTATTCAGTAACATACACTGATAGGTTCTTTGGGGAAAGATAATTACACAGATAATACTATTTTTTTTTTTTTTTTTTTTTTTTTTTTTTTTTTTTTTTTTTTTTTTATAAGGGGCAAAAAACGCTGAGGTTATCATTGCCCTCAAGAAAGAATTGACACCTACTCGTATCTGGTAGTGTCAATTAGGTACATAAAGATTACATTGTAGATAACAAAAACTCGAATTACGACAAGTAGGTGAGTAAATAATTTAAACTTAAAACTAGATAACAATAAATATAACAAGGGAAAGACTGTAGAGAGGTCATAACCCATATAAAGGCTAAAAATATAAATAGAACATAAATAAGGACAAGGTACATAACATTAATTAAATAAACTATAAAAACTTAACACATTTTACTGCCACCAAGGTAGCTGTAAAGGGGCTAATTTGGCAGCTGTAATAATAGATAAAAATTAAACAATAAAATTTATAAATATTAACAACAATGGATAATCAGAATAAATAAACTTAACACAATACTATATTTTATTAATCAGCGACGTTGTATTTAGAAAACATAGTAGTCTTTGAGTTGCCGTCTCGTCATCACAAAGGATATCGTTCAACGAAGCCGGCAGATTCGAGTTGCGCCTATGTACCGAGTAGCGAGGGCAGTCAACAAGCATATGTTCAACTGTAATAACAGTGTCGCATGTGTCGCAGACCGGAGGATCATCTCTACTCATGAGGAAGCCATGTGTGAGAAGCGTGTGGCCTAGCCGCAGGCGACACAACACAACCTCCTCACGACGACTCGGGCGGTTCGCTGTTTCCCAGAGTCCAACGCAGTCTTTAATAAGCCGTAAACTTGTTGTTGACGACTGCCCGCCAATCGCTATTCCATTTGGCTTTCAGTTTGCCCTTCACTACCGGGGTAATGTCGGAAGAAATCATCCGTGCGGTGTAAGGCTGGAGTTGTAATGCTTCCTTAGCTCCTCTATCTGCCAGCTCGTTTCCGGATACTCCAATGTGACCAGGTACCCAGACAAGAAAGACAGCAACACCTTCGGACTGAAGGGAAGACAAAGAATGCCATATTTCGCGGATGATGATGTGTTTGGAATACATATCGCTGATGGCTTGTATACCACTAAGGGAGTCGCTGCAGATAACCAATTTTTTAGTCATAGGAAACGTTATATTTAGGGCCTTTTGGATGGCTGTTAATTCGGCCGTGAAAAATGGAAGAGTCGTTGGGGAGACGGAATCCGTATCGTCTTACCCCAGTGACGAAAGCACATCCAGTTCTACAACGTTCCTTTGACCCGTCAGTATAGACAACATCGCAAGGTGCGAGGCTGCCTAGTATTTTGACGGAATTCTTGTTGGTAGACTGTTTCTGGAGTGGAGACTTTTTTAAACCTAGAGAGATTTAAAATAGTTGTAGGCATTGAGACGCTCCAGGGTGGGATATTCACATTGATGAACGACTTTAAACTGGTAATCGTTTAGGCCTATTTCATAAGCGTAGGATTTGGCCCTAACGCCTAAGGGTGAAGGAAGATTTGGTCTCGCTAGGAAAGAATTATAGAGTGGATTTCGCAGGACCGGTTCAAACGCAGGGTTTTTCTGGCTTCCCTGAAAGAGCGTGAACATAATTTAGGGACAGTTGTTGTCGTCTATGCGAAAGAGGGGGTTCTCCCGTTTCTTTCTGCGAGAAGACTGTTAATAGGAGAAGATCGAAAAGCTCCAGTGGCCAGTCTTAAAGCAGAATTATGGACTGGGTCAAGCATTTTGAGAGCACTGGGTCTTGCGGACCCATATGCTTGACATCCATAATCTAGACAGGAACGGATGGTGGCTTTGTAGAACCTGAGCATGCATGTCCTGTCAGCCCCCCATTTTGTTCCGCTTAAAGCTCTCAGTATGTTCAAGCGCTTCACGCATCGATCTTTTAGGTCTTTCAGGTGAGGCACCCAAGTTAGCCGGGTATCAAATGTGAGACCCAGGAATCTGATACTGTCACAAGTAGTGATTCTCTGACCCAGCAAAGAGAGCGTTGGCTGCTCAACGGTACGCATTCTGGAGAAAACGATTGCTTTTGTTTTAGGTGGCGAGAAAGAAAAACCCGTCACTCCGCACCACTGCTCAAGCCTGTTGATGGTAAGCTGTAAAGCTCTCTCCCCCACCGCTAGCCTCTTTGTAGAGATGTAAATAGAGAAATCATCTACAAACAAAGAACAGCGCACAGGAGGGGTAACGCAGGACGATATGTTATTGATTGCAATGGCAAACAGAGTGCAGCTTAGAACGCTACCTTGTGGAATACCATTTTCCAGCGTGAAGGAATCGGAAATGGTTGTCCCAAGTTTGACCTGTATGGTTCTTTCCGACAAGAAGCCCTGTATGAAAGAAACCATGTGGCCCCCTACACCCCAAGATATTAAAGCATTTAATATCCCCCTTCTCCAAGCTTTGTCATAAGCCTTCGAAATGTCGAAGAATACCGCGATCAACTGTTTTCTTTCAATAAAAGAATTCAGGATTGCCGATTCCAAGGCAAGTAGATGGTCACTTGTAGACCGGCCTTGTCGGAATCCGCACTGGGAAGGTGAAAGAAGATTATTTTTCTCCAGAAACCAAACAAGGCGTTTGTTAACCATCCTTTCGAATACTTTGCAGAGACTGCTAGTAAGCGAAATTGGTCTATAGGCTCCTGGAGAAGTTCTATCTTGGCCCGGTTTTTGGAGAGCGATAATGTGTGAGCGACGCCAAGAATTAGGGAATGTGTTTTCTAAATATATTCTATTATATAATTTCAGAAGATCTTGTTTTCCATCCTCCGTCAGGTTCCGCAACATGGCATAATGTATGTTATCGGGACCTGGAGCAGAATTTTGATGTCGCCTTTAGTGATGAATCAAGTTTCATCAATGGTAAAGGGAAGGTTTAAAGGAGAGTTGTTATTAATATTTAAATTTAGAGGATGTCTTTCTGTATTTGTTTTGAATTTTTGAAACTCCCTATTGTAAGATGATGTTTTTGAAATTTCCGCAAAATGTGAGCCGAGTAAATTGGAAACTGTCAAGGGATCAGTTACCACATCGGTACCATTTTTCAGAGCAATAAGAGAAGGTGGGGAGGTCTTGCAGCAAACAGATCGAAGCTTCCTCCAAACATCAGATGCAGGAGTTGTTCGTTTTATTAGATCTGTGTAGTCCAGCCAGGACTGCCGCCGTCTCTGTCTAAAAACCTGTCTTGCTTTTGCCCGTGCTCTTCTGTACCTACTTAAATTTTCTTCATTCGGTGATCTGTTGAACTGTCTTAAACATTTTCGACGTTCCTTTAGAGCCGCCGAACATTCTTCAGACCACCAAGAAACCTGGCGTTTGTTTGGTGAACCTGAGGATTTTGGAATGCTTCGCTCTGCGGATGTTATAATATTAGATGTAAATAATTCAGTGGCTGTATTTATGTCGTTTAATTCTATATTAGTAGTTTGAGAAACTATGTTCTTTTTGTACTCGTTCCAGTCAGCCCTCTTAATTTTCCACCTGGGACACCTGCCTGTCGAAGACGGAAAGGATTGAAAAGCCACGGCAATGGGCGCATGGTCACTCCCTGACAGGTCGGGAAGTACGGACCAATGCACTCGAGTTGCCACGACCGGACTGCAGATTGACAGGTCGATTGCCGACCATATGCCAGTCCTAGGGCACATGTAAGTGGCCGACTCGTCATTGAGAACGACCGCTGCCACTTCATCCCACAATCCCGCAACCATATTACCCCTCCGATCAGAATGGTTGGAACCCCAAGAGCGATGGTGTGCATTGAAATCACCAACCATCAAGAAAGGAGAAGGGAGTTGGCTGTACAGATCACGTAGATCATCAAGAGATAAATCAAAAGGGGAAGGTGGAATATATATGGAGCAGATGGTTAATTTAAAAGGAACATCAATTGATACTGCTACTGCCTGGAGGTTTGTGACGATGGTCAAGGCTCTAGCATTAACAGAAGAATCTGCTAGAATAGCCACACCTCCACAGGCAATTTGTTGGTGATGATCTAGGCGAAAGATGTCATAACCATTTTGTTTGAAATGAGTAAGAGGAGACAATTTAGTCTCTTGTAGGCAAATAAATTTAGGTTTTCTTGTCTTTATAAGTAGTTTTAAGTCTTCAAAGTGGCTTCTCAAACCATTAATATTCCATTGTAACAGCATTTTATATTATATTATATATTTTATTTTGTGCTAGTTCATCGTAATTTTTTTTCTTTGCTTAGATACAGGACGGAAGTTACCATGAACAGTTTGGAACTCTGTCTGCATCTCCAAAGGGTCCTCAATCATATCATCATCGAGTGATAATTGTGAGGATCTGGACGAGGATGAGTTAGTCTTTTTTGCTAGGGATTTTGATCTATTTTCTGATTTTGTTTCTATGTTCTTTTTAAGTTTGTCGGTGAGTTTTTTCCTCTCTTCCAAAGACAAGGTGGATTTCGTATTTTGTTGCACCTTATCTCTGAAAGTAGAAGTAGCTGTTGGGCGAGCTTGAGTCTGTGTGTTGGACTTAATATGGGGCGTGTGGACTGCTTGGGAAGGCTTACTGGTGGATGCCAACGGATGTTGTCCGGTACCGGCTGCAAGCTGTTTAACCAAAGCGGCAACCTGCTCTGTTAATTTGAGAACCATACCCTCTAAAGCAGTACATGACGGGCACTGTGCGGATTGGACTGGGGCTGAAGCAGCTTCGGAGTACGAGACTCCCTTTTTAGGGGTTGGAGCGATTCTTCTCCTATACTCTTTACGGGCTTCGTTAAAGGAAAGTTTGTCTATAGTAACAATCTTCAATACTTCCTTTTCCTCTAAGTAAACTTTGCATTCCTTAGAGGTCGCCGCGTGTTTACCCTTGCAGTTTCACGCATCTGACGTCGTTCTTGCATCCGTCTTCTTGGTGGCCTTCATCGCCGCAACGGGAACATGTCTCGGGTCCCGAGCACGTCTTAGTAGAGTGCCCGAATCTCTGACAACGGAAACACCGCTGCGGATTTTTGAAGTAGGGCCGTACCGTCAAGGATAAATACCCAGCCTTAATAGTTTTTGGGGGTTGGGGAAATGCAAAGGTCAGAATTAGACCAGGAGTAGGGGACCTTTCTCCCATTCTCGGTCCGAAGCATTCTGACCACATCGGTAACCATTTCACTCTGCAGCTCGTCCTTGATTTCTTCCTCACTACACTCCATCAGGTCACGGCAGAAGACGATCCCCTTGGAGGTGTTCAGTGAGGAGTGCGGTTGAACGACGACTTCCACCTGATCGAAAAAACTCGTCATCTGAAGGAATTTTTTGGCTTGGATGTGGTTCGCTGCCTCCACCAAGATAGTTCCATTCCTCAATTTGCTCACAGCTTTAGGTTGACCGCCTGAGGAAACAAACGCTTTGTTAATAAGGAAAGGACTAACCTTCGTTAGAGTTTTGCCCTCATCCTTGTGACTAACGATTAGATATAGTGGAGTTGGAACGTTCATATTTTCAGCTCTTACTTTTTCTTCCACTTTCCTTTGTTTGATATACGATTCATTTTCAGAATCTGACAACTGTCGCTTTTTCTCTGGATCGTTGTCTCTTACTCCGAATTCTTGCCCTAAGGGTGGGGTGGTTTGAGTTTCCATACATAAGGTCACCAGCGCATCGTGTTTAGTAGTGCGGGCCGATTCACCGGGAGCGGGCATGCCCTCGGGTGTCCCACAAACCGTAGCTTGGGGGACAACCCTACCTCAGTTCCCCGAGGCCCGGTTTCCATCGATTACCAAGTCGGGAATACGCGCACAACTTGGACTCGCACGTGGCAACAGGGGCTCCGACACCCCTGCCTACTGAACACTTCCTGACCAAGGACCGAAGTGGCTGGCTTCTGAACCAGTACATGACTTACGCCTCGGCAGAGACAAGCTCACATCAGCTCTCACCGACACCAGATAGGGCATCTAGTACCGGCTTAAGCACTCCCAGCGAGCCATGTACTGGAAACGGTCAGAGGACGGGTACTTAAAAGACCCTGGAGGGGGATTTGGTAGGAATTAGGGAATGGTTAGGTGGGAAGAGGCAGTTTAACGTCATAACCAGGACGTAGATAATACTATAACAGGATAAGTAGTCGCCAAATAAAAATAATAACTAGATGCATCAATTGAATCTTCAATTCCGTATCCACATAAACAGACGTATAATTAACAAATTGTCGAGATTTAATATAAATTTATAGATTACTCGTATGTTATTTAATTATTGTGATCAAACACACGTAGCGTGGTTTCATATAAACACAAAACAAAAACCCTAACTAAAAGGTATCACACAATACAAAAGGGATGTATGTTTTATGTAACTAGCCAGTCTTTATGACAAATTAGGGAAAAAGTGATTAGTGATTAAATTACTTTTAAATGATTAAATTTACATCGGACAGATATGTTATTTTTCTATCCATTGAGCTATTGTTATAATTCAGTATTAGTGTAGCATTTTGTAACCGATCTAATGGTCGTGAGTGGCGAATCTGTAATCATATTATCATAAAAACCTCGAATTGTGAGAAGTGTTTTTATCAGATACCAATTAGGGTTTATTGGAAAAGTAGAAAATCCAGTTACGAGAATAACGCGATTACTTCCCGAGCTTAAGCCAGGAGTCGTATGTGAGGCTCGTTATATTAAACTCTGCGCCGCCAAAGTTTTGTTAGCCAAAGGTTAAAAAGTGAGTTAGAAATACATTCAGTTTATATAGAAGAGCAGAAGTTCATTAAATCGTGACTGCTTATGATCTTTTGTGTGATAATTAATGAATACATCTACATGTATAACTTATCAATACTACATTTTATCTCTATCTGCAATATACTGTATATAAATAAAAAATCATCTTTCATAATATTATTTCTTCCCTTAACTAATAAAATATTTTAGTTTAGGAGGTGAGAAACATTAGGATTGTATAAGAACACAAACAGGTTTGTTTTGAAATTGATAAAGAAAATTCCCCTGAGAAACAAATCGATCGTCAATTGCGCTTGATTTAGTGGTGGTAGAAATAGGGGGGTGTCAGAAGGGTTAACAAAAATTAAACGACAGATTTGTCTTAGATCGTATTTTTTAGCTAGATCCACTTACAATCAACCGCCAGACTTTCATCCTTTTTATATAGTTTTTAGACTATCGTTTTTAAGTCGATCAGTTTTAAGTGTACCAAACTAGGAAAAATGTAATATTAAAACATTTAGCTTCATATCTTTACACATTTTAATATCCTCCCACTTCGACCACCACCAAAATTAGCACTGCTGAAAAACAGTCTCTCTCTTGGAAAAAAATCCTTTCTCAATTTCTAGACAAAGACAAGTTTTACTCCTGACTCATATAACACGTTGAGATCTAAATGATTATGAAAAATAAGATTTCCACAGTTTGTTGTGAGTCTAATGTAACAAATTAGTGAAATTCACTAAAGCTTGATAGGGATTTCACTACACAACATTGAGAGTAGGTGCTTACGCTAAAAAGATAGTTCCAGATACCATATAAATATATCGTTCCTGGACCAGAGTGAGACATTGAGCAACAAAATAGGTAAATAAGCCTACCTGGTGAGTTTCCCACAAGCTTCACGTTTTGATTCAAGGTGGCCCTAAATGGTATTAAGACCAAAATTTTAAATCTCTTAATTAATAATATCCTACTATAATAATGTAATAAATAAATATTAAAAAAGGTAAGAAATGTGTAATGGAATATAGGAAATATAGGGTACATGAAATATTGCACTTCCTTTCGACAGCACTACTGAACATTAATTTTAGTCAAGAAAATGTACGTCAAAAAAGAGAAATGCATAACTCTCTCTATAAAAATTGTTCATATGGAATCCCGTTGGTTACTAGTATATAAAGTAAAAAACAATAGAGTGGAAAGTCAATGTTAAAAGTCGGTGCATACGACAAATTTCATTTCAACGTACACTCGCATTGTAGTACCCACCCTGGCTCACCAGGCCAAATTTCTGGCACCTTACACAAGGCTCCAGTTTCAAAATTAGTAATACCATATTCATAATACCTAAAACTGGTAATAATTCTGTCGACTTTAGCTTATAAACAATTCGATCTAACTGTTCATCCGTTTTAGATTGCAATATAAAAATTATAAACATTCAACATAAATGTCCTTAAAGCATAAAAGGTGTTAGTAAATTAAAAATAATTAAGAGAACTGAGTCTGCGACTATCGCAAAAACAGTCCTCGATACATTATATTAAACATGAATAATTATGGCAATTTTGATACGTCATGCTATGTCGGTTGTGACAAGAACTGTAAATAACTTAAATAATGAATATCCACGTGAATGTATTTTGACAGCAGATATTTTGATAATAATATTACAGTATAAAGTATCAGTAAATCGAACGTGGTATCCAACTAGCGCCCGTAATCGAAGAAGAAGATATGGATAATGGTTCCGGTTACTTTATGTGAGTAAACTGAACTCAACAGCTTCATTGTCAGAAGCTAAAGCAACACAAGCGAATTCTGTTGATTGATCGCAGTTACTAACGTCAGTTTTACGTCAAGGTTTGACTTGGCCTATGTTTACACATCTAATATCTTCCGTATTCAAAACTACTTCTGCTTTGTTGTTAGGATCTGTGAAACTTTAAACTCATATACACCTCATTACTGGGTATAATTGGTGGCAAGGCAATTTAAATTTAGACATGTCACTGGAGTTAGCAACTTGGATCAATCAGTATAATTCGCCACTGTCACTCACCCAATGGTAGTACTAGGCCTAACAGTCGGGACTTGCTTCTTACAATTGTTCCAATTTGGGCGATTTAAATATCATACCAATGTATTACAAAGAGATGTGTTGAACCCAATTTAAATACATGATTTTTACCACAACTACCAGTTTTCTCATGGTTTATATAATGATGAATAATATTCCACTGAACAAAATAATAAAACACACCCTTGAATTGTTTTCAGATAACCAGTGCCCTTGCAACTAACTACTCATAACTTGTAACGGTTCATTGTTTCAGATACGGTTGGTACCAAGATCTACTGATTCCTATGGACAAGAAGGACAGGCGCCTCAACAACCACCGTTTCGGATCCAAGGACATCAGACTTGTTGCCGAGATCAAGCAACATTTTTTTAAGGACCCTCCATTTACAGGGGTTCCATTCAAACTTTAATATCACATTTTACTGCGATTTTTTAATTTTCTAAAGTGTAATACTACGCCTCTTGAGTTTTGGTGATTAATATTTTACATTTAACCTACAGAGCTCTCCTCTTTGCAATACATTTATGAGTTATTATTCTAAATATTCTGTAAACAAAGCTGTAAATGTTTTCACTTACGCTACTCCAAATCGGTGCGATTCCTTGACATTGTGATATGGTATTTTAACAGTGGCTTAAGGAAAGCCGATAAATGAACACAAACATGCCTCAAACACCGATCCTTTCCAAGACTACGGAATGCAAAAACTTATAAACAATTATTTTGGAGATTTGCATGAAATTGTTAAGAATTTCCCCTTATGCCGGAAGTACGTGGGGAAAACCCTTTGACCGTAAAAGATTGGCAGTTATATTTTCATCATCGGGATAACAAGGCAAACTCAATTATGTCATGGTAAATACCTTGACCAAAAGTAGATTACAATAGCCGGAAGTTGTCACTTTTAGACTGAAATAGATTTCCGAGAATAATAGCTGTTTGATCGGGGCAAAAAGTAGTCAACTGTGACATCGTAAGTGATTTTATACGGTCGGAAGTATACACCTTTAAACCGAAGTAGTGTTTTTAGACCTACGAATTTATAAATATTTTATTCGTCGGGACAAGGCAAACTCTATGATGGCAATGGAAATATCTTAGACTGGAAGTATATAATAAGGATTTTGCTACGACATTAGCATCAACAGAATTCGCTTGTGTCGCTTTAGCTCCTGTTAATGAAACTACTAGGCTCGGTTAACTCACATACAGTAACCGGAGCCGTGATCCATATCTTCTTCTTCGATTACGAGCGCTAGTTGGATACCACGTTCCATTTACTGATACTTCATACTGTAATATTATTATCAAAATATCTGCTGTCAAAATACATTCACGTGGATGTTCATTATTTAAGTTATTTACAGTTCTTGTCACAACCGACATAACATGACGTATCAAAATTGCCATAATTATTCATGTTTAATTTGATGTATTGAGGATTGTTTTTATGATAGTCACAAACTCAGTTTTCTTAATTATTTTAAATTTACTAACACCTATTATGCTTTAAGGTAATTTATTTTGTATGTTTTATAATTTGTATATTGCAATCTAAAACGGGTGAACAGTTAGATCGTATTGTAAGTCGACAGAATTATTACCAGTTTTAGGTAGTATGAATATGGTATTACTAATTTTGAAACTGGAGCCTCGTGTAAGGTGCCAGAAAGTTGGGCCTGGTGAGCTAAGGAGAGTGCTACAACGCGAGTGTACATTGAAATGAAATGTGTCGTTTGCAGCGACTTTTTACACTGACTTTCCTTTCTATTGTTTTTTTTACTTTATATACTAGTCGAAACTGACGAGATTCCATATGAACTGTTTTTATAGTGAGAGTTATGCATTTCTCTTTTTTGACGTACATTTTCTTGACTAAAATTAATGTTCAGTAGTGGTGTCGAAAGGAAGTGCAATATTTGATGTACCCTATATTTCCTATATTCCGTTACACATTTTTACCTTTTCTAATATTTATTTATTAGATTATTATAGTATTATATAATATTAATAAGACATTTAAAATTTTGGTCTTAATACCATTTAGGGCCACCCTGAATCAAAACGTGAAGCTTGTGGGAAACTCACCTGGTAGGCTTATTTACCTATGTTGTTGCTCAATGTCTCACTCTGGTCCAGGAACGATATATTTATATGGTATCTGGAACTATTTTTTAGCGTACGCACCTACTCTCAATGTTGTGTAGTGAAATCCCTATCAAGCTTTAGTGAATTTCACTAAATTGTTACATTAGACTCACAACTATGATAATCGGGTATTCTATAAAAATTTAGATCCCAACATGGTCGGTGAATATTTGAACCTGTAAATTATTTGTTTTCAGTAGTGACATCATTTCTTTCTTGGTAATTTTCATGTCGGCAACATGTGTTTCAATCACAAGCCGATGTTTTACTTATGGTCGTGTGTAAAAAGGATTAAAGATTGCAAATACTGCTGCATATGCATATGGTCAAAAACGGATTTGTAAGAGAACGTTTTAATGAAGAATACTATCAGAAGGCTAACCAAATATTTCGTATGACTTATGAGTTACAAACACATTGCACTAAATTCCACCAATAAAAGAACATATACGTGGGTTGTTTTGTTAAATCTATATATATATAAATTAATGTTTGTGTGTTTGTCCTTTATGGAATCGTACACTATTCGACCGATCATTACGAAAAATTGTATGTATATGTATTTTTCCTAGAAGAAGGTTTCTATGCTATGTCTATTGATGTAACTCGCCTCCAGGTGGCGTTGCCAAAGATAATAGTTTTCAAAGCGCCTGCACATTATAAACTGCAATTATATACTTACGAATATTTAATAGCCAAACACTATTTGAATGCGCTAAGTTATGATGTATATTTGTCTTGAAGATAAATTTCTGGTTGAACTTAAAGCTTGAGTGTTAGACCACTTTATAATAAAACACATGTACGTGTACAATGGCTATAAACATATACAGATTTTCTTGATCGTGACAACAAAGCAAACTCTACATCGGCGTTGGAAATATAATTTACTTGAGCCAGAAGTGTACATACATACACGGGTAACGCTTACGAAAAGCGTGCGAAGCCACGGGAAACAGCTAGTACTTCATATTCTTGACAAATAAAAAATACTCAGCTGAAAATGTTTCAATAATGAGTTCCACCATGAGTCGTTTTCCCTATTCTCAATATTACTAAACAAATTAGGTAACAAAATAAAAAAATTGTGTTACAGACTTTTTCAGTTTTTAAAAGTGAACACTCTTAGAAGACATCGACGAAATATAAGATATTATCAACAAACTTTGAAATAATATTACGAGTCGGATTGCACAATTACAACTAATGTTGAAATGAACACAAAACTGTTGTTGCGTAAAAATCACAAGCTCATTATTTTAGAAAAATGTTTCAACTACGAAAGTTCAATATTGATCAAGTTTTATATTGATTAATTATTTTTATTTTTGTTACTGTATTTATTGCAGTTATTTATTTTCTTAATACTTTAATAATTATTGACATCATTGCTTAGCTCCATTTAAACATTTATGCAGTTTCACAAGTTTTTATACAGCCGGAACTAAGAAAACGGACTCATATTGAACCAACCTGTCAAATACTGGGGCATAAAGATGCACCAGAGAGTGAGAAAAAAGACAAAAGGACAAGGAACGGACGAAAAGACTTGATAGACATCTAATAACTGCACAAATGGCACTTTAATAAACAATATCTCAGTCTAGCTTAGAAAACAGACTGATACTGAACCAACCTGTCAAGACTAGGGGATTTATTCATAAGTTGTTCGACTGGGAAAAAATTACATTTTAAAACTATTGATACTGCACACTAGTTAAATTTCTAAACTTATATTAAGATTTATTTTTGTATTAATGAAGTTTTATATTAATTAATTATGTTCATTTTTGTTACTAAATTTATTCAAGATTTCTTAATACTCTAAAATTTATAAGACCATAGGTTAGCTCCATTTAAACATTTACATCTATGCAGTTTTACGTGTTATTTATTATAGCCCAGTCAATCTAGGTTTTTACCCGGAAATGCGAGGTATAAAGCTAATTATTTGCACAGATGTCCGTTATGGTATACCAAATCACATCCTAAAAAGTCCCCGCCCGTCCCCCGTTTTAACGAAATAAAGGGGGGAGGGGGGCGCGGCTTACTTAAACGCACATTACTCGAGAACAAAAGCAGATGGAGGAAAAATAACAACTGTGTTTTAATTCAGAAAAATATAAGCTACAAAATATTATGATGATTGTCTTTTAAATCAGTTTTAGTTAGTGCATGAAAAATTGTTAACCAACAAAAAAAAATGTTGATTTACTCTTTATTGTTAAGGTTTGAATACTGAAGTTTTTTTCTCCTATATTTTTTTATTTTATCAATGGTTTTCCGTCAAACACTACCACTTTATTTTCTTTCCTTAAATGTATATTTCAGTTGGGAAATAAACTGGTATATGAATAAACTCCAGTTGAAGTATGTAGAATGAACGTGGTCAATGGTCTAAAAAGTATAACATTAGCATGGTATTAAATAAATAATGTACAGAATACAGTAAAATTTAATGGTTTAACAATTACATTTTTAAGTACAATCATAAAATATTATTAATTTAAAATAATATTTGTACAAATCATATTAACTATATTCAATATGATACCCAATTTTAATTTATTTTAATGATTTTTAAAATGTACAACCGTATGTCAAAAAGCAATTGTATTGAACAGTGTGTTGTATCCACTATCTTGTTTAAAACTGACCTTTAGTTACTATCAACGTCCTCTTCCTCTAAATCAATTGTCTGCAGTGTGTTGTTGCAGTCTCTGCCTTGACAATGAGCACACATTGCCGAACAAGCTAATCCTGACCTTATGCAATCACACGATCGGGCACACTCTTTCTTGCAATCACATGTAATGAAATTCAAGAGTTTATCAGGTGCCGGTGGCAAAGTCATAGATTGTGGTACAAGAACACCGTCTTTTTCAAGCCAACCTCATGAACATGGATCCAGATCCTTCCCAAACCATTTCTGCACTTGATAGTAAACCCGCAAGCTGTGTAAGCGTGCGGCATCTGAAGTGGGTGGTAAAACAGACAAATCAAAGCTTGAAGTAATCTTCTGTCTAGCTATCAGTTTATTGAACATAAAGTACCTTAGTTCATTTAATGTTTTGCACTTTGTATCTCCGTATATCGCAAGAAAGTATTGTTCTCCACATGATGTTAACATGTCAGGCTCAGCAGTTGGATCTTTGAAAATGTTTGACATTTTTTGAAGTTCCGCACTTTTTTCCAACACTTTCCATGGGACTTTCTTCCCTTTTCTAAACGTGGCGGATGTTGTATCGCATCCAGAAAATGCGTGTGCAAACAGTATACAGTCTTTCATATTGCCTAAGTTACTACTAATTTCAGCTACTGGGTAAACTTTGTAGGAACCTTTACTGCCTTCTGGTTTGATGAAGAATAATGTATCAGAACTTTTAACTCCATGCACAAGAAGTGCTAGAAGATCAGTGTCTGTACCAACCACAGCTGTTTTCATACCTTTTTAGAACACTGCTGAAGAGCTGTTGAAGCAATCAAAAAGTCAGCATCTGCTACAGCTTGTACAACTGAAAAGCCAGCTCGATCAAAATGTGATTTCAGTTTCACTTATAAGTCGGCTTTTATTTGCAGCGTTACCAAGAAATTCAGCCTGAGTCACTGATGCTGTCATGTTTAAGTCGAAATGTATTGTTCTTGATTGAATTCGACATGCTCTTCTATCTTGCTCTTGGTTCTTTGTGGTCGCCTGGTCCCTCATAGCCATCAAAAACTACGGTTACACTTGAACCGTAATGGATGCGAATAAATTCAACATATCCTGAAATAATTTGTTCATATGTGGCAGGCTTAGGCCAAACAGCATGATAAAGCAAATGTCCTCCGTCCAATACATAAACACAGTCTTGAGGCCAACTATGAAGGGAAGGTGTGCTCATTTCTATAACATCACAAGTGCTGACTTAGCTGTTTTTCTCATCGCTGCTCCACGCAGTTTGTGAATCCACGCAATCAGGGTGCAATGTAGAATACTCACCAAGATTGTAAACGCAACCGCGAATGTCTGATCTAATTACTTCAGCAGCAGCAGAAATTATCCCCAGTTGCTCTTCTTCGGGATTGGATTTTCTGTCTTCATACCACATATCATGTAAAATTCTATGTGTTGCCATTCGGAAGCTGATTATTGTACTGCGCCCAGGTATGTCAGTAATAATTATATCGGAACCATAATGGTCAATAAGTTTGTTCTTTAGATGTTTAGTAGTATATCCATCTTTTCCATCCAAAAAGGTGTCCATGATATCTGAAAGTTCTTCTAAACTGTACTGGCATTCGTCGTTTTCATTTAACCTATTACACAACTTTAAAAAGGCATCATGTTTGTAATCATTATCATCGACTTCGTATTTTTTTTTAACTTAAAAAACTGAGTTAAACAGTTTCCATGGTAAATGGCTTCAGCAGTAACTAGATCACCGGCTGCACGGACACGTGTGTCTACTTCTCTGCCCCAATCATCACCACGAATGCAAGCAATGTTGAGAATTCTAGTCTGCACTGTCAATGTTTCAACGTGAATGAGCTGAATTCCTATACTTTAAAGTCCGCTTTTTATTGCTTGGAAATCTATATGCTTAGCACAGAATAAACAATAAATTTAATATCGAAACCTTCTACTTCTGTAGATCTTGTTTCTATACGAGGTTGACGGTTCACTTGAAACTTCACTTCCAACATTTTTTAGATATATACTTCTTAATGCTTGTAGGTCTGGTATAATTCTTTTCGGCAAACATCATGAACTTTCAGGTCTGTAACTGTACTAAACTTGTCATGTAAGCCATCTCCGCGTTTTTCACTTGCACTTTTTAGTCCTTCTACACCTTTCTCAGTTACGCTAACAATGTTTCAGTGTGTTTTTAGAATCACAACCAGCACCAAAGCCATGGGCACACAAAAAACAATCTATTTCCATATTTAAATGCAAAAAATACAAACCAATCTGAAAGTACACTAACATCACTTCAAAAGACACGCACGCAAAAAACGTGAAATATTAACAAAACGCACGCACTGGGTGTAAACAGAACGGGCACTCCGCCTCAACTACAGTGCAGTTGTAAACATGTTCAAGAACGCATGCGCGACACGCCGTTCACGTTGAATCCTGTCAGCGATGACTGTGCCTCTGCCGCACCGCGAACGCTGTCATCGCACCGTGCCGGCGCGGCGCGGCGGGCGTTCCGGGCTTCGCTATTAAGTAAACACTCACGATTGTCTATAAGTTGTGTATACTTTATTAACATGTAATAGAGCTTTTACAACTTTGGTTACATCAAGAAATAACACTAGAATATAGCATTATAACACAATTCTAGCTAAAAAGAAAGTAAAACAATAAATAAATTAATTATTAATGCTTAAACGGTTACAGTTATCACATTTTATCACATGACCTTTATTAATGGCCACATTTTAGTGAATCTAAATCAGTTTTTTTATATTTCTGTATATCTTACCGTTCTAAAGCAGTAAGCGTTTAAGTAATATTCGCCCCCCCCTCCCCCTATTTTCGTTATACCGGAAGAAGCACACAGGGGACGCTAGGGGACTTTTAGTATATGGTCAAGGATATCATAAAGAACATCTATGCCAAAATTCAGCTTTATAACCTCGCATTTCCGGGTTTGCATGATTTTTTACCTAGATTGACTGGGCTATTTATTATACAATCTATTTACACAACAAAGGTTGTCAAATCGTCACATATATCGTGGAAAGATATGTTTGGAGTATATGTTATGTATGTCATAATAATACTCTTTTGTGTTTTTTCATGGTTCTGATTGGCCTTATATGTAGGTACCTACTTTAGCACTTTTAAGTGGACAATTAAGTATCAGCTATAGATAAAATGGCAGCTATGATTTGAGTCTAAGGATATTTTATAATAAAGAAACTTTACAGAAGAACACGACTTAGGTGATCCAGGGACAAAGAATTCACCTTGAGGTCAATGAGTCTGCCATAGGTTAGTTTGTCCGGGAACCATAGACGACCATAATTAGGTAAGTATTAAAACGTTAAAACTGGCTAAACTAACCAAGAGTATATGTGAGGAAGAAATTATATATTTTGTTGCTTGACGAGAGCAGTAACCAGATATTTGTTATATTACAGAAAAAAGAAGCATAAAGTCATGTATAAATAGCAGTTGATTAGTAAAGTGATAGAACTTAAAAAGTACTATAATAGACCCAATAAACTCATACCAAGCTACGCATCTCCTGTACGTACTCTACAGACGTACGGTGACGGTTGCCACGCAAGCAGGTATCCGTTACCAGATATGACTCCAGACATGCTGGCAGGACATAGGAAGAGCTAATATCAGGCAACGAATACTTGATTGCGTGGCAACCATCAACCCAGACATGTAGCAGGGTATGGGAAGAGGTCATACCAGGCAACGAATACTTGATTGCGTGGCAACCGTCATCCAGGACATGTGGCAGGGCATGGGAAGAGCTCATAAAATAGTATATTCATTATGTATGCATTTTTTCTGTGGGTTTACAACCATTTATCCGACCTGTTACAAAATATTCTGATAAAGCCATCGTCCCCAATCCTGACAGGTTAGCTCAGTATCAGCCCATTTTCTGTACTAGACTGGGATATTTTTTGTTGCAATTGCGCTGTTATAATGATTATTTCTGATTCATGTCCTATTCAATTCCTCGTCTTTTAGTCTTTGTTCTCAATTTCTTCTGCAGCCTTCGTCCCCTGTCTTGACAGGTTAGTTCAGTGCTAGCCCCCTTTATTTGCTAGACTGTGATATTTTTGTTACAATGTCGATATTACAAAGTATACCTCTCTATGAAGTCCTTCTGTCAATCCCTTGTTCTCTCTCTAATGAAGCCTTAGTCCCCAATACTAGAAGTTGGCGTAGTGTCAGTCCCATTTTCTTGATAAACTGGGATATTTTTTGTTGCAATTGCGCTGTTATAATGTAGATACCTCTCATTCATATCTTCTTGTGTTTTTATCTTCTTTCAGTCTTTGTTCTCACTTTCTCTTGCAGCCTTCGTCCCCAGTTCTGACAGGTTGGTTAAGTGCCAGCCCCTTTATTTGGTAGACTGTGATATTTTTGTTACAATGTCGATATTACAAAGATTACCTTTCTATGAATTCCTTTTAACAAGATCACATCATTATGAAGCTTTTGACAATTTCTTGCCCTTCTTTGTTTGTTCTCAATCTCTGAAGTAAACCTTAGCATTTAATCCTCAAAGGTTGGTTATGTCACTCCCTTTTGTTTGTTGGACTGGGATATTCTTTGCTAAACCTGCGGTTTATAAAGATTACCTCCTAATTAATCCTAAAGGATTAGATAACAACGCAACTTTAACCCAAAAATACCTGTCTAGCAAAGAAGTGAAGCTGATAGTTGACCACCCTCTCAGGACTACAGGCTTAGATTATATGAGAGAGTCAGAAGAAAGACAGGATTACAAGGAATTTACAAAAGGACTTCATAGAGAGGTAGTCTTGGTAATATGAACATTTTAACAAATATATCACAGCCTAGCAATGAAAGGGAACTGATACTAACCCAACCTGTCAGTACGGGGGACTATGGCTGTTTAGCAAGCAGTTTGCATCACAATGATGTAATTGATGAGACTACAGGAGAACGGCATAAACCAGACATCATAACATTTTATAACTCCACTAAGGGTGGGGTTGACACATTGGATGAACTCTGCTCTCTGTATGATGTCGGAAGAAATTCACGGCGTTGGCTTATGGTGATACTTTTTGGACTTATGAATGTGGCTGGGGTAAATTCTCAAATAATGTTTTCGGCAAACAACATCGACACTACACTGATAGGCTGTATTTAAGAGAATTATCAGTCTCATTGATGCCAGAGCACCAGCAACGTAGATCTCTACTGATGAACCTTCCGCCTGAAGAGCCAGAAGACAAGACATTGCTAGTGTTGCTCCACAAGCAGTAAGAGCTGACCAATTCCCAGAGGGTACAAGAGATAGGTGTCATAAGTGCAAGAAAGACAGCAAGACCAAATATTATTGCAAGTATAGTCTTAAGTTCATTTGTCATTAACAAAACCCATAAACAAATTTTAGACTATTACGAATAAGTCCATTACAATATTTAAAAGAATTGTTATTTTTTTTTTACCGAAACATTTATATTTGTTATTAAAGTAAGGTAAATATTGTACTTTGGTTTTTTTTTCAAGAACTCACTGAAAGTCAGTACATTTATGTATTGGGTCTGTGAGACTTGGCGCGATCACTGGTGTTCGGCCAAAGGGAGCCAGCACTCCAGGGTTAATAGGGTAAACAATCCCTAAGCTGACCTATTTAAGTTTGGTAACAAAAAAGAGTAAAAACACTGAAATTTTGCTCCCGAGAACACAGTGTAGGTAGGAATATACTCGTAATAAAGAAGTGCATTGCCAGTTAGTGTAATTATTATTTGTAATACAGTCAGTCGATTAGTTACACAAGTGGCAGTATATATATTTAGAAGAACATTGAAATAAAAACTAATGTTGTTAAGATATCAGCTTATGTCCTACCACCACAGGCAATCAGTGTTAATTTATATTCTATTCGTTTATATTCATCAATTAAATTCATAACACAAGGATCACTGACCTACGAAATTGACAATTTATTTGTAGAAATGGTTTTTAATGAGGTGTGGCCGGCTACTCGGGAATCTATAGTAAACAAAACAATGGATATTGTGAGATGATTGGATGTCGCTAATGACAGAATTGTATCTTTTAATGGGATTTAGTGAGTTAGTAATTGAGTTTGGCTATTGGACTATATAGACACTCATTTAGTGCACAGTTAGACTGCCAATGATACAAATGTTTAACGAGTACTTTGTTATTATAAAACTGTTTTTAAAATAATATTTTGCGGGATAAATACAATATTCTTCAAATGAAAAATAACAAACAAGCAACATTTAATAATTATTTTTCAAACGACCCAACTCCATGGCAATCTTAATGTACAAAAGTAAAGACTAGTTATTGTTTTTAAAATTTGGCAATATTGCGTAAACGTGTGAATAGAGCATGGAAACACTCATTAGCATATGATCTACTCGGTGCTATTTCAGGTTTATGTTTCGTACCATTTATTTTTCGTAAGGTGTTGTACATCAATTTAAAAGTAATATCACCAAGACTTTTTACAGTTCAGAAAATGTCAATGTGAGCCCCGTTGCAAGATTCAATCGGGCAAGTATCTAAAAAGTAAAATTATTTCAAGTGATTATTTCGGAATAGTACTAGTTTCTCGGAATAACAAGTTTCATAAGGTTCCCGCTAGGTAAGATATACTTCGATACGTCCGGAATAAGCGAAGCATTTACTTCCCTAGTCTGCTACAACATTACGTATTAACTCCACTTCTTTGCTATCGGATACACCCACGTATCGAACAAACGTGTGTGTTTATTTCTTGGTGAATTTTGGTATTGAAGAATGTCTTTTTTTATTTATCAGTTGTTTCTCTATCTTCATGTAGTTTTTTTTAATATTGATGAAGTTTTTAATATTTTTGATGAGTTTATAATAATCTTAGTAAAAATAAAGCTTTAATAGACAATATCTCAGTATATCAATGAAAAGGGAGTGATACTGAACAAACCTCTTAGGACTGGACTCTAAGAATGCACTAGAAAGTGAGAACGACAGAAATTAATGAAATTACAAAAAAACTTGAATGGAAGGCAATCATTACATCAACTCAGCTTTAACAAAACATATCCTACTATAACATTAGAAAGAGGCTGATTCTGAATCAACATATTAGGACTAGGGGCTGAGACTGTATCAGAAAGTGAAAACTACAACAAAAGGGCACGGAATTGATAAAAGACTTTACAAGAGGTAATAACAACGTAACTTTGACAAAAAATATCACAGTCTAGCAAAAACAACTGACATTGAACCAATCTGTCTGGAAAATAGAGAATAAAATGTACCATAATAGACCCAATAATACATACCAAAGCTATGCATCTCCGGGCCTAGTACGTACTGTACAGATATCGTCGCAAGTGACACCTGCTTTATACAGAACCCAACGAATACTCAAAGCTAACTACGAACAAACATATTTTATTATTTCTGAAATCTTGATTATTTGTATAAGAAAACTGCAAAATGGTCAAATATGTTTTTGAAAGAGATGTGTGGAATATTATGCCACGTCATGATAATACCGATTTTTGTTTGTCACGGTTGCGGTTGTCCTGGCAAGGAGGTGCCAATTTCAGCGGTTTTAATAGTAATAAATTATTAAAAGTGAAGCATAAAACCGTAGATAAATATGAGTTAAATAGTGAAGGGCAAAAAAACAAGAAAACACCATAACAGACCCAGTAAACTAATACTAAAATACGACTCTCCTGGCCTAGTACGTACCGTACAGTGATCGTCAAAAGTCCCAGGGTCAATAAAGTGTTAAATGAAAATTTAAAAAAGTATCGTACATATTACTGTAGTGTCGGGTCAGTGTAACAGTTGTGTACAGGGTGTAACGTACCGTACAGAGCTCGTTGTGAACCCTATTGCCGACTACTAAGAACAGAAAGAAGTTTAATCTTGAAGACAGGATTCAAGCGGTGTGCAAATCATAAGAGCAGTGAATAAATTAGAAACACCAAACTGTAATTAAATTCTTACAATACAAGGTGTTATATAACGTTTTGTAAATTTTTAGGGCAAACTGTTATATACATAATAATACAACACCTTTTGTGCTTTGTACTTATTGTTACAACTCGCCTTCGGCTCGCTGGGGGCTACGCCCCCAGGCCCCTAATTGGGGAGTTGTCTAAATGAGGGGGTAAGCGGAATTCAGAGGCAGGTCAAGTCCGAGCATTAGATTAGGGATCTGGAAGTTTAAAGTAGACCTATTTTGTTGATTCAATCCGGATTCAACCAAACTTTAGACTTTGAAGAGGCGTTTTGTAGCTTAACCATTAGAGGTACGAGAAAAAGTAACTAGACCTTTCTTGTCGGAAATGTAATTTTATGACCTGTGATTTTAGCTTCCGAGTTTCGGTTTAGCCAATACACAGCGTGAAAGAAAAGTTTGCACTGATCAGCTATTGTGAATTGTTTTAGTGTAATGATAAAAAACGATTCTAAGTTAGAATTTTAAAATGTTAAGGGAGTACAATTTGCTCAGGAGTTTAACTATTCATCCCAGGAAATTCCCTGTGGGGGAGGGTTCATGTTACCGAGGGTTAAGACGTCAGCGGGTTTAATTTACTCAGGAGATTATTTTGGTCATACCAGGAAATTTCGGGGTGGGGGTAAATGTTACCGAGGGTTAATACATAAAGATATAGAGAAAAGTCATTGGACTTTCTTGTAGTTCACTTCATTCCTGACTAACGATTTTTCCTCCGATTCGAGCTAGCTCTAACGGTTCGCCCGCTATCGGGCTTCAAAGGAAAGCCTGTAAGCATGAAAAGTGTAAAATTTCACAAATTTTTTCGAGGGATTTAAAATTAAAAAATTCCTGTTTTGACGATAGGGCAAAAAGTAACTGAAGTCTTTTTGTAGACCACGTGATTTTTCTAATTCCAGTACTACATCTATTTTGGGCTACGATCAATGGTTTGGCCGCTTTTGGTGCCCGGAGTCTAACATTTCACGTAAAAATTACGCCCCCAACTGCTTAAAATTTCAGGGATTAGATAGATTTTGGTGATTGGTTTAAATTCGGACTATGAGGTTTTAAAAGGTTTATATTATTTCACCTGTTTTTGATTCTTTTAATTTCTTGGTTGTTATTCTATGCTACGTTGATAACTACCGCGATTGCTCTTTTATTCTACCTTGAACGGTTTAGTGGCGATAGGTCGGTGTTAGCAAACTCTAGGTTGGCAGATATGGACATAGTCAACATCGCCTTTGTTTAAATTTTCTCACATTCTTACTGGTTTTAGATTGAATGTCTTCTTAGTTGACAGTTAAACCTACTGGTATACCTAGATTTAAACTCTGATCAACGGTTCGGCCGTTATCGACACCAGAAACTAAAATTCACCCAAAAATTACAAAAGTATTGCATTTAAACCTTTTCTGCGGACAAGTTATTGAAGATAGAGCAAAAAGTTAATGTTTCTTTTTTGTAGATTATGTCCGTAAATCTTGTTGACAACTTGTTTTGAGCTACGACCAATGGTTTTCGCCGTTATCGAGACAAGGCAAACTCTATGATGGCAATGGAAATGTCTTAGACTGGAAGTATATAACAAGGATTTTACTACGCCATTGGCAAATACTAATAACAACATCGAATTTTGAAAAATTTCTGCGTTAAGCGACGGGTAACAGCTAGTTAATAAATAAATAATGTTACGTAAATATGATTGCTTATAGACTTTTTTAATTTTCAAAAGTGAGCACTCTTGCAAGATGTCGTCGAAATATAAGGAGTTGTAACAGTCTGACATTCATTCATTGCCTGCACTATTGCTATTTTATGTACAAGGGTTTATAAAAATCTACTTCTATGATGTTATTTAATATTAGTATCAAACTTGTTGCCAAACCTTGAAGTATAACTGACGTTAGTAACTGCGATCAATCAACAAAATTCGCTTGTGTTGCTTTAGCTCCTGTCAATAAAGCTGTTAGGTTCAGTTTAACTCACATCCTGTAACCGGAGCCGTAATCCATATCTTCTTTTACGATTATGCGCGCTAATTTGATACCACGTTCGATTTACTGATACTTTATACTGTAATATTATTATCAAAATATCTGTTGTCAAAATACATTCACGTGTATTTTCATTATTTAAGTTCTTTACAGTTTTTGTCACAACCGACATAGCATGACGTATCAAAATTGCCATAATTATTCATGTTTAATTCAATGTATCGAGGACGGTTTTTGTGATAGTCGCAGACTCAGTTCTCTTAATTATTTTTAATTTACTAACACCTTTTATGCTTTGAGGCAATTTATGTTGTAATTATTATAATTTTTGTATTGCAATCTAAAACGGATGAACAGTTATAGATCGAATTGTTTATAAGCTAAAGTTGACAGAATTATTACCAGTTTTAGGTAGTAATGAATATGGTATGACTAATTTTGAAACTGGAGCCTCGTGTAAGGTGCCAGAAAGTTAGGCCTGTTGAGATAAGGAGAGTGCTACAACGCGAGTGTACATTGAAATGAAATGTGTCCGTTCGCACGCGACTTTTAACACTTGACTTTCCACTCTATTGTTTTTTTTACTTTATATACTAGTCGAAACTGACGAGATTCCAAATGAAGATTTTTATAGTGAGAGTTATGCATTTCTCTTTTTGACGTACATTTTCTTGACTAAAATTAATGTTCAGTAGTGGTGTCGAAAGGAAGTGTAATATTTTATGTACCCTATATTTCATATATTCCATTACACATTTTTTACCTTTTCTAATATTTATTTATTAGATTATTATAGTATTATATTATTAATAAGAGATTTAAAATTTTGGTCTTAATAACCATTTAGGGGCACTCTGAATCAAAACGTGAAAGCATGTGGGAAACTCACCTGGTAGGCTTATTTACCTATGTTGTTGCTCAATGTCTCACTCTGGTCCAGGAACGATATATTTATATGGTATCTGGAACTATCTTTTTAGCGTAAGCACCTACTCTCAATGTTGTGTTACTGAAATCCCTATCAAGCTTTAGTGAATTTCACTAAATTGTTACATTAGATTCACAACCATGATAATCGGGTATTCTATAAAAATTTTAATCCCAACATGGTCGGTGAATATTTGAACCTGTAAATTATTTGTTTTCAGTAGTGACATAATTTCTTTCTTAGTAATTTTTCATGTCGGCAACATGTGTTTCAATCACAAGCCGATGTTTTACTTATGGTCGTGTGTAAAAAGGATTAAAAAATGCAAATACAGCTGCATATGCATATGAACAAAAGCGGATTTGTAAGAGAACGTATTAATGAAAAATACTATCAGAAGGCTAACCAACTATTTCGTATGACTTATGAGTTACAAACACATTGCACTAAATTCACCAATAAAAGAACATATACAAGGGTTGTTTTGTTAAATATATATATATAATATATATATAATATATATATATAAATTAATGTTTGTGTGTTTGTCCTTTATGGAATCGTATACTATTTGACCGATCATTACGAAAATTTGTATGTATATGTATTTTTCCACGAAGAAGGTTTCTATGCTATGTCTATTGATGTAACTCGCCTCCAGGTGGCGTTGCCAAAGATAATAGTTTTCAAAGCGCCTGCACAATATAAACTGCAATTACGAGACAGTTACGAATATTTAATAGCCAAACACTATTTGAATGCGCTAAGTTATGATGTATATATGTCTTGAAGATAAATTTCTGGTTGAACTTAAAGCTTGAGTGTTAGTCCACTTTATAAATAAAACACATGTACGTGTACAATAGCTATAAACGTTTTCCCTATTCTCAATATTACTAAATAAATTAGGTAATAAAATAAAAAATTGTTATTACAGACTTTTTCAGTTTTTAAAAGTGAACACTCTTAGAAGACATCGACGAAATATAAGATATTATCAACAAACTTTGAAATCATATTACGAGTCGGATTGCTCAAATACAACTAATGTTGAAATGAAAACTGTTGTTGCGTAAAAATCACAAGCTCATTATTTTAGAAAAATGTTTGAACTACGAAAGTTCGGTTTTGCCCTTTCCATTATGTTTTTATGCTTCGCCCCATACATGAATGCCTCAGTAACAAGTCAGTCATCACATTGTCATTTGACAAACGCTTAGACATCAGTGAATGTTGGAAAATAATAATCCACTTTGCAGTTAAAATTAAGGCACTATAATTTTATTTAGTATTAGCGTTGAACTTCCCTGAGGGGATTCACTACTGGATAAATTTTGACCATAAATTTAAAAAATAAATTTTCTTCTGCTGTTGTTTAAGGAATTAGAAAAACACAACGTGTGCATTTTTAACAGCTTACAACAAAGCCATGACCTGTGTCTGGGCTTTAATCACTGTGAACTGCAATCCCAGAAGCCTGGAGGACTACTCACAGTTCAATGATTACAGGAACATTATCTCTGCAGTGGTTACAGATGCAAAAATAATTTCAAGAGAGATGTTTGGTGCTGACATGGGAGGGCACTATTTTTGGAGCCGCTGCAGAAAGAGTAATGACCAGAAAGAGACTCATGGAGGCATCAGGAAAAGAAGGAGGAGGTCGCAGAAGAGCACGATAAACATCCCGGGTAAGATGCGGTGATGAATCAGAAGAAGCAGCTCGAGACTCCCCTCTTGTGTTTTAGTGGGACACTGAGCATAAAATTAGATTTTGAAAAAGACAAAACTATATATATATATATATATATATATATATATATATATATATATATATCAGTCAGTCGATTAGTTAGACCATGGCGTGGCTGTATAAATATTTAGACAAACATTGAAATACAAAAAACCTAGGAAATTGCCAATTTATTTTTAGAAATAGCTTTTGATGATGTGTGGCCGGGCTAGCAGAGAATCGATAGTAAATAACACAATGCATATTGTGAGATGATTGGACTTCGCTGATGACAGAATTGTCTCTTTTGATTGGATTTGGCTATTGGACTGTATAAACACTAATTTAGTGCACAGTTGGACTGCCAATAATACAGTTACAGATTTATTACGTGATTGTTGTGATGAACCATACACTACAGAGTTTTGAAAGAAATCTTAACCTTAACTTAACCTAAATTAAGGTGACATGCAGCACAAATATTAATAGTTCGGGTATGACTACAGCAGATGGCGCTGAAGATCTGAGAATTGAAAAACATCGTAAGAAACGAAAATCGGTCTATCCGACCACAAAACATTAAAAGAAGCAATCTTCCAACCAACCCAAAGATAACACAATAACAGAGACGATTACACGCAGATGTCTATTGCGCAACATGTAATGTGGCTTACTTCAACTATTGCGCAACATGTAATGTGGCGTATTTCAACTTTTTCAAACGTTACTACTCAAAGCAAAAGATTCTGAAACCAACAGAAATGTTCAACCAATGTAAATCTCACGGACTATTATAATGTAGTAAAAACGTTACATTTTAGTTGAAAGTTATTTACTGAGAAAGTAAATATCTCTTTAGTGCAACTTACATATTGTTAAATGCGCTTCAATCGATACTCCAGTGTAAAAAGATCAATATGTAATTAACGGGAAAACCCAACAATCAAAGCGGCGTTCAATACAGGTTTGCTTAAGCTGGTGCACATACAACCTTAATACAGCTTTAGGTTATGTCTACGATTTACAACCCGTGATAAGGTTTTGTTAATGCAATTTTTGAAATTCAATTAAAAAAAAAACTAATAAATTACAATAATAATCCACTCACATTACTTTTCGTAAATAGTCAACCTTAATGTCGAATAAATATTGTATTCCACCGGTACCTGTAAAATCCTAGGGCAAAATGTATATAGAAAAGTGTCGAAAAAATGGTTTACCGCTGATTGCCCTGACCGACAAGTGGAGTCGACACCGTATTGGACATAAGAGAAGGTTGTTAAGTCCCCATCAAATTTAATTTCCGATGAGAAACCTTCACTACAGAGTATGACGGTATTTTTTTAAGAAATTTAAATACGTTTCCGAAGAATAAAGAACAGTTATACTCTATATTGAGTTACAAAATTTTACATCCAAACACATTTAGGTCCTATAAATTAATTTTTTTTAGCTCTTGCGTGGTTCGTCCGCGCCATTCAGGTACAGGTATTGTATGATACACGGAGAGATTAAAATACTTTCAAGATCGAATATGACCTGATCGAGAAGCTCTAAATCATATTAATTCCCACGGTTAGTTATCAATAGCCACATGTAACGAGTATAAACTACATTTTGCCAATTAAGTGAAAGAGAGCAGTGATGGTACAGCCCGTGCCAAACAATTGCAACTATTGTAGTAAGCTAATGCACAATAGAGCGCACCAAACACAGTTAACCATCTCTCAGGCGAAACCGCAACCTACTTTGGCAGGCACGAGAGAACCCAATTATTGGTACAACCCAGCCACAATTAGTAAACCATTAACAACATCACGTAATGGATCCTACCCCTCCATTATTTGTCAGTCATCACCCAGCCGGCTCCATCATTTCCCCGTAAACATTAAAGTTGCTTTTATGCTGTCATATTACTTAATCTTTCGTACGTACTATAAAAGAAAGTTAAAATTTAAAAAAACATTAAGTGTCGTGAATATAAGTATTAAAATACTAGTTTTCTTGCGTTTTGATGGTGTGGCTCATTCGGAAGAAGGGGTAAATTTTGAACAAATGAACTATTATTAATTTATTCTCATGGGATGTACTTGCACTCAATATCCCAAAAACCGCTGGAGACAGGAAAGAATTGTAATTTACAAAATGTTTTAGAAATGTTAGAAATAATCGAGAAACTATTTATGTTTTCTCTAGGTTCATAAATAACGGGTTCTGATTTTTCTTAAAGTTTTAACGGCCGCCATATTGTAACTAAATGGCGAACCAAGCTGACCAATGACTTAGCCAGAAATATTTATAACATATTTTTATAAAAAGTCTACCTATTTGCATCCTCGTTGTAGGACTGACTAAAAAGTCCTGCCATAACTTAACTGAACACAATCGCCAGAGCTTAATTCGACGTTACGTTCAAAAGTTTGTCTTAGATTATATATATGGCTTGCTTTTATATTCCCCTCCGATATGAATATTTTTAAAATATAAGCAATGTATTAAATCTTATCAAAAATCTTTCTCGCCATGGCCGATAAGAGCACCTCGCTTATCAGAACAGATAACCAATAAAAAAAAAAGTCTACCTATTTGCATCCTCGTTGTAGGACTGACTAAAAAGTTCCTGCATAACTTAACTGAACACAATCGCCAGAGCTTAATTCGACGTTACGTTCAAAAGTTGTCTTAGATTATATATATGGCTTGCTTTTATATTCCCCTCCGATATGAATATATTAAAATATAAGCAATGTATTAAATCTTATCAAAAATCTTTCTCGCCATGGCCGATAAGAGCACCTCGCTTATCAGAACAGATAACCAATCGAAACTGTTCCCCATTTTTTCACAATAGGTGATAATTTTTAAAGACTAAATAGTTTGAAAATCCAATATAACAAATAACAAACGTGATGTATCTATGAATTATCCATAAGGGTACAATTCTTTATATGTAAGTTTTTCAGAATAATTTTTTCAAAATTCAAAAAGAAATTTATTTCACTTTTTTTACATAATACATACAAACAGTAAAGTACTAATACTAAAAGAAAATTAAGCACAGCATAATTATTCTAAACAATTAAGTACAATATCCTAAAAAAAACTAAAATAATTAATAATAAAATAACATAATTTTTGTAGTGAAATAAATTAGGTATATCCCAAAGGCAAGGCCCGTGTGGGATATCCATCACTTGAAAAAACACTTAAAAACAACACAGAAGACAACAGCTGCATTTGTGCTGACTAAAAAGAAAAATACATCTTTTTTACCGTAAAAAAAATTTAAAGGACATTTAAAATAAACATTTATTATTTCTGCCTTAGACATTTTTGCTATTATTCATAACAAGTAAAATAAAACAATTAAATATATCTAAACATTTATTATAATGAGCTATACTTAGAATTGGATCAAATAAACAAAACTTAATTGATAAATGAGTTAACTGATAATATATATATATATATGCAATATAGTAGGAAAGATCATCATTTATCCCCTTTGTGAAAGAAAAAAGAACTAACTAACTATTCAATAAAGCTAAATAAATTTTCACAATCAGGAAACGTAAACAATAGTTTTTTTAGGCCAACTAAAAATTGTGAACTAGTTTCTTTTTTCTGAATTTTGAACGAAATTAAATTAAATAAGCGTGGTGCATTAAATGTATAAAACTTTTTATAAAGAGTTAAGTTTAGGCTTCGGAACTTCCACTAGTAGATTTCTTAATTGGTATCTGATATTTTCTCCAAATAAATTTGATTTAATTCTGATGTAAAATAGTTTTAAAAAAAAAATGGGGGGGGGGGGTGGGGGGGGGGGGGGGTGGGGGGGGGGGGGGGTGGGGGGGGGGGGGGGTGGGGGGGGGGGGGGGTGGGGGGGGGGGGGGGTGGGGGGAAAAAAATTATCATGAAGCATGTAAATCCAAATCTGTTAAATAAAAATAAAGGTTTTTTTTGTAAATTTCAAAGTGGACTATTTATAAATGGTGCCCAAAATTTTTAAAATTTACATTTTTTATAATATTTTAAATAAGGTAATTGAATGGATTCAAATTTTTTTGAAAAATTTTATATTTCCCTAATACCCCTTTGGTGGCCTCACGGATTTTGATAAATTTTTAATTCCCCTTTTTACTTATAAAATGTATGTTTAAAGTGTTTTCGTATCTCTAAGAATGTTGTAATTAAATCAACGCAAGCAAAAATGGGCCAAGCCCAAAGGGTCGTATTTAAAATCAAACATTTTAATAACACGAACATGTATATACTCGTATATTTAATGATAATTTAAAATTAGCTAAGGCTTAAGAAAATTACTTTAATATACCTTTAAAAGGGAAATTTATACTCAGGAAAGAGGCATTAAACGGTTATACTTTTCTCAGCCCATGGGTTGGGGAAAATCGACATCTTTCAAAGTGGGATATACAGGATGGGTCAAAAGTCCCCAGACCCAAAGGAGTATTTCCTCAGACAGAATTTTGAGGGAAAAAGGTTTCAAATAAAAGTTAACGGTTTGGAAAAATTAACCACTAGTGTCATGAACTATGTGTGGGGTCGTTTGTTTTTGTTATTGAGAACCCCTTTTTTTTCGTCAAAGATTTTATGTTTACTCAAAAACTAAGAAACCGAAAAAAATATTAAAAAAAAAATAATTTGGGCCCGCAAGATGTAAAAAAGGGGAAACAGCATCTTCTTTTAAAAAAAAAAAATAAACATTTGTTTTTAAAAAAATTTTTTTTAAACCCGAAAAGTTTTCGAAAAAAACAAAAGGAACAAAATTTTTTACTTTATTAATGGTTGCAATTTGTGATTTTTTCTTTTTTTGGGAAATAAATGAATTTTTTTTGATTTATAAAAAGGGGTTTCGGTAAAACTTCAGACTCTTGTCCAAATTTTGGCCCACGACAACTCTCAGTGTTCGACCCGACTGAAAACGGTGAAGAGGTCCCCCGATCCAGAGATTCCCCACTCTCGCGTTGGGCCACTGTCCCCGGCCCGCAGCCTCCAGCTGGAACATTTGGGTTTCGTAACAGTTAAATTATCAGAGACATCAAAACCTTACAAAATTGTTTTTAAAAATTAGTACATGTTAAAAAAAAAATTAAAAAAATTAATATGGAAAGTTTTTATTGCGGGGAAAATTTTGCTGAAAACAGAGTTGAGTTGCCCTTTATTATTTAATCAAATTCTATTACAGTCGCAATATCAGTTTGACAAAATTTTTATAAAGCCCTATTATTTTTATTTATTTTTTAAAATTAAATTTAATTTTAATTTAAAAAAAAATTATAAGTTTTTACTTGTTGTTGTTATATATTGTGTAAAGTACAGTTGCTTTTTTAAAATTTTATAAAATTAAAAAATGAAATTTTTTTTTTTTCTTTTTTTTTTCAGATTATTATTTTTAAATTTTAATTAATTTCTCAGTTTAAATTTATTTGAATGATTAAATCAGTGATATAATAAAAAAATATTTGAGTTTTATTAATTTTTGATTTTTTTTGGTTCAGCAAAAAATTTTTTTTTGAAAATCAAATTAGTAAAAAACCCCCCTTTAAATTTATTTCTCCCACTTGCACGTTTCGGGACCTGAGGGAGAATGAGTTGGGAAACAGGGGTTGTCGTTACTGTAAAGACGGTGATGTTTACAGTGGTCTGCTACTGAGTGGGGGTAACCCTTGGTCCGGGGCCGAACAGTCAACAGGTCCCCTTTGGTCTGTCGTATCTATTTGCTGTCCCACTGAGATCATCCTGTCACATACATCGTCATACGAAGTGAAATGGGGTTGTGGTATTTAAAACAGTTTAAAAAGATGGCTAGGGGGGGGAAATTTTTTTGGGAGGTAATCCATTGGGTTTGTGGCCAAAGATCAGTAAAAAACACGGGGTAACCAACTTGGGTTTTTGGGGGGGGGCTTTCCGTCCCAAAACTTAAACCCCTTGGCGGGATTACCCCCCTGAGATACCCTGTCACTAACATCGCATACAGAGGTGCAATGGGGTTGTGGTAGTCTAACAGTTTAAAAGGGGTGGTACTGGTGGGGGAACCCTTGGTCCGTGGCCCCAGAACAGTAAAACAGGGTTTTAAACCCTTGGTTTCTGCCCCCTAGGTCAAATCTGCTGTACCATGAGATCACTCCTGTCACATCTTCATTAAAGAGGTCTAAAAATTATCTCTGTTCCAAATCGCTAAAAAAAAAAAACTCCCAGAATTGGGTGGGGGTCGAACTTCCCTTGTTCGTTACCCTCTACAATGTGTAGATGATTTGTGCGTTGATCCAGTGTTTTAGAGATGGCGTCAACTTTGACAATTCCGAGCTGAAGAGAGTTTTTGGAACCGTGAGGGCATAACTGCGCGAAGGAACCCCGGGGGTTGTCTTTAAAAAACCCCAGCCACGTTCCCTGCAAAATTAGCACCGTTAAAAATTTTTAATTTTGTATAATTTTTTTTAATAATTTTAATAATGAGACTTATTTATGGGGTTTTTTTAAAAATTTTATAATTTTTGCTACCCTGAATTTTAAAATTTTCTGTTTTATAAATTAATTCATAACCTTAATAAGTTTTCAATAATTTACAAAAGCAAGTTTAAAAAAAACAAAAAAATTTAATTAAAGAAATAATGATGGAAATCCAAAAAAATCCCACAAGGGCTGGCATTTAGAGCCAAAGAAATCATTATTTTTCTCCTTTTTAAAGCAATATATTTTTCAAAATAACATTGATTTTTATAACACCAAAAATTGGTGAAAAATGGTTTCAAAAAAATTTTTTTGTTGTCCGTTCTTTAACCTTCAAAATAAAGAAATTGCTTAATTCCTCCAAGAAAAATTTTTTTTCCAGAACCCTTTTGGGTGGGGAATTTCATGAAAAGGAAAATTTTTTTAAGGTTAAAAAAAAAAATTTTTACAAACCAAAATTTTTTTTTTCTTAAACTTTTCTTTCCCAGCCCGGGTTGAATTTAAAGACCTCCCCCTTAAAGTTTAAAAAAGGAAATTTTTATTAAAGTAATAGAATCGTTTAAAATGTTTTTACTAAAAACCCCCAAAATATGTTTAAACCATTTTTAAGCCCAAAACTCCTCCCCTAGGTTTTAACAACAATAAGTGACTTCACTTTTTTGTGACTTTTATAACATCGCCATCAATCCACGCTCTTTTCCCTGGAGTGTGGTGAGAGTCCGAGCGGGGGCATCCCCGAGCCCACGGCTTTCAAGATGGGGTGAAAAATGGTTTGGGGGCCTCGCGGCCCAGAGTCTTTGCGAGGCGCACGATGGCGGAACCCTTTTTAAATCGAATGATTCTCCCCAGAGTTCACCAAGTAGAGGGATTTTCCCGGTTTTACCCCCTAGGAGGGGGGGTTTTTTAGAAAATTCGCTTTTTTGGGAAAATTTATATGGTATTGAAAAAAAATTTTTATTTTATTCGTTACAATATTTTCAAAAGTATGAAAAAGTATGTAAAATAAAATCTCCCCTCTGTCTGCATCCACGGCGTCAGTTTAGAAAATGAAGCCCAACGCCGAACCCTTTGGACAGCAAAACCCCTTGTGGCTGGCCAGGGGAAACTTGGAGCGTGTCGTTCACATCGTCAAACGTAGCTTAGTACTTTTACGCACCCCCACTCGGGTAGCTGTCGTGTCGCGTAGGCCTTCAGGGAGTACCTGGGCATCGCTCCCGGTCAAAAACTTGTGCTTAAATTCTCCGGGACAAAAATTACCTTACCTTTCCCATTATAAAATTAAAAAGAAAAACTGTGTTTTTTTTTCAAAATTTATATTACCTTTTTATTTTTTTTTCTTTTAGACCAAAGTACTTTTTTTTTAAAACCCAAGTTTACCTTTCTCCTTGTGGGGGGTAGAAGTGGGGCGCCTCCCCCGCCAGGTGAAGGAGACGGAGGGTGGAGGTCGGGGGTCCCCCACGCTACGGTCAGCACGAAAGTCCGGGTGCCGCTTCTTGCCAGGGTGGCGTAGTACCGCGATGTACACGTAGGGTCGTTCATCTGACACAGTCATAGGTACAGTCAGGTTCCCAAGTACGCGCAGCAAAACTTGGCTTCAGTTACATTGGGGTTCCTAACCCAAATTAGCTTTGTAATTATTTTATAAAATTTAAGTAGAAGATAAGGGAAAATAAAGTATGCATTTTTAAAAAAACCCATTGCCTTCGGGTTTTTCCTTTTGGGAATTTTGGGGAAAGTTTTTTTTATCGAGCTGGTTTCAGTTTAAAAAATCCCCTTTTTTTTTTTTCCCGCTTCAAAGTGTTAACTTTTAGAAATTTGTTCAAGTAAATAATTTTGGATATTCATTTGTAAACATTTTTTAAAAAAAAAAAAAAAAATTTTAAATTTGGAAAATTTTTTTTTTCCTTTTAACTTTTTTTAATTTTAACGAATTTTTTTTGAAAAGAATATTTAACTCTCAAAATTTTTTTTAAAATTTTTAACTTTGGGTAAATTTTTTTTTTAAAATTTCCCCCAAATTGGTTAAAAAATTTTTTTAAAGTTTTTTTAAATTTTGCAAAAAATTTTTTCCAACCGGGGTTTTTTTTTTTTTAAAAAAACCTAAATACTTTTAAAATTAAATTTTTTTTTTTGAAAAAAACTTTTTAATTAAAGAATTTAAAAAATTTTTTCCCCCCTTTTTTCCCAATTAAAAAAAAAAATGAGAATTTAAAAAAAAGCTAAAACCTTTTTTGTTGGGAAAACCGAATTTCAAATTTTCCAAAAAAATTTCCTGTGTGATTTTAAAGCATTTTTTCACCGTTTTAAATAAAAATTTTAAAAAATCTTTTTTTTGAAAAAACTATAAAGTTTTTTCCCCTTTTAAACAAAAAAAAAAAAGGTTTTTGGTTTTGCAAACTTTTTTTTGTTAAATTTTGAATCGGGTTTGCGGGATTATTTTTTTTTGGCGGGGGTTTGTTCCCTTTTTCCCAAAGTTCCCCGTTTTTTTTAAGCCCCAAAAACGAAAAATGAAGTGGTCTTTTTTTAACACCCAGGAGTGCAGTCCCACCTGGGCTGTGCGATGAACTTTAAATCGGAGACCAATACTGTCAACGGTTTCTGTCTCGGAAATTCCCGATCAGCCCGTTCAGGTCATCACCCCGGGGGAAGCTTCATCCATGGCGAACTGCAGATCTGGATCCCCGCCAGAGATGTAGAACTTGAGCACTAAATCTGAGTCCAAGTCCGAGGCTTCTAGTAGCAGACCTCGCTCCCTTTCCCCTCCAATCTCTTTCACTATGAACATATTCACAGGAGACTAATTTGACAGTAATGATCATAGGCCCCAAAAAAATTTAAAACTTCAGACTGAGTTTATTATCCCGTAATGCCTTTTAAAAATATCATTTAGTCCAGAAAAAACTTAGTACTTTGATGTAACTATATTATAGGTAAATTTTTCCCTTTAGGATATCAATAAGTGATTTTTAAAAAAAAATTAATTGTCACAAAAGGGAAATGTCGTTTACACTAACCCAAAGGAAAGCTCTAGCCCAGGCATATTAAAACATTCTTTTAAAACCGCATCTTTATTCCCCCTGATTATTGGGATTGTTTTTTCGTTTATTAACGTTATCCTTTTTAGCAAACGTTTCTTTTTTTAATGAGGTAGATTTTAATCCGCTGATGCAAGGAAGACTGATGCACAATGTTTTAACTTTTAAAAGAGGCGAAAAAAATTATGGCTTCATGACGGGGTTTAGGATGCAATTTATAGTTGTTTGTTTTTATAAAAATTGAAGAAAAAAAATATTGTTTTTATTTTAAAAAAAAAAAACAATAAACTTTTTAAATTATTTGTTTTTTTCAAAAAAAAAATTCCCGCTTTTTAAAATGTAAAAAACATTTATTATCCACAAGACTTGCAGGTTAGTGCACCCAAAAAATTCTGATATGCAAGTACCATGTGGTGACTAAAAAACCCCGGTGTCCGAAAAACCCTTTTAATAACTAATTTTATTGAAAATAATTTTATGCTAAAAAATTTTTTCATTATTTACAAAATATTAATCAGAGTTTTTTAAACAATTTACCCCGAAAACAAACCATGCGTAAGCCAGCAGATACCCAACAGTTTTCTTGAGTAGATGTTCAATGTACATATCTTTTATAAAATACACAAATTCTCGATGTACCTATAAAATTTAGTGTGGGTTTGTTGAAGGCTTTTTTGGTCATAAAATAAAACTTAACTTTTTAACTCAACGTCCAAAAAAATAATACTGTATTATAAAAAATTCACCTTAGGAATTTTTAAACTGGGGATTTTTTTTGGGGGGAAAAGGTTTTTAAATAATAGTTTTGGCATAAAAGGGGAGAAAAGGGGTTTCCCTAAACCCTCCCCAAATAGGAATGGCGAGTCGTCATTGCTATGCCCTGACCATTCAGGTCCTTATTTTTTAACGTAAGTTAGAGACCCCATAAGCAAAATAATGGCCTCCGTTAAATTAACGCCTTAAATGATTTTTATTTTTCCAAAAATGGTTTTAATGTTTAAGGTTTTATGGTGTTTTTTATAAAAGTTTTGGTTTTCTATTTTTACTTATTTTTATCATTCTGGATCTTGAAAACGTTTTTTTAAAACCTAAAAAAATTGTGTGGAGCGTCCCAGAAACGTGTGACATCCGGGGAAAAAAACCCCGGAGGTTTCGTTGTAGTCTATGAGATTCCAGGGAGGGGTGGAACTGTGAGTCCCGGGGATGCTTGTCCATGCCCCCCCCGTAGGTTGTAGGAGGTTTTCAGTCTCGGTCCAGGCCCCGAGTCACCACCCACCCCGTGTGTGTCTATGGTGAACACCCCTCGCCCCCCCAGCGGTAGTACACCTCGCCTTTCTTCCCTCGTCGGTCTTCCGCTCCACTACGCCCAGAAAAAAATTTGCTTTTTGTATTTTTTTTTTTAAAATTTTTTTTTCAACAAAAAATTTTTTTAAAAAAAATTTTTAAATTATTTTCCCAGTTTACTTTTAAAAAGTTTATGGTGATTGAAAATTAAAAAAGTATTTTATTTTTAAAATTTTAATTTTTTAAAAAAATTTTTTCAAGAAAAATTTTTTTTTTTTTTAAAAATATTCTTCCCCCGTTTGTAAAGTTAAACTAACCATTAAAACACTATTATTACCTTTAAATTTATTATTTTTTAAAGTTGGAAGTTTCATGTAAATTTTTTAAGAGTTGTCTGGATTTTTTTTTTTCTTGATCTAAAAAAAATCGGACTTACCCATACTAATAAATGGGGGGAATCAAGTTTCCCCAAAAAAAACCCAACATTTTTTTAATGGATTAATAAAATGAACAGATTTATGATCCCGAATACAGGGTTATTTGGGTTTTTATTGGTCCTTCCTTATTTACTATTTTTTACCCCAATAATTCATGGTATAAAAGGCCCTTTATTTTTTAAAAGACGGTTTTTTTTCAATATTGGGAAAAATAAATCGAAGAAAAATTCAAAAAGTCGTTTTTTATTCGGAGACAATAAAAAAATGCTATGGTTTTCTTTTGTATTGGAAATGATGGAACTGATGAAGTTTTTTTCTATTAAAATTTTAGGAAAAAAAGGAAGACGAAAAAGGAGACTGTTGGGTGTTGAATCTTTTTCTTGTAAAATTTGAAGGCTAAATTTTGGTGCAGTAGGAAAACCTATAAGAAATTCTTACCCCTTTTTTTAAAAATTTTTCAAATTTTTTAAATTTGTTTATAATTTTTTTTGGACTTTTTTTAATAAATAATTTTGCGTTTTTTAATTAAGAAATTTTGTAAAAATCAAAATTTTCCCCAAAGGACCGCCTTGATGATGAGGTTCCCCTGCGACGTTCTCTCCCAGGAAAGCCCGGTAAATGCGGAGGGGAAACAGGGGGGGTTTTTCGTTACATCGAGACGCGCGGTAATGGTGTAAGGGTGGCAAGCTGGGGGGGCCGGGGACTGCGCCACCGCCCCAGGTGTGGGGCCCAACCGCCTCCGGTCCAGGGGAGGGGGGAAGGTAGAGCCAACCGTCGGGGCGACCAGAAACTGGAGCCGGGTAGCCAGAGACGGTAATCCCCCTTTGGAGGCTGGGACCAACTGTGTGACGTTGTAACCGGGAAAACCATGAATGGGAGACAAAGTAATAAAAGAGAAAGCAAAAAAAGAAAGTTTGAAAATAAAGTTAGAAATCTTAAACTGAAAACTAGAAAAACATTTCCAAAGGGGGGGCGTCCTGGGAATGAAGAAGTTTGTTGCCCTCTGAAGGGCCCCGGGAGCTGTCGGGAAAAGTCCATGATGTAGATTTTGACAGGGAATCGGAGGGGGAGTGAAGGTAAACCCTCTATTGCCGCTTCACAAAAAAAGGTACACTTGGCCTCTGAAAAGGGGTTTTAAAAACGTAAAATTTTAATTACAAACAGGGGTCTAAAAAAAAAACGTTAAAATTTTAAAAATTTAAAATTTCATTAAAACAAATTTTTAATCCTTCAATTTTTTTTTATAAATTTTTTAATTTTTGTTAATTTAAAAAAAGTTTTAAAATTTTAAATTTTTTTTAATTTTTAAATTTATTTATTTTAATTTTAAACTAAATAATAATTTTTGTTTTAAAAAACAAAAGGTATAAAAAAATTTTTTATTAAAAAAAAATTTAAATTTTATTAAAAAATTAAAACCTTTTTTTTAAATTAAAATTTATATTTTTTACCAAATTTAAAAAATTTAAAAATTTTTATAAAAAAGATTTAAAAATTAAAAATTTTTTTAAAATCTTTTGAAAAATTGGTTTATTAAAAATAAAAAAAATATTTTTAAAACCTTTTAATTCTGTTATGAAATATTTTCCCCAAAAGTAAAATTTAAATGCATTTTTTTCCAATTTTCTTTAAAATATTTTCCAAGAGATTTTTAAATTTTTGAGTGTAAAATTGGGAAAACGTCCACAACTGATAAGCTCTTTTTGGGTTTTGTTTTTGTTTGATTTTGTTTGTTTTACATTAGAAAGTATATCACACCAATTTATAAGGGAAATTTTAGAGAAAAAGTTTGAGGGCTGAAAGGGTTTAATTTGTTTAAAGAAGCATCTCATTAATTTCTTAATAAATTTAAAATTACTTTTCGCTTAAAACCTCGAATTTTATGTTTTTCAAAAATCGAACTTTTATTTTTAACATTTTATTTTAGGAAAAGGAAAAAGGGAAAAAAAATTTTTGGAAAAAGGAAATATACAATATTTAGTCAATTGACAAATTATTGGCCCTTTTGAACAAAGGAAAAGAAAATTAATTATAGGTTAACGCCGAGAAAAGTACGGTGCTGTAGGTACAGAGTGCCCTGACAGATGAATTTTTGAAAAAGCTTGTGTCTCGCTGCCCTGGGGGAAATGCGGGGTGTACGTAACCTGCGCAGGGGGGCCCTTTCTGCGTCGTTGCGCGCCCCCCTTAACATTTCACCTACACTGTTGACTTTCCCAACAACTTGAAAAAAAATTTCATTAGTGAAAATTCTTTATTTTCACTATCTTATTTAAACTAGAATCAAACTTCTTTTTAAAACAGGAATCTTAAAAAAGATAACCTTCGTTAACTGAGTTAACCCGTGCTCTAGGGCAATATATTCTAAGTACATGACGAAAAAATTTGGTTGCTTGCCTCAAAACACAGGAATCATAAAGCTTGGGTAAAAACTGTTTTTTTTTGTCCCGAGAACTTTGCAGATTTTTTTTCTTTAGTTTATCTCTTTTTTGCTTGCGGAAAAAGTGCGTCTGTTTAAATGCGGGAAAAAAAATTTTGAAAAAAATAAGTAATGTGAAACAAAAATGGTATCCTTCCTTTTTAAATCTATGACCAAAAAAATTCGTGTATTCGGAAAAGGGAAATTCGGAAAACGGTTTTTAATTTTTATCTCAATCTCCCGTTTTGAATAAAAGTGCTCAAGTTCGGAAACCCATGGTCATTTCATCTAACATATTACCAAAACAAAATTCACTTCAAGGAAATTTAAAATTAATTTTAAAAAAACGTGTTTTGGAGGGGATGACAAATTAACTTCCCCGTTTGGTTTTTCCCCTAAAAAATTTTTTAAATCAAATAGTAAAAAAAGGTACACGTTTTGAAGAATGCCGCAAACATACATGTTAACGATTTTTCTCTTTTTCAAATGTGTTATAGATGAATATTTATTTACAATTTGGAAAAAAAAACATTTAGTATTATTTAATTTGTGTTTTACAAAAAAAGATTTTAAAGAAGGGAAATGTATTTGGAAAGATTTGGGGTATGAAAATTTATTAAAAGATTTCCGTCACGCCGACTTTCTCAGTTAACATGGGGTTTAAAATTTTAAAAAAATTTTTTAAAAATCAAAATAAAGATGTGGGGGACCAAAAACCAAATATTTCTTGTGTCCTTTCTTCCGTTCATAAATTTGGATTAAATTTGTTCAAAATTGAAAAGTTTTAAGTTTTTAATTACAATTTTGGGGTTGTTTGCCTTTCTTGAAAATTGGGAAATTTTATATACAGGTAATTCTCGTTTCCAATTTTTTCAGGTTGGGATTTTGTTTAAAATTTAACTTGGTTTAATAAAGTTCATTCTTTTTCTAAAAATTTGACTGAATTTTAAAGTCCCCTTTCTTGGAAATTTATTAAAATTTTTAAAACTTAAGTCAAATTGTGAAAGGTTCGTACCCCCCGGGTTTCCTAGGAACAAAATAAGTACCTTAAGGAAACCCCGAGTTTTGAGGGTTTGGGGTTTTGGACGGCCACAAGCCAGGTACTCCGGAGCATGAACTTGGGCGAGTTGTCTTTGAGTCTGTAAACCGAGCAAAATTTCCCACTGGCCAAGGTGTGGGGGAGGGTTTTTCCCAATACACAGGGTCCTTTTGCCAGTGCCTTTTGCCCCCCAGTTGGCAAGAAAAAAAAACTTTTTTTTTGTTGTCTTTGGGACTTTAGGCCCAAAGGGGGGTTTCAAAAAGAAAATTGTTTTTTTTCAGAAAAAATTTATATTGAATTTTAAAAATTTAGTTCATAGTGGTAGGTTTTTCCATTCCCCTTTTTTCCCTTTTTTTTAAAATTTTTTTTTGTAACATAAGGGGCCCGATTTTTTTTTAGAAAAAATTTTTTTAAACTTCCATTTTTAAAAAATTTTGTAATTTTTTTTATTCTTTTTAAAGGTTAAAGTATTGGGGCCTAACCTGTCTTCTATGTGACCATGCTTCTTTTTGGGAAAAGGGAAGAGAAGGATTTTAATACTTTGGTCCGTATCCTCCCAGAACAACCCAGAAGCTAGGTTCCCCCATTTTCCCGGGGGGGTTACGGGGGAAAGGGAAAAAGAAAAATTGCAAAAAGGTTTGACTTTTTAATTTTTGTTTGAAAAATTAAAAAAATTTTCCAGAGGAAAAAAAGGTTTACGGATTGTTTCCCGGTTTTCTCAGGTTAGTTTTTAATTGGTAAAAAGTTAAAATCATTTTTTTAAAAAAACAAACCCCGGTTTTGGGTTACCTTATGGCCAAAACATTTTTTAAAAATTAATTTAAATTTTTTTATTAATTTAGGGTATAATTTTAAAATTTAGTGGATTTTCCGGTTATTTTAAAAAATTTTACAATTTTTTTTGTAAAAATAAAAAGGCCCCTTTTTTTTCCCTTACAAAAATTTTAGACTTTCCCAAAAATCAAATTTGTCCCTATTTTATTCTCAATTTAGGAACCGGGCGCCCGGGTCCTGTCAGGCCCTGGACTTTTCGGTCTTGGTTCGAAGAATTTGTAAGGGGGAACTTTTATTTCCCTCATAGTGACCTGGGGAAAAAGGGGCCCCGGGTGGGTTTCGCAGTCCCGGAAAAATTTTACAGAAGTTTAATCCCCAAAGAAGTTCGCCCGGGCACATATTATTAAAATAATATCTCGAGGAAAAGGGGGCCCCCCTTTCGGGTGATAAAGGAATGTACAGGTTATATCCCCAGTAAGAACGTTTAGTTTCAACACTATTTTTAGGATCTCAAACACAGTGGGCGATTCCTTGTGGGGCCCAAAAACTTACAAAAATTCCCCTTAAAGTTATAAATGCAATTTTTTCTGAAAACTGGAAAAGGATTGTATTTTTTAAAAAAAATTTTACGAACCCCAAAACCCTTTTTAAAATATAGTATTCAAAAAGGGGGCCCTTTAAAATTTTATTAAAAAATTGAGAGGTTTTTTTGGTGGTCAAAATTTGGGGCGCAATACATTTGATTTCGTATCGAAAAAGGGGGGGGGAGGTGGGTCCAAAATAGAAAAATTACAAAAGTCAAGGACATCCTCCGCATTTATTGGGGAATTCTTACTTCCTTTGGTCCAAAAAAGGGGGCCCCGGGTTTTCTCGGGTAGGAACTTAAGAAGAAGGGGCCAATTCTTCCGCTTAGTAAAAGGGGCACCCCCCCCCCACCCCCCCCCCCCCCGGCAGGGGAAGATTTCTTCTGCAAACAAAAAAGGTGGAAAAACTAAAAATTTTTGAAAAAATTTAATTTAAAAATCGAAAAAGATAATTAAGGGTTTTTTTTTTCCATTTTTTTCTAATTACATTGGGGGTTTCAGTGGGTGGCAAATCCTAAATCCATGTTGTCAGATATCAGATATATTTTCCAGGTGGAGGCCAGGGGTTTTTTGCTGTCTATAGGTTAAATTTTGGAAATATAATTTTGAAGTAAACCCCCCAAAAAGAAAGAAGGGTAGTTGTACCACAAAATTTATCTAAAAACTCGAAGGCTTAGATCTAGAATTTTTTTAAAATCGTTAAATGAAAATTATCTTTCCATTTTTTTTTTTACTGGGGAATATTATCATTTAAAAAAAAAACCTTCTTTATTTACCTTGTTTTTAAAAAAAAAAAATGATTAATAATTTTTTAATAAAATACAAAGGGGAAATAACTAAAATTCTAAGTTTTTTTAAGAAACCAAAATTAAGTTTACGTAATCAAGTTGAACGTAAAGTCGAGATTTGTTTTGGACATTAAATATTTTTTCCATTATTGAGACCATTATTATCTACGACCCCTGTGTCCGCCTTATAGGAAATGGTGGAGGCCCCTGGAGCCGTTTTTGTACTGCGGGGAGGGTCCAGATCGGGGTCCCTCGCTGCACTCTGCAGAGAATGGCCTCTGCCGCCTCAGACGATATTTGGGGAAAAAGAACACGGCCCGGGCAAAATGTGGGGATTGGTTTTGTGTCTAGAACTAAAAAACCTAATTCCCAAAAACCCTCGATACAATTTTAGCACAAATCATTTTTTGTTCTTGCATTTAAGTTTAAAAATTATTAAAAAAAACTTTAAAATTTAATTTTTTCCTATTATCTTTTACGAAATTTTTTGGGTACAAAACACAAAAAAAAAATAACTCAATATAGGAATCGTTTTGGGAAAAGGGGGTTTAACAAATGTTTTTAGATCGTTTTGGGGTATTTTTGAACTTTTTAAAAAAAAAGAATTTTAATTTATTTAAAAAAGGGTTTCCCCAATTTCATGGAAGAATTTTATATGTTCATTAAAAACATTAAAAGGATAGAGATTGTATACATTTAAATATAATTACTTTTTAGGGTAATTTATGAGTTTTATGGCTTTGTAAAAATTTTTCTTGCTTTTGGATTTTTCTTTCGATTCGTTTATTTTATGCAATCTTTATGACCCAGACTTCCCGCTTTTTCCCATGTTTTGGGGTTCTCCCCCGGGGGTAAATTTTTTTAATTTTTAATTTGTGAAGTGCCTGGTGATGGAAATCTTTGATTCAGAAAGGTCTTGCACAAAATAAAAAAAATTATATATTGGAAAATGTCGTATTCCTCTTTATCTAGTGATTACAATAAACCGTTTTTTTCCAATGCTCCAAGATTCAAAATTCAACAAAAAGCAATCAGTTAGTTTTTGTTATGCTCTTTGGAACTGCGAAATTTAGATATCAGTATTTTACTGGATAAATTTACCTTTCGATCGAGCTTATTGGTTTAGAATCCCGAATAACAAAACATATTTTAAAACGAATTGTAAAACATTGACTTAGAACATTTATTGAAGACTCTTGGAGCAATTATAAAATTCTTTAAATATTACTAAATGCTAATGAAAACATTACTTTTCCCCAAATTTTTTTATTTGTGGAGTCGTCTTATGATAAAACGTTCGGTTTTGAAAGGCCTCGTCCCAAAAATAAACAATATGGAAAAAGTATTGTTTTCATTAACATATTTAGTAATGCATAGAACATTTATACTCATACAAGCTTATTATTTTAATTAATATATCAACACCAATCAAATATATTGTTATCTTTATATTTATAAATTAAAAAGTAATAAAACTGAATAAAAGGGAATATATAGATTAATTTTTTGCTATACCACTATATTGCTCTGGTAAATAGTACATGGAAAGAACCATTCTCATTAAATCAATAACAAGTAAGTAAACAATAATAATCTTTAACAAATTTATTTGTACAATGTACATTTTCAGAAGAATTCATCGGGTACTTGTAAATTGTATACAAAAAATACACAAAAGTGTTAAAATGTTATTATTGTCTACTTATATTAAACACTTTTCGAGATAACATTTTTAATTTAATACATTGTGTTAAAAGCGAATTTATTTAACATAAATAATGTAACTAGATATTCATTCTTTACTTTACTTATTTTAATCTTTTTCAGTCATTTGTTTTACTATTTTTGGCCACTGAGAGAATTAATTAATCATGAATAATGCCAATTAGTAATAGTTTATTACTCCTTGTTGGAATTATAGAGGGTTTGATATTGTTACAATTAGAGCAGAGTAGACGGGTATAACCTCCATCGTAGGCAGCGATGCTGAGCTGGTACTCTCGGACCTGAGACTCTAGGGGCTGCTTGAGTATGACCTCTCCGGTCTTGCGGTGGACGCGGAACAGCTCACCATGGCCTCGCATCAGCTCGTACCTCACCTCCCCGTTCTCCCCGGAGTCCAGGTCGATGGCGTGTACCTGCAGGATACGCTATTTTACACTTTACCTTCGGCTTGGCACATGGTCTTGTGCTGAGAAGCAATGGTAAGTGTATCTTATTCACAAATCATTCTTTTTATACGTTATAAATGTAATTTACTTTTGCTTGTTCACGTTTATCTTGCTAAAATCCAAATATTCAAGCTGTAAATAGAATTATCTATTTAACATGGTAATCTACTACATCAATAGTAAACTAGATAGAAGTCTTCGGCAAGTAAAATATGTAAATAGGCCAAATTCAATGTTGGGAATACATATGTATATAAACATCAATTTTTTTCATAAATCGGGCACAAATTACTTAAAATCTCCTAATTAGTATTACGTCAGTCAAGAAGCTACCAACTTTAGAAAAAAAAAATATTTCGTCATAATCTGAGTAGGCAGATTAAAAAACTAATCAAACAACAACAATAATAGTTTTTTAATTAGGACGATTGATTCAAACGAAGTGCTCTTAGCTTCAGAGATCTATATAAAGCCACCCGTCACTTAGCTACACTACGATTCGGTGATTTGTCTGTGATGAGATTATAACTTTATTGATTTCCAAAAATCAATAAATCATCTTCGTCACTTCACTTTCAATGTATCTTCAGAAATAATGAACATTTATTCATCTCGAGGGATTCAAGTGTTATGACAGGTTTACTGTATCATGGCTTAACTATTATATACAGTATTATTCAGCAAATTATGGAATTGATGTAATCAAAAAAAGATTTGGAAATTCGCGATCTATTAATTTAAAAATACGTTTTAATTTTTAAAACTCTTTAATGTAGACAGATTTATTCCTTTTCATCTCGTCAACATAAAGTTTATGTATTTGTTACTTTTTCACTGTTTCTATTAGGATATAAATACTGAATATTTAAATTTAAAAATAAATCTATCTAAAAAACTGTAGTATGACTGAAAATGTTTTTTGGTTTAGTCGAAAATTGAAGTAACCAACATTTCCAACGCTAATCTCCTTGCCTCTGATACTTAAGGCAGTTTAAAATAAGAACTTTATTATTATTTGAGTCTGTGATCATATTATTTATTACTAATAATTCAAAAAGAGGATTATAAAAAAAAAACTGTAGTAAGCATGTTACATGCTATATGTTTAATATCGACTGTTCCTTAACGTGATTGGTATATTGAGAGCCAAACCTGCCACATGCCTTAGTGATGACATCGCCCTTGGCCGCATCCACAGGCACAGTCCCATAGTACGGCAACCCCACGAACAGAGGGCAGTTGTCGTTGATGTCCAGCACACTGATGTTCACAAGGGTCTGAGCCACCCGCACTTCTGCACCAGCTGTCGTGCTGCGACCCTAGGAATAGTAACATTTACACAAACTAACTGTCACAACCAAAAACAACGTATCATACAGCTACGAGGCTAAACGTTTTTTGGGTTGGAATCTCCACTTAACCACCAAGTTCCTTTACTCAGATATGTACCGATCTCTTAAGGTTTTGGAATTGAAAATCACTTATATTTGAAATCGTTATATTACACATTTTAACAGTATATCTTTAAAACATCTTTTTTAAACACACAAAACATATTTAAGAACTTAAGAAATTATTAATCTACGAGGGTTGTATGTCTCCTCTTTTGTAAGAAACACTAAATAATTCACAAGCTAATTTTTTATCAATTAACATTTGGTAAAAACATGTAAAATTCCTAAAATCATATTTCGTTGGAAAATTATTATTTCTGTGATATAAATCGTTTTAAATATTTGACTTCCTAACTCATACATACTGTAAAAATTTTTTAATTTATCTTCAACTACATTTAAATGTGCATGGTAAAAAATATTCTTGGAGTTCCTACTTTAAATGCATGTACAACGTAAAATACATACCACATATTTTAATTGTAAAGGACCGCTAGCCATAGAACAATATTGTCTGTCTTCTTTCAGATCAAAGCCGCCTATTACAGTTAAGTTCAATTTAGTTAATAATAAAAAACTGATTATGCTATTGTAGATACGTTTTAAAACTGAATATCATATAGGTTATCATTTCTGGAATAAAAACTTTAGTTTTGACACTAAAAGTTAAAATTATTGTACGTTCTGAGGAGTAAAATAGGAAGAAATATGTTTCCAGTGATGACTGAACACACCTGAACGATGAGCTGAAAGTGGTCCTGGTGCTCACGGTCGAAGCGTAGCCCGGTGGTCTGAATGGCGCCCGACGTGGGGCCGATGTGGAACAGTGGTGAGGGGTTGAGCAGGGAGAAGACCACGTGCTCGTTCAACTCTGCCCCCACCACTGACACCACAGCCACTGTTACAATCTTGGTGGAGTTCTCGACTATAGCCGCTTCGTACACGTCCTGCTGGAACTTGAGTGTCGACTCGGAGCTCCACTCCCACTTTATGTTAACAAACCTGCGGTGAAGCGTACACAGGGTGCTCAAAAAAGGTTATCACACTTCTTGGGCCGATAGTACTCATCATTTCAAACAAAAAATGTCATATAAAACATAGGTCGAGAAATGTCTCGTTCAGCCGCTAGCCAACATTTTGTCTTTTTTTAAGTTAAAATAAATAATTTTGTAATTTATTTCAACAATAACATAATAACGCTTGTTGCAAATCTTTAGTCAAATAAAAAAATAAATCTTATTTACAAGACACAATCTACTTAGCAAATTGTATTACAATACCAAATGCACTTTTTTAACGAAATCTGTCCACGCATAAGTAAGCACGATCACTGTAAAGTTCACAAGAACAGTAGCAAACATCACAACAAAATTGATGGGAATGACGAAAATAAGATTTTTCTATGTAAAGTAACATTATTTTAGTTCAGTGCTGCAAACTAAAACAAAAAGGATCAAGATTTTAAATCTAAAGGTCAAAAATAACTACTGCTGTTTCTTTGAGTTTGGTATTTATCTTTGACAATGTGCATAGTTATTTGACAAATTTTAGGCATATTAGAAGTTTTAGCACTTTCAACATTTGAAAAGCCCTGCATCCATTTCCCTGAAAGAATATGTCAGTAATAAGCTTAGAAAAATTGTGCTCCCTACTGCGTTATAGTGAGAATAACCCAAAACTTAATTTAAAACTATTTTCTTAGTACGTAATTTGGCAGATCCTCTAACTGTATCCTTTATTTTGACTTAAGATATCTAACTTTTATTTTCGCCGAAATGTTCAGTGTCTAAAGATATTAAAAATTACGTATAACTTAGAACCCATGTTGAATTATAATATTTCTAAAACATTACTCCAGCTCAAAAATAGGCATTATTTGAGCCTTTATTAAAGTTTTAAGTAATGTTATTCAATTAAAATTAGTGGATTTAGAGATAGTAAAAGTGTAATTGTTACTTAGTTTGACCACAGTAAGTTGCCTACAGCACGGGTGGTCTACCTAATCTTCTACAGAAAATAGTTTGTCATGGCTCCGATGTTACAGTATTACAAGAACTATTGTAATAACGTTGTTGCTGAACTTTACCAACTACCATAATAAGCTGAGTTACCAAACTTACGTCTATTATAAGATTGCCTTTGGTGTAATATTTTAGGGGAATGATGTGGAAAGCGAGAACTACTGTTTAAAAAAAAGAAAAGAAACTGGGCGATAAAATATTTCTACCTGTAATAACTCATTTCCTCCAGATCAGTGTCAGGATAGCGTTTTACCTCTGATCATCACATAAAACATAATCCATCACTATTTATACATACTAAAAATACAGATCGATACACTTTTTTCAGCTTAAACTGAACATTTACTGATATACTAACATTGATTAATTTTATTATCTATTCTAGTAGTTAACATGATTTCTTTAGTAGAGCGACAGAGCGTTAAACATATACCTATTTGACTAAATATATTTTTAGGCAAACTACACTTCCATAGAAAGTCACTTTATGCTTAAACAATTTACTGGTCTGTATCGTGGTCTCAATTGATTTTCCCAATAAATTAACATTTGTCTTAATATCTTTTAATCCCTTTACAGTTTATTATCATAATATTTATTATGCTATAACAAATTATTTATCTTTTTTATCAAAACATCCTCTCGGGTAAATTGACTGAATTTGCTCATCACCGGTTTAAAAAAAGTGTATATAACACTGGTGACCAAAGGAATACAATTTTTTATCTGTAACAAAATTTTTTTAAAGCAATTGAATCATTGTGCCTGTAAAAAAATAAAACTTGCATCTTCTTAGATTACAAAATTATTTTACCATGTACAGGAGAGGGAACATGTATGAAGATTACTCACGCAAATGCCGTGTGGGGACCGTCAGATACGGCAACTTTGAGGCGGTGAGGAGACTTGTGAATGCCTCGAGACTTGTTCTTCAGAGAGATCAGGCCAGAGTCGCCGGACATCGCGTAGACATTCTCGTAGTTTCCGGTCACTATGGAGTATTCCAGCTTCGTTATATTCGGGGAGTCGCAGTCACTCGCTTGTACCTGCACGTCACATTGCAAACTTGACTTAGTTACATCTAGATGTTGGATCTGATGTGGTCATATTTAGTAACAGGGGCTGAAATTGAAAAACTAAATCCCTTCATATTATTTGACGGAATGTAAGACGTTGAATGAACTTCAACAACATAAATTATACAGAGTTTCCAAAAAGTTCAACCTTTAACTATATATCGGTTGAGAATTTTCGAATCTCGATTAAGCACATGTAATAACTTCACACAAGGATATTTATTGATGTGAATGTTTAGTTCCAGTTCAACATCATCTAAGTGCATCGTCTGGAATGTGACGCTGGCACTGACTTGACTCTTGAATCTAGAGCCTTATTCCTCTAAAGAATCAAAAGAAATTTGGCTAAGTAGAAACTTAAATGAACTCTTTACATCGATTCGACATTGGAGACACTTAAGGGGACTGGGATTGTCCTATTCCTGCAATGTTAAATTTAACAAACTTGTTGTACCTCTATCTCAATAACCATAAAAGATAAAGCACTAACTTGTGTTTTATTTTGAAGATGAACCTTTTCTTTACATTTTTAGCAGAGGGGTTATAAAAATTCCATCAGGTAAAGGTTTTGGTAATTTATAAAAATATATACAGTATATATATAACATTTTGTTATTTTTTCCTCATATGATCAGATATAATTTTTTTTTTCAAGCAGTATTTCAAAAAGTTGTCTGTTCAAAATGTAAGGCATATTATGTGGAAAAAAACAAAAAAAAGATCATGCTTATATCTTTTATAGTTTTTGAGATACAGGTACATATGTAAAAAAAAACACAAATGTTCGGGAATCGCGAGTAAAATATGTATTGCTAAAACACAGAGGAATCTGTTTACTTTAATACATCCCTGCACCATATGAAGGCTCATTTGGGTCCTCCTGCTCCTCAAACTGGTCCTCCAACTTCCTTTTAGCGAACTGCTGAGTCTTACGGCACTTTTTTCTAATTTCTTCTACAGCTTTCTCTGCTTCTTCGATTCACGTTTCGTTAATGGATTTCAAGGTTTTTATGCAATTATTAATGCCCGGTGTGATTCCTAATTTTCCTAGTATTTTACATTTAGTAATGTTTCCATTTTTTAAAGTAGCTATACCCTAATAAACACCAAACTCGAGTGTAGAAATCATCACAAAATTAGACTTTGGAATTCTATTCCAGATCACACTGTTGAGCGACTCAGAAGGATTTTGGGTGCCACCATGCAGACACTTTTGTAAGAGCACAGGAGAAGATAAATCTTTGAAGATGGGTTTAATTTTGTTTATTACTTAATTCTAAATGTTTATTTAGAAATAGGTAGACCTACTATAATAAAGTACAATAACAATGTAGTGTTGAAGTAACATCTCAGTACTCGCGCGGCGCAGGTTTACGAGCCAGAAAAGCGTGCACAACATTACAAAAATGCACATAATTATTTTATTATTGCTCAGAAGTTTGTTCTAATGGTTTCAAATTAAAGAGGACAGAACATAGATTTGAAAAATGTAAAAAACAAAAAATCGGTATTTTTGACCAAATGGACCATCCCAGTCCCATTGCTACAATATAGTGTAATCTAGGTGAAGAGGTATTCTCATTGTCACATCAAGTGCACAATTGAGTGTTCTATCATGTTTTAATGACGATCTCTAAGCTCGGTGGAGCAACATAATCTTTTACACGTATCGCTCCTATGGCTAAGTGTTGAGATCTGTGACAGTGTTAGATTCCTAAGAGGAAGGCAAAGTATATATATATATATATATATATATATATATATATATATATATATATATATATATATATATATATAGGCTTGTAGCTATGTTATTTATAGATGTATTCTAAAAATCCCTCCACTTTCTAAAATTTAAATTTAAAAAACCAACAAATGAGGTATTACGTAATAGGGTTACTTGTTGAAACCTTTCTAGCTCTTCCACCCAAAAAGAGGGGAGGTTGGGTAATTGAAAGATCTACATAAGTAAAATCATCGTGTGATACCTGATTGTGAAAGTCTTGATAACATAAGAACGGTGGAAGTTATATGCCTCTAAAAGATCATCACATGTTTCCTTCCAACATAGCAACAAACTGAAGATAGGATTTTACATTTATTCAGACCACAGTCATTTTGGATAGCGTAGACTGAATGTGATACGTTGTGTCATTCAATTTAGTCTATTTTAATCACCTCTTACTAGAGGAAATGGACGTAATTAAATTTATCAAACAATCTTCATCTTCAGTTATTGCATTCCTAAAGAATATTTCAAACATCTCAAGGATTCAAAGTGAAAGGAAGGGAGGATTGGTTCGGAGTTTTAGGACTCTCTGTATGTAAGAACTTACCTGGGCAATAGAGACATTGTTGAAAGTGGGCAGCAGGACTGTAGTATTGTACTCTGTCTGGGAGAAGTGTGGCGGACAATCGTTGACGTCCGTGACCTGAACCCAGACCTTGGCGAGGTCCCGACCGGACAGTTGGGGAGATCCTGTGTCCCGGACCTGGACGTGAAACGTCACGGACTGGGTCTCCTCATAGTCCAACTGGCCTTGGGTGCGGATTGCTCCTGTAAGTTTACATCACCATTACCCTCTTAAGATTAAATAAATATTGTAAAATTTCGTGGAAAGCATTAAATTGAATCTGTTTATTGAAATATAATATTCTTAATTAAAGTCTCGAGTCGGTGGTATATAACGATATAAAGTGAAATAAAAATAACGTTTTTGCTCAATTATCCAGAAAAAGAAAATTTACCTGTGGATGGATCTATGTAGAAGATCCTCCTAGGGACGGACTCCACGATGTCGTACTGGAGGATAGCAGAGTCCGCGTCCTCGGCTTTCACCACGAGAGGGCTCCGAGAATCCGTGAGGACCAGAGAACCTGGAGTGGCGTCCTCGGATATTCTGCCTCGGTATTCGGTCTCTAGAAACCGAGGGGAGTTGTCGTTGCAGTCCACTACGTCCACCACCAGACCGATCTCCGCTCTCACTCCGGCCTGTAAACGAGATATAGATAACTTGTTGTCCTTTGGTGTCTACTTTGGTATTCGGTCTCTAGAAACCGAGGGGAGTTGTCGTTGCAGTCCACTATGTCTACTACCAGCCCGATCTCTGCTGTCACTCCGTTCTGTAAACGAGATATAGATCACTTGTTTTCCTATAGTGTCTGCTTTGGTATTCGGTCTCTGGAAACCGAGGGGAGTTGCCGTTGTAGTCCACTATGTCTACTACCAGTGCGATCTCCGCTCTCACTCCGGCTTGTAAACGAGATAAAAGTCACTTGTTGTCTTTTGGTGTCTGTTTTGCTATTTGGTCTCTAGAAACGGAGGAAAATTGTCATTGCAGTCCCTTTACTTTGACAATTTCTTAAGCTCCATATATCTGGTTCAGCAACAACATATACGTTTCATTATCAGCAGCACGCGTAAAATTAACCCACATAAAATTATACAAGATGGAGTAAAGAAATATAACAGTGAATTTTGTGACATAGGAGGTGTCAATATTATAAAGTGAAATGATTGAGGAATAACAGAGTGTCTATCATATCATTCATGCCCAACCTATCCCCAACACAAAAAAACAAACAACACACTACGATTCTCAAACATAGAGGCACATCTGCTCGGGAAATTGATAAGGAGATGTGCGTATCTCTCCACTAGAGCGATGAAAATAGAAACAATACTCTGCGTTCATCATGGAAAGTGGCACTTTGGGCCCATTGTTTTTAACCCTTCCATTCACTATAAACTGACAGTTGGACCTATTCTAACAAAGTACATAATTAACTTTGCAAATGTTGAGTCCATCACTTTACAGTGAACTTTCATACATGATATTTATCTTTGTTACTAGTACTGTTTTAAACTATGTGTACTGTAAATTTTAAAATTTTCAATTAAATCTCATAACCTTACTTATTACGAGTAAAAAATGAATAAATCTACTAGTTTACATTTTTTAAATATCAAACTCATACGAAGAAATTACGATTGTATGGCTCGTAATCATCCAACTGAAAAATTATATTAAAATATCGTAAATTCTGTGTCTATTTTTACACCATGTTCAAAAGAAATATTGTAAGGATTAGTCTATAACCAGTGCTAGCTAATTACATACATTTCTTTCACTTTATTTCTTATTTATTGCTTGTAAATTTGCACAACAAGCAATTTTTGTACTCTGCTTTCTTTTAGGCGAATTCGATTTGCTTGCTTGTTAATACTTGTAAAAGTATTTATCACTTTTGCTTAAAAAATGTATTGAACATTTATTTTTTTATGTAACTATCTGTGTAAAATGTAAAACATACACAACCTACATAATGTAAACAACACTAAAAGATTGATTCTCTAGAGTATGTGGTACATAAAAGGTGAACAAAAATTCCCGGGGAAAATCTAATTTATCACATACATCCAGTGACCGTCACTTCTTCAGGGTGACGGCCCACAAGGAGTCAGAAGAAAATCTTATATGTTAGAATACGTTGTTCTGCACATCAAATTAAAGGTAAACAAAAATTAATACTGCAAACCCAACCTCAAACGAACAACCCAGCCAGAAATAGCAGCCGTTAACTTGGAAATTTGGACTTAGTTTGTAGTAAATAAGAAAATACTAATGATGAATCACTTCTATTTTATGCCTAAATTTATGCAATTGTCGAATTCAGCAATCATCAAATGCTCTAGTTTTGCCTGTGAATAAGGTATTCATACTACCTTAAAATTTGCTACGTTTACATAATAATTGTAAATTGTAGCCATATTTGAACTGTTGTCAATTCGCTTCTCAGTATTTTGCCACTTACAGGAACCTTTGGCAAGGTTAAAAGAACAAAAGATGTTAAGTCATCTGTAAAGACATTGAGTAACAAAGGAATGTAAAATCCCCAACTCGCTGAAGAAATGAAACAGATCTCGACATTCAACAAAAACAGATTGCTGGAAAGAAAATGACTGTTGCCATCATTCGGTAATAACTCTTTTTCTAAGAGACTTACTAAAGAAAGTACAGCATCGCAGTTGTGATCTACGTTATGTTTTGTGTAATTCACGACGTTCTGTTCTCTGGGCATTGTCTGGTGTAATGGATTTCCCAAGAAAGACAGGTTGATTCGATAGCGCCCCGTTCTTTAAAACATTTTCAGACTAACCTAGTTATTTACGAAATACAACGAGTATTTTATGGAAGTTCTTTACGCCTCGTCATGGGAAATCATAAATGTAAGGGAAACGTCATTTGATGAAATTTGTGATACAATGAATTTTTCAGAAACTATTTAGAACAGAAACTAAGCTGTCTCAATAATCTATCAAATACATTTTATGATACATAACAATATAATTCTATAAATAGCTGAGATTAAAAAAAGTATAGTTAGTTAGTTAGATCTTCACTTAACTATAACGGTAGATTTCGAAATTAGAACCGTTCCTACAGTGTCTAATAAAAGTATTTCAATTCGATTTTTGAAAAGCATCTATAAATTATATCAAAATTACAGTATTCATCTAAGACGAATGTTGGACAATAACATACACAAAAAGAGTAAGTATAGATTTTGGATACTAAATATGCTAAACTAATATCCACCTACATACTTCACAGAAAGATGAAAGCAACACTACTAGATCCTTTCTTCATTAATTCGACTGTTTATTATTCCATCTGCCTTTAGTGAACTTAAATGAAAAATAGATGTACAAATGGTTAAGCAATAGACACATCGGATAGTTTTCGTTCTACATACTGTTGCCATGCCAACCGTACTGTTTCTATATTAGTGCTGGGTATTGATAGGATTCAAGGCTATAATAAAAAGGTAAAAAGCAGCGTTGTATAAGAATATAAAAGTAAAAAAGTTCGATACCTTATGTTTTAGAGTTAATTTGAGGCTATTATCCCTATAAATAAGTACTCGAATATACTGTTTTTAATTACAACTCTCAGTAAAATGAAACTAACTTTTTGAACTTTAGATACTTTGTTGCTATACGTATATTTCTGCGAAGTTCATAATCTATCTTTAAATTCGTCTCCAGAAATATTGCACTGACATTACAAATAATGTTGTAAGTACATTACCATGTTTGTAGCAGACACAGTGAGATTGTAGCTTGGCCTAGTCTCGTAGTCCAGGGGGTGTTGGGTTGAGACAACTCCTGTAGTAGGGTTGATGGTGAAGTGCCTATCGGAGTTGCCATCCTCTATATCATACGTGAGGGAGAGAGCGCTGCGAGCTCGGGCTTGCCAGACTATCCAACCCAAGGCTACACTCTCCTCTACCTCAGCCACGGCACGGATCTCCTCAAACCTACATCAAGTTAAATATTAGCGCTGTACAAAGTACTATAGAAGAACAGAAGATGTTGGACGGTGACAATTCCTGTTGTGAAGTTCATGATGATGATTCAGTGGAGTTGCCATCCTCTATATCATACGTGAGGGAGAGAGCGCTGCGAGCTCGGGCTTGCCAGACTATCCAACCCACGGCTACACTCTCCTCCACCTCAGCCACGGCACGGATCTCCTCAAACCTACATCAAGTTAAATATTAGCGCTGTACAAAGTATTATAGAAGAACAGAAGATGTTGGACGGTGACAATTCCTGTTGTGAAGTTCATGATGATGATTCAGTGGAGTTGTCATCCTCTATATCATACGTGAGGGAGAGAGCGCTGCGAGCTCGGGCTTGCCAGACTATCCAACCCACGGCTACACTCTCCTCCACCTCAGCCACGGCACGGATCTCCTCAAACCTACATCAAGTTAAATATTAGCGCTGTACAAAGTACTATAGAAGAACAGAAGATGTTGGACGGTGACAATTCCTGTTGTGAAGTTCATGATGATGATTCAGTGGAGTCTATATCATCGTGAGGGAGAGAGCGCTGCGAGCTCGGGCTTGCCAGACTATCCAACCCACGGCTACACTCTCCTCTACCTCAGCCACGGTACGGATCTCCTCAAACCTACATCAAGTTAAATATTAGCGCTGTACAAAGTATTATAGAAGAACAGAAGATGTTGGACGGTGACAATTCCTGTTGTGAAGTTCATGATGATGATTCAGTGGAGTTGTCAACCTCTTTATCATACGTGAGGGAGAGAGCGCTGCGAGCTCGGGCTTGCCAGACTATCCAACCCAGGGCTACACTCTCCTCCACCTCAGCCACGGTACGGAGCTCCTCAAACCTACATCAAGTTAAATATTAGCGATGTATAAAGTACTGTAGGAGAACAGAAGATGTTGGACGGTGACAATTCCTGTTGTGAAGTTCATGATGATGATTCAGTGGAGTTGTCATCCTCTATATCATACGTGAGGGAGAGAGCGCTGCGAGCTCGGCTTTGCCAGACTATCCAACCCACGGCTACACTCTCCTCCACCTCATCCACGGTACGGATCTCCTCAAACCTACATCAAGTTAAATATTAGCACTGTACAAAGTATTGTAGAAGAACAGAAGATGTTGGACGGTGACAATTCCTGTTGTGAAGTTCATGATGATGATGATTCAGTGGAGTTGTCATCCTCTATATCATACGTGAGGGAGAGAGCGCTGCGAGCTCGGCTTTGCCAGACTATCCAACCCAGGGCTACACTCTCCTCCACTTCATCCACGACACGGATCTCCTCAAACCTACATCAAGTTAAATATTAGCAATGTACAAACTACTATAGGAGAACAGAAGATGTTGGACTGTGACAATTCCTATAGTGAAGCTCATGATGATGGTTGAATTGAGTTGCCATCCTCTACAACACACGAAAGAGAGAGGATGCAGGAGTCAACCAATTATTTCCCAACACCTGCATCAGTAAGCACAATAAAAGAAAGGCAAGACCTTAATACCGAGGTTCATGCTGGTTACCATGTATTTGGAACTTTATGAATGCTTCCGAAGAACAAATAGTGGCTGTCTTTATGGTGTATGTAACACTATGATGATATGAGGCTGTAGCACAATTAGTAAAAACTTTAAAACGTAACAGTTAGATTTTAATCCCTTGAAATGTGAAATCGAAGATAACTGTAAAGAAAATTAGCAAAAAATAAACAAAATGTAACCAAAATTTAACGCATTTGTATAAAAAACACATGGAAGAAATCGCACACGCCTTTATTAATTCTGGTTCGATTGTGAACTTGGATTTAGTAAGGCTAGTTTAATCTTGAAACAGGTCAAATATAGCGTTCCTTTGAATTAAGTTGTAAGTGGGATGCCTTTGTTGAGTAATTGCTTGACGTGAACGTAATTAAATATCAAGAAACCAGTCATTCATGCTGCCCCTTTATTAGAAAAGTGTTATAACTCACACTGACACTATTCCTTTCTCATAGAATACTATTCAAAAGGTGACGCTTTGATGGTTGTATCGAAATTGTTAAGCTCTGAATGAGTATGTGCGTACGTTTCAAATTCTTAACAGTATCACAATAAAACTCAATTAATCCGTCTTCCTGTCCAAAGTACAACAATTAAAAATGGTTTATATTATATCTATAGTTAAAAGTTCTATAATTCATTGCAAATGCATAGCGCTTAGTGAAATCATAAAGGAAATCTCACCCTTTTCGGAAAACGATTTAAGACAGACCTTCAACGAAATCATTGTTAATGTTCTTTGTTTCGTGTTTATTTTTGTCAATAAATTGATTACGAAGAAACAGGATTTTCCAGAGGTTTGTCAGTTATAAAAAAAAACATTAATACTACTTTTCGAAATTTGAAATCGGATCTCTTCCAAAAGTAAAAACTAAACAAATATATAACTAAAATGTAGGTAAAAATAAACAATGCATATCAGAGCGTTGCGATATGTATTTTGTGTATCAAGTCCATGCAGATTAACTCTAAAACATGCACTAAATAACAATAAAAGTGAACTAATGAATGCAAGTCACAACAGGTCTGCACTCACTCACCGACTTAAGAGAACTGCCTCTGATTGGCACGCCTGATTCACCTGAAGAAGAGATCAGATTGCGGATTTCTAAACGGAGTGTTATTGATTTTTTTCACATCAAACGATACCAAATGTCGTGTTCAATACCATCAAAAATCATATTTCCTACTAAAGTAAAATTGTAAAATTATTCAGTAGACTTGTACATGTTCTTAATTAAAACCAACATTTTATGTACTTTGATTTATAAAACTCACATTTTAATGAATTTGTATAACGCTTAAACTAAAAAAGCTGGTCAAAAATCATTCAACTATCAACCACACTGAGATTAACGGAAAAACGTTTTCCTCATGTAGTTGTTTTACTAAACACCTTTAGTAGTACATTGTATACATGTAAAACAAACCTGGGAGGAGCATGGTCTGACTGCCTGACAGTGACGAAGACGGGCAGGGCACTAGCCAGCGGGGCGGAGCCCTGGTCTAAACAGCTTTGGTAGTACATTGTATACATGTAAACAAACCTGGGAGGAGCATGGTCTGACTGCCTGACAGTAACGAAGACGGGCAGGGCACTAGCCAGCGGGGCGGAGCCCTAGTACAAACGGCTTAGGTAGTAAATTGTATACATGTAAACAAACCTGGGAGGAGCATGGTCTGACTGTCTGGCAGTGACGAGGACGGGCAGGGTACTAGCCAGTGGGGCGGAGCCCTAGTACAAACGGCTTAGGTAGTAAATCACATGTAAACAAACCTGGGAGGAGCATGGTCTGACTGCCTGACAGTGACGAAGACGGGCAGGGTACTAGCCAGCGGGGCGGAGCCCTGGTCCACAGCCCTCACAATCAGGTTGAACTCCGCCGCCTCCTCGCAGTCCAGATCTCGAGCTACCGATATGTCCCCCATCACTGGGTCAATGGAGAAATAGTTTCCAACATTGCCTGTAAACACATATTTCTCATAAAATTTAAAAATAGTTTAATAGTATTTAAGTTGTTAAAACAGTAGTTTAATGAAACTATCATTTCCTTTATAATCTCCTTAGATAAAAGAGAGTTAAAAAAGTAAAAGGTTGAACCTACCTAATGCTAGTCGACCTCCATGACATTAATAACAGTGACGTTATTTATATATACTAACATACGGATAGTATAAGCTTATTTCATAAATTTGTAAACCCCGAAGAAAAGATTTTCAAAATTTTGTTATAAAGAAATTGATTTTTTTATTATAAAGAACGGGGCGCTATCGAATCAACCTGTCTTTCTTGGGAAATCCATTACACCAGACAATGCCCAGAGAACAGAACGTCGTGAATTACACAAAACATAACGTAGATCACAACTGCGATGCTGTACTTTCTTTAGTAAGTCTCTTAGAAAAAGAGTTATTACCGAATGATGGCAACAGTCATTTTCTTTCCAGCAATCTGTTTTTGTTGAATGTCGAGATCTGTTTCATTTCTTCAGCGAGTTGGGGATTTTACATCTTTGTTACTCAATGTCTTTACAGATGACTTAACATCTTTTGTTCCTTTAACCTTGCCAAAGGTTCCTGTAAGTGGTAAAATACTGAGAATCGAATTGACAACAGTTCAAATATGGCTACAAATTACAATTATTATGTAAACGTAGCAAATTTTAAGGTAGTATGAATACCTTATTCACAGGCAAAACTAGAGCATTTGATGATTGCTGAATTCGACAATTGGATAAATTTAGGCATAAAATAGAAGTGATTCATCAGTAGTATTTTCTTATTTACTACAAACTAAGTCCAAGTTCCAAAGTTAACGGCTGCTATTTCTGGCTGGGTTGTTCGTTTGAGGTTGGGTTTGCAGCATTAATTTTTGTTTACCTTTAATTGGATGTGCAGACCATCGTATTCTAGCATGTAAGATTTTCTTCTGACTCCTTGTGGGCCGTCACCCTGAAGAAGTGACGGTCACTGGATGTATGTGATTAATTAGATTTTCCTCGGGACTTTTTTCACCTTTTATGTACCACATACTCTAGAGAATCAATCTTTTAGTGTTGTTTACATTATGTAGGTTGTGTAGGTTTTAAATTTTATACAGATAGTTACATAAAAAAATAAATGTTCAATACATTTTTTAAGCAAAAGTGATAAATACTTTTACAAGTATTAACAAGCAAGAAATTCGCCTAAAAGAAAGCAGAGTACAAAAATTGCTTGTTGTGCAAATTTATACGCAATAAATAAGAAATAAAGTGAAAGAAATGTATGTAATTAGCTTTTTATTATTAAAAGTCACTAACATCCACATATACACTTTTAAAGTTAAATCTGTACAGGCTTTTGAGATGAGAACACTAGAAGTGTTAACCCTTTTTAAAATATTTATGTGTCATTAATCATTTAACACATAATATTGTAGTAAATGCCCATAAAAAATTAATGCCACACGGAAATTCAATTCCATTTATCAAACTTCCTGGAAAAAATAATATATAATAAACTAAATTCATTTTAACCATTCATTTTTTAAAATTATTTACTACACAAAATCTATTGCATTTATAAAGTATAATCTTCCCATTATAATATCGATCCGAAAAGCACCAATTTTAATATTTAATATACCATATCAATAGTAGAAACCATTAATAGAAACAAAACATTCTTCAGTCACACGCCGAGTAGTGAGTGAGTGACATTTATGTGTGTCAGTTAGCTAATCACAGGCAACGGTAGTCAAATACGAGTAATTATTGAATATTGCAAACGACTTATTTGCACAAGGCTGTGTAATTTAAATAACTTAAAAATCATCACACAATTGTATCAATCTATAACGGATGGCTAGTCAATTTATTATTTTAAACTCTTACCTTGTAGAGTGCTCATAATTAATTGATCTTCTTTATCCTGTGGCATCCTTTAGCCTGTTGTAGCTGGTGTGAGCACGTTTTACACAATTGAAGAAGTTGGAAATAAGAACTGACGCGTGGGCTGTGGATTGTATTTTCAAGGTTCGGTTAGGGATCGCTAAGCATTGGGGAAATGTGTTATTGTTCCTAGTGATAGATTAATTAAGTACTTTACTCGTTTTCTGGCAAGTAACGTAGTCAGAGTTGACAACGTAATGAATTATTCTGTTGAGTGACAGAAGGATCGCCAAAGACTAGTCAGCCAGGTGCGACGACACCAGTGCGGTTAGCCTACTCCTGCGCCCTTATAATCGTATTTAGGTCGAGACCGTGATTATAACCTGTAAGGATTAAGTTATGTTATGCTATAACTTAATCGTTATGCTGATATGCTGTTATGTTCTTGTTAAGTTTGTAAAAACCACAACATACAGGCATAACATAAACCATATATCGGACTCTTCGTCATTCCTGTTCTCTTTTCGTTGTTTTTACCTGTGACCTGGAATTATCCCACCCACTCTAAGGAGTGTCATATAAGGCAATTACAGTAATATTCTTGGGACGATTTTTCTTCACAGGCGAAATAACCCACGTATGGTGACAACGACATATTTAATGTCTATAAATAATTATTACTGCAGTACAGGCTACTACCTGACACTATAGCGTAGGTAACTGCAGCGTTGGCGCCGTGGTCTCTGTCAGTGGCGACCACAGTGACGACTCTGGAGCCCACAAAAGCGTTCTCCAGCACGACAGCCTGGACAACACCACCAGACCACTGCGGCGCGTGGTCATTGCTGTCTGTCACATGGACGATGACACGGGCAAAGTTGCGCTTCACTGGGGAGCTGGAGTCTGACACCACCACGGTCAGGATGTGCTCTGATATGCTTTCCCTGGAAGGAGTAAAATTACCTCAGTACTAACTAAATACACTGATAGAGTACGCGTTATCCTAAAATTCTCACAGTTGGTTATCCTCACCTGTCCAAAGGCTGGGCCACGGTGAGTAGTCCAGTCACGTGATCCAGGTCGAACAGCTCGAGACTGGTGACGCTGCGACTGTTGTGCACACTATAGATGAGCTGACTGGTGACGTCATTGTCTGTAGCGGTGACGTGCACCAATGAACGTGCCAGGCCTCACGCTCTCCTCCACCGTCACCACGTACTCTGCCTGAGAGAATTCCGGCCTGAACTCGTTACTATCGACAACCTCCACCAGCAACTGTTACCAACAAGTAAAATTACCATAAGATCCAGCAATATCAGAGGATTTTGTGTCAGTACCGATTGGAAACTAAGGATGCATGATTCTCCAAAACTTTTTCTCTCACAGCTATTTTTTGTAATATAGTGTATCTAAAATACTCTATATTAAAAATCAAACAAGATTTTTACTGTAACTAAAGCCTTTGGTGGAACAAAAGCCTTGTATACGGAAGTATTTTATGTGGAGAGTCATTATAATCTCTGTTACTGTAGTAAGAGGTATCCAGCATTTGTAAAGCGTTGAAACTGATCCTTGAATAGTTAAAATCGGACTGTTTTTAAAATCGGAAAAATTAGAACAATGATTAAGTTGAAGATATTTTCATACATAGACAGTTATACGATAAGTATTTAATCCCATAACCTTTAGAAAGGCAAATCACTACAAATATTCATGTTGGTGCCAAAACAGGCAGACAGGAAGAATGTTTAGATATAGTACTTCGTTATGAATTTCATCTGCAGTTATTAAAACAAGGAAATTGCATTGAACTCATGTGGTATTTTCTCTTTTTGAATTGATTCTTAATATAGAATTAATTTTAATTTAGGCTACTATTTATTGCCTGATAGATATTTTAGTACACATATATTCTATGAAATAACTAAGATGACTAGCACTATAAATTCCTGTCAAGGGATGTAATTGTATGAGTAAATGAAACTTTAATTTTTTGTATTGGTTTAATTTAGGATTAGTATATATGCATTATAGCGGACGTAGTACTGAAAGACTCGGAACTTCTTTGGTACAATAAAATAATATTGTACAATAAAAACGTTTGATTTGGTACAGTCAAAATTTAATTATTTCTGACAGAACAAAATAAATCCTTGATTAGTTACTACAACTTCCCTTGACAACAAAAGCACAAAGAGAGATAATAAGAACTTCTTGACAGAGGTTTAGTAAATCACCAACACGATTCCCTTAATTTCAAAATCCTTCACCACTAATTTCAAGAAGGAGAAGTCGACAATATTTCTACAATACTGATGCAGACCGATCCAAAACCATCTGCACAGAAGCAACCTCCGGACGAGATGTAGGAATTCATTAGTTCCAAAAATCATGATCACCTATATGATTTGTCTAGTGACTACAAAAAGAACTTTCAAATTCACAAAGAGAGATCCATTGGTGGTACAAACTTTCATAATTAGATTTGCAGACATAGACTATGATAAATATATTGTAAATTGAGTAAATTATATCTTCAAGAACAATTGGAAAAGTATCAACGTCTAACGTAAAAACCCAATAAAAAGTAAGAGACGAAATTGATTTTATTTTTTAAAAAATTGATATACAAGTACTTAAGGAGACCTCTTCAGTATCACAGACGTAAGGACTATTCCCGTAGTTCCTTTTAGGACTATGACAAGATAGGAAAACATTACACAGTATGTATTTCAGTTATAAGAACAAGTAAATTGCATAGGAATTATGTGAAATTTTCTCTTTTCAAATTTATTGTTGATATAGAATTAATCTTAAATCAGGCTAATATTTAATGCCTAATAGGTATTTTAGTAGACGTATATTATAGTATGAAAAAATTTAAATTACTAGAGCTATAAACTTGTATCGAGTATGTAAGTGTATGAATAAATAAAACTTTTTCAATTAAAAACTTTGAAAATTTTTGGTATTGGTTTTATCCAAGGTTAGTAAATATTCATTATAGCGGACTTAATAATGAAAGCCTCAACAATTATTTGGAAATATTGTATAATAAAGACGTTTGAACTTGTTACGTTACAATTGAATTATGAATTAGAGAACTAAATTAATCCTAGATTAGTTATTATCCTTTCCATTTAAAACAAAAGTACAAAGAGAGAAAGTTAAAACTCCTCGACAGGGGTTTAGTACACCACCACCAACACCATCTTTAAATTTGGAGAGCCTTCGCTACCAATTTTTAGAAAGAAGAATTCTACGATATGTCTACACCTGCAGACCGATCCAAAACCATCCAATTGGAAACGAAATGCATGCAACAAACTACTGACGAGATGTAGGAATTCACTAGCTCAAAAACTGATGATGACTTAAATGATTTGTCTATTGATTCCAAATAGAACAGTCAAAATCACAAAGAGATATAATTAGAACTCCTCAACCGATTTTTAGCACACCTCCACCTAGACCACTCCTTAATTTCAAGGTCTTCGCTACGAATTTTCAAGGTCACGAGCAGCAAGTGGACGATAATTCTATAGCTACAGTATTTATCAAACAAGAAACAAGCTCTTGACGACATGATAGAATTCACTAGCTCAAAAAATGATGTTGACCTGTATGATTTGTGTACTGACTCCAAAAAAGAACAGTCAAAATCACAAAAATACATAATTAGAACTCCTCGGCCTTTTTTCAGCTCCACCACCTACACCACACCTTCATTTCAAAGGTCTTTGCACCCAGTTTTCAAGATGAAGAAGTTACCGATAAATCTACAGCTCAAATTAGAAACAAACTTAAGACGACATGTTAGAATTCAGTAGCTCAAAAAATGATGATGACCTGAATGATTTGTCTACTGACTCCAAAAAAGAACAGTTAAAATCAAAAAGATACATAATTAGAACTCTTCGGCCAATTTTTAGCACACCACCACCTACTCCACTTCTTCATTTCAAAGGTCTTTGCACCCAATTTTCAAGATGAAGAAGTTACCGATAACTCTACAGCTCAAATTAGAAACAAACTCAAGACGACATGTTAGAATTCAGTAGCTTTCATAATTAGATTTGGGGACAATAGACTATAAATCAGAGTAAATTATAACTTCCAGTACAATCCGGAATATAAATTAGTATCAAGGTATGTAAGTGTATGAGTAAATGCTACTTTAATTATTTGCATTGGTTGTATTTGTGGTTTGTATACATTCATTATAGCGCACTTAATACTGAAAGGCTAGGAACTTGTTTAGAAATATTGTAAAATGAACACGTTTGAATCTGTACAGTAAAATTGTATTATTTCTGAGAGAACTAAACCAATCCTAGATTAGTTACTACACTTGCCCTTTAAAACAAAAGCACTAAAAGAGACAATAAAAACTCGACAAAGGTTTAGCACAAAAACACCAACACAATCCTTTAATTTCAAAGGCCTTTGCCACCAATTTCAAGATGAAGAAGTCGATGATAATTCTACACCTGCAGACCAATCCCAATACAAACAAGGAAAATAAAGCACCTGACGAGATAATAGAATTCACTAGTTCAAAAAATGATGATGACGTATGATGTGTCTACTGACTCCAGATAGAACAGTCAAGCACCATCGGTGGTACAAACTTTCATAATATAAAAGTTTTATTTGAGGATAATAGACTATTATAAATCAGAGTAAATTATATCTTCGAGAACAAAAGGAAAGTATCAACGCAAAACTTAAGTCTAACAAATCGTAAGGGACCAAATGTATTTCTTTTGTGAACATAATTTTTATACACAGTAATTTATACATGGCATAGACTTAATTCAATGTTTTATATATAATTTTTCACTCTTTTGTAATGCATCTACGTATTTTACTTAGACCTATGAATTGCAGGTGTACCGTATCCTATGAGCAGGATTATCTTAATAGGCTTTTCAGTGTCACAGACATAAGGACTATGTCCTTAAGTCATTAAAGAAATATTGCAGAATATAAAAAAATAGAATACTATCGGTTTTAGTTATTGTAACAAGTACATTTCATTAAAATTAATTGTGACTTTTTTAAAACTTTTTGCTGAGTTAGATTTATTTTCAATACGAGCAATTTGCCTGAGTTATGTAAATACCCATATTTTTACGAAATTATTAAGTTTTTACTCACAATATAAATTTGAATTATGGTATGTTAAGTTATGGTAACATAAATCTTTATGTTTCTTTTAATTGGTTTAGTGTAAAGTTTATAAATATTTATTATATCAGACTTATACGGAAGGAATCGGAACTTAAATGAAAATATATTATATAGAAAACGTTTTAAATTGGTTCAGTAAATATTTGAATAATTTTGAGAGATCTCAACGAATTTCTGATTTGCCTTATTTGAATTAATCCTCGGTCTAATATTGCAAATTGAAAGGTAACATAAAAAGCAATGTAAAAATTGAATTACATATCCCTAGATGCAGTTACAGCTGCATAGTATAATTGATGCCAAAATTGATATAATATTGATGCCACCAAACTTATAATTATCGATACACAATTCCCGCAATGTTTTACAATCTAATGTTAGAAAAACACTTTTGATTATCATAACTGACTGTCACGTTTATAATTTCCCAGAAGTTCATTTATTGCTATAATTATGATTAAACAATGCAAGTGACTTATTAGAGCATCGTATGTTTTAAATTGTTACGTATGTTTTAGTTCACTAATTGAAGAGCAGTTTAAACTATAATTCTGTCGTTATTCGTTCTTCCAGTATAATTTTAGGGATCAAAATATTTTACGGACTACAATGGTTTATATTAGCTAACAGTAAACCATAGGTGAGCATTTCTAAGATGTTTTATCAAATCATGCGAACTTATATGAAAATATTTTGTGTTCAGGACGTTTGAATTGGTACAATAAATATTATAACATTTTAAGAGATCCCAGCGAATGGTGTTGCATAATAGTTATTTTAATACTTATACATTATTGTATGAATATATTAAGTTTACTAGCACTATATAACATTATTGAAGTAAGTATCTCTACGAGGATATTAAACTTCTGTGTTTTTATATTGATGATGATGACTCGTTAGTTGGTTTAGTTTTAGAATATACGTAGTCATATCTCATTTTTATCATAGCGGAAATGCATTCGTGTGAATATTATTAGTTTCTCAGTATAATATAGAGTGTTGGCACAATTTTAATTGTATTCATATTATGAATTAGACCCACTTTGATATATATTCTTTTAATACTTCACTATTACATTTTATTTCCATTTTTTGATACAGGATTTTTAAATATAAATGCTACGCAAATAAATATTAATATCACTAACATGTTACTCAAGAATCAAATATTTATATACCACAATGTAGTAATTATTACGCCATCTGCCTCTGTGCTTGTGTATAAAAGTTACCTAATCCGCCAACCGCTTTCCGAAGCGTTAGTGGAGCGTAATCGTCCAGTTTCAGGTGCGGTAATGTCAGTGGTTAACAGATATGTCTATAACAGAATAATCCCATCAACGTTGTATCGACAGGTGGTTGTTATGACGTTGTAACAATTCGTCTAGAACTCTACGAGCACGTATGTGAGTCTACAGTGCGATGACTATTGGATACGCTACTTTGTAAAGATGTGACATTTCACAATCAAGTTGACGGACAATGGTACAGCCCGAATTATTTAGCAAGAAACGTTTGGCGGGGAGACGACACAGCCCCCTCTCCCACAAATACCCTATCCCTCCCACGACTCAAGCAAGTACAGCTCGCTCCCACATCCACAAGCCACTGACAATACAATCGTCTCAGGTCGTGACAGCATTACTTCTGGTCTGAACTGTTCCAAGTGTTTCCGTATGCACTGGAAAGGGAAGGGTAGCTCGTGCGCATGCGCTGGACGCACTGAGCCAGATGGTTCGGTCTGTACACATGGTGGTAGTTTTTAGCCATGCAACAGTTTATCTAGATACCTACGTATGTGTATACGGTGCGATGACTATCAGACAGGCTGATTGTGAGATTGTACAGATTCTGCGTCTCACAGTCCAGTTGACGGGCTAGTTGTACACTTCCTGAGTCGACTCCGATGATGAACTCTTCTCTGGGGTCTCCGGCTGAACGAAAACAAAAAACATATTTTTAACAAATAAGTTTCCAAACAAGAGAGATGAAAGTTTACACCTTTAAATAAATTTTATATTGAAGTATAAAGTACAAAATATCTTTCAAAAGTTTACCTTTTTAAACGAAAATAGTTTTGTTACAATCTACTTGTATATAAAATTATTTATATAACTCGCCCTAAATATATTACAATGTTATCTTTCTTATTTGTTTTTTCCTTTTACAGCAATACACTGACATATACATAAAGAATGAATGAGTTTATTAGTTCTACTCAAAAAGGCGACAGTTTATATGCCAAAAAGACATGTTAATGGAGTGAGAAACAAAAATATGAGTGATTGAATATAAAGTCATGCTAGAATGGAATTGTTTTTTCTGTTAAAAACGGCACAAGCCTAACAGAAGTCGGATTCTTTAACAATTTTTAGTTATTTATTTGAATCTTTTATCTTAGTATATTTTATTATTTGTTATAAAATAATAATTAATACACGATATTACTGCGTTATTGATAAGAAAAAATATTTGTTTCCTAGGAGGTAAAGCTTTACATCACAATTATTAACTCAACAAAACAAAATTTATACGTTGAGGCATAAGAAGATAATAAATAATGCAGCATCAAACATTACAAAAAACCAACTCTGAGGTACATTGTATACACAGATGAAGAGTTTGAGAAGCTAAAAGAACTCAAAATATTTCTAGACTATGTTTTACAAAACACGTTATAGTAAAAAGTATTTGTATTAGCGCGTGATAGAAAACGAAGCCTGAGAAAATATTGGATTTTTTTGTCTAGGGAACATAGAGATAAAAATTTGTTTTTATTCTGACTCTGTTACACCTTCAAATAGGAAATATAGCAACAGTTTTGGTAATTGTGAGTTATATCATTTGTAATTCAATACCACTCATAATATAAGATCTTCAAGCTACTTTATAAGTCACTGGTATTAAGTACAACTTCAAATTTGTAATGAAGGTAAATTACGTTCCGTCTTTTAATTTATAGTGAACTTGGAAAAGTTTAACTTCAAAGAAATTAACGTGAGTTTTTTTTACTCGTAATAATCGTTTATATGTATGTGAGTGTGTGTGTGTTATATATCATATATTTATACTAGCTTCACTAAAGCCTCACCACTAAAATTGAACATTTGTTATCACAAGAGATTTGTTGTTTTTAATAGTTTTGAATAAAATAGGCACCCCTAGCCATACATTCACACTTGGGGGGGGGGGGGGTGGGGGGGGGAAACTGGTATTTTCTATTTTGATGCTCAAGAAATATGGCTATTTCCTCAACTGGGAGAAGATGAACTACAAAACGTCATTAACAGCAGGATGGTGCAAAAGCGTCGTAGGTTATAACGCAGGATGCGATTGGTTGAAAATTCACTGTAAGCTGCTTTTCCATACTCTTTCTCTCTCTCTAAAAATACAAAATACAGCTATTTTGAAACCATAATAATAACTGTATATTATCTAAGTACAAAAAATGTAAGATTATTTTTAAAAGATGAAAGATTACGTCCAGAGAGTAGCTTTAACAAAAAATTTAATATTTATTAACCCTTTAAGTGCTAAACATAGTAAAAATTTTAAAATTAATGAAATAATTTAAATCGCTTATTAGTATTTAAACTAACAAAGAATATCAAATTAAAAACAATATTAACTGTAATATAAACGACGTTATCTATCAGTCGAGCTGCACAAATTGTATAAAAGATTACTTTAATAAAATCATTAATTCCCTTACAATAAGGATGACTAACCATCGTTTTGCCATCTGTCATCAACATTCTGAAAGGCCCTCTTATAAGGACAGAGTGGCCTCCTTCTCGCCGATATCACTTCCTTTTGTGAGGCAGAATCAAGAACCGATCTTCATGATGGCATATAATTTTAAACAATCAATCGAATAAAGTCTGTTATTACTAACAATGTGTTTTTAGGTCCTCGATAGGAAGAATTGTTAGGGAATGGGTTAAATGATGCAGATTTAATACTTATTTACGTATCTAGCCGATGGAGAACACACATCCAGCTAATCAAGAAACGAAGATATTTAATGATAAAACAAGTCAAAGATCAGAGGCTAATGTCCTGGTAGGCTGACGTCAGAGAGGAGGGGAGCACTGATTGGCAGAACAACGGGGGTGTGGGGTGAGGAATGAACCCTGTCCAAGCCTACAACAGGGCGATACGTAGCTTTTAGTACAGTGCACTGAGTAGCGTTAATTATAATTCAGGTTAACCGTTGTAAAATTAAATTACTCCACAAAATCTGTATTCTACTAGTCTATATTGTGTTTTACAGCTTGTTATTTTATTAATTCAGCATAATGTACGATACAACTTTAGATATCAAATAAAGGAAATGCTTCAGGTATGTAACGTTTAAAGGTGGTGAGCTTGAAAACAATATATTAAAATTATAAGTCAGCCATTAAAGAATTAGATTGTAATATTACTTATTATTAGAGCAGTCGATACTCCATCTACGATCACATCTTAATTTACCCAAAACTTTTTCTTTTCACTAGGTTTCTACTCGAACATCTGAGAGGGGAATTGAATTGAAAGCAACTGCTTATCCAACATTTGAGCCTCCTTTAGAGAAATCATTGCGATTTGTTATTCTAGCTCATAGCATACATTTGGTAGGAAGTGTTGATTCAGTGTGAAAGTTGAGTTCAACTCCAATTCTATATCGGTCTTCCTGGATCCTCAGAAGTACTTGCACTCCACATTCTAGGAGTCAAGTTAGTCAGTGGCAGCGTCAGTTCTCAGAGACTGGACCAAGCAGAAAGTGAAATATAGCTGAACTCAACATTCGCAAAATTGGTTATTGTTACTGTTCATAGCAAGTGGCGACAATCACCTTGCTGATAATCCTCTTAGATCAAATGTTCTAAATGGATCACATTTATTGTGATAAAACATACTGCAAGATATAAAAAAACAAACTAGAGTACAATTAGAAATTTTACAAATATTTAGAATCAATTACATGGATTCATTAGGGACAGTCGACACCTATTGCTAAAATATTTATTGATCAAAGAATGGTAATAGAAACCTTAATCACTCCGAGATAGATATGCTTTTCAACTAATTCGCATAGAATAACTCCTTACCACCATAGCTTAAGATGATCAAAGAATGGTAATAGAATCCTTAAGCACTCCGAGATAGATATGCTTTTCAACTAATTCGCATTGAATAAATCCTTACCACCATAGCTTAAGATGATTAAAGAATGGTAATAGAATCCTTAAGCACTCCGAGATAGATATGCTTTTCAACTAATTCGCATTGAATACCTTCCTTACCACCATAGCTTATGTTAGGTATAGATTACTCCGTTGCTCCTCCCTGCTTTAGGATAGTGTCGTGTCTAAAACATCGTAGTGAAGTGAATTGTACACATCATGAGTCAATGAGAATACTTCATCACATACATGACACTATCTTTGGTAGTCTGTGTATCTCTGATATCTAAATGATGCAAAGGGACGTAAGAGAGATGCAAAGACATGTTTTGTGAGTCTTAGAATTTCTTCACCACCTACTTTTTTTTACACTTCACCAGGACGTGGACTTGGGATTCCAGAAGTTAAATTAGTGACCCTGTCAGATTTCGGACGCTATACTAAGCGAAAAAATCGAGCTAAACTCGTCAATCAAATTAAATTAATCCTTCTTACTATACCACATGTTAGCTATTATTAACTTTACTTGCTATTATTAGGAACTCAATCTTCATTAATTCACCAAAGTGAACTTACCAATTTAATTTCCCTTCGAGTTTTCACCATAAATTAAACCCGTACTAAACATCACACACTGGTGATTCACATTTTGTAGACAGTTGAGTAAGATTGTCGTTAATTTACGTTAGCTCATTTCATATATCTTTTACACAAGGTTCGTTTTGGAACTTAGAAGAAAAGGGAAGAGTAGGGCTAATACAGCATGGTAAAGTATAGCCAGAGTATCTGACAACATTGTGCGCAAAAGGTCTAAGTGTTTTCATCGTAAAGGTTCTCTCGTCTAATGGAAGTGTCTCACGCTCTTTCTGTCTCAACCACCGGTCTTGATACTGTATCGGTATCAGCATTTGACAACATTGTGTGCAAAAGGTCTAAGTGTTTCATTGTAAGGGTTCTCTCGTCTAATGGAAGTGTCTCACACTCTTTCTGTCTCAACCACCGGTCTTGATACTGTATCGGTATCAGTATCTGACAACATTGTGTGTAAAAGGTCTGTGTTTCATTGTAATTGTTCTCTCGTCTAATGGAAGTGTCTCACGCTCTTTCTGTCTCAACCACCGGTCTTGATGCTGTATCGGTATCAGCATCAAGTGTATATGTAATTATATCCCTTTACTAAATTATATTATATTAATATTATTTAAATATTCATAACAATAATAATACAGTAATTTTCTGTCGAGTGACTACCAGTATGGTGATAATTGTTTTAGCACCTCCATAAACATAACTATTGATTTAGACTCTTGCGAACATTTACTTGCACTGGAAACCCCACAAAATAAGTCCAGACATTATTAATATAAAATATATGATTTATATATATATATATATATATATATATATATATTATATCAGCAATGTTTAAGACGTTTTTGGGTACAAATCATATAAATGCTAAAAAGTCTTAATTTGGGTACAGGGTGGTATGTTCTGTGCCTCAGAATCCGACATGGAGTAACTTGCCACGGCACTCCAGAACCTGTTATGAAGTGGCTTGTTAATGTCATCGAAGCTCGAGATTAAATGAATTGTCACAGCACTCACAGAACAACATTGAGTGAAATTTTACGGCGCTCAGAGTCCGACATTGAGTAGAGTGTGAGAGTCTTTCATTTAGTAGAATATTACCTCACTCACAATCCAACGTTGCGTGGGATGTTCCGATACTCAGGGCCCTCCACTGTAACGTTGAGTGGCATTGAGTGAACTATAACGGTTCTCAAAATTAAACATTGAGTGAATTATTACGGTATACTCCATCATTGAGTGTAATGTTACAGACTCAAAGTCCGACATTGTGTAGGCTGTCAGAGTTTGGCATTGAGTTAACTATTATGGAACTCACAGTCCAACGTTGAGTGGGCCGTTATGACACTTATGGTCCGCCTCTAATTTAAGTAACGTTGAGTGACCTGTTACGACACTCAATCCGGTATTGAGTGAACTATAACGGTTCTCACAATTAAACACTGAGTGAATTATTACGGTGCTCCCAATCAAAAATTGAGTGTATTGTTACACCACTCATAGTCCTGCATTAAAACACCAGCATTGGGTTAAAAAAATACGTACCTTTTTACACCTTAAAATACTGGGACATTTAACTAACGAAAAATACTTTCCAACGCAACGTTCCAAGTGATTATTTTAAAACAGTACATTTGATATAGGTTTGACAGGGTTAATTGAATAGAATTCATTTATTACAAAATATATTTATTATAATGAAAATGTATTTCTAACATTTACATCACTTATAAAAATAGTCCCTTTAGTAGCACAATGTTCAGGTCAGTAAATTAGATAAAAATCACAATAGTAATTTTGTGCTTGCGGGTAAAACCACATACTTAGGTAGAGTAGGGTGTAAAGGTGAAGTTATATGTAAACACTATTTCCTCTCAGGAGCTGACGAAATCCGTACAGTGAAAAAAATTCAAAATACTTATAAATCCAGTATTAAAATTAATAAGTTACTGATTTTATTGGTATTTTCTTACCAGATTACAGTAAAAATATTGAGATTATTCAGTTATAAGCTTATATATAATGTTCATCCAAAAGCTTATAAGTTTTTGTTTATTTAGAATTTCATAAAATACAAAAACGCAACATCGATTGTTCCGATGTTCCTATTAGTGAATAAGAACATCGGAACACAATGAGCATCACTATTATGCTCATTGATGGCCACGAGCGGAAAACCCTGTTATGTTAATTGTATTGTATTGTGCTTCTGTATTTAAGTCAAATTATTACTACAAACAAGCCTTACAGTTACTTCTTAAACGACAGTACAAAACTAATCGTTATTTATACAACTAATTCTAGAAAACAGTTTACTCGAATCCCATTTACTGCGCTAACAAATAAAAAATCTACACTAAATACATTCTAAACTAAATATCTATTAAATGACAGAATGAAAACGCATAAGGATTTATTGAAAATAATAATCTTTAGTAAAAAAAAGTACTGGAAAATAAGTTAAAAAGACTTGTATTGGAACTTCCGTAGAATACGAGTAAACTGTTTATACCACTGATTTTACGACCTTGTAAAAGGCTTAAAAAATTTGTGTTACTTCATACTTAACACAATGCGTTGCGATTAGGGCGAAATGCACAGTTAAAAAATTAAAACACGAGCTATGAAAAGCTGGTAAAAAATATATCTTAAGGTGTAGTCCAGAAATAAAAACTCGTTTTTAGCGTAATCAGTCAGCAGCCATGGAAATGCTTATTGGTTGAAGATAGCTCACGGAAGAATCTGTAAAATTTTCAATGGTTTTGCTAAGCACTTTTTAATGCATTTGGAGTTATTACAAAACCTATTTACAACATAGGTGTTTTTGTTATGAATTAACTTGATTTAACCCAAAATCGAAGATCGTAATGAAAACAAATTGGAAACAACCCTAGAAAAAGGTAATTGGAAAACATTTTCTACATTTTCATACATGAATGAATAGTCAGCAAAAATTAATATTGGTTTTTAGATCATACCTAATAGTTTTTTGAAGTGCAGAGATAATATTACATGTAGAATTCTTTAATGAAGTAGTCCAGAAATTTTTGAGTACGTATAAATTTTGAAAATGGTAAAATATAAACTCTACTTATCTCTGTCAATGCAGCTTTATAAGCTTATCAATTCGCTTCGTAACTCAATAAAAGCTTCTTTTGGCACAGTTGTAAGTAAAGAAGACTTTTTCCAAACGTGAAAAACAAAATAATTAAGCAATACAAAATGTTAAAATACACCTTTAAATCTGAACAATTCCTCAAATAACCCATCAGTCTTTTATTCTACTTTGTAAAGGATTTACATAGCGAATTGGTTTCAGGATAAATAAGCAGGTACACGAGTGAAACTGAAAGCGTGGAAGAGGCTAGCGAGCAGACGTCCAGACTGCTGGGAAACCCGTAGGGGATCACCTGATCCTCTTGACTGTTCAGTTTAGTGTCTAGGGTCGCCAGTTTCCCGAGCAGGGTCACCTAAAGATATGAAAACAGTTGTATATGTAACACTAGAAGCGTGGTTACAAGTAGATGTCCCGACTGCTGGGAAACCCGTACGGGATCATCTGATCCTCTTGACTGTTCAGTTTAGTGTCCAGGGTCGCGAGTTCTCGAGCAGGGTCACCTAGAGATATGAAAACAGTTGTATATGTAACACTAGAAGAGTGGTTACAAGCAGATGTCTCGGCTCCTGGGAAACCCGTACGGGATCATCTGATCCTCTTGTCTTTTCAGTTTGGTGTCTAGGGTCGCCAGTTCCCGAGCAGGGTCACCTAAAAAAATCAATTGTACCAATATGGGAAGACAAGTACATTTATATCACTAAAAGCCTGATTACAAGTAGACATCTAGAGTGATAAAACTCCCATATAAGCTTAGTTCCTTGAACTTTTCGGTTTAGTGTCCAGGATTCCTGAGGAGCTTGTTAGCACAGCGCTGGAGACAAGGTGCTGTTATCTGTTATCTGCAATTCCTGAAAAAGATAACTGTGAGCAAACCCTGATATATTAAAATAGTAAAACCCTTCGAAATGAATTATAGAAATTCTACAATCAGTTACCATTTATGGTTCATCTCAGCGTTGAAAAATATTTTGAAAAACAGGTGTAAATGAAAGATCTAATGAAGAGCAAATTTGAGACTACATAGTAGTACATCTAAAACCGAATCAGATGTTACAATTTTGTATACTATAAATATGATGCTTGAAATGAGCAATCCTTCGGGAAACAAAATCTGGAAAAAGAATAGGCATTTTCCTGCAGTATTTGATGATCTACCATATTGAATACAATGGGATTGTATTTTTTCAATCGTCAAGGCAATCTCAGCTTGTCCTAGAGAATGCCAAATACGAACATATTAAATGCAATGGGATAGAAAAATATGTTTCTGTTGAGTATTAAATACAATCTTATTTCATCCCACATACAAGAACAGTTCCAACAACGTGGTATGGTGATAAGGAAAGTTTCATTATTAAATATTGCATAGATTTTTATTCTATTATGTATCGTTATTGGCTTATTAGTATGGCGCGGGGAACTACTTTTTACTCCATTGAAGAGTAAATTTGAGTTAAATCTCATGATTAGCAAGGAAATAAAAGCACTGATTGTGGTTTCCAAAACCGAATCAAATTTAAAATGTGTCGAAAAAAGGGATTACTCTTGAAAGAAATTTGAAAATCTGCAGAAATGTTAATTTAAGAAATTATTACAGATATAGGCTGGTGATTTTCCAATCATCAAGACAATTTCAGATTGTATAGAGAATGCTACGTACGAACATATTAAATGCAGTGGGATGGAACAATATATTTCTCTTGAATATTAAATACAATTGTATATTTTCCCACGTACAAAAAAATCCAACAACATGGAATTGTGAAAAGGAAAGTGAACAAAAGAAAGGAATCGAGCATGACTGAACAATTAAGTTAGATCTTCAAGGTAAACAAGGAGCCGAATTTACTTTCAAAAGTGTCGAAAATGGAATAGACTTGAAAGAAATCGGAAAATTTACAGAAACTTATTCTTAAAAAATTATTATAAATAGGCTAGTGATTTTGTATTTTTTCAATCGTGAAGGCAATCTCAGCTTGTCCTAGAGAATGCCACATACGAACATATTAAATGCAATGGGATAGAAAAATATGTTTCTGTTGAGTATTAAATACAATCTTACTTCATCCCACATACAAGAACAGTTCCAACAACGTGGTATGGTGATAAGGAAAGTGAACCAAAGAAACAAAAGAAGGGAAACGAGCATGACTGAACAATTGAGTTAGATGTTCAAGGTGAACAATGAATAACATCAAATTTTAAACTTGTCTAAAAGAGAATAAACATGAAATAAATCGTAAAATTTTGCATCCAGACATCAAGCCATCAGGTTGTCCTAGAGGATGGCAAGAACGAAACTTATTTAAAGCAATGAGACTAATATATATATTTCAATGCCAATATTTATTTTTAATTGAATATTATTATTATTTGTGAGAATATTATATATAAATATCTAGATTTCCACATAAAAAAAAATTTTCAACTTTAAATCCCAGTTTAAAATTTATGTAATGATTAAATTATCAATTATTCGTTTATTATATTGTAAACGCAGTGAAATAGTTCTGCTCTTCCACCTAATTAATCAGTTTGTCATTAATATATTTACTTCCATTAATTTATTTTTCTAATCCGTTTTTTTAACTAAATTAAAAATCTACGAAATTTTAATTGCTAGAGTTCGAATTTAAATCAACAGAAATGATTGGTCTACTACAATTTGTTGGTTCATGGAAATTACTTTAGATATAGGTAGTTGTGAACTTTCTTTCTTAAAGCTCGCTTCTTTTGCTACACATCTGGTTGAAATAATTACCAGAAACTATTACATCTCCTACGGACAATACTTTATGTATAGCAGTAATTGATGACTGTATGTGGGCTACCTGTGAGACAGCTATCGTTGCTATGGTAACTGGAAGAGTCGCCCAGGATGGTTGTGTGGACATCGCCGTTCTGCAACCACTCCGTACAGTCCCAGTGGAATCCTGCAAGTGAACACGTGATCAACATATATAAAATATTACAAGGTTTACAAAATTTTTTATAACTAATACAGTAAATTTTATTATAAGTTATACTTTTGAATTTTGGAAGACTCGTTTTAAGTAACTTTTGTAAGTATTTGAGTTTCATTAGTTTGATTTTTGTTCAAAGACACATACGTACAGCTTTCTTTGTTTATTTGGGGTAACTTTTGTGGAGAAAATATTTATTTTAATTCATTATTTTCGAAGTGTTTTATTTTCAGGCCAGATTTTGGTTTATGCAGTTTAGTGTGTGTGACTTTTAGTTTTTCAAGTAAAACAAACTTTTACACAATTCGATGTAAACCTTTTGAGTGGTTACCAACACACAACTTTTGTTCTTCAATAAATGTGCAAACATAAAACCCCTACTTAAATTAGTTTAATTTAATTTCTATTTTAATTTATACAACCAATAATTTAGCACAAAATCAATAATCTTTAGAGCTTTTAGATTAAAATTATTTCTTTCGAGTAACTCCTTGAATAACACTAGTCAGTATAAATATCAGTATAACACAAAAATACTATTTATAATCCAACTACTAATGTATTATAAATAGTATTTTGGTGTCTGACGATTGGTTGTGGGTGAGTCTAAGATAAAGAATTAAGGTCGCTAAAATTTATTTTCCAAATTATAACCCGTTTTATAACCCCCCATTCGAACCTTCATCGAGCCTTGAACGTGAATTCTTTCTAATGGGGCTTACCGATATCAGTTTTATAAAACCTACAATAAAATTAGGTACACTTAACCAATCGGATACCATAATATGAAAAATTGGTACAAAAATATTACTGGGTAAAACAGCGAAAAGGCTTTGCATTCTATTGACATTAAGGCATATTTTTAGATAACGCTACTTTAGATATATTCAGAAATACGTAAAAAGTCTGGCTTGACAAATGACATCCGGACAAGCCGGAGATCCTGTTTGCGACACAACCAACGGACCATGTTTGTAAGACCGCCATCACTGTTCTTGAACTACAGCTCACATTACATACAGATTCCGACTGGCTTGACGCATGACATCCGGACAAACCGGAGATCCTATTTGCGACTCAATAAACGGACCAGGTTTGTAATACCGCCATCAATGTTCTAGAACTACAGCTCACATTACATACAGATTCCATCTGGCTTGACACATGACATCCGGACAAGCCGGAGATCCTGTTTGCGACTCAATAAACGGACCAGGTTTGTAATACCGCTATCACTGTTCTTGAACTACAGCTCACATTACATACAGATTCCGTCTGGCTTGACAGATGACATCCGGACAAGCCGGAGATCCTGTTTGCGACTCAATAAACGGACCAGATTTGTAATACCGCCATCAATGTTCTTGAACTACAGCTCACATTACATACAGATTCCGTCTGGCTTGACAGATGACATCCGGACAAGTCGGAGATCCTGTTTGTGACTCAACAAACGCATCAGGTTGGTAATTCCGCCATTACTGTTCTTGAAATACAGCTCACATTACATACACATTCCGTCTGGCTTGACAAATGACATCCGGACAAGCCGGAGATCCTGTTTGCGACTCAACAAACGGACCATGTTTGTAATACCGCCATCACTGTTCTTGAACTATAGCTCACATTACATACAGATTCCGTCTGGCTTGACAGATGACATCCGGACAAGCCGGAGATCCTGTTTGCGACTCAATAAACGGACCAGGTTTGTAATACCGCCATCACTGTTCTTGAACTACAGCTCACATTACATACAGATTCCGTCTGGCTTGACACATGACATCCGGACAAGCCGGAGATCCTGTTTGCGACTCAATAAACGGACCAGATTTGTAATACCGCCATCAATGTTCTTGAACTACAGCTCACATTACATACAGATTCCGTATGGCTTGACATATGACATCCGGACAAGCCGGAGATTCTGTTTGCGACTCAATAAACGGACCAGGGTTGTAATACCGCTATCACTGTTCTTGAACTACAGCTCACATTACATACAGATTCCGTCTGGCTTGACACATGACATCCGGACAAGCCGGAGATCCTGTTTGCGACTCAATAAACGGACCAGGTTTGTAATACCGCCATCACTGTTCTTGAACTACAGCTCACATTACATACAGATTCCGTCTGGCTTGTCACATGACATCCGGACAAGCCGGAGATTCTGTTTGCGACTCAATAAACGGACCAGGTTTTGTAATACCGCTATCACTGTTCTTGAACTACAGCTCACATTACATACAGATTCCGTCTGGCTTGACAGATGACATCCGGACAAGCCGGAGATCCTGTTTGCGACTCAATAAACGGACCAGGTTTGTAATACCGCCATCACTGTTCTTGAACTACAGCTCACATTACATACAGATTCCGTCTGGCTTGTCACATGACATCTGGACAAGCCGGAGATCCTGTTTGCGACTCAATAAACGGACCAGATTTGTAATACCGCCATCAATGTTCTTGAACTACAGCTCACATTACATACAGATTCCGTTCTGGCTTGACAGATAACATCCGGACAAGTCGGAGATCCTGTTTGTGACTCAACAAACGCATCAGAATGGTAATTTCCGCCATTACTGTTCTTGAAATACAGCTCACATTACATACAGATTCCGTCTGGCTTGACAGATGACATCCGGACAAGTCTGAGATCCTGTTTGTGACTCAACAAACGCATCAGGTTTGTAATACCACCATCACTGTTCTTGAACTACAGCTCACATTACATACAGATTCCGTCTGGCTTGACAGATGACATCCGGACAAGCCGGAGATCCTGTTTGTGACTCAACAAACGCACCAGGTTGGTAATTCCGCCATTACTGTTCTTGAACTACAGCTCACATTACATACAGATTCCATCTGGCTTGACACATGACATCCGGAATAGCCGGATATCCTGTTCGCGATATCTATTTTATTCTATTCTATTCTATTCTACATACAGATTCCGTCTGGCTTGATACATGACATCTAGAAAAGCCGGAGATCCTGTTCGCGATATCTATTTTATTCTATTCTATTCTATTCTACATACAGATTCCGTCTGGCTTGATACATAACATCTACAAAAGCCGGAGATCCTGTTTGTGACTCAAAAAACAGACCAGGTTTGTAATACCGCTACTACTGTTCATAGTAGAACAGAAATTAGTAATATAAGTGCCTAATTTAAAAATTAATGTTAAATATAGCTAAGGTAAAACGGGCTGGTTTACTATTAGAGTTAAAGTGAGAAATGCTTATTAAAAAACATATAACAAATTTATATAAAAAGCATACAACATTAACTATAAGTAAAATCTGTAAATTCTTTATCCGTTTAACAAAAAGTGTTAAGTAGAATACGAATATAATAGTAGCGGTATTAATGCTTTCAAGTCAAGCTAAAACTTGGGAATAGCAAATACTAATTAGTAATATAAAATTTCGGACATATTCTACGCACCTCACATTATAATCCTAACTCTTCCTGTGTTGCCGATTACATTAACGGTTTTCTTTCCATTTAAATTATCCGTAGTTGATTAATTTGTTAAGATTAATCTTTATTTTTTATCCAATTGTAATAATATTATTGTTTATTGTAATAGAAGTGTATAGCCAATAATTACTTCAACTCGATGAAACAAATATAGGTCGACGATATACAATATTACCAGTATTTTACGTTAAAGTCACCAACCAAATATCAATTCGAGAGTAACTGTAATTATGAATAATATTGGAGGAAATAATAAAATGTCATTATATGGTCGTATAATATTGTAGGCCATCCGCAGTATTTGGTATTTTAAATTACAATAAATTAAAACTTTTCATTAATGTCACGTGTACAGTAGTTATCAAAACTGACACTGAAATAATATTTAAATGAGTTTTTATGTTTATCTAGATAATGGGGTAGATTAATACCTTAGTTTTGCACAAAAAGAATTGACAGATGTACACTTGCAAAGTTAGTATTAAATACTTATTCATTAAAACACTATTCAAATTGTAAATTATGTTTTATTTTCCTTAATTTTCATTGAAAATCATTTATACTTACCTCCAATCGTTCTTGTATCATCTTCTGCGGGTATAACCTGGTGTAGGGGGATGTCTGCAGTTTGTTTTAAATCTAAAAAAAACAAAAGTTAAACTTTAGTAAATAACGTAATTATCATAACTGTACAGGGTGTTCTTTAGAAATGTTATCACGCGTCTGATCGAGCATTGAGGAAACAGTGAATATACATTTTAAATTTATATTATAACAGATGAGTTTTATTGTTTGTATTATTAGAAACAAAATTATTTACATAATCTATATTTTAGAAGTTATCAATAATTATTTACTTATATTATACAGCTAAGAACTAATTTGTATACGTCTTTAAATTAAAAAAAGACTTTCCATACCTATTTTCTTTGAATCTAGTGTAAAATGGCTAAGAAAAATAAATCCATGAGACTTTAAATAATAAACTTCAAATTATTTTGAACGATATTTATATTTATTGAACATATATGTAAAATATGGGTCAAAATGTTCAGTATTTAAGGGCATGTTTTATTTTAGCTTATATGGCTTTTTATGAAATTCAGAATCATAGTTTTTATAATGAACACAAATTTTAACCCGTATTTTATAAACTATTAGAAATTTCCTTACTCGTAAAACCTTGTTAGATCAACATCTGCATTTAGGTAAAATTACATACTTTGGACCAATAATAGATTTCTAGAAATTAACAATTACCCATACACAGTGAGATGGACCGAAAAATAAGGAGGTCCGATATTCATTTCTCTACACGTGGACTGTTTCTAGGTTGAGTAATTTCTGGACACCCTGTACATACGTACCGTTGTTGATCTTGTGATGGGGACTCATGAGGTTGCGCCTGTAGTCTGGCGGCACGTTGTCTGACTCCGCTGTCCCTCTCTCGGCGTTGTTGAGCGCCACGGCTGAGAAAACCTCGTTGTTAGAACTGCACGTGTACGACGTTGGCCTGGAGGGCTGTTCCAACATCACCAGGATAAACAATTTTTATAAAACATCTTTAATAAAACATTACATTGATGTCCAATTTTTATATCAGGGAAAATAAATTCATTTTCGAAGCTGTTGATGTTTAAGCTCTTAGCTAGGCTGACTTCCTGGAAGTTAAAAAGATTTTCAATTTAAGGTAAAGTAATTTGTTCCAAAGTAAAACTGATTAGCAAGCAAATTTATCCTGGTGAATTGATTAATTCTAAACAGTGTCTTAGGCTGTGATTATGTTTTAATTTAAATTTTATTCCAAGTATTTTATCCAGAAAGTCTGGGTATTTTATACGCTGGTGCTATGGCGGGACCTAATGGCAATCCTTCTTCGCGAATTTTTCGTAATCCTCTAAGTACTGGCCCTTTGGGTTTCATTAGTTTGATTTATTTAATCTCCTTTTTGTCTAATGAGTGATGATTATAAGGAAGTCTATTATTTTTCGGTAGGATCGTTATATATATTTTATGTTACTGTTTTTATAAACTATAATATTCGTTCGTTATATTGTTTTATTTCCATTATTACAAAAGCTTGGTTTTCTCTGGCTTAGTTAACATGTAATGGTGAGTCACTGTTTATTCTTTTTTTTAGTGTGATAGTTTGGGTTCTTTTTTAAAATATTAAACTATTATTTTTGGGACCTTTTTAAGAGTTCATTTAATTTGTTATCAATTACATGTCTAAAATAATTTTTAGTGTCAATGTTTAATGGGTATTTTTCGATGGTTTCATCGTTTAAGATTTCCGAAATCTCTCAGATAATAAACTAAAATTATTGTTTTGGTTTCTGCATTTTCTCACTTGTCTGCACTTAAAGAAGTATTCTGGAAACGTAATATGATTCTTTCACCACATTTTCCCAACCAGATTTAAAAAAACCTCCCTCTATTTTGAGGAAGGAACAGGGTTTTTGAGAGGATGTTCCAAAGCTCCTCGGAGACACATTAAAGAAGAAATGTGCAAATTATGCGTGTCCATACAAATACATTTAGATTACAATCTTAATCTACGTTCAATCTTACCTGTGTAACCTGGAGGTTACTGAGTTTGGAGGTTCTCTTGATGACGTGATTCAGTTCCGACTTTTCCACCCTGTTCCCAGGACTGATGCGGTGGCAGCGTCTGCAACACGACAGTACAGTATTTAGTCGGTTGATGCTCACATACAATCTAAATCACATCAAAAGCAATACATAACAATACTCGTACCTGTAGAGGACGAATACGAGTACAAGACACGAGACTATGAGGATGGCCACGACGATCGCCACCAGCTCCTCCCAGTGGATGCTGGCGCGGTAACGGCGGGGGGGGGACAAGAGTGAGATGGAGGGCAGGAGGGAGGTACGCAGATGTAGCCCCCAGGGGCCCCCGCCTGGGGCATGCACCCCTGAGGAGGTGGACACCCACAGTCGCCACCCGGGAGAATCTCCTCACAGTATTCCCCTGCCATGTAACACCGCAAATTAGAGAGAGCATTTAAATACAAGGAAAACTCCTCAATTATTTTACGAGTTAAGAGTACACCACACCCCACAGAAATGGAGTCAGGCTAATTAGTGATAGCTTTCAATTACGTTCAGCCAGATTCTGAGTTTCATTCAAATATAATGTTTACAGATGAAAACTTTCTCGATATATCTTGTCAACTTGATAAATTAGGTTTCATAGCAATGTTCAAATAATAAAGGTTTCTGTGAACTAGGGATAGTAATAAAATTCAAATAATGAAATAAAATCTGTCACAATTATTACACCTCATTTTCAGTCTATTATTTGTATTTTTACAATACGAATAAACATTCACGTATTGAAATATCATATCACTCAGTTTGGTTACAGATTAATTCTTGTTGCCATCATGGTTCCACACAAGACTAATTTAGAAATATTCACCAACGTTCAGTAAATTTCATGGAGTGAAATGCACTATCATCAGACTCAGAGTTTCTTGAAATTGAATGAAGCGTCATGCAAAATTTCAAGTGTATATGTATAGATTAATGTTTTCAATATGATAAACTCACGTTTAGTTCATTAGACTTGGATTTCATAGCAGTGATAAAAATAAAATCTAAAACACCTAGACACCATATATAGTGTTGAATATGTTGAGATAAGGGTACATGTGTGTTTTGATTATACTGAGATTGTTTACAAATTTGTTTATTCTACTATTTTCTCGTTATCCACAAGACCAATGTAAAAATATTCGTTAAGGCACAACAAAAACCCTATGGAGTGACATGCTCCATAATCCTAATCAATGTTACTCTTATAGATATGAACCATTCACGATTTAAATTTTATAGCTCAGTTCGTTTTCAAGAGATCGTGCTGACAGACGGAGTGACAGAAGTGATTTCCCCCCTCCGCGTGTGATAGGATTCGTTAACGCTCAGCCAACATGCAGTATAAGTAAGTTTATAATGATAAACCGACCTCCATAGCCGAGGTTGCAGGCGCAGTAGAGTTGGTGGGAGTGGCCAGGACACACGAAACTGACGTGGTCTGTGGCCACTGTGAACACCAAGTCCCGCTGTATCTGAACCTTCTGGCGGCAGAGAGAGAGCGCCGTTGTGGCAGTCGCATGACCAGTTGGCCCCGCTCAGCCCAGCGGACTGTAGAGCCTCGCTGAGCACCGCCAGCTCCACACCCTGGGTTCCAAAACTATGGTTACACCCTGGGAAATCCAAACAATACCCACAGGTTGCACTGACAATGAATCTGACTTTAAAGCCTCGCTGAGCACCGCAGGCTCCACCCCCTGGGTTACAAAACTGTAGTTACTGAAAATGAATTTTTGTTACAAGAATTCAATACGGGCAGTTAAATGTTTTCCGTGCTCATGGATTTTAATAACTTTCCTGTTAAAGAAATTTCAAAGGATGCTATGGTACTTTTGCGCACCAAGCATTCCAAAGAAACAATTTAAAGGTATTGAATTTATATTTCCTTAGGGTTTAAAATAAATTCAAACTCTTACGTCAAATGTTAAAGAGTAAACATATTTTCTAGTAATTGCAGGAAGTGTGTTTACAAATATGATGCTTGTACAAAGTATTTTTCAATTTAAAAAAAGATTTTGAAAATTCTCAATTTCTACATAAGTGTGACGAGCAATTTGGTCTCCGTACTTGACGGTTTGACACTGATCTAGATCATTGATTGACCCACGAACAAAATCGATACCAATGATCGCTACGCAGATCTTTCATAGACTCTGTACTGACTATCAAGGTTCACTATTATCTCAAACTCACCCCAGTGATGGTCAAGAGTATGTCAAGGTCACCGTGAGCCACAGCTTGCAAACTGGTCAGTGACACCTGCCTCAGCAACGCTGACTCCAGGAGCTGCACCAGGCTCTTCCACTGCCGCAGCACGAAGTGATGGGCCGTCATACTCCGCAACCTGAAGCAGTGGGACATTTCATCATGTTAGAATAATTATAACGTCAGCCGCTTAGTACTTAATTCATAAACACTTCACTAAACATTTTCCTAACAATTATAATGGTAATGTTATTTTTAACATCAAAGGATAAAATGGCTCCAAAAATTTTAATACAAAATTAATTATTTTGAATGATTTTTTCTTAATAAATGTTTTTTCACGGTAAACCTCAAAGTTCAAAAAGTTTAATCCATATTTAATTTGTTCTTGTTTTCCTCATATCATTGATTTTGTAATTTATCATGATTAACTGGTATATAGTAAATTGTGGGCAAACATAATCTCTTTTCTCCACCACCACAATACAGAAAACAGTAAGGCCATTGCGGATTGCGTCCAAAGTTATACTAGATCCATATACTAAATGATATCCTAAACTTCTGGGCAAACACCCTTAACTCTTCACTACAAACTGTTAGCGGACCTGATGCTGACGCTGTGCTGCAGCATGTCCTCCCAGAGAGGCAGCACGTGGACGGTGACGGTGGTGTACGTCGTGAACTTGCCGTCAGACACAGAGATGTTGAGGCTCGGGTTTAGCGGCCAGCATCCACCATGGGACCGGCGGTCAGAACTCCACGGCGAGGCTCCACCGAGAACTGTCCCTGGCCTGGCGGGCTCGGCTCCATCGCGAACACCAGCGTGTCATAAGGGTCCTGGTCCGAGGCTATCAGGTGACCGATCTCACCTCCGGGCCATCGCTCCTGATAGGCGATGATGAACACCTCAAGGGGCAGCACTGTCGGCGCGAACTGTGACTCCTCTATAACCTGCGGAAAGAAAAAATAATGATGAGTATCTAATGATACGTTATACACGTTTATATAAGTCATACAAAATTTACTTATAAAAAGTAATGACTATCTGAACAGTAGCTGTAAGTTGCAATACAGGATGATTCAGTGAGGAAGGCCTACATTGAGATCTCAGACATTTTTTTATTTTACAGCAAACTATTTATCTTATATTTTATGATTATTACAAAAAACGTTGTCATTACTAGTTTATTATGACTCGTTATTATTATTGAAGTTATTACTCGTACTTTAATGTGGAATTTTAAAATTCGTTCTACATTTTTCAATATGACAGTCAGCTTTGAAATTTATTATGGAAATCCCTATTCGTTTCTAACGGACTTGGGTTTTACATGCTTCCTGGTGTTATTTTGATATACTTAACCGTGTAGCCGCTAGGAACGCAGTTTTAGAATATTAATAAAATTGTGTTTAAAGAGGTAAATTTTAAAATTGTAAATATTTACGTATTCGTAATATGCATTAAAGTAAGTTAAGTTTCGAATTAAAACTTTTTACAATTATTTATAAAAGGCTTTCAAATTGTAAGTCATCCTAGTGGTTAACGGTTAAGTGAAAATAACATTATGAATCATGTAAAACACAAAACAGATAGATAAAATAAGGGTTCGCACAATAAATTTTATATATGAGCGCCATATTGAAACATAGTGAACAAATTTTAAAGCTTCAACAACAAATTTGTATTAATCATATAAAATATGGCAGAAGAATAGATTCCAAATTTTTGTGTGAAATTAATACTTCCTGATATCCCAATGATGACATCACTGAGTTGATAAACCTGTATAATTCTCCTTTACTATATAAAATGTGTTGAAAAGTGTTTTCGATACTCTGAAAAAGGTTTTGTAACTCCATGAACTCAAGCGAAAAAACGTCATATTTTATATACAAACATTTTCAATAGTACCAACATTTACGTATTTATGTAATTTTACATTAGCTAAGTCATAAGAAATTAACTTTAATATTCCATGAAACAAGACTTAGGAAAGAGGAATTAAACGCTCTTATACTTTTATCAGCGATCGGTCAGTACAAACTAAATACCTCATCGTGAATATATAGGGTGGGTTAAAAATCGTGAAAGAATAAATATTTCCTCAGACACGAATCTTTGAGAAAACGGTTTCAAACCAAAGCTGTACAGTTCTCTATTCACTAGTGTCATGGGCGATGTATGATGGGGTCACTTTGACCCTTTTATTGAGAACCCATTTTTCGTCACGGATTAATGTGACGAAAAAATACTGTGTCCACACAGAAACTAAGAAACTTTAAAAACGAAAAACTATAAAACATAATAAGGACAGCAAGGTTTAAAAAGGGATCAACCTCTTCTTAAAAAAAATAAATCCTTAGTTTGAAAGTTTTTTTTATAAACCTTAAAATGTTATCGAAAACTAATTATTCTAAAGTTCGTTCCTGCAGAAATATTCTGAAATTTTTGTTCATCCCGTATATAAAATGCAGCTACTTTATATGCTGTGAGTGGCTTAGCTGTAAGTTTAATATTTTGTGTACACATTGCGTACCTTGACAGTGATCCAAGAGTCGGTGTGGCAGGGGAGGGAAGCCGCTGTCACCCACGCGTACCTGCAGGTAGTACACAGAGCGAGCTCGCGTGCTGAGGCGAGCTGCTGTGTACAAAGTGCCGTCAGATACCACGCGGAAAGCCAGGTCAGCATTGCCGGACAAGATGCTGAAGGAAAACGGAGCTCCGTTGGGGAAGGTGTCAACGTCAGACACTATCATCTGACCCACAGCCCAGCCTGGCATTTTGTCCTCCTGAATTAAAACATGTACTCCGTGTGAATTCAGTTGTTTTGTTGAAAAGACAAGTATAGTTCTAACAGTCTAGCAGTCTGATGTGCCAGTAGATACCAAGACTCAGGAGTGATAAATTTACTTGTTTAATAGTCTAAAGACAATCGTCACTTTTAACAATATTGTATAATGGAAGAATAAATCCTCTTTATAGAGATAAACTAAATACAAAGATTAATACAAAAACTGTTACATCTTATTCAATAATTATTTAAAACACAGTGTAGAAGAAGAGTTAATTAACATTATAATACTCTTTAACGATTACGTGTGACCTTAAGGTTTACTTAAAAACTAAATCGTAGAAAAAACTTTCAAATACTGAAAGAGAGAGCTAAAAAAAGAATATCCACAAGCATCACTTTAGCCTTGTACAAAAGGGTGCGAAGCAAATGAATTGAAAATCTTGTTATTTAAACAAAAATATGAAATCAGTTTTAATAAACAAAATTTGAATTTACCGTGTGGAAGGTTATCTCGGGAAAGTTTTCATCTGTAGAAATGTTTCAACATGAATGTTTGCATAGACAAGAACGGTCTGTTACGACACAAACATTAAATTGGATGAGGGTCGACGAAATCTATAAATCAGTTGGCTGACACAATTTAATTTTTGTTTGCCGGGCGATGTAACATTTTCTTTGCCTTATAATTCTCTATGGTTCTATCTGTCAATATTTAAATGAACTACAGACTTGACATTACATAGCGAAGTCTGTTACACACGTGTTGTCGAGTACTCCTACCTACTCCTACTGTAGGATAAGATGATAATCATAGGTATCAATCATATCCCAGCAACAAAGCAACAACGTAGCAGCATCTGCATACAGGTCATTACATCCTTCAATACAAATGATTGTCGATGATACAAATGTCAAATAATAGAGGACTCAAGATAGATCCTTATGGTATTCCAAAACATATCCTTGACTAAATTTGATTTCTATTAAGGTGTTATGGTATGATTAATATAAAAAAGTAAAAATTAAATTAATTAAAGGATTACAATAAGAAAGAAGCTTCAACAAAGTATTATGATCATATTTCAGTTTCATCCGCCATGTTGGACAAAAATGTGTATGATATTTAATATACAACTATGATAATGAATCTAAATGGTTACCTGGACAAAGAACGTGTAGTTGTCTTGGGTCAGTGTTGGCGGATTATCGTTTACGTCCAGGACACTTATACTGATGAAGACAGTAGAACTCAGTTGAGGAGAGCCGAAGTCAGAGGCCCGAATCGTTAAGCTGTATTCTGCAATCTATAAAATATAATTTTATGATGTTGTGAACTTTAATTGTTAATCTTAAAGCACTAAAATAAGAGACAACTAACTTGTGCATTAAATGTCGTTTCTTTAAAGGGAATTCCATTAAACCACGAAAATTACAATAAGTTAAGTATGAACAAAAATTTTACATTGTGGTTTTTAAATAAAGGAATGGTAGAAATAAAACTGTTTCAGAACTTATCTGTAGAAAGTGGTAAGTAATAAAAATAAAATTGCTTCACTTTATAATTGGTTGCCATTTGTGATATGCTGAATAAATGAAGTTTTAAGACTTATAAGGGTACGTAAAACTTACAGACTCTCTGTCCAAAGTTTTGGCCACCGACAACTCTCCAGTGTTCAGATCCAGACTGAACTGGTGAAGAGAGTCTCCCGACTCCAGAGAATATCCCACTCTCGCGTTGGGACCACTGTCCCGGTCCGCAGCCTCCAGCTGGAACATCAACTTGGTTCGTAACAGTTGAAACTTATCAGAGACATCAAAACCTTACAAACAAATGGTGAATTTAAAAACTTAGTACATGATTGAACAACATGATTAAATTACAAAATCAATTAATATGTAAAGTTATGGTACTAGCGAGAAAACATTTTGCTGAATAACAGAGATGGAGTAAGACCATTATTATTTAACTCATGACATTCTATCTACAGATCGATAATATCAGCTTAGACATAAGTTTTATAAAGTCCTAGTGTCATATTTATTTAGTAGCCAAATTAATTGTTTAATAGGTTTAATACTCAAAATAAATCTATCAGGTTTTGACTGTGTTGAGGTGTGTTATATATATTTGTGTAAAGTTACCATATATGCATTGTTTAAACTTATACAATTCAAAAAACTAAATATATTTATTTTCCTTTTTTTATATCCATAATTATAATTTTTAAGTGTATAATTTAATCTCAAGGATAAAAATTATATGAGTGATTAATCAGTGATATAATAAAACTATAGTTGAGTTTTATTAAATGTTTGAAATTCTTTTTTGGTTGTCAGCTAGGATTTTGTTGAGAAAGATCGAGTCTAGTAAAAACCCACCTTTAGAATGATCTCTCCCACTTGCACGTCTTCGGGGACCTGAGCGGAGAATGCAGTCTGGGAGAAGACAGGAGCATTGTCGTTACTGTCCAAGACGGTGATATTTACAGTGGTCTGGCTACTGAGTGGGGGTAACCCTTGGTCCGTGGCCAGAACAGTCAACAGGTACCACTTGGTCTGCTCGTAGTCTACCTGCTGTACCACTGAGATCACTCCTGTCACATAACATCGTCATACAGAAGGTGCAACTGGAGTTGTGTAGTAGTCTAACACTTTACAGTGGTCTGGCTACTGAGTGGGGGTAACCCTTGGTCCGTGGCCAGAACAGTCAACAGGTACCACTTGGTCTGCTCGTAGTCTATCTGCTGTACCACTGAGATCACTCCTGTCACATAACATCGTCATACAGAAGGTGCAACTGGGGTTGTGGTAGTCTAATAACAGTTTACAACGATGGCTACTGAGTGGGGGTAAACCCTTGGTCCGTGGCCAGAACAGTCAACAGGTACCACTTGGTCTGCTCGTAGTCTATCTGCTGTACCACTGAGATCACTCCTGTCACATAACATCGTCATACAGAAGGTGCAACTGGGGTTGTGGTAGTCTAACAGTTTACAATGATGGCTACTGAGTGGGGTAACCCTTGGTCCGTGGCCAGAACAGTCAACAGGTACCACTTGGTCTGCTCGTAGTCTACCTGCTGTACCACTGGGATCAATCCTGTCACATAACATCATCATACAGAAGATAAACTGGGGTTGTGGTAGTCTAACAGTTTACAACGATGGCTACTGAGTGGGGTAATCCTTGGTCCGTGGCCAGATCAGTCAACAGGTACCACTTGGTCTGCTCGTAGTCTATCTGCTGTACCACTGAGATCACTCCTGTCACATAACATCGTCATACAGAAAGGTGCAACTGGGGTTGTGGTAGTCTAACAGTTTTACAACGATGGGTACTGAGTGGGGTAACCCTTGGTCCGTGGCCAGAACAGTCAACAGGTACCACTTGGTCTGCTCGTAGTCTACCTGCTGTACCACTGAGATCACTCCTGTCACATAACATCATCATACAGAAGGTGCAACTGGGGTTGTGGTTAGTCTAACAGTTTACAACGATGGCTACTGGAGTGGGGTAACCCTTGGTCAGCAGGTACCACTTGGTCTGCTCGTAGTCTACCTGCTGTACCACTGAGATCACTCCTGCCACATAACATCGTCATACAAAAGGTCCTGCACGTTATCTCTGTTGTAACTCGCTATCTTCTATTACTATCTAAGGGATAAACAAACCAGAAGTACTCACCAGTAATAGGGTGGAGGTCAAACTTCCCCTGTTCGTTACCCTCTACAATGGTGTAAATGATTTGTGCATTGACTCCAGTGTCTTTAGAGATAGCGTCCACCTTGACAATCTCCGAGCTGATAGAGATGTTCTCAGGCACCGTGATGGCATAACTGCGCGACAGGAACTCTGGTGGGTTTGTCATTAACATCCAGCACTGTTACCTGCAAAAATTAAGGCCACAACGATTAATAAAATGTCTACCATTGTAGTTTCTGTCCTTTCTATAATGAGCAAGATGTTTTGTTGAAAGTTGTATACAAAGTTTACTAGCCCTGAATTTCTGAATCACTTTTCTCGTATTATGAATTTTACTCGATTTCATAAACGTTATAATGAGAAATAGCAATACATTATACAAGTTTATAAGCCATTCAAATAACAAATGAATATTATAAGAAATACTGGTGAAATCACAACCAAATCCCACTTAAGGCTGATGCAAGTAAAAGAGCACAAAAGAATAACATTATTTTGGCTTCTTCTTCAACTAGTCAATATATATTTTAAAAATATTGAAAAATAATATGATTTTTTATATTCACAAAGATGAGTTATTCATTTTTAATTTGAAGTCTTACACCCATAAATTAGCCAGTAACAGCTCCGCTTAGTCTCCCGAACACGCCAATTGTCTAAGGAAACCATTAAAGATAAACTTTCAACTGAAGGAAAATGTCCTGAAATAAAATTTAGGAGGGAATATGTTATCCAAGTAATAAGAAAATAGGTCTGTATTAATGCAACAAACACAAGTAGGTTTAAGAAAAATTACTCAAAGCGTCTTCTAAATCTCTGTCTTGTCTTCTAGGGATTAGTACACATCAATTTGCTGATCATAGGAGTTATTACAAGCTAGACAACAACAAGCTGAACTTCTCTAATGTGGCTACTAATAACAGCGCACATCAATCATGGGGGGGGGGGGGGTGGGGGGGGGGGGGGGTGGGGGGGGGGGGGGGTGGGGGGGGGGGGGGGTGGGGGGGGGGGGGGGTGGGGGGGGGGGGGGGTGGGGAAACTGAACTCATTTCAAAGAATGGCAAGTTGGTAGGCTTTGCCCAACAGGTCCAACAAATCCTTCGGTCCACTAGTTGGACCATCTAGCTTTTCCATTAAATGCCGTAACGGAAGTTCATTTGAATGCAATTGGCAAATAACCCACTGGCAGTGGTCTACCAAGTTTTTCTTCAAGGATTCGAATTACACCGTTGTATTTTCCTGTGTTTGTATTGCATCCATCACAACCAATGCAAACTATTTCGGACATTGTTAGATTGTTGTCAGGAAAGTACTCGAAGATAGAGTTCGCAATGTCTATGGCTTTCCCTGATGAAGGCACTGTAAATCCAATGAACCGCGATCGAGGCTCCTCTATAAGAGAAATTGTGATTCCTCTTTAAACAGTTGTTTCTGTGCATTTTGCCATCTTTCTGTTTGGCGTATATGAAGAGTCTCATCGATTCTTCCGTCAAAATACAGGGCTTGTATGTTAAAGGAATCAATGCTTAGCTCTTTCTTGACAACATCATGACGTGCTTTGATTCTCTCGCGTCTCACTTTACTCCTATCAATAAGTATCAATATGTAAAAGAGCAGATGCCAGTGCTGCTGCTGCTCGATCAGGTAACGCCATACCTATCACATACACGAGAAAACGATGGTATTTTAAGCCTTGTTTGGTTATTTACAGTTGTAGATGACGAAGGGCCGGAACTGGTTCTTCTAGAAGAACATCCAACTCTCCTGAAACGGAAACTACATCTTGAAGGGGGGTACTCATACTCAAGTCTAGAGGAGTTCTCTATTCTCGCCAGTTAAGTTATTGTCATTTCCGTCACAACGTTTTTTACGCAATCTTTCTTCTTCTGCCGTTTTTCTGGCAATTTCTTTTTTTATTTGCCAATGTCACTTTGGTATCAACACATCCAATTGCCATTTTTCGTACACTTCTTTGATTTGTCAAAAATTCACGTTCAAGAATCGGGACCTTTATATCGGGATTGCATGTACACAGTTGAAAATCTTTACATTTGCACGCACTCACATCAAACACAAACTCTCACCTGCGATTCTTGAAGACTGCTATTTTTTTTTCAAAACTGTCTTTGCCTTTGTCGCGACTGTAAGATTTGTTGAGGGTCTGAAGTAAATCTACTTCTTTTCTTAGTAAGTCAGTCATAGTTTTAGCAGTTACACACGGAATAGAAGCTTTTTTCCCACATAAAAAGTAATTTTGTCTACAACGATCTTGGATACTTATAAAAAAGAAGGGTTTTTCCCATTTTTGCTTTGCCTTTTCAGTTTTCCCAAACATAAGTGTAAAATTTTAAAACATCTAGACGGCTAGGAAGGACAGACTCACCCATATCCTGCCCACTACCTATAATAGGATGCGGTATAGTCTTCTCACGAGTTTCTTGGTGAAGCCATAGCGGAGTTATAAGTATCACAGATAACACACAACACTGTCACACCAACCAACAAATTAAACCTGATTTGAATTACGGACTCTCAACAAACATAACGCACCACTTGCCAGTATCGATGCCGAAGCACGACTAAAGTGGAAAAGTAGAGGGGGGGATTCAAGTCGCGACTTGTCTGTACCGTCAACGTCAAAACTACAGTCAGCGCTACCACCTCACTCGTTTCCGCACAGCGGCCGTCAGAAATGTTGACACATGCCTTCTTAAAACTTTTATTGAGCTTCATGAATGAGTTTTTTAATATGAGGTTGCGAAGATATTCACAGTATACAATTTGATTACAAAAGAAATAAGAAAAGTAAATTGTTAAACGAAAAACGCAAAAATCTGATATTTCGAGGATTGTTAATGCATAATGCGCAGACTAACACCCTATCCAGAAACCTTTGAAAAAAATTACGTGGGATATTTTACCCTCTTTGGAATTAATTGGCAACTACCCAACTGCAATTTTTTTATTTTTATACAAAATAAAAAAAGTATTTAAAAATCGAAAAAAATTTGAAAAATTAAAAACTTTATACCAAATGCGCAGACTGAAGATGATTATGATAAAAATTAAATATTTCACAGAATTGCTATTGGGCCTCATACACAATCATTGAAAGGTACCCGGTTCCGAAAAAGATTATTGATTTTTTTTCACTCCACCCTAGTGCAGAGCGACTGAGAAACAGAGGAACAAAGAGGCAGACAACCGACAATGACCTTGACTTGCCGCTAAAACCCCTCTCCCCACCAAGCAGCCCGAGCCATTCCGGCACACCCTTTCCCCTTCCCCTCCTTACTGCCACCCAACACTACTTTCACTCAATAACCTACAGAACTGATTGCGAATTTACTTTTTAGGGAACAACTAGGTGGGATGTAGGAATAAAATATTCGTGACTTATTCTAAGGCAACGTACATTATAAATTTCATCTACATCAATTCAATAGGTTATGACCTAGTATGAAACAATCTAACAACTTCAGTTCAGTTAGACGCCGAGTGGAGAGCGACTCAGTAAACAAAGAGGCAACCGACAATGACCTTCATTCAGTCGCCGCTAAAGCCCCTCCCCCCAAGCCACTCTTCGGCACCCCCCCCCCCAACCATACTGCCCACCAAACTACTTATATTATGTTCCCGATTAGTCTGGAATAGCTGACAACTGCAAACAATAAGGCAATATTCATAAACATAATTATGCGTATATACACGCATTTGAACGCTTGGCCAAAATAAGTGTATGCGTAAATATACGCATATGACCCCCGGGAAAAGTTAAATTAGGCGTATATAACCGTTATTGACCCGGGAAGGGTTAAGGGTTAATGAGGCAGATTGTCATAGGATGAATGATAATCTTTAGGTATAGTCTTCTTGGGCTCTTGCAGGTCTTGATATTTAGAATGTTTTATTTTTAGTCTTTCACCAAACAAATTAGGTAAGTCTTCCATATTCAAAGGTATTATTAAGGAAATATTGGCCCTGACAGGCAGAGGGCGCCAATGATCAGTAAAACGCAACTTGAAATTAATTTCATTTGGCTTGTAATGCAGGCAACAAGGTCAACAACACAAGGATCCCCTACTTTTTCCCCTGGTCTAATAGTTTGATCTCTTTTAAGGCATTTTCACAGTTAAAAAAAATGTGTGTAATCTATATACTTAACATTATGAGGTTTAGGATGTGTACGAGCTTTTTTCATAGCATCGCAATAGTCCGCTGGCACATTGAAGACTCTGTTTTTAACTTGCCTTTCGATTTGTGAATGAACCGAATCGGCGTCCATTTGAGTGTGCCCTTTTGTTAAATATTTTTGTTCTATAGTTATTTTGTGCACTTTTGGAAGATTGAACAGTGTATTTTATAAAACCGCATTGCGGTTTTGGTAGCAACAGCCATCACTAAACGATGTGAGTACTTGGTCATCACTTTGTAAAGGACACTGATTATTGACAAAATCAGAGATGATTGAGGCACACTCATTGGAAGAGAACACCTCCTTCTGACTCATTCCAACCATAGCATGTAACGTCTTTATTCTTGAGGTTAAAAAAGTTAAGTTATGCACAGCAAGTTTAGTTTTATAGTATAGACTTGAAACATTCGACTTGGGACACAATAACACACTCTGCAAGTCCATCGTGTATACATAGTCTCCTTGTGTTTTTGTCAGATTCTTTCTCTGCTCGGGCTTCATCTTTCTTTTTAAGATGAACGTCGTAAACTTCATTTGAAATCTGGCCAAGCCAGCACAGGTTTCACACTCATCTTTCTTTGGGCTGAATAAGCTCAAGTTCTTGTCCAGAAATTTATTGGAAAATACAAAATAAGACAATGATTTTTTATTGCACTCTTCACTCCATCTACAATATCCCCTATACAGATCTTGCTTACTAGTCCAGTTAGGCTCTAAATAATGCTTACTAGTAGACTTCCTACAATAATGTGACTTCATTTTAGGTAATTGATCAAAAAATTCATTTAAAGCAACATTAGCCTCAATGTTAGCTATTAATTTCCTTTTAGGTCTAGGTTCTAAATTATCATCACGATCCCGTTCACCATCCTCGCCCAAGTTTTGCTCTCCTTCATTTGGACAAGATTTTTTCCAGTTTCTGAATGATCTTTCCCCAATATCAATAGTATTCAAAAACATTGTCTTACATACCCTCAGTTTTGAATAATTTATGGGCAAATAATAAAAAACGTCGTACTTACTTGTACTTGTACTTGATGTCATGTCCAGTTGGCCTGGTAACGGCGTTGGACGAGTCATTAGTGCCCTAGGAAAGGGTCACGGGGGGGGGGGTGTTAACTTTCTGTTAAAAACTCTGACAATGAGTAATAACTTTTTTTTATTAAAAAATCTTTGAGTTCACTCTTGAATTTGTTTACAGGAATTATGTTTCTAATGGAAAGTGGTAGTTTTTGATAAATTTTAAGACCTGAGTAGAGTGGTTTTGTTTCAAACAGTTTTAGGTTATGCTGCTCAGAATACAAATGTTTGTTTCTAGTATTGTACCTATGGGTGTTATTAACAAATTCAAGATGGTTGAACTTAATGTAGTTTTGCCATTTCATAAATGTAAAGACTAGGTATAGTACAGATTTCCAGCCTTTGAAAGTGTTGCTTGCAATGGGCTTGAGGGGGCAGTCTCAGCATTGCTCGGATTGCCTTTTTTTGAATAATGAAAATTTTTGCTCAAGGCTGACTCCTTTGCTCCCCACAGGGCGATTGAGTAGGAGATGTGCGATTCGACCAAGCAGTGGTAGACATTTTTCAGGAGTTTCAGATTTTTGAAAGCACTGAGGCTTCGAATGACAAAGATTCCTTTTGAGAGCTTGCTTTCTAATGCCACCAACTGCTCAGTCCAACACAAACCCTCGTCCAACATCACCCCCAACAGTTTTGCTGTTGAGGTCGTTTCCAACTCAACATCACCAATGCAAATGACAGGGGCTCCTGAAAGCTCAGTTTTGGATTTTCTTTGCTGGGTCTGAATGACCATGCATTTTGTTTTTTCTGGGTTGAGTTTGAGAAAATTTTGGGAAAAGAATTGGGCCAAGATTGTTGATTTTGGTGAAAGAGTCAATTTCGAGAGCCTCCCTACTTCTTTGTTTGGTGATAAGAGTGGTATCGTCTGCAAAAATGAAAAGATTTTTTTCGGGAACGACATCTGCGATGTCGTTTATATAAATCAAAAAAAGCAATGGTCCTAGAATTGATCCCTGAGGTACCCCACACTGGATCAGTTCAGGGTTTGAGCGATAATTTTGAATTTTGTTGAATTTTGACTCGTGTTGGATCTCTACCACCTGGAATCGGTTTCTCAGGTATGAGGAGAACCAACCCAACTCTGGATTTTGGATGCCCAAGGAATTCAATTTTTGGATGAGTGTGTCTGCATCAACACAGTCGAAAGCCTTCGAGAGATCGGCATAGCAACCATGAACGATCTCCCCCGCATCAACTGCATCGATACATTCGTTTATGAAATCAATGAGTGCCAATTTTGTCGATTTGTTTTTTTAAAACCATACTGCCTGCCAACCAAGAGATTATTATCTTCTAGGTAGGCAGTCAGTTGGTCACAAACTGCTCTTTCGATAAATTTAGAAAAAATTGGTAAGAGGGATATCGGACGATAGTTGCACACCTCCAACCCATCCCCACCCTTAAAAAGTGGTCTGACCTTGGCCACCTTGCAACCGTCCGGAAAAAACGCCCCCGAGAGTGAGGCATTTATCAGGCTGACGAGAGGTACCTTTAACTCGTCTTTGCAGAATTTTACTGCTTTCATACACACACCATCAAGTCCTGTTGATGTTTTAGGAGAAAAAGTTTTAAAAATTTTTTCAATTTTTTCTTCATTTACCAAAATTCAAATCTATTAAAAATCTTGTCGGTTTTTATGTTTGGATTTTTTATGTTGTTTGTTGCAGTCAAGTTCCTGCCTGATGGTACTGGCAACATTTACAAAATAACTGCTAATTATATCACAGTTGTCTTTAGGATTTTTTAATACATTATTCCCTTGACGTAAAATTAAATTTTTAGCATTAGTGGATGTAGAGGCTCTGTGCTGGTTTACAATTTTCCAAGATTCTTTTGGTTTGTTTGAGGCATTTTCAATTCTCTGGTTTAACCAGGCTGCTTTGGTATCAAGTATACATTGTCTATATTTATTCAGTGAGCCTTTGTATATTTCTTTATTTTCAGTATTTCTAAATTGTAACCAGTGATTATAATGTTCGACCATTTCAGCTTTAAGTGTCATCACCTCATCGTTTTTCCACTTAATTTTAATATTTTCTTTTAAAATAGTTTCTTTTTCCGGACATGAGATGTTAAAGTAATATAAAAAAGTGTCAACAAATTTTTGATATTTTTTGTGTGGGTCTTTTTCATTTAATACATCCATCCAGTTTTCAGTTTTTAGTCTAAGTTTCAGTTCCTGCAAATTTTCATGTTTGAGGGATCTAATCTTTGATTTTTTATTTTTCAGTTTGTCTTTATGGTTTATGTTTACCGTAATTTCTATTGCTTGGTGGTCAGATATTAGTGGCTCAATAATATTGCTGGTAGTGTGAACTAAATTAGTGAAAAAGTTATCTATACAAGTCGCAGTATTTTCAGTGATCCTTGTAGCTGAGTTTATTTTTGGTTTTAATCCATAACTTTTAAAAGCATTTTTTAAAAGTACGGCATTGTTGTCATTTTGAAGAATATTTATATTATAGTCTCCTCCAATTACTATTTTGTTTAAAGTCTTTGTCGATTTAATTTTTGAGAGGTACTGGTTTAGTTTTCCAATAAAAGTATTTATGCAACTGTCTGGACTTCTGTAGATACCAGCTATCAGGAATTTTTCTATTCCAGAGTCAATTTTTATTTCACAACATTCAAACACTTTATTTTCCGATAAATTCTTTCCTATGTTCGAACGGATTGTTTTTAGAATTGTTTGTTTATTTCTGTAAATAGCTACTCCACCCATTTTCATGTTATTTCTCTCATAGCTACTTTCCAAAACAAAATTTTGAAAATTTACCATATTGATTTGTTCAGAGTCTAGCCCATGTTCACTAACAATAAAAAAGTCAGGATTTTCTTCTTCTAGGAAGATTTCAATTTGACCCATTTTCATAAGAAGACTTCTTACATTTAGATGGATGATCTTTAAATTTGTAATTTGATTGTTTTTGATATTTTTTTGTTTAGTGTGCCAATTTTTTAATCGTTTTCTATTTCTGTTGTGTTTAGTTTGTTTTTTTGATTTTGACAATTTTGATTTCCCATTAAACTTATGTAATTATTTATTAGGCTACACATGACATCTTTACCTGCCTGGTTCAAATGTAGGCCATGAGTGGTGTAACAGCTTCTATCAAGCATTGAGTTTAAGCTTAGATATGCCCATTTTCTTTTGGTACATTCATGTTTTATCTTTTCGTTTTGTTCTTTAATTAAAGGGTTTTTGGATACGTCATCAAACCTGAAAGGCGTCTCAACCCACAGGACGTCTCCCTTTCGGATGCCGGCCAACGAGTCAAATTTTTGCGTCAGACCCGAGATACTATCCTCTGAAACTTGGTTTGTCCCCCCCACCACTACCAGTAAATCCGCAGGACTCACCTCCTAAGCTCGTCTGCCTACGACTGGTTTCATCTCCTTTTCGATCTCTTGCTCTTGCAGATGGCTTGCTCATTGTTAAGGTGCTAACAAACATTTTTTTCTCCTCGCACGTCATCTTCCAAAAATTATTAAATACTTTCTTCCTGTCCTCTTCAGTTATCAATGAACATTTCAATACAGACTATTCTCCTCTATTACACTTACATCTTTCTTTGACAGACTTTCCTTCCTTTGGAATTGTGTAGTGCCATTTCCCGTCTATATTTTTCTTTCCCATATATTTTTTTTCCTTTTTCTCTGTTACTTTTATTTATATTAACAGTCCACTCCTCTTCACATACTTGATGACGTTTTTTTTCCGTTTTTCTGTCTTTAGCAACTTGATTTTCTTCATTATTAGGCTGAGTAATTATTTCAACTACGCCTGTTTCCACTATACCCTGAGGTCGATTGAGGCCCACTCCGTCTTGCCTAACTTCCAGTATTTTATCAATTTTGGACTGAATTATTTTGAAATATTTCACTAGTAGGCCTACTTTCAATGCTCACATTTTGTAAGCTTAGGTTATCAAAGCCTATTACTTCTTCCACAACACTTTCATCTAATAATATTATGTTATCAATATCAATACTTCCACTTACATCAAACTGGATATTTTTATTAAAATCATCACCTTCGTTAAGAACTCCAGAAGAAGTTTTTTCTGTTGTTGAAGTGTTCAGTTCAATTAAGTTAACTGAACTGGTAGTACTTACCAAAACGTCATTCACAATACTCGATTCAGCAAGAATAGGATTAGTCACAACTTCAACATCCACACAGTTGAAACCTACATCATACAAATTGGATACAGCACTTATTTCGTTATTTTTATTTAGACTACAAACTGCTTCAGTGTCACTGATAATTTATTAACATTTCACTTGCAGCAACTGCACTACTTAATAAGTCATCACTTATCCTAGGTTTATTAACACTCTTTACATTTTCATTACAAGCCATCTCAGGATTTGTATGAGGTGTTTTGGTTTTAACCTCAATTTTTTCATCTTCGGTCTCAGTATCATTGATTTTGGTCTGGTTTTTTTAACAGTTCCATAATTTTATCAGTCCTCCTGCTAGCCATGTTTAGTGACAATCTGTAAAAATCAATCCCTTTCAGTAATAGAAGTTAAATACATTTGTGAGGTTATGACAACAAGACATTATAAACATAAACAATAACAGCTGGTGTCATTACAACTTTGACTAAACCTAGAAAAAAAGGCAAAATAGTAGTTTCGTACACAGGAGTTACGACATTTGATAATTTGCTTCAAGAGAATTTGATAAAGAGAAAAAGACGTAACAATATTTTTCATTCAAAATTACACGTAATTAATTACGTTAAATACAATAATTTAAAAATACCTATTACATTATATACTTACCTAGTATATAAAACTACAATCAGTACTTTTTTCGCAGTGTAAACCAAGTAAATGAAGAAAACCTAGGCAGAACTCACTGCTCACAGCCACCACCTTGTGTTCTCAAATGGTCCCAATGGAGTTACAACTTTTGAACATTTATATTTTAGGGTGTTTCCGATACGACTTTTGATAATGGTGATTTTGAGGGCTTTAAACATTTTTTGGAGTTATACGGTTTTCTACATGTGTAGAGACCGAACGGAGGAATAAAGTAACACCAAAAAGTTGATTTTCGATTTTTTTGGAGTTACGACCTTTGATAACTAGACCGACGATAATAATATTTCAGGTCCATAAGCATTTGTATAGATCATAAGGAAGCCAATACTCGACGTAACTAACGACTGTATTATAAAGTGTTATTGTAATTAATGGATTATTTGTTACAATTAGATTAACTTTCTTTAGCTATTTTCAAATACAAAAAATGAAATGTAACTTTCATTTTTTCGAGGTAAATTTTACTCCCTAGATGAAAGGTTGGCATGACCGTAGCGTCACAGGCGTTGCTGGTGTCGGCCGAGGAAGTGAAATGGTAGAAATTATAATGGAGTCGTGTGAGTCGTCATTCTTCATGAAGGAAAGCGTTCAGATAATTACACTGGACTTAAAGAATATAATACACACGATCGATTCTGATAACGTGATGTTACGTTATTTTTCTAGGTGAAAAGTGAATAAGTAATAATTGAATATGCTGGCGCACTGGATTTAAGGTTAGTGTTTTTCTGTTATGTTAGATGCCCTGGTGACAGTGCAATTAACATAGGATAGTTAAAATAAATTATTTTGTTATATTCTTAGCTCTCTCTAATTGTCAACCTGAACAAAATGATAACATTTACTTTAGAAAGTTTGTTTGATTTTAGGCTAAGAGGACCATTATGAAGTTGTTTTCATTTTTTATAAAGACAAGGGTAAACTACCATGTGCATGGTAACTAGTAGGACTTCATACTTTAACATTTTTTACTATAGGCTAGGCCTACAATTCTGTTTGATAAAGTTGTTTTTACTTTTTATAAAGACTTAGGGTAAACTACCATGTACATGGTAACCTAGTAGGACTTCATACTTTAACATTTTTTACTATAGGCTAAGCCTACAATTCTGTGTGTTTTCACTTTTTATAAAGACTAGGGTAAACTCTTATGTGTATGGTAATTTAGTAGGACTTCATACTTTAACATTTGTACTATAGGCTAAAACCTACAATTCTGTCTGATGGACTATTTAAAAGTGTTCCAAAATGATCAGAAAATACTCAACAAGTACGTAGACATTGCTCTGTTTTAAAATATCCATATCAGAAAATAGGTGTTTTGAAAAATTTGTTACCTTATAGGCTATTTTAGCCACATTAGCTATAACAATCTCAAACCACGGGTAGGGTACAGTAAGTTGACGTGGTTTTGGTAATTGTCACATTAACGGCCGGAGCGGCAAAATACTAGTTTTGCGTTATTAACTAATTGGAATCATCCTACAGAACAAAACAATATAAGGTTTGACGGGGTGAAAATGAGAAATAACGAAATTCTAGAACATAAAAATGGAACAACTGTTCAAGCGCGGAGCAATATTTCCATGTTCTACATCCACATCGGGTATCACGTGACCTTTTGTAACCTCGTGTTGATGTCATCGGATGCGGCGCCATCTTTGCAAACGTAAATAAAAAATAATACTGAAATGAACAGAATTTTGATCCAAATGAACGTTTTTCTTAAATTTCGAGCTACAAATTAATTAGTTGTTATCGAGTTGAGACGAGTGCCTCCGGCCATCATTTTGGACTTCGGCAGCACCTTCAGTCTAATTATCTAGTGAAGCACTGACTTCTGCCCCGGAGCGTTCAGGGAACAGATATGCTATCAGTCCCAGCTGCAGTTATTATTTACAACACCAGTTCACTACAATTGGTCGAACCAGTGGATGGTTGATCCATGATTATCACACTCACTCGATCCAACCTACAGTACACATTAACTCTGACTTCTGCCCCAGAGCTCTCAGATAACAGATACACTATCAGTCCCATCTGCAGATAATACTTACAGATATCCAGACACAGCACACAAACAGGACATTAAACATTAAGAACTTAACTATTTATGTATATACCCTCTAAAGTCATGTTATTTGTCATTTGCACCCCCTAAAAACCATATATATATTTTGTTCAGGAGGATGAGCAGAATACGTTGATAACGTCAAATTCGTGATTTGCCAGGTCGCCCTTTAATCTTATAATTTCCCCGGTTTTTTAGATTGAAATTGGCAAACGATATTACTTAATCATAACCATTGATATAATCAATTGATACGGATTAATTATTTTGAACAATTAACTTAAATATTGTATATCATATATCAACTATTCTATATATCAACAGCTGTAATCACTTTTAAATAATTCTCGTAATGTAATATTTCAATGTTATATACCATTTGGGTACTTTGGGATTATACCGACCACACCCAGACATGAATCGTTATTTGAAATTTTGCTTCTACTGATTACTAGATTAGCGTAGAACAATATTTCGTCAATATAAAACAGGAATTGTCTTATCGCAAACCCCTCCCCATCCTCAGACAGAGGTCAAAGTCGAGCGGTCTAGTAGATAACGTGATTGCAGAGTCTCACCGCCCGTTCAGCTGGTGCGTCGCTTTGTTGTACTTTTGTATTTTACCCCTACATTTCCCTAAACACAAAAATTCAACAAAAACAAACATTACCAAACAAAAACTAAACTCTTTATTGAAAAAATCACACAAAACTTGTTTTTATTGTTGATCACACTCCGCCACCCAAAAATGCGAGTGCCTCCGGCCATCAGCGCCTTCGGTGCCCCGCGCTGATGTCTATCAGTAAAATATCAAATTCTAGAGGGGCTGATCAGAAATATAAATTTAATTGTAATGGAAAGGCAATTATGTACCGTGCAAAAAACTTAGATAACCATGTGATGCCGCGCGGCCTGCCGTAATCGGGATTCTCGAGAAAGATAAGATAACAGCGACAACAATACCAATCACAATACCTGGAAATGCTTGTTGATTGATGGAATGCTAGTTCTGTTACTCAAGTACATCGTTTTATAACGTTCTAAGTTCACCGACGTGAAACTGGCCATAGATTCCAACCATAAAAAGAACGAGTACCGGGAACTAGTTCCTAAATGAATCCTAACCTAGTTCATCAACTCAAACCATACAAAATATATATTTAATTAATAACGTGAAGATAAATACTACAAATAAAGATTTTAAATGAACAAACAGTACTTTTATGATAATAATCCCCTTTTATAGCGGCAATTTTCAAGACTATATTCAATTAAAAGGCAAGTTTTGAGAAACCCTATAAAAGGGCCCATACCTTAAAAACGTACAAACCGATTTTGATAAAACTTTCTACACACACTCACTACATGGTCTAGTATACTAAAATACAAGCCTCATTCTTAGGCCACGCCTATTTCCGGAGCTACATCGATTTTACAGGCCAAATGCTGTCAAAAATCAATCTATGGATAGCCATATCTCAAAAACGTACGAGCCAATTTTGATAAAACTTTCTGTACACATTCACTACATGGTCTAGTATACTAAAATACAAGCCTCATTCTTAGGCCACGCCTATTTCCGGAGCTACATCGATTTTACAGGCCAAATGCTGACAAAAATCAATCAATGGATAGCCACATCTCAAAAACGTACGAGCCAATTTTGATAAAACTTTCTCTACACATTCACTACATGGTCTAGTATACTAAAATACAAGCCTCATTATTAGGCCACGCCTATTTCCGGAGCTACATCGATTTTACAGGCCAAATGCTGACAAAAATCAATCTATGGATAGCCACATCTCAAAAACGTACGAGCCAATTTTGATAAAACTTTCTGTACACATTCACTACATGGTCTAGTTTACTAAAATACTAGCCTCATTCTTAGGCCACGCCTATTTCCGGAGCTACATCGATTTTACAGGCCAAATGCTGTCAAAAATCAATCTATGGATAGCCATATCTCAAAAACGTACGAGCCAATTTTGATAAAACTTTCTGTACACATTCACTACATGGTCTAGTTTACTAAAATACTAGCCTCATTCTTAGGCCACGCCTATTTCCGGAGCTACATCGATTTTACAGGCCAAATGCTGACAAAAATCAATCTATGGATAGCCATATCTCAAAAACGTACGAGCCAATTTTGATAAAACTTTCTGTACACATTCACTACATGGTCTAGTTTACTAAAATACTAGCCTCATTCTTAGGCCACGCCTATTTCCGGAGCTACATCGATTTTACAGGCCAAATGCTGTCAAAAATCAATCTATGGATAGCCATATCTCAAAAACGTACGAGCCAATTTTGATAAAACTTTTTCTACACATTCACTACATGGTCTAGTTTACTAAAATACTAGCCTCATTCTTAGGCCACGCCTATTTCCGGAGCTACATCGATTTTACAGGCCAAATGCTGACAAAAATCAATCTATCAATCTATGGAAGGCCATATCTCAAAAACGTACGAGCCAATTTTGATAAAACTTTCTGTACACATTCACTACATGGTCTAGTTTACTAAAATACTAGCCTCATTCTTAGGCCACGCCTATTTCCGGAGCTACATCGATTTTACAGGCCAAATGCTGTCAAAAATCAATCTATGGATAGCCATATCTCAAAAACGTACGAGCCAATTTTGATAAAACTTTCTGTACACATTCACTACATGGTCTAGTTTACTAAAATACTAGCCTCATTCTTAGGCCACGCCTATTTCCGGAGCTACATCGATTTTACAGGCCAAATGCTGTCAAAAATCAATCTATGGATAGCCATATCTCAAAAACGTACGAGCCAATTTTGATAAAACTTTCTGTACACATTCACTACATGGTCTAGTTTACTAAAATACTAGCCTCATTCTTAGGCCACGCCTATTTCCGGAGCTACATCGATTTTACAGGCCAAATGCTGACAAAAATCAATCTATCAATCTATGGAAGGCCATATCTCAAAAACGTACGAGCCAATTTTGATAAAACTTTCTGTACACATTCACTACATGGTCTAGTATTTTAACTAGACCATGTAGTGAATGTGTACAGAAAGTTTTATCAAAATTGGCTCGTACGTTTTTGAGATATGGCTATCCATAGATTGATTTTTGTCAGCATTTGGCCTGTAAAATCGATGTAGCTCCGGAAATAGGCGTGGCCTAAGAATGAGGCTAGTATTTTAGTATACTAGACCATGTAGTGAATGTGTACAGAAAGTGTTATCAAAATTGGCTCGTACGTTTTTGAGATATGGCCTTCCATAGATTGATTTTTGTCAGCACTTGGCCTGTAAAATCGATGTAGCTCAGGAAATAGGCGTGGCCTAAGAATGAGGCTAGTATTTTAGTAAACTAGACCATGTAGTGAATGTGTACAGAAAGTTTTATCAAAATTGGCTCGTACGTTTTTGAGATATGGCTATCCATAGATTGATTTTTGTCAGCATTTGGCCTGTAAAATCGATGTAGCTCCGGAAATAGGCGTGGCCTAAGAATGAGGCTTATATTTTAGTATACTAGTCCATGTAGTGAATGTGTACAGAAAGTTTTATCAAAATTGGCTCGTACGTTTTTGAGATATGGCCTTCCATAGATTGATTTTTGTCAGCACTTGGCCTGTAAAAATCGATGTAGCTCCGGAAATAGGCGTGGCCTAAGAATGAGGCTTGTATTTTAGTATACTAGACCATGTAGTGAATGTGTACAGAAAGTTTTATCAAAATTGGCTCGTACGTTTTTGAGATATGGCCTTCCATAGATTGATTTTTGTCAGCACTTGGCCTGTAAAATCGATGTAGCTCCGGAAATAGGCGTGGCCTAAGAATGAGGCTTGTATTTTAGTATACTAGACCATGTAGTGAATGTGTACAGAAAGTTTTATCAAAATTGGCTCGTACGTTTTTGAGATATGGCTATCCATAGATTGATTTTTGTCAGCATTTGGCCTGTAAAATCGATGTAGCTCCGGAAATAGGCGTGGCCTAAGAATGAGGCTTGTATTTTAGTATACTAGACCATGTAGTGAATGTGTACAGAAAGTTTTATCAAAATTGGCTCGTACGTTTTTGAGATATGGCCTTCCATAGATTGATTTTTGTCAGCACTTGGCCTGTAAAATCGATGTAGCTCCGGAAATAGGCGTGGCCTAAGAATGAGGCTAGTATTTTAGTAAACTAGACCATGTAGTGAATGTGTACAGAATGTGTTATCAAAATTGGCTCGTACGTTTTTGAGATATGGCCTTCCATAGATTGATTTTTGTCAGCACTTGGCCTGTAAAATCGATGTAGCTCCGGAAATAGGCGTGGCCTAAGAATGAGGCTTGTATTTTAGTATACTAGACCATGTAGTGAATGTGTACAGAAAGTTTTATCAAAATTGGCTCGTACGTTTTTGAGATATGGCTATCCATAGATTGATTTTTGTCAGCATTTGGCCTGTAAAATCGATGTAGCTCCGGAAATAGGCGTGGCCTAAGAATGAGGCTAGTATTTTAGTAAACTAGACCATGTAGTGAATGTGTACAGAAAGTTTTATCAAAATTGGCTCGTACGTTTTTGAGATATGGCCTTCCATAGATTGATTTTTGTCAGCACTTGGCCTGTAAAATCGATGTAGCTCCGGAAATAGGCGTGGCCTAAGAATGAGGCTAGTATTTTAGTAAACTAGACCATGTAGTGAATGTGTACAGAAAGTTTTATCAAAATTGGCTCGTACGTTTTTGAGATATGGCCTTCCATAGATTGATTTTTGTCAGCACTTGGCCTGTAAAATCGATGTAGCTCCGGAAATAGGCGTGGCCTAAGAATGAGGCTTGTATTTTAGTATACTAGACCATGTAGTGAATGTGTACAGAAAGTTTTATCAAAATTGGCTCGTACGTTTTTGAGATATGGCTATCCATAGATTGATTTTTGTCAGCATTTGGCCTGTAAAATCGATGTAGCTCCGGAAATAGGCGTGGCCTAAGAATGAGGCTAGTATTTTAGTAAACTAGACCATGTAGTGAATGTGTACAGAAAGTTTTATCAAAATTGGCTCGTACGTTTTTGAGATATGGCCTTCCATAGATTGATTTTTGTCAGCACTTGGCCTGTAAAATCGATGTAGCTCCGGAAATAGGCGTGGCCTAAGAATGAGGCTTGTATTTTAGTATACTAGACCATGTAGTGAATGTGTACAGAAAGTTTTATCAAAATTGGCTCGTACGTTTTTCAGATATGGCTATCCATAGATTGATTTTTGTCAGCATTTGGCCTGTAAAATCGATGTAGCTCCGGAAATAGGCGTGGCCTAAGAATGAGGCTAGTATTTTAGTAAACTAGACCATGTAGTGAATGTGTACAGAAAGTTTTATCAAAATTGGCTCGTACGTTTTTGAGATATGGCCTTCCATAGATTGATTTTTGTCAGCACTTGGCCTGTAAAATCGATGTAGCTCCGGAAATAGGCGTGGCCTAAGAATGAGGCTTGTATTTTAGTATACTAGACCATGTAGTGAATGTGTACAGAAAGTTTTATCAAAATTGGCTCGTACGTTTTTGAGATATGGCTATCCATAGATTGATTTTTGTCAGCACTTGGCCTGTAAAATCGATGTAGCTCCGGAAATAGGCGTGGCCTAAGAATGAGGCTTGTATTTTAGTATACTAGACCATGTAGTGAATGTGTACAGAAAGTTTTATCAAAATTGGCTCGTACGTTTTTGAGATATGGCCTTCCATAGATTGGTATTTGTCCAAAAATAGGAGAGGTCTAAAATGAGGGTAGTAATATAATACAGTAGACCATGTATTCAAAGTAATGTATTAAGTATAATCTATAGATATTTTTGTATTTGTTCATTTTTTAAATTATAAAATTTAATTTTAATAATATAATTTAATCCTGAAGTGATTGAACTGGTTCAGGAACTAGGTTAGTTGTAGTTCAGGAACTAGGTCAGGAGTAGTTCATGAACCAGGTTAGGATTCGAGTCAGCGGATTAGTTCTTTTTATGGATGGAATCTATGGCCAGTTTCACACTGCTCTAAGTTCATTGAAAAAAGTTTAAGCGTTGGGGGCATATAACGGAATCTGAACCCATTTAATCGTTGTAAGTTTGTAATTAAAGAGTTGTTTTTTTGTTCTATCATGTTCGTTTCTATAAATTTATATTTTTGTGTTCTTCATACTGGTGTGGTTGGTATAATCCCAAAGTACCAACATTTGATTATTAAAAATGGCAGTCAATTTTAGAAAACTACACTACATTGTTTTGAAAGATGATAAGATACATTGTGACTTCAACATGACTCGTACCTAAAAACGCATTATGTGAAATTAGTGGGAAAGAAACAACTGTAACTGTGAGAGGAGCAAATATGGTCGTCTTCAGTTTTCCTAATTTTGGTTATAATAATTTGTTTGATCACTGTAAATATTAAATTCATATTTTAATTTAAAACATATGATTGTTATTGAGGACTATAGATACTTTTATATCGATTGATAGTCTAGGATTTGAAATGCGAATATTAGGTATCAATGAATACATTCTTCAGTATAAAAAACCGGGTCTGCTTATCGTACCCTATCCCAAACCACTTTTTAAGACAGTATTTTTTCATTCCTAGAAAGAATATTTAAGAGATCGCGATCCATAATTGCACAATAACTGATAGGCTAATATGTTTCAAATTTTAGGTTATATCTCGAATAATCTGAACAATAGGGGACCGACAGGAATAAGGTTTTTGTTTGAGGGAGTATTACAATTTAAGGAGAGGTAGGAAGAATGTGGAGGGGATAAACAACACTCAACACAGGCTAACAAACAAACAAAGTATAAAAAACAGGCCAACAAAGTTGAAGAAATTTGTGAGGTCTTAACATTTTTGCAGCAGTATCTACCTCTGACAACGTTTATTCCTCGTGTCCTGTCCTCAGTTCCTATTTCTAGACGTTTTGCTTAACATTTTCTACCTATGCGTATCTATCTTGCGCATTTCATCATTAATTACTTATTTTTAGCTGTTTTGTGATTGCTCAGACTTTTTGTGTTTTACATTCCAAAATACAGACTTTGTGTTTACACAGCTAGTTCGGACTTTGGTGAAGAAGCGTCACTTATCATAGTTGCATTTTTCTGTGTTTTATAGAACTTAGTAATATACAATTTGTGTCTCAATTAAATTGTTTGAGTGGGTAAGGTAATATGTAAAAGTCTTCTTGCCTCTGTTTCTATTCTAAGTTAACAAATATAAGTTTTATTTCCTTTTAGTTTCATTATATTTTATTTTATTACAATACAAGTAATCAATAAGTAGTCTTCAACATATACCTGTTTAGGCCGGACCCTACATGACTCATTACTCTGACATTGAATACATTGATCGGGCCGATATAAAATCTATTGGTTGCGTCATGTAAAAAATATGAGGCAGCAAATAATTTAGTCGACTCCCAATATCTGTCACAATATAATGTTTTTATATGCTCTGTAAGAATTTACTCTGAAGGTGTAATATTTGTAGAACGTGAAGTATCTGATTAAGAAATTCTTGCAGATACTGAAAGCCCAAATAGAATAATTGAACCTCTTAGAATTAAAAGGCGAGTAAATAATGAACTTACACCCACACAATTTGTAAAACTAACATTTGACTCAGATAGACTACCTGAATATGTAAAACTGAATTATGTTCGAATCAATGTAGATAGGACATATCTCTGTTTTGCATATGGCCATGTAGCAAGTAACTCTTGTAACAACAACAGGTTATGTAGAACCTGTGGTGAAGCATATCACTCTGACGAAAGTAATGTGCCAGCAAAGTGTTTTCATTGTCAGGAACACACAATAGTAACTTCAGAACATGCTCCGAATATACCCGCGAAAGGAATATATATATCTGAATCCTTGTCGTCTTCATCAAAACTCAAGTTATGTCTAATATCCTCCTCATTTCCAGCATTTCTAGGCTGTTTGTATCATTTGATTTTGAAATAAAACAAGCCTTATAATATTGGTTGTAAGAGATGTATTTTGAACTTTACGTTCATAAGAAAATATTATAGCCTATTAACTTTTGAGGTTAAGTTTAATATTTAGAAAAATAACGAGCAAAAACCACCCAGTAATAATTGTTAATAAACGTAGTAGAATTTACAGAACCTTTTCATAAGAAAACATTACATTAACCTTTTGTGGTTATGTTTAATTTTTTTAATGATGTTCAAAACAGTAGCTTACCTATAAATGCAGTAGAAGAATTTGCAGAACTTTTTAGTAGTTCAAGTATCTTTCTCCCATGAGAATGTTTAATTTTTCATACTAATAGTAACAAACATCAAATTTTTAGACTTAACCCTGGAGCTGGCAACTAAAAATCCTGTAGTGGCAGGCTATTTTGGCTTACAAGTACTTATTCTTAATGATCTCTACACTTCAAATATTGTGTTTTTATAATGATGCTTTATGTTGTTTTATTCAGTAATATGTAGAATAACATAACCTACTAATAGATATGAATCAATGTTATACATACTTTTTAAATTAAGTGAAACGTGAAATAAAAAAATTAAATTTACGTAATTTTGAGACCATGCGTAGGAAACTAATAGAATAGAAAGTTTGAAATTTATAATTCCAAAATAACTAAAAGATAGCAAAACTTGTCTAGTTTTAGAAAATATATAGTTGTATGGGGGTTTTACAACAACAAAATTATTTGGTATGCATTTTTTCTAAAGCCATGCATATTTGTGAAAACGCGTTTTGAAAGAAAATTATACATAATATTTTTTTGGAACTAAAGTGCATAAGTTGGGTAGTAAACATGCCAAACATACTTACTAATGTACATAACAATACTAAACATTACAACCAGGACACCACCAAGATGATCTTTTTTTTATTTCGGGAGGACAAACACAGCAAACCCTTGTTTTTTTTTCCTGGAAGATGTTCAAGTTTGTGAGAACCATCTGGAGAGAGGGGTAAATGATGAGGGGCAACTGGTGTTCCAGTGCCTGCCAAGAAGTGAACAATTTGTAAAATGTATTTTCTTCTTGGCATTGGAGTTTGTGGAGTACACTGAAAACCGTATATACTATAAAAGAATTATGAAAGCACATGTCCAGGATGTTGAAGAAAATCTTCTTCCAATATCTTCTAGTAGGCCTAGTGCAAGAAAGGTGATAAATGGACTTATCTGTAGTGTCAACTCCACCCATTAGCTTGTTATAGTGGTCAATGAGCGTAGGTTTTTTTAGCCACAATGCCACTTCTACTTGTAATATCCCTGTCTTCAGCATGGTATCACTGTTTACCAGTACACTGGTTTTCTAGTGGGCTTTTGCTTATAGCCAGTCAAAAGCACTGGTCCCTTTCTAAAATAAACAGATTCTTGTGCCCCCAGTTTTGTGTTAAGCACACTTTTTGATAAGTCCTTAGTATTTTTGTTAGTTGTACCTGTCATAAAGGTGTTGTGTTGTAACAAGGTTTGTTCAATAGGTAACGTTGTATAAAAGTTATCTGTGAATACATAATAACCTTTATTCAAACACTGACCTCTCTCCATGAGATCATACACAACTCTGTGGGTAAAGCTGTCACCTACTCAGTCTTCAACTAAATAGTCTCTACCTGAGTAAAGCGCAGAGTGTATCATATTTGCAGTTTTTGAGTCAACCAACTCAAATTTTTTTATGCCATAGCGTGCATGTCTTTTATTGGGCATATACTGGATGAACGAGCATCTGTTCTTCATCCCTACCATACTCTCATCAATACTAAGATTTTGGTAGGGAGTCCAGTGCCTTTTGAAGGCAGCATTAGCAGCGTCCCAAAATGGCCTGATCTTGACCCAAGGGTCATACCCTGGTTGGCCTCTTTTGATGGGACCGTTGTGAAGTCAAATGCATCATGGCATGAATTGCCTGGAACCTACGTAAGGCCATAATTTTTCCATACCAGGGAATAAAGTCTGCAGGGTCTTGTGACCAATAATCTGCAATGTTTTTACATGAGGACAACCCATATTTATCACTAGCTAAAAACTGCTTCATTTCCTCAATTGTCACATTACGCCAAGTCTGAAGTCTAGATTGTTCTCTCATTTCCCAGATAACAGTTTTTTTTCCCAATCTGCTTTTGCAGCATATTTGTTGGTTTCTCTAGCCATGACATTTATCATGCCTTCATCTACAAATAATTAAAAATATTCTATTGGCTCGTGACTTATAGGACATTCTCTAGCTCCGGGGTTTCTTATCAAGAATTTTTTTTCAAGACTTCAAGAAGTTTTGTCTTGGTTCAGGAGGATAAATTTTTAACCATACATCATTTATGTGTGGAATCTCTTGTGATGGGGAGGAGGTCTGTCGTATAGACAGGTCTTATGGACGAGTTGGTAGTGAGAAATTAGGAAGAGATAGGCCTACATCTCCTTCTGATTCAGATCTAGGAATCTGTCGTTCAGGCCTATTGTTTGCCCTGGAGTCGTCAGAATCAAACTCAAATTGAAGACAATAATTGTCCTCACCACCAGAAGAAAAATCTAACAGGTTTTCATCATCCGATTAAAGATGACTACCAACACTAGCAATGCCACTGTCAGAATCTACTTCATTGTCACTAACTGGGTTTAGTAATTCCCGCAAATCACTTGATCTGTCTGTACAATTTTCCATCATGTATTAAATAACTAAAAATGTATGGTAAAATAGTCTAACAAGAAGTAAAAAGTGATAGACATGCTTTGAAGAAAAAACTACTTACACCACACTAGGCCTATTACAAAAAATGGATTAGGTTCAAAACAAGACATTGATAAGGTTACCAGCAAAACACCAACATTTCTGCCTCAAAAATTTCTAACACACAGTAAATAACGAGACAGACTTTGAAGACAAAACAATTTACATCACCATAGTTGAAAACACAGCTCAGTGAGGTAGACTGTTATACGCTTGCCGGCAAAACACTAACACATAACGTTGAAATATAAATAACCAATTACATAACTTTATTTCGTCACTTACAATCAAACTGAACTATATGTATCATTCTTCAGGTAATAAATACATCACATTCAAACACTGAAATAACTGTTTTACTGAACTAAAATAAGAATGCAGTAATCGTAACCTCAGTTAGCAGACGAGAATGGCAATGCCCACTCTGGACTAAACGACAAGTGAGTAAATAATAGCAGTTTAGAAGGGATAATAAGAACAAAAATCATATTATTTGGATAAAACAACTCTTCGTACAGCATGGTGATGGGCTTGTTGTCTAACCATCGTACAGCAACCAAAGAGTTTTTGAACCCTCTCCCGCTCGCAAGGCAATAATCGGCACGGCCACAACATAGCCACTGCAGCCTAAACGGCACAGATCGGCACGCACTGCTTTATCTACTAGAGCCGATAAGTGCTGCTCTCGAGTAGCAATAGTTTGTACTACTACGGGTTGTTTGCTATCAGGAGACCATTCACTTTACTTTTACAGTAGATTTATTCCATTATTTTGCTATTTATATTAGTTGTGCGGAAACAATGGCGGGTTGTAGTCGTGCACTTCGTGACAGTAAAATCGATCTCGTTATTAGTAGTGATTGCGACGATTCAAGTGAGTGTAGTGATGTACCAGAGCTTTGTGAAGTGGTTGCTGGCATTGCGGATGTAGTTCGGAGTGATCACAGTGGCAGGGGCAGTGACGGCGAGCCAGACAATGACCTTCACCAAGTAACTGCGCAAAAAACAACCCGGCGCCCAGCTGTCCGTGTGCCCCCTCCCTGGTCTCGTACAATTAACTTCATTGAATCAATATATAGTGAAATAATTAATATATATAATTATAGTTAATTACAATGACAGAATGTATGTAAGTTGAGACGCCGTGTATTTTGACCGAGCGCGACCGGCAGAGCGAATTAATTCAGGTTAGAAGCACCGTGAGCGCCTGGAAACAACGCGAGCGGGAGAGGGTTAAATCAACTACGCTGTCATAGGTATCTGAACAATTTAATGGATGTAAACCAATTGTCACAAAATAATCTGTGGCCAATGTTGTGAGCCAGATCCTGACACAAATGAATCACGATATCACCCCGAGAACCTCAAGTTGTACTGTGGACAAGTTTTCTCCTGGCCCACGTACACAGCAAAGTCATGCATCAAGCCAGATGTACCAAATCTCATAAAAGTTTTGTAACCCCATTTTTTTTTGTTTCTTTTTTATTAATTGTTTCATTCTGGAGGTTCCTTTGAAAGGGATCATGTGCTCTTCCACTGACTGGTTTTGCTCAGAGAGGATGTTTCTGCAAACATCTTGCAGATGGTAGAGTAACTGTGCTACTTTAATTAGTCTTTCTCAGCCTGGAACTTGTGTGGTGTTATGAACCACATGAAGATATTTTAAAATTAATTCAAATCTGTCACGTGACATAACATTTTCCACAGGGGGGAAACGGGTTTTGTTGGCCCAAAACATCCTATACTGGGGCATCGGATTAACCCCAGTGAAGACGAGAATGCCAATAAACTGTTTTATTTCAATATCAGTTACTTCCAGTATCCTACCTTGTTGTTGGGCATACAAATTACTCTGTTGTGTAAATAATTCAATGGTTTCATCGTCAATGAAAATCTTAAAATAGTTCAGCGAAGATTTATTTATCGTATCAGCTGGTGCATAATGAATATTTCCACTCCAATTTCCGTCTGGAGGAATAAATTGTTGCTTCCTCCATATTGCTGCTGGAGATACATGACGTCCACGTCCACCTCGACATCTAATACCTTTGATCCTTACTCTTCCTCTTTGCCTTGGTTCCACATAAGGAGTGGTAGCAGCAGTTTGCCTTCCTCCCCTAACTCTAGGCCTACCACGAGTTGGTCTTTGAGAGGAAAGTCCTCGTTCAACTTCTTCTGTCTGATCTTCAACCTCTCCAAAAATTAACTCAACCCTGCTGGTAACCTTTTCTTCACAAATAACTTCCTCAAGCCTGCAGACAACCTCTTCTTCACGAATAACTCTTAACACTGCCGTCAATCTCTTCTTCACCTTCTTCTGCCTCCTCTTCTACACCTTCTGGCCCTTTAACAGTTTTCTGTGTTTCTCTTCTTCAGAAATTGGGAACTGAAAAACCACATATAAATTAGAAATTGGTACTAAACTTTACTTAGTACATAGAACTAGGTTGCAGTACAATAAGCGGCCATCACCACAATCGAATAATTGTATAAATAAATATTGAATTTATCGATATTCATGATTATCTACAGAATAATTACATCATAGATATTTAAAACTCATAGTATAGGTTGCAGTATAATAAGCGGCGATAACCACAATAGAATAATCGTATATTGATTACAAATATCACTGTGTTTCAAACCTTTAACTTTTTTGTTGTTACAGTTCTGTAACCATTTCATCTATGAGAGTCACGAGAAAGCAGTTCCAATCATTTATGTATCGTCTCATGTCTAGTCAAAAACTCTCAAATACAATTTATTCATCAAAATAGTTTAAATTAACTAAATGTTACACTGTTTTGTTTTTTGGATTATATAAATACACACAACCAAGATAGTTTTATATCTCTTGTTAACAGGTTGGCCTCCACGTGCAGCACATATGCTGCATGACAGAATCTTGTCACAGACCATACTGATGGCGAGAGAAAAGAAGAGACCTGGATTCTGGCCTATCTGAAATTTGCAGGCGCTCTACTACTAGTATGTTGCCGCACCTTGTTTCGTAATTCCATTATTGTTTCACTGTTCCATTGCTAGGATAAACAATACGCAGGGTTGGCTGTGGGGCGAAGCGCCTGAAATTACCGCGCGGCAACACACTAGTACACAGCTGTGCGCCGGCACGGGCCAGGTCTCTTCTTTTCTCTCGCCATCAGTAGGTGAAATCGGTTATTATACCAACAGACCAAAGACTAATTAAGAAGTATTTGACATTATTTTTCAATATCTGTGATAAAGCATACATAAATATACTTCATACAATGGATTGTACAGCTTTATGTGAAGTGATCACATATGATACACATTGTCTGTGAATGTAAATTGTATGTGTTTCATATGTGATACACATCAAATCAAGCATGTTAGGTAAATAATAAATACTCCTTTATTACATTAATATTAAAAATAAGGTTTATTTTGCATTGGAAAACGGTTAATAGTTAAATGGTTAGTGGTTAAAATGGTAAATGTACCTTTATTACTTCTTTGCCTTAATAACATGTTTTTTTAAAAAAGCAGTCCGTACACATAGAAGTACTTGGGTTACACCCTGGGTACATTGTTTTAACTTGTTTCGCATGCTTAACAGCATGCCCCCGACCGAATTCACTTTTCATTCTTTCATAACACGAAGAACACCGACTCCTCTTATCTGTTTCATGATAATGTGGTTCAGCTGTGAAGTGTCTTCGGGTGGGGGGGGGGGGGGGGTGGTGTCTTCTGAATTAGGCATACCGTTACATAAAATCTGGGCTTTTTTGATGAGTCCAACAACCAGTTGCTCTCTAAATTCAGTAATTTCCATCTTCTTTTGTGTAAGAGTAGTGTACATAACATGGGCATTTACAATAGATGCGTTAGCAATAATTTCTAAAGCAATTTTTCGATACCATTAAACCGATCTTCTAATAGGTGAATTGTAAGATGCCATTTGATCAGATTGGTCAATGAAACCCTTAAATGCATTGCAGTCTATAATAGTGGATGGTTTTTCTACAATCTTTCCTCCTTTTGTTGTGATAGCCGTCATTTCTGGAACTGATTTAGTTGTTAAAAATAAAATATCCCTCTTATCCTTCCACTTACTCACGATTACATTAGAGTTACTTTGTAGCATTTTAATTTGGCCTTTCTTCAACTTTGCTTTAGTAACAGCTGTAGGGTTGTTTCTACGCATTTTCCTCAGCGTTCCTACTAAGTGAGTCTTTTTTTGCAGAAGGGTTTTAGCTAGATTTACAGAAGTGTAAAAATTATCAGTGTATAGTTCCCTACCCTCATTTACTAGATCTTTGGTCAAATCAAGTACAACATTCTCAGTAACTGTTCCAGTTGAATTTGAATTTCCTTCTTTCCCACCACAGACTTTAACGGTATAGGTATAACCTCTATCAATACATACCTTGTAGAGTTTAATACCGTATCTGTGACGCTTGTTAGGTATATACTGCCTAAATGACAGTCGTCCTCTGAAAGGCACCATAGATTCGTCGATACAACATTTGTCTTCCAACAGTGCAAGCTTTGTGGTATTGTTCATTCAATGCTTGAATTAGCTATTCAATTTTGTACAGTTTATTTCCAGGAATGATATTTTCATTATCTGAAAAATGTAACATGGAAAGCAAGAGCTGTTACCTGTTTCTGGTAATTTTTGTTTCCTGGACAAAGTAATTTTTGTACAAAATCAACTTTGACCAATAATCTGAAATTTGTGGTTTATTATCTAGGCCCATCCAAATAACCAGGGCAAGAAACGATAATACTTCTGATGGGTTAGTATCTGCCACGTAGCAAGTAAGGAATGTTTCGAAATTGATTCATTCAAAGTTCCTTTGATAATGTACTGATAAGCATAAAGATTTGTTTGCTCAACAATTCTATTAATAATGTCAGGGGTTATAAAAGACAGATAGTAGTCTGTGGGAGATTTATCTAAGTAATTTGGACCAACAATATCTGCATTGAAACCACTGTCTACATTAAAATCAAAGCTTTCTAACTTTCCTGTGACATTATACCAAACAACTTCACTTTGGTTACCCGGGTCATGACTAAGTAGATTCTGTGTTGGACTTACTTGCATAGGCCTAACCTCACTTTCTGACAGGTCATCAGAGGACTCGGCTCCCAGTGTTTCATGTGTCCCAGATAAAACATCATCAACATTGTTTGTTGTTACACTTGTATGTCTCTTCTTCGGCATAGACAAAGAACAATCACTACTGTTACTAAAATCATTAATGTTTGGCATGTACTCACGATCGGCATCACTATCATATTCAGAACTTGTGCTGTCATATCTGTCAATATAAATATCTTCACTTCTCAATAATTGTTCACCACTCATTATTTGCAAACTATTTACACAATATATACAAACACATAACCTACAACAGACTTATTAACATAAATATTTCTAACTAATAATAACTCAAACTGTTCCACTCAAATACCATTCATCACAGCTACAGTGTAGGGCAGGCTATTATTTACTAAGGTGGTGGGGGTAACAGGAGCGCCAACATAAAAAACCAAGACTGCCTTTCCCTTAACCACAGACCAGGCAAACACACAATATAGGTCAATAGACAGTAAACGTGCAGCAAATACGATTCATGTAGATAAATAAAGGACTAATATTTGTGATCGTATCTGCTACACACGGTCCGCCGGTAACAAAACTTGTGCAGCACATGTGATACATATGGTCTGCTACAAGGTATTGCCAAAAAAGGCCTGGAGGCCAAACTGTTAAATTATTAAAATTTGTATATATAAACAGGGGACCTATACTATGAGTTTTAAATATCTATGATGTATGTACAGAGCTCCTAACCTTGGCTATCTTGCTGAATTCGAACATGAACTTTCTTAACCTCTTGGCTCGCTGCAGTCATGTTATTGTGATGGGGGACTTTAACACTGATTTACTTGGACCAGCTACTTACGATCAAAACCTTTTTATCCGACATGTTTTTTTCTTGTAACATGACTATACTACCACTTCATGCCACTCACCATACTGCCGCTGCCGACACCTGGCTGGACATAATTGCTGTCGGTGACCCGACCCTCATTGCGCACCATGGACAACTGCCTGCCCCTGGACTTTCAAAACATGATTTGATATTTTGCAATCTACAAACTTCTTCTCCCCAAAACCCAAACCAAAGTTTATTAAATACAGAAACTACAAAAACATTGATCTTGACCTTCTGATTTTCGATACTTCCAATATTTCTTGGCATGAAAATACTATTTTCTCTGATGACGTAAATGATATGGTTTTTCAATTTAATTCCCTAATTCTTCAATTGTTTTGATTAAACCATGCTCCAATAGTCTTCAAACGTGTAACAAAAAAGCCTGCTCCCTGGATTACTGACTTTATATTCGCCATCTGTAAAGACAGAGAGACACTGCTTTCCGCAAGGCTAAGCGAACAAAGAATCAGCACGATTGGAGCTTATATAAAAGACTGAGAAATCAGACACAGCAACAAATTAGAAATTCTAAAATTAGATTTTACTACAATTCTCTTTCTCAGAAACAAAACAACTAAAACCTGTGGACGAAACTGAAAGAGCTGTGGAGTGGGCAAATCTGATGGTGACCAACAAACCCATTTAAAATCCAAATATAATCAATAACTTTTTTGCTAACGTCCCCATTGATCTGTCCCGTGCTCGTGATTATGTCATAGAGCTAGAGGCTTCTCGCTTGACAGACCTGTTCATCAGTTTTCTTTCACTCCGGTGACTGAGGCTGAGGTGTTCAGGGCGGTCATGAGGATGTCTAGCAATGCAGTCGGGGCCGACAACATTCCAATCAAGTTCATTAAGAGCACTCTGCCAGTCACCCTCCCAGTTATTACTGCAATATTTAATAAATCTTTAAGTCCTCAACTTTTCCAGATATATGGAAGCGAGCTCAAATCCGTCCCTTAAATAAGTGTTCTTCCCCTAAAGCTCCATCTGATTTAAGACCTATTAGTATACTGCCTGCGCTATCCAAGTGTTTAGAAAGAATAGTCCACCAACAATTCTCCCGTTTTATTGACAGTGGCAATATTTTGTCGGTATTTCAATCTGGGTTTCGCCCTCACCACAGTACTGCCACAGCCCTTTTAAAAATCACAGAAGATATAAGACTTGCTATGGACAAGCGACAAGCTACAATTTTGACTCTATTAGATTTTTTCCAAGGCCTTCAACTGCGTGTATCACCCTCTTTTACTGATCAAATTGAAGAGGTATGGTTTCTCTGATGGTTGTGTCAGGTGGGTGGGGTCATATCTCTCCGAGCGACAAGCAGCGTGTCAAGACTGACAATGGGTGCTCTGAGTGGAAACCTGTCACCCGAGGGGTGCCTCAGGGTTCTGTACTTGGACCACTTCTTTTTACACTCTACATTAATGACATAACTACTAGCATCCGACACTCAAAGTTCCATCTGTACGCTGACGATTTACAAATTTACCGCCACTTTTCACCTAATGAGATGGACACTTGTGTACAGGTAATGAACTCTGATATTGATTCAATAGCTTACTGGACTTGCAGACATGGACTGAAACTTAATGAAACCAAGACTAACTGTATTTTTAATAGGCTATAAAAGGCTTATTACTAAAATTGACATTAATACTGCTCCAAGACTGATACTGAACAATAAAGAAAATAGTTTTACAATGAAAAAGTAAAAAACCTGGGAATAACTATCAACAAAAACCCTGGGATGGGCTGATCAGGTGTCACAAATTTGTAATAGGGTTTTTGCCTGTATACATGGCCTCAAGCGATTTGCACAATACTTGCCGTTGGATGTTAGAGTGATGTTGGTGAAAACTCTAGTTTTACCTCACTTCAATTACTGTGACGTGGTTGATCAATGACATGACTGTTGACCTTTCTAGTAAAATTCAGCATGCACAGAATTATTGTATTCGGTTTATTTTCAACTTACGACGTGATGATCACGTATCTCCTTATTTTGAGCAATTATCCCTATTAAAATCCAAAGAACTTAGAGATCTTCATGTACTTAGTCTGTTGCACGCAATAATCCACAATGGTTGTCCAAGTTATTTGGCCCAAAGTTTCGTTTTTATGTCTGATATTAGTGCACGTAGAGAACTCGTAGGGGTGCATCTTTATTATCAACTCCAATTCATAGGACAACCTTATATAATAAATCTTTCACTGTTTCCGCATGTCGATTGTGGAACGCTCTCCCAGACAACATCAGAACTATTGACAAGCGCGATCGCTTTGGGGCGGAGGTTCGCGCCTTTCTGCTGCGGACTCTCGGAGGGAGTGGAGTGACGGTTGGTGGTTCTTGTGGTCACACTTGTGGTAACTGTATGTGAGTTGCGTGGATGGGGAATGAAAGCTGATTAGGATAGGATAGTTTTATTAGTTGCCTGTAAAGAGATTTATGTTAGAGTTTAATCTAAATGGTTAATTTTAATTATAATTTATATATATACATTATTATGTTACATCCAATATGTAATTAATTATTAAAGTGATTTAGTTCAAGTGTCAATTACAATGTTGTAATAGGTATGATAATATTTTACTTTGTTTGTTTTTTTTGGAGGTTAAGTGGTAGAGAGGACTTTTAAGTCCTAACTTCGCCTCTGTAAATAAAGGCATTTTTCATTTCATTTTTCATTTCATTCATTTTTCATGTAATTATTCTGTAGATAATCATGAATATCGATAAATTCAATATTTATTTATACAATTATTCAATTGTGGTGATGGCCGCTTATTGTACTACAGCCTAGGCATACTCAAAACATTACAAATAAAAATAATTAATAAATTAAATAATAACAAATAATAATATAATAGTAAATATTACATTTTATGCTCCAGGATTTAAAACGATATAGGCCTACATTGGGCCAAAAGAAACTATCTGCTGTGTACTGTAAATATAAACTAAAACAAGATCCACATAAGAAAATGTAGTTGTATAAGTGTATATATTCAATTACCTCCTCCAAATTATTGTACTGGACTACTTATTGTACATTCCACTTCTGCGTTAAAAATTTGGTTGAAAACTAGCTCATATGGCTCATCATCAGACATATCTTCTAAATCAGAGACATCACTGCTTGGCAACAACAGCCAATCCTCAATATTATCATTATTCATATGAAATAATACGACTATTATAATAACTAGGAAGTCAATTATAAACATTTTTTACATATTTTACAATAATTACAGAAACAATAAATAACCTAAACACTAAGAAGTGATTGTTGCTTAAAAGCAACTATAGGCACAAGACCTATTATTCAAGTATGACTGCTTCATAATCAATTGTTGCTTAGGAGCTACTATCTGCACAAATGCTACATTGTTTATAAAGGTTGTGAACTTCTTGTTCTAATAGTTGCTTCAAAGCAACAGATATCGTTAGACACATACTACATAATGGCATACAATAATCACCATAGCAACTAAATATTTCGGTTGTTTACATGTATAAAAAATTATTCTTCAAGAATAATTTTTCCCACTTCACCAAACATCTTTATAAATAAAAGCCATACCTTTGAAAACTGTGAATGAGTCCAGCTTCAGTAACAAGTGCTCCTCTGGATTTACAACTCAGCCATAATTCCATCAGCAGGGTGACCAACACAGTAAAATTAATTAACCTTTTCAAATGTGTGTTGTTTCTAGACAAAACAGAGTATATCCTGTGACTGCATTAGTTACTGCACAAAAAAATCACAAATATCTGTTGCTTTAAAGCAACAGCAGGAAGGAAAGGGTTAAATCAAATTACATCATTTTTAACTACGTTCCATTTCAGATTACAGTATAAATAGTATTAATGTTATGGTGAATAAAAAACAATCTAGGTGTAGGAGATGTGTATTTGTAATGTAACCTATAACAAACAAAACAGTGTATTTTAACTGTATGTGGCAGTAACAGTTAATTCCGTGGTAACCACTGGGATACTCTTCTTTCAGTAACAGCTGGGCTGAATGGTTTGTTCTCATAACGTTATTTTTGGTTTTGGTTACTCGGTAAATGGTAACAGCTGAGCTCATTTTGTGCAAAGAAAGAGGCTAGGAATAGAAATATTTCACTATGCAATGTTTTTATGCGATATAAGTGGGTTTACATTAGGTTATCATAGATATGTTGCTAGTAGTACCAAACTTAAGCATAACCTTTATAAGCGCTTATGTGATCTGAGCTTGAATTTGGATACTATCTTGAGGGATGTTTTTCCTTGCCGCACTGATGGCAAAAAGCATTTCCTCTCGGTACTTTCCCGATCTTGGATCACATCCTATATCTTACATCGAAGAAGTTTGACAATCTGATTCAGGAAAATACTGATCTGAAGTGCCCCTTGCCATCAGTGCAAGCTTCAGTAGCACCTCAGTACTACCCCGGACTTCTTTCGAAATAAGAAACTAAGATCCCGTGAGCATTTGAAAAGGTTTTATTTAACTTTTTATGTTTACAATACATGAGCAGTTTTGTAAATTTGAATGTAATGATTTGTTTTAATACTAATGAATAAACTGATTATTAATGATTTGTCAGTAATTATGTCTGTCATTTCATCCAGAATCGAGACTAAGCATTTTTTTTTGTTTCAGTTGGGACGATCAAACTGTGACCACATTACATCTTCAGTTGTGGACTATTACTTCTTCAGGCCACTGATTGTCATCTGTAAACAACAAAATCCTGGACATCATTTTGTGATCATTCCAAGAACAAATTTATGCCCTTATAAATGGAGTCTACAGTTGCTGTGTCCATACAAGATCTACCTCCAGAAATAATTGAAACCATTGCAACTTATCTGGGAAGTGACGATCTCCATAGTTGTTTCAGTGTCTGTAGAGATTGGGCGAAGATTTTAAACTCAAACAAAATTTGGAGAAAATACTGTGTTTATCCTGAAAAGTATTTTAAAACCTCAGGATGTACTTCAGGATCTAGTGGTAACAAAGACTTTGAAGATGTATGTTTTTGGAAGAAAAGTTATGATCGGCAAAAGTTGCTGTGGGAAAACTGGAGTAAGGGACGATTTACAAAGAAAAAGACTGATGTGTGTCCATCAAAGTTGAGTAATTTAGTTTACTTTGTTGATAATTTTTTCAATTATTGGTTAGTACATTCACATCATAGTACAGGTATATCAGTTTGGAAAGTAGATGAAATTCCAAGCTTTCATTCTAAACTTGAAAAGATAGATCAGTTTCGTACACTCCCTATTAAGAACAAGCTTATAGCACTCTATTCAGATTACATACGAATTTTTGAGTTTAAACCTCCAGAAAATGAGCTTCTGCTTCAGTATAGGTTTAAATTCAGTGAAGATACTATCATTCCTGAAGATAGTGAGTTCATAAATGAATATGTTTGCCGTCAGCGCTTCATAATTGTTGATAATTTCTTTATCGGGTATTGTGCCAATATCACTGATCTCCGTCACACTTATCTTCACATTTGGGACTGTGATTTAGGTAAAAAAGTAGCAAAACAAAGTATTTTTCAACAGTCATTTGTTGATTACATGTTATCATCAACTGGTATTGACATCACTAAAAATTTTGAAGATGGAAATTTGATGCTTTATGACAGTGATTCTAGACGGTTTCTTGTCAATACGATGGCCTGTGCATATAATCAGTGCGAAATAAGTTTATATAGTTTGGATGAGATGAAGTTTGTCAATGTGGTGGCTCGCATAGAGAGTGTAAGTGCTTGGTGTATCATGAAGGGAGATACGATCTGTATCTTATATTTAAGCAATTGCTACCAAGTGTGTGTATACAATACCAGAGGCACATTCTTGGCTCAAATGGATTTTCCTGGTTTCTATCATCCCTATGAATATCATTGGTTTTGGATGACAAGCACGAAAGTTATTCTCAGTTTCGGGGATACGATTCGTGTACTGGATATTATTGATTCCGAGAATGTGTGTGGAAGAAGTTTCACTACCAACACAAATAAGTTTATACTTGGGTATGTTGAACCAAGATTTTTATTGTTGTATGACAGAATTACCATTAATACATTTCAGTTGATCAGTTTTTATGTAAGTATCTGGGACGTTGAGTCTGGCTTGAGACTGTGGGACTTGGGACACTTAAAAAGTGTTGATTCATGTCGTTTTCTATTTACCGCATCAATCTATCCAAGTAAAGTAATTGTACATTTTGCAGGTGAGGAAGAAGTGAGCATGTTGGATTTTGAAGGTGCTTGATATTTGACAAGTCCCTTTGAGTGAAGTTACTAAATTACATTATATATTTAAATTAATGATTTTATTAGAAAAAAGCCTAGAAGTATTTTATAAAACTTTGACTTAAATCGATTAATAATAAAAATCATATTAGTAATAATCTCAGAAGTGCCAAATTGTAAGTAAAAATGTACAAATTATTTCATGTGTACTAACTTCACATTATTCACAATAATAGGTAATAATAAATTTAATAAAAAGAACTGATAATTTGAAGCACAAACTTGTACTTTATATGTTGATCTCTCTCAGACATAGATTTAAATTGAGAATAAACAATTTCTATCAATGGAATCTATACAGTTCACTATTTCCTTTGCTGCATAGTTTGGCCTGTTTTCAAAGCCCTGTATTGTTGGGAATGGGTTTGTGTCCATAGGTGAACTTGCACATTCATGTCCAGACCTCCTGTATTTCAATATCGTCTCATATCTGTTCTTAAAACAGTACATCTTTAGTATCCTAAATCCTTAATAGACATAGATTGTCAGACCTACTTCCCCATTCCCCTTTACACTTCTGCTGGCTGTAGACTTGTTCACTACTATTTCTGGGGTTCAAATATTTGTTCCTCAAGGGACAACTTGGTTGTCAGAGCATATAATGGTTCCCCCTATGTATGTCTTCAAACCTAGATCTTTTTCGTGCTTGCTATTGATCGATCAGTGTTCAGGCCCGGATCTTGGTTATCAAGTATACTGACATCTGATTATACACACATGTAACACATCACACATTGATGTCATGGAGAATCAGCGGAAGTTGTCATCTTTTATAAATAACTGTATGAATGTCAGAACCTTCCAGGTAAGATTAGGAATAATCAATTCTAGTTAGTAATTTTGTAAAATGGAGTACCCCAAGAGAGGATATAATATATGCTGCAGCAGAAGAATCCTGCTTATATTATGCACTACAGAAGTTATAGTGCATTTTGATTTCCAGACTAAGGAATACATCGGAACCTTCTCTTACACTGAATTATGCTTGTGTATCAATAACTCACACCTTAAAGTTCTTAATTACTCTGTACAATAAATTTACCTGGTGTTACTCCGGTTCCTTCGCAAATTTACCTACATACCATACTTGAAAAATCTAAAATTAAAATGTTAATGCCACTTTCACTTGCTAAAGGTGATGTCCTGTCAGCAAGTAGGCTGCAGCCAGGATTCAAATCCTCGACTTTCTCAAAGCATTTGTTGCTTATGGGCATCCGGTCTACTCTTCTGTTCATTCTAACTTCATCAAAATGTTTGACACCATACGTCACGATTCTATCAGATTGGCATTTGACTGCAAGCTGTGTGGTTAGTCTGTTGACTGAGTGTGGAGATTCACCGTTGTTGCAAAGGCTTTGTTTACTCTACAAACTTTAAGTTAAAAGAAAATTTTACTGAAAAGAACAAATTGTCCCACACATTTTTAATAGAGCACAGGTATGCTGACTAAACTTGTAATAAATATCTCAAATGTAGACATTTATGTAGTTCCATGGTCTGTTTGAAGTCTGACTATCGTAACTTATCTGGCAAGCCATTTGAAATAAATTATGCCTTGAAGCATTATAAATAGTATTTCCTTTCCAGTCAATTCATGAATACTAGAATTACTAAGTTTTTAATTAATTTTAGTCTAAACTGGGTAGGCTACATGCACTCATTTACAATACACTCAGTGATGTATTAAACTAGTTTTAAGTATTTTTAATTGTAATGAATAATGCATTGTTTATTGACTATCATCTAAGTTTTGTGGTTCACAACGCGTAAAAACATCTGTTACAAAAATGTCAAACTCGGTGAGATTAAAAGATAGCTCTCCACAGAGTGGCAATATATTACAAGAATTTTATTATATTAAAAATGTTTTGATGCGGTATGAATAAAAACACTTGGATAATAGTCATAACACCAACCATATAAGCACAAGATTCTAGAGAACAATATGTACTGATTTTTAATATCATATGAGTAAACTGTTAGGTTTTAATTGAACATATATCTAAGATAACTAGTAAGTCATGTTAGTTGATAGAATAGAGTTTTAAATTATTTATTAAATGAATATTTAAACATATCTCCCGATTTATTTGTGAAGTGACTCATGTTAATTTACAATGCTATTACTTTTATTAATAGTAATGTTTGTGTAAACATGTAAAAATTGAGTATGACTTGTACACATGACCGATTATTAACTGATAATGTAATAAACATGTAACAAATCTAGTATTTAATATTTCTTGTAATAAAATTATAATTATTATTGTAAAAGGTTCTAATTATATGAAGCAATAAAAGGAAAAGTGGTGTAAGTCATCTGAGGATCATTTTGAGATAAACAAGATTTTACTAGAAACATTGTAATAAGATATTTGTAACATTTATAAACACGATTGTAGTATAATTTTGTTTACTAAGAACATGCGTAACTCTACCAAAAGTTTTGTACTACGGTAAGGGACGCAATGATGATGTTTTGTTTTATAGGATGCAATGACTTTCTCTACTTCCTTTAAGATAATCTAAAGAAAACAAAACATGTTTATTGTTTGTAAATTAAAAAAAACAAGCTTTAATGTGATTTTTCTCAAATAAAAAGGTAAAACTGATTTAAAAAGTAATTTTTTATCGTGTAAAATTAGCTTAGCACTATCCTTCTGCAGTTCAGTCTAGATCTTTGCAAACATAAATTCACTAGTTTAGTAGTCATTGTTTTATTTTTCTACATCAGGCAGTGGTCCAGCTTCGTCATTGACTTGATCAGACGATGTAAGATTTCAAAATTAACCTTGACGGGAGGAATGTATGGTAGTAAATCACACATCCCTTTTTTAGCTTTACACACACCTGAGCGGTAAAGGTACTTTTGTACAGGTACTTCAGTTGAACATTTTTCAGCAATATTGGTCTTCCCTTCTGCTTGCTTGGAAGGATATTAACTCGTTAAATTGTCTTCATATAATGTTTATAGACAAGTGAGAATGGCTCATCTTGTTTGACTCTATCCACTGCATTTTTAACCATGGCACTGGTTGGTTATCTGTATTGGTTTTCCTTTTTGTGATTTAGTGAGATTTGCCAGATCTTTGAAGTCTTCCCTAAGCATTTTTGAGAAGATAAAAGCTTTTTTCTTTCGACACCGACCTTTGACTGAAAATCAGTCTTCAGGCACATAAATCTTTAGAGTGAGTTTCAGTTGAACCAAAATCTGAGTTGTTTGGTAAGAAAGAGTATCTGCTTACCATAAATTGTGATCAACTATTTCGATACTATTATTTTCACTTTGAACTAACTGTAACCAGGCCAAGGCAAAATTCCAGTTTCTATTTCGGCCGGTGCAGCTGTCACTGTACAACGCGTTTTGAATTAGCTGCATGTAATTCTGTGTGCTTTTTGATACAGGCACTGATTCTAAGTCTGTGTAGTGCGATTGGTAAGATGGAAAATGTTGTTCATTATGTTTCCAAACACAGTTCATACTTTCTTCAGATATTTTATTGGTATACGAGGCACATCCAGAAAGTAGGTGTACTAGTACTCTCACAGCTGTAAGAAATACTTTTTCGGCATCTTGGCAACACTGCCGCGTAGCCTGAATCCTCCCCTTCAAAACGAGACCAATCCGAGGTTATTGTGTTGAAAACTCTTGACGCAGTAGCATCTCTTGCGAAAAAAGTCGATCGTATCTCCCGCCAAGAGCGAAATTTGCGCCATCATTCGCTACCTCGTTGTGAAGTTAAAAGCTCAGGTTGAAATTTATAATGAGAGAAAACTGTTTACGGTAATGGAGCTATGAATCGTACGAGCGTGTACAAGTGGTGGCACGAGTTTAAAATGGCCGTACTTCCGTGCATGACGATCAGAGGAGCGGAAGACCTTCAACTGTGACTGACGAACTTGTGGAAAAAATCGGGAATGCGGTCCGTGACGATCGCAGATTGACGTTAGATGAACTTTCTGCGATGTTTCCGCAAACCTCCAGATCCCTCATACACGAAACAATCGCAGAAACTCTCGGATATCGGAAATTGTCTGCGAGGTGGGTCCCAAAACAGCGGACAGAACAGCACAAGTTGAATCGAGTGCAGAGCTCCAAAGAGTTTACGGAACGCTACGAACTTGAAGACTTCTCTATTCTCTACTATACTGTTAGGCCTACTGGATACGAAACTTGGGTTGCCCACTACACGCCTGAAAATAAGAGGCAATCTAAACAGTTTTCACCTCAAATTTCAACCGGAGCTTTTCCCTTCACAACGAGGTAGCGAATGACTGTGTAAAATGAACAATAGACTGGATGTGGGAAGAAAATAAATTTGTAAAAGTGAGAGCATTCCCGGAAGTATCTTGTCACTTACTTATCTTTTTTACATTTTAAAAGTTTTTTATTTATTTTTGTATTTTATAATTTTTTGACAGTTGTTATAAACATATGTTAATTTAGATATATTTGTTTGCATGACTTTCTTTTGGTCCAAACTTTCACAAAAATCACAACTCTTTATTCTTAAAGACTAGTGTTGTCTATGCAGGTGGTTGAAAAGAAACCCTACTTTTATTTAGTCGCAAGTGTTTTTTACATTTAATATACTATGTATTAAATGAAATGTAAAATGTGAGGAAGAATGTATTTAATCAAACAAGGTATTTTATAAAAATTAAGTATGAAACCTCTCAAAAATCGATGTAAGCCCGTATTTTCTACCAGTTTTGGTAACTTCCTGGAATATGGACTTTGCAGAATTTTTTAGGTATATTTGTAAGCACTTGCTGAATCCTTTTTTCCAGTTCATCAATATTGCTAGGATTTGTGCGATTGACCTCAACCTTTGCCTAACCCCAAAGGAAAAAATCACAAGCCGTGAGATCTGGACTACGAGTAGGCCATTCATGTGGTCCTTGACAATCAAACCAGCCTCCTGAGAAGCAGTTTCAGGTCACTCTCGAACACTCAATGTGAAGTGTGGTGGAACCCCATCTTGCATAAATGCCATGTTCTCAATGTTATCAAAAGCTGAAACAATTGGCCAAAATCTGTTTTCAAACATGTAGAGGTACCGCTCTCCATTATTGTGTCTCATAAGAAAAGGGCCAATAATTTGACTTGATGGCATATCACGCCAAACGGTGATCTTGGGACGGTTTTGCATCTTCTCAGCTGTAACAAGGGTAAACTCTGCTCAGTAGTATGAATTGTGGCAATTAAAACTACCAACATGAAAAACAGGATCAGTCCAGACATTGAACTCAAGAGCTCTGGCTAATCTTCATGCCACCCAAGCATAGTTTCTCCGTATTCTATCCGGTGATTAGTCTTCATGGCATTATTTTTGCAGTAATGTGGTTTCCAAGGATGAAAGACGAGAGACTTCAGGACTCTCGTAACAGTGTGCCGTGTAGGACCACTCTCACAAACTGCTTGTCGAGTTGACTTTCTGGGACTTACTGTGAGCATCTCTTCTACGATTTTAATGTTGTCTTCTGAACTGGATGTCGGCCGGTTTTCTACTGATTCACTGATCCAATAGTCATTAATTTTTAATGACAGATTTTTATTGTTTTGGATCCAACACAGCATGAGTTCCGTTTATATTGCACCACCACCTTTGCACTTCCATTACTGACTGCCACACCTCGTAACGGTAAGCAACTTGCGCTACCTCTTGAGGTGACAACCATCCTGTGTTAATTTTCTTGAATTTTATTTTAATTCTCAATCCGTGAGGCATAAAACTAAATAGATTTATTGCATTTGGCTGAAACTGGCTAAACTGATCGTCCGATGAAATAAGAAATTTCTTTTCTACCACCCAGTATAATTTATCGAGACGTAGCTGTAGGAACTAAATTTAAATTTATTTAGGAACTGTGTCAATTGAACAAAATTGTATTTGAGTTTTATATATTATATATAATTCATATTTCACTATTTCAAAAACATTTCAATTGTTTGTGATACAAAATAACAAGGTGTTTGTATAAATTTATACAAAGTAATTACTTTTATTTAAGCCGACTCCCCCTTTCCGGCGTTGTGCCTAACTAGGTAAACAAAGTGTAGAGATTTTCGTATTTTAATGAAACTAATCAAATAAAATTTGCTAAGTATGGCTAAAAAATTTTATTATTGGCAAAAGATGATTGTTTAAGGATAATAACATGCAGTTTTAGTCCAAAATAAGTTTTATAGGGTACCAATTGACGTATCACAATAAAACACAATCTATAGTTAGTAAAAGTAATAGTTTTATGCTTAAGAATTAATATTTAGTTTACAAAAAGTTATGTATTAACTTATGTTATGTATTAGTTGAAGGATATATAATGATATTGAAATTTGAAAATAAAATAAAAAATTTACTCTTCACAAAAATGTATATTTTTCACTTCCTAAATGTAGTGCAGATTTTTGTAATCTTTTCTGTGAAGAGAGTTTTGTCTTATGACGAGATGTAAGATATTCTTGCAGGACTAAGCTGGTACCCCATGCACGATAGTATAAAGAGACCACATGAAGGTTCGCGTTAATCATATTCATACCGCAGTAGAGTAAAACAGACACGTGTTATACAGTAATACTGAAGTAACTCAAGTACAAGATGTTTACACTCTCATCCCTAACTAAAGATTCCCGCTAATTATCTTTACAGTCAATGTAGAGTAAAATTATAGTTCGTTTAGGGTTGCAACCCTTTTTATAACTCTTTAAGGGTGTGTGATATTCATGAAATTACTTTTTCTTTATAGGTTATGAGGCACGATTGTGTCAAAATTCATCTTGCTATGATATCAAGAATCTGAAAAAATAAAATCCCCAAGGGCTCATACTCTTTTTGAGTACGAGGGTGGCGACCGCTGGGTACCCGAGCTGAGTACGTAATTAATTGCACTTAATTGTGACATCCTCCTTTCTTTGAATCTTCATTCTACTTCCTTTGGAAATGAGATTCTATTCTTGTTTTTGGCCAACTTTGGCTACCCTCTTCTTTTTTCGACACTTGAAATTTCCAGGAGACATTTAACCTTCCTTTATCTTACATGCCTTGTTTGACCGTCCCAGTACATGGCTCGCTGGGAGTGTTTAAGCCAACACTGGTAGCCCTACCTGGAGAGCAGACGTGAGCTTACTCTGCCGAAAGTCGTGTACTGGTTAAGAAGTCAGCCACTTCAGTTCTTGGTCAGGAAGTGCTGAATAGGCAGAAGTGTCGGAGCCCCTGTTGCCACGAGCGAGCCCAAGTTATGCGCGTTTTCCCGACGGAAACCGTGCCTTGGGGAACTGTGGTAGAGTCGTCATCCAAACTACGGTTTGTGTGATGCCCGAGGACATGTCCTGTTCTCGGTCAATCGTTCCGCTATTTTTAGCGGTGCGCTGGTAAACTACTATACGGTAAACACACCCACAACAACCACAGAGCAAATTTAGAAAGTTTTGTAGTCATGTATACTAATGATCCACAGCAGAAAAGATAATTGTCAGGTTCGGAAAATGAAATGGAGTTCGAACAAAGAAAACCCAACAAAATGAAACAATAAGATAGCATGACTCCTATTCCATTTTTCCTTATAGTGAGTTACAGAGAACATGGCAAATCCTTATCTAAGGTAAGCCCATTCTTAATAAATAAGGCGTTTGTAAGTCTAGGAGGCCAGTCAAAATTGATTCGGAAATTAAGGGGTGGCACCATCTTGGTGGAAGCAGCAAGTAGAGTTTCTTAAAATGAAGAGTTTTACAACCAGGTTGAAATATCTGTAGTCACATCTCTCGCCGAACTCATCTATCAGAATCGTTTTTTGTCGACACCTTATAGACTGCAGCGAGTATGAATTAAAGAGCAACTGCGGCTCACAGAAGTTGTTAGAACGTTCCGCACCGAAAACGGGGTAAAGGAGCCTACCCCGGGTCTGATTTTGAGTTTTGTAACACCCCAAACCCCCGAGAATATCAAAGCGGGATATCTGTCCTTGTCCATTCGGCTATATTTAAAAATCTACATCGGTGTTTCCGTTGCCAAAAGTTTGGGCACTCCAGCAAGGAGTGCGAGAACTCTAGTACATGTTCCCAATTTGGCGATGGACATCAGGAAGAGGTACGCCACAACGGAGCTTGGTGTGTACATAACAAGGAAAAGCACCCGTCGTCACTGAGAGATTGCAAGATTTATCTAGAAGAAAAAGAAATGCCAAAAATAATTACTGTGGGTGAACTTAATTTTAATCGCGCAAAGAATACAGAACAAGGGTTGCTTCATCTCCTTAAATAGAAGTTTTATACTCCGAAGCCGCACAAGTCCCTACCATGCCTACTCGATGCTCTTAATGACAAATGTTAGATGGTATGGAGCTTGGCTGAACAGGTTGCTGCTTTGGTGGGACAACTCGCCACTATGACAGGTCAACATTTCTTGTCGAACACCATTGACCCCCAAGCGCTCCTTGTAAACTTCAGACAAGGACCCCAGTAGTGATTACATACAGTGATAAAGCACAACAAAATATGAAACCCGACCTCTCCTTGGAAGGAAGAAGGAAGATTGCTGACAAATAAAAAAACCTTCAAACAAAATTAGATAATAGATCTAAAGTACCAGCAAAGAACTCTTAACCCTTTCATGCCCAAATGGTGAAAAAGTAAGAAAAAAAATTATTTTCTGTAAAAATGCTTTTATATATACTTTGAATAAACACTTTTCATTAATTATTTTGAAAATCCATTACAATTTAAACATTTAGGAAACTGTGTCCATATGGATTCTATAGGAACACAAGTATCCAATATCAATTACTTTGTCACTACACTATTATTTGCCCATAGGTGCCATATGGCACCAATTAAAAAAAAAAAATGGTAGATACATAGGAGAATAACAACAATAACATTTTGTCTTTTCATGAACAATGTATTATTTGCAATACTTGTCAAAATTATTACATATTGCAATATACACAGTTACACACTTGTCACAGGTATGAAAACTGTAAAAACAGTTGCTTACATTGGTCAAACACAGGTGGACTGCACACTTTTGACACCTAATCCTACTTTGTCCTTTGTTGCAATGTGCGCAACGCAACTTGTTCCCAACAGGCGTTGGCCAATGTGCTACGTTCCTCTTCGGTCCTCTTTTAGGAGTAATTGGAGGAGTATCAGTCCGAGGTCTTCCAGGTCCTTTTTTCTCCGTTATGACTCCTTTAGAGCACAGAGCTCTTTCAACATACAACTGAAATTGTACAAGCGTGTATTTACATTCTTGTCCAGTTTGCTTCATAAAGCGCCCATACAAAAGCCACCCATTTACAACTGAAACATTAAAACACCAGTGAAATATTCGCATATATCCACGTTTGCTCCTTATATCAATTCGATATAGTGAAATCAACATCCCAAACAAGTCAACACCTCCCATTGACTCATTGTAGGAGTGAACAGTGGCTTGTCGGGGAACATCTACCTGCTGGCGATCTTTTTTTGACCATCTCCTACATATTTCTATCGGTTCAATGTTGTCAATAGCAGTGAGCATAGTGATTGGTTTGTTATTATACCACCTAACTACCAAAAGATTGCCCTTGTATCCACAGCACTGTCATGTGACCCCCTTCCGAGCCGTTTCAGATCTTTCTCTTCGAACAGTGGGCAATGATTGGTTCGACCTGGACGAACTACTCCGGTACCCCATACCCCCTTCTCCTTTAAGTAATTGAATAACTTTATTGAGGTGAACCTGTTATCTGTAAAAAATTTAAAGCCCTTATCATTTGGCAAATCCAAGCAAAGTTCAACTACAATGTCACCGCTGAACCCGAGACCGTGGTCACCACAAGTCTTTTCACTCCCAATGTATATTGAGAAATCGTGCATCAAACCTGATGCTCCGCATCTCATAAATACTTTGTAGCCCAATTTTTTGGGCTTTTTCTTCACATATTGCTTCATGTGTGAAGTCCCTTTGAATGGTATCATGTGCTCATCAATGGATTGATTCTGTTCTGGTGGAATCGTTCTGCAAGCCTCAGCAATAGTATTTATCAAATGGCGAACTTTGAAAAGGCTGTCTCCAGGAATTCGTATGGTATTATCAACAAGATGAAAATGATTTAATGTATCATCAAACCTGTTCCTAGGCAAAACTTGCTGGGTAGCGAGTCTCCGCTGCCCAATACATACGATATTGGGGAACATTGACTACTCCACTGTACAACAATATGCCAATGTATTGTTGTATTTCAATAGTTGTAACACTCAAGTCCTTTCCCTTCTGCTGAGCATAAAGATTTGTTTGCTCTGTTATTAGTTGAATGGAGTCGTCAAATTACAAAACGTCCTTTGTCCACTTAGTAAAATTTGTGGGAAATCAAGATTTTTCTTTAAAATATTTTTCTACACTTCAAAATAAGCTAATTATGTTTTAAAAAATAGCAAATAAATATTTGAACACAATAAATATGATTAAATAGTCTAATTATGTGTATGTTGTTCATAAAAAGCAAAGTAAGATTGAACAAAAGACGTTTCGGAACTGTAAGAGGGACAAAAGACATTTTGGAACTGTATAACTTGGACAAAAGACACTTTGTTTCAAAAAAGGTAAAAACGAAAGAAACTTTAATACATTTGGTTCGAAACAAAATTGTATTTTATAATACATTATAAAGGCAAAAATTAAATACAAATCTTAACATTAACACTCGTAAAAAATTAAAACTCGGAACATTTTATTGTTCGTTCGTTTCTACATTTACAGTAGTTTTTAAACATTCTAAAATTAGTTTTCTTTGTAAAAAGGTTTATGAGTCCATTATGTACTTTTTACACAATATTGTCAATTTCTTCCATGTGGCCTCCTTCTTCTTCATTTTCTGATTCTTCTGGAAGCTGTTCGTCATTTATAATACGTTTGTAGAAACTGAATGTAGGGTTCTCCTCCCATCCGTCTCCAAAGTGCAGCTGAAGCAGTCGTTTAACATCGTTTTTCTTAGCAGGATTTACAGGTATTCCAACCATAACTTTTTCTATTGGAGCACTATTTACATCCATTGATGGCTTGAAAACCTTTTTAGCAGTTCCAGTATCAAACATGTAAGCAGGTTCTCCTTGGACAAGAACTGAAGTTGTTGGAGCCTTCCCTCGTGTGATAATGAATCGTTTTGTAGGAGCAAAACGAAAGTGCCAGTTAGCCGGAGTTTTCATGACAGTTTGGGCTGGTGTTTTCCAGTCATAAAATTCAAAGTCGGTAGATATTTTCAGAACAGTCCCATGCTTCTGTAAAACATAGTACTCCTCAGGCTGTATGATTGTTTCAATTTTTTTTAGGTCTCTTTCAATGAGTCCAAAAATCCTATCGGGCGGCAAGTATGAATGTCCTGCCACTGGAAAGGTTAACTTTATTCCTTTGATGTTACAAGGAGCACGGTTTGATAACCAATGCATCAACATGAAAATCAAAATAGAATTTTTGTTTTGTCCGCCAGCTCCATCAGCGAAAAGACGAACAAATTTATATCCATCCATGTTTGTGTTACAGAGCTTGTGGTACACAGCTGATGCAATCTGTGAGCCTTTTTTGTTATCGGCTTCAGTCCATGTAAAAATTGACACTTTTTCTTTACTAAGATTTTCTTTGGAAGTGCCTTCACAAACAGTAAAGTTATACAAGTAGAACTGACGGCTGTAATAACAAGCTTGGTCAGTGACTTTTGGCAGTACCAAATTTTTTTGACAATCAAAGGTGAACGTTATTTCACCCTCATTAGCTTCCTTTAGCAAAACATAAAATGAATTTGCTCTCTTTTTGTGCACATTGTATTCAACTGAACAGTTTTCTCCAGACTTTAACCTTTCTTTAAATTGAAGGTATTTTGAGCATTGGTCAGTCGCTGGTGATCCAAATCCAATATTGTAATCTTTAATGAAAATACCTCTAAAGAATTCATACTTAACTTTAAGATGATCTTCTATGGTTTTATTGTATTCTTCACAAAGAGAACTTATAGTTAAATGGCTGGGTAAGTACACTCTCCAGGACTGACGAGCTCTGCAATAATGTTTTTCCAAAGGAACTAAATTTTCAATAAACCTTTTCACACCTCCTCTCTGTTGTACCATCGCTTGAGATCGATGGTCACCTCCACGATTATCAGTAGCTAATGAGCCTGTACTAAAATGCCGTTTACACACTCTCTGGGCTCTTTTTTCAGTAATACCCAAGATCTTACAAAATACTGTCTTACAAACTTGAACCTTACTTTTAACACCTTGTCGAGAAATTGGAATGTAAAATGTATTGCTAACTTCATTGACATGTTTCCTATCGCCTCTAGCTCTATATCTTGCAGGAGACTCGCATGAAGAATACAAAATTATTTTATTATCCTGATCAATTTTAGATTTTGTTTCATAAAAACATTCATGAAACTTGCGGATATCTTGCATTGTTAATGTAGTACATTTAAATTTGGCATTTTTGTGCTGGCAAGTAGGTAAAGTAGGCAATTGCTTAGAAGAGTATCTTTTTTTCTTATTTTGATTCTTTTTCCATTGTTCTACATTTAACTTTCTTTTCCTAGCTTTACCTTCGGCCGCTGGTTGCACCTTCCTAGCTTGGAGAACTTCAATCTCTTCCTGACTATCCATTTGTTTATTGTTAGTTCTTTTCACTGGACACCTAAAGTACAAATTGTTTAATTACTTTAGTTTTCAATAAACATAGTATTTTGTCGAGATAACACAAAACAACTTAAACATTCAGCAAGAAAACTTTAGTAATCTTCAAAGGTACTAGCATAACACACCGAAAGAAAGGTTATGTTCAGTTTTACTTTCTGCTTTCATGCATCGTCTAAAAATCTTTACAGCTGTTTTTTTATACTCAGCAGGGTTGCCACTACATGTTTTAAACATGAATAATGCTCTAAATAATACATTGTTAGAGAAATAAGTGCTAAAACCAACAGCATACCCTTACTTAAACAAAGGACACTTTGAAACTGGAAGGATGTGACGGCATACTTACCAAGCTGAAGATAGGACAATTTGATTCTGTAGAGTTTATGTCCGCCATGTTGGAATTGTTAAAGTGGACAAAGAACGTTTTGGAAATTGGTGCTACTTTCAATATTAATTTTAAATAGGAAAGAGGACGTTTTGGAATACAAATGCTGTTGTTACTTATGCAGTGGATGTTCTGCTTCCATAAACCACCAAAACATCACTTTCCAAAAAAAATGGACATAGGACGTTTTGGAATTTGACGACTCAATTATTTCTTCATCAATAAACATTGAGAAAACGTCTTACTCTGGGGGCATTTTCTTGTCGTCTTCCCCTCCCTCTTCTATGTATACTGCCCTCCTAAGCCAAAAGGTCGTATCTCAACAACTTGTAACTCTCGGGAATTGAGGTTTTAGTAAACTCCTATTGCGCACCCACTATTTTATTAAAATTAGAAACTTTTATACGTTTATCATTGAATTTAGAGTGTGTAGTTTCATTGTATGTGCTTAAATTAAATAAATTGCTATATTTAAAAAAAATTAACGAGATACGCCCTTTTTGCTTACAAAAATATCTTTGAATGTAGTAAACCTAAAAGCCCTAACTCAATGAAATTTGTATTATTCATTGTTAATTTAACTTGTAAATAATATCAAATGTGTAGTCGTAGCATAGCTACATCTACCTACTTGTGTGCAGGTTTACCAAATGGAACAAAATATGTTAATAGTAAACATGTGTTTAAACTAATACCTACATAACACTTGCAACTTATTATAATTTGTAAAATATTACAAGAAAAATACCAGGTTAAATGACAATGCTTAATATCTGAAAATATGTAATGAGACTTTATTTACATCTTAATACAGAAAACAATCATTTGTACAACTAAAAAAGGCCAAACAATTTTGTATACTCATTGGTTTTTTAGCACTGAGGAATGGATATTCTCCCAAAATTTAAGTCTATTTTTTTTTCAATAAAACCTCCTAAGTTTTTTAGGATATTGGGTTTCTTTTCAACAGGTATTCCATTGAATTTAGTTTTACTTGTTGGCCCTGGAAACACTTGAGCTTTTGTTATTTTCGATCCGAGAAAGTCTAGGACAATGAATTCATCTTCTGCAAAGTCATTTTTGTACTTCATGGTTTTGACATACTTCTTCCCACCCTTTTTTTTGCTAGTCGTATAATGTCCCTAGCATTTAGCTGTGCAATTTGAAATTTTTGATAATTTACAGGTGTCATGTCTAGTTTGAAAATTTTTAGTGCTAATCTTCTTTGTGCGGGAACATTCTTGCGTCCACCATGCTTTAGGTTTAAACCCTATTTTATTATTAGGCCTAACTGATTTGATATTTGGTATATTTTCATCTGCTGCTTGATTAATAATTTCATACAGTTTGTCAATATAATCTTGCTGTTGAGTAATTAGAAAAAGAATTAGTTTTTAATTTGTGTATACCGTTCTCAACCGAGTCTGAATAGCCTGACCAGTTAAGTTCCTTTTGTTCGGTAGTCTGGTTTGTTGATTACATAGATTTGATGATGTACTAAGTATATTACTTAAATTTATTTTAAATTGCATGTAAATGGGGTAATGATCACTTCCCATGGGATCACTCCCTACCTTCCATGTCAATAGCTGAGAGTATAAACTAGGTGTAATGAAGGTTAAATCTAAGGTTGATTGCCTATTATATAAATTTGGTACCGTAGTATGGTTGTGATCGTTAACCAGAATGAAATTGGAGTTACTATATTCCTTGAATATTGCATTACCTCTAATATCCGCCTTATTACAATTCCAAAAGGGGTGGTGAGCATTAAAGTCCCCCCCCAATTAGTGTCTGACCACCATCATTCAAGAATAATTCATTGTACCAAAAGGATTGGTCTATATTTCTGTTAGTGCAATATACATTGTATACATTTATAGGTTGGTTAGTGTTTTCAATTCTTACAGCTAAAAACTGTAATGCATCGTTGTTATATTCTCTTATAACATTATATCTTATACTTCTGTGTATAATAATAATAAAATAATAATAAATTTAAATTTATTTCCAAATAACAAGAAATAATTACAATAAATCCAACAGTAATACAATAATTCAAAATAAGGTAAACATTACATAGCATATATAAAAAACATACAATAGCATATACAAAACAAAAATGATTTGCTCAGGCTGACCAATTAATTTTACACTTACCAGTTAATTAAAAGGAAAATACAATGAACATTATTTTTGTTGGTTGTTTTTGGAAAATGAAACCTCCAAGGCAAAGCCTGATTGGAGGAAATAACGTGTACTTATTGGATAAGAAATTGCCGTCAAGTAATACAGGGCTCTATATTCCAGTATCATTGACCCAACTCCCTAAGAATTAAAATAGTATATGAAATTTGAATTCTTATAAAAGACATTATTATGAATTATATAAACAATTTAATAAGTAGGCCTCATTGAACAATATAATATGAGAGACCTAGCAAAAAAAGTTGTATCTTGAGTTAACAAAATTAACCGCTTTAACTAAACGTAAACATCTAGAATATTAACATTAATAAATAAAAAATCCGACCTATACTCAAGCACAAGAATTCCTTCACAAATCTCACAATAGAATATCATCAATATGTATCCTTATATTCACTAATACAACTATGAACATGTACACATACATATTCTCAATACACACATACATTCACATTACACTTGCATATTCACAAAAATACATGCACACACACACCCTTGGATACAAATAGTATAGAATAATTTATAAAAATCACAGTAATTGTAGAAGTAATTTTTCAACTTTGGATTTCAAATAGCAATTCATTTATATCTTGCACTGTGATTAGCCAATCTTTGAGTTTTCTAATAAATTTGTGTGAAGTATCTACAATTTTTATTTCATTAGGCAATCTATTGAATATCAGAGGGGCTAAAAAGTTATATGTTTTAGTGAAAAAGGTTTTTGATGGTCTAGGTACAGCTACATTATCAGAATTTCTTAATTTTCCTTTATATGCATTATAACAATCATGACTATTCCTACTTCTGTTAAAAAAACCTTCATAACTTTATAAACATACATATTTCTTATTGGTAATACCTTTAATGATCTAAATATTGGCCAAGAGGAGTCATATTTATTTCCTTTAGCTACTATTCTTACAAAATACTTCTGCATTGTTATGAGTGATTTTAAATTGGTTATGTAAGTTCCACCCCAGCACTCTATACCATAACTTATTCGACTGTGAACCAAAGAAAAATAAAGTATCCTCATTAGGCCATTTTTACACATCCTTCTTAAAAAGTAAAAGATCCTAAGAATATTTATTAACTTTGTTTTAATCGATGAAATATGTGTTTTCCAATTTAATTCAGAATCCAATATCACACCTAAATATCTAATACTGTCTTCTTGTTTTATCTCTGCACAATATTCACTACATAGTCCACCATTGCAGAGACAAGTAGCGCATTTATAAACAATTTTATCAGAAAAAACCAATTTCCCTCTGAGGCTAAAGTTTATATAATTGGTTTTACTTACACTAAGGACTAAATTATTATTGGTAAACCACCAACGCAAAGCTTCCAAATCAGAATTCATGTCTAGTGCAATTTCGTCTAAATTGTCACCAGCATAGCTCAGAGCTGTATCATCAGCAAAGGAAACTACTTGTCCATGGAAGTCCCCTTTACATAAGTCGTTTATATAAATTAAGAACAATGTAGCCCCTAACACTGAACCTTGAGGAACTCCATGTTTAATCTCACCAAACTGACTAATATTTCCATTGATTTTAACACACTGCTTTCTTTTGGATAAATAACTTTGAAACCAATCATAAACCACTCCCCTTATAATAAAAGCAACTCCACTATACGAATCACCTCTATCTACCCTGACTAACCTATAATTATCATCGGTTAGCTTATCATATGTCTTGTATTAATGCTATATCAATACTATTTTGAGTTAATACATGTAACACCTCATGCCACTTAAGTTTAAGTGACCTAGCATTCCATTGCAAAATAGCAAGATTAGACATGTTTGTTGCTTTTAATTTATAGTTCAAAGTATTTAAATAAACTAACTATTTTTGTTTACTGAGTTTGATTTACTTGTAAACTGTGTAGGTCGTATCGTACTACTTTTACTACTTCTATTACTACCAGGTGTTATCCTCGTAGTTTGTTTACCAGATTCTAATGTATTTTATAAACATTCTCTAATTATATCTTCCACTCTTTTTTTATTTAGATTTCTTTCTTCTTGAATTCTACTAAGTAAGTCATTAATTTTACTGCGTAGCAGAATTTTTTGTTCCCTGTCAACTACAGTGCACTGTTCTGATACAGTTATTTTTCCCTCAACACTAGGACTGGACTGATTTGATTCAGAGTCCAGATTGATTAAATTTAGATTAGATTTAGTTCTATTACCCGCTCTATAGCTAGGTTTCCTGGAATTGTACACTCTATGTGAGCTATTAAAATTACTTTCGGTCTTAGATATACTATTCCCAATATTGTTGTCTACCTCGAATTCCTGATCCAAAAGTGGTAGGTACCGGTTGTTCTCGTGTGCATAACGATTATGCCGATATGTCAGTGCGGGAAAATTATTTACATCAATCTTTGTTACTTTTGCATAACTACCTTTTTTTAGTAAACTGTTATTGAATCTATTACCGACTCTAGAATCTACAGTGTGATTAGGTAAGTGATATTTACTGGCTTCTATATAGGATTCCTTGTATAGACTCATTCTTTCGACAATACATTTTTGTCTTTTAAATTCAGGACATCCTTTGCTATTACTAGGGTGATCTCCATTACAATTGATACATTTAGGTGGTTTTTCACAGTCCCCGCTGTGGTATTCTAGCCAAAATGTCCTACATATCCTAAGCTTTGTACAAGGGGAATTTGCTCCATGACCATAGCAAAAACATCTAAAGCATTGTCTAACCGGTAGTATATAATGATCTACAGTCATCCTAACATAATTTAGAGTCACATATTCTGGTAATTTTTCAGAATCAAATGTTATTCTCATGAAGTAATTATTCATTAGCTTTTTAACAGTCCATTTTTTAATCCTTTGAGCACTTATTATTGGGTATATGCTGTACCCATCTTGTAGTACTTCTTCCTCCGTGACCTCAGGTTCCACATACACTACTCCGATACTCTCAACTTTATTTGCGGGTATGAACACTAAGTATGATTTTAAGTATTGAGAATCTACCAGAGAATTAGCTGCGTAGTATGTTTTGCAAACTACCTTTAACCCTTCAACGCACTATTTAATTTGAACTGAACACCCCCTAAGTGGCCCACTTAATTTCTTGTTTTTCACAGTTTTGTGACAACATTACCTGTACATACATTAAATGATTTTCTATTAAGCCTATACTTGTAAAAGTGATTATATTGCTAAAATATAAGTATACCCATACAAAAATGTACAAAATACCATTACAAAAATGTTTAAGACATGTTTACTGGAAGTTATTTGCTGTACTTATATTAGAAATTTGCAACTGTGGGATATGTCTTGAAGCAGTCCACTAGGCATAGGCCAGCCTCACATTGGGGACACCAGTAGATTGTGTCCCTTCTTCTGCCATGTTTGTAGCAAACCACACATCTCCTTTGAGGCTTTGCTTTTTTTTCCAGTTGGTAGAATCTTTTCAATAAATTGCCTAGGCGCATTGGTGAAGGCTCAGTGGATGGTCTGCCTTGAACTGTACCTCTTGTTGAAATCTTTCCAAGATTTCTTTTACTAGGCCTAATCTAAATGTTAAGTGATCAATATTGTTGTGTTTTGACTTCCAAATGATGTATGAGTTCAGAATTGTAATGTTTAGCATACGCTTGAAGGCTTTCATGTACCATTTAGTACCTCTTTTCTTTTCCAGTAGATAGTTCTCTAGCATTTGATCTCCAAGGGCCACACTCCCGATATTCTTATTATATTCTACTACAATACCAAACATAACCAAACAGATAAACAGCTAAACACAAACACTATCATCGTCATGCCAGCAGACAAAGTAGTTTCACAGTCAATTGCGTAGTTAGAAACAGCTGACAGCAAGCGCCACCTTGATTGATGTTTTTCGTCTACTATAAACTACATGTTGAACGGCTTTCGATACATAGGTATCGATTCACCGATAGTTCATTTCATCTTCTTTCCAACGATGTATAACTCGAATGTATTACACAGAAAATAACCGAAATGTATTCGTTATAAGATCGGACTGCGCGATGCGTACTATGTTTCACATTTTCGTACTATGTTATACTCATATAATTTATGTTACATGTGTTTTTATAACTTGATATGTGTAGGGAAAACCTAGTTAGCTTTTTAACAATTCAACAATTGATAAACAATCTAATACAACAATACAAATAGAAATCACGGAAATACAACAAAATACATACTCAATATACATAAATCATGCACTATACATCTTTTCTTCTTTCTTAATTCACTTTATAATCTGAATCACCGCTATCCTTAAATCACTTATATTTAAGTCACCAAATAACTCCTAAATATTTTTTGGTTCTTTAAGATTTTTGTAAAAACTAAATATTTTATTACTTTGTCGACTTGTCTATTCCAGTTATTACAGAACTGAGTTCAGCATTGCCAACATACCTCCTAGCCATATTGCCATTAATGGTAGAACCGCATCCAGGTTTTGGTCTATTCACATTAAGTTGCATTATAGTTTTTAATTCCAACTCAATTTGCCGATTAGTAATTTCAATTTTTTTGCTTTACTTGCCATTTTTTGAAGGAAAATCTGCACGCAATAGGTAACGAGCATTCCAAACTGTGAATCCAGAGATGTGGAGTTGACAACCCGAGGTTGAAATTCTCAGCTTTAACAAGGCTTTTCGGCAATATCTTAACATTCATATCTGTAGGTTTTGCGTTTGTACATGATAAAATCTTAATACCAATACCATCTAACATATTAAACAACATTGAAAATTCAATTAAAAAAAAAAACCATCGTGTGAACCCTCAGGCATTTCAATACGAGGTAACTGACGAAGTCGTTCTTTTAGTTTCAGTTTTTCAGAACGAATTCAGTTAAGGCTCTAAGGATTTGTTACTTTATTTTAGACACATCTAATTATAAATATAAAACTAATACATCGCTTGGAGCTTTAGTCATAGTCGGGGCGAACTCAATACATTGACGGGTGAGCCATTTTTGGATTTCAGCCTTCAACGTCGCACTGTTTGGTTTTGTCGTGGTCCTTGTTATGGTTGCTTGCCTTGTCCATAACAACCAAACCTTTTACAGAGATTTGGAATTAGACATTGGTTGACCGACTTTGAACAATTGTTACATTTCACATCATCGTGAGATTCTTGAGACACATTGATTTTCTCCCTTCTTGTTACTGGCAGGCTGCCATATTCTTAAGTCATTTGAGACAAATAATTTTGGAGCAAGTCCTTGCCAACGTCGTTCATTATCCCGATTTCGGATTGAGACTGCCAACACCTATGGGTAACATACGACTTGTTAACATACTTTTTGTTTATGTACACTAAATTTTTCTTCTCGTGTCTCAGTTTCTGGATTTCGCATAAATAGTTGGCTTCCCCCGTCATCCCATAGCAATCGAGCTCAGCTCGAGGTCCAGATTTTTATACAAGGTAACCCTTTGTTGCAGTGGCTAAGTGAGAATTCTTTGTTCTAGCTAGTTGACACTGCCTTAGCTCAACCGCTATCCAGTGATAAAAACTGAGCTAGGTAAAGTTAACAACACAGTCACTAATGTAGTCCTAATGGGAAAAGGTAATTGTTATTTATATTCAATTCATTTCTTTTTATATTTCAATACATTTTCCATACATATTTGTACTACTTTTATCAATATATAAAAGAAGAATATTAGATTACATAACAAAAACATATTGGTTTAATTGTAAAGTACGTTGTAAAAAACTAACACTTGGTACATTTACTTTCTTCATTGAAATAGTTTGAAGTTAAAACGTTTAGAAATGCTTGTCCATTACACTGCACACAAATTAAATGCATTGAAATCCTTATATGCACTTTTCAATAATCTACATGCACTGTCACAGATTTCAAAAATATTTATGTGACCGTCATTTCTTTTAGTACTCGTCCAATTATTTGGCCTCATTTAGTTGAGTAACTCTTAAAATTGTAGAACATTTTTATCTATACCAGAACTGATTTAATCATAAACAAAAACCTTCTAGCCATATTCAATGTTAAGGCCGCATCCAGTCTTTGGCGTATATTAAGTTGCATTCTAGTTTCAAATTCCAACTGAATTTACCGTTTAGTAATTTCAAATTTCTCTTTGTTTTCTTGTTTTACTTGCCATTTTTTAAGGAAAGTGTATACGCAATATGTAACGAGCATTCCAAACTATCAATCCAGTGGTACAGAGTTGACAAACCAAGGTTGAATTCTCAGCTTTAACATACTTTTAGGCATTATCTGAACATACACATCTGTAGGCTTTGCGTTTGTACATGATAACATCTTAATACCAATACCATCTAACATAGTATTAAACAACATTGAAAATTCAATAAAATAAAACAAGTGTGTGAACCTGCAAGCATTTCAATACGAGGTAAATGACGAAGTTGTTCTTTTATTTTCAGTTCCTCATGACGAATTCAGTCAAGGCTCTAAGGATTTGTTACTTTATTTTAGACAAATCTAATTATAAATATAAAACTAATGCATCGCTTGGAGCTTTAGTCATAGTCGGGGCGAACTCAATACCTTGACGGGTGAGCCAGTTTTGGATGTCAGCCTTCAACGTCGCACTGTTTGGTTTTTTGTTATAACAAAATACCAAACATCCATAACAACCACACTTTTTTCAGGGAGATTTGGAATTAGACATTGGTTGACCGATTTTGAACAATTGTTACACTCCATATGGTCGTGATAGTCTTGAGACACATTGATTTTCTCCCTTCTTCTTACGGGCAGGCTGCCATATTCCCAAGGCATTTGAAACAAATCCCTTTGGAGCAAGCCCTTCCCAACGTCTTTCATTATCCCGATTTCGGATTGAGACTGCCAACACTTATGGGTAACATACGACTTGTTAACATACTTTTTGTTTATGTACACTAAATTTTTCTTCTCGTGTCTCAGTTTTTGGATATCGCGTAAATTGTTTGCTTCCCCCGTCATCTCATAGCAATCGAGCCCAGCTCGAGGTGCAGATTTTTATACAAGGCCGTAGCCCTTTGTTGCAGTGGCTAAGTTAGAATTCTTTGTTCTAGCTAGTTGACACTGGCTTAGCTCAGCCACTATCCGGTGATAAAAACTGAGCTAGGTAAAGTTAACAACACAGTCACTTATTTAGTCCTAATGGGAAAAGGTAATTGTTATTTATATTCAATTAATTTCTTTTTATGTTTCAATACATTTTCCATACATATTTTTACTACTTTTATCAATATATAAAAGAAGAATATTAGATTACATAACAAAAAAATATTGGTTTAATTGTAAAGTACGTTGTAAAAAATTAACACTTGCTTCATTTACTCTCTTCATTGTATTCGTCTGAAGTTAAAACGTTTAGAGATGCGTGCCCATTACACTGCACACAAATTAAAAAGCATCAAAATCATTATATGCACTTTTCGATAATCGACATGCACTGTCAGATTTGAAAGTATTTAAATATTTATACGAGTGTAACCGTAATTTTTATTAATAATCGTCCAATTACTTGGACTAGTTTAGTCGAGTAACTCGTAAAATTGTAGAAAATTTTAAATTACATTTTTCTCTATTCCATTTGTTAAAGAACTAACTGATTTATTTCATCATTACCAAAAAATCTTCTATCCATATTCAATTGTAGAGCCGCATCCAGGCTTTGGCGTATATTAAGTTGCATTATAGTTTTAAATTCCAACTGAATTTGCCGTTTAGTAATTTCAAATTTTTTGCTTTACTTGCCATTTTTGAAGGAAAACCTGCACGCAATAGGCAACGAGCATTCCAAACTCTGAATCCAGAGATGTGGAGTTGACAAACCAAGGATCAAATTCTCAGCTTTAACAAGGCTTTTTGGCAATATCTGAACATTCATATCTGTACATGGTAAAATGTTAATACGAATACCATGTAACATATTAAACAACTTTAAAAATTCAGTAAAAATCAATCGTGTGAAACCGCAAACATTACAATACGACGTAAATGACAAAGTCGTTCTTTTAGTTTCAGTTCTTCAAAACGAATTCAGTCAAGGCTCTAAGGATTTGTTACTTGATTTGTTACTAATACATAGCTTGGAGCTTTAGTCATAGTCGGGGCGAACTCAATACATTGTCGGTTGAGTCATTTTTTGATGTAAGCCTTCAACGTCGCACTGTTATTAGTTTTGTCGTGGTCCTTGTTATGGTAGCTTGCCTTGTTCATAACAACCACACTTTTCAGGGAGATTTGGAATTAGACATTGATTGACGACTTTGAACAATTGTTACACTCCATATCATCGTGAGATTCTTGAGACACATTGATTTTCTCCCTTCTTCTTACTGGCAGGCTGCCATATTCTTAAGGCATTTGAAACAAATAACTTTGGAGGAAGCTCTTGCCAACGTCTTTCATTATCCCGATTTCGAATTGAGACTGTCAACACTTATGGGGTCTCTTTCGTTAAGGGCCAGCACAAAAGACCCCAGCTTGCCTATTGAAAACTCAGATCACGCGATGCTTGCCTGCTCCGCAGCGCTTTGCGCTGCTTGCTCTTGTAGAAAAAAAAAATTAACTTGCAAAGTCCAAGCCCAGATCAACTAACCACGTTTTTTACAAGAAAAACTAAGTATAACTCACTCATGAGAAAATGGAAGTAATTAAGAGCAAAACTTGTTGTTCTGGAGGCCAATACAAATTGATATCCCTCCAAATGGCATTACACAAATCAACGTCTTTGTTCCTCTTCCTCCACATAAACTCACATAGATAGGAATCAACGTGACTACGACTCGTTCCACATTCCCGCTTGTTCCTGCGTTTGGCAGACGCCCACATACATTCAACAGACTGCGTGTTAGCACCAGTAACTGGGTCGACGAAATTTTCACTGTAATTTACAGTTAGGTGGTGGAAATTCATACCTGGCATATTTGGTATACCATTGTATGATCTCCATAAATCATAAATAATTGTCGTACCTGGCAAAATCGAGTCTAATAAAAAGCTCGGCCCTTAAACGAAAAAGACACCACTTATGGGTAACATACGACTTGTTAACATACGTTTTGTTTATGTACACTATATTTTTCTTCTCGTGTCTCAGTTTTTGGATATCGCGTAAGTAGTTTGCTTCCCCCCTCATCTTTTGAAGGAAAATCTGCACGTAATAGCTAACGAGCATTGCAAACTATGAATCCAGAGATTTAGAGTTGACAAACCAAGGTTGAAACTCTCAGCTTTAACAGGCTTTTCAGCATTATATGAGTCGTCCAATTCCAAAACCGGCTAGTTGTGTCAAATGTAATTTTTGGCAAAATGAGAAAAAACCGGATATTTTAATACTCTGTACAATAATTATATTATGTGAATACTTTAAAATGATGATAAGTGTCCAAAGATTTTCAAAAATGCAAGTTATTAGTCAATAAATTGTAATATAATCAAGATATTGTCAATTTCAATTTGCAACAAGCCAGTTTTTTGTATCAGTTTTTATTAATTAGCTAGTTTTTGAAATGGCCGCTTCGCAACTAGCTAGTTTTGGCAAAGTAAGAGCAACTAGCCACTTTTTGGAATTGAAAATAAATGCGTACATTAATAGGACAGGAAATTTCTGAATAAAGGCCAATTTTATTATTTTTTATGACTTTATTATACAATACAAGTTAACACGGTCTATACAAAACTTGTCAAATTGAAATGACATTTTTAAAATGAATTTTTAAAAAGCTAAAAATAAAAATGAAATGGTCATTTTTCTTACAACAATCAAGACGAATGCCTATAAATCTCATTATTTTATCTAAAACAAAAATTCTTGGGCAATTAGAACTATTGAAGATAAATTCAGACATACTGACCATAAAACACAATAGACCCTAGGTTATACAAAACTTTTACAATATTTTCATACAAAAAATTAAGTCCATCAAAGTCCATGTGTTAAAATTCTTGGCTGTACACATCAAACTCCTTGCATTCATTTCATCCATTGGCTCATCATTTTCTTCCTCATTTTCTAATACATGAGTAACTTCATTTGATGAAAAAACCTGCTGGAAATACTTTAGCTCTTCATTTTTTCGACTACTCCTTACCATAGAGAATCTGTTGAGGAACCTTCGCAAATCGTGAAGTTATACTGATATAGTTGTTTCGAGTAATAGTTACTCTGATCTAGCAGTTTTGGCAAGGGTAGTTTCTTCTGACAGTCGAAGGAAAGTTTTTTTTCACTCCATCCTTAGTGGTTCTAAGGTTTTCATAAAAATTACTTGCTCTCAGCTTATGCACCCCTAAGCTCAGTCATCAAGTTAAATTTTATCGTTACCTTGTGCACTTTTTATCTGATCCTTCAACTGCAAACAAGTGGAACAGACGTCTGTAGCAGGAGTCTTAAAACTTATATTGTACTCTCCGTTAAAACATTTTCCTGAAATATTCATATTTAACCTTACGATCATCAGGTGCACTAGCATTGTAGGCTAACCATAACTTCTTCACGGTCAAGGTCACTTGATAGGTAATTTCTATTACAACCTTTTTCCCTGCAGTAATGAGATTCAAGGGGTTCTAAGGACTCAATGAATGTTTTAAACCGAGCCATGTCTGTCAGAATACTTAGTTGTAAATCGATCCCCAACTCGCCTTTCCCTAGGGCTTCCAGAAGTTAACAGATTGCGCCTGCTAATAAGCTGCACTCGATGTTTTCGATATTGCTAGTATGTCTAAAAACTGTTTTTGGCAAACCTGCACGTCATGGTGTCCACATTCCACTCTAAATCTAGGGACAAAATATCTGTTTTGTACATACCCGTTTGACAAAATGTTCGGCAGGACCAGGATTATTGTTACCTTTACGATAACTAGGCCCAGGCCTGGTTGGCGTTACCTTTACGATAACTAGGCCCAGGCCTGGTTGGCGTTTCATTGCTAATGTATTTCAACAGGAATGCATCCTGTGTTTATTTTGTCACAAGAAGCATAGAAGGCCTGATGAAACTTTCGTACGTCTTGCATGTTCAAAGTGTCACATTTAAACAAAGATTTCTTCTTTTCATCATGATTGCACCTTTTAAGAGTAGGCAGTTTCTTAGAGACATGTCTTTGTCTCTTCTTAACATTTTTGTTCCACATAGTATGATCTCTTACCTTTTTACGGCTTTCCTTCCCACACACACTTTTTAATCACTCCATCCCTTCTTACTTCATCTTCCAAAATTATATTTGTACTCATTTTCACAAATTAAAATTAAATCAAAAACTGTTACCAAAGCAAGGAATAACCTACAAACCAAACTGCACACTTTTCAATGATCTCAAGCCAAGATAAATAATACAGGCAACAGAGTGAAAGTCAGTGTAGCCAACTGAAGAAATTAATGAACTTTTGAAAAAACATTGGTGTTACTACAAAAAGTGTAATAGATATTGTTGTATTAAGAATTTTTGAAAAGCTTACCAGATGAGTCAGTGCTACAACTAGCTAGTTTTGTAACTGACCCTTATAAAGGTGCTATAATTGAAAGCCAGGAACTAGCCAGTTTTTTAAACTGCTTATGGCATTTGCAACTGGGCAGTTTTGGAAAAGTTTTCAAATGCAATTAGACCGGTTTGAATCTGTATCCAGTTTTCACATTGAATTTTAAAAGGGAATTACCTACCTTTTGCCACTTGAAAAACTATTTGGACATGCGCAATTCAGTCTAATGAACATGTTTCAATAACAATCAAAGCTTTTTAAATTTTGTCAATTAGCCGGTTTTGGAATTGGAATCCTCATATAAACATTCATATCTGTAGGCTTTGCGTTTGAACATGATAAAATCTTAATACCAATACCATCTAACATATTAATCAACATTGAAAATTTAATAAAAACCAATTGTGTTAATCCGCAATCATTTCTATATGAGGTAAATGACTAAGTCGTCCTTTTAGTTTCAGTTCTTCAAAACGAATTCAGTCAAGGCTCTAAGGATTTGTTACTTTATTTTAGACACATCTAATTATAAATATAAAACTAATATATCGCTTGGAGCTTTAGTCATAGTCAGGGCGAACCCAATACCTTGACGGGTGAGCCAGTTTTGGATGTCAGCCTTCAACGTCGCACTGTTTAGTTTTTTGTCGTGTTCCTTCTTATGGTAGCTTGCCTTGTTCATAACAACCAAAATTTTCAGGGAGATTTGGAATTAGACATTGGTTGACCGTTTTTGAACAATTGTTATAACCCATATCATCGTGAGATTCTTTAAACACATTGATTATCTCCCATTTTCTTACTGGCAGACTGCCATATTTTTAAGGCATTTGAAACAAATCCCTTTGGAGCAAGCCTTTCCCTACGTCTTTCATTATTCCTTTTTATTATCTTTCATTATCGGATTGAGACTGCCAACACTTATGGGTAACATACGTCTTGTTTACATACTTTTTGTTTATGCACACTAAATTTTTTCTCGTGTCTCAGTTTTTGGATATCGCATAAATAGTTGGCTTCCCCCGTTATCTCTAATAGCAATCGAGCCCAGCTCAATGATATTTTTATCTATACCAGTTATTATAGAACTGAGTTCAGCATTGCCAAAAAAACGACCTAGCCATTATTGCTAACAATGGTAGAGCCGCATCTAGGTTTTGGGTTAACCATATTAAGTCCCATTTTAGTTTAATATTTCAACTGAATTTGCCCTTTAGTCATTTCAAATTTCTCTTTGTTTTCACGTTTTACTAGCTATTTTTTGAAGGAAAGTCTTTACGCAATATGTGACGAGCATTCTAAACGGTGAATCCAGAGATGCGAAGTTGAGAAACCAAGGTTGAAATTTTCAATGTTAGCAGGCTTTTTTTGCAATATCTGAACGTTTGATTTCTGTAGGCTTTACGTTTGTACCTGATTAAATGTTAATAGGCCTACCACTGTCATCTAACATACTAAACAACATTGAAAATTCAATAAAACAATCGGGTGAACCTGCAAACATATCAATACGAGGTAAATGACGAAGTCGTTCTTTTAGTTTCAGTTCTTCAGAACGAATTCAGACAGCATTTTCTTACATGAAAATGTGTTTCATTGTCAAAAATTTTTTATTCAACAAATTTTACATAGCTTACAATTTTGCTATACCCAAGCAGCCAAAAGCGCGCGCGAGGGTTAGTATTATACAAATATCATATTATATTTAAGCTTCGTAGCAGTTAAACTTTCTTTTTCTTATTCTCGTTTAATAATTGCACTAGCTGTTTTTATTTTTAGCAACCAGAAATTTGACTTTTTAACGAATATTCAAAATCTTAACTAACACAATAAACTTACAAATATTACCTTACATAAAAATTATAAATAAACAAACAATCATACAAATCTCAACACACAACCTGAAACAGGCACCAACAACGAGCTATAGAACAATTTTGCTTATACAGTTATGTAATAATTTAGACAATTATAATAAATAACAAGGAAATAAAATGGAATACAACAGTACAACAAGATATAGACTATAAAGTGATAACATTATACAATTATTTATAAGTTATATAATTTATATTGTGTAACTGAGCCAACACCCTGTTCCAGATCATGCACTAGGAGTATGCTCCACACTCTTAAAATAAGTTATATAAAACACAATCTGTAGATTATATATTAAATAACAAGGATATATTCTATAATGTGATAACAAAGACATAACCTACAGTACAGTAACATTACATATAGATTTTGCCAATAAATACATGTCAAAGGAAGCAAAATTTGGGTATTAACATGTTCTTATGACCCCTGTTCAGTTTGAGGCAACACTCGTACCGTTCTTATAGGGTTTGCATCATTTTTATAAATAGGGGTTGTTTCATTCTCCTAATGCACATGGTTTTTTTTTTTTTTTTTTTTTTTTTAGTTGAAACTTGTGTTGCAAGTTCGGGGGAGTGGGCTGGTTAAGGAAAGTTTGTTCTAAGGGAGATGAGACGGTTACCAAAGGTTTGTTGGAGAAAAGCAATGTTTTTAACGGCAGTGTGACTGGTCGCGCCGTCTTGTTGAAACCACTGTGAATGTATCGGCAGGTTTCGTGCAAGACAAAATCTCCTGAGATCTCTCACAAAACTATCAAGAATTGCCCAATACTGATTGATTTACAGTAAGGGTCTCTCCATTGTTGCCTTAAAAAAAGTATGGTCCCATTATACCCCTCCCAACACAACGCATCAAATGGTTATACTCTTACTATGCTGTGGCCGCTCTACAACAATGTTAGGACGTTCAAATCCAAGGAAACGTGTCTGGTTTGTTTATGTAACCATTAAGGTGCACATGACATTCATCTGTATACCATACATCACTTAGAAACTCCTGCTCATGCGACGATAAATATTCTGTTGTTAAAATTTGCATTGATGCTAGACACACTAGTTCGTCTACCGTCCTATCATGCAGATGTTAGCCCAATAGAGTTAGTGTGGGGTGATATTAAGAGCAGAATCGCAGAAAACTATACAGATTGAAAAAGAAACAAAAAGAAAAGAAAGAGCTCAGCTATAAGTTATTTAGTTGCGAAATGGCGGAAGTGTTGTGAGTACGTCTACGAGATAGAATATACATATAGACAGAGGGAAGGTGTCATAGACGAAGCAGTGGATACATTTATCATCTCTGTCAACAGCGACTTATCGAGTTTCGATTACGATGACCGCACCGGTAGTGATGGTCTAGAGGATCTAACATCTGAAAGTGACAGCGAAATATACGAAAGCACTGGTATTACCTTTTTACAATTCGACCAAAATTGATCAACGAGTAACCATCTTTTATGTTATAAATATATGAGTAAATATACACATTTATTTACCGTTCACATCGAGTTTATATACACACGCACGCAAACGTATGTTCTACTGTCAGTAATTTTTATTGTAATTAAAAGACTATTCCATTTCGCGAATTTGGTTTGATATATACGCGCGCGCGCGTGTGTGTGTGTGTGCGTGTGTGCGCGCGCGCGCGCGCGCGTGTGTGTGTGTGTGTGTGTGTGTGTTAAGGGTAAATTTCATTATAACATATATGGGTGCAGGGCAGATGTATGTAACGAGGGAGCTTGGGTTTTGGTGTGAGATTAGCCTCGCAGTTGGTCAGGTCAGGGAATAGAGTGAGCAGGCGATTGCCGAAAAGTGGTGGGGATACTGGGAGGGCGCGCGGCATCACATCGGCGTAGGGGTATTTACCCCACCCTACGAGAACTCGATGTCACCCAGTGTCTTTTTGTAAATGGATTACCTATTACATACAAATTATCATCTCAAAATCTGACTTGGAATCATCATTATTTTGATTTAGGTGTTTTGTCGGCTTCCCTAGCGAGTGCAGCACCATACAGTGTGCTGAACCTACTGTTTTCACTCACTGAGACGAAATAAGTTTTTATTGTCATGATTTATAGTCGATTTACGTAACAAGTCGAATTACATGGGAAATGGGTTAAGAAAGATTATTAGACAATTTCGAACTCATATTATTAGGTGATTTCAGTTTGGGTAGATTGAAACTTTTATTACCATCGTCATTTTTATTTGTAAGCCGTTAACAATTAGTGGCGGTATGACGTTTTGCGAAAAATTCTCAGTGTTTACTGGTATTTGAAGTTTGGAATCTTCTCATGTTCTAGCTTAGTTCTGGAGGTGCAGACATGTCTGAGTCGTATGTGTTCAAATATAAGGCCAGTTGAAGCCACATCAACAGTTCGTACCTAAAAAAGAAAATGTAATAATTTATTAAACTATTACTCCATTTATTATTATTATTATTTATAAATATTAAGGAAACTAGTGGGTACTATAGGTTACAGCTTTTAAAATAAATACCTTTTGCAGTCAGTGCCTCCGATAGCTGCATTTTGTTTTAAATATGAAAATGAATGTATTCGTTAAAATTAAACGTGGGGGGGGGGTTATATCTACGGGTGTTCAAGAACTCTCCGCAAATCTTTTGGGAATTAGATCCTCGAGTCCAGGTAAATAGATGTTGCAGTGTAAACATTGGTCAGAAATGCTTAGTTTACCATCTGTATGTCTGTCTGGTTTTTTTATTTGATTTTTCTTTCCAAATTAAGTTAAAATGCAAAATTCATTTTTGTGATTCGTTATTCTGAAAGCCACATATTAAGAGAAGCATTTAAAACTCACATAAAAATAAGCCAGGTAATAATTTGCAATATTCCTGTATGTGAGCTAATAACTGATGTAATAAAAATACTAAAATTTTCATGATACACGTATGTTTATATATTTTTTACTTTGACCTAATGAACACATTTTTAAAGAATCTCCGGAGAATTGGCATGTCGGGATAGCATGGGGTTCACCCCACTCTTTTTCGTACTATTTAAGGAATTATGTAATACTTAGCATTTAATATAAATCAGAACAATTAAGTAGTCCGGTAGATAATTTTGTCATAAACTGAAAAATTAAGCCATAAATTATATTGACAGTGTAAAGTATTCAAATATTTTAAACGTTTGAAACTAAAAATATCAAACACAACATTACAAATCCTAATTATTGCGTATAGTTTGTTATATAATTTGTTTTCTTAATACACCTTAATATGTAAAGTCTAATGTACGTTATGTGGAAAGAAATCAAATAAAAATATTTATTGTTCAAAGACATACATCCATAGAACATAGTCACTAAATACTTTTTACTACATAATATCAGAACTATGTATTATATAGTAGTAGTAGTAGTAGTATATGTTATAAATACCAAAACCTAACATATGAATTGCTATTATACAAATATTGTCATTAAAACTAAAAACTATAGGCAATCACGCATCCGTTAATGGTCCATGCTAAGGAGCCCCGTCCAACAGCTCGTCCACGGAGTAAAACGCATGTTTTAATAAGTACTGCTTTAAATTATTTTTAAATTCTAAAGTTAAGAATAAATAAAGATAACATTCTAAAGATAAATTATAAATGTAGGATCGAACAACCTTACTGAACCGGAGACTTTGAACGTCTATTTATCCACAATCTATCAAATCTTTATGCAGTCAATTATAACCTCACTTTTTAACACGCTAACCACTGAAGCCATACTTGTAGTAAAAGAAGTGAAGTAATGATGGGAGATTTGAGTACAGAATCAAATAGTAATCGAATACGGCCCGAGTTATCACATATTTGAATACTTAAAAATGAATTCGGATATTTTTTAAATGAATACAAATCCTCTAAAATAATTCAATAAAACCTGTAGTATGTTTTTAAATTTGACAAAATATGCTACTGTTCAATAATTCAAGTAATGAATATTTATGTTAAGAGTTATATTTGTAAACAACAAAGACACAAATAAAAGTTTATTTCGTATTGCGTAAAAATAAAGTATAGTTTAGCTTTTCTGTCCTTAATCTATTTCAACTATCATTGGCGACAAGGCCTGCAGTCGAAAAGAGTCTTTCATATGGAAATGGTTATCTTTCACGATTTCATAAGTTATTTATTCAATTATATATACAATAACCACAGCTGCAATATCCTATTGTGACAATTTATAAAACTAAAAAAAATCAGTAGATTTCAGTACAAAGGAAAGAATACTACTAAAAATGAGAATATTAGGCTAGGAAAAAAATGAATTAATTGAAATAAGGCTCTGTACAAGCTCAGAAACTTGGTATACCTAACTAAACAAAAATCGTGATGGGTCTGATATGTTTGTAGGAGGGACAAAAAGACAACAGATTTGTCTACCTGTTTGGCAAGAGCAATAACAAATAGTTCCTTAATCCCAAAGATATACTAGCAACAGCATATAAAAAATTTGATATTTTTTTGTGTTACTCTATTGTTGACCTTTTCCCAGAGTCGATTACGAGCTAGTTTTTGTTTTTGCGTTACTAATATTTTCAAGTGTTTCATCATTGCGATTATTGTCATCGCTCTGTGTACTTTCACCTGCAGTTTGCAACGTTTCTTCAAATGGCTCCAGTAATTTTTAGCAATCGCATTAGACCCTGCCATTCCGATGCATCTAGATCACTTCTGGTGATTCGGGAACTGAGATAATGCCGTTAGAGATGCCCTTATCTGTGAAAGCCTCTTGAAACGTACCAAAAGACGTGTTATATCACATAGACACATATTGTATAACTGTCAATTGTGGTAATAGCATTTCTCTCATTTTATCGCTTTCCAAGTTACTCATTTTAAAATAAGTAACTATAGTTTTATTAATTTCCTTAAAACATTTGTATAAAGGATACTGTCTTCGATAAGTTCTGTGACTCAAAGGGTCCAGAGTATACGCGACACAGGTGAAATGAATTATGTATATTGAGCTGAACAGTGATGACTCAACGTTAGAGCCATTTTTAGTCAATGAAATAGCATTGTTTACTGATATATGGTTTTGTTAATTATTACTATAGATAAAGTGACAGCTCATGGTAATACATGACCCCTGAAGACCATATGTTAGTAATACCAACACTAGTGCTTTCATTGAGCATATGCTTAACTTTTAATAGTAATTTCACTGACGAAAGTTGGAATTAAACTGTCAGTAAAGTATTTCTAGATGCTTGACTGTAGAGGCTATAGTTCCTTCTTCACCTAAGAAGCGGCGTATTGCCATGCACTTAACTTTCAATGGTCTAGTGTGCACCGCGGAAGTACACCATGAGGTTGGCCAGTTTCATCATCGGCTGTAGTTTACTAGGATATTCCATTGGGCCCTGATTTCTACTACTGACAATGGGTGGATATGTTCCACTTAATCTACGTTCTTCATTAAGAGTCAGTCCCTGGTTTAGCAAACAAATTTAATTTTTGTTTCTTACTGTTTTCGTTTAAATCAATTACGGTACTTTAGTCAGTGAAGAAGCAGAACTTGTTGAGACACTATGGTTGATATCGCACTCGCAGATAGTCCTATGCACAGGATACACGTAACATTATTTACGTTAATGTCTGTTCCCTATAAGGTATTTGTGGAGGTTTCGTATAAAGTGTACTTTCGTGGTACTACTGTTACTTTTGCGTTTGAATTGTTTTTACATATTTTCCAAGCTATATAATCTTTTTCAGTTTATCAAAACGTTCCCAAACACAACGTTGGTCAACACCTTTTGGGACGCATATTACAAGAGCAGTAAAACAACAACTAAACTTCAATACGGTACGGTGTAACGTAAATTTCCTCTATTAGGGGTCACAGAGATTGACAAATAATTAAATTAACACAGCAAAATAGATAGTAAAACGGCAGTGAAAGACATGTCTAGACTTCTCTGTTAGAAACGCTCAGTTCAGGTAAAGTTTTCGTATACAAATGTGATGTGGAAAGCGAAAAGGTGAAACAAATGTTGGAAATTTTCAAAATTGAGTTATTGTTATATCCCAGTAGAGCATAAAATTCTGAACATTTTAACACTAAACGTACTTTGATACGATTACATTTGACAAAGTTATGGCAAGTTGTTATATAAACATTCGGAAAATAGGTTATTGAGAAAAACTCATTTAACCTTCGTTCTCGTTCAATATTTTTAGCTTAGACTGAGTGCTTTCGCTGGTTGCGTCTGGCTGTTGTAGTCTCCTTCACTTGTGCTGCATTTTCTACCGGCCTATTTGGATTCCCCTCCTCTTCTTCATTGGCATTGTCAGGAACTTCTGGGCAAATAATATCCTTAAACTGTTCTTTGCAATACTGACGGATATTTTTGAAAAGGTATTGTTGCATTTTCTGCCGGCTCATTTGGATTCCCTTCCTCTTCTTCATTGGCATTGTCAGGAACTTCTGGGCAAATAATATCCTTAAACTGTTCTTTGCAATACTGACGGATATTTTTGAAAAGGTATTGTTGCATTTTCTGCCGGCTCATTTGGATTCCCTTCCTCTTCTTCATTGGCATTGTCAGGAACTTCTGGGCAAATAATATCCTTAAACTGATCTTTGCAATACTGACGGATATTTTTGAAAAGGTATTGTTGCATTTTCTGCCGGCTCATTTGGATTCCCTTCCTCTTCTTCATTGGCATTGTCAGGAACTTCTGGGCAAATAATATCCTTAAACTGATCTTTGCAATACTGACGGATATTTTTGAAAAGTTATTGTTTCCTCTGCAGAGTCAATCCATTTGGTGGTATCTCGTTTGGGAAACCTTCCACTGTACAAAGTTCTGTCTCATCAGTTGTAGTTGGAAATATATTGTGTACAAAAGTATTTCCATCAAGAGTAGTTTTGCAATTCACTACTCCTTTCTTTGAATTTTGGAAATTCAATGTGATTTAGCTTGTTAAACGAGGGACTTTATTACATCCTTTCTCTGCAAGAACACTTAACCAGTCAAATATCAGGACATGACACACCAGCTTCATACAAACAGACACAGCTGAATTAACTTTTGATATTGGCGTTGACTGTTCAATGGTTTCAATTAAGTCATTCACTGAAGATACATCATATTCTGAACATTTTATTCAAAAGGTCAAATCCTCAGTCGCAAGAATATTTGCTGTGTCCAACTGGCAGGAATGACAGAACAATATTCTTATTCATATCATGAAAATCTCTCTAGGCTAGGTGACCTATCATTATGTTGTTTTTATTTTGTCCCACACAATTGTCTGCGTGAACATACATTGTCTCCTCACCATGGCTGAATTTACTAAGGTAGTAATGAAAAGACTGACAATCAAGTTAGATCCTTTTCCAATATTAAACGACTCGGGAATTAAGTAGTTTATTTATTTGTTAATTGTGTCACACATGACTCCAAAAATCTCTATTTTATACGGCACAAGGAAATAAATACGACCTGGTTGCATCGGGTCACTTGGAATATGGACTTTCAAAACTGTAGTGCACTACTTTCTTAAGAGCAGCACTATAGGTTCACATGTCTCTCAAAACTACCACGCGACTCTTTTATAGTTTTGTGGTAAAACCCTGTTTCTTGTGACACAAGTTCAAGATGACTGCTCACTTTTTGCAAGTTCTGCATTTTCTCCTCAACTGTTGTTTGTGCCATTTGTGCACCTGATGTGTAATGTTTTGTACATGTCTCACATATATCAGATCTTGGTTTCATTCAACAATGTAGCCACTGGCCTCCCTCCAAATATTAAAAAAACTTTATAGGAAACTGGGTTTTCATTCATATTATTGGTAAAAGATGTAGTGTAATTTTTGTAAACAGAACGTTTAGTTTCATTGGAAGGCAATAACTGGAGATAAGCATTATAAACAGTGCTTGCTCAACCAGGCAACAAAATTATATTCTGTTCTGAAAAAGTTTTAGAGAAATTTGACAACAAATTGTGCTGATTGAAAACTTTTTCAGTTTGCTTATGTTTTGATAGCGCAGTTTCACTGGAATCTAATGTTAGAGAGTGAAGCTTGCTTAAAATAACCTGGTCAAGTTTGTTTACGTGAGATTTATACAAATCTAGCTCTGCACATTCTTGGCGCATGGAAACCAAACCGTTGGGATGAAATTTCCGGGAACAAACTTTGTTACAGCCACAGCATCTTTCTAAAAACTTTGTAACCTCCTCTACGTCTGTAAATGGATTATAATTAACGCAATTTAATTGTTTGTAGGCTGTACTATTTTTAAGTCTACTCCAGAATCTTCCTCATTTACTACCTGACCATTCTCAGAATTCTCTTCTATTTCCATTATAATGTCATCAACAATATTGATATCATAGTAACTTACATTTCCACCAATACCTGGGATGTCTGTCAACAATGAAACGTTATGTAAGCTGTTATTTTGAACTGCATTAATGTCACCATCAACACTAGCCTCATCACTACTGTCAGGCACATCGCCATTGCTAAAGTAGTCTTGTATAATTGATAATCCTCAATACTAATATTGTTCACACCAAAATCATTTAACACATTCAAAACTCTGTTTTCATCCATTGCAAACACACTGATCAACTAACCTTGTCTACTTCACATCTGAGACTGAACCAAAACAAAACAGTAAACACTTTTCAACCAACGGGTCTTAAGAAAACCAGCCAGTCATTATGAGTGTAAAACAGGTGTACCACTTCCAAACAGTAATTGTGTTGATAGCAAATTTACATGAATACTAAGTTCAAATTGAAAGGGCTATTACGTCGTCGGGAAAGATTTTAATAGAACCATACGATGTTCTGTTATTGGAGAGAATCTCAAGTAGTTCGCTGAAACACCACTAGAATGCATGACAATGTATTTTTATAAAGTACTACACAGACTGTTTATGGTCTTGGAAAAGGGAACCTATGTCGGCCCCATGTTATTTTGCCATAACGACAAATGGGTCCTTTTCCCAACAATGAGGTTTCTCACTTTAAACAGCTGTTTAATATAGTTACAGTGGTCTCATACGTTAAATATTACTTCTAATATTAAATAAACATTATCAAAATCAATAATCAGTAAAATACAGAAATTGCAACTTTTTGACCTAAACATGGATTTTGATTTGTACTGAAAATTTTACTTTACCATATTAAGGGCCCTTTTCGCTTTCCGCATCACAAATGTGTATTCAAAAACACAGTATTCGATTCTCATCACTAGAGTATAGTATAGCCCAGTGACTGCGGATTGTGGAATTGTATTAGATTATCATCACTAGAGTAGTGTTGAATGACTTTGCGGAGTGTGCAAGTGTAGTCGATTCTCATCACTTGAGTAGAGCCCAGTGACAGCGGCGTGTGGAAGTGGTAGCGTGGCGCTGGATGGTGGCGCTTGCGTAGAACAGAGAGATTGATGAGGGCAGGCGTTGCGATAATGAGTTACGACTGTCTCTTCACTCATAAATAATATGAGTGAGATTTTCCTCATATAATCTCTGTGTGACAAAAGTAGTTTTTCCTATGATCATTTCTTGATATTGTTATTGGCTGTAATGCCTGTTTTTATAAATGAATTTGGCAATCCAAATTCATTTATATTTATATTTACAATGTAATGTTGCAATTTCGCGCAGGTGAAGAACGCTTGCAGTCGCCCACCACCAGACTCCATTCTTTAGAAAATGGAAATTGATTGAATCCGTTTAGAAGTGTCAAAGTACATAAATTACAAATATTTATCCACACCACTGATCACTGACTTATATCAATGTCAGTTGTATTGTATCAATCCCAATTTTTTTAAGTTTTAGAATTTGTTACTTGTTTTATCCAAAGATTCTTATGTTTATGTTGGTTTGGTTAACCTTTAAATGTATTAATCAAACTTTTAATGTAAACAAAGTACTGGATACTGCTCGGTACAAACTTGGCATATTGTATTGTCCCTCACTTACAGACAAATTTTTTGACAACAGTAATAATTTGTTTATAATCTAGTTTCTTAAAGACATAACCTGTATTAAACCTAAATATAGGTTGCACTCACATACGCCTGCAGCCAAGGTGAAGAAGAAGATGAGGAACAGTGAAAAAATCACCACATTTAATATTTTCATCTTGTACAGGCCCATGGAACACAACTACTGTGACGTGATTAATAAGGCAGTGAATGATGAAGCAATACGCAACAGTGCAAGTCGCAATACATTGAATAGTATTGCGTAAGTGGTGGTAAAGTCGGGTTTATCTCCTTTAGTGGATCCCCGATTATTTATGCCAATAGTAATGCTCTTGCATCCTGACCACGTGACGCATTATGCAATGTGGTTCGATATTACGTGGCTACAATTTCATGAACCAATTCAAACTTTATTGAAATGAGCTGATTTGGAACTATTTCTGTCGTCCTTCTAATATTCTGGTTATCGCCTATGCGTGTTTTGGAAATTATTATTTATAACCATTTAAAGTGAACTGAATAAAATTAAAAATTTGTTTATTTTTGCTCAATCATTGAATAAGTTCAAAACTTCAATAATTAGATATATTATGTGTATCTCTAGGAAAATCTCAATAACGTGCGTATACGATGTCAAACTATATATGCTCATACTTACCTAGTTTTTGAAACTGCAATAGCCTTACAAGACAATTTCTCTTATATTAATTGACCTATAGCAAACATATTTTTTAACACACGTTAATGAATCTGCGATATATCTTTTGCCTCAATTTATCTTAAGTTTTTCTTCAGATCAACTTTATTTTCTTTATTCATAAAATTACAACAATCAGAGCAAAACCTTGTCCCTTTATTGCCTTAATCGGTGTTAACCCTTGAAACTAAGTGCCAGCACGATATCTCGAGAACTCATTGACCTGTGGAAATGAAATTTTTGCACGTTATTTACTCCCAAGATAACTATGACATAATCGTATCAAAAATAATTAAGGAAAAAATGCCTGCAAGATTAATATTTATTTTAAAAGCTCGCCCAGATTCCTCATCGAATGCTCGGACTTAACCTGTTCCCGAAATACGCTTATCCTCGAATTTGCTAACACCCTACTTAGGGGCCTGAGGGCGTAGCCCCCAGCGAGCCGTAGGCCAGTTATTTATATAAAGATTAAAAAGTACCGGCCCCAAATTACTTCCCTGTGGAACACCTAGATTGTAAAATTGATTTTCACTAAATGTTCGCTTAATTTTTACTCTAAATGACCTGTTATTGAGGTAAGACCTAAACCAGGTCACTCTCCAGTAATACTCACCCCTTCAAGTACCTTTCTCATTTTCCCATGGTCAATAGTATCGAATGCTTTACTTAAATCAATGAACAGGGCTAGAATGTAACACCCTTTATCACTCTGTATATTAATGTATTCACCAACAGACTTTAATAGGCTCTCAATACTTTCCCCTTTTGGAATGAAAATTGGCTATTACTTAATACAGAGCATTCTACTAATAACTTATTCAATGACTGAGCAACATAAATTTAAAAAATATTTTCCTGGCATGGGAGTAAAGCGATCGGTCTATAATTTTCACAATCTCCTCTAGGACCGCTCACAACAGACGTTTTTAAGCAGTCGGGAAATACCCCAGTCCTAACTGACAAGTTTATAGCTTTTACTAATGCAGGGGTCATTCTTTCAGATGCATTTTTAATGTCTTTAAATCTGACAGAGTCAATTTCACGTCCTTTGTTTATGTCACAGTTACGTATGATTTTCCTTATAGACTCTTCAGTAGCATTTGGTATGTAAAATCCATGTCTACTATTTCCATTTACTACTATTTCATCTTTATTGTTGCAAGTATGTTTTAATTCTAACACCCCATATTTAAATTTCTCAGCAAAGTTATTGGAGATCTGGCTTGCCGAACCCGTCATAGACATCATTATTTGCTCATCTATAGATCTATTTTTGGCGCGGCCCAATAATTTATTAACTCCTTTCCACGTTTTTCCTACTATTATTAGCTACTGAGTTAAAATAGTTCTTATAATATTCGTCTTTTCTTTTCTTAATATCCCTGTTTACTCTGTTCCTAAATGAAGTGTGGTTTAGCTTATGTGCAATATTTTCAGGATCGGCCTTCCACACTCTAAACAGTCTATCCCTCTCCTTAGTAATAGCCCTTAGGTTATTAGTCATCCATTCTTTCTCAATTCTAGCCTGTTTATTATTTATTCTGAAAGTCTTTTTGCTGTCATTTTTTGCAGTTATAAATTGTTTTACCAAATAATTAAAAGCAAGTTTGGAATTAGTCACTGGCATGTTCTCCCAATCAAAGCTATCAATTCTTAGCTTTAATTTATTTTCGTCAATTATTTCTCTTTGGATTTGATTTCGAACTGAGCATTCGGTGGGAAGCAAACCATACCCCATCCTAACAGCTATAGGATAATGGTCCGAGAGTTTTGTTTTTATTATACCACCCAGAATTAATGAAATCTCTAACGTATATGTGATCAATACAAGTCTGAGTCAATTCTCCCATCTCGAACCTCCTCACTAGTGTAATCCGAGATCACCGCTGTTAAACCTTTTGAGGACAGTAATGTTTCATATTCTAATTATATCTGAGAAGTTCTTAATATCAATATTGGTATCGCCAATCAAAATCATATTTCCATGCAAAAATTTACTGTTTATTATATCCTCAACTTCCTTCAAGAATGATTGCGGGCCACAGCCAGTGCTCTGAGACGGGGGTCTATATAAAGATAACAACAAAATTTGTGCGCGACCTAAAGGTTCAATTGGCTCAACCATGCCACATATACATTCATTCAAATAATTTTGCATTTAAACTGACAACTGTAAATTTAATTTTTTTAAATGTTGTAGTATAATACCAGGCCACCACCATTCTTACCTTTTCTACAATTACAAACCTTTAAAAAAAATTCATATAAGCAGTCGTGGGACTGCCGATAGAAGTGAAAACGGAACTATTAAGTTGAGAGTAATTAAAACTATATGCAAAAATTATATGAATTTTTTTTATGTTTTATTTATTAGTTTTACATATGATGGGTTAAACAAATCATGAACAAAATATAAATACAAAGTGGTTGAAAAAATAATTAATATACAATTATTTTAATTATACATAGTATTTATATTTACACGAATTTCAATGAATTCAAGTTTGAACATTATTTTCATTATTTACATCATTGTCATCATTAATTTCGACAATACTTAGATTATCTGTTCGTTCAATCATTTCATTGTATTCTAAAAAAGATACAATAGGTTTATGGTAACTGAAATAAGAAATAAAAATGTTTGATTGAAATTTATCTAAATATCGTATAAAAACAGCATCGATAGTCGTTTTATACTTTGTTGTACTGACTTTTCGATCATTAGACATAGTCAAACCTAATGTTTCATTCAAAAAATTCAATTAATGATAAATTTTTGTCATCTGCGAAGTTAATATTAAAAGTCTCCGCTTAATATCAATGTTTAAAAATATATTCGTTGTTTTCATTATTTATTTATCTGTATAAAAATATTAATATGTTTCATACTCACTTTTATACTGAAGTCAATGAATTTAAATTCAATAAATAAACAGTAATCCTTCAATTAAATAATTACAATAATAGTCAAATTAAAAATTCACTTAAATAAACAAAATCCAGTACACACAAGTTGAACTTCCCACGTGGTCAATTTAACTTTACTTATGTATTCTACACTCTAATACTTAATGTACAACGCGTCACATTTACAATTACAGATGTACTGCTACTATAACGTATTGTTGACGTGACTCACAAAATTATACTTATCCAAAAAGCGTCCAACGCGCACATAATACAGTCAGAAATAGTCGATGTATTAGTGTATACGTGTACACAGGCTACTGCGCGTGCGCTAGTCTGGCTCTCCATAGCTATAGATATACTATTATCATTAGCATATTACATTGCGTAGATTTAGTATTAGGCGTTTAATATATCATAAATAGCACAAAGTGACTAAAATAGAATAAACAGATTTTCCAAAGATTATTAACGTTTTCCATGGAAACTACTTTAGCATGTCGGTGACGCGAAACCGAGGATTTTACCCTCTACCAAAACGCTCAACGCGCCTAAAGAAGTTTTCATTTCAAAAACCATCAATATTGTAACCGGCCAAATCATGTTCAGAACAATTTATCTCTGAAAGTACAATTATATCAATTTTGTCAATGTTGTACAATATCTGTAATATAAAAGTATCTCAGTTTTTTTCTAATTTACCTTATATTTAAATATACATTATATGTACAAAAATACATTAATGCCTAACGACCTATTTACATTCGAGCAATGTATGAACCAACTTTCAAAACATAAATAACTGTCTAACATAACAGAATGCAAGTCTATCTCATATTGTATGTTGTTTGATCTATTTATAATTAAAAAAAAAGATTGATACATCTTAAAACAACCAATCTCTATACCAGGATGAGATGCAAATTCAATGAGATACATTGGTTTTAGATTAGCTAACCAATTTTGTTAATGTCATCTAATGTTTTTATTACAATAATGTTTCTATCTTCCTCATTTTTCTTAACCATGATTTTTCCATTTTTGAACCAAACAAACCTGTGGTTGTGGATCCTTGTTTTGGATTTAGCCTCCTTCAGAAGTCCCTTGAAAAAATAGGTCAGGATTTCGTTGAAATAAATCTTCTGACCTGACGATTTATCGGACAACCGTGCCTTCTTGCCAGCTAGTAGCAATGTTCCCCTAGCAGTACTGGTCATAAACTGGATCATTATAGCGGGCGGCCTGTCGTCACTCCTTCTTTGTAGTCTGTGCAGTTTACGGATTTGTTCGGGAACATAGGGAACATTTATTCCACCTGCCAGGTCTCTAACCACTTCTTCGGTCTTCTCATCTTCCAAATTTTCTCCACGGACCGGAACACTCTGTATCTCAAGTTTAACTCTTCTCCCATACTGGTCCAGGTCATTTAGGCGCTCAGTAAGAGATTTCACATCATCTTCACTCCTCACTAACCTCTTCCTAACCTCACTGAGTTCTCTCTTGGTGACCCTATTTTCCTCCCTTAGTGATTTTATTTCTTCTATAATTACATCATATTTTTCTGACATATACTCTAGAGTCTTTTGTACATCATCGACAGTTTTTTTCATTTTCAGTAAGCTATCAAGCTTAGCAGCTATGTTAACCGGGACGGAATCACTATGACCTTCCTCGGAAGTACTCGCAGGCTTATCCTTTCTTCTGCAAGTTGCGCAGGACCACTTGGATTGACCAGCCTTACCCAAACCCTCCCAAGACTGGCCCCGAATACTACATTCGCCAAAATGATAGCCTACCCGACATAACCTACAAATGGCGTAGTCCCCATCATTTGACAGCTCTTCATTACATTTGCCACAATTATTGTTGCCCTCGCTATTTTCCATTGTAGATCAAGTTTAATTTACAATTTGAGCGAAATACACAGACAAATATTACTTTTTCTATATCAAAAAGCACTAAAATAACGGAGCCAAAGATAGCCCAGCCGAACCACACCAGTGCCACCTGGATATCCCTATAGGATATGCCTACGCTTATCGGTAATAAACAACACCCAAATGAATTCTTTGACTCGAGCCTAATAGAATCAGTAGTCACAGTTAAGCTTTCATCTCAATCGACATCACAACCTAGCCCTTTTATTTACGTTATTTTTAGTCCTAATGTCATTACCTTGACGTTTCGATAATCCCAATACATAAAATTCTTCATCGTAAACAATCAGCAGACCTCGCTTTTGGTGTTTTATAATTACGTCGTCAAACCTGTTATCGGTTCGCTGTCACAATTCAGTATCACTGTCCAAGCATCTGTCTATTTCTGAAGTACGCGAATTGTCTTGTTCCATAAGTTAGCGAATGAACTAAAAACTCGTTAAACAACTATAAATAGTTAAACACTAAACATGGAGATCACAATAAGCAGAATATTGATGCGATAAAAATTGAGCACATGACAAAGTATAAACAATAACGAAAGTGCTAACATAAGAAAACGAAACGGAACGATTTGTTCATAAGGATTCAAGATGGCACACAATTGCGATCTAGAGAACAAACAAACAATTATGTGTATCGTTAGCGTCTACAAAGAACACAATGAGTGTAGCACCATCATGCTCTCGCTGGCAACGAGTAACTCTCGGACAAGTTCCTCAATGGGTTAAATGTATTACTTTGCTATTTTCTCGTTGTCACCAAGGTTACTCATAGAACAATTGTATAAATATTTACAGGGGCAAATCACATGGGATGAGATGCACCATCATCGGACTCAATGTTGCTAATCCTAGTATAATCCTATATAAATGAATCTTCATCCAAAACTTTTTAGTCAGTAGCTCAGTTAATTTTCGAGATAAAATACGAAGAGGTAAATGGAAAATTTCTCCAGCCCCTCGAGTTGGACATCAGTTTGGATAAATAAAACTTGATTAGATCATATTTATTTGTAAGACATTGACAAGTGATGTTATACTGGTATTTCACATTCGGAATTTTCTCATGGCCTAGTGCAGTTTCGGAGATGCAGACATGTCGAAGTCGTTAATTTTCATACCCAAAGTCGGTCGCAGCCAGATCTTTAGACCACGCCTGAAACAATATACAATAATTTAATCAAGTACTACTCCATTTTGGTTATTTTGTTTATTAACCCTTTTAGCCCCGGCGTCCGATATACCGGACAGAGGTGGTCTAGCTAAAATGCCCAACGTCCGATATACCGGACGTCTCGAGAATTTAATGTAGCTGGCTAATAATATGTCCAAATGCCAATCAGTTTCGGTATAGTAGTCGGTGAAGAAACGGACTACATGCAAAAACAATAAACCTTCCAATTGGCATCGTATTTCGTCGTCATTGAGCGTAGTTTATTTGTCGATGTCAGATGTCAGACGACTTCAGTTGCATTGTTGTTGTATGCTGACTTATAACCTCAATTAGTTTGCGTGATTGAAAGCGGTTGTTTTTCGTGTGATTTATTGTATTATTAGTAAAAGATCATTAGTAAACGTCGTAGAGAAAAGTTACCAGTGAGTGAAAACACTTTGATAAAACACTGGTACTTTGGCATTATACCAACCACACCCATACATGAATCGTTATTTGACATTTTGCTTCTACTGATTACTAGATTAGCGTAGAACAATATTTCGTCAATATAAAACAGGAATTGTCTTATCGCAAAACCCCTCCCCATCCTCAGACAGAGGTCAAAGTCGAGCGGTCTCGTAGATAAGTGATTGCAGAGTCCCGCCGCGCGGGCCTGCCGTAATCGGGATTCTCGAGAAAGATAAGATAACAGCGACAAAAATACCGATCACAATACCTGGAAATTCTTGTTGATTAATGGAATGTTAGTTCTGTTACTCAACTACATCGTTTTATAACGTTCTAAGTTCATTGAAAAAGGTTTAAGCGTTGGGGGCATATAACGGAATCTGACCCCATTCCCAAAGTACCATAAAATGTATATATTGTAAATATTATTTCTTTTACTTTTTTGAAAAATTAAACAAGTTTTAGTCTTACAAAACCATTACAATTAGTTTGTGTTATTTTACAATTGTTATTATTTCAAAAGTGCAAAAACAAGTAAACATATCTGTATACTTCTACTGACGTGTATGTGGAAATATGAAGAAGTGCTTATGCAGCAATACAATTAATTGGATATATCTCCTGAATTTATCAAGGAAAGTTCTTAAAATTTTGTGTGTGTAGTAAGAAATATGTGTACAACAAAATTGCTTCATTTTTCAGGGGCTACAATTTTTTTTTCTACCGTTTATGTATGTCCAAACTATAAAAAATTAAAAAAATAAAAAAAAAAATTTATGTATAAATACGCTAAAAAAACAAATCATTCTGTAAAAGTACTTTTTAACTATTACATCTAAGAGTACAATTATTTTTGAACAATTTAAAACAAAAACCTAAAAATTATCTTCAAAAAGCACTACGGTCCCTTATCGCCATGGGCTTTCTGGCAAGTCCATGGAAAAATGGCTGGGGTTAAAAGGGTTAATATTTAAAAAATGTCAGACGTGAACTGATGTGCATATTAGTGCACATCTGAGTTTAAAGGGTTGCAAACGCAGAGTTCGAAATTTTATTGAACATCTCTTAGCAGTTAAAAACTCTCATTAAAAATTAAGTTGAACATAAGTTTCGATTAAATAGAAGCTTAAATAAATCATATTTATTTGTAAGACATTGACAAGTGATGCATTATTGATAATTTCACTGGTGGTTTACGTTCTGAGTGTTCTCATGGCCTAGCGCACTTTCGGATATGCAGACATGTCGCAGACGTTAATGTTCATAACCAAAGCCAGTTGAAGCCAGATCGTTAGTCCATGTCTGAAAACAATATTCAATAATTTAATCAAATATTCCTCCGTTTTTATTATTTTGTTTATTAATATAATTGTCTCTGTAACAAAAGTATTTCGAAAGCTCAACACTTTGACAAGTGGAATTTCTGTATAAACATTTTCGAGGAAAATGTGATGGCCTTCATCTAATAATTCAGGCTTTTTAAGAAGTTTAATCACATCCTTTTGGTTATCTCCAAGTTATTATCCAAATAATCTGATCCGCTGTACAATTCAATGTGATTGATGTAATTTGAACTGATATCACACAGTTCAAACTTTTATTCTATATCTGGAATATCTTTTATAGGGAAGATATTGATTATTTGCGCATCTATTTTTCCTCTCAACAATAGACTCATCTATACTTAAGTTCTGAAAGGGAACAAAATACTTTTTTTATATTGTCATTGATGTTTTCCAATAAAAACCTTATTCTGATCCAGAGATTGTAACCTGGCTGTCCTCTCCATACGGTCTGTTGTGATGTTATGTGAAAAATTGAATTTATTATTTGAATCTATTGCAGCTCATTATTTTTGAAAAAAGGGACATTTTATTCAAATCTTGTATCACAGTAAGTTTTTAATTTTTTTTGCCAAATAGACCCATGTTTATGAGCTCTCCAAAATATCTCCTTAGTTCATTTAGTGTCAGCTCAACCCATTACTGTAGTCTAAATGCATTTCTCATCTCATATTTTAATTGGCAATAAAAAATTAATTAAATAAATATAAGTATGGATTGGAAACAAAAAAACTATTGCACTGCACTTACTGACTAATTACTATAATGGTTTGTTTACGATTTAGTATGTTAAAATACATATATATATATATATATATATATATATATATATATATATATATATATATATATATACAAGTATATATAAGTATATATACAAAGTGCAAAATAAATAAGATTGCACTCACTTATTGCCGCAACTATGATAATGCAGGATATAAGAAATATGGCGGATATTAACAATTGCAGTATTTTCATCTTGTATAGGCGCACGACAAACAGCTACTGTGACGTGATCAATAAGGCAGTGAAGGATGAAGCAATACACACTAGAACTTGTACTATCTGTAATAGCATTACGTAAGTGGTGGTAACGTCGGTTTTATCTCCTTTAATGGATCCACTGTTTATTACTAACCATTAATGCTAATAGTGCTGATATTCTATTCTGACCACGTGACGCATTATGCATTGTGATCCGATATGACGTGGCTAAAATTTCAAGAGCTAATTTAAACTTTTTGCAGGGACTTGATTTGAAACCATTTATGTCGTCCTTGCAGAAATTCGTATCTAGCTACATTCCATAGAGATTATGCGCCCAAACACGACCTGGGAGAGTGGAATGTGGGTAACCCGAACCAGTATAACACTTTTATATAATATTCATGGTATGAGGCAAATTGCTATGTCTAATGACAGTCTAGGAGCAGAAAGCCAATTTAAATTTTATAAGCACATAAACTTTTATTCCTTATTAAAATCGATAATGGAATATGCCTTATGAAAGTTCGATTGTAAGCCGCTCTTTTTTGTAGAGGTTGACTAGAAGGCTATAAAATGGGTCGTTTCAAATATTTAATTCAATAAAAAAACTTGTGTTTAAAACCCATTAGGGAGGAGTTAACTTTATTCTGAACTGACCTTTACAAGGCAATTAAAATCAGCTCTTTTGGAGGCAGTTGGTAAAGAATTCATAAAATAATTTCCATTAAAGATAAACTTATAATTTTGTTTTGTTTTGTAGAAAACATTGCGTTCTTTAAAAACAAAATATAATCACTGTACATAAAAAAAATGTTTGTAACAATATAAAATATTATTAATTCTTTTAGGAATTTTAAAAGCAATTTGCTATAAAAACTATTTCAAAAATTTTAAGCCATCTAAACCATATATTTTCTAAAACTCTATAATGTTTTTCACGTGGAAACAAAAACTTACATTTATATCTGAAGGGTTAGGGGTGAAAAGGGGAATGTCAATTTTTCACATTTTTCAGGAATTGAGATTTACTGTCTAAATCTAATTCTACGCCTACAGATACGTTCATATTTTCTTAGTTTTTTTAATATGATTTGCGCTAATGTTTGCTACTACTATTAATATAACTCCCTAGTCATAAAAAATATCTTTTATACTCGTATTTAAATAAAATAAAATTGGTAGGTTAACTCTTGTTTTTAGGAGGAAAAAAAGGAGGAATGTCAAATAAATTATTCAAACAAAGAGAACAGTTTATTGAAAATAACTTTCAAAATAGTCTCAAGTAGCAAAAAGGAACCTTATATTATTGTTACAGCTATTATATAACTGGATTGCAGGTGTTTCATATTTTACTGCCGGTTAGTCTTTTTTTTCCTTTTTTCCCCTGGTTCCATTTTCGGTAGGTGACCGAAGAACTCGACTTTTTAAACTTGATTCCCTTTTCCTTACAGAAAACATGTTAGCTTTCATTAGATGCACTTTTTTATCTAGTGTGGTGCAAATTTCTTTAACTTTTTCTCCCACTCCAACTTTTCGAGGACGATCTTAGAGCAGTGTTCATTTAGCCCACTATGAACAGAACTCCTACTGTTGTATCAGATCACATGAACAGCAGGTGCCCTTGTCCTGTGGTATCCAACACGAAATAATTGAATTTTTTGCGTTAACAAAATTTTCTCGTACTTGTCGTATTGAAACTACAATAATCTGAGCGGATACTTCTCCTTTGTTTACAGTACTAAAGCATTTTTGCACTATTTAAATTTAAGGGTTAATAAGTTTTTTTAGAATCTTTTAGGCAAAGAGTGTTCTTTTTCCCCTTCTGAAACAAAGCAAATTTGTTCATTATACAGCATCAAAAGTTTGTTTAGTAACAGTATGCTTATGTTAGTAATGCTTGCCTTCGCCCATCAGTTGGTTGTGGATTCCTTTCTTAACGTACATTTCGAATTATCTCAACATTATTTTGGCTAATTCCATGCAAAGAGTAAAATGCTTTAAAGGCCATGGAACAGAGGGAGTTCTTCAACACCGAGATATGATCACGAATGAAGTCTGTGCTTTATGTCTTCCTCCTTGTCCACTAAGTGCCTACCGTTTGAGGAACAGGCCTAAACTATAATTAAAACCAACCAAATAACTGTTCTGTTTCATTAACAGCAGTTGTGTTAAAATCTGATGAAAGACTTGTTGCTCTCTGTTTTTATTGATGTTATTAAATACATTTTTAACCTAGCACAGGCTGCAACGGTTGGTCCTAACCTCACATGTGTGTTAAGTGTGAGATAAAAGTTTGTTTTTAACATCACTCAGCCTGCCCAGAACTGAATGGGAATTTTTTTTTCTTCAACCAATGTAGGGTCCACTAACATTACCTTCTTCATCCAACCTAATTATACTGATTGGAACTTTCATTCCACCAATTATGACTAATTTAACTATTCCCCACTAACCATGTCAAACAACTCCCAAACAGCACAATAATCATAAACTCAATACAGTCTGACCACAATCATTGAACAGTTGTGTACCAGCAGTTGCTTATTGCTGGGATATTTTGACATTCCCCCTTTTTTTCCTCTTATCACTATGACAGTCCCCCATTTTTCCTCTTGCCTATTTTCAAATGCCTGTATCTCATAGACTATCCCCATTATTTCCTATTAAGCAGAATACTAAAAACCACCTTTCTTTCATCATTATGGCAGTATAGTACATTAAAACACTTGAAAAATTGACATTCCCCCTTTTTCCATCTGACCCTTCATCTGTGAAAATAAACATGCGACAAATGTGTTTTGTGATAACCTACGGTTCTGCATTTGCGATTTCATCATCAGTTGTAGGTTGCCATGGAATTTAGTCTATATTGAAATGAAATTTTAAAACACTGGATTACTGTAGTTACTAAGTCTTATTATTTACACTATATACACATGTTTCTTCAGGACTTTTAGTAGTTTAGCTTCGTATGAAAATCCTTGAAAACATTTTTCAAGATGCAGTGGAATTTGACACCGGTCACACATCCAAGCAGTCTCAGACCTCTTGTTGTGGGAAAAGCAAACTTTACAAGCTCTGGTCGGATGAAGTTTGCTTGCTGTGGGTGGGACTTTCATAGGGAAAATGTGCCCACTGCTTTGCCTGGAGTCGCAATGGTGACGGATTGATTGCGGCTCTTCCAGGTGACGTCTTTGATGGAATTGTTACTGCGGCGGTCAAAATCTGTTCAAGGTTTAGTCGAAAATCTGTAAAATGCATCTTTTTTTATCTTTTTGATTTTCTTAAAAATACAGAATTCATTGTAGAGTTTCACATCAAGAAGATAGAAAAAAATCTTCTTATTAGCCTTTACAGTTCGTCTTATTATAGAGAAGGTCGACAGTACTTGGTCTTGTCGATCCACACCCAACATACCTTTGTTTATAGTCAATCACGCATTTAGGGTTTTTTTTTATTTCTACTTGTTGGTCTTCTTCATTCACAATTTTAGAAACTTCCATTTCAATATATTCATGTACTGTTGATAACATGTGTACATATTTGTGGTCGCTCCATTTTATAGCAAGAACGCCCCGACCAGATCGTTTGATCGCTTCCCTCTTTTGCAGTTCAACATGCTTGAATACTTGAGGCATACATCTCCTAGGCAACAAAGCAGTACCCACAGCATACGTATCATGTTCAAGAAGCTTCTCGTACAGGTGGGGGGGAGGAATATCAATTATCAAGGTAAAAAACATAATCCATATCGAAAAAAGGCTGTAGCAAATTAAGCGTGACAGCTTCACTAGCCAATTTGTCGTCAATTTTGTCCTCCCCAACGTATATTTTTAATGTACAACAGTAACCAGAGGAAGATTCACAAACCTTGTAAATCTTAACCCGAATCGAGCCCTTTTCTTGGGATTGAAGTGAATTATACTTAGCCTGCTTCTCATTTCAGTTTCATCTAGCGCAATGTCTCTTTCTGGCTCCAACATATGAAGGAACTTTGTTTCTAAATATCTAATAACTGGTCTCAGTGTTTTCAACTTATCATGCTGATTTTCGGTTTTAATGTTTTCATAATAAAAAAGGAAGAAATTGAGATATATTATTGAATCTCAAATGAAATTGTTTCGGTAAATATGGGCGGTAAATATTTTCTTATGGGTCCAGTAGTGTTTGAGTTCAGGCTTTTCCACCTGGCCCATGTTCACATAAAGCGCAAAGTAAACTTTTAGCTCATCCCTAGTAACATCTACTCACTTACTATCTGACGTCAACCTCTTCCTACCAGGTAACGTAAGCTACGTAGCGTGTGTACATTTATTCCAGGTACACCACGAAACTTTTTTGGGGGACATTTTTTATGTCTAACCAAGGCCAATCACTGTCAACAAACTAGGTTTTTCTTAGCTTTACATTTGGGGGGATTTTTGAAGATCTTACAGTAGGAGATTGTTTAGGCCTAGGCCTACCAGGGTTTTGTTTTTTGGGGACCTGAGTCTTTGTTATATGTTTTTAAAGAAACCAAACTTTTTCAGGTAGATTTTGTTTTGGATTAGTCTCAATATTTGGCTCAAAAGTACTACAAATCATATGAATAGGCTCCATACTAGTATCAATGCTAGTACTTGGAACTTCAGTAAAATCAGTGTCTTCAATAGGGTTAGGACTACCATTATTATTTAGGCCTACCTCACTGTTCTCTGTGAACTCCTCAAACAATCTAGGTGAAAGCCGAGACTCACTTGGTGATTGCCTAGATTTGGATTTGGAAGTCAGGCTCGTGTGTATGCATTCAGTCCGCTAGGAGCGGCATCGAGTCAGACTCGTCTGTATTCCTCAATGGGTTAACAAAGTAAAATATACAGGAATGTGATGAACTGTAAAAATCAACCTGTTTAACAACTTAAATAAGTATATGTTATACAATGTAAATTGATGCCCTAATTATATAGTCAAATGATTGTACAGTATTACATTTACTCAACATAATTCCAAGATACAGAGTAAACAAGGTATGAATTTTCTATAAATAGTTACAAAAAAATGTTTTTCTTTTTTATAATGGAACCGATTATAATAGTGAAACTGAGTGCAAGCAATTGTGTAGGCATAAAATTTAAAACCTTGAAACTAATTTTGTGTACTATCTATATTCGAGCTGAGCGCTTTGTATAATAATCTCATTTTAAATTTACATATGTACATTGAATATAGGTTTTGTTCTGTGTGTCAGTCATATTGCTAAACACGGTATCAAGAAGTTGTTCATTTGTACAAACTACCGCGAACATGTGCAAAATTATTAAATTCTTATGGATGAAAATATAAGATGGCTCACAAGTAGCATAAAGGTAAGTTATACATTGACGGAGTTGACTGATAGGAAAGGGTTGTTATTTTAGGGACGTGCCTCAATATATAGTTGTGGCTCTGGATATAATTGACACCTACACGTAGTAACATGAAAATATGAATAATCTAATATATATACAACCGCATGTGTAACTGACTGACTGACTGACTCACTCACTCACGTATACTAATTCTAACCTACTTCCAGATGAGTTAGAGACTTGAAATTTGGTACACAGATAGCTTTCCACGTGTAACCACCAGGAAAATCCCGAAAAGTGAGAATTTTTCATTTTCAACCCCTCAAAAAAATTTCCCAAAAAATCGCGCATTCTTCACCCCTGCAGGCATATTTTTTTGTAAGCCCGATAGCGGGCGAACCGTTGGAGCTAGCTCGGATCTGACGGAAAATTCCATGGTCAGGAATGAAGTGAACTACAAAAAAGGTCTAATGACTTTTTGCTCTATCTTCCATGGTTAAGCGACAAAACGCTCGAACATTTGAAATTCCAGAGATTTTTTCGATAAAAATAATGTTTCAAGCCCGATAGCGGCCGAACCGTTGGTCGTAGCTCAAATCTGATTGACCCATCAAATTAGCAAATTGCGCGATCTACAGAAAAGGTCCAGTAATCTTTTGCCCTATCTCGATTGGTTTGGCCGAAAAACGTGATTATGTACAATTTTGTTGTAACTTTTACGCGAAACTTTTGTTTTTGGGGTCGATAGCGGCGAAACCATTGGTCGGAGGTCAAAATAAGACTAACGTTTTATTTAGGAAATAAGATGACCTACAAAAAAGGTCCAGTGACTTTTTACTATATTTCCCTTAGTTTGACCGCAAAACGCGATTAAGTGAAAAAATTGGACATTTTCGCCTAAAAATTTACATTCCGGGCTTGATAGCGGCTAAACGGTTGGTCGTAACTCAAAACAAATTTTAAACGGGATTTAGGAAATCACGTGATCTACAGAAAAGGTTCAGTGACTTCGGGAGTTGGCTGAGCGTTAGCTAAGCGTCAATAGTAGATAGGGACAGAGGAATATTTATTATGTTCACAGACACAATACCCTCTAAAAAAGGCCCAAGTGTGTCATTAACCCCCGGTAATATTAACCCCCCCCCCGGGGATTTCCTGGTATGACCTGATAACCTCCTGTACATTCAACCCCCTGATGTGTTTAACCCCCCTGGTAACATTAAACCCCCCCAGGGAATTTCCTGCCATGACCTCATGTCCGAATTTTACCAGTCACCAAATCTCTTAACCCCCCCCCCTGGGAAGATCCTGGTATGACCAGATAACCCCCTGGAGACTTATCCCCCGGTAACGTTAACCCCCCCTGGGAATTTGTTCATATGACCAGACAATATCCTGACGAAATTAAACCCCCTCTTGTCTTAACCTCCTTAACATTAATCACCCACCCAGGGAATTTCTCGCCTTGACTAGATAGTCTCCTGGTGATATTAAACCCCCTGTTCGACTTAAAAATACTGCCTTGAGGTCGGTTTTTATTATGTTTATACTAAACAATTCAAGATAGCTGACCCGTGCAGACTTTTCTCCCGAGCTCATTTCTGGCTAAACCATAGGTCGTAGATCAGATCTGAGGGCACAATCGAAAGACAAAATTAAATTTCCAACAAGAAAGGTCCAGTCACTTTTTGTCGTATCTCTAACGGTTTAACCGCAAAATGCCCTCAAAGTCAAAAGTTTTTACGAATCCGGAAAAAAATCTATGAAAAAGGTCAATTTTTAAATCCCTTGTCATTTACTTAATGTCCGGACTTTAGGTTTAAAAAAAGTCTCCACTCCAGAAACAGTCTACCAACAAGAATTCCGTCAAATACTAGGCAGCCTCGCACCTTGCGATGTTGTCTACACTGACGGGTCAAAGGAACGTTGTAGAACTGGATGTGCTTTCGTCACTGGGGTAAGACGATACGGATTTCGTCTCCCCAACGACTCTTCTATTTTCACGGCCGAATTAACAGCCATCCAAAAGGCCCTAAATATAACGTTTCCCATGACTAAAAAATTGGTTATCTGCAGCGACTCCCTTAGTGGTATACAAGCCATCAGCGACATGTTTTCAAAACACATCATCATCCGCGAAATATGGCACTCTTTGTCTTCCCTTCAGTCCGAAGGTGTTGCTGTCTTCCTTGTCTGGGTACCTGGACACATTGGAGTATCCGGAAACGAGCTGGCAGATAGAGGAGCTAAGGAAGCATTACAACTCCAGCCTTACACCGCACGGATGATTTCTTCCGACATTACCCCGGTAGTGAAGGCCAAACTGAAAGCCAAATGGAATAGCGATTGGCGGGCAGTCGTCAACAACAAGTTACGGCTTATTAAAGACTGTGTTGGACTCTGGGAAACAGCGAACCGCCTGAGTCGTCGTGAGGAGGTTGTGTTGTGTCGCCTGCGGCTAGGCCACACGCTTCTCACACATGGCTTCCTCATGAGTAGAGATGATCCTCCGGTCTGCGACACATGTGACACTGTCATTACTGTCAAACATGTGCTTGTTGACTGCCCTCGCTATTCGGTACATAGGCGCAACTCGAATCTGCCGGCTTCGTTGAACGATATTCTTTGTGACGACGAGACGGTAACTCAAAGATTGCTGTGTTTTCTGAATGCAACGTCACTGATTAATAAAATATAATTTAAATTTTAAATTTATTTATTCAGATTATCTATTGTTGTTAATATTTATAAATTTTATTATTTATTTTATATATCATTATCTTGACAGCTGCCAAATTAGCCCCTTTACAGCTAACTTGGTGGCAGTAAATTGTGTTAAGTTTTTACAGTTTATTTAATTAATGTTATGTACCTTGTCCTTATTTATGTTCTATTTATCTTTTAGTCCTTATATAGGTTAAGACCTCTCTACAGTCTTTCCCTTGTCATATTTATTGTTATCTAGTTTTAAGTATAAATTATTTACTCACCTACTTGTCGTAATTCCTATTTTTGTTATATACAATGTAATCTGTATGCACCTAATTGACACTACCAGATACGAGTAGGTGTCAATTCTTTCTTGAGGGCTATGATAACCTCAGCGTTTTTTGCCCCTTAGGACTTAACCAGTCACCGAATTCCGCTTATCCCCGAATTTGCAAGCGTTTACTTTGGGGGCCTGGGGGCGTAGCCCCCAGCGAGCCGAAGGCGAGTCCTATATATATACAGCCGCATGTGAAACTGACTGACTCACTCACTCACTCACTGATATATAGATACAAATTCTAACATACTTCTAGAAGTGCTGGAAACTTCAAATTTGGCACGCAGGTACCTTTCACAATATGATCCGGAGGAAAAGTCTGAAAACCGGACTTTTTTACTTTTAAAGCCCTCAAAAAAATTCGAGAAAATTCACGCATTTTTCACCCCTGCAGGCCTTTTTTGTAAGCCCGATAGCGGGCGAACCGTTGGAGCTAGCTCGGATCTGACGGAAAATTCATAATCAGGAATGAAATGAACTACAAAAAAGGTCCAGTGACTTTTTGCTCTATCTTCCATGGTTAAGCGACAAAACGCTCGAACATTTGACATTCCAGAGATTTTTTCGCTTAAAATAAAGTTTTCGAGCCCGATAGCGGCCGAACCGTTGGTCGTAGCTCAAATCTGATTGACCCATCAAATTAGCAAATTGCGCGATCTACAGAAAAGGTCCAGTGACTTTTTGCCCTTTCTCTATTGGTTTGGCCGAAAAACGTGATTATGTGCAATTTTTTTGTAATATTTTACGTGAAAAGTTTGTTTTTGAGGTCGATAGCGGAGAAACAATTGGTCGGAGGTCAAACTAAAACAAAGGTTCGATTTAGGAAATAATATGATCTACAAAAAAGGTCCAGTGACTTTTTACTATATCTCCATTAGTTTGACCGCAAAACGCGATTAAGTGAAAATATTTGGAAATTTTCGCCTACACATTTACATTCCGGCCTTGATAGCGGCTAAACGGTTGGTCGTAGCTCAAAACAAATTTTGACTGAGATTTAGGAAATCACGTGATCTAAAGAAAAAGTTCAGTAACATTTTGCCCTATCCTCAACGGTTTGGCCGCATAACGCGTTTTAAAGTTTTTGATTTTTTGAGTTTTACGTGAGATTTTGTTTTCTGGTCTCTATTTCAGACAAAATCTTAGGTCTAGCCCAGGTGAAAAATTTGATTTTAATACAAAATAATGCGATCTACACAAAAGGCCCAGTGACCTTTTAATCTATCTTCCATGATTTAGCCGTAAAACGTGATTATATTGAAAATTTCACTTAAAAACTAACTTTTCGTGCTCGATAGTGGCCGAACCGTTGCCCCTAGCTTAGTTTCCAAGCCCGATAGATGCAAAACCATTTGTCGTAGCTCATAATATATTTGTAAGACAATTTAGGAATTAGCGTGATCTACAAAAAGATTTCAGTAACTTTTGGTCCTATATCTATTGGTTTAGCTGAAAAACGCGTTTTAAAGCAAAGTTAGTGTAATTTTAACGTAAAAAATAGATTCCGGGCTCGATAGCGGCCAAACTGTAGGACGTTGCTCAAAACAATAACAATATGCGATTTAGGAAATAAAGTGCTCTACAAAAAAGTTTGAGTGTCTTTTGGCCCTATCTATATTGGTTTAACCGTAAAACGCGTTCAAATGTAAAAATGTTGTAATTTTCACATGAAAAGTTTATTTGCGGTCCTGATAATGGCCTAGTAGCTTTTTCAACGTAGCTCCAAACGTTAATCCAAAGTTAGTAAATGAAGTAAACTACAAAAAATGTTCAGTGACGTTTTGTTCTATCTCTTATTGTTAGGCGAGAAAACGCTCGCGTAGATGATATTACCGTGACCTTCGCGTTGCAAACAACGATTTGAGCTCGAAAGTGGCTGAGTGAGTGGCGGTAGCTGAACTTTAATTTCAGTTTCAGTTAGAAAATGGGGAGATCTACAAATAAGATCATGTGTATGTTTCATGTATCTTTAACGGTTTACCCGAAAAATGGAAATTTTATGAAGATAGTAGTTAGGGACAGAATACGTGATTTCACCGTACACACCTTCAGTTAGTAATAAATTGCGGCAAAACTAGAGGGCATATCAAAAATCTGAGGTCAGAACACCCAAAACAAATCATATTTCCTACATAAAATGTCCAGTCACTTTTTATCATATCTTCAACGGTTAAGAGACAAAACGCCTCAAAGTTAAAAGTTTGGTTCACGTCGTAAAACTGAGTTTATTCTATCTACTATATTTGAAATGCAGAGTCCGTTCGAGAAGTGATGGAAACGTGAAATTTTGCACGCACGTCGCTCGTATCTTCAAACCTGCGGGAAAAGTCTGAAAACCCGATTTTTTTTTATTTTGATCCCCTCAAAAGAATTCCCGAACGGACCCCTGTTTTGCCTTTGCAGGCTTTCCTTTGAGGCCCGATAGCGGGCGAACCGTTGGAGCTAGCTTCAATCTGAGGGAAAGTCGTTAGTGGGGAATGAAGTGCTCTACAAAAAAAGGTCTGGTGACTTTCCACTCTATCTCCATCGGTTTGGCTGCAAAACGCGATTAAGTGAAATTTTTTCGTAATTTTCGCCCAAAAATTTACCTTTTAGGCTCGATGGCGGCTAAACGGTTGGTCGTAGCTCAAAACAAATTTTCTGTGGAATTTAGGAAATCACGAGATCTACATAAAAGGTCAATTAACATATTGCCCTATCCGCAATGGTTTGGCCGCAACACGCGTTTTAAAGTTTTGATGTTTTAAGTTTTACTTCAGAATTTAGTTTCTGGGCTCTGTGTCAGCGGAACGTTTATAGTTAGGGTAGATAAAAAAATCGCAATTTAATACGAAACAATGAGGTCTACAAAAAAGGTCCAGTGACTTTTCGCTCTCTCTCCATTGTTTTGGCTGCAAAACGCGCTTGAACAAAAATTTTTATTCGATTTTTCAACAATATTTTACTCCTGATCCGATTGCGACCGAACCATCAGAATCAGCTCAAATGTTTTTTCCAGTGTGTGTTACAAAATGAGGAGATCTACAAAAAAGGTCCTTATCACGTATCCCGTATCTTTAACGGTTAACCTGAAAATGAGAATAATATGAAATTAGTAGATAGGGACGGATTGCTGTTTTTACTGTGCAGACTTCTAGTAAATAATAAATAGCGGCCGAACTAGAGGTTATATCAAAATTCTGAGGGCAGAACACCCAAAACAAATTATATTTCCTACAAGAAATGTCCAGTCACTTTTTATCATATCTTTAACGGTTAAGCGACAAACCGTCTTCAAAGTTAAAAGTTCAGTTCAGTTCACGTTGTAAAATTCAGTCTATCCCTAACTACTAATCTTGAAATGCAGAGTCCGGCTAGCTCTGTACGGTACGTAACAGAGTACCTTAGGCCGTGTGAAACAGAGGCTGATCTTTCCGTTAATTCGTAGATAGGGACGGAGAAGAGAAATTTCCGGATACAAAACATTGTGGAAGCTGTGAACTGTTGGAACACTACTTCATTAGTCTTCCAAGTTAGTTTTTTTCTTATAAGTCTTGTGATTATTCATTTGTTCACGGTACTATGGCGTTTTATTTGCGTTGCTAAGGGCTCTTTCCATCAAGGGAACGAGCAGTTGTTTCCGACGAGCAAAAACTCGCAGTGCACTGCGATTTCTGCTTGTGCCCTTGCCTGGAAAAACTCTTAGATTGGAATTTTCTACTGCGGCCATCGATACGATTCTCATCGCTGGTGATCGTATTTATAGAACATTGCGGGATGAGAATCGTATGGGTGGAAACCGGTATTTGTGTGCTGATGAACTTCCTACCGATTTTCTCATCCATGAACAGTCCGTATCCGTTACAGAAAATTCCTTTGTGCACGACGCTCTGTATCCTCTTGCAGTGGGAGATATGGGCGACTGTATTTTATCTCTGTCCAATGTTTTGGAGGGTTTGATGGCCGAGGATTTTGAAAACATTGGGTTTCTCTTCACTGGACAAACAGTTACAGTTGCTTTTTGGCGATCCCAGGAACAGCTGTACTTGTTTGATCCTCATCCAGTGAACGAGGACAGAGTTTATGATTTGGCCGATGACAAACAATAACCTGGCCCGCCTCTTCCAGTGCGAAAACTATTCTGCACTGGCCTCGTTATTGTTGTCAAATGCTGCTTTGGATGGGTCAGTGAGACAATTCACTGTAAGTAGACTAAAATTTGGTCAGCCGGCCCTTAGTGACAGTGAACCAGTCCAAACCATTTCCCCTATATTCGAAATTAAACCAAAAGCATGCGATACAATGTCGAAAGACACTAAAGGACACGATTTTGAATATCCCAATGTAAAAGAGGAGCCATAAAGTAACTGTATCTCCTGTAGAAAGTTTAATAAAACCTAAATCTTTCGGTAGACCTAAGAAAGTACGTCGCGGGCGCCCCAAATTACTTAAGACCACGAGAGACGAGCAAATGAGGGAGGCGAATAGAAGATATGTTCAGCGGAATCCCAAACTAAGTCGTGACGCACTTCGCAAATATCTTGAACAACATCCTGAAGTCCACAGGGAGGCTGTCCGTCGTTACAGCCAACAGTATCCTGAGGTCAACAGAGATGCTGTACGCCGTTATAGTGAACAGCATCCTGAGGTCAACAGAGATGCTGTACGCCGTTATAGTGAACAGCACCCTGAGATCAACAGAGATGCTGTCCGCCGTTATAGTCAACAGCATCCTGAAGTAAATAGAGATGCTGTTCGCCGTTACAATGAACAGCATGCTGAGGTCCACAGGGATGCTGTCCATCGTTATAGTCAACAACATCCTGAGGTCCACAGGGAAGCTGTTTTTCGCTACGACAAACAAAACGCGGACGCACGTCGCAAAAGAGTTCAAGGTTTTCGTCATACTAATCCTAAGCTAGCTGAACTACGTCACTTGAAAATTTCACTTGCTCGACTCATCGTTGCCCACGGACCAATGGGACATTGGAGTGGCGTTTTACTACATGACGTTAACAGCTACAGATTGAATAAAACTAGTCTCTGGGATGATGACGTTTTCATCTGCCCTCACTGTCAAGCACATCTGTTCGAAGAAGAAGAGAATAGGAGGAAATGGTGTTGCGGTGAGGGAGTCTACAACGTCACAAAGTTACCCCCTCTAAATGCACCTTTCTATTCTGACCGCCGCTTCCTCGACAGAGCGCGTGCCTACAATGATCTCTTTGCTTTCTGTGCCCTCGAAATTTCTGGCGGATACCGGCACCCAAGTGGCCTCTCATTTTTCAAAATCGAAGGGAGGATGTACCACCAGGTGTACAGCTTGGACGCCCCGGGCCAAAGGTTTGTTACTAAGGGCGGTGACGTCCAATTCGTAAACCGGTGCCGCCTGTATATCGACGATGGCGAAGAACGCAGAAACATGGCCATGAGTAGATCGCTTGATGCCGACATAACTGACGCCATTACCAATCACTTGTATTCACTGAATCCACATGTTCGTGAATTTCGGCGTTTGAGTAATGAGCCCTCGGTCAACGCACACCTGGAATTCCAGTTGACAAGTCGAGCTACTCATGGCAATGTTCTTGGTGACAGGCAAAGAGGTATTGAAGTGCACGCCGTGCTTAGTTGTGATGACGCAGTCACTGAGCCTCGTAGGCTCACCGTCTGGAAAGTGGGGGCTGGAAGACCTTCTACCATCGATCTCTTTAGTCCTCTGATGGAGCCCTTCCAGTACCCACTTCTCTATCCGCAAGGCACTTTGGGTTGGCACATCGGCATGCTGGATAATAACGGGAAAAAACTTTCCCAATATAACTATTCACGTTGTCTCTTGCTCTCGAATCCTCGTTTCTCTTATCTTGGCCGTCTTTCTCAAGCGTGGCAGGTCGAAATGTTTGCGAGGTTTGAAGAGGAGAGACTTCGTTTCATAAAATATTCCCAGTCAAGGTCTTCAGCCCAAAATGCCATGCGGATAGGACAGCTGAATGAACTTCTTGATGCTCAACGTGATTGTCTGGCAGGAAGGCAGGTTCGGGATGACATAGCAGGAGACGAGACCGTCCAAGGTGAGGGTGGGGCACAGCCTGGCAAAGTTTACCTCCCAAGTACGTTCACTGGTGGGCCCAGGTATATGAAGATTCATTACGAGAACGCGATGGCTCTCGTCACACGCCTGGGTTCACCAACGTACTTCCTCACATTCACGTACAGTGCTACTTGGGAGGAAAACAAGAGAGCGTGTCCTCACGGCAGTGGTCGCAGTGACCCAAGCACGGCTTGCAGAGTCTTCCAGATCAAACTCCTCGAGCTTCTTCGAGATCTGCGGAGCGGAGCGATGTTCGGCTGCACGAACTATATCGTCTACGTCATCGAGATGCAAATGAGGGGCCTTCCTCACGCCCACATTGTATTTAAGATTGACGGAGACGGTCCAGTACAAGCAGACGAAATCGACTCTGTAATCCGCGCTGACATCCCCTCGGAAGAAGAAGCCGGTGGAAGACTCAGGAAGTTGGTCTTGCAGCATATGATCCACGGTCCTTGTGGCACGGATCACCGCACCGACTTCCTGTGCTGGGACGTTGTCAAGGGTCACTGCACAAAGTTCTATCCTAAGCCTTCATGCCAGACAACTCACGTAGATGACAGAGGATTCATTCAGTACAGGCGGGACTATAGAAATACAGGTCAGATCAAGTCACGCAACAGGTCTGTTACTGTTCACGATGGGTGGGTTGTTCCATACAACGCCGCACTATTGCTTAAGTATGAAGCACACATTAACTTGGAGCTTGCGTCTACCCGTCGCGTCATCAAGTATCTATTCAAATACCTGATGAAGGGTGGATCACTTCAAAACGTCACCGTCACTCCTTTGTGGCAACAAGAGGACGAGGTAGAACACTATGTGACTAAGAGAATGGTTGGTGCAAGCGACGCATGCTGGCGTCTCTTGGACTTCCCAATCTCAAAGTCAGAACCGACAGTTGAGTGTCTACCCGTCCATCTTGAGGGTAAACAGCACGTCTGTTTTCGTCCCGGTGATCTCACCTCCGCGATAAGTAGATCAAGCTCCAAGTTGTTATTGTATTTTAACAGACCTGTTGATTCAACTTTTGACAGTTTAACCTACCTGACATTTTTTGAAAAATACATAGTACATGACAAACGACCGAAAACCGAACCGTTATATGAACATCAAGACGGGAAACACTTCGTCACACCTCGCCAGCGTGGAGGGAAGGTATGTAGGGTATTTTGGGTCTCGCCTAATCGTGGAGAACTCTACTACCTTCGGATGCTCCTCTTGTCAACACCTTGTCGCGGCTACTCCGACCTCCTGTCACACGGTGGTCCTGATTGCCGTACGTTCCAGGAGGTTTGTCGTCAGCTCGGCTTGATTGAAGACGAGGATGAGTACCGCGAAGCGCTGCGAGAGGCTTCTGGGTTTATGGTCGCTTCGAGACTTCGTTCCTTCTTCGTGCTCCTATGTAATATGGGTGCTCCTGCAGCAATTCTGTGGGATTCCTTCCGTGACACCCTTTGCGAGGACCACTTGGAAAGGAGCCCACTTGACCCTGAGAGAGCGTATACACTTTCCTTGATCGATATCGATCGCAGTCTACGTCGGCAGGGATTGTCTTTAGTGGATTGTGGTCTCCCCGACGTGCAAGATGATACGACAGAAGTGGGAAGGGAGCTGTTGGACTATGGCGAGAACCAACAGCGGGCCATTGTCGAGGAATGGGAACAAAAGCTCTCAGAAGACCAGAGACGCGTTTTGCAACACGTGCGTTCCCTTCTCGACAACCCCGGTGACCGCCGATCCTCAAGAGCAATCTTCCTCGATGGTCCCGGGGGATATGGTAAAACGTCACTTCTTCGTGTCATACTGGCACACGTGCGTAGTTGTCGTCAGATTGCACTGGCCGTCGCCAGCTCGGGCATCGCTGCAGGAAACATGCCTGGTGGTTCAACGGCTCACAGCATGTTCCGGCTTCCGCTCGATCTGGGCGACGGGTCTGGCGTTTGGAACATAACCAACGGGTCCCAGCGCGCAGAACTGATAAGAGCTGCTCAGCTCATCGTCTTCGACGAGGCCCCGATGGCCCATCGCTACATCTTTGAGATCCTCGACCGCTCGCTTCGAGATCTTATGAACCGCGATGAGCCATTCGGTGGCAAGATCTTTCTGTGCTCTGGAGATTTCCGGCAGATCGCACCCGTTGTTGTAAAGGCACGTACGGCAGATGCCGTCGCGTGCGTTTCACTTCGGGCCCTCGCGTCTGTGGCGACTGTTCCGCGTCTTCTCTCTGACGACACCGCACAGGACGAGCAGTTCCGTTGGCTACTCTGACTTCCTTCTCGCAGTAGGCAACGGCACTGTTCCGTCCACAACTTTCGGGGAGGGTAGAGAGAGTGACACACTTATTCCCTTGGCCGAGGTGAGGTATGTCCACTGCATTACAAGTCCTCATCTCAACCGTCTTTCCTGCCGACGTACTCCGCGATCCCGATCAGTGTGCTCGTCGTGCGATCCTCTCGACTCTGAACTTGAACGTTAGAGAGATCAACGACATAATCTTGAACTCTGTAGACGGTCACCTTCATGAGCTGCGAAGCGCCGACACTTTGGACCGTGAAAACGATGACAATCTGGGTGTTGAAGTCCCTCTACTGAACCAGGCTACAGGCAAGGGTGTTTCCTGATCACGTGCTGCGACTTAAGATCGGCTCAGTGTGCCTCATCATGAGGAATCTAAACATCGCTGACGGCCTTGTAAACGGCACTAAGGTCATTGTGACGGCTATAACCAATCGGTTGATTACCGTCAGACGCCCTCACGACGCGCAACCTATCGGTATTCCTAGAATAATCTTTAGGTTCGCGATCGTTGAAGGTTCGCCGTTACTTGTCCGTCGACGTCAGTTTCCTCTGATGCTGGCATACGCGATGACCGGCCACAAGAGCCAAGGTCAGACAATAGATCAGGTCGGAGTCGATCTTCGCACTGATTGTTTCACTCATGGCCAGCTGTACGTCCTGCTCAGTAGAGTTCGATGTCCGGAAGACATAGTTGTCCTCGTCCGCCCCGAAAGGGTACACAATGAAGTCGCCTACGCGAAGAACATCGTGTACGGCGAACTTCTTCAGTGAACCGATTTGAGATTGGCAGTAGGCTAGGGGGCCTGCCCAAACAAAACTCCCCGTCGAGATTGACACTGGCAGTAGGCTAGGGGGCCTGCCCAAACAAAACTCCCCGTCGTGATTGACACTGGCAGTAGGCTAGGGGACCTGCCCAAACAAAACTCCCCGTCGTGATTGACTAGGCAGTAGGCTAGGGGACCTGCCAAAACAAAACTCCCCGTAGTGACTGATTAGGCAGTAGGCAATGGGACCTGCCAGAACAAAACTCCCCATTCTGATTGATGCGGCAGTAGGCTAGAGGGCCTGCCAAAACAAAACTCCTCGTAGATGTAAATAAGTTTTTTGTATATATGTAAATATATGGTCTCTATGTTTGCCGGCCTCCCCGTGGCGAGACTGGATACGTCATGCTTGCATTTAAAGCATTGACAAACTAACGGGCAAACAACAGTTTCAATAAAAATACATTATTACCCAATAATTTTACACAAGTATATACACAACTAATTATGCAAAGATGTACACGACATTGAAGATCAACATTAACCAACGATTGATGTAATTTTGTTAATAATATATGGTCTCCACGTTTGCCGGCCTCCCCGTGGCGAGACTGGATACGTTATGCTTGCATTTAAAGCATTGACAAACTAACGGGCAAACAACAGTTTCAACAACAATATGTTATTACCAAATCATTTGACACGTGTATATACACAACCAAATATGCAAATTTCCACACGACATCAGAGAATATCATTGACTGCAATTTTGCTGTAATAGCTGTGATTTTGTTAATAATATATGGTCTCCGTATTTGAGCATTGACAAACTAACGGGCAAAGAACAGTTTTATCAACTTAAAGTTACTAGCAACTTATTTGACACAAACATATGTAGCGCTAAATCTCCCAACTTGCAGCCGTGTTGCGTAAACAATATTAGTAACGGTTTGACCGCTATCGGACCCGAAATCTCAATTTTCACGATTTTCGCACGTAATGGCGTTTTACGGCTGTAAGGGAGATACAGCAATATATTACTTGAACTTTCTTGTAGACCACATTATACACTAAATATTGTTTCCCACGAGAAAGGACACAGTTGGGGACACGTAAATTTAAAACCTCTAGTTCGATTTTAACCAACAACCGAATCCCTCCTGTCCCCGAATTCCGCTTATCCCCGATTTTGGCCAATAGCCAAATGGGGGCCTGGGGGCGTAGCCCCCAGCGAGCCGAAGGCGAGTCTAATATACTATACAGCCGCATGTGTAACTGACTGACTGATATATAGATACAAATTCTAACATAGTTCTAGAAGTGCTGGAAACTTGAAATTTGGCATGCAGGTACCTTTTGCAATATGACCCACAGGAAAAGTCTGAAACCCGGGAATTTTTACTTTTAAACCCCTCAAAAAATTATCAAAAAAACGCGCATTTTTTACCCTTGCAGGGCTTTTTTGTAAGCCCGATAGCGGGCGAACCTTTGGAGCTAGCTCGGATCTGACGAAAAATCGTTAGTCAGGAATGAAGTGAACTACAAAAAAGGTCCAGTGACTTTTTGCTCTATCTTCCATGGTTAAGCGACAAAACGCGGGAATGTTTGACATTCCAGAGATTTTTTCGCTTAAAATAAGTTTTGGAGCCCGATAGTGGCCGCGATAGTAGTTGAACGATTCATTATAAAATTTACAAACTTTCATAACATTGTTTTGTATAACTGTTACGTTTTTTATACTGTATCTACATATATTGATTACTGTAGAACCAATGCCTTTTTTAGTTGCATTGCCAAGGGCTCTTTTCATCAAGGGAACTGTTTGGGTTCACGGCGTGAAGTAGATTGAGCCTCGCGAGCTCTGTACGGTACGTAACAACGTACCTTATACTGTGTCTAACACCGTTTCAATAATTATTTTGCTTCTGTTTACCTGTTTAATCTTGAATGACATTTTAAGCGCGATAGTAGTTAATTATTCATAATACAATTTACAATCTTTTATAACATTGTTGGTATAACATAATGTCTTACAGTTGTATTGCTAAGGGCTCTTTCCATCAAGGGAACGAGCAGCTGTTTCCGACGAGCAAAAACTCACAGTGCACTGCGATTTCTGCATGTGCCCTTGTGTGGAAGGCCCTTGGTTTAGAGTTTTCTTCAACGGCCATCGATACGATTATCATCGCTGGTGACTGTATTTACAGAACATTAAGGGATCGGAATCGTATGGGTGGGAATCGGTACTTGTGCCCTGATGAACTTCCAAGCGAAATCTCCATCCAGGGCCAATCCGTAGCCGTTGAAGAAAATGTATTTGTGCACGACGCCTTATATCCTGTGACAGAGGAGGATGTAAGCGAAAGTGTTATCTCTTTGTCCAATGTTTTAGAATCTCTGATGGCCGAGGAATTTGAAAACATTGGGTTTTTGTTTACTGGACAAACGGTAACTGTAGCTTTCTGGCGCTCCCAGGACCAGCTGTACCTGTTTGATCCTCATCCAGTGAACGAGGACAGACATTATGATTTGAATGATGACATTAACAACCTGGCCCGGCTCTTCCAGTGCGAAAACTATTCTGCACTGGCGTCGTTATTATTATCAAATGCTGCTCTCGATGGTTCAGTGAGGCAGTTCACTTTAAGTAGACTAAGGTTTTGTCTGACGTCCATTGCTGAGAGTGAACCAATCCAGATAGGTTCAGAAACATTTGATATTATGTTTCAAAGACGTAAAACACTGTCAAAGCACCACAAAGAAAATTGTTTCAAATATTCTAAAACGGAAAGTAGCTCTAAAATAATTTTATCCCCTTTAAAAAGTGCGGTTAAGTGTAAAGCCATTGGAAGACCGAAGAAAGTTCGACGTGGACGCCCTAAACTTCTCACAACAACAAGAGACGAGCAAGTGAGAGAGGCGAACAAAAATTATGTTAAGCGGAATCCCAAAGTAAGCTGTGACGCACTTCGTAGATATCTTGAACATCACCCCGAAGTCCACAGGAAAGCAGTCTCTCGATATAGCCAACAACATCCTGGGGTCCACAGAGATTCTGTTCGCCGTTACAGCCAACAGCATCCTGAGGTCCACAGGGAAGCCGTTCAGCGCTACCACAAACAAAACGTGGAAGCATCTCGGGAAAGAGTTCAGGGGTTTCGTTTGATCAATCCTAAATTAAATGAACTGCGACATTTGCCAATTTCACTTGCTCGACTCATCGTTGCCCACGGACCAATGGCACATTGGAATGGTGTATTACTTTTTAATATTTATGCTTACAAACTAAAGAAAACTTGTCTTTGGGATGACGATGTTCTTATCTGCTCTCACTGCCAAGCACCTCTGTTTTGAGGAAGAAGAGGAGAGAAAAAAATGGTGTTGCGGCGAGGGAGCGTACAATGTGACCAGTTTACCACCTCTCAATGCACCATTCTACTCTAACCGACGCTTCCTCGACAGAGCACGAGCCTACAACGACCTCTTTGCACTCTGTGCCCTCGAAATATCTGGCGGATATCGGCATCCAAGTGGCCTCTCCTTCTTCAAAATCGAAGGGAGAATGTACCACCAAGTGTACAGTTTGGACGCCCCCGGTCAAAAGTTTCGTTACTAAGAGCGGTGACGTCCAACTTGTAAACCGGTGCCGCTTGTATATAGACGATGGAGAAGAACGCAGGAACATGGCCATGAGTAGATCACTTGATGCCACCATAATTGACGACATTAAAATTTATTTAGATTCACAGAACCCTTATGTCCATGAATTTCGGCGGTTGAGTGATGAGCCCTCGGTCAACGCTCACTTGGATTTCCAGATAACAAGTCGAGCTACTCATGGCCCTGCTCTTGGCGACAGGCAAAGAGGCGTTTGAAGTGCACGCCGTGCTTAGCACTGAAGACACATTTGTTGAACCTCGAAAACTTACTGTCTGGAAGGTGGGCGCTGGAAGGCCATCAACAATTGACCTCTTCAGTCCTTTGATGGAGCCCTTTCAGTACCCACTGCTCTATCCGCAAGGCAATTTGGGTTGGCATATCGGCATGCTGGACAACAACGGGAAAAAGCTTTCCCAGTACTGTTATGCTCGTTGTCTTTTGCTCTCCAACCCTCGTTTTTCTTATCTTGGCCGTCTTTCTCAAGCTTGGCAGGTCGAGATGTTTGCGAGGTTTGAAGAGGAGAGACTACGTTTTATAAGATTTTCACAGACTAAGTCCTCAGCACAAAATGCAATGCGGATAGGACAACTGAACGAGCTTCTTAACGCTCAACGCAGTGGTCCGGCAGGAAGGCAGGTTAGAGATGACATCGCTCGGGATGAAACAGTCCAAGGCGAGGGTGGGGCACAGCCTGGAAAGATTTACCTCCCTAGTACGTTTACTGGTGGGCCCAGGTACATGAAGATACACTACGAAAACGCGATGGCTCTCGTATCACGTCTGGGTTCACCAACGTACTTTCTTACGTTCACGTATAGCGCTACTTGGGAAGAGAACAAGAGAGCGTGTCCCCACGGCAGTGGACGCAGTGACCCTAGCACGGCCTGCAGAGTGTTCCATATTAAACTTCTAGAGCTTCTTCTCCGAGATCTGCGGAGCGGAGCGATGTTCGGCTGCACGAGCTATATCGTCTACGTCATCGAAATGCAAATGAGGGGCCTTCCTCACGCCCACATTGTGTTTAAGATTGACGGAGACGGTCCAGTACAAGCAGACGAAATCGACTCTGTAATCCGCGCAGACATCCCCTCGGAAGAAGAAGCCGGTGGAAGACTCAGGAAGTTGGTGTTGCAGCACATGATCCACGGTCCTTGTGGCACTGATCATCGCACCGACTTCCTGTGCTGGGACGCTGTAAAGGGTCACTGTACAAAGTTTTATCCCAAGCCTTCGTGCCAGACCACTCACGTAGACGAAAGAGGTTTTGTGCAGTACAGACGAGACTATGGTAATACTGATCAAATTACGTCACGCAACAGGTCTGTTGCTGTTCACGATGGATGGGTCGTTCCTTATAACGCCACACTATTGCTGAAGTACGAAGCCCATATTAACTTGGAACTTGCGTCTACTCGTCGTGTCATAAAATACTTATTTAAATACCTGATGAAGGGTGGATCCCTTCAAAACGTCACAGTTACACCTTTGTGGCAACAAGATGACGAGGTAGAAAAACTATGTGACTAAGAGAATGGTTGGTGCAAGCGACGCTTGCTGGCGTCCTCTTGGACTTTTCAATCTCCAAGTCAGAACCGTCGGTCGAGTGTCTACCTGTTCATCTTGAGGGAAAGCAGCATGTGTATTTTTCGTCCCGGTGATCTGACAGACGCAATTAGTAGATCAAGTTCCAAGTTATTACTGTACTTTAACAGGCCTGTTGACAACATCTTCGACAATATGACATATCAAGCTTTTTTTTGAAAAATTCATTTTACACGTGAAACGACCTAACACGGAAGAATTATACACACATACAGATGGAAAACACTTCATCACTGCTCGCCAGCGTGGAGAGAAGGTATGCAGACTTTTTTGGGTCTCGCCCAATCGTGGTGAGCTGTACTACCTGCGGATGCTCCTGATGTCCACGCCTTGCCGCGGCTACTCTGACCTCCTGTCACGAGGTGGTCCTGGATGCCGCACGTTTTCAGGAGGTCTGTCGTCATCTCGGCTTGGTGGAGGATGAAGATGAGCACCGCGAAGCACTGCGCGAAGCCTCTGAGTTTATGGTAGCTACAAGGCTGCGTTTCATTCTTTGTGCTCCTCTGCAACATGGGTGCTCCCGCAGCTCTTCTGTGGGACGCGTTCCGCGACACACTATGCGAGGACCACTTGGAAAGAAACCCGCTTGACCCAGAAAAAAGCATACAAACTGTCTTTAATTGAAATCGATCGAAGTCTAACGTCGACAGGGATTATCTTTGGTGGAATGTGGTCTCCCCGATGTGCAGGATGACACGACTGAACTGGGAAGGGAGCTGTTGGACTATGGCGAGAACCAACAGCGGGCCATTGTCGAGGATTGGGAACCAAAGCTCTCACAAGATCAGAGACGCGTTTCTACAACACGTTCGTTCCCTTCTCGACAACCCCGGTGACCGCCGAACTTCGAGGGTCATCTTCCTTGACGGTCCCGGGGGATATGGAAAAACATCCCTCCTTCGTGTCATACTGGCACACGTGCGTAGTGGTCGGCAGGTTGCACTAGCCGTCGCCAGTTCGGGCATTGCTGCCGGGAATATGCCGGGTGGCTCAACAGCCCATAGCATGTTTCGGCTTCCGCTCGATCTCGGCGACGGAACTGGCGTGTGGAACATAACCAACGGATCCCAGCGCGCGGAACTGATCAGAGCCGCACAGCTCATCGTCTTTGACGAGGCCCCAATGGCCCATCGCTACATCTTCGAGATCCTCGACCGCTCACTTCGAGATCTCATGAACCGCGATGAGCCATTCGGAGGAAAGATCTTTCTGTGTGCTCTGGGGACTTCCGGCAGATCGCACCCGTTGTTGTAAAAGCACGGACGGCAGCTGCCGTTGCGTGCGTTTCTCTTCGGGCCTCGCGTCTGTGGCGACTGTTCCGCATCTTCTCTCTGACCACACCGCACAGGACGAGCAGTTCCGTTGACTACTCCGACTTCCTTCTCGCAGTAGGCAACGGCACTGTTCCGTCCACAACTTTCGGGGGAGGGCAGAGAGAGTGGCGCTCTTATTCCTCTGACCGGAGTAAATTACGTTTACTTCTCTACAAGCCCTAATCTCCAAAGTCTTCCCTGTTTGAAGTCCTCCGCGATCCCGATCAGTGTGCTCGTCGCGCGATCCTCTCTACCATGAATGTGAATGTCAAGGAAATCAACGACATCATCCTAGACTCCGTTGACGGTCGCCTTCATGAGTTGAGAAGCGCCGACTCTGTGGACACTGAGAACGATGATCATCTTGGCGTCGAAGTTCCTCTGCTAAACCAGGCTACAGGCAAGGGTATTCCAGATCACGTACTGCGACTTAAGATCGGTTCAGTGTGTCTAATCATGAGGAATCTTAACATCGCCGACGGACTCGTTAACGGCACTAAGGTCATTGTGACGGCTATAAACCAACCGGTTGGTCACCGTCAGACACCCTCACGACGCGCAACCTATCGGCATTCCTAGAATAATGTTTAGGTTCGCGATCGTTGAAGGTTCGCCGTTACTTGTCCGTCGACGTCAGTTTTCCTCTGATGCTGGCATACTCGATGACCGGTCACAAGAGCCAAGGTCAGACAATCGATCTTGTCGGAGTCGATCTTCGCACTGACTGTTTTACCCACGGCCAGTTTGTACGTCCTGTTAAGTAGAGTTCGACGCCCAGAAGACATCGTGGTCCTTGTCCGTCCACATAGGGTATGCGATGAAGTCGCCTACGCGAAGAACATCGTGTACAGCGAACTTCTTTAGTAAACCTGATTGAAACTGGCAGTAGGCTAGGGGACCTGCCCAAACAAAACTCCCCGTCGTGATTGACTAGGCAGTAGGCTAGGGGGCCTGCCTAAACAAAACTCCCCGTCGTGATTGACTAGGCAGTAGGCTAGGGGGCCTGCCGAAACAAAACTCCCCCGTCGTGATTGACTAGGCAGTAGGCTAGGGGGCCTGCCTAAACAAAACTCCCCGTCGTGATTGACTAGGCAGTAGGCTAGGGGGCCTGCCGAAACAAAACTCCCCGTCGTGATTGACTAGGCAGTAGGCTAGGGGGCCTGCCGAAACAAAACTCCCCGTCGTGATTGAGACTGGCAGTAGGCTAGAGGGCCTGCTGCTAAAACAAAACTCCTCGTCGGTGTAAATAAGTTTTTCCGTAAATATATAAATATATAAAACTCCCCGTTCTGATTGATAAGGCAGTAGGCAAGAGGGCCTGCCAAAACAAAACTCCTCGTCTGTGTAAATAAGTTTACTGTAAATATATGGTCCTCTACGTTTGCCGGCCTCCCCGTGGCGAGACTGGATATGTCATGCATGCATTTAAAGCATTGACAAACTAACGGGCAAACAACATTATCAACAATAATAAGTTATTACCAACTCATTTGACACATGTATATACACAACTAAATATGCAAATTTTCACACGATGAGAGAACATCATTAACCAACGATAGCTGTAATTCTGTTAATAATATATGGTCTCTGTGTTTGCCGGCCTCCCCGTGGCGAGACTGGATACGTTATGCTTGCATTTCAAGCATTGACAAACTAACGGGCAAACAACATTATCAACAATAATAAGTTATTACCAACTCATTTGACACAAGTATATACACAACTAAATATGCAAATTTGCACAAGATTTGAGACAACATCATTAACCAACGATAGCTGTAATTCTGTTAATAATATACGGTCTCTACGTTTGCCGGCCTCCCCGTGGCGAGACTGGATATGTCATGCATGCATTTAAAGCATTGACAAAGTAGTAACGGGCAAACAACATTATCAACAATAATAAGTTATTACCAACTCATTTGACACAAGTATATACACAACTAAATATGCAAATTTGCACAAGATTTGAGACAACATCATTAACCAACGATAGCTGTAATTCTGTTAATAATATACGGTCTCTTGTGTTTGCCGGCCTCCCCGTGGTGAGACTGGATATGTCATGCATGCATTTAAAGCATTGACAAAGTAACGGCCAAACAACATTATCAACAATAATAAGTTATTACCAACTCATTTGACACGTGTATATACACAACTAAATATGCAAATTTTCACACGATATGAGAGAACATCATTAACCAACGATAGCTGTAATTCTATTAATAATATATGGTCTCTGTGATTGCCGGCCTCCCCGTGGCGAGACTGGATACGTTATGCAATTTCAATCATTGACAAACTAACGGGCAAACAACAGTTTTATCAACTAAAAGTTACTTGCAACTAATTTGACATAAGTATAGCCACAGCTAAATCTCCCAACTTGCACACATGTTGCTAGAACAATATTAGTTAATGTGGTAATAACATATGGAGACAACAATAACAATGAGACTAAATAAACCACGCAAAAATTGAAACCATTGGTGAACTAACACGCAATCACAAGTACAACAACTTTTAATACCAATAAGTACACATGTATAAACCAGTAAATATTTCTAATTACAAACGGAATTGTTCCACTAAGAGGTATCAACTTTAACCACCTATTTCTCTACATCTTTTAAAGTATTTTCCGGCCTCTTCGCATTGAGATCAGATACATCATACTAATGTAAGAAGCATTGGTGAACCACGGATCAAAAACAAAAGTTTTGCCTCCAATTGCTATTCATCTAATTTCTTTATTTCAACGGCCTATATGTTTCTATTTAATTGCCCATATTTTTTTACTTGGGCAGATACATGATAAACCATCCTTTATTTCCAGCTTTCTCGACATTAAGTTACTTCTAAATTACTTATAATATTATTTTATATTTGCCTGCTTAACTGTTATGATACCAAATAGAGGTTACTAAATAAAGACGTGATTTTTTACCAACGGTCAAATAGAATAATTTTAATCACATTCCTAATAAGTTGACAACCTCGTGTGACATTAAATACATCATTCGCTAACCAACGCACTAATAAGTTGTCTGACCTACAGTTATTAAGAATGAACCTTAGTACAAATGCTCGGACTTAACCTGTTCCCGAAATACGCTTATCCTCGAAATTGCTAACTAACACCCCACTTAGGGGCCTGGGGGCGTAGCCCCCAGCGAGCCGAAGGCGAGTCTAATATACTATACAGCCGCATGTGTAACTGACTGACTGATATATAGATACAAATTCTAACATAGTTCTAGAAGTGCTGGAAACTTGAAATTTGGCATGCAGGTACCTTTTGCAATATGACCCACAGGAAAAGTCTGAAACCCGGGAATTTTTACTTTTAAACCCCTCAAAAAATTATCAAAAAAACGCGCATTTTTTACCCTTGCAGGGCTTTTTTGTAAGCCCGATAGCGGGCGAACCTTTGGAGCTAGCTCGGATCTGACGAAAAATCGTTAGTCAGGAATGAAGTGAACTACAAAAAAGGTCCAGTGACTTTTTGCTCTATCTTCCATGGTTAAGCGACAAAACGCGGGAATGTTTGACATTCCAGAGATTTTTTCGCTTAAAATAAGTTTTGGAGCCCGATAGTGGCCGAACGGTTGGTCGTAGCTCAAATCTAATCGACCCATCAAATTAGCAAATTGCGAGATCTACAGAAAAGGCTCAGTGACTTTTTGCTCTATCTCCATTGGTTTGGCCGCAAAACAGACAAAACACCCTCAAAGCCAATATTACTCTGTCCCTATTTACGTAGATAGGAATAGAATCCAGTTATTTCCGTGCAGACTGTTCTTAAATAATAAATACCGGCCGAAGTATAGGTTATAGTAGCTAAAATCTGAGAGCAGAACGTCTAAAGTAAATTATATTACTACAAAAATTGTCCAGTCACTTTTTATCTTATCTCCATCGGTTAAGCGACAAAACGCACTTAAAATGAAATACGGCGTTAAGTAGATAGAGTATGGCGAGCTCTGTTACGGTACGTAACAACGTACCTTACACCATGTCAAACACCGTTTTCAATAATTATTTTCCTTCTGTTTACCTGGTTGTCCTATTATGACATTTGAAGCGCGATAGTAGTTGAACGATTCATTATAAAATTTACAAACTTTCATAACATTGTTTTGTATAACTGTTACGTTTTTATACTGTATCTACATATATTGATTACTGTAGAACCAATGCCTTTTTTAGTTGCATTGCCAAGGGCTCTTTTCATCAAGGGAACTGTTTGGGTTCACGGCGTGAAGTAGATTGAGCCTCGCGAGCTCTGTACGGTACGTAACAACGTACCTTATACTGTGTCTAACACCGTTTCAATAATTATTTTGCTTCTGTTTACCTGTTTAATCTTGAATGACATTTTAAGCGCGATAGTAGTTAACTATTCATAATACAATTTACAATCTTTTATAACATTGTTGGTATAACATAATGTCTTACAGTTGTATTGCTAAGGGCTCTTTCCATCAAGGGAACGAGCAGCTGTTTCCGACGAGCAAAAACTCACAGTGCACTGCGATTTCTGCATGTGCCCTTGTGTGGAAGGCCCTTGGTTTAGAGTTTTCTTCAACGGCCATCGATACGATTATCATCGCTGGTGACTGTATTTACAGAACATTAAGGGATCGGAATCGTATGGGTGGGAATCGGTACTTGTGCCCTGATGAACTTCCAAGCGAAATCTCCATCCAGGGCCAATCCGTAGCCGTTGAAGAAAATGTATTTGTGCACGACGCCTTATATCCTGTGACAGAGGAGGATGTAAGCGAAAGTGTTATCTCTTTGTCCAATGTTTTAGAATCTCTGATGGCCGAGGAATTTGAAAACATTGGGTTTTTGTTTACTGGACAAACGGTAACTGTAGCTTTCTGGCGCTCCCAGGACCAGCTGTACCTGTTTGATCCTCATCCAGTGAACGAGGACAGACATTATGATTTGAATGATGACATTAACAACCTGGCCCGGCTCTTCCAGTGCGAAAACTATTCTGCACTGGCGTCGTTATTATTATCAAATGCTGCTCTCGATGGTTCAGTGAGGCAGTTCACTTTAAGTAGACTAAGGTTTTGTCTGACGTCCATTGCTGAGAGTGAACCAATCCAGATAGGTTCAGAAACATTTGATATTATGTTTCAAAGACGTAAAACACTGTCAAAGCACCACAAAGAAAATTGTTTCAAATATTCTAAAACGGAAAGTAGCTCTAAAATAATTTTATCCCCTTTAAAAAGTGCGGTTAAGTGTAAAGCCATTGGAAGACCGAAGAAAGTTCGACGTGGACGCCCTAAACTTCTCACAACACAACAAGAGACGAGCAAGTGAGAGAGGCGAACAAAAATTATGTTAAGCGGAATCCCAAAGTAAGCTGTGACGCACTTCGTAGATATCTTGAACATCACCCCGAAGTCCACAGGAAAGCAGTCTCTCGATATAGCCAACAACATCCTGGGGTCCACAGAGATTCTGTTCGCCGTTACAGCCAACAGCATCCTGAGGTCCACAGGGAAGCCGTTCAGCGCTACCACAAACAAAACGTGGAAGCATCTCGGGAAAGAGTTCAGGGGTTTCGTTTGATCAATCCTAAATTAAATGAACTGCGACATTTGCCAATTTCACTTGCTCGACTCATCGTTGCCCACGGACCAATGGCACATTGGAATGGTGTATTACTTTTTAATATTTATGCTTACAAACTAAAGAAAACTTGTCTTTGGGATGACGATGTTCTTATCTGCTCTCACTGCCAAGCACCTCTGTTTGAGGAAGAAGAGGAGAGAAAAAAATGGTGTGTTGCGGCGAGGGAGCGTACAATGTGACCAGTTTACCACCTCTCAATGCACCATTCTACTCTAACCGACGCTTCCTCGACAGAGCACGAGCCTACAACGACCTCTTTGCACTCTGTGCCCTCGAAATATCTGGCGGATATCGGCATCCAAGTGGCCTCTCCTTCTTCAAAATCGAAGGGAGAATGTACCACCAAGTGTACAGTTTGGACGCCCCCGGTCAAAAGTTCGTTACTAAGAGCGGTGACGTCCAACTTGTAAACCGGTGCCGCTTGTATATAGACGATGGAGAAGAACGCAGGAACATGGCCATGAGTAGATCACTTGATGCCACCATAATTGACGACATTAAAATTTATTTAGATTCACAGAACCCTTATGTCCATGAATTTCGGCGGTTGAGTGATGAGCCCTCGGTCAACGCTCACTTGGATTTCCAGATAACAAGTCGAGCTACTCATGGCCCTGCTCTTGGCGACAGGCAAAGAGGCGTTGAAGTGCACGCCGTGCTTAGCACTGAAGACACATTTGTTGAACCTCGAAAACTTACTGTCTGGAAGGTGGGCGCTGGAAGGCCATCAACAATTGACCTCTTCAGTCCTTTGATGGAGCCCTTTCAGTACCCACTGCTCTATCCGCAAGGCAATTTGGGTTGGCATATCGGCATGCTGGACAACAACGGGAAAAAGCTTTCCCAGTACTGTTATGCTCGTTGTCTTTTGCTCTCCAACCCTCGTTTTTCTTATCTTGGCCGTCTTTCTCAAGCTTGGCAGGTCGAGATGTTTGCGAGGTTTGAAGAGGAGAGACTACGTTTTATAAGATTTTCACAGACTAAGTCCTCAGCACAAAATGCAATGCGGATAGGACAACTGAACGAGCTTCTTAACGCTCAACGCAGTGGTCCGGCAGGAAGGCAGGTTAGAGATGACATCGCTCGGGATGAAACAGTCCAAGGCGAGGGTGGGGCACAGCCTGGAAAGATTTACCTCCCTAGTACGTTTACTGGTGGGCCCAGGTACATGAAGATACACTACGAAAACGCGATGGCTCTCGTATCACGTCTGGGTTCACCAACGTACTTTCTTACGTTCACGTATAGCGCTACTTGGGAAGAGAACAAGAGAGCGTGTCCCCACGGCAGTGGACGCAGTGACCCTAGCACGGCCTGCAGAGTGTTCCATATTAAACTTCTAGAGCTTCTCCGAGATCTGCGGAGCGGAGCGATGTTCGGCTGCACGAGCTATATCGTCTACGTCATCGAAATGCAAATGAGGGGCCTTCCTCACGCCCACATTGTGTTTAAGATTGACGGAGACGGTCCAGTACAAGCAGACGAAATCGACTCTGTAATCCGCGCAGACATCCCCTCGGAAGAAGAAGCCGGTGGAAGACTCAGGAAGTTGGTGTTGCAGCACATGATCCACGGTCCTTGTGGCACTGATCATCGCACCGACTTCCTGTGCTGGGACGCTGTAAAGGGTCACTGTACAAAGTTTTATCCCAAGCCTTCGTGCCAGACCACTCACGTAGACGAAAGAGGTTTTGTGCAGTACAGACGAGACTATGGTAATACTGATCAAATTACGTCACGCAACAGGTCTGTTGCTGTTCACGATGGATGGGTCGTTCCTTATAACGCCACACTATTGCTGAAGTACGAAGCCCATATTAACTTGGAACTTGCGTCTACTCGTCGTGTCATAAAATACTTATTTAAATACCTGATGAAGGGTGGATCCCTTCAAAACGTCACAGTTACACCTTTGTGGCAACAAGATGACGAGGTAGAAAACTATGTGACTAAGAGAATGGTTGGTGCAAGCGACGCTTGCTGGCGTCTCTTGGACTTTTCAATCTCCAAGTCAGAACCGTCGGTCGAGTGTCTACCTGTTCATCTTGAGGGAAAGCAGCATGTGTATTTTCGTCCCGGTGATCTGACAGACGCAATTAGTAGATCAAGTTCCAAGTTATTACTGTACTTTAACAGGCCTGTTGACAACATCTTCGACAATATGACATATCAAGCTTTTTTTGAAAAATTCATTTTACACGTGAAACGACCTAACACGGAAGAATTATACACACATACAGATGGAAAACACTTCATCACTGCTCGCCAGCGTGGAGAGAAGGTATGCAGACTTTTTTGGGTCTCGCCCAATCGTGGTGAGCTGTACTACCTGCGGATGCTCCTGATGTCCACGCCTTGCCGCGGCTACTCTGACCTCCTGTCACGAGGTGGTCCTGGATGCCGCACGTTTCAGGAGGTCTGTCGTCATCTCGGCTTGGTGGAGGATGAAGATGAGCACCGCGAAGCACTGCGCGAAGCCTCTGAGTTTATGGTAGCTACAAGGCTGCGTTCATTCTTTGTGCTCCTCTGCAACATGGGTGCTCCCGCAGCTCTTCTGTGGGACGCGTTCCGCGACACACTATGCGAGGACCACTTGGAAAGAAACCCGCTTGACCCAGAAAAAGCATACAAACTGTCTTTAATTGAAATCGATCGAAGTCTACGTCGACAGGGATTATCTTTGGTGGAATGTGGTCTCCCCGATGTGCAGGATGACACGACTGAACTGGGAAGGGAGCTGTTGGACTATGGCGAGAACCAACAGCGGGCCATTGTCGAGGATTGGGAACCAAAGCTCTCACAAGATCAGAGACGCGTTCTACAACACGTTCGTTCCCTTCTCGACAACCCCCCGGTGACCGCCGAACTTCGAGGGTCATCTTCCTTGACGGTCCCGGGGGATATGGAAAAACATCCCTCCTTCGTGTCATACTGGCACACGTGCGTAGTGGTCGGCAGGTTGCACTAGCCGTCGCCAGTTCGGGCATTGCTGCCGGGAATATGCCGGGTGGCTCAACAGCCCATAGCATGTTTCGGCTTCCGCTCGATCTCGGCGACGGAACTGGCGTGTGGAACATAACCAACGGATCCCAGCGCGCGGAACTGATCAGAGCCGCACAGCTCATCGTCTTTGACGAGGCCCCAATGGCCCATCGCTACATCTTCGAGATCCTCGACCGCTCACTTCGAGATCTCATGAACCGCGATGAGCCATTCGGAGGAAAGATCTTTCTGTGCTCTGGGGACTTCCGGCAGATCGCACCCGTTGTTGTAAAAGCACGGACGGCAGCTGCCGTTGCGTGCGTTTCTCTTCGGGCCTCGCGTCTGTGGCGACTGTTCCGCATCTTCTCTCTGACCACACCGCACAGGACGAGCAGTTCCGTTGACTACTCCGACTTCCTTCTCGCAGTAGGCAACGGCACTGTTCCGTCCACAACTTTCGGGGAGGGCAGAGAGAGTGGCGCTCTTATTCCTCTGACCGGAGTAAATTACGTTACTTCTCTACAAGCCCTAATCTCCAAAGTCTTCCCTGTTGAAGTCCTCCGCGATCCCGATCAGTGGTGCTCGTCGCGCGATCCTCTCTACCATGAATGTGAATGTCAAGGAAATCAACGACATCATCCTAGACTCCGTTGACGGTCGCCTTCATGAGTTGAGAAGCGCCGACTCTGTGGACACTGAGAACGATGATCATCTTGGCGTCGAAGTTCCTCTGCTAAACCAGGCTACAGGCAAGGGTATTCCAGATCACGTACTGCGACTTAAGATCGGTTCAGTGTGTCTAATCATGAGGAATCTTAACATCGCCGACGGACTCGTTAACGGCACTAAGGTCATTGTGACGGCTATAACCAACCGGTTGGTCACCGTCAGACACCCTCACGACGCGCAACCTATCGGCATTCCTAGAATAATGTTTAGGTTCGCGATCGTTGAAGGTTCGCCGTTACTTGTCCGTCGACGTCAGTTTCCTCTGATGCTGGCATACTCGATGACCGGTCACAAGAGCCAAGGTCAGACAATCGATCTTGTCGGAGTCGATCTTCGCACTGACTGTTTTTAACCCACGGCCAGTTGTACGTCCTGTTAAGTAGAGTTCGACGCCCAGAAGACATCGTGGTCCTTGTCCGTCCACATAGGGTATGCGATGAAGTCGCCTACGCGAAGAACATCGTGTACAGCGAACTTCTTTAGTAAACCTGATTGAAACTGGCAGTAGGCTAGGGGACCTGCCCAAACAAAACTCCCCGTCGTGATTGACTAGGCAGTAGGCTAGGGGGCCTGCCTAAACAAAACTCCCCGTCGTGATTGACTAGGCAGTAGGCTAGGGGGCCTGCCGAAACAAAACTCCCCGTCGTGATTGACTAGGCAGTAGGCTAGGGGGCCTGCCTAAACAAAACTCCCCGTCGTGATTGACTAGGCAGTAGGCTAGGGGGCCTGCCGAAACAAAACTCCCCGTCGTGATTGACTAGGCAGTAGGCTAGGGGGCCTGCCGAAACAAAACTCCCCGTCGTGATTGAGACTGGCAGTAGGCTAGAGGGCCTGCTAAAAACAAAACTCCTCGTCGGTGTAAATAAGTTTTCCGTAAATATATAAATATATAAAACTCCCCGTTCTGATTGATAAGGCAGTAGGCAAGAGGGCCTGCCAAAACAAAACTCCTCGTCTGTGTAAATAAGTTTACTGTAAATATATGGTCTCTACGTTTGCCGGCCTCCCCGTGGCGAGACTGGATATGTCATGCATGCATTTAAAGCATTGACAAACTAACGGGCAAACAACATTATCAACAATAATAAGTTATTACCAACTCATTTGACACATGTATATACACAACTAAATATGCAAATTTTCACAACGATGAGAGAACATCATTAACCAACGATAGCTGTAATTCTGTTAATAATATATGGTCTCTGTGTTTGCCGGCCTCCCCGTGGCGAGACTGGATACGTTATGCTTGCATTTCAAGCATTGACAAACTAACGGGCAAACAACATTATCAACAATAATAAGTTATTACCAACTCATTTGACACAAGTATATACACAACTAAATATGCAAATTTGCACAAGATTTGAGACAACATCATTAACCAACGATAGCTGTAATTCTGTTAATAATATACGGTCTCTACGTTTGCCGGCCTCCCCGTGGCGAGACTGGATATGTCATGCATGCATTTAAAGCATTGACAAAGTAACGGGCAAACAACATTATCAACAATAATAAGTTATTACCAACTCATTTGACACAAGTATATACACAACTAAATATGCAAATTTGCACAAGATTTGAGACAACATCATTAACCAACGATAGCTGTAATTCTGTTAATAATATACGGTCTCTTGTGTTTGCCGGCCTCCCCGTGGTGAGACTGGATATGTCATGCATGCATTTAAAGCATTGACAAAGTAACGGCCAAACAACATTATCAACAATAATAAGTTATTACCAACTCATTTGACACGTGTATATACACAACTAAATATGCAAATTTTCACACGATATGAGAGAACATCATTAACCAACGATAGCTGTAATTCTATTAATAATATATGGTCTCTGTGATTGCCGGCCTCCCCGTGGCGAGACTGGATACGTTATGCAATTTCAATCATTGACAAACTAACGGGCAAACAACAGTTTTATCAACTAAAAGTTACTTGCAACTAATTTGACATAAGTATAGCCACAGCTAAATCTCCCAACTTGCACACATGTTGCTAGAACAATATTAGTTAATGTGGTAATAACATATGGAGACAACAATAACAATGAGACTAAATAAACCACGCAAAAATTGAAACCATTGGTGAACTAACACGCAATCACAAGTACAACAACTTTTAATACCAATAAGTACACATGTATAAACCAGTAAATATTTCTAATTACAAACGGAATTGTTCCACTAAGAGGTATCAACTTTAACCACCTATTTCTCTACATCTTTTAAAGTATTTTCCGGCCTCTTCGCATTGAGATCAGATACATCATACTAATGTAAGAAGCATTGGTGAACCACGGATCAAAAACAAAAGTTTTGCCTCCAATTGCTATTCATCTAATTTCTTTATTTCAACGGCCTATATGTTTCTATTTAATTGCCCATATTTTTTACTTGGGCAGATACATGATAAACCATCCTTTATTTCCAGCTTTCTCGACATTAAGTTACTTCTAAATTACTTATAATATTATTTTATATTTGCCTGCTTAACTGTTATGATACCAAATAGAGGTTACTAAATAAAGACGTGATTTTTTACCAACGGTCAAATAGAATAATTTTAATCACATTCCTAATAAGTTGACAACCTCGTGTGACATTAAATACATCATTCGCTAACCAACGCACTAATAAGTTGTCTGACCTACAGTTATTAAGAATGAACCTTAGTACAAATGCTCGGACTTAACCTGTTCCCGAAATACGCTTATCCTCGAAATTGCTAACACCCCACTTAGGGGCCTGGGGGCGTAGCCCCCAGCGAGCCGAAGGCGAGTCTAATATACTATACAGCCGCATGTGTAACTGACTGACTGACATATAGATACAAATTCTAACATAGTTCTAGAAGTGCTGGAAACTTGAAATTTGGCACGCAGGTACCTTTCACAATATGACCCGGAGGAAAAGTCTGAAAACTGGGAATTTTTACTTTTAAACCCCTCAAAAAAATTCCTCAAAAATCGCGCATTCTTCACCCCTGCAGGCATTTCTTGTAAGCCTGATAGCGGGTGAACCGTTGGAGCTAGCTTCGATCTGACGAAAAATCGTTAGTCAGGAATGAAGTGAACTACAAGAAAGGTCCTGTGACTTTTTGTCCTATCTCGTGTGGTTAAGCCACAAAACACGGAAATGTTTGACATTCCAGAGATTTTTTTCGCTTAAAATAAAGTTTCGAGCCCGATAGCGGCCGAATGGTAGGTCGTAGCTCAAATCTGATTGACCCATCAAATTAGCAAATTGCGTTATCTACAGAAAAGGTCCAGTGACTTCTTGCCCTATCTCCATTGGTTTGGCCGAAAAAACGTGATTATGTGCAATTTTTTTGTAACTTTTACGTGAAACTTTTGTTTTTGGGGTCGATAGCGGCGAAACAAATGGTCGGAGGTCAAAATAAAACAAAGGTTAGATTTAGGAAATAATATGATCTACAAAAAAGGTTCAGTGACCTTTTTACTATATCTCCATTAGTTTGACCGCAAAACGCGATTAAATGAAAATATTTGAAAATTTTCGCCTACAAATTTACATTCCGGGCTTGATAGCGGCTAAAACGGTTGGTCGTAGCTCAAAACAAATTTTCAGCCGGATTTAGGAAATCACGTGATCTACAAAAAAAGTTTAGTAACATTTTGCCCTATCCTCAACGGTTTGGCCGCATAACGCGTTTTAAAGTTTTGATTTTTTTGAGTTTTACGTGAGATTTTGTTTTCTGGGCTCTATTTCAGACAAAATATTAGTTCTAGCCTAGATTAAAAATTTGATTCTAATACAAAATAATGCGATCTACACAAAAGATCCAGTGACCCTTTACTCTATCTTCCATGATTTAGCCGTGTAAAACGTGATTATATTGAAAACTTCAATTATAAACTTACTTTTCGTGCTCGATAGTGGCCGAACCGTTGGCTCTAGCTTAAATGTAAAACTTTTTGTAAGTAGCTATTGATAGGATCTACAAAAAAGGCCCAGCAGCTTTCTATCGTTTATCTTTCCGTAAGCCTGATAAATGCTCTAAATGGCTAATTATTTGACGTCACTTTTAGGTGTTTTAAAGTTTGCAACAATAATTAGTGCGATTCATGCTGGTTCCATATTGACCTTGTATTACTACGTTAACGAGTGACTAAAACCCCCTCCACATCGGGAGTTTGCTGAGCGTTAGTGAAGCTTCAATAGTAGATAGGGACAGAGTGTTTTTTTTTTTTTTTTTTTTTTTTTTTTTTTTTTTTTTTTTTTACGAAATATTACTTCCGAAGTAATTTAAACCCCCTGATCAACGTTTTATTTTGATAAAAATTCCTCGTGCCCAGACACAAATTTACTAGAAAAGTACCACGCGTTCTTTAACCCCAAGAACATAAACCCCCTCTCCCGGGAAGTTCTTGGTTGATGAACTCCTGATTAAATTAAACCCCCTGATCAACTTAATAATCTGATAAAGGCAGTTTTTAATTTATTTACACTAAATCTGTTTACACAACAGCTGACCGGTGCAGACTTTTATCCCAAGCGTTGTACCGACTAAACCATAGGTCGTAGATCAAATCTGAGGGCACAATCGAATTAAATTTTAAAATTAAATTTCCGACAAGAAAGGTCCAGTCGCTTTTTGTCGTATCTCTAAAGGTTAAGCCACAAAATGGCCTTAGAGTCAAAACTTTGATTAAAACTGGAAAATTCAATAAAATAGGTCTAATACTATTCCGAATTCCGCTTATCCCTGAATTTGGACAACACCCCAAAAGGGGGCCTGGAGTGTGTCATTAACCCCCGGTAACATTAACCATAACCTCCTGAGTACATAAAACCCCCTGAAGTGTGAACCCTCCCCCAGTAATATTAAACCCCCCCCCAGGGAATTTCCTGGCATGACCTCATGTCCGAATTTTACCAATCACCAAATCTCTTAACGCCCCTTTGGGAAGTTCCCAGTATGACCAGATAACCCCTGATGTCTTAACCCTTGGTAACGTTAACTCCACCCCCTGGGAATTCCTTGTATGACCTCATGTCCGAATTTTACCTATAAATAAAACCACTCTTATCCCCGAATTTGGCAAACACCCAAAAGGGGGCCTGGGGGCGTAGCCCCCAGCGAGCCGAAGGCGAGTCTAATATACTATACAGCCGCATGTGTAACTGACTGACTGATATATAGATACAAATTCTAACATAGTTCTAGAAGTGCTGGAAACTTGAAATTTGGCATGCAGGTACCTTTTGCAATATGACCCACAGGAAAAGTCTGAAACCCGGGAATTTTTACTTTTAAACCCCTCAAAAAATTATCAAAAAAACGCGCATTTTTTACCCTTGCAGGGCTTTTTTGTAAGCCCGATAGCGGGCGAACCTTTGGAGCTAGCTCGGATCTGACGAAAAATCGTTAGTCAGGAATGAAGTGAACTACAAAAAAGGTCCAGTGACTTTTTGCTCTATCTTCCATGGTTAAGCGACAAAACGCGGGAATGTTTGACATTCCAGAGATTTTTTCGCTTAAAATAAGTTTTGGAGCCCGATAGTGGCCGAACGGTTGGTCGTAGCTCAAATCTAATCGACCCATCAAATTAGCAAATTGCGAGATCTACAGAAAAGGCTCAGTGACTTTTTGCTCTATCTCCATTGGTTTGGCCGCAAAACAGACAAAACACCCTCAAAGCCAATATTACTCTGTCCCTATTTACGTAGATAGGAATAGAATCCAGTTATTTCCGTGCAGACTGTTCTTAAATAATAAATACCGGCCGAAGTATAGGTTATAGTAGCTAAAATCTGAGAGCAGAACGTCTAAAGTAAATTATATTACTACAAAAATTGTCCAGTCACTTTTTATCTTATCTCCATCGGTTAAGCGACAAAACGCACTTAAAATGAAATACGGCGTTAAGTAGATAGAGTATGGCGAGCTCTGTACGGTACGTAACAACGTACCTTACACCATGTCAAAACACCGTTTCAATAATTATTTTCCTTCTGTTTACCTGGTTGTCCTATTATGACATTTGAAGCGCGATAGTAGTTGAACGATTCATTATAAAATTTACAAACTTTCATAACATTGTTTGTATAACTGTTACGTTTTTATACTGTATCTACATATATTGATTACTGTAGAACCAATGCCTTTTTTAGTTGCATTGCCAAGGGCTCTTTTCATCAAGGGAACTGTTTGGGTTCACGGCGTGAAGTAGATTGAGCCTCGCGAGCTCTGTACGGTACGTAACAACGTACCTTATACTGTGTCTAACACCGTTTCAATAATTATTTTGCTTCTGTTTACCTGTTTAATCTTGAATGACATTTTAAGCGCGATAGTAGTTAACTATTCATAATACAATTTACAATCTTTTTATAACATTGTTGGTATAACATAATGTCTTACAGTTGTATTGCTAAGGGCTCTTTCCATCAAGGGAACGAGCAGCTGTTTCCGACGAGCAAAAACTCACAGTGCACTGCGATTTCTGCATGTGCCCTTGTGTGGAAGGCCCTTGGTTTAGAGTTTTCTTCAACGGCCATCGATACGATTATCATCGCTGGTGACTGTATTTACAGAACATTAAGGGATCGGAATCGTATGGGTGGGAATCGGTACTTGTGCCCTGATGAACTTCCAAGCGAAATCTCCATCCAGGGCCAATCCGTAGCCGTTGAAGAAAATGTATTTGTGCACGACGCCTTATATCCTGTGACAGAGGAGGATGTAAGCGAAAGTGTTATCTCTTTGTCCAATGTTTTAGAATCTCTGATGGCCGAGGAATTTGAAAACATTGGGTTTTTGTTTACTGGACAAACGGTAACTGTAGCTTTCTGGCGCTCCCAGGACCAGCTGTACCTGTTTGATCCTCATCCAGTGAACGAGGACAGACATTATGATTTGAATGATGACATTAACAACCTGGCCCGGCTCTTCCAGTGCGAAAACTATTCTGCACTGGCGTCGTTATTATTATCAAATGCTGCTCTCGATGGTTCAGTGAGGCAGTTCACTTTAAGTAGACTAAGGTTTTGTCTGACGTCCATTGCTGAGAGTGAACCAATCCAGATAGGTTCAGAAACATTTGATATTATGTTTCAAAGACGTAAAACACTGTCAAAGCACCACAAAGAAAATTGTTTCAAATATTCTAAAACGGAAAGTAGCTCTAAAATAATTTTATCCCCTTTAAAAAGTGCGGTTAAGTGTAAAGCCATTGGAAGACCGAAGAAAGTTCGACGTGGACGCCCTAAACTTCTCACAACAACAAGAGACGAGCAAGTGAGAGAGGCGAACAAAAATTATGTTAAGCGGAATCCCAAAGTAAGCTGTGACGCACTTCGTAGATATCTTGAACATCACCCCGAAGTCCACAGGAAAGCAGTCTCTCGATATAGCCAACAACATCCTGGGGTCCACAGAGATTCTGTTCGCCGTTACAGCCAACAGCATCCTGAGGTCCACAGGGAAGCCGTTCAGCGCTACCACAAACAAAACGTGGAAGCATCTCGGGAAAGAGTTCAGGGGTTTCGTTTGATCAATCCTAAATTAAATGAACTGCGACATTTGCCAATTTCACTTGCTCGACTCATCGTTGCCCACGGACCAATGGCACATTGGAATGGTGTATTACTTTTTAATATTTATGCTTACAAACTAAAGAAAACTTGTCTTTGGGATGACGATGTTCTTATCTGCTCTCACTGCCAAGCACCTCTGTTTGAGGAAGAAGAGGAGAGAAAAAAATGGTGTTGCGGCGAGGGAGCGTACAATGTGACCAGTTTACCACCTCTCAATGCACCATTCTACTCTAACCGACGCTTCCTCGACAGAGCACGAGCCTACAACGACCTCTTTGCACTCTGTGCCCTCGAAATATCTGGCGGATATCGGCATCCAAGTGGCCTCTCCTTCTTCAAAATCGAAGGGAGAATGTACCACCAAGTGTACAGTTTGGACGCCCCCGGTCAAAAGTTCGTTACTAAGAGCGGTGACGTCCAACTTGTAAACCGGTGCCGCTTGTATATAGACGATGGAGAAGAACGCAGGAACATGGCCATGAGTAGATCACTTGATGCCACCATAATTGACGACATTAAAATTTATTTAGATTCACAGAACCCTTATGTCCATGAATTTCGGCGGTTGAGTGATGAGCCCTCGGTCAACGCTCACTTGGATTTCCAGATAACAAGTCGAGCTACTCATGGCCCTGCTCTTGGCGACAGGCAAAGAGGCGTTGAAGTGCACGCCGTGCTTAGCACTGAAGACACATTTGTTGAACCTCGAAAACTTACTGTCTGGAAGGTGGGCGCTGGAAGGCCATCAACAATTGACCTCTTCAGTCCTTTGATGGAGCCCTTTCAGTACCCACTGCTCTATCCGCAAGGCAATTTGGGTTGGCATATCGGCATGCTGGACAACAACGGGAAAAAGCTTTCCCAGTACTGTTATGCTCGTTGTCTTTTGCTCTCCAACCCTCGTTTTTCTTATCTTGGCCGTCTTTCTCAAGCTTGGCAGGTCGAGATGTTTGCGAGGTTTGAAGAGGAGAGACTACGTTTTATAAGATTTTCACAGACTAAGTCCTCAGCACAAAATGCAATGCGGATAGGACAACTGAACGAGCTTCTTAACGCTCAACGCAGTGGTCCGGCAGGAAGGCAGGTTAGAGATGACATCGCTCGGGATGAAACAGTCCAAGGCGAGGGTGGGGCACAGCCTGGAAAGATTTACCTCCCTAGTACGTTTACTGGTGGGCCCAGGTACATGAAGATACACTACGAAAACGCGATGGCTCTCGTATCACGTCTGGGTTCACCAACGTACTTTCTTACGTTCACGTATAGCGCTACTTGGGAAGAGAACAAGAGAGCGTGTCCCCACGGCAGTGGACGCAGTGACCCTAGCACGGCCTGCAGAGTGTTCCATATTAAACTTCTAGAGCTTCTCCGAGATCTGCGGAGCGGAGCGATGTTCGGCTGCACGAGCTATATCGTCTACGTCATCGAAATGCAAATGAGGGGCCTTCCTCACGCCCACATTGTGTTTAAGATTGACGGAGACGGTCCAGTACAAGCAGACGAAATCGACTCTGTAATCCGCGCAGACATCCCCTCGGAAGAAGAAGCCGGTGGAAGACTCAGGAAGTTGGTGTTGCAGCACATGATCCACGGTCCTTGTGGCACTGATCATCGCACCGACTTCCTGTGCTGGGACGCTGTAAAGGGTCACTGTACAAAGTTTTATCCCAAGCCTTCGTGCCAGACCACTCACGTAGACGAAAGAGGTTTTGTGCAGTACAGACGAGACTATGGTAATACTGATCAAATTACGTCACGCAACAGGTCTGTTGCTGTTCACGATGGATGGGTCGTTCCTTATAACGCCACACTATTGCTGAAGTACGAAGCCCATATTAACTTGGAACTTGCGTCTACTCGTCGTGTCATAAAATACTTATTTAAATACCTGATGAAGGGTGGATCCCTTCAAAACGTCACAGTTACACCTTTGTGGCAACAAGATGACGAGGTAGAAAACTATGTGACTAAGAGAATGGTTGGTGCAAGCGACGCTTGCTGGCGTCTCTTGGACTTTTCAATCTCCAAGTCAGAACCGTCGGTCGAGTGTCTACCTGTTCATCTTGAGGGAAAGCAGCATGTGTATTTTCGTCCCGGTGATCTGACAGACGCAATTAGTAGATCAAGTTCCAAGTTATTACTGTACTTTAACAGGCCTGTTGACAACATCTTCGACAATATGACATATCAAGCTTTTTTTGAAAAATTCATTTTACACGTGAAACGACCTAACACGGAAGAATTATACACACATACAGATGGAAAACACTTCATCACTGCTCGCCAGCGTGGAGAGAAGGTATGCAGACTTTTTTGGGTCTCGCCCAATCGTGGTGAGCTGTACTACCTGCGGATGCTCCTGATGTCCACGCCTTGCCGCGGCTACTCTGACCTCCTGTCACGAGGTGGTCCTGGATGCCGCACGTTTCAGGAGGTCTGTCGTCATCTCGGCTTGGTGGAGGATGAAGATGAGCACCGCGAAGCACTGCGCGAAGCCTCTGAGTTTATGGTAGCTACAAGGCTGCGTTCATTCTTTGTGCTCCTCTGCAACATGGGTGCTCCCGCAGCTCTTCTGTGGGACGCGTTCCGCGACACACTATGCGAGGACCACTTGGAAAGAAACCCGCTTGACCCAGAAAAAGCATACAAACTGTCTTTAATTGAAATCGATCGAAGTCTACGTCGACAGGGATTATCTTTGGTGGAATGTGGTCTCCCCGATGTGCAGGATGACACGACTGAACTGGGAAGGGAGCTGTTGGACTATGGCGAGAACCAACAGCGGGCCATTGTCGAGGATTGGGAACCAAAGCTCTCACAAGATCAGAGACGCGTTTCTACAACACGTTCGTTCCCTTCTCGACAACCCCGGTGACCGCCGAACTTCGAGGGTCATCTTCCTTGACGGTCCCGGGGGATATGGAAAAACATCCCTCCTTCGTGTCATACTGGCACACGTGCGTAGTGGTCGGCAGGTTGCACTAGCCGTCGCCAGTTCGGGCATTGCTGCCGGGAATATGCCGGGTGGCTCAACAGCCCATAGCATGTTTCGGCTTCCGCTCGATCTCGGCGACGGAACTGGCGTGTGGAACATAACCAACGGATCCCAGCGCGCGGAACTGATCAGAGCCGCACAGCTCATCGTCTTTGACGAGGCCCCAATGGCCCATCGCTACATCTTCGAGATCCTCGACCGCTCACTTCGAGATCTCATGAACCGCGATGAGCCATTCGGAGGAAAGATCTTTCTGTGCTCTGGGGACTTCCGGCAGATCGCACCCGTTGTTGTAAAAGCACGGACGGCAGCTGCCGTTGCGTGCGTTTCTCTTCGGGCCTCGCGTCTGTGGCGACTGTTCCGCATCTTCTCTCTGACCACACCGCACAGGACGAGCAGTTCCGTTGACTACTCCGACTTCCTTCTCGCAGTAGGCAACGGCACTGTTCCGTCCACAACTTTCGGGGAGGGCAGAGAGAGTGGCGCTCTTATTCCTCTGACCGGAGTAAATTACGTTACTTCTCTACAAGCCCTAATCTCCAAAGTCTTCCCTGTTGAAGTCCTCCGCGATCCCGATCAGTGTGCTCGTTCGCGCGATCCTCTCTACCATGAATGTGAATGTCAAGGAAATCAACGACATCATCCTAGACTCCGTTGACGGTCGCCTTCATGAGTTGAGAAGCGCCGACTCTGTGGACACTGAGAACGATGATCATCTTGGCGTCGAAGTTCCTCTGCTAAACCAGGCTACAGGCAAGGGTATTCCAGATCACGTACTGCGACTTAAGATCGGTTCAGTGTGTCTAATCATGAGGAATCTTAACATCGCCGACGGACTCGTTAACGGCACTAAGGTCATTGTGACGGCTATAACCAACCGGTTGGTCACCGTCAGACACCCTCACGACGCGCAACCTATCGGCATTCCTAGAATAATGTTTAGGTTCGCGATCGTTGAAGGTTCGCCGTTACTTGTCCGTCGACGTCAGTTTTCCTCTGATGCTGGCATACTCGATGACCGGTCACAAGAGCCAAGGTCAGACAATCGATCTTGTCGGAGTCGATCTTCGCACTGACTGTTTTACCCACGGCCAGTTGTACGTCCTGTTAAGTAGAGTTCGACGCCCAGAAGACATCGTGGTCCTTGTCCGTCCACATAGGGTATGCGATGAAGTCGCCTACGCGAAGAACATCGTGTACAGCGAACTTCTTTAGTAAACCTGATTGAAACTGGCAGTAGGCTAGGGGACCTGCCCAAACAAAACTCCCCGTCGTGATTGACTAGGCAGTAGGCTAGGGGGCCTGCCTAAACAAAAACTCCCCGTCGTGATTGACTAGGCAGTAGGCTAGGGGGCCTGCCGAAACAAAACTCCCCGTCGTGATTGAGACTGGCAGTAGGCTAGAGGGCCTGCTAAAACAAAACTCCTCGTCGGTGTAAATAAGTTTACTGTAAATATATGGTCTCTACGTTTGCCGGCCTCCCCGTGGCGAGACTGGATATGTCATGCATGCATTTAAAGCATTGACAAACTAACGGGCAAACAACATTATCAACAATAATAAGTTATTACCAACTCATTTGACACATGTATATACACAACTAAATATGCAAATTTTCACACGATGAGAGAACATCATTAACCAACGATAGCTGTAATTCTGTTAATAATATATGGTCTCTGTGTTTGCCGGCCTCCCCGTGGCGAGACTGGATACGTTATGCTTGCATTTCAAGCATTGACAAACTAACGGGCAAACAACATTATCAACAATAATAAGTTATTACCAACTCATTTGACACAAGTATATACACAACTAAATATGCAAATTTGCACAAGATTTGAGACAACATCATTAACCAACGATAGCTGTAATTCTGTTAATAATATACGGTCTCTACGTTTGCCGGCCTCCCCGTGGCGAGACTGGATATGTCATGCATGCATTTAAAGCATTGACAAAGTAACGGGCAAACAACATTATCAACAATAATAAGTTATTACCAACTCATTTGACACAAGTATATACACAACTAAATATGCAAATTTGCACAAGATTTGAGACAACATCATTAACCAACGATAGCTGTAATTCTGTTAATAATATACGGTCTCTTGTGTTTGCCGGCCTCCCCGTGGTGAGACTGGATATGTCATGCATGCATTTAAAGCATTGACAAAGTAACGGCCAAACAACATTATCAACAATAATAAGTTATTACCAACTCATTTGACACGTGTATATACACAACTAAATATGCAAATTTTCACACGATATGAGAGAACATCATTAACCAACGATAGCTGTAATTCTATTAATAATATATGGTCTCTGTGATTGCCGGCCTCCCCGTGGCGAGACTGGATACGTTATGCAATTTCAATCATTGACAAACTAACGGGCAAACAACAGTTTTATCAACTAAAAGTTACTTGCAACTAATTTGACATAAGTATAGCCACAGCTAAATCTCCCAACTTGCACACATGTTGCTAGAAACAATATTAGTTAATGTGGTAATAACATATGGAGACAACAATAACAATGAGACTAAATAAACCACGCAAAAATTGAAACCATTGGTGAACTAACACGCAATCACAAGTACAACAACTTTTAATACCAATAAGTACACATGTATAAACCAGTAAATATTTCTAATTACAAACGGAATTGTTTCCCACTAAGAGGTATCAACTTTAACCACCTATTTCTCTACATCTTTTAAAGTATTTTCCGGCCTCTTCGCATTGAGATCAGATACATCATACTAATGTAAGAAGCATTGGTGAACCACGGATCAAAAACAAAAGTTTTGCCTCCAATTGCTATTCATCTAATTTCTTTATTTCAACGGCCTATATGTTTCTATTTAATTGCCCATATTTTTTACTTGGGCAGATACATGATAAACCATCCTTTATTTCCAGCTTTCTCGACATTAAGTTACTTCTAAATTACTTATAATATTATTTTATATTTGCCTGCTTAACTGTTATGATACCAAATAGAGGTTACTAAATAAAGACGTGATTTTTTACCAACGGTCAAATAGAATAATTTTAATCACATTCCTAATAAGTTGACAACCTCGTGTGACATTAAATACATCATTCGCTAACCAACGCACTAATAAGTTGTCTGACCTACAGTTATTAAGAATGAACCTTAGTACAAATGCTCGGACTTAACCTGTTCCCGAAATACGCTTATCCTCGAAATTGCTAACACCCCACTTAGGGGCCTGGGGGCGTAGCCCCCAGCGAGCCGAAGGCGAGTCCTATATATATACAGCCGCATGTGAAACTGACTGACTCACTCACTCACTCACTGATATATAGATACAAATTCTAACATACTTCTAGAAGTGCTGGAAACTTCAAATTTGGCACGCAGGTACCTTTCACAATATGATCCGGAGGAAAAGTCTGAAAACCGGACTTTTTTACTTTTAAAGCCCTCAAAAAAATTCGAGAAAATTCACGCATTTTTCACCCCTGCAGGCCTTTTTTGTAAGCCCGATAGCGGGCGGGCGAACCGTTGGAGCTAGCTCGGATCTGACGGAAAATTCATAATCAGGAATGAAATGAACTACAAAAAAGGTCCAGTGACTTTTTGCTCTATCTTCCATGGTTAAGCGACAAAACGCTCGAACATTTGACATTCCAGAGATTTTTTCGCTTAAAATAAAGTTTCGAGCCCGATAGCGGCCGAACCGTTGGTCGTAGCTCAAATCTGATTGACCCATCAAATTAGCAAATTGCGCGATCTACAGAAAAGGTCCAGTGACTTTTTGCCCTTTCTCTATTGGTTTGGCCGAAAAAACGTGATTATGTGCAATTTTTTTGTAATATTTACGTGAAAAGTTTGTTTTTGAGGTCGATAGCGGAGAAACAATTGGTCGGAGGTCAAACTAAAACAAAGGTTCGATTTAGGAAATAATATGATCTACAAAAAAGGTCCAGTGACTTTTTACTATATCTCCATTAGTTTGACCGCAAAACGCGATTAAGTGAAAATATTTGGAAATTTTCGCCTACACATTTACATTCCGGCCTTGATAGCGGCTAAACGGTTGGTCGTAGCTCAAAACAAATTTTGACTGAGATTTAGGAAATCACGTGATCTAAAGAAAAAGTTCAGTAACATTTTGCCCTATCCTCAACGGTTTGGCCGCATAACGCGTTTTAAAGTTTTGATTTTTTGAGTTTTACGTGAGATTTTGTTTTCTGGTCTCTATTTCAGACAAAATCTTAGGTCTAGCCCAGGTGAAAAATTTGATTTTAATACAAAATAATGCGATCTACACAAAAGGCCCAGTGACCTTTTAATCTATCTTCCATGATTTAGCCGTAAAACGTGATTATATTGAAAATTTCACTTAAAAACTAACTTTTCGTGCTCGATAGTGGCCGAACCGTTGCCCCTAGCTTAGTTTCCAAGCCCGATAGATGCAAAACCATTTGTCGTAGCTCATAATATATTTGTAAGACAATTTAGGAATTAGCGTGATCTACAAAAAGATTTCAGTAACTTTTGGTCCTATATCTATTGGTTTAGCTGAAAAACGCGTTTTAAAGCAAAGTTAGTGTAATTTTAACGTAAAAAATAGATTCCGGGCTCGATAGCGGCCAAACTGTAGGACGTTGCTCAAAACAATAACAATATGCGATTTAGGAAATAAAGTGCTCTACAAAAAAGTTTGAGTGTCTTTTGGCCCTATCTATATTGGTTTAACCGTAAAACGCGTTCAAATGTAAAAATGTTGTAATTTTCACATGAAAAGTTTATTTGCGGTCCTGATAATGGCCTAGTAGCTTTTTCAACGTAGCTCCAAACGTTAATCCAAAGTTAGTAAATGAAGTAAACTACAAAAAATGTTCAGTCACGTTTTGTTCTATCTCTTATTGTTAGGCGAGAAAACGCTCGCGTAGATGATATTACCGTGACCTTCGCGTTGCAAACAACGATTTGAGCTCGAAAGTGGCTGAGTGAGTGGCGGTAGCTGAACTTTAATTTCAGTTTCAGTTAGAAAATGGGGAGATCTACAAATAAGATCATGTGTATGTTTCATGTATCTTTAACGGTTTACCCGAAAATGGAAATTTTATGAAGATAGTAGTTAGGGACAGAATACGTGATTTCACCGTACACACCTTCAGTTAGTAATAAATTGCGGCAAAACTAGAGGGCATATCAAAAATCTGAGGTCAGAACACCCAAAACAAATCATATTTCCTACATAAAATGTCCAGTCACTTTTTATCATATCTTCAACGGTTAAGAGACAAAACGCCTCAAAGTTAAAAGTTTGGTTCACGTCGTAAAACTGAGTTTATTCTATCTACTATATTTGAAATGCAGAGTCCGTTCGAGAAGTGATGGAAACGTGAAATTTTGCACGCACGTCGCTCGTATCTTCAAACCTGCGGGAAAAGTCTGAAAACCCGATTTTTTTTATTTTGATCCCCTCAAAAGAATTCCCGAACGGACCCCTGTTTTGCCTTTGCAGGCTTTCCTTTGAGGCCCGATAGCGGGCGAACCGTTGGAGCTAGCTTCAATCTGAGGGAAAGTCGTTAGTGGGGAATGAAGTGCTCTACAAAAAAGGTCTGGTGACTTTCCACTCTATCTCCATCGGTTTGGCTGCAAAACGCGATTAAGTGAAATTTTTTCGTAATTTTCGCCCAAAAATTTACCTTTTAGGCTCGATGGCGGCTAAACGGTTGGTCGTAGCTCAAAACAAATTTTCTGTGGAATTTAGGAAATCACGAGATCTACATAAAAGGTCAATTAACATATTGCCCTATCCGCAATGGTTTGGCCGCAACACGCGTTTTAAAGTTTTGATGTTTTAAGTTTTACTTCAGAATTTAGTTTCTGGGCTCTGTGTCAGCGGAACGTTTATAGTTAGGGTAGATAAAAAAATCGCAATTTAATACGAAACAATGAGGTCTACAAAAAAGGTCCAGTGACTTTTCGCTCTCTCTCCATTGTTTTGGCTGCAAAACGCGCTTGAACAAAAATTTTTATTCGATTTTTCAACAATATTTTACTCCTGATCCGATTGCGACCGAACCATCAGAATCAGCTCAAATGTTTTTTCCAGTGTGTGTTACAAAATGAGGAGATCTACAAAAAAGGTCCTTATCACGTATCCCGTATCTTTAACGGTTAACCTGAAAATGAGAATAATATGAAATTAGTAGATAGGGACGGATTGCTGTTTTTACTGTGCAGACTTCTAGTAAATAATAAATAGCGGCCGAACTAGAGGTTATATCAAAATTCTGAGGGCAGAACACCCAAAACAAATTATATTTCCTACAAGAAATGTCCAGTCACTTTTTATCATATCTTTAACGGTTAAGCGACAAACCGTCTTCAAAGTTAAAAGTTCAGTTCAGTTCACGTTGTAAAATTCAGTCTATCCCTAACTACTAATCTTGAAATGCAGAGTCCGGCTAGCTCTGTACGGTACGTAACAGAGTACCTTAGGCCGTGTGAAACAGAGGCTGATCTTTCCGTTAATTCGTAGATAGGGACGGAGAAATTTCCGGATACAAAACATTGTGGAAGCTGTGAACTGTTGGAACACTACTTCATTAGTCTTCCAAGTTAGTTTTTTCTTATAAGTCTTGTGATTATTCATTTGTTCACGGTACTATGGCGTTTTATTGCGTTGCTAAGGGCTCTTTCCATCAAGGGAACGAGCAGTTGTTTCCGACGAGCAAAAACTCGCAGTGCACTGCGATTTCTGCTTGTGCCCTTGCCTGGAAAACTCTTAGATTGGAATTTTCTACTGCGGCCATCGATACGATTCTCATCGCTGGTGATCGTATTTATAGAACATTGCGGGATGAGAATCGTATGGGTGGAAACCGGTATTTGTGTGCTGATGAACTTCCTACCGATTTTCTCATCCATGAACAGTCCGTATCCGTTACAGAAAATTCCTTTGTGCACGACGCTCTGTATCCTCTTGCAGTGGGAGATATGGGCGACTGTATTTTATCTCTGTCCAATGTTTTGGAGGGTTTGATGGCCGAGGATTTTGAAAACATTGGGTTTCTCTTCACTGGACAAACAGTTACAGTTGCTTTTTGGCGATCCCAGGAACAGCTGTACTTGTTTGATCCTCATCCAGTGAACGAGGACAGAGTTTATGATTTGGCCGATGACAACAATAACCTGGCCCGCCTCTTCCAGTGCGAAAACTATTCTGCACTGGCCTCGTTATTGTTGTCAAATGCTGCTTTGGATGGGTCAGTGAGACAATTCACTGTAAGTAGACTAAAATTTGGTCAGCCGGCCCTTAGTGACAGTGAACCAGTCCAAACCATTTCCCCTATATTCGAAATTAAACCAAAAGCATGCGATACAATGTCGAAAGACACTAAAGGACACGATTTTGAATATCCCAATGTAAAAGAGAGCCATAAAGTAACTGTATCTCCTGTAGAAAGTTTAATAAAACCTAAATCTTTCGGTAGACCTAAGAAAGTACGTCGCGGGCGCCCCAAATTACTTAAGACCACGAGAGACGAGCAAATGAGGGAGGCGAATAGAAGATATGTTCAGCGGAATCCCAAACTAAGTCGTGACGCACTTCGTAAATATCTTGAACAACATCCTGAAGTCCACAGGGAGGCTGTCCGTCGTTACAGCCAACAGTATCCTGAGGTCAACAGAGATGCTGTACGCCGTTATAGTGAACAGCATCCTGAGGTCAACAGAGATGCTGTACGCCGTTATAGTGAACAGCACCCTGAGATCAACAGAGATGCTGTCCGCCGTTATAGTCAACAGCATCCTGAAGTAAATAGAGATGCTGTTCGCCGTTACAATGAACAGCATGCTGAGGTCCACAGGGATGCTGTCCATCGTTATAGTCAACAACATCCTGAGGTCCACAGGGAAGCTGTTTTTCGCTACGACAAACAAAACGCGGACGCACGTCGCAAAAGAGTTCAAGGTTTTCGTCATACTAATCCTAAGCTAGCTGAACTACGTCACTTGAAAATTTCACTTGCTCGACTCATCGTTGCCCACGGACCAATGGGACATTGGAGTGGCGTTTTACTACATGACGTTAACAGCTACAGATTGAATAAAACTAGTCTCTGGGATGATGACGTTTTCATCTGCCCTCACTGTCAAGCACATCTGTTCGAAGAAGAAGAGAATAGGAGGAAATGGTGTTGCGGTGAGGGAGTCTACAACGTCACAAAGTTACCCCCTCTAAATGCACCTTTCTATTCTGACCGCCGCTTCCTCGACAGAGCGCGTGCCTACAATGATCTCTTTGCTTTCTGTGCCCTCGAAATTTCTGGCGGATACCGGCACCCAAGTGGCCTCTCATTTTTCAAAATCGAAGGGAGGATGTACCACCAGGTGTACAGCTTGGACGCCCCGGGCCAAAGGTTTGTTACTAAGGGCGGTGACGTCCAATTCGTAAACCGGTGCCGCCTGTATATCGACGATGGCGAAGAACGCAGAAACATGGCCATGAGTAGATCGCTTGATGCCGACATAACTGACGCCATTACCAATCACTTGTATTCACTGAATCCACATGTTCGTGAATTTCGGCGTTTGAGTAATGAGCCCTCGGTCAACGCACACCTGGAATTCCAGTTGACAAGTCGAGCTACTCATGGCAATGTTCTTGGTGACAGGCAAAGAGGTATTGAAGTGCACGCCGTGCTTAGTTGTGATGACGCAGTCACTGAGCCTCGTAGGCTCACCGTCTGGAAAGTGGGGGCTGGAAGACCTTCTACCATCGATCTCTTTAGTCCTCTGATGGAGCCCTTCCAGTACCCACTTCTCTATCCGCAAGGCACTTTGGGTTGGCACATCGGCATGCTGGATAATAACGGGAAAAAACTTTCCCAATATAACTATTCACGTTGTCTCTTGCTCTCGAATCCTCGTTTCTCTTATCTTGGCCGTCTTTCTCAAGCGTGGCAGGTCGAAATGTTTGCGAGGTTTGAAGAGGAGAGACTTCGTTTCATAAAATATTCCCAGTCAAGGTCTTCAGCCCAAAATGCCATGCGGATAGGACAGCTGAATGAACTTCTTGATGCTCAACGTGATTGTCTGGCAGGAAGGCAGGTTCGGGATGACATAGCAGGAGACGAGACCGTCCAAGGTGAGGGTGGGGCACAGCCTGGCAAAGTTTACCTCCCAAGTACGTTCACTGGTGGGCCCAGGTATATGAAGATTCATTACGAGAACGCGATGGCTCTCGTCACACGCCTGGGTTCACCAACGTACTTCCTCACATTCACGTACAGTGCTACTTGGGAGGAAAACAAGAGAGCGTGTCCTCACGGCAGTGGTCGCAGTGACCCAAGCACGGCTTGCAGAGTCTTCCAGATCAAACTCCTCGAGCTTCTTCGAGATCTGCGGAGCGGAGCGATGTTCGGCTGCACGAACTATATCGTCTACGTCATCGAGATGCAAATGAGGGGCCTTCCTCACGCCCACATTGTATTTAAGATTGACGGAGACGGTCCAGTACAAGCAGACGAAATCGACTCTGTAATCCGCGCTGACATCCCCTCGGAAGAAGAAGCCGGTGGAAGACTCAGGAAGTTGGTCTTGCAGCATATGATCCACGGTCCTTGTGGCACGGATCACCGCACCGACTTCCTGTGCTGGGACGTTGTCAAGGGTCACTGCACAAAGTTCTATCCTAAGCCTTCATGCCAGACAACTCACGTAGATGACAGAGGATTCATTCAGTACAGGCGGGACTATAGAAATACAGGTCAGATCAAGTCACGCAACAGGTCTGTTACTGTTCACGATGGGTGGGTTGTTCCATACAACGCCGCACTATTGCTTAAGTATGAAGCACACATTAACTTGGAGCTTGCGTCTACCCGTCGCGTCATCAAGTATCTATTCAAATACCTGATGAAGGGTGGATCACTTCAAAACGTCACCGTCACTCCTTTGTGGCAACAAGAGGACGAGGTAGAACACTATGTGACTAAGAGAATGGTTGGTGCAAGCGACGCATGCTGGCGTCTCTTGGACTTCCCAATCTCAAAGTCAGAACCGACAGTTGAGTGTCTACCCGTCCATCTTGAGGGTAAACAGCACGTCTGTTTTCGTCCCGGTGATCTCACCTCCGCGATAAGTAGATCAAGCTCCAAGTTGTTATTGTATTTTAACAGACCTGTTGATTCAACTTTTGACAGTTTAACCTACCTGACATTTTTTGAAAAATACATAGTACATGACAAACGACCGAAAACCGAACCGTTATATGAACATCAAGACGGGAAACACTTCGTCACACCTCGCCAGCGTGGAGGGAAGGTATGTAGGGTATTTTGGGTCTCGCCTAATCGTGGAGAACTCTACTACCTTCGGATGCTCCTCTTGTCAACACCTTGTCGCGGCTACTCCGACCTCCTGTCACACGGTGGTCCTGATTGCCGTACGTTCCAGGAGGTTTGTCGTCAGCTCGGCTTGATTGAAGACGAGGATGAGTACCGCGAAGCGCTGCGAGAGGCTTCTGGGTTTATGGTCGCTTCGAGACTTCGTTCCTTCTTCGTGCTCCTATGTAATATGGGTGCTCCTGCAGCAATTCTGTGGGATTCCTTCCGTGACACCCTTTGCGAGGACCACTTGGAAAGGAGCCCACTTGACCCTGAGAGAGCGTATACACTTTCCTTGATCGATATCGATCGCAGTCTACGTCGGCAGGGATTGTCTTTAGTGGATTGTGGTCTCCCCGACGTGCAAGATGATACGACAGAAGTGGGAAGGGAGCTGTTGGACTATGGCGAGAACCAACAGCGGGCCATTGTCGAGGAATGGGAACAAAAGCTCTCAGAAGACCAGAGACGCGTTTTGCAACACGTGCGTTCCCTTCTCGACAACCCCGGTGACCGCCGATCCTCAAGAGCAATCTTCCTCGATGGTCCCGGGGGATATGGTAAAACGTCACTTCTTCGTGTCATACTGGCACACGTGCGTAGTTGTCGTCAGATTGCACTGGCCGTCGCCAGCTCGGGCATCGCTGCAGGAAACATGCCTGGTGGTTCAACGGCTCACAGCATGTTCCGGCTTCCGCTCGATCTGGGCGACGGGTCTGGCGTTTGGAACATAACCAACGGGTCCCAGCGCGCAGAACTGATAAGAGCTGCTCAGCTCATCGTCTTCGACGAGGCCCCGATGGCCCATCGCTACATCTTTGAGATCCTCGACCGCTCGCTTCGAGATCTTATGAACCGCGATGAGCCATTCGGTGGCAAGATCTTTCTGTGCTCTGGAGATTTCCGGCAGATCGCACCCGTTGTTGTAAAGGCACGTACGGCAGATGCCGTCGCGTGCGTTTCACTTCGGGCCTCGCGTCTGTGGCGACTGTTCCGCGTCTTCTCTCTGACGACACCGCACAGGACGAGCAGTTCCGTTGGCTACTCTGACTTCCTTCTCGCAGTAGGCAACGGCACTGTTCCGTCCACAACTTTCGGGGAGGGTAGAGAGAGTGACACACTTATTCCCTTGGCCGAGGTGAGGTATGTCACTGCATTACAAGTCCTCATCTCAACCGTCTTTCCTGCCGACGTACTCCGCGATCCCGATCAGTGTGCTCGTCGTGCGATCCTCTCGACTCTGAACTTGAACGTTAGAGAGATCAACGACATAATCTTGAACTCTGTAGACGGTCACCTTCATGAGCTGCGAAGCGCCGACACTTTGGACCGTGAAAACGATGACAATCTGGGTGTTGAAGTCCCTCTACTGAACCAGGCTACAGGCAAGGGTGTTCCTGATCACGTGCTGCGACTTAAGATCGGCTCAGTGTGCCTCATCATGAGGAATCTAAACATCGCTGACGGCCTTGTAAACGGCACTAAGGTCATTGTGACGGCTATAACCAATCGGTTGATTACCGTCAGACGCCCTCACGACGCGCAACCTATCGGTATTCCTAGAATAATCTTTAGGTTCGCGATCGTTGAAGGTTCGCCGTTACTTGTCCGTCGACGTCAGTTTCCTCTGATGCTGGCATACGCGATGACCGGCCACAAGAGCCAAGGTCAGACAATAGATCAGGTCGGAGTCGATCTTCGCACTGATTGTTTCACTCATGGCCAGCTGTACGTCCTGCTCAGTAGAGTTCGATGTCCGGAAGACATAGTTGTCCTCGTCCGCCCCGAAAGGGTACACAATGAAGTCGCCTACGCGAAGAACATCGTGTACGGCGAACTTCTTCAGTGAACCGGATTGAGATTGGCAGTAGGCTAGGGGGCCTGCCCAAACAAAACTCCCCGTCGAGATTGACACTGGCAGTAGGCTAGGGGGCCTGCCCAAACAAAACTCCCCGTCGTGATTGACACTGGCAGTAGGCTAGGGGACCTGCCCAAACAAAACTCCCCGTCGTGATTGACTAGGCAGTAGGCTAGGGGACCTGCCAAAACAAAACTCCCCGTAGTGACTGATTAGGCAGTAGGCAATGGGACCTGCCAGAACAAAACTCCCCATTCTGATTGATGCGGCAGTAGGCTAGAGGGCCTGCCAAAACAAAACTCCTCGTAGATGTAAATAAGTTTTTTGTATATATGTAAATATATGGTCTCTATGTTTGCCGGCCTCCCCGTGGCGAGACTGGATACGTCATGCTTGCATTTAAAGCATTGACAAACTAACGGGCAAACAACAGTTTCAATAAAAATACATTATTACCCAATAATTTTACACAAGTATATACACAACTAATTATGCAAAGATGTACACGACATTGAAGATCAACATTAACCAACGATTGATGTAATTTTGTTAATAATATATGGTCTCCACGTTTGCCGGCCTCCCCGTGGCGAGACTGGATACGTCATGCTTGCATTTAAAGCATTGACAAACTAACGGGCAAACAACAGTTTCAACAACAATATGTTATTACCAAATCATTTGACACGTGTATATACACAACCAAATATGCAAATTTCCACACGACATCAGAGAATATCATTGACTGCAATTTTGCTGTAATAGCTGTGATTTTGTTAATAATATATGGTCTCCGTATTTGAGCATTGACAAACTAACGGGCAAAGAACAGTTTTATCAACTTAAAGTTACTAGCAACTTATTTGACACAAACATATGTAGCGCTAAATCTCCCAACTTGCAGCCGTGTTGCGTAAACAATATTAGTAACGGTTTGACCGCTATCGGACCCGAAATCTCAATTTTCACGATTTTCGCACGTAATGGCGTTTTAAACGGCTGTAAAGGGAGATACAGCAATATATTACTTGAACTTTCTTGTAGACCACATTATACACTAAATATTGTTTCCCACGAGAAAGGACACAGTTGGGGACACGTAAATTTAAAACCTCTAGTTCGATTTTAACCAACAACCGAATCCCTCCTGTCCCCGAATTCCGCTTATCCCCGATTTTGGCCAATAGCCCAAATGGGGGCCTGGGGGCGTAGCCCCCAGCGAGCCGAAGGCGAGTCTAATATATATACAACCGCATGTGTAACTGACTGACACTCACTCACTCACGTATACTAATTCTAACCTACTTCCAGATGAGTTAGAGACTTGAAATTTGGTACACAGATAGCTTTCCACGTGTAACCACCAGGAAAATCCCGAAAAGTGAGAATTTTTCATTTTCAACCCCTCAAAAAAATTCCCAAAAAAAATCTGCGCATTCTTCACCCCTGCAGGCATTTTTTGTAAGCCCGATACGGGCGAACCGTTTGGAGCTAGCTCGGATCTGACGGAAAATTCATGGTCAGGAATGAAGTGAACTACAAAAAAAGGTCTAATGACTTTTTGCTCTATCTTCCATGGTTTAAGCGACAAAACGCTCGAACATTTGAAATTCCCAGAGATTTTTTCGATAAAAATAATGTTTCAAGCCCGATAGCGGCCGAACCGTTGGTCGTAGCTCAAATCTGATTGACCCATCAAATTAGCAAATTGCCGCGATCTACAGAAAAGGTCCAGTAATCTTTTGCCCTATCTCGATTGGTTTGGCCGAAAAACGTGATTATGTACAATTTTGTTGTAACTTTTTACGCGAAAACTTTTGTTTTTGGGGTCGATAGCGGCGAAACCATTGGTCGGAGGTCAAAATAAGACTAACGTTTTATTTAGGAAATGAAGATGACCTACAAAAAAGGTCCAGTGACTTTTTACTATATTTCCCTTAGTTTGACCGCAAAACGCGATTAAGTGAAAATATTGGACATTTTCGCCTAAAAATTTTACATTCCGGGCTTGATAGCGGCTAAACGGTTGGTCGTAACTCAAAACAAATTTTTAAACGGGATTTAGGAAATCACGTGATCTACAGAAAAGGTTCAGTGACTTCGGGAGTTGGCTGAGCGTTTAGCTAAGCGTCAATAGTAGAATAAGGGACAGAGGAATATTTATTATGTTCACAGACACAATACCCTCTAAAAAAAGGCCCAAGTGTGTCATTAACCCCCGGTAATATTAACCCCCCCCCCGGGGATTTCCTGTATGACCTGATAACCTCCTGTAACATTTTCAACCCCCTGATGTGTTAACCCCCCTGGTAACATTAAACCCCCCCAGGGAATTTCCTGCCATGACCTCATGTCCGAATTTACCAGTCACCAAATCTCTTAACCCCCCCCCCCTGGGAAGATCCTGGTATGACCAGATAACCCCCTGGAGACTTATCCCCCGGTAACGTTTAACCCCCCCTGGGAATTTGTTCATATGAACCAGACAATATCCTGACGAAATTAAAACCCCCTCTTGTCTTAACCTCCTTAACATTAATCACCCACCCAGGGAATTTCTCGCCTTGACTAGATAGTCTCCTGGTGATATTAAACCCCTGTTCGACTTAAAATACTGCCTTGAGGTCGGTTTTTATTATGTTTATACTAAACAATTCAAGATAGCTGACCCGTGCAGACTTTTCTCTCCCGAGCTCATTTCTGGCTAAACCATAGGTCGTAGATCAGATCTGAGGGCACAATCGAAAAAACAAAATTAAATTTCCAACAAGAAAGGTCCAGTCACTTTTTCTCGTATCTCTAACGGTTTAACCCGCAAAATGCCCTCAAAGTCAAAAGTTTTTAACGAATCCGGCCGGAAAAAATCTAATGAAAAAGGTCAATTTTTAAATCCCTTGTCATTTACTTAATGTCCGGACTTAACCCAGTCATCAGACCGAATTCCGCTTATTCCCCGAATTTGCAAGCGTTTACTTTGGGGGGCCTGGGGCGTAGCCCCCAGCGAGCCGAAGGCGAGTCCTATATATATACAGCCGCATGTGAAACTGACTGACTCACTCACTCACTCACTGATATATAGATACAAATTCTAACATACTTCTAGAAGTGCTGGAAACTTCAAATTTGGCACGCAGGTACCTTTCACAATATGATCCGGAGGAAAAGTCTGAAAACCGGACTTTTTTACTTTTAAAGCCCTCAAAAAAATTCGAGAAAATTCACGCATTTTTCACCCCTGCAGGCCTTTTTTGTAAGCCCGATAGCGGGCGAACCGTTGGAGCTAGCTCGGATCTGACGGAAAATTCATAATCAGGAATGAAATGAACTACAAAAAAGGTCCAGTGACTTTTTGCTCTATCTTCCATGGTTAAGCGACAAAACGCTCGAACATTTGACATTCCAGAGATTTTTTCGCTTAAAATAAAGTTTCGAGCCCGATAGCGGCCGAACCGTTGGTCGTAGCTCAAATCTGATTGACCCATCAAATTAGCAAATTGCGCGATCTACAGAAAAGGTCCAGTGACTTTTTGCCCTTTCTCTATTGGTTTGGCCGAAAAACGTGATTATGTGCAATTTTTTTGTAATATTTACGTGAAAAGTTTGTTTTTGAGGTCGATAGCGGAGAAACAATTGGTCGGAGGTCAAAATAAAACAAAGGTTCGATTTAGGAAATAATATGATCTACAAAAAAGGTCCAGTGACTTTTTACTATATCTCCATTAGTTTGACCGCAAAACGCGATTAAGTGAAAATATTTGGAAATTTTCGCCTACACATTTACATTCCGGCCTTGATAGCGGCTAAACGGTTGGTCGTAGCTCAAAACAAATTTTGACTGAGATTTAGGAAATCACGTGATCTAAAGAAAAAGTTCAGTAACATTTTGCCCTATCCTCAACGGTTTGGCCGCATAACGCGTTTTAAAGTTTTGATTTTTTGAGTTTTACGTGAGATTTTGTTTTCTGGTCTCTATTTCAGACAAAATCTTAGGTCTAGCCCAGGTGAAAAATTTGATTTTAATACAAAATAATGCGATCTACACAAAAGGCCCAGTGACCTTTTAATCTATCTTCCATGATTTAGCCGTAAAACGTGATTATATTGAAAATTTCACTTAAAAACTAACTTTTCGTGCTCGATAGTGGCCGAACCGTTGCCCCTAGCTTAGTTTCCAAGCCCGATAGATGCAAAACCATTTGTCGTAGCTCATAATATATTTGTAAGACAATTTAGGAATTAGCGTGATCTACAAAAAGATTTCAGTAACTTTTGGTCCTATATCTATTGGTTTAGCTGAAAAACGCGTTTTAAAGCAAAGTTAGTGTAATTTTAACGTAAAAAATAGATTCCGGGCTCGATAGCGGCCAAACTGTAGGACGTTGCTCAAAACAATAACAATATGCGATTTAGGAAATAAAGTGCTCTACAAAAAAGTTTGAGTGTCTTTTGGCCCTATCTATATTGGTTTAACCGTAAAAACGCGTTCAAATGTAAAAATGTTGTAATTTTCACATGAAAAGTTTATTTGCGGTCCTGATAATGGCCTAGTAGCTTTTTCAACGTAGCTCCAAACGTTAATCCAAAGTTAGTAAATGAAGTAAACTACAAAAAATGTTCAGTGACGTTTTGTTCTATCTCTTATTGTTAGGCGAGAAAAACGCTCGCGTAGATGATATTACCGTGACCTTCGCGTTGCAAACAACGATTTGAGCTCGAAAGTGGCTGAGTGAGTGGCGGTAGCTGAACTTTAATTTCAGTTTCAGTTAGAAAATGGGGAGATCTACAAATAAGATCATGTGTATGTTTCATGTATCTTTAACGGTTTACCCGAAAATGGAAATTTTATGAAGATAGTAGTTAGGGACAGAATACGTGATTTCACCGTACACACCTTCAGTTAGTAATAAATTGCGGCAAAACTAGAGGGCATATCAAAAATCTGAGGTCAGAACACCCAAAACAAATCATATTTCCTACATAAAATGTCCAGTCACTTTTTATCATATCTTCAACGGTTAAGAGACAAAACGCCTCAAAGTTAAAAGTTTGGTTCACGTCGTAAAACTGAGTTTATTCTATCTACTATATTTGAAATGCAGAGTCCGTTCGAGAAGTGATGGAAACGTGAAATTTTGCACGCACGTCGCTCGTATCTTCAAACCTGCGGGAAAAGTCTGAAAACCCGATTTTTTTTATTTTGATCCCCTCAAAAGAATTCCCGAACGGACCCCTGTTTTGCCTTTGCAGGCTTTCCTTTGAGGCCCGATAGCGGGCGAACCGTTGGAGCTAGCTTCAATCTGAGGGAAAGTCGTTAGTGGGGAATGAAGTGCTCTACAAAAAAGGTCTGGTGACTTTCCACTCTATCTCCATCGGTTTGGCTGCAAAACGCGATTAAGTGAAATTTTTTCGAAATTTTCGCCCAAAAATTTACCTTTTAGGCTCGATGGCGGCTAAACGGTTGGTCGTAGCTCAAAACAAATTTTCTGTGGAATTTAGGAAATCACGAGATCTACATAAAAGGTCAATTAACATATTGCCCTATCCGCAATGGTTTGGCCGCAACACGCGTTTTAAAGTTTTGATGTTTTAAGTTTTACTTCAGAATTTAGTTTCTGGGCTCTGTGTCAGCGGAACGTTTATAGTTAGGGTAGATAAAAAAATCGCAATTTAATACGAAACAATGAGGTCTACAAAAAAGGTCCAGTGACTTTTCGCTCTCTCTCCATTGTTTTGGCTGCAAAACGCGCTTGAACAAAAATTTTTATTCGATTTTTCAACAATATTTTACTCCTGATCCGATTGCGACCGAACCATCAGAATCAGCTCAAATGTTTTTCCAGTGTGTGTTACAAAATGAGGAGATCTACAAAAAAGGTCCTTATCACGTATCCCGTATCTTTAACGGTTAACCTGAAAATGAGAATAATATGAAATTAGTAGATAGGGACGGATTGCTGTTTTTACTGTGCAGACTTCTAGTAAATAATAAATAGCGGCCGAACTAGAGGTTATATCAAAATTCTGAGGGCAGAACACCCAAAACAAATTATATTTCCTACAAGAAATGTCCAGTCACTTTTTATCATATCTTTAACGGTTAAGCGACAAACCGTCTTCAAAGTTAAAAGTTCAGTTCAGTTCACGTTGTAAAATTCAGTCTATCCCTAACTACTAATCTTGAAATGCAGAGTCCGGCTAGCTCTGTACGGTACGTAACAGAGTACCTTAGGCCGTGTGAAACAGAGGCTGATCTTTCCGTTAATTCGTAGATAGGGACGGAGAAATTTCCGGATACAAAACATTGTGGAAGCTGTGAACTGTTGGAACACTACTTCATTAGTCTTCCAAGTTAGTTTTTTCTTATAAGTCTTGTGATTATTCATTTGTTCACGGTACTATGGCGTTTTATTGCGTTGCTAAGGGCTCTTTCCATCAAGGGAACGAGCAGTTGTTTCCGACGAGCAAAAACTCGCAGTGCACTGCGATTTCTGCTTGTGCCCTTGCCTGGAAAACTCTTAGATTGGAATTTTCTACTGCGGCCATCGATACGATTCTCATCGCTGGTGATCGTATTTATAGAACATTGCGGGATGAGAATCGTATGGGTGGAAACCGGTATTTGTGTGCTGATGAACTTCCTACCGATTTTCTCATCCATGAACAGTCCGTATCCGTTACAGAAAATTCCTTTGTGCACGACGCTCTGTATCCTCTTGCAGTGGGAGATATGGGCGACTGTATTTTATCTCTGTCCAATGTTTTGGAGGGTTTGATGGCCGAGGATTTTGAAAACATTGGGTTTCTCTTCACTGGACAAACAGTTACAGTTGCTTTTTGGCGATCCCAGGAACAGCTGTACTTGTTTGATCCTCATCCAGTGAACGAGGACAGAGTTTATGATTTGGCCGATGACAACAATAACCTGGCCCGCCTCTTCCAGTGCGAAAACTATTCTGCACTGGCCTCGTTATTGTTGTCAAATGCTGCTTTGGATGGGTCAGTGAGACAATTCACTGTAAGTAGACTAAAATTTGGTCAGCCGGCCCTTAGTGACAGTGAACCAGTCCAAACCATTTCCCCTATATTCGAAATTAAAACCAAAAGCATGCGATACAATGTCGAAAGACACTAAAGGACACGATTTTGAATATCCCAATGTAAAAGAGAGCCATAAAGTAACTGTATCTCCTGTAGAAAGTTTAATAAAACCTAAATCTTTCGGTAGACCTAAGAAAGTACGTCGCGGGCGCCCCAAATTACTTAAGACCACGAGAGACGAGCAAATGAGGGAGGCGAATAGAAGATATGTTCAGCGGAATCCCAAACTAAGTCGTGACGCACTTCGTAAATATCTTGAACAACATCCTGAAGTCCACAGGGAGGCTGTCCGTCGTTACAGCCAACAGTATCCTGAGGTCAACAGAGATGCTGTACGCCGTTATAGTGAACAGCATCCTGAGGTCAACAGAGATGCTGTACGCCGTTATAGTGAACAGCACCCTGAGATCAACAGAGATGCTGTCCGCCGTTATAGTCAACAGCATCCTGAAGTAAATAGAGATGCTGTTCGCCGTTACAATGAACAGCATGCTGAGGTCCACAGGGATGCTGTCCATCGTTATAGTCAACAACATCCTGAGGTCCACAGGGAAGCTGTTTTTCGCTACGACAAACAAAACGCGGACGCACGTCGCAAAAGAGTTCAAGGTTTTCGTCATACTAATCCTAAGCTAGCTGAACTACGTCACTTGAAAATTTCACTTGCTCGACTCATCGTTGCCCACGGACCAATGGGACATTGGAGTGGCGTTTTACTACATGACGTTAACAGCTACAGATTGAATAAAACTAGTCTCTGGGATGATGACGTTTTCATCTGCCCTCACTGTCAAGCACATCTGTTCGAAGAAGAAGAGAATAGGAGGAAATGGTGTTGCGGTGAGGGAGTCTACAACGTCACAAAGTTACCCCCTCTAAATGCACCTTTCTATTCTGACCGCCGCTTCCTCGACAGAGCGCGTGCCTACAATGATCTCTTTGCTTTCTGTGCCCTCGAAATTTCTGGCGGATACCGGCACCCAAGTGGCCTCTCATTTTTCAAAATCGAAGGGAGGATGTACCACCAGGTGTACAGCTTGGACGCCCCGGGCCAAAGGTTTGTTACTAAGGGCGGTGACGTCCAATTCGTAAACCGGTGCCGCCTGTATATCGACGATGGCGAAGAACGCAGGAACATGGCCATGAGTAGATCGCTTGATGCCGACATAACTGACGCCATTACCAATCACTTGTATTCACTGAATCCACATGTTCGTGAATTTCGGCGTTTGAGTAATGAGCCCTCGGTCAACGCACACCTGGAATTCCAGTTGACAAGTCGAGCTACTCATGGCAATGTTCTTGGTGACAGGCAAAGAGGTATTGAAGTGCACGCCGTGCTTAGTTGTGATGACGCAGTCACTGAGCCTCGTAGGCTCACCGTCTGGAAAGTGGGGGCTGGAAGACCTTCTACCATCGATCTCTTTAGTCCTCTGATGGAGCCCTTCCAGTACCCACTTCTCTATCCGCAAGGCACTTTGGGTTGGCACATCGGCATGCTGGATAATAACGGGAAAAAACTTTCCCAATATAACTATTCACGTTGTCTCTTGCTCTCGAATCCTCGTTTCTCTTATCTTGGCCGTCTTTCTCAAGCGTGGCAGGTCGAAATGTTTGCGAGGTTTGAAGAGGAGAGACTTCGTTTCATAAAATATTCCCAGTCAAGGTCTTCAGCCCAAAATGCCATGCGGATAGGACAGCTGAATGAACTTCTTGATGCTCAACGTGATTGTCTGGCAGGAAGGCAGGTTCGGGATGACATAGCAGGAGACGAGACCGTCCAAGGTGAGGGTGGGGCACAGCCTGGCAAAGTTTACCTCCCAAGTACGTTCACTGGTGGGCCCAGGTATATGAAGATTCATTACGAGAACGCGATGGCTCTCGTCACACGCCTGGGTTCACCAACGTACTTCCTCACATTCACGTACAGTGCTACTTGGGAGGAAAACAAGAGAGCGTGTCCTCACGGCAGTGGTCGCAGTGACCCAAGCACGGCTTGCAGAGTCTTCCAGATCAAACTCCTCGAGCTTCTTCGAGATCTGCGGAGCGGAGCGATGTTCGGCTGCACGAACTATATCGTCTACGTCATCGAGATGCAAATGAGGGGCCTTCCTCACGCCCACATTGTATTTAAGATTGACGGAGACGGTCCAGTACAAGCAGACGAAATCGACTCTGTAATCCGCGCTGACATCCCCTCGGAAGAAGAAGCCGGTGGAAGACTCAGGAAGTTGGTCTTGCAGCATATGATCCACGGTCCTTGTGGCACGGATCACCGCACCGACTTCCTGTGCTGGGACGTTGTCAAGGGTCACTGCACAAAGTTTCTATCCTAAGCCTTCATGCCAGACAACTCACGTAGATGACAGAGGATTCATTCAGTACAGGCGGGACTATAGAAATACAGGTCAGATCAAGTCACGCAACAGGTCTGTTACTGTTCACGATGGGTGGGTTGTTCCATACAACGCCGCACTATTGCTTAAGTATGAAGCACACATTAACTTGGAGCTTGCGTCTACCCGTCGCGTCATCAAGTATCTATTCAAATACCTGATGAAGGGTGGATCACTTCAAAACGTCACCGTCACTCCTTTGTGGCAACAAGAGGACGAGGTAGAACACTATGTGACTAAGAGAATGGTTGGTGCAAGCGACGCATGCTGGCGTCTCTTGGACTTCCCAATCTCAAAGTCAGAACCGACAGTTGAGTGTCTACCCGTCCATCTTGAGGGTAAACAGCACGTCTGTTTTCGTCCCGGTGATCTCACCTCCGCGATAAGTAGATCAAGCTCCAAGTTGTTATTGTATTTTAACAGACCTGTTGATTCAACTTTTGACAGTTTAACCTACCTGACATTTTTTGAAAAATACATAGTACATGACAAACGACCGAAAACCGAACCGTTATATGAACATCAAGACGGGAAACACTTCGTCACACCTCGCCAGCGTGGAGGGAAGGTATGTAGGGTATTTTGGGTCTCGCCTAATCGTGGAGAACTCTACTACCTTCGGATGCTCCTCTTGTCAACACCTTGTCGCGGCTACTCCGACCTCCTGTCACACGGTGGTCCTGATTGCCGTACGTTCCAGGAGGTTTGTCGTCAGCTCGGCTTGATTGAAGACGAGGATGAGTACCGCGAAGCGCTGCGAGAGGCTTCTGGGTTTATGGTCGCTTCGAGACTTCGTTCCTTCTTCGTGCTCCTATGTAATATGGGTGCTCCTGCAGCAATTCTGTGGGATTCCTTCCGTGACACCCTTTGCGAGGACCACTTGGAAAGGAGCCCACTTGACCCTGAGAGAGCGTATACACTTTCCTTGATCGATATCGATCGCAGTCTACGTCGGCAGGGATTGTCTTTAGTGGATTGTGGTCTCCCCGACGTGCAAGATGATACGACAGAAGTGGGAAGGGAGCTGTTGGACTATGGCGAGAACCAACAGCGGGCCATTGTCGAGGAATGGGAACAAAAGCTCTCAGAAGACCAGAGACGCGTTTTGCAACACGTGCGTTCCCTTCTCGACAACCCCGGTGACCGCCGATCCTCAAGAGCAATCTTCCTCGATGGTCCCGGGGGATATGGTAAAACGTCACTTCTTCGTGTCATACTGGCACACGTGCGTAGTTGTCGTCAGATTGCACTGGCCGTCGCCAGCTCGGGCATCGCTGCAGGAAACATGCCTGGTGGTTCAAACGGCTCACAGCATGTTCCGGCTTCCGCTCGATCTGGGCGACGGGTCTGGCGTTTGGAACATAACCAACGGGTCCCAGCGCGCAGAACTGATAAGAGCTGCTCAGCTCATCGTCTTCGACGAGGCCCCGATGGCCCATCGCTACATCTTTGAGATCCTCGACCGCTCGCTTCGAGATCTTATGAACCGCGATGAGCCATTCGGTGGCAAGATCTTTCTGTGCTCTGGAGATTTCCGGCAGATCGCACCCGTTGTTGTAAAGGCACGTACGGCAGATGCCGTCGCGTGCGTTTCACTTCGGGCCTCGCGTCTGTGGCGACTGTTCCGCGTCTTCTCTCTGACGACACCGCACAGGACGAGCAGTTCCGTTGGCTACTCTGACTTCCTTCTCGCAGTAGGCAACGGCACTGTTCCGTCCACAACTTTCGGGGAGGGTAGAGAGAGTGACACACTTATTCCCTTGGCCGAGGTGAGGTATGTCACTGCATTACAAGTCCTCATCTCAACCGTCTTTCCTGCCGACGTACTCCGCGATCCCGATCAGTGTGCTCGTCGTGCGATCCTCTCGACTCTGAACTTGAACGTTAGAGAGATCAACGACATAATCTTGAACTCTGTAGACGGTCACCTTCATGAGCTGCGAAGCGCCGACACTTTGGACCGTGAAAACGATGACAATCTGGGTGTTGAAGTCTCTCTACTGAACCAGGCTACAGGCAAGGGTGTTCCTGATCACGTGCTGCGACTTAAGATCGGCTCAGTGTGCCTCATCATGAGGAATCTAAACATCGCTGACGGCCTTGTAAACGGCACTAAGGTCATTGTGACGGCTATAACCAATCGGTTGATTACCGTCAGACGCCCTCACGACGCGCAACCTATCGGTATTCCTAGAATAATCTTTAGGTTCGCGATCGTTGAAGGTTCGCCGTTACTTGTCCGTCGACGTCAGTTTCCTCTGATGCTGGCATACGCGATGACCGGCCACAAGAGCCAAGGTCAGACAATAGATCAGGTCGGAGTCGATCTTCGCACTGATTGTTTCACTCATGGCCAGCTGTACGTCCTGCTCAGTAGAGTTCGATGTCCGGAAGACATAGTTGTCCTCGTCCGCCCCGAAAGGGTACACAATGAAGTCGCCTACGCGAAGAACATCGTGTACGGCGAACTTCTTCAGTGAACCGGATTGAGATTGGCAGTAGGCTAGGGGGCCTGCCCAAACAAAACTCCCCGTCGAGATTGACACTGGCAGTAGGCTAGGGGGCCTGCCCAAACAAAACTCCCCGTCGTGATTGACACTGGCAGTAGGCTAGGGGACCTGCCCAAACAAAACTCCCCGTCGTGATTGACTAGGCAGTAGGCTAGGGGACCTGCCAAAACAAAACTCCCCGTAGTGACTGATTAGGCAGTAGGCAATGGGACCTGCCAGAACAAAACTCCCCATTCTGATTGATGCGGCAGTAGGCTAGAGGGCCTGCCAAAACAAAACTCCTCGTAGATGTAAATAAGTTTTTTGTATATATGTAAATATATGGTCTCTATGTTTGCCGGCCTCCCCGTGGCGAGACTGGATACGTCATGCTTGCATTTAAAGCATTGACAAACTAACGGGCAAACAACAGTTTCAATAAAAATACATTATTACCCAATAATTTTACACAAGTATATACACAACTAATTATGCAAAGATGTACACGACATTGAAGATCAACATTAACCAACGATTGATGTAATTTTGTTAATAATATATGGTCTCCACGTTTGCCGGCCTCCCCGTGGCGAGACTGGATACGTTATGCTTGCATTTAAAGCATTGACAAACTAACGGGCAAACAACAGTTTCAACAACAATATGTTATTACCAAATCATTTGACACGTGTATATACACAACCAAATATGCAAATTTCCACACGACATCAGAGAATATCATTGACTGCAATTTTGCTGTAATAGCTGTGATTTTGTTAATAATATATGGTCTCCGTATTTGAGCATTGACAAACTAACGGGCAAAGAACAGTTTTATCAACTTAAAGTTACTAGCAACTTATTTGACACAAACATATGTAGCGCTAAATCTCCCAACTTGCAGCCGTGTTGCGTAAACAATATTAGTAACGGTTTGACCGCTATCGGACCCGAAATCTCAATTTTCACGATTTTCGCACGTAATGGCGTTTTATAACGGCTGTAAGGGAGATACAGCAATATATTACTTGAACTTTCTTGTAGACCACATTATACACTAAATATTGTTTCCCACGAGAAAGGACACAGTTGGGGACACGTAAATTTAAAACCTCTAGTTCGATTTTAACCAACAACCGAATCCCTCCTGTCCCCGAATTCCGCTTATCCCCGATTTTGGCCAATAGCCAAATGGGGGCCTGGGGGCGTAGCCCCCAGCGAGCCGAAGGCGAGTCTAATATTATATACAACCGCATGTGTAACTGACCGACTGACTGACTCACTCACGTATACTAATTCTAACCTACTTCCAGATGAGTTAGAGACTTGAAATTTGGTACACAGATAGCTTTCCACGTGTAACCACCAGGAAAATCCCGAAAAGTGAGAATTTTTCATTTTCAACCCCTCAAAAAAATTCCCAAAAAATCGCGCATTCTTCACCCCTGCAGGCATTTTTTGTAAGCCCGATAGCGGGCGAACCGTTGGAGCTAGCTCGGATCTGACGGAAAATTCATGGTCAGGAATGAAGTGAACTACAAAAAAGGTCTAATGACTTTTTGCTCTATCTTCCATGGTTAAGCGACAAAACGCTCGAACATTTGAAATTCCAGAGATTTTTTCGATAAAAATAATGTTTCAAGCCCGATAGCGGCCGAACCGTTGGTCGTAGCTCAAATCTGATTGACCCATCAAATTAGCAAATTGCGCGATCTACAGAAAAGGTCCAGTAATCTTTTGCCCTATCTCGATTGGTTTGGCCGAAAAACGTGATTATGTACAATTTTGTTGTAACTTTTACGCGAAACTTTTGTTTTTGGGGTCGATAGCGGCGAAACCATTGGTCGGAGGTCAAAATAAGACTAACGTTTTATTTAGGAAATAAGATGACCTACAAAAAAGGTCCAGTGACTTTTTACTATATTTCCCTTAGTTTGACCGCAAAACGCGATTAAGTGAAAATATTGGACATTTTCGCCTAAAAATTTACATTCCGGGCTTGATAGCGGCTAAACGGTTGGTCGTAACTCAAAACAAATTTTAAACGGGATTTAGGAAATCACGTGATCTACAGAAAAGGTTCAGTGACTTCGGGAGTTGGCTGAGCGTTAGCTAAGCGTCAATAGTAGATAGGGACAGAGGAATATTTATTATGTTCACAGACACAATACCCTCTAAAAAAGGCCCAAGTGTGTCATTAACCCCCGGTAATATTAAACCCCCCCCCCCGGGGATTTCCTGGTATGACCTGATAACCTCCTGTACATTCAACCCCCTGATGTGTTAACCCCCCTGGTAACATTAAACCCCCCCAGGGAATTTCCTGCCATGACCTCATGTCCGAATTTTACCAGTCACCAAATCTCTTAAACCCCCCCCCTGGGAAGATCCTGGTATGACCAGATAACCCCCTGGAGACTTATCCCCCGGTAACGTTAACCCCCCCTGGGAATTTGTTCATATGACCAGACAATATCCTGACGAAATTAAACCCCCTCTTGTCTTAACCTCCTTAACATTAATCACCCACCCAGGGAATTTCTCGCCTTGACTAGATAGTCTCCTGGTGATATTAAACCCCCTGTTCGACTTAAAATACTGCCTTGAGGTCGGTTTTTTATTATGTTTATACTAAACAATTCAAGATAGCTGACCCGTGCAGACTTTTCTCCCGAGCTCATTTCTGGCTAAACCATAGGTCGTAGATCAGATCTGAGGGCACAATCGAATGCATACACACGAGCCTGACTTCCAAATCCAAATCTAGGCAATCACCAAGTGAGTCTCGGCTTTCACCTAGATTGTTTGAGGAGTTCGCAGAGAACAGTGAGGTAGGCCTTAATAATAATGGTAGTCCTAACCCTATTGAAGACACTGATTTTACTGAAGTTCCAAGTACTAGCACTGATACTAGTATGGAGCCTATTCCTATGATTTGTAGTACTTTTGAGCCAAATATTGAGACTAATCCATAACAAAATCTACCTGAAAAAATTTGGTTTCTTTAAAAACATATAACAAAGACTCAGGTCCCCAAAAAACAAAACCCTGGTAGGCCTAGACCTAAACAATCTCTTACTGTAAGATCTTAAAAAATCCCCCCAAATGTAAAGCTAAGAAAACACTAGTTTGTTGACAGTGATTGGCCTTGGTTAGACATAAAAAGTGTCCCCCAAAAAAGTTTCGTGGTGTACCTGGAATAAATGTACACACGCTACGTAGCTTAAAAAATATATAAAAGTTTGTTTTTAACATCACTCAGCCTGCCATGGATTTTTCTTTTCTTCACCGATGTAGGTCCACTAACATTACCTTCTTCATCACTAATTACTGATTGACATTCTTCCACTATTATCACTAATAACTCACTAATATGTCAAACAACTCCCAAACAGCACAATAACATAAACTCAATACAGCTGACTCACAATATTGAACAGTGGTACCAGCTGTTGCTATGCTGGATATTTGACATTCCCCCTTTCTTTCCTCTTATCACTATGACAGTCCCCCATTTTTCCTCTTGCCTATTTTCAAATGCCTGTATCTCATAGACTATCCCCATTATTTCCATTAAGCAGAATACTAAAAACCACCTTCCTTTCATCATTATGGCAGTATAGTACATTAAAACACTTGAAAAATTGACATTCCCTCTTTTTCCCTCTGACCCTTCATCTGTAAAAATAAACATGCGACAAATGTGTTTTGTGATTACCTACGGTTCTGCATTTGCGATTTCATCATCAGTTGTAGGTTACCATGGAATTTAGTCTATATTGAAATGAAATTTTAAAACACTGGATTACTGTAGTTACTAAGTCTTATTATTTACACTATATACACATGTTTCTTTAGGGCTTTTAGTAGTTTAGCTTCGTATGAAAATCCTTGAAACATTTTTCAAGATGCAGTGGAACTTGAGACCGGTCACACATCCAAGCAGTCTCAGACCTCTTGTTGTGGGAAAAGCAAACTTTACAAGCTCTGGTCGGATGAAGTTTGCTTGCTGTGGGTGGGACTTTCATAGGGAAATGTGCCCACTGCTTTGCCTGGAGTCGCAATGGTGACGGATTGATTGCGGCTCTTCCAGGTGACGTCTTTGATGGAATTGTTACTGCGGTCAAAATCTGTTCAAGGTTTAGTCGAAAATCTGTAAAATGCATCTTTTTTTATCTTTTTGATTTTCTTAAAAATACAGAATTCATTGTAGAGTTTCACATCAAGAAGATAGAAAAAAATCTTCTTATTAGCCTTTACAGTTCGTCTTATTATAGAGAAGGTCGACAGTACTTGGTCTTGTCGATCCACACCCAACATACCTTTGTTATAGTCAATCACGCATTTAGGGTTTTTATTTCTACTTGTTGGTCTTCTTCATTCACAATTTTAGAAACTTCCATTTCAATATATTCATGTACTGTTGATAACATGTGTACATATTTGTGGTCGCTCCATTTTATAGCAAGAACGCCCCGACCAGATCGTTTGATCGCTTCCCTCTTTTGCAGTTCAACATGCTTGAATACTTGAGGCATACATCTCCTAGGCAACAAAGCAGTACCCACAGCATACGTATCATGTTCAAGAAGCTTCTCGTACAGGTGGGGGGAGGAATATCAATTATCAAGGTAAAAAACATAATCCATATCGAAAAAAGGCTGTAGCAAATTAAGCGTGACAGCTTCACTAGCCAATTTGTCGTCAATTTTGTCCTCCCCAACGTATATTTTTAATGTACAACAGTAACCAGAGGAAGATTCACAAACCTTGTAAATCTTAACCCGAATCGAGCCCTTTTCTTGGGATTGAAGTGAATTATACTTAGCCTGCTTCTCATTTCAGTTTCATCTAGCGCAATGTCTCTTTCTGGCTCCAACATATGAAGGAACTTTGTTTCTAAATATCTAATAACTGGTCTCAGTGTTTTCAACTTATCATGCTGATTTTCGGTTTTAATGTTTTCATAATAAAAAATGAAGAAATTGAGATATATTATTGAATCTCTCAAATGAAATTGTTTCGGTAAATATGGGCGGTAAATATTTTCTTATGGGTCCAGTAGTGTTTGAGTTCAGGCTTTTCCACCTGGCCCATGTTCACATAAAGCGCAAAGTAAACTTTTAGCTCATCCCTAGTAACATCTACTCACTTACTATCTGACGTCAACCTCTTCCTACCAGGTAACGTAAGCTACGTAGCGTGTGTACATTTATTCCAGGTACACCACGAAACTTTTTTGGGGGACATTTTTTATGTCTAACCAAGGCCAATCACTGTCAACAAACTAGGTTTTTCTTAGCTTTACATTTGGGGGGATTTTTGAAGATCTTACAGTAGGAGATTGTTTAGGCCTAGGCCTACCAGGGTTTTGTTTTTTGGGGACCTGAGTCTTTGTTATATGTTTTTAAAGAAACCAAACTTTTTCAGGTAGATTTTGTTTTGGATTAGTCTCAATATTTGGCTCAAAAGTACTACAAATCATATGAATAGGCTCCATACTAGTATCAATGCTAGTACTTGGAACTTCAGTAAAATCAGTGTCTTCAATAGGGTTAGGACTACCATTATTATTTAGGCCTACCTCACTGTTCTCTGTGAACTCCTCAAACAATCTAGGTGAAAGCCGAGTCTCACTTGGTGATTGCCTAGATTTGGATTTGGAAGTCTGGCTCGTGTGTATGCATTCAGTCCGCTAGGAGCGGCATCGAGTCAGACTCAGCTGTCTTCCTCAATGGGTTAACAAAGTAAAATATACAGGAATGTGATGAACTGTGAAAAATCAACCTGTTTAACAACTTAAATAAGTATATGTTATACAATGTAAATTGATGCCCTAATTATATAGTCAAATGATTGTACAGTATTACATTTACTCAACATAATTCCAAGATACAGAGTAAACAAGGTATGAATTTTCTATAAATAGTTACAAAAAAATGTTTTTCTTTTTTATAATGGAACCGATTATAATAGTGAAACTGAGTGCAAGCAATTGTGTAGGCATAAAATTTAAAACCTTGAAACTAATTTTGTGTACTATCTATATTCGAGCTGAGCGCTTTGTATAATAATCTCATTTTAAATTTACATATGTACATTGAATATAGGTTTTGTTCTGTGTGTCAGTCATATTGCTAAACACGGTATCAAGAAGTTGTTCATTTGTACAAACTACCGCGAACATGTGCAAAATTATTAAATTCTTATGGATGAAAATATAAGATGGCTCACAAGTAGCATAAAGGTAAGTTATACATTGACGGAGTTGACTGATAGGAAAGGGTTGTTATTTTAGGACGTGCCTCAATATATAGTTGTGGCTCTGGATATAATTGACACCTACACGTAGTAACATGAAAATATGAATAATACATCTTAAAACAATCAATTGTATAAAATAAACCGGTAGTATATCATAATGACTTCGTATATTATATTTCTGGCAAATTAACATTTTTAAATGTACGTAATTTTCGGCACATATAAAAAGATACACATATAAATTGTTTTTTTTTTCGGTTTTCTAATCTTTCTTATAAATGATCCACTAAATTAGTTTCAAGATTTTAAATCATATGCCTACACAATTGCTTGCATTCAGATTCACTATTGTAATCGGTTCTATTAGAAAATTGAAAAACATTATTGTTTCTTGTAACTATTTATAGAAAATTCATACCTAGTTTACTCTATCTTGGAATTATATTGAGTACATTTAATACTGTACAATCATTTGACTATATAATTAGGGCAACAATTTACATTGTATAACATATACTTATTTAAGTTGTTAAACGGGTTGATTTTTCACAGTTCATCACATTCCTGTATATTTTACTTTGTTAACCCATTGAGGAAGACAGCCGAGTCTGACTCGATGCCGCTCCTAGCGGACTGAATGCATACACATGAGCCTGACTTCCAAATCCAAATCTAGGCAATCACCAAGTGAGACTCGGCTTTCACCTAGATTGTTTGAGGAGTTCGCAGAGAACAGTGAGGTAGGCCTTAATAATAATGGTAGTCCTAACCCTATTGAAGACACTGATTTTACTGAAGTTCCAAGTACTAGCACTGATACTATTATGGAGCCTATTCCTATGATTCGTAGTACTTTTGAGCCAAATATTGAGACTAATCCAAAACAAAATCTACCTGAAAAAATTTGGTTTCTTTAAAAACATATAACAAAGACTCAGGTCCCCAAAAAACAAAACCCTGGTAGGCCTAGACCTAAACAATCTCTTACTGTAAGATCTTAAAAAATCCCCCCAAATGTAAAGCTAAGAAAACACTAGTTTGTTGACAGTGATTGGCCTTGGTTAGACATAAAAAGTGTCCCCCAAAAAAGTTTCGTGGTGTACCTGGAATAAATGTACACACGCTACGTAGCTTAAAAAATATATAAAAGTTTGTTTTTAACATCACTCAGCCTGCCATGGATTTTTCTTTTCTTCACCGATGTAGGTCCACTAACATTACCTTCTTCATCACTAATTACTGATTGACATTCTTCCACTATTATCACTAATAACTCACTAATATGTCAAACAACTCCCAAACAGCACAATAACATAAACTCAATACAGCTGACTCACAATATTGAACAGTGGTACCAGCTGTTGCTATGCTGGATATTTGACATTCCCCCTTTCTTTCCTCTTATCACTATGACAGTCCCCCATTTTTCCTCTTGCCTATTTTCAAATGCCTGTATCTCATAGACTATCCCCATTATTTCCCATTAAGCAGAATACTAAAAACCACCTTCCTTTCATCATTATGGCAGTATAGTACATTAAAACACTTGAAAAATTGACATTCCCTCTTTTTCCCTCTGACCCTTCATCTGTAAAAATAAACATGCGACAAATGTGTTTTGTGATTACCTACGGTTCTGCATTTGCGATTTCATCATCAGTTGTAGGTTACCATGGAATTTAGTCTATATTGAAATGAAATTTTAAAACACTGGATTACTGTAGTTACTAAGTCTTATTATTTACACTATATACACATGTTTCTTTAGGGCTTTTAGTAGTTTAGCTTCGTATGAAAATCCTTGAAACATTTTTCAAGATGCAGTGGAACTTGAGACCGGTCACACATCCAAGCAGTCTCAGACCTCTTGTTGTGGGAAAAGCAAACTTTACAAGCTCTGGTCGGATGAAGTTTGCTTGCTGTGGGTGGGACTTTCATAGGGAAATGTGCCCACTGCTTTGCCTGGAGTCGCAATGGTGACGGATTGATTGCGGCTCTTCCAGGTGACGTCTTTGATGGAATTGTTACTGCGGTCAAAATCTGTTCAAGGTTTAGTCGAAAATCTGTAAAATGCATCTTTTTTTATCTTTTTGATTTTCTTAAAAATACAGAATTCATTGTAGAGTTTCACATCAAGAAGATAGAAAAAAATCTTCTTATTAGCCTTTACAGTTCGTCTTATTATAGAGAAGGTCGACAGTACTTGGTCTTGTCGATCCACACCCAACATACCTTTGTTATAGTCAATCACGCATTTAGGGTTTTTATTTCTACTTGTTGGTCTTCTTCATTCACAATTTTAGAAACTTCCATTTCAATATATTCATGTACTGTTGATAACATGTGTACATATTTGTGGTCGCTCCATTTTATAGCAAGAACGCCCCGACCAGATCGTTTGATCGCTTCCCTCTTTTGCAGTTCAACATGCTTGAATACTTGAGGCATACATCTCCTAGGCAACAAAGCAGTACCCACAGCATACGTATCATGTTCAAGAAGCTTCTCGTACAGGTGGGGGGGAGGAATATCAATTATCAAGGTAAAAAACATAATCCATATCGAAAAAAGGCTGTAGCAAATTAAGCGTGACAGCTTCACTAGCCAATTTGTCGTCAATTTTGTCCTCCCCAACGTATATTTTTAATGTACAACAGTAACCAGAGGAAGATTCACAAACCTTGTAAATCTTAACCCGAATCGAGCCCTTTTCTTGGGATTGAAGTGAATTATACTTAGCCTGCTTCTCATTTCAGTTTCATCTAGCGCAATGTCTCTTTCTGGCTCCAACATATGAAGGAACTTTGTTTCTAAATATCTAATAACTGGTCTCAGTGTTTTCAACTTATCATGCTGATTTTCGGTTTTAATGTTTTCATAATAAAAAATGAAGAAATTGAGATATATTATTGAATCTCTCAAATGAAATTGTTTCGGTAAATATGGGCGGTAAATATTTTCTTATGGGTCCAGTAGTGTTTGAGTTCAGGCTTTTCCACCTGGCCCATGTTCACATAAAGCGCAAAGTAAACTTTTAGCTCATCCCTAGTAACATCTACTCACTTACTATCTGACGTCAACCTCTTCCTACCAGGTAACGTAAGCTACGTAGCGTGTGTACATTTATTCCAGGTACACCACGAAACTTTTTTGGGGGACATTTTTTATGTCTAACCAAGGCCAATCACTGTCAACAAACTAGGTTTTTCTTAGCTTTACATTTGGGGGGATTTTTGAAGATCTTACAGTAGGAGATTGTTTAGGCCTAGGCCTACCAGGGTTTTGTTTTTTGGGGACCTGAGTCTTTGTTATATGTTTTTAAAGAAACCAAACTTTTTCAGGTAGATTTTGTTTTGGATTAGTCTCAATATTTGGCTCAAAAGTACTACAAATCATATGAATAGGCTCCATACTAGTATCAATGCTAGTACTTGGAACTTCAGTAAAATCAGTGTCTTCAATAGGGTTAGGACTACCATTATTATTTAGGCCTACCTCACTGTTCTCTGTGAACTCCTCAAACAATCTAGGTGAAAGCCGAGTCTCACTTGGTGATTGCCTAGATTTGGATTTGGAAGTCTGGCTCGTGTGTATGCATTCAGTCCGCTAGGAGCGGCATCGAGTCAGACTCAGCTGTCTTCCTCAATGGGTTAACAAAGTAAAATATACAGGAATGTGATGAACTGTGAAAAATCAACCTGTTTAACAACTTAAATAAGTATATGTTATACAATGTAAATTGATGCCCTAATTATATAGTCAAATGATTGTACAGTATTACATTTACTCAACATAATTCCAAGATACAGAGTAAACAAGGTATGAATTTTCTATAAATAGTTACAAAAAAATGTTTTTCTTTTTTATAATGGAACCGATTATAATAGTGAAACTGAGTGCAAGCAATTGTGTAGGCATAAAATTTAAAACCTTGAAACTAATTTTGTGTACTATCTATATTCGAGCTGAGCGCTTTGTATAATAATCTCATTTTAAATTTACATATGTACATTGAATATAGGTTTTGTTCTGTGTGTCAGTCATATTGCTAAACACGGTATCAAGAAGTTGTTCATTTGTACAAACTACCGCGAACATGTGCAAAATTATTAAATTCTTATGGATGAAAATATAAGATGGCTCACAAGTAGCATAAAGGTAAGTTATACATTGACGGAGTTGACTGATAGGAAAGGGTTGTTATTTTAGGACGTGCCTCAATATATAGTTGTGGCTCTGGATATAATTGACACCTACACGTAGTAACATGAAAATATGAATAATACATCTTAAAACAATCAATTGTATAAAATAAACCGGTAGTATATCATAATGACTTCGTATATTATATTTCTGGCAAATTAACATTTTTAAATGTACGTAATTTTCGGCACATATAAAAAGATACACATATAAATTGTTTTTCGGTTTTCTAATCTTTCTTATAAATGATCCACTAAATTAGTTTCAAGATTTTAAATCATATGCCTACACAATTGCTTGCATTCAGATTCACTATTGTAATCGGTTCTATTAGAAAATTGAAAAACATTATTGTTTCTTGTAACTATTTATAGAAAATTCATACCTAGTTTTACTCTATCTTGGAATTATATTGAGTACATTTAATACTGTACAATCATTTGACTATATAATTAGGGCAACAATTTACATTGTATAACATATACTTATTTAAGTTGTTAAACGGGTTGATTTTTCACAGTTCATCACATTCCTGTATATTTTACTTTGTTAACCCATTGAGGAAGACAGCCGAGTCTGACTCGATGCCGCTCCTAGCGGACTGAATGCATACACATGAGCCTGACTTCCAAATCCAAATCTAGGCAATCACCAAGTGAGACTCGGCTTTCACCTAGATTGTTTGAGGAGTTCGCAGAGAACAGTGAGGTAGGCCTTAATAATAATGGTAGTCCTAACCCTATTGAAGACACTGATTTTACTGAAGTTCCAAGTACTAGCACTGATACTATTATGGAGCCTATTCCTATGATTCGTAGTACTTTTGAGCCAAATATTGAGACTAATCCAAAACAAAATCTACCTGAAAAAAATTTGGTTTCTTTAAAAACATATAACAAAGACTCAGGTCCCCAAAAAACAAAACCCTGGTAGGCCTAGACCTAAACAATCTCTTACTGTAAGATCTTAAAAAATCCCCCCAAATGTAAAGCTAAGAAAACACTAGTTTGTTGACAGTGATTGGCCTTGGTTAGACATAAAAAGTGTCCCCCAAAAAAGTTTCGTGGTGTACCTGGAATAAATGTACACACGCTACGTAGCTTAAAAAATATATAAAAGTTTGTTTTTAACATCACTCAGCCTGCCATGGATTTTTCTTTTCTTCACCGATGTAGGTCCACTAACATTACCTTCTTCATCACTAATTACTGATTGACATTCTTCCACTATTATCACTAATAACTCACTAATATGTCAAACAACTCCCAAACAGCACAATAACATAAACTCAATACAGCTGACTCACAATATTGAACAGTGGTACCAGCTGTTGCTATGCTGGATATTTGACATTCCCCCTTTCTTTCCTCTTATCACTATGACAGTCCCCCATTTTTCCTCTTGCCTATTTTCAAATGCCTGTATCTCATAGACTATCCCCATTATTTCCCATTAAGCAGAATACTAAAAACCACCTTCCTTTCATCATTATGGCAGTATAGTACATTAAAACACTTGAAAAATTGACATTCCCTCTTTTTCCCTCTGACCCTTCATCTGTAAAAATAAACATGCGACAAATGTGTTTTGTGATTACCTACGGTTCTGCATTTGCGATTTCATCATCAGTTGTAGGTTACCATGGAATTTAGTCTATATTGAAATGAAATTTTAAAACACTGGATTACTGTAGTTACTAAGTCTTATTATTTACACTATATACACATGTTTCTTTAGGGCTTTTAGTAGTTTAGCTTCGTATGAAAATCCTTGAAACATTTTTCAAGATGCAGTGGAACTTGAGACCGGTCACACATCCAAGCAGTCTCAGACCTCTTGTTGTGGGAAAAGCAAACTTTACAAGCTCTGGTCGGATGAAGTTTGCTTGCTGTGGGTGGGACTTTCATAGGGAAATGTGCCCACTGCTTTGCCTGGAGTCGCAATGGTGACGGATTGATTGCGGCTCTTCCAGGTGACGTCTTTGATGGAATTGTTACTGCGGTCAAAATCTGTTCAAGGTTTAGTCGAAAATCTGTAAAATGCATCTTTTTTTATCTTTTTGATTTTCTTAAAAATACAGAATTCATTGTAGAGTTTCACATCAAGAAGATAGAAAAAAATCTTCTTATTAGCCTTTACAGTTCGTCTTATTATAGAGAAGGTCGACAGTACTTGGTCTTGTCGATCCACACCCAACATACCTTTGTTATAGTCAATCACGCATTTAGGGTTTTTATTTCTACTTGTTGGTCTTCTTCATTCACAATTTTAGAAACTTCCATTTCAATATATTCATGTACTGTTGATAACATGTGTACATATTTGTGGTCGCTCCATTTTATAGCAAGAACGCCCCGACCAGATCGTTTGATCGCTTCCCTCTTTTGCAGTTCAACATGCTTGAATACTTGAGGCATACATCTCCTAGGCAACAAAGCAGTACCCACAGCATACGTATCATGTTCAAGAAGCTTCTCGTACAGGTGGGGGGGAGGAATATCAATTATCAAGGTAAAAAACATAATCCATATCGAAAAAAGGCTGTAGCAAATTAAGCGTGACAGCTTCACTAGCCAATTTGTCGTCAATTTTGTCCTCCCCAACGTATATTTTTAATGTACAACAGTAACCAGAGGAAGATTCACAAACCTTGTAAATCTTAACCCGAATCGAGCCCTTTTCTTGGGATTGAAGTGAATTATACTTAGCCTGCTTCTCATTTCAGTTTCATCTAGCGCAATGTCTCTTTCTGGCTCCAACATATGAAGGAACTTTGTTTCTAAATATCTAATAACTGGTCTCAGTGTTTTCAACTTATCATGCTGATTTTCGGTTTTAATGTTTTCATAATAAAAAATGAAGAAATTGAGATATATTATTGAATCTCTCAAATGAAATTGTTTCGGTAAATATGGGCGGTAAATATTTTCTTATGGGTCCAGTAGTGTTTGAGTTCAGGCTTTTCCACCTGGCCCATGTTCACATAAAGCGCAAAGTAAACTTTTAGCTCATCCCTAGTAACATCTACTCACTTACTATCTGACGTCAACCTCTTCCTACCAGGTAACGTAAGCTACGTAGCGTGTGTACATTTATTCCAGGTACACCACGAAACTTTTTTGGGGGACATTTTTTATGTCTAACCAAGGCCAATCACTGTCAACAAACTAGGTTTTTCTTAGCTTTACATTTGGGGGGATTTTTGAAGATCTTACAGTAGGAGATTGTTTAGGCCTAGGCCTACCAGGGTTTTGTTTTTTGGGGACCTGAGTCTTTGTTATATGTTTTTAAAGAAACCAAACTTTTTCAGGTAGATTTTGTTTTGGATTAGTCTCAATATTTGGCTCAAAAGTACTACAAATCATATGAATAGGCTCCATACTAGTATCAATGCTAGTACTTGGAACTTCAGTAAAATCAGTGTCTTCAATAGGGTTAGGACTACCATTATTATTTAGGCCTACCTCACTGTTCTCTGTGAACTCCTCAAACAATCTAGGTGAAAGCCGAGTCTCACTTGGTGATTGCCTAGATTTGGATTTGGAAGTCTGGCTCGTGTGTATGCATTCAGTCCGCTAGGAGCGGCATCGAGTCAGACTCAGCTGTCTTCCTCAATGGGTTAACAAAGTAAAATATACAGGAATGTGATGAACTGTGAAAAATCAACCTGTTTAACAACTTAAATAAGTATATGTTATACAATGTAAATTGATGCCCTAATTATATAGTCAAATGATTGTACAGTATTACATTTACTCAACATAATTCCAAGATACAGAGTAAACAAGGTATGAATTTTCTATAAATAGTTACAAAAAAATGTTTTTCTTTTTTATAATGGAACCGATTATAATAGTGAAACTGAGTGCAAGCAATTGTGTAGGCATAAAATTTAAAACCTTGAAACTAATTTTGTGTACTATCTATATTCGAGCTGAGCGCTTTGTATAATAATCTCATTTTAAATTTACATATGTACATTGAATATAGGTTTTGTTCTGTGTGTCAGTCATATTGCTAAACACGGTATCAAGAAGTTGTTCATTTGTACAAACTACCGCGAACATGTGCAAAATTATTAAATTCTTATGGATGAAAATATAAGATGGCTCACAAGTAGCATAAAGGTAAGTTATACATTGACGGAGTTGACTGATAGGAAAGGGTTGTTATTTTAGGACGTGCCTCAATATATAGTTGTGGCTCTGGATATAATTGACACCTACACGTAGTAACATGAAAATATGAATAATACATCTTAAAACAATCAATTGTATAAAATAAACCGGTAGTATATCATAATGACTTAGTATATTATATTTCTGGCAAATTAACATTTTTAAATGTACGTAATTTTCGGCACATATAAAAAGATACACATATAAATTGTTTTTCGGTTTTCTAATCTTTCTTATAAATGATCCACTAAATTAGTTTCAAGATTTTAAATCATATGCCTACACAATTGCTTGCATTCAGATTCACTATTGTAATCGGTTCTATTAGAAAATTGAAAAACATTATTGTTTCTTGTAACTATTTATAGAAAATTCATACCTAGTTTACTCTATCTTGGAATTATATTGAGTACATTTAATACTGTACAATCATTTGACTATATAATTAGGGCAACAATTTACATTGTATAACATATACTTATTTAAGTTGTTAAACGGGTTGATTTTTCACAGTTCATCACATTCCTGTATATTTTACTTTGTTAACCCATTGAGGAAGACAGCTGAGTCTGACTCGATGCCGCTCCTAGCGGACTGAATGCATACACACGAGCCTGACTTCCAAATCCAAATCTAGGCAATCACCAAGTGAGTCTCGGCTTTCACCTAGATTGTTTGAGGAGTTCGCAGAGAACAGTGAGGTAGGCCTTAATAATAATGGTAGTCCTAACCCTATTGAAGACACTGATTTTACTGAAGTTCCAAGTACTAGCACTGATACTAGTATGGAGCCTATTCCTATGATTCGTAGTACTTTTGAGCCAAATATTGAGACTAATCCAAAACAAAATCTACCTGAAAAAGTTTGGTTTCTTTAAAAACATATAACAAAGACTCAGGTCCCCAAAAAACAAAACCCTGGTAGGCCTAGACCTAAACAATCTCTTACTGTAAGATCTTAAAAAATCCCCCCAAATGTAAAGCTAAGAAAACACTAGTTTGTTGACAGTGATTGGCCTTGGTTAGACATAAAAAGTGTCCCCCAAAAAAGTTTCGTGGTGTACCTGGAATAAATGTACACACGCTACGTAGCTTAAAAAATATATAAAAGTTTGTTTTTAACATCACTCAGCCTGCCATGGATTTTTCTTTTCTTCACCGATGTAGGTCCACTAACATTACCTTCTTCATCACTAATTACTGATTGACATTCTTCCACTATTATCACTAATAACTCACTAATATGTCAAACAACTCCCAAACAGCACAATAACATAAACTCAATACAGCTGACTCACAATATTGAACAGTGGTACCAGCTGTTGCTATGCTGGATATTTGACATTCCCCCTTTCTTTCCTCTTATCACTATGACAGTCCCCCATTTTTCCTCTTGCCTATTTTCAAATGCCTGTATCTCATAGACTATCCCCATTATTTCCCATTAAGCAGAATACTAAAAACCACCTTCCTTTCATCATTATGGCAGTATAGTACATTAAAACACTTGAAAAATTGACATTCCCTCTTTTTCCCTCTGACCCTTCATCTGTAAAAATAAACATGCGACAAATGTGTTTTGTGATTACCTACGGTTCTGCATTTGCGATTTCATCATCAGTTGTAGGTTACCATGGAATTTAGTCTATATTGAAATGAAATTTTAAAACACTGGATTACTGTAGTTACTAAGTCTTATTATTTACACTATATACACATGTTTCTTTAGGGCTTTTAGTAGTTTAGCTTCGTATGAAAATCCTTGAAACATTTTTCAAGATGCAGTGGAACTTGACACCGGTCACACATCCAAGCAGTCTCAGACCTCTTGTTGTGGGAAAAGCAAACTTTACAAGCTCTGGTCGGATGAAGTTTGCTTGCTGTGGGTGGGACTTTCATAGGGAAATGTGCCTACCGCTTTGCCTGGAGTCGCAATGGTGACGGATTGATTGCGGCTCTTCCAGGTGACGTCTTTGATGGAATTGTTACTGCGGTCAAAATCCGTTCAAGGTTTAGTCGAAAATCTGTAAAATGCATCTTTTTTATCTTTTTGATTTTCTTAAAAATACAGAATTCATTGTAGAGTTTCACATCAAGAAGATAGAAAAAATCTTCTTATAAGCCTTTACAGTTCGTCTCATTATGGGGAAGGTCGACAGTACTTGGTCTTGTCGATCCACACCCAACAAGTCAATCACACATTTAGGTTTTTTTATTTCTACTTGTTGGTCTTCTTCATTCACAATTTTAGAAACTTCCATTTCAATATATTCATGTACTGTTGATAACATGTGTACATATTTGTGGTCACTCCATTTTATAGCAAGAACGCCCCGACCAGATCGTTTGATCGCTTCCCCCTTTTGCAGTTCAACATGCTTGAATACTTGTGGCATACATCTCCTAGGCAACAAAGCAGTACCCACAGCATACGTATCATGTTCAAGAAGCTTCTCGTACAGGTGGGGGGGAGGAATATCAATTATCAAGGTAAAAAACATAATCCATATCGAAAAAAGGCTGTAGCAAATTAAGCGTGACAGCTTCACTAGCCAATTTGTCGTCAATTTTGTCCTCCCCAACGTATATTTTTAATGTACAACAGTAACCAGAGGAAGATTCACAAACCTTGTAAATCTTAACCCGAATCGAGCCCTTTTCTTGGGATTGAAGTGAATTATACTTAGCCTGCTTCTCATTTCAGTTTCATCTAGGGCAATGTCTCTTTCTGGCTCCAACATATGAAGGAACTTTGTTTCTAAATATCTAATAACTGATCTCAGTGTTTTCAACTTATCATGCTGATTTTCGGTTTTAATGTTTTCATAATAAAAATGAAGAAATTGAGATATATTATTGAATCTCTCAAATGACATTGTTTCGGTAAATATGGGCGGTAAATATTTTCTTATGGGTCCAGTAGTGTTTGAGTTCAGGCTTTTCCACCTGGCCAATGTTCACATAAAGCGCAAAGTAAACTTTTAGCTCATCCCTAGTAACATCTACCCACTTACTATCTGACGTCAACCTCTTCCTACCAGGTAACGTAAGCTACGTAGCGTGTGTACATTTATTCCAGGTACACCACGAAATTTTTTTTGGGGACATTTTTTATGTCTAACCAAGGCCAATCACTGTCAACAAACTAGGTTTTTCTTAGCTTTACATTTGGGGGGATTTTTGAAGATCTTACAGTAGGAGATTGTTTAGGCCTAGGCCTACCAGGTTTTTGTTTTTTGGGGACCTGAGTCTTTGTTATATTTTTTTAAAGAAACCAAACTTTTTCAGGTAGATTTTGTTTTGGATTAGTCTCAATATTTGGCTCAAAAGTACTACAAATCATAGGAATAGGCTCCATACTAGTATCAGTGCTAGTACTTGGAACTTCAGTAAAATCCATGTCTTCAATAGGGTTAGGACTACCATTATTATTTAGGCCTACCTCACTGTTCTCTTCGAACTCCTCAAACAATCTAGGTGAAAGCCGAGTCTCACTTGGTGATTGCCTAGATTTGGATTTGGAAGTCAGGCTAGTGTATTTGCATTCATTCCGCTAGGAGCGGCATCGAGTCAGACTCGTCTGTCTTCCTCAATGGGTTAACAAAGTAAAAAATACAGGAATGTGATGAACTGTGAAAAATCAACCCGTTTAACAACTTAAATAAGTATATGTTATACAATGTAAATTGTTGCCCTAATTATATAGTCAAATGATTGTACAGTATTAAATTTACTCAATATAATTCCAAGATACAGAGTGAAACTAGGTATGAATTTTCTATAAATAGTTACAAGAAAAAATAATGTTTTTCAATTTTCTAATAGAACCGATTACAATAGTGAATCTGAGTGCAAGCAATTGTGTAGGCATAAGATTTAAAAACTTGAAACAAATTTAGTGCACTATCTATAATCGAGCTAAGCGCTTTGTATAATAATTTCATTTTTAATTTACATGTAACATTAAATATAGGTTTTTTCTGTGTGTCAGTCATATTGCTGAACACGGCATAAAGAAGTTGTTCATTTGTACAAACCACCGCGAACATGTGCAAAATTATCAAATTCTTATAGATAAAATATAAAATGGCTTACAAGTAGCATAACGCTTGATTAAATCATATTTATTTGTAAGACAGTGACAAGTGATGTTATACTGGTAATGCTCAGTGTTAACTGGTATTTTACGTTCGGAATGTTCTTATGGGCAGTTTTGGAGATGCATTCATGTCGAAGTCAGTTGAATCCAGATCGTTAGTCCATGTCTGAAAACAATATTCAATAATTTAATAAAATATTCCTCCATTTTGATTATTTTGTTTATTAATATTTAGAAAACATCAGATGTGACCTGATGTGCATATCTTTTAACATCAGAGTTTGCAAATGGGTTACAAACGCAGTGTTCCGAATGGTATTGAAAATCAGCAGCAGTTAAAAACTCCTTAAGTTTAACCCGTGAGGAGTCCCGTATATTCCACTTACGTAGTAGGTCACCTGTATAGCTGCCATCTAACATTGCGTTTTTTATTGCTATTTGCTCTCTATTGCTTTTAAATCTTAACTTGCACTTATAATGCAATTTGTACCTGTTTCCTGATAAGTTAATTTGTATTTTACAAGTGTCAGGCAATTAAAAAAAATTAATAACAAAAATAATTACTAACTATTGGATTTTTTTAATTTTATTAATTTATCCCCATTCACTTACACATGCAGAAGGTTGAAATAATTTTTTTCAGTTACTAAGGAAATGTTTTTTATTACTTAAGACATTCTAAATTAAATTGATAATGTAAAAATAATGCATGTGAAGTGGAAACTAATACAAGAAACAAAAACTTAGATCTAGTTCCCTTCTGCTGCACAGTTGTGGCACCAATAGCTTGTTTTGGCAGTGTGCTCCTTGCATACGGATCTTTTACAAGCTGAGCATTTGTATGGAGTAAACCTGTTTTTCCTGACAGGGCAGTAGTGACACCTTGGTTTTCGTCCCTCGACAACTGAAAAAACATACAAACAGATATATATATATATACATATATATATATTTTTATATGTAGGATCGGATCAAAGAATTTATTGTGTTCACAATCAAGAAGTATTAGAGTTTTTTGTAAGACCAAGGTGTTTTTATCGGTAAAATATTAAATGTATACAGTTTTAGTTACTGGTAAAAAAGATCAATCCCTACCTGGTGGGGGGTTTGGCTCAGGAAGTTCTACACCGGCGACAGCCCTGATGCTGGTCCTCAACGGGAGTGAGAGGGTCTGAATAGAAGCTCTATGTAGAATATGCGGCTTTACTAGGTCCCTCGCAAGGCTCGTTATGAAAGTCCTCCTCTGCATGGTGTCTTTTGTATTCAGGTTGTAGATAATCTGACCATTTATAGTTGCCAGATTCAGGAGTCCACAAAAAATCGTCAAAGGCCACCTGTTACTAATACGTTTTACAGAGTAGTCCTTTTTCTTTCTGTCTACAACATCGATCCCACCTTTGGTCATGTTATAAAAAGTAATGACCTCTGGTTTGTTAGCCTCAGAATCGGGATCAATAGAGTCATCATCATGAAATGTCGACAACATCAAAACATTTTTCCCTTTTTTCGGGACATAAGAGACTAATGTGGCTCTATTCGGGTCACAGCCAAAAGCAAACATGCTGCTGCCTACTGGTCTACCGTTGACATCTTTAAATGAATCTGGGATCTCTCGCTTATTTTTTTTTATAGTCCCTACTATAGTGGTTCTATGATGCATGAACAACTCATTGGCAAGGGGAACAGAGGTATAGTAATTATCCATCGTAATGTTCCTTCCTGTTCTGTCGATAGGTTCCATTAGTCTCAAAACCACGCTACTTGCTGAGTTGTCATACGCATAAGGGCCCGGGGGCTGTTTGCCCGGATAAATTTCCATGTTCAACACATAGAATGTTCGAGCGTCCGACATTGCATAAATTTTTATACCATACTTGTCTGGTTTATTGCTCAGGTATTGTCTGAACTTACATCTTCCCCGAAATGCCTCCAGCATCTCATCAATAGTAACGTACTCTCCTGGAGTGTAGTGTTCCTTACACAAACTGACAAAAGTTTCGAATACATCCCTAAATGCAGCCAAGTTGTCAATTTTTTTACGTTCCTCCCTGGTTCTATTGTCATCAAATCTGATTGCTCTTACAAGCTGATGGAATCTTTTTTGAGACATGACTGCTTTGAAAAAGTCAGGGGCAGTTCCATCATTGACCCACATTTCACTAGTGTTTAGGTGGTTTCCTTTTTTTACTCCTAACATATAAAGAACCCCAAAAAATGATAGCAATTCATCAACATTAGTATTAGGACAATCTTGTTTGTCACGAGCATAGTTTGAGGAGATATCATCCAACTCGTCATTGGTAAAGTTGACAATGTTCTGAATCATTTGATCTGGGAAGAAAAGTTTCCATGAATCAAAGATAGTTCTACTGTTCTTAGCAGCGCCTTTTACACCTGGCAATTTTTTTATAATATTCTGTTGAGAAGTTTTCGTTCTTCTAGCATCAGATTTATGAATGTACCATTTTGTGAAAGTATCCTTACCTACATACACTGGACCGGGATGTTGTCTCCTACTCTGCACTTGGATAGGTCCAGGCTCCCTTACTGGCTGAGCTACAGGTTCGTGCACCGCTATGTCCATAGCAGACGTTGATGGAGCATCCAGATTTGTAAAGCTTACATTTGCATCCTCTAGATCCCCGTCACTTTCACCAGACTGTTCAGTGTTCGAATCGTGGAGTGAATGCTCTGAAGGAGCATCTTGTTCACTATCACTACCAAGATTAGGAAAAGTCTCTTCATCCTCTTCAATCCAACTAAGAATAAGATGATCTTGAATCTTAGACATCTTGAAGTTTTCCAATGCTAAACTGCATAACACCACACTAAGTGACACTTGAAATTAATTCTACGCTAAAATGTTTCACTTAGACACTCAAATAACAATAAAAGACTAAAAACTTTGTTCATAAGAAACGCGAACTAAGCATACAAAACGCTAACGCGATCAGTCCCGTGTATAGATGTCGCCTAACTAATGCGCCAACGTGAATGGTCCCGTGTCGAGATGGCAACTAACAGAGTATGCGGCGCGCGCTTCCACCCCTCCCCCCTCCACTGCCTACGCATGAATCATATCACAACCACAGTGAAAACACGTGTTATATAGCCTATGAGGCACTTGCTAAGATTCAGGAGGCTAAATTAGAAAATAAAAACAATTTCTTCAGAGCTACTATTTTGTTAGATGGCATCTAACAAGGGGACCCCTCACGGGTTTATTTCTTTTTAAAAGTAAAATTAAGTTATTTTACCAAATCCATCGGAAAATTTTGGGAGATTTGTTCTTCAGGTCAACAGAAACAAAAATTGAAATATAAGCATGACCCAGAAATGTTTAGTTTTTCACTAGTCTGCTTATGTATGTTTTTTAGATTTGATTTTTAATTCAATTACTAGTAAATTTGCAAAATGTATGTTTGGAACTGTGTTTGATTTTAGTCACACACCAAGAGAAAATGTTATATTAATTAAATAAATATAAGAATGGATTGGAATCAAAAAACTATTGCACTACTACATATATATATATATGTATATATATGTAGTATATATATATATATATATATATACTCCCGGCGGAGCAAGTACTTTTTGCGATTCAATGTTTATTGAAATTATATATATATATATATATATATATATATATATATATATATATATACAAAGTGCAAAATAAATAAGATTGCACTCACTTATTGCCGCAATTATGATAATCCAGGATATAACAAACATGGCGGTTGTTAACAATTTCATTATTTTCATCTTGTATAGGCGCACGACAAACAGCTACTGTGACGTGATCAATAAGGCAGTGAAGGATGAAGCAATACACACTAGAACTTGTATTATCTGTAATAGCATTATGTAAGTGGTCGGTTTTAGCCTGTAATAGGTCGGTGCTATCTGTAATAGCATTAACGTCGGTTTTATCTCCTTTAATGGATCCACTGTTTATTACTAACCATTAATGCTAATAGTGCTGATATTCTATTCTGACCACGTGACGCATTATGCATTGTGACCCGATATTACGTGGCTAAAATTTCAAGAGCTAATTTGAACTTTTCGCAGGGACTTGATTTGAAACCATTTATGTCGTCCTTGCAGAAATTCGTATCTAACTACATTCCATAGAGATTATGCGCCCAAACACGACCTGGGAGAGTGGAATGTGGGTAACCCGAACCAGTATAACACGTTTAAATGATATTCATGGTATAAGCCAATTTGAATTTTATAAGCACATAAACTTTTATTCCTTATTAAAATCGATAATGGAATATGCCTTATAAAAGTACGATTGTAGGCCGCTCTTTTTTGTAGAGGTTGACTAGAAGGCTATAAAATGGGTCGTTTCAAATATTTAATTCAATAAAAAACTTGTGTTTAAAACCCATTAGGGAGGAGTTAACTTTATTCTGAACTGACCTTTACAAGGCAATTAAAATCAGCTCTTTTGGAGGCAGTTGGTAAAGAATTCATAAAATAATTTCCATTAAAGATAAACTTATAATTTTTGTTTTGTTTTGTAGAAAACATTGCGTTCTTTAAAAACAAAATATATTCACGGTACATAAAAAAAAGTTTGTAACAATATAAAATATTATTAATTCTTTTAGGAATTTTAAAAGCAATTTGCTATAAAAACTATTTCAAAAATTTTAAGCCATCTAAACCATATATTTTCTGAAACTCTATAATGTTTTTCACGTGGAAACAAAAACTTACATTTATATCTGAATGGTAAAAAAGTTGTCAATAAACACATGATACCCTTTTCGTAGATAGTTTGCTGCTTCTAATAGCTTCATCACAATAGAGGGACCAAGACCATACTTTTTCGTTTGCTCTTTATTTTCATTTGACGCCTTTCCTTTATAACAAAAGAATTTAACACAATATTTGGATACCGAATCACAAAGTGCTCATAACTTGATTCCCCACCTATGGTGATGTTTATTAGGCATGTATTGCATTAAACTGGTTTGAGTTTTAGTGCCGACCATACTCTCATCGATTGATACTTGCTGGTTACATAAATAATAGAAAGGAAAAAATCTGTTTCAATCGTCAAACTTTGGTTGAAATCTAGCGCAGGGATCATAATTTGGCTCATCGGGTTTTGCAACTTTTGACGTGTCTACCATGTGAAAAAAAGATAACAGATTTTCAAATCGGTCACGTGAAAATACTCGTGTAAACCATGGTGTTTCAGAGCAAGTTTTACTCCAGTACGACTTTATCGTTGGTTTTTTTTTTACCAAACCCATGTAAGAATTGTAGCTATAAATATACGCATTTCTGGGACAGTGACAGGCAACCAGGATCGGAAACGACTTCTTGGAGAAAGGTTGTCTCCTTTCATCCTGAGAAAGATTCTGCATATCTGTTTGTCTCATTGACAAACAATTCAATCAGTCCGGTAGTAAAAAATAAATCTAAAAAATCAATAGGTTTTATCGCATTTTGTGGTATATGTTTTAGACCAGGAGTTTCTTGATAGTCAAAATGGTGTTCAATGCTAGGTGAGCTACTCTCAACTACTTCCTCCCAATCACTTTCAATATCATCGTCGTCGTCGTCATCAGAACTGCTCAATACTCTCCATTTCCAGCATTAGGCCTACTGTCAACATTATGAGATTCGCTGTCAGATTCATGTGAAGGTATACTCACGGGCAACCTAATATTTGTGGGCGGGGATGGTGTGGGGTTAATAAAATTTTCAGAGTCATAAAATATATCTTCAAGCTGGAAGTCAGGGTCTTCGTCCGTGTCGTCTACAAAATCAGAACTAGAATGTTCAGATGCACTTTCTGAGTATTCTAACTCACGGTCCAGTTCACTGCTGTAATCAGCTAAAGTAAATTGATCCATGTTCACAAAAGAAGTTGAACAAAACACATTTCACTATAAATCTATAAACACTAAGTTTATAACTGATCTGAAACAATCAACTATTTGTCAGTTTTATTATTACTACTTTTGTCTGTAATGTCATATCGCTTTATTTTTTGCATACTGCTACAATGATTTGAGTGCCGTTCTTTTCAAATGTTGTTTAAAGAGTTTTATGTTATTTCTCCGAGAAAAACTTTGCATTCTCTCTTTATTTATTTTACATCAAAGTTTACTATAAACCATATAGTATTTTCTCAGCTAATAAAATATAAATATCCTATCTGGTATAAATCAAGCCTTTCACCAATCAAATTAATTTCAAATTTCTGATTTCATATAAGGAATATTGAAGATATTGTCAGGTTGCATTCTCAGGTTTTATACCAGTTTGGATAGAATGAAAGCTTGATTACATCATATTTATATGTAAGAAATTAACAGTAAGTGGTGATATGTAAAAGTTCTTGATGTTATCAGTATCTGAAGTTTGGAATGTCCATTGGAAGTTGACCTTGAGGGCATATCTCTGTTTTGGAGATGCTGAGATATTGGAGTCGCTCCTGTTATAATACAAGGCCAGCTGAAGTCACATCTTTAGCCCCAATCTGAAAACAATATGTCGTCATTTGATCAACCATTCTGTGTATGTTATTTATGAAAATAGTGCATATTATAGTTAAAACAAATGAAAACGCAGGTTTAAAATGTTACTCAACTTCCTTTTTAGTTAAATCCTGTCAAAGTTTAGCCATATGTTGTAACTAAAATTAAGGTATTTTGATCAAAATACACGAGGGGATTTATATGCAAGAGTTATTTTGTGAATATGTTCTTCAGGGCGAGGCAAACAAAGAATAAAATATAAGCATGGGTCAGAAATGCATGGTTGACCGCCCTACTGTGTGGGTGTCTTTCTAAGACTTGGTTTTTATTTCAAAACGAGTAAGTAAATAGTGACTGAAAATAACATAATTTAAAACATGTTTAAACTTTTTAAATTTACACTGATTTTTGAAATAAAAATTAAATCTACAAAACACAGTAAATGCAGTCATAAGGTAAACAAAGTATTTATGAGCTGTGTTATTATTTTTCTTTACCACGACCACAAATCCTCACAATAGAAAAAAATACAAAATAACAAATAGTATTACATTATACTAAAATTTATATTTATCTAATTTAAGGGTCAGATATTTGCAATGTGAGCGATTTAACACTGGAATGAATTCAATCAATTCCCATTATCTGAAATATTAGAATTTGGAGGTGGAAGCTTGGAGGCGTAACTCCACCAGCCTAAAATTGCAACACCTCAATCCAAATGAAAGAATAAATGGACGGTTGGCAATCTTATCATGTTACAGTTTAGCAGTTCCTTCTGGGAGATTCAAGAACCCCTATCTCCCTATACAGAGAGATCAACTCATGTTGGCCACCATAGGGGATCTCCGAAAGTATTAATAACAAAACAAATTAAAGTTTATAAAGTTTGTTTTAAAATTAACACACACATTAGTACATGTAATATATATATATATATATATATATATATATATAATATTACATGAGTATATAAGGAAAAATTATCTAGAGTTTTAGAAAAAAGTCGTCTCTAAGTTCCACTCACGATCTGCCAAAAGCACGCAGGCAATGAAGAACAGTACAGCGATGGTCGCATTAATCACCGGCATGTTGTACAGACATACGTCGCACAGCTACTGTGGTGTGATAAACAAGGCAGTGAGTGGAGTTCAAAGCAATACGCAACAATAGAAGTTGTACTATCTGTACTATATCATTTTATGTATCCGCTGTTTACTACCAGTCGTTTTTGATAACAGTAATGCTGGTCCATTCTGACCACGTGACGCATTATGCAATGTGATCCATAATTGAGTGGCTAAAATTTCATCAGCTAATACAAATTTTGTTTGGAAGAACCTGATTTTAAAACATTTCTATTGTTCTTGCACAAATTCTCTTCTAGCAAAATCCAATTGCGAGTAGAACTACTCTGGTTCCGATATAGTGATCCAGCGGTCCAACATGCTCAATTCCCTGAGTGGTCAATAAAGATTTGCAAATCTTTGCTCAGCTTCCTTAAAACAATATGATATTGTATATTAAACATGGTACCGGTGCGGAAAGAATCTCTTAAAGAAATTTACACAATATTCAAAATTCAGATAAAAATACATTTGAAAACACATTTAACCGTTTTACTTTGATATTAACTTTATGTGGTGCGGTAGATTTTTGTTTGCAAAAATCTTTGAAGACAATTTGGTTACAGCTCGTTAAAGTGCCATTTTTGTAAACCCGAAATATATAAAGCACTTTTTTTTCGACGAAGAGTGGTTCATTTTCAATCTTTATTTACCTCTTAGGGAATCGAACCCGTGTCTTCTCAGTTTAGGAGCCACAGCCTAACCCCTACACTGTGACGAAGATAATAGTTTAAACTGAGAGGTAATTTACACGGTGATGAGAGAGGTAATATTTTTTCAGGTTATATCTTCCTGTGTTGATGAACTTAATGCCGTCAATAACAGGTATATCACTGTCAGGTAAGTGAAAGACGCCACTTTAAATGTCGTCGCCAAAATATTTCATACTCTCAACAGAATTTCGCTAAGTGAGAATTTGTGCAGAAACAACAGTGATGACTTCAAATCAGGTCCATCCAATAAAGTTCGAATTAGCTCATTTATTCAATTAACAAATTTTAAAATGGGCGTACGCTCACCATCAAATACTCTTGCTTAAATGGTGGTGGCTGATGACTCAGATAAGATTAACATTCTGTATCGTATACATACACTAAATATTTAAAGAATTATTCACTGTCCGCTGCTATACATTATGATCTTACGTAATATATTTATGTGATGGACCTACGCCAAAGATAACGTTGATGTACTATATTGTTGGACAATTGATGACATATCTTAATGGATGATGAAATTTAGTTGTTGAGTCAACGGAGAGGGTGTAATATTAAGCTACAGCATTATAGTTGAGTTGCTCAACTCTTCACGTTCTGCTAAGAGGATTTAGTACCTTAAATGTTTTTCTTTGTTTGTTTTCCTTTCTAGTTTTAGGGTTTTTTTTAGTTAAACCAATTTATCATACAAGTGTTATTAATTATTAGAACGTTTAAAAAGGTTTTAAACTATACATGCAGTGTCTTTTGGGAATACCATTTGTCCACGTTGTATTATTTCTTATTTAAAACACAACTTTGTTGAGCATTTATGTTTTGGGAATGTTAAAAATTTTAGTAACAGTGAACTGTGACCATCTGTTTGATTTTCTATGCTACTAATATATTTGTAGTTTTTGTAGATGTTTATGATGCGGTAGCCTTGTTTTGAAAGGAGTATTGTTTTTAACAGTTTAATTGGGTTTCTTGCGTACCAAAATGATATTGCCATAGTTTTATGCATTATCATGCTTAGATCATTTCTCATCAATTGTGTTTTTAAATTTAGGAAAAGTCAGGGTGATTGATCCAGCCAAATAGCCAAGTCTAGCTCAACCTATCTACTCCTAAGCCTGGATCTTCAATAGAAGGCATATTTGATGACCAAAACAAGGTTTTACGAAGTGCCTCAAACATTAAAGAACTCTTATCTTAAGGAACCCCAAATAGAGAGCAAAATTTGCTAAGAGATGGCTTGAGGTTGAAATGGAAAACAAAGACAGCAAATTTGGAATCTCCTATGGAGCCAGCGTTTACTAAAACTCTGTTTCTTCCCAATGCTGTATTTTTTATTATAAAAAGGAATATTTCTTAAAAAGTTCCCAAGACATAAATCACATATTCAGTATATTATTCCAAACCTACTGAGTTTTTTATACTTATTGGGCATCTTAACAAAGTAAACAAAACATAGTTGTAGTAAAATAACAATTTTTAAAACTCGTTATTTTGTTTATTTTTTATAAATTTTTAATTTTTCATAATTTTAAGAAGAAATCTCAACTTTATAACACATGTGTTAAAAATTTGGTGCCTCTAAGTTAAGAAATCTTTGAGAAATTTCAACTTGCAACTGCACAAATCAACATTGACAGTATAGGCTTTAGCAAACTCCCGTAACACTTGTTACCTAGAAAAGAACTATTCCAGTAGCAACTTCAAGCCTTCTTTTAGCAATTTTTGTGTGTGTTGGTTTGTAAAAAACACTTTAATACGTAAAAAACCAACTAAACTGTTACAAACAATACACCTTTCAAAACAACGCTACCGCATCGGAAACATAAACAACAAACTGGAAATATAAGACTTGCACAGAAAATCAAACAGCTGCTATAAAAATATTACATCCTTTCCGTTGACTCAATAACTAAATTTCATCATCCATTAACATATTTCATCACTTGTCAAACAATATAGTACATCAAATTATGTTAAGTATAGCGTTGGCGCATCACATAAATATATTACGTAAGATCATAATGTATAGTGGCGGACAGTGAATAACTCTTTAATATTTAGTGTATGTGTACGATACAGAATGATCTTATCTGAATTATCAGCCACCACGATTTTTAAGCAAGAGTGTCTGATGGTGAGCGTACAGGCATTTAAAAAATCTGTTATTTAAATAAATTAGCTAATTCGAAGTTTGTTATATGAATCTAATTTGAACTAATCACTTTTGTTCCTAAACAAATTCTCATTTGTTGACATTCTATTGACAGTATGAAATATTCTAGACACCGCCATAGTCATCTAATCCTAATCACTCAAACTCTATTCATATATGTGGCATATTTTATGTCATAATTGTAGTTCAGGTGCCGAGAGCTAATTTATATTGTAATCAGGCAACCTGGTTTATATCGAAATCAACAAAGGAATATCCCCCTAAGAAAGAAGTTAGTCGTCAGCCACTCTAGTTTCAGTGGAGGAGTTCTAACCACGCAATATCGGATAACATTGCATAATGCGTCACGTGGTCAGAATGGACCAGCATTACTATTATCAAAAACGATCGGTAGTAAACAGCGGATACATAAAATGATATAGTACAGATAGTACAACTTCTATTGTTGCGTATTGCTTTGAACTCCACTCACTGCCTTGTTTATCACACCACAGTGGCTGCCCGACGTATGTCTCTACAACATGCCGGTGATCGCTCCGGTCTTCGTTGTACTGTTCTTCATTTTCTGCGTGGTTGCTGGAAATTGTGAGTGTAACTTAGAGACAACTTTTTCTATAGATCTAGATATTTTTCCTTATATATACATGTATATTATTACGTTAGTCCACATTTGACATGGTTCGTTTTGGGTACATGTAATATTCTATTGTACATGTGTGTTTTGTATACAACACACATGTACAAAAGTAGTAAAAACTACTTCATTATGTAGAAAGCTGTCAACTGACAAGTATAAATCAATAGCAGTCACCATAATCCGTGAACTTAAGGGGAGTCGGGTGTCCCTATCCTTACAATGTTAAATTGACTGTATTTGATGTACCTTTTTGAAATAAGTACAAATACCACAATTCTAATTTTTATTTTAAATTAAAGCCATCTTCTTTCTCTACCATTTATATGGATGGTTTACTGTTTAAAATAATATTGGTATTTTTATGATTTTTTTAAATTGACTTTTACATCTTATGTAAATTAGTTTTTTAATTCTCTTAAAAATAAAGTAAAATAGTTGCAAAAATATTCTCCATACAAATTAACGAGGACAATGAGCTAAACAAAGTTTAAAAAGCATCATTCAGATATCTTATGTGGTTCTGAGAAAAGGTACATTAAAGCTGAAAAATGTTAACTTCCGGAAAACGCAAAAAACGCGTAGGGCTAGAAATACTAGGATCACAATTAGGTATGCTAGGCCTACGACTAACTTCACAAGTAGAGTTGTTTATACTGTCCTCCACTACCTCTAGTCTAACTACATGATATTTTGGTGTACCAATAAACACCCTTTTACGCTTCTTGAATATTTTACCGACTGATCCAGGCATTTTTGAACTAAAAGAACTGTAAAAATAATTCAATACTTGTTGGTAAGCAAATCACAATATGAAATGCAACAGACAAACTTCAGTGAATAAATGTCAAATGAAAACAGCTGGCAATATTACAGGCAAAGGCAACCAAATGATATTATCAAGTAACTATAGCAACTAAGAAACAACTGTACTATAACAAGTGATACTGCTGGGAGTTGAGTGAACATGCGAAACTTGAACAAGCGCAACTTCAAAAATTTATAACTAAAAAAGTAATGGTCATAGAGGAATGAAGTTTTCAGTAAAATACACAGTAATAATTTGGGAATATAAAAAAAATAATCTGGAAATTTCTTTTATTTTTAGTCACCTGACACCCCTCAAGTTTCTGAAAACTTGAAAAATGACGCTTACTTTAACACACACGCACACACACAAAGTAAAAATTTCCTTATGTGATCTAAAAGCACAAATGGACAGAGATTAATGATACAGTGTAATTCTTTTTTTATCATCTCTTATGTTAAACACTAAAATTACTAAAAAAATAAAGCATCGTGATAAAAATTCAGGCTTATTAAAATGTAACGTATGTTAGAAATTGAAGAATAACACACTTGAGGCACAAAGTGGAGACTCAAAAAATAAACTGCCACACCTTACTGAAAAATAGTCCAGTAATAATGGCAAACAGTGTTGCCAACTTATAATATGCTGTTGCGTCCATCTAGAGGTTTTATTTCAGATGTGGAAGAAACTATATCGCTTTAGGTAAATGTTAATGTACCCAGATGGGCTAAACTCCCTGAAGATGAAAACTAAATTGTAAGAAAATTATTGCAAATGTCACAATAATTTGTTGGTATGTTAGGTCAATCACAACATGCTATGTTTGTACCGTGCTGGAGTCATTGGTTTACAATCCATAGAATTTTTTTACCTAAGAGCCTGCAAACCCTCTCTCTGTACATAATCATGACGTAAAAATACAGTCTTTAAATTAAACCACTTTCCGTCACTCGATCAAGCCGAAATAGTGCATATGTAACTCAAATCCTGTGACATATTATTAAAATTATATAATATTAAATTACCCAGACTTTTTATTTAAAAAATTCAGTGTTAATGTTAAAAGTTTAAACTTTTTAATTTTTTTTATTAGCAATCACTATTTACCTGTTTTGAACTAAAAATAAAGTCTTAGAAAGACACCCACACAGAAGGGCGGTAAACCATACATTCCTGACCCATGCTTATATTTTATTCTTAGTTTACCTCGCCCTGAAGAATAAATTCACAAAATAACACTTTACATATAAACCCTCTCGTGTCATTTCATCAAACCTTAATTTTAGTTACAAAAAATGGATAAACTTTCGGAGTCTTTGGGAGAGTTTAGTAAATTTTTAAAGCTGTGCATGTATATATTTGTTTTAACGGTGATACTAGTTTCCTAAATAATATAGAATGTGGTTAATTAATTGACAAAATATTGTTTTCAGATTGGTGCTAAAGATGTTCCTTTAGCTGGCCTTATTTTTCAACAGGAAACTCCGCCATGCCTCCATCTCCAAAACTGCGATAGGCCCTCAAGGTCAACTTCCGCTGAACATTCCAAACTTCTGATACTAATAAGCATCAAGAACTTTTACACATCACCACTTACTGTTAATTTATTACAAATAAATATGAAGTAATCAAGTTTTTATTCCAATCAAACTGGTATAACCTGAGAATGCAACCCTATTCGAAATCGTCTCTTAGGGTTCTCAAAAACTATAATTTTTTAACATCCTAGTTACAGAGTTTAAATTAACCAAAAAATAAATGGGAAACACATATATACAGATCCACACAACCCTCAGTCAACAGGGGAGTACCTCAGGGCTCTATATATTTACTATCTTAGAACACTGTTTCTGTTATCTTACTTCACTTCACACTCGTATTCAATAACTGAGTGTAAAAATTATTTTTATATATTTCAAGTGTAAGAAAATTTCTTTACAACTCTTGTACAGAATGAAGAATAGAATGTGGGTGTAACAGTAAGGCATGTTTGACTGTAAAACTTCCTGTCTAGAAAAGAACTTTGACAGAGTGCCTTTGCTTTAAATGCTTTAGGAAATAAAAATGAATCTTTGTAACGGGTAGACACTTTTCGTTTCTTGCTATTAAGTACCAAAGCGGATCAAATAATTTGGCTTAAAGATTGCCAAATTCTAGCAATTACGAGCTTTTTGAAGCATTTATTATATTTTCCCATCCAATGGAGGATGGTACACTAGGAGTTTGACAAAAATATTAAACGTAACGAGAAGTCAAGATGTATATAATTTTAAACATTATCTGGTATATGTTTAGGCATTTTATAACAGCGATGAATACAGCATACAAAACTTTCAAAGATTGATCCAGTAGAAATACAGGATATGTTCATATATTTTACTTGGTTATATAAAACAGACCTTATATCAACAGCCGCAATCTATGTAAGCAAACATAAAAACGCTACTATATACTGAATATAGTATTATAAATGTTATATAAAAGTACATTATAAAAATAGTTATGTACCTTTTCGGCTGCATTAGTTTTAATTTTACAATTTTTTGTATAAAAAGGGGTTTATAGTATTAGGAAGATTTGTCAGACGGTATGTAATTACGTTGAAATGTACTCCTTTGGCAAGTCTGCTCATGTCACGCGAAGATACAAAGTTCGATTCAGAACTTTGTATTTATGTACTGGGTATTTTGTCCAACTATTACTGGGGTTTTTGGTTTGTCCTAATTAGGGGGTTTCTTGCTATAGAACAATTCACTTATTTAGGCAAGACTAGATTGCCGCTTTATTAAAGTAATCCAGTGAAATGGAAAGCCTTAAAAAAAAGAAAAATTCTCATATAGAATACTTTTTTCTGTTTGAACAACAATCTTTATTACAGATCAGACATGAACTCTTTGTGACTAATTTGTGTACTTTTGAATATTAATAAGAATTAACTTTATAGCAAGTTGTATTTGCCATCGTTCAGTGAAACGAAGAATCAGTAACACTACGTTTCGAGATCTGAAATATGACCTCTTCTTCAGGTAAATAACTAACCTAATACGTAATTACAAACTAGGTTAAAATAAGCAAATCATACTAAAGCGTTATGGCACGCCATGTTGTGTGTCAACTTCACTAACTCTAAAAAATGCACTTAATAAAAAAAATATACCTTACACAATACCAATCATTAAAACTGAACTACAGAATACAGGTCACCAAGACGTCTGCATTCGTCTACCAACCACCTACGACTGACCAGAGGCTAGACCCAAGAAAAACTCAATTATGTGCTTAGACAACGCACATATGCTCTCGGCTCCTGTACTATAATGAAACGTTTAAACTAATATTTGAAACGCGATATTAGAGCGCGATATCAGAACTGAATCGTTAGTGCGCAGTTATATCAATATATCGTATAATTTAAAAGTTGTGTAGACTAATCTATTATAAACCGCATTACTATTAAGAAAAGTAAAATATGAGGACAATTATGTTTCGTACGGTTCTAAAACATAATAACGAGCATATTGACGTTACTTTCTTATGAAACAGTGAAGGAAACTGTCGGGAGAAAACAATAAGGCAATGTTGAAAAGTTGAAAAGAGGAATAAATTACGTCTGAAAGCTTGACGTCACAACACGATAACTGCGGCATTCATAACTTACTCCGTCTAGCTGTGATAGATGGTTACAGAGAGACGAGTCCAGTGAGACGCTCTGTGAATGCCGGTTTGTTTTGGTGCATTCTGTTACAACTGGAATCGTCCTTTAAAAGATAACAACAGTGTTACGGGAGTTTGGTAATGTCTATACTGTCAATGTTGATTTTTGCAGTTGTAAAGAAACATTTCACAAAAAAATTTTAATTTAGATCTACCAAATATTTAGTATTTGGTTATAAAGTTGAGATTTCTTCTTAAAATCATGTTCAATTTTAAATTTAAAACATAAACCAAATAACGACTTTCAAAAACGTGTTTGTTTTAAGATACCCAATGAGTATAAAAAAAAACTCTGTAGATTTGGAATAATATACTGAATATGTGAGTTAAGTCTTGGATTTATATCTTGTGAACTTTTTCCATAATGTATCGTTTTTTAACAAAATAAAGACAACTTTAGGTAGAAACACAGTTTTAGTAAACGCTAGCTTCATATGAGGTTCCAGATTTACTGTCAAAGAAAATCTGAACCTGAAGGAAGATTGTCTTTTTCCTTTGTTAACATTATTTCGTGTTTTAATAGATGAGGCACTACAACTAAAGTGATATATTACTATAAATGCGCTCTATTCAGTTCTGATATCTGCAACATAATAAAGTGATGCGTCTCAAATATTAGTTTAAACTTTTTACTATAGTGCAGGAGGCGAGAGTCAATGTCCATTGTACAAGCACACAATTGAGCTTTACTTGAATACTATAGAGGAATTTATAATTATACAATACAATGTCGAATTTTAGACGCTATACTAAGAGGTGAACTGGAGCTGTACTGAACCCGGGTGGGTCGCAACCTATAGAATTCCTTGGTGAGAGCGTCTGCCCACATCTCTACCCCATAAAGGAGCACGGACTGGATTGCGGACATCAATAACCGTCTTCTGCCGGACCGAGGACCCCCGACATTGGCCATTAGCTTACTAAGATAAGAGACCAGCCTAGTCCGCTGTACGGAAGATTTTGTCTCTCCAGCTTAACTTGTTGTCCACCATGACTCATATATTTGAGGGTACTGAAAGGTTTAAAAATATCAATCGGTAATTTTTCTCTCAGAGTATATTATTCTTAGCTCGACATATTTAAACTGAACGTCAACCACACAAAACATTGTTATATCGCCATTAGGCAACTAGATAAATGAGCTGAGCGTCACTTCCAGTCAAAATAATAGCTAGTCTGTATGTACAGATTACGGCTGAAACCGGTTTAAAATTTACTCTTGACGGTGGGTTTTAACTCTGTCGTGAAAGTTGAACACAACGTTTTGAGAGTTGGAATCCATCTTCTTCGTCAGGTGGCGAAGAGGTGGTATGATTCATATGTTCATTGCGACTGTATTCTCATCATTACAAAACGTAAAAACACACTACGTAGTACATAAGTAAAACATGGACACGAAAGATATCCTGAGAAAACACGTTTTTAATGTGATGAACCAAGTAAGTCGTCTATTCTTATACGATCTGTATGAGTTGAAATAGTAATTTGTATTTACTTTAACAGACGCTTCTGGGTTGATAATACAATAGTCTTGAGGAACTGTAGACTCGTCTTCTATGATGGTTGTTTCTTCTACGCCACCTTCTGCAATTTTTGCTAGGGGTTTAGACACAACTGGAGTTACATCATCAACTACTATGGAAATAAATTTAAATTCCCTTCTACACAGGACAGTAAGGAGATGAATATAAAAGATACAAGTACTTTTCTGTTATTGACGGTAGTATGTTCAACTGATGTACTAGTCCAAATGGTCGATGGCACAATCCAATTTCAAAATACCGTTTTTAGAACAGTGTCTTGAAATGTACTCGTACTTGCAAGAGCTATTGTACTTTTCTTGTAGACCATTCAATTCGCTCCTTTGTTCACAAGGTGTTTTGCTACGTCTAATATTGTGTAATTATATATATATATATATATATATATATATATATATATATATATATATATATATAAGTGAAGTTAATAACATAATATATATAATAAGTCTTCTGTTTAAAGCCTCTCTATAAAATTGACTTTCAGAGTACGCAGACGCAAAAATTTGGGGGTATCAAAACTGCAAGTGTTCACAATGAAAGTTTACACTCGCCGAGGCATTTATCAGTTTTAAATTCGGATTGGTACTCTAGTGGTATCAATCAGGTCTTTTTTATGGGGGGGGGGGGAGAATATTCCTACCAGCCTTCAACAACTGATACATTTACAGTTCTTTCAGCTTTTAATACCACTGTTGACAAATCAGTATGTTCTACTGTGTGGAGCTCACGAGTAGAGTAGCAGTTGGAGTGCGCCTTCTTCCTGTCAGGGCTCTCTGTCAATCACGTTTCATGCGATTATAAAAACATTGCGCATGTTGTGCCAGGAATAATTTATTTATTATTAAAAGTTTATTTACGTTTTTGAATGAAATAACATGTATTTCATTTGTATTTTCAGTAAGATTTTTTTGTATATTGACTACAAACTACAACTATACTACAACTTTTTTATTACTATAGTGTTATGTTTGCATAGTATAATTGTTATATAGTTTTGTCTATTAGTTTATTTCCACTTTTTACTTATTCTAAATTTTCTCATTATATTAATATGACTGTAACATTGTATAATATTATTAATTGCATTACCACTATTCTAGCAAATTGAATGTTCATCGTAATACGACTTTGTTTAAATAATGCTCTACAAACAATTAAATGAACAAATATTTTGTAAGAAGTAACTTTTTATAAATATTACAGTGACTTATGTTTACAACTGTTATTGCTAAATATTTCCTAAGTTGAGTTTATTTATAATTTATTTTAATTCATTTGGCTCCATTTGAGATATTTTAAACATTTTTATCTCTTTTCAAAAGCAATAAAAGTTGATATTGTATTGTATGATATGTTCTCAAAGGAAACCCATGTTCAAAGAGTTATTCCTGCAAAGAGTAGTTTATGTTAACATATTAATGATTGAGGTTTTCTCTTCTGTTCAAACCATGTCGTTGACTACGTTAGAGCCGGGCGAAAACTTTTCCCACATAATGGAGAATTTGAACTACTTTCGGTGTAACACATGAGGTTTTTAATACCACAAACGTAATTCGTTTGAATTGTTTGTATACAATATTAGTAACCTGTACAGTAGACAATTTTCTAGCTTCGTGTTGTAACTTGATTTTCTTCTATTTTTTACTGTAGTTATAAAGAAGCTTGCAGTGTTAATAAAAGATTTGTTCAATTTTTTATAAGTAGATAATTGCGTGTACAGTGGAATTTAGCTTCCAGTGAAAAATATTGGCTGTGACTTACTCTTAAGTAAAATTTGTAGAAAATGAGAACAACCAATACCACCTGGTTTGTTAATAACACTGTACTTTATGTATATAAATACTGACCACCAAAATGTAACAGTGTGGTTTGCTTGTGTCTCTCGTAGATATAATGAATTTTACTTAAAGAAATGTTGGTTAATGTTACGTGTACAAAGGAGTAAGTAATTTATTATAGAGCGGATATTAATTAATTTTTTATCTCCCTGTTATATCTCCCAAAATTGGGTTTTTAATAATATAATCCCGGGACCAAGTCTTACCCTAAATATTACCCAGATTATTAAGGGCATTATTAGTTTTTTATATCTTATTTTACATTTAGGCGTATCAGGAAATTTCAAGGAATGATCTCAAAATCTCTAAAAAGACACGTTGGTGAGTGCCCTTATTAAATTGCCTTGCTTGTCCACACAATTAAACTTGCTTGCCTGATGAACACATATTTCAAAGTGAGGATGATCCCTTTTCTACAAATTTTTACTTAAGGGGCGTCCGGGGGCCATATGCTGCGCATGTTAAATTAGTCATTTTAAGGTACACATATCTCTAAAACCTTACGACGTAACCTACTATAATTTTTTTTATTTTGTTATGTATGTCTTTTAGAGTATTTATGGCACAGGAATTTCTAAAATAACTTTATTTAGGTATTTTAACAAATTTTTCTAAAACTTACTTTTTTTATTCGAAAATTTTGACTTTTCAATCATGTAGAATTGGTTTTAGGCTTTAAAACCAAATTTCCTGTGCTGTAAATAAAAACCATGAAATTGTTAACAAAACAAAACAAAAACTATACTAATATCTCGAGTAGTTTGGAAGATCTGGGTACCGAAGTGTAAAAAAAACAAGTTTTTCGGGAATTACATTTTTTCTAGGCTATAACCTAAACAATAGTGACTCATGTATCTCAGTGCATTCCTGCTGCATAGGCTGGGTTATATGGATCCTCCTGCTGCTCATATATATCCTACAGACGTCTTTTAGCTGCCTCCCGCTTCTGGCGACACTTCTTTTCAATCTCTTCCACCGCCTTTTGCGCCTTACTTATGCGCATCCTGTCGAATCGCTTCATAACATCAACACAGTTTTTGCCTGGCATTATACCTACTTTCTTGAGTACTTCACATTTAACAATTTTTCCTTTGTTGAAACAGGCAATGGCTTCATAAACACCAAACTCAAGGGTCTTTTTCATAACTAAAGTCGATTTTGGAATACGCGACCACACCACACTGTTTAGCGACTCGCCCGGAATTTGGGTCTGTCCATGAAGACATTTCGCCAGCAGCGTGGAGTTAGCTAAGTCCTTGAAAATTTGTTTATCTGTTCCATTACTACAGGGGCAATGTGGAAGTGTTCATTGTGGTCATATAGGCTGCTTTCTTCTGGATAGCATATTGGTATTTGCACCACGTATCAACAGTTTTCGGACACAAACTAAGCGCTGGTTCTTTATTTGTTGAAATGAGATGAAAATACTCCGCCCAAACAGCCCTCTTCATATTTTCCAGACTGTCAAAATTTCTTCTAATGGCCAGCCCATAGTATAATTAAATTTCATTCATAGCCTCAAGAGTCAAACTACCTTTCCCCCCAATAGTTTTATCATCAGGAAGTGTAAACAACACAATTCACAAAGCAAATAACACAGAAACTTTGTTATAACAGATGAAAACAAATGAGAAAGAACCACATGACAGTAAAGAACCAACAGTGTTACCAACACAACAAGTATGTGTAGCTTATATTATTACAACTGTAGTATGTATAAACATACATCCCTCGCCCTGACGCCCCTGCCAGCAAAAAACACAGTGCAGACCATTACAAATAAATTAATTACATAAGGTTGCACTCGTCCAAATTGTATGTATGATATGTCAAATTATTCTTAAGATTCAAAAGAATACAAAAATGTCAAAAAATAAAAATTGAAATTTTGGCCCAAAATGGACCCCAGACGCCCCTTAAGAGTAAGGCACAGCCAATATTTTTCACTGGAAGCTAAATTCCACTGTACACGCAATTATCTAATTATAAAAGAATTAAAAAAATCATTTATTAACACTGAACGCTTTTTTATAACTACAGTAAAAAATAGAAGAAAATCAAGTTATAACACGAAGCTAGAAAATTGTCTACTGTACAGGTTACTAATATTGTATACAAACAATTCAAACGAATTACGTTTGTGGTATTAAAAACCTCATGTGTTACACCGAAAGTAGTTCAAAATATTCTCCATTATGTGGGAAAAGTTTTCGCCCGGCTCTAACGTAGTCAACGACATGGTTTGAACAGAGGGGAAAACCTCAATCATTAATATGTTAACATAGACTACTTTTTACAGGAATAACTCTTCGAAAATGGGTTTCCTTCGAGAACGCATCATACAATACAATATCAACTTTTATTGCTTTTGAAAAGAGGTGATAAATGTTTAAAACATCTTAAATGGTGCCAAATGACAGATACAGACCACTAAAATTGTATAAAAATCATTCAAATCAATTACATTTGCGGTATTAAAATACTCTTTTGTTATACCGAAAGTGGTTACAAATGTTGTCCATCGTGTCGAAAAAGTGTTCTCCTGACGATAACGTAGTCAACGACTTGTTTTGCAGAGATGAGACAACCTCAATCATTAATATGAAAGCATCGACTACTTTTTACAGGAATAACTTCGAAAATGGGTTTCCTTTGAGAACGTAACATATAGTAAAATATCTACTCTTATTGCTTTTAAAAAGAGGTGAAAAATGTTTTTAAATATCTTAAATCGTGTCGAATGAATTGAAATCATTCACTAAATCGTGAAATAATTTATAAATAAACATAACTTAGTAAATATTTAGCAACTATTTGGACCCAGAACAGTTTTGAAACATCTGTCACTATATTTATAAAAGTAACTTCTTATAAAATATTATTTGTTCAAATTATTGTTTGTAGAGAGCGTTATTTGAACGTTGAAGTCATTTACGATGAACATGTCATTAGCTGCCAACTCACTCTAGTCCACTACTTACAATAATTGGCAAATGAACACAATTATTTCCTCAATTAGTAAGCAGTGTGTGAATGAATATTATTTCACCTTACGCTTAAATTTATATGTAATACAATATATATACAATATATATATATATAAATTTATATGTATATATATATATATATATATATAAAATTCAATAGTATTCTTGATGATCAAATTTTTTATATTTTTTTTATCATAAACAATCAATACATGGAAAAAGATTGTAATGTTTAATAAACGATGAGAGTGAAAATATAAGCAATATCAATTTTTAAAATAATCACTGTTTCGAAATTTACCAATTTGTAAGTGTTTATAATATTTTGTAAATCACCTTAAAAATAACACATTTTAAGAAGTTGCAGTGTTTATATAATAAACATAATTCAAATTATTAAGTTTTCATTCACAAGTGGATGTATGGTCGGACTTAGACCTCAATCGTAGCTAAGGCAAAATATGATCCGTTTAAAGAGCATTAGTTGACTGCATAAGAACGCATTTTTAGGGTCACTATTCGTTGTATACATGACCTACCACGATTTGTGGTCTCTAATGAAATATTTCCGAGAAGGGACAGCCGAATTGTACTTTTTATACATAGTATATAATTGTCAAATAACTAAGAAGTATAAAAATTCTAGTCAATAATTATTGTAGAGTTGTTTATACTGTCCTCCACTACTTCTAGTCTAACTACATGACATTTTGGTGTACCAATAAACACCCTTTTACGCTTCTTGAATACTTTACCGACTGCTCCAGGCATTTTTGAACTAAAAGAACTGTAAACATAATTCAATACTTGTTGGTAAGCAAATCACAATATAAAATGCAACAGACAAACTTCAGTGAATAAATGTCAAATGAAAACAGCTGGGAATATTACAGGCAAAAGCAACCAAATGATATTATCAAGTAATTATAGCAACTAAGAATACAACTGTGCTTATAACAAGTAATACTGCTGGGAGTTGAGTGAACATGCGAAACTTGTTGAACAAGCGCAACTTCAAAACTGTATAACTAAAAAAGTAATGGTCATGAATGAATGAAGTTTTCAGTAAAATACACAGTTATAATTCGGGGATATAAAAAAAATAATCTGGAAATTTTTTCTTATTTTTAGTCACCTGACACCCCTTAAGTTTCTGTAAACGCTTACTTTAACACACACGCACACACACAAAGTAAAAATTTCCTTATGTGATCTAAAAGCACAAATGGACAGAGATTAATGATAGAGTGTAATTCTTTTTTTATCATCTCTTATGTTAAACACTAAAATTATTAAAAAAATAAAGCATCGTGATAAAAATTCAGGCTTATAAATTGTATGTAACATATGTTAGAAATTGAAGAATCACACACTTGAGGCACAAAGTGGAGACTCAAAAATAAACTGCCACAGCTTACTGAAAAATAGTCCAGTAATAATGACAAACAGTGTTGCCAACTTATAGTATGCTATTGGGTCCATCTGAAGGTTTTGTTTCAGATGTGGAACAAACTATATCGCTTTAGGTAAATGTTAATGTACCCAGATGGGCTAAACTCCCTGAAGATGAAAACTAAATTGTAAGAAAATTATTGCAAATGTCACAATAATTTGTTGGTATGTTAGGTCAATCACAACATGCTATGTTTGTACCGTGCTGGAGTCATTGGTTTACAATCCATAGAATTTTTTAATACCTAAGAGCTTGCAAACCCTCTCTCTGTACATAATCATGACGTAAAAATACAGTCTTTAAATTAAACCACTTTCCGTCACTCGATCAAACCGAAATAGTGCATATGTAACTCAAATCCTGTGACATATTATTAAAAATATATTATTAAAATTATATAGTATTAAAATACCCAAACTTTTTATTTTAAAAAATCAGTGTTAATGTAAAAAGTTTAAACTTTTTAATTATTTTTTTATTTGCAAATACTATTTACCGGTTTTGAAATAAAAATCAAGTTTTAGAAAGACCCCCACACAGAAGGGCGGTAAACCATACATTTCTGACCCATTCTTATTTTTATTCTTTGTTTTCCTCGTCCTGCAGAACAAATTCACAAAATAACTCGTACTGTACATATAAACCCCCTCGTGTCATTTGATGAAATACCTTAATTTTAGTTGCAAAAAATGGATAAACTTTCAGAGACATTGGGAGAGTTTAGTAAATTTTTAAAGCTGTTCATGTATTTGTTTTAACGGTGATACTAGTTTCCTAAATCATATATATTGTGGTTAATTAATTGACAAAATATTATTTTCAGATTGGTGCTAAAGATGTGGCATTAGCTGACCTCATATTTCAACAGGAAACTCCGACATGCCTCTATCTCCAAAACTGCGATAGGCCCTCAAGGTCAACTTCCGATGAACATTCCAAACTTCTGATACTAATAAGCATCAAGAACTTTTACACATCACCACTTACTGTTAATTTATTACAAATAAATATGACGTAATCAAGCTTTCATTTTTATCAAACTGGTATAACGTGAGAATGCAACCCTATTCGAAATCGTCTTTTAGGGTTCTCACAAACTATAACTTTTTAACATCCTAGTTACAGAGTTTAAATTAACCAAAACATAAATGGGAAACATATATACAGATCCACACCACCCTCAGTCTACAGAGGAGTACCTTAGGGCTCTATATTTACTATCTTAGAACACTGTTTCTGTTATCTTACTTCACTTCACACTCGTATTCAATAACTGAGTGTAAAAATTATTTTTATATATTTCAAGTGTAAGAAAATTTCTTTACAACTCTTGTACAGAATGAAGAACAGAATGTAGGTGTAACAGTAAGGCCTGTTTGACTGTAAAACTTTCTGTCTAGAAAAGAACTTTGACAGAGTGCCTTTACTTTAAATGCATTAGGAAATAAAAATTAATCTTTGTAACGGGTAGAAACTTTTCATTTATTGCTATTAAGTACCAAAGCGGATCAAATAATTTGGCTTAAAGATTGCCAAATTCTAGCAATTACGAGCTTTTTGAAGCATTTATTATATTTCCCCATCCAATGGAGGATGGTACACTAGGAGTTTGACAAAAATATTAAACGTAACGAGAAGTCAAGATGTATATAATTTTAAACATTATCTGGTATATGTTTAGGCATTTTATAACAGAGATGAATACAGCATACAAAACTTTCAAAGATTGATAAATACAGGATATGTTCATATATTTTACTTGGTTATATAAAACAGACCTTATATCAACAGCCGCAATCTATGTAAGCAAACATAAAAACGCTACTATATACTGAATATTGTATTATAAATGTTATATAAAAGTACATTATAAAAATAGTTATGTACCTTTTCGGCTGCATTAGTTTTAATTTTAAAATTTTTTGTATAAAAAGTGGTTTATAGTATTAGGAAGATTTGTCAGACGGTATGTAATTACGTTGAAATGTACTCCTTTGGCAAGTCTGCTCATGTCACGCGAAGATAATAGTTCGATTCAGAACTTTGTATTTATGTACTGGGTATTTTGTCCAACTATTACTGGGGTTTTTGGTTTGTCCTAATTTAGGGGGTTTCTTGCTATAGAACAATTCACTTATTTAGGCAAGACTAGATTGCCGCTTTATTAAAGTAATCCAGTGAAATGGAAAGCCTTAAAAAAAAGAAAATTCTCATATAGAATACTTTTTTCTGTTTGAACAACAATCTTTATTACAGATCAGACATGAACTCTTTGTTACTAATTTGTGTACTTTTGAATATTAATAAGAATTAACTTTATAGCAAGTTGTATTTGCCATCGTTCAGTGAAATAAATAATCAGTAACATTACGTTTCGAAATCTGAAATATGACCTCTTCTTCAGGTAAATAACTAACCTAATACGTAATTACAAACTAGGTTAAAATAAGCAAATCATATTAAAGCGTTATGGCACGTCATGTTGTGTGTCAACTTCACTAACTCTAAAAAATGCACTTAATAAAAAAATATACCTTACACAATACCAATCATTAAAACTGAACTACAGAATACAGGTCACCAAGACGTCTGCATTCGTCTACCAACCACCTACAACCGACTAGAGGCTAGACCCAAGAAAAACTCAATTATGTGCTTAGACAACGCACATATGCTCTTGGCTCCTGTACTATAATGAAACGTTTAAACTAATATTTGAAACGCGATATTAGAGCGCAGATATCAGAACTGAATCGTTAGTGCGCAGTTATATCAATATATCTTATAATTTAAAAGTTGTGTAAACTAATCTATTATAAACCGCATTACTATTAAGAAAAGTAAAATATGAGGACAATTATGTTTCGTACGGTTCTAAAACATAATAACGAGCATATTGACGTTACTTTCTTAACAAACAGTGACGGAAACTGTCGGGAGAAAACAATAAGGCAATGTTGAAAAGAGGAATAATTTACGTCTGAAAGCTTGACGTCACAACACGATAACTGCGGCATTCATAACTTACTCCGTCTAGCTGTGATAGATGGTTACAGAGAGACGAGTCCAGTGAGACGCTCTGTGAATGCCGGTTTGTTTCGGTGCATTCTGTTACAACTGGAATCGTCCTTTAAAAGATAACAACAGTGTTACGGGAGTTTGGTAATGTCTATACTGTCAATGTTGATTTTTGCAGTTGTAAAGAAACATTTCACAAAAAAATTTTAATTTAGATCTACCAAATATTTAGTATTTGGTTATAAAGTTGAGATTTCTTCTTAAAATCATGTTCAATTTTAAATTTAAAACATAAACCAAATAACGACTTTCAAAAACGTGTTTGTTTTAAGATACCCAATGAGTATAAAAAAAAAACTCTGTAGATTTGGAATAATATACTAAATATGTGAGTTAAGTCTTGGATTTATATCTTGTGAACTTTTTCCATAATGTATCGTTTTATAACAAAATAAAGACAACTTTAGGTAGAAACACAGTTTTAGTAAACGCTAGCTTCATATGAGGTTCCAGATTTACTGTCAAAGATAATCTGAACCTGAAGGAAGATTGTCTTTTTCCTTTGTTAACATTATTTCGTGTTTTAATAGATGAGGCACTACAACTAAAGTGATATATTACTATAAATGCGCTCTATTCAGTTCTGATATCTGCAACATAATAAAGTGATGCGTCTCAAATATTAGTTTAAAACTTTTTACTATAGTGCAGGAGGCGAGAGTCAATGTCCATTGTACAAGCACACAATTGAGCTTTACTTGAATACTATAGAGGAATTTATAATTATACAATACAATGTCGAATTTCAGACGCTATACTAAGAGGTGAACTGGAGCTGTACTGAACCCGGGTGGGTCGCAACCTATAGAATTCCTTGGTGAGAGCGTCTGCCCACATCTCTACCCCATAAAGGAGCACGGACTGGATTGCGGACATCAATAACCGTCTTCTGCCGGACCGAGGACCCCCGACATTGGCCATTAGCTTACTAAGATAAGAGACCAGCCTAGTCCGCTGTACGGAAGATTTTGTCTCTCCAGCTTAACTTGTTGTCCACCATGACTCATATATTTGAGGGTACTGAAAGGTTTAAAAATATCAATCGGTAATTTTTCTCTCAGAGTATATTATTCTTAGCTCGACATATTTAAACTGAACGTCAACCACACAAAACATCCAAGAGATGAATTGTTTCCTCCTGTCATCTCTCCATCATGCGTGGTCGCAGAGAACCTTCGCTTTTGCGCTCTGCTGAAGGAGGGCCACCATGATGGACATTTCTTGTATTGTATTGGATATTGTATTGTATGATATGTTCTCAAAGGAAACCCATGTTCAAAGAGTTATTCCTGTAAAAAGTTGTCTATGTTAACATATTAATGATTGAGGTTTTCCCCTCTGTTCAAACCATGTCGTTGACTACGTTAGAGCCGGGCGAAAACTTTTCCCACATAATGGAGAATTTGAACTACTTTCGGTGTAACACATGAGGTTTTTAATACCACAAACGTAATTCGTTTGAATTGTTTGTATACAATATTAGTAACCTTTACAGTAGACAATTTTCTAGTCTTCTGTGATACCCTGCTTACATTCTTCTATTTATTTGTTATTGTTGCCATTTATATAGTTTATATTTTGTTATTTAATTTTAAGTATAGTTTTAGATATATTTAGTTATTTCTTGGATTTCATTAGGAGCCCGCCCTTAGCCGAAGGATACCGGGTGAAATTGGCATTTCTTGTTTCAAATTATGGCGTTTCTAATTTTTGTATGCAGGTGCACCTGACAAGGATTGTTTGAGGTATCTACTACTGCAGGCACTTTTTATTTTTTTTTTATTTATAGTATTTATACATAGATATTTCTATTGACTGGATAGGCCTATGGTTGTCTTAGTGAATGAACCTGAGTATACTGACCACGGTGTTCTTATTTTACCTAGTTAGTTTTGATCCGGCATCCCGTTCGCCGTTATGGGCGCGCGCTTCCCTGATGTTTGCTGTGGGTGTGCGAGCGGCGATGTAACGGTTTCAATGGTATCGCCATTAGGCAACTAGATAAATGAGCTGAGCGTCACTTCCAGTCAAAATAATAGCTAGTCTGTATGTACAGATTACGGCTGAAACCGGTTTAAAATTTACTCTTGACGGTGGGTTTTAACTCTGTCGTGAAAGTTGAACACAACGTTTTGAGAATTGGAATCCATCTTCTTCGTCAGGTGGCGAAGAGGTGGTATGATTCATATGTTCATTGCGACTGTATTCTCATCATTACAAAACGTAAAAACACACTACGTAGTACATAAGTAAAACATGGACACGAAAGATATCCTGAGAAAACACGTTTTTAATGTGATGAACCAAGTAAGTCGTCTATTCTTATACGATCTGTATGAGTTGAAATAGTAATTTGTATTTACTTTAACAGACGCTTCTGGGTTGATAATACAATAGTCTTGAGGAACTGTAGACTCGTCTTCTATGATGGTTGTTTCTTCTACGCCACCTTCTGCAATGTTTGCTAGGGGTTTAGACACAACTGGAGTTACATCATCAACTACTATGGAAATAAATTTAAATTCCCTTCTACACAGGACAGTAAGGAGATGAATATAAAAGATACAAGTACTTTTCTGTTATTGACGGTAGTATGTTCAACTGATGTACTAGTCCAAATGGTCGATGGCACAATCCAATTTCAAAATACCGTTTTTAGAACAGTGTCTTGAAATGTACTCGTACTTGCAAGAGCTATTGTACTTTTCTTGTAGACCATTCAATTCGCTCCTTTGTTCACAAGGTGTTTTGCTACGTCTACGTCTAATATTGTGTAATTATATATATATATATATATATATATATATATATATATATATATATATATATATAAGTGAAGTTAATAACATAATATATATAATAAGTCTTCTGTTTAAAGCCTCTCTATAAAATTGACTTTCAGAGTACGCAGACGCAAAAATTTGGGGGTATCAAAACTGCAAGTGTTCACAATGAAAGTTTACACTCGCCGAGGCATTTATCAGTTTTAAATTCGGATTGGTACTCTAGTGGTATCAATCAGGTCTTTTTTATGGGGGGGGGGGGGAGAATATTCCTACCAGCCTTCAACAACTGATACATTTACAGTTCTTTCAGCTTTTAATACCACTGTTGACAAATCAGTATGTTCTACTGTGTGGAGCTCACGAGTAGAGTAGCAGTTGGAGTGCGCCTTCTTCCTGTCAGGGCTCTCTGTCAATCACGTTTCATGCGATTATAAAAACATTGCGCATGTTGTGCCAGGAATAATTTATTTATTATTAAAAGTTTATTTACGTTTTTGAATGAAATAACATGTATTTCATTTGTATTTTCAGTAAGATTTTTTTGTATATTGACTACAAACTACAACTACAGGTATACTACAACTTTTTTATTACTATAGTGTTATGTTTGCATCGTATAATTGTTATATAGTTTTGTCTATTAGTTTTATTTCCACTTTTTACTTATTCTAAATTTTCTCATTATATTAATATGACTGTAACATTGTATAATATTATTAATTGCATTACCACTATTCTAGCAAATTGAATGTTCATCGTAATACGACTTTGTTTAAATAATGCTCTACAAACAATTAAATGAACAAATATTTTGTAAGAAGTAACTTTTTATAAATATTACAGTGACTTATGTTTACAACTGTTATTGCTAAATATTTCCTAAGTTGAGTTTATTTATAATTTATTTTAATTCATTTGGCTCCATTTGAGATATTTTAAACATTTTTATCTCTTTTCAAAAGCAATAAAAGTTGATATTGTATTGTATGATATGTTCTCAAAGGAAACCCATGTTCAAAGAGTTATTCCTGCAAAGAGTAGTTTATGTTAACATATTAATGATTGAGGTTTTCTCTTCTGTTCAAACCATGTCGTTGACAACGTTAGAGCCGGGCGAAAACTTTTCCCACATAATGGAGAATTTGAACTACTTTCGGTGTAACACATGAGGTTTTTAATACCACAAACGTAATTCGTTTGAATTGTTTGTATACAATATTAGTAACCTGTACAGTAGACAATTTTCTAGCTTCGTGTTGTAACTTGATTTTCTTCTATTTTTTACTGTAGTTATAAAGAAGCTTGCAGTGTTAATAAAAGATTTGTTCAATTTTTTATAAGTAGATAATTGCGTGTACAGTGGAATTTAGCTTCCAGTGAAAAATATTGGCTGTGACTTACTCTTAAGTAAAATTTGTAGAAAATGAGAACAACCAATACCACCTGGTTTGTTATTAACACTGTACTTTATGTATATAAATACTGACCACCAAAATGTAACAGTGTGGTTTGCTTGTGTCTCTCGTAGATATAATGAATTTTACTTAAAGAAATGTTGGTTAATGTTACGTGTACAAAGGAGTAAGTAATTTATTATAGAGCGGATATTAATTAATTTTTTATCTCCCTGTTATATCTCCCAAAATTGGGTTTTTAATAATATAATCCCGGGACCAAGTCTTACCCTAAATATTACCCAGATTATTAAGGGCATTATTAGTTTTTTATATCTTATTTTACATTTAGGCGTATCAGGAAATTTCAAGGAATGATCTCAAAATCTCTAAAAAGACACGTTGGTGAGTGCCCTTATTAAATTGCCTTGCTTGTCCACACAATTAAACTTGCTTGCCTGATGAACACATATTTCAAAGTGAGGATGATCCCTTTTCTACAAATTTTTACTTAAGAGTAAGGCACAGCCAATATTTTTCACTGGAAGCTAAATTCCACTGTACACGCAATTATCTAATTATAAAAGAATTAAAAAAATCATTTATTAACACTGAACGCTTTTTTATAACTACAGTAAAAAATAGAAGAAAATCAAGTTATAACACGAAGCTAGAAAATTGTCTACTGTACAGGTTACTAATATTGTATACAAACAATTCAAACGAATTACGTTTGTGGTATTAAAAACCTCATGTGTTACACCGAAAGTAGTTCAAAATATTCTCCATTATGTGGGAAAAGTTTTCGCCCGGCTCTAACGTAGTCAACGACATGGTTTGAACAGAGGGGAAAACCTCAATCATTAATATGTTAACATAGACTACTTTTTACAGGAATAACTCTTCGAAAATGGGTTTCCTTCGAGAACGCATCATACAATACAATATCAACTTTTATTGCTTTTGAAAAGAGGTGATAAATGTTTAAAACATCTTAAATGGTGCCAAATGACAGATACAGACCACTAAAATTGTATAAAAATCATTCAAATCAATTACATTTGTGGTATTAAAATACTCTTTTGCTATACCGAAAGTGGTTACAAATGTTGTCCATCGTGTCGAAAAAGTGTTCTCCTGACGATAACGTAGTCAACGACTTGTTTTGCAGAGATGAGACAACCTCAATCATTAATATGAAAGCATCGACTACTTTTTACAGGAATAACTCTTCGAAAATGGGTTTCCTTTGAGAACGTAACATACAGTAAAATATCTACTCTTATTGCTTTTAAAAAGAGGTGAAAAATGTTTTTAAATATCTTAAATCGTGTCAAATGAATTGAAATCATTCACTAAATCGTGAAATAATTTATAAATAAACATAACTTAGTAAATATTTAGCAACTATTTGGACCCAAAACAGTTTGGAAACATCTGTCACTATATTTATAAAAGTAACTTCTTATAAAATATTATTTGTTCAAATTTGAGGGGTCTAGAAGCAAAACAGGACATGTCCAATTTCGTGTATTTTTCAGTAAACTCAAAAAACTTCTGTAATAGTGGCATTTTTTGTTATTCTATATCAGATTTTTTTTTGCAATAAACTTTAGGGTAACCAAAAATGAATTACAACTCAAACCATGTATCTAAGCAACCATTATTTAATAATTTTAATTTTAAGTTTGGAAATGTTCGCTTTTTGCATCTGAAAATGGAAATGACCACTTTGCATCTGAACAAATGGAAAAGTCTAGTTTTGCACCTCAAAATTAACTACAGTGAAAAAGTGTGTAAGCAGTAAAAACCAGGCAAATAATTTCTGTATGATTTTTATTTTAATACAGGTAATTAGGAAAAGTAACATTTCACAGAACTTTCGTCCATGTCAAAAAAGTAGTGGTTAAGCCTTGGCACTAGACTCGCAAATCTTCAAACAACTTCTGAAGGTTCGCAAACAGGATCATCACCAGGTTCTATAATGGTTGAGTTGTGATCATATACTGCGTTCTTATAAAACTGCAAATGAGGAAAATTCTTCCAATCAGAACCAAAATGTTTGTTAAGCAACTCCTCAACATTGTTTAATTTGGACTGTTTCACCTTAACACCCATTGGCAAAACATTTGGTTTGATGTCAACAACAGTTTTTTCCTACTTTGAAAATAGATAAACTACGTCCAGTGTTTGATCTGTAAAAATATTTCACCTCGCACAAGGATTTTATAACCAAGTTTTACCTATTTACGTTCAATGATGATTCTTGAACACTTGCTGATTTGAAAATGCCAGCTCTGCAGGGATTTTTAAACATTTGTTTTTTTTTCAGTTTTCCAATCAAGTACCTCACAGTCAGAAAGCTTTACTGCCGTTGCAGCACTACCAAAAGCTTCAAAAATACTCTTCAGGTTGAATTATGCTGGTTTTCTTACGAACAGTCTTCTCAATTTGACCAAAAAACCCGGTCCGGAGGCAAATAACTATGACCAGTTACTGGAAAAATAAGTTCAAGCGTATTGATATTAGTTAGGAGCATCAATTGCTAACCATTTTTGACCTATCAACAACAACATGGAGTTCTTATTTTGGCCGCCACACCCGTCTGCAACAAGTCTTACTGTATTATTTTCAGGATTGAAATTTGTGTTCTTAGTCTGTGGTAGACTGCAGAAGCTATTTTCGCAAGACCCTTTTGGACGCTCCAGTTCTGACCATGTGTATGAAAAAACGTTGTCATGTGTAAGTCTACTTTTGGAAGTCCCTTCAACAATGGTGAAATTAAAAATGTAAAGTTGTCTGGAATAGTAAGTTGCTTGATCCGGGATCCTAGGTAGGGCATGTTTTTTTGGCAGTCAAAGCTAAAGTTCTTAACATTAACACTGTCATCTCTTAATATATCAAAAAAGCTTTTAGCTCGTAATTTGTGTACTCGGAGCTCAGTCATTATTTTGTTCTTATCTGCCTCATGAAGTGCTCGATTTATTCCCTCGCGCAAACGGAGGCAAGTGGAACAAACATCCACAGCTGGCGTCCCCAAAACCAATGTTGTATTTCGTATTGAACAAATTACGAAAGAAGCATTCTCGTACTTTAAATTCAGGTAAAGCAGTGGAGTTGTACAAACTCCAAAGTTTTCTGATGTTCATTTCAGGGGGTAGGTACACTCTTACAGAAGAAGATGATCGGCAGTAGTGAGATTCATTACATTTCAGGGACTCAACAAATTGTTTAATCTTTGCTCTATGACCAGATTTTAAGTGGGATATTCTATCGCCTCCTCTTTTTTCCTTAGGAGACTGACCTGTATTTTTATACCTTTTTGCAATACTCAGAACTCTATGCTTACTAATACCAAGTATTTCAATAAACGCTTTTCTGCAAACAGGTACTCTTCTGTTTGTAGATGTACTGTAGACATAATACTTCATACTTACAGATCTAGCCTTCTTTAGAGGTTCATACTTATGGCGCTTAGGTACAAGTGCTTCACAATGCTTCAAAATAAACGAATCTTGAATATCCTTCCTCTTGATTTCATAAAAGTTTTTATGAAATGTTTTAATGTCAAACATGGTAAGGCATGATGAACACTGGTAGGACTGGTAAGGTTTCCCTTTGTGTTACACCTCGGATGTTGTGGTAATCCTTTAGCAGAATACTTGGAACAAAACAAAAGTAATTAGGTTTTATTCAGTTAGATTTAATGCACTTAGGTTTAAGTTAAGGTTAAGTTGTTATGCGTACAAACAGGTGTTAAGCTTAGGTTAAGTTTTGTAAAAAGAGTTTACAATGCAAAGGCTTATAAGACTTTCAAGTTAATAGACACTGTGCTAGATGATAATTTAAAATATTTGAACTAATCAGCAAAGACCATAATGCCATTATACTTAAAACACTTTTCATGGCCTAGGTCTAACCTAAGTTTGTATACTAGTGTTGAATCTTACCTTGCAACTTTTTCCCTCTCTCTCTTCCATGCTGTGGGATTTCTCTGCCTTTTCATTGATTCCCTAGCATTTGTAGGCACTGGATTGCATTCCGCTTCATTCATATTATTAAATGATTTAATAATATTAAAAGCTTGGGAAAGCTACTGTTCTCAGTTTAACACAAAATAGCAGACAGCAACAAACCAACACAAAACAGCTGATTTCATTGGCTGAATACTCTTATCTCATTGGTCGGGGGAAATGTCCCAGTTCTGCTTTCTCATGGAAGTACAAATGTCCAAGTTTGCACCTCAACTGGATTTTAAACATTAAAAATATAATAGAAATGTCCATTTCTGCTTCTCAACTACTGCACCATTCAGTGTGTCTTTACACAAAGTATATAATAATTGAATTCTAACTCAATTTGACCCAAAAGTGGGACATGTCCCTGTTTTGCTTCTAGACCCCTCAATTATTGTTTGTAGAGAGCGTTAATTGAACGTTGAAGTCATTTACGATGAACATGTCATTAGCTGGCAACTCACTCTAGTCCACTACTTACAATAATTGGCAAATGAACACAATTATTTCCTCAATTAGTAAGCAGTGTGTGAATGAATATTATTTCACCCTACGCTTAAATTTATATGTAATACACATTAATTATATATATATATATATAAAATTCAATAGTATTCTTGACGATCAAATTATTTTTTTATCATAAACAATCAATAAATGGAAAAAAGATTGTAATGTTTAATAAACGATTAGAGTGAAAATATAAGCAATATCAATTTTTAAAATAATCACTGTTTCGAAATTTACCAATTTGTAATTGTTTATAATATTTTGTAAATCACCTTAAAAATAACACATTTTAAGAAGTTGTAGTGTTTATACAATAAACATAATTCAAATTACTAAGTTTTCATTCACAAGTGGATGTATGGTCGGACGTAGACCTCAATCGTAGCTAAGGCAAAATATGATCCGTTTAAAGAGCATTAGTTGACTGCATAAGAACGCATTTTTAGGGTCACTATTCGTTGTATACATGACCTACCACGATTTGTGGTCTCTAATGAAATATTTCCGAGCAGGCTACAGCCGAATTGTACTTTTTATACGTAGTATACAGGTATACTACGTATAATTGTCAAATGACTAAGGAAATATAAAAATTCTAGTCAATATTAATTAGAGGCTACGAATAAACTTGGATAATTTTGCAAATTGAATATTCATATATCTTTTGGTTTCTACCAGTAAATGAACATGAGAAAATATAATCATTTTCTCACATAAGGTTTAAATACTGTGCATAGTACTGCCATACGGCTTCACTGGGCTGATCATACCTGTTGTTATTTGATCTTGTCTTGTTCGAAGTCAAATACCAGTAGACATCCTAACAGATTAGTTATGGGTGTAATAGAAACACTAAGATATATATTTTATTCAATACATCACTCGTTTAACAATGCATTTACATTGGTAATATTTCTTCATTCAGCTAGATCACTGTGAACTCAGCGATGCCTCCATCTTGTCGAAGTCTATTTGTGGTTTGTTTTGGAAGAAAGGGTACCAGCAGGGTACGACAGCACATCGTTTTTTGATACACCTGTAGGTTAACGGACACTGCATGTCGGTCCAGCAGACAGCTGTAACATTCAATTGTTTTATTCTTCAAACCACCCCAGTCAATAATGAACTGTTAATTGTCAATTAGAATCGCCTATTAAATAGTAGTGTTAGAACATTAATATGAGAACTTGTTATATAGTACAGCGTGTCCCTAAAAGAATGACCTGATTTAAATATATTTATTTATTAGCAAAAAAAGGTTCACACCAACTAAGTGCATCCTCAATTACTCACAAAATACTAAAATTTACGAAAATGCATTATAAATTTTTAACGTGTCTTCTTTTGGCTTTACGTATGACCTAGACAAGCTGAATTCAACCCAAACCTTTCTTAAGGTGTCTTCTTCACTGAAGCTAAAGCAGATGATATTCTGTTTTTAGTTCATCAATAACATGATATAATGGAGGAACGTGAACACGTTCTTTAACATATCCCCACTGGATACAATCACAAGGTGTTAAGTCAGGGGGCCTAGGAGGCCAAGAGTGTATCGCTGTCCTGTACGCCCTATCCAACGTTGAGGCAAGTTGTCATTGAGGAATCTGCGCACGTTGTGGTGCCAGTACGGTGGTGCACCATCTTGCTGGTAGATGAAATTGTCAGAGATATCCCAAAAAAATAGAGTCTATAAACCGTAGTTTGCGAAACCACCAAAAACTTGAGCTTTTTCTAAACACGTTCGTGTTTTATGGTTTCATCAGGATTTTCGAGCGGCTCCCACATACGCACATTATGACCTTGCCGCTAATATGAAAAGTTGCCTCGTCGCTCAATGTCAACTGTAGCATAAGTGTCATCTTCCATGTCTTCCAGCATAGCATTGTTAAAGTCCACTCGAAGAGCTTGTGCCAGTTGTAATCGGTATGGTTTGTAATCGTTATGGCTAAACGACGCCGTAACACACTCCACACTGATATGCGTAGTAACGCAAGTTCTCGGCTAGCATGGCGCGTAGATTTGCGGAACTCATCTTAAATGCTCGTCGGATTGGTTCCACTGTTTGTTCAGGAACGCGTGGCCGACCAGGACTTTTCCCTTTACAGAGGCACTCGGGTTCTTCTAACTGTTTCTACCACCGTCGAATGGTCTTTGTTGATGAGCGCAAAATCGAATACGAAACGCCCGCTGAACTGTGCTCACTGATTATGTACGACTAAATTCAATAACACAATACGCCTTCTGTTGCGCGGACGCCATCTTGTGAGAGACTGGCTGCACACTCAAGGTCAGAGCTGGTAGCGACATACAGCGGATTTTTCCGAAACTCTAGACCATGCCTATTACGCGTACATCTAGCCCTGTTTCAGTTACCTTGTGACATGTGTTTCGATATCACTAAAAGTTAAAATCGGGTCATTCTTTTAGGGACACGCTGTATTTTGGTTTTGAATCGTAGATGTCTTGTGTCGTGATTGACTGTAATTGTGTGACAAGTTTCACGCGTGTTTAGCTTGTGTTTCATTATCTAAATAGACAGCGATATTTAAATACCCTTGCCCTTGAAATCTCCGAGTGCTTAGAACACCGTTACCTCCTATGCTCCCTAAAAGCTTAGATACCTCTGTCTAAGCTCTATCAAGGGAATGGTGGTTAAAATAGTCGTCGCTCGTGGCGTAGTGTTACAATCCAGGAGCGTAGTGGAGCAGATGTTCTACGACGTCAGTTTACGTCATTCGTACATTACGAAACTATCAAATCCATTTTAACACATAAAATACGCGGAGTACGATAATCGACAGTTAACTTCATTTTAAAAGTACTTCAATGAATCAATCTGTTTTTTTTTTTTATAGACACCGATGTTGTATGAGGCATAGTCGAATATAGGTATACGTTCATAACTGTAAATTAATGAAAGCTATACAATTTTTAATGAATATAGATACTCACATAAACAATTCTTCATTCTAATACAATTTTGTTATTATATGGCGGTGTTCTTAATATTTTTAGGCTTTAAAACTTCATCGTAATTATTATAATTTTACAATTACTTTAATAAAATTTTTTATTGATTCCCTAAAGGTTTTTGTCGCTCTCCATTTATTCAAAGCCAATTTTTTGTTAAACTTAACCCATTATCTTAATAGTTTCTTCTAGCAAATTCTCATTACTGTAATACTAATGAGACATTATTGAATGTCGTAAATTAACAAAACAGATTACGCTATCTTGATAGTATCACACGCCTCTCTCCCGCACTTATAGTTTCCGCCAGTAGGTCTCCTCTTTGAAATAGAAATGCCCTTTATTTCTTCTATAAAACATAAAGGTAATCATAGACACTGCTCTAACAATGCCTCCTTCTCTTTAACGCTGGAAATAAATGGTGATATACCTTTATACATTTTCTTTCCTTCACATACCTCATCCATCCATTGTAGTCTAAGTCTGGCACGTTCTTTATTGGTTGTACTTTTAAGTCGCTTCATTATCTATGTATTCGTGTCACGTTCGCGGGAAAAACGTAAACTATTAGAATAGTTTGTTATGTCCACAAGAGGACATAAATCTCTACTTACGATAGGCATACAGAACAAATGTATGCCAACTGTACTACGCTAAATGTCGAGAAATGGACTTGGCTATGATTGCATGCAATGTTCAAGTCTGTAGCACATTTAATTCCAGAGATGTTCCTAGGATCGTTAGCCAGGCAGACAATTACAGAAAAAGTTTTTAAATACCCACTGGCTGATAGTGATTATTTTTTTCAATCTAATCTAACGGTTGGATTTTGTTAAGTTAAACACAATGGTTGTAAAAATTGTATTATTAGTGGTTTTTTAAGCTTTTGAATCTTTTTCAACCACCAAAACTAGCATTGCTGACGGTCAACTTCTTTCTTAGTGAAAAATCTGCTATCAATTTCATGAATAACTGAGTTTTCTACTTTACAATCCAACGCGACTTTTTACTCCTGGGCTATAATTTGTGTCTGGGTTGTTGTAGAAACTATATTTTAATTTTTACATTTCATGAATGGTTAAAATTTTTTAAACACATTATCTATGGGATAATTAACAGAAATTTTACTGTCTAAAGTTTTATCAACATATTATCTATGGGATAATTAACAGAAATTTTACTGTCTAAAGTTTTTTAAACGTATTATCTATGGGATAATTAACAGAAATTTTACTGTCCTAAAGTTTTTTAAACATGGATTATTTTTTATCCGTGAAAACTCGTAACTGTCTGGGTTGCCTTATTAGGGGTTTCAAAACCATTTACAGTTTTTATTTATTTTGTAGAATTAAAAATTAATTGTTAAATATTTGCAATAATTCTCACACGTAATTAATATAGCAAGAAAATGAAAATTACAATTGTGCAACGTTGTCTACTTGTCATTTGCCTAACTATATTACATTCAGAGTTTTTTTTATCAACTAATTCTTTTATTAACTATTAATTGCTTTGCAATGCAGAATAGACAAAGGCAGGTGATCGCGAAGTATGAATCGAATTATTAATTAAAAGGGATTTAATAATTAATTTATCATTTTTCTTCTCTTTGTCTAACTTTTAATCACATTAATTAATAATATTCACAAAATTAAGTATTGTTGCTTTTATCACGTCTCTTCATTCCAAATCTGTTGTGTTAATTAGAAATACTCAAGTTAGTTATTGTATTGTATATTTTTGTTTCATTTATAAAAGGTCAAGTTAGAGTTAACACAAATACTATCACACATTGTAATTACTTTGTTTATGTTCGATTTCAAGTTTGGTCACAAAATAATTTCGTATAACCATTAGGTGTGTTCTTTAAAATTTATTTGTAAATCGCATAAGAGAAATTGATTACATCCATTACATAATTTTCTGTCTCTTCTTTAAAACATTTTTTTGGCTGAAATTTAGCGTGGGGGACTATCGCTAGTGGAGGTAGAAACATTTCATTTGTCTGCCTGTTGGTATGATATTTCTAAATCAAAATGACCTATACACTAAACCTAAATTGTAATAAAGCTACTTTATTTATGCGGATCACTGATTTTTTTGATCGTGCATGTCATTTCACAGGATTTGGCTGAGCGTTAACGAATATTTTTACATTCATCGTTTGGGTAACAACGGTAGCAACTGTTTCCACTGGACATCTCGTGAATAAAATAAGTTATAGATTTAAATTTGCACGCAACCACATTTATGTCTGTAATACACGTGGTATGACATTCTTCTGCCTTGTTTTTAGTACTTTCCGTTCGATATTATTTACTTCATTAATTTATTATGTATCTTACGAATTATGAAACACTCAGTAATATCATTACATGTACAATATACCTGGTAATAAATGATTTAATGTTGGCAAAGTTACTTGTATTTGTTTGCAAGTACGAGACAATAATATGCTGTCTCTCTCAACCGATAATTGATTCATCTATCAATTAGTCTGATTCATCTATTAATTAGTCTGTATTGTTCAGTCTGATTAAGCGCTGAAAAAACATTTACTCTGAGTCTCTCAATCTAGTTCATCGGAATTGTGGTGATGGTGATCTTTTAAGTGTATTCTTTTTCAGCTCGATAATTTTACAGGACTAATAGTTCTCTGGAATAATGCATTAAGAAAGAAACTCCTTCTATTATCCATTATTTTTTTCCTTACGTGAAGTTACATTTTTATTAAATATACAGCTCACGCAAATTGGAGTATGCATCCAATTTAATTCCTCTGTTATTTTTTATATCGTTTTACATTTATAATCTTCAATGTTTGTCAAAAAATTATAAAATTTCTTTATACACTTTGCATGTGAACTGTAACGATGCATGGAACATTATTGTGTTTGTAACTTAATATGACCCGAATAGTAATAGTCTTAATTTTTAGATGTAGAATACATTCGCTCTTTTAGTTCATGTATACTCCGCCCAAAGAAACTTGCCAATTGAGGGATTACAATCAATTTAATTATGTAATTGTGGCCTATGAGAAATTGTAGACACTTTAATGATAAAACTACACTTTTAATCATCGACTGTATATTCTATGTCCATTTATCAATTTTTAAACCAAATTTTTTTAACCAATTCACTACATTACGTATGTAGTTTTCATAACGAAATATCTAAAAATGTGTCTAATTACAATTTACTTTTTTACAAGAAGATTAGGAAACCTTTTATTCCTAAAAGGTTTGAGTTTATTGCTAAAATGACCTTTACATTGATTTCGAAGTACAATAGTATCAGCGTGTGTGAGGGCAGGGGTGGAGCCACCTCCTGTTAAGATGAGCAGGGACAACCGGGAATTCATTGCGACGTAGGGGAGACTCTGTCAACTCTTTCTCAGCCAAACTGTTCATAGGAGACGGAGAAGAAAACTTTCCCCTATTTTTAGGTTTGAAAATACCTTTTAACACTAATGGATTATCATCCAATAAACTAGGATGCGCAGTAAACTAGACCTAACGAGTCTTTTTATTCCAACATCATCCGACCTGTTAAGGATGTGCTGCTACTGGACATTCACTGAGATACTTATAGTTATGTTACAAATATATATTTGTTGTATATAGGTTTCACTGGCAGGTACAATACAGCTAGAAGGAAACCCTTCTGGGATATACTGTACAGTGTGCTATGTATGATATAGTAATGCTGACTTTAATTTAAATTTATAGTACAAAAATAGCAGAATATGTACGCGCTCGGATATTAAAATCATTCCGCTGCCCTATTATTTTAAACTTATAGTGTGTTCGAACTAATTTTATTGATGTTTTCACGGATATATCGTATTGTTTGCAATAAATTCAATACTTAAAATTAATTTTAAAGTAGGTTTATGTGTGCCAGCTGGTGACCCATAACGGACTAGGGAGTTCAGCCGTGTTATAATGTGTGTATCGGTGAAGGTTACATAATTTCTCAGAAGACGGGTTCTCATAAAGAATCTAGTAACTTACTTTTGGTTGGGTCTTCGAATCCAGCAAGGACAAGCCCAAAGAAGAGCATCGAGAAGAGAACAACGCCGATCACCCGCATCTTTGTGAAATAACAGCATTCGACTGATAGCACACTAGAGCCACGCTGTTATCTCTACATTCCATGTAAATCATGAGTTTGCTTTCTTAATAAATCTTAATCAATTAGTTGGAATCAGAAAGCAATGATAAACACATGATTCAATTCCACGCTCGATAATTACCCATATATATCAGATAAATATATGTTAAAACTTATATCTCTGCAGTTATATTTCTTTAGCCTTATTTATAGCATTGTGTTAATCACAAAGTGTTTTAGTCGGAAAGTGATTGAAAGGACGGTTGTTATGGTAACCCTGAGCTTAAAACAACTGGGTGGCTCCTTCTTGTTTGGAACCTCTAAACCAGTTGATACATTCCTTAAGTTTTCAACCAACTGTTTGATCAAAAACACAAGTGGAACCTCAAAACCAGTAGATGGATTTTTAAGTCACGCGTACATTTAGTCTAGGAACTTGAATAGCCTTTAACCTTTAAAAGAGCAGGAATTGTCTGGAGAAAAAGGGTCCAACGGGCCAGAAGATTGTAGAGGATGGCGTGTATACTCGTTCTGGTGAGTATGGCTTGTATACAATGACCAAGAATACATATGACACGTTTCATTTCTTGAATACACCATTGTACGGCAAAAAGCCAAGATACAAAACACCAAAGCTACTGTACTATGATATTTGGTATGGAATAATATATGACTAGTGCTCTCTACGAGTCGTATAACGACCCATAAGATGCAACCCGTAGTTATAATGGTAAAGTTTCTTACGCGCTTTGAACTTTATAATCACTGACATAATGAAGGAGCACTTATATTCGTATTCCTTGTCGACGATGGGGATAAATTAAAAATATTCACTCAAATGATTTTAAGCCCATTCCATCCATTTTTTGTCCGTTAGGCATTAGTGTAATTGATTGTATGTCTTAAGCAATGCATTTTCCCAAGCCGCGACTTTGTTATTGATTACCTGACTGAGCTTTCTTAAAATGGTATTGCCCGTTCGTGTGATAACTATTGATAGAAAGGTGCTTATATACTTGAAGGTGGAGCATAGCTTCCTCTTGTTCCAAGAATAACTCTATTGATTCTGTGGTCAAAGGTCCATCTGACTGTCCTTCAAGCCTTACTCTAATAGACTGTAATATAAATAAGCAATGAATTTTCCCAAGCCGCGACTTTGTTATTGATGACCTGACTGAGCCTTCTTAAAATCATAGCTTCCTCTTGTTCCAACAATAACTATTGATTCTGTGGTCAGAGGTCCATCTGACTGTCCATCAAGCCGTACTCTAATAGACTGTAATAAATAAGCAATGAATTTACCCAAGCCGCGACTTTGTTATTGATGACCTGACTGAGCCTTCTTAAAATCATAGCTTCATTCTTGTTCCAACAATAATTCTATTGATTCTGTGGTCAAAGGTCCATCTGACTGTCATTCAAGCCGTACTTCTAATATACTGTAATATAAATAAGCAATGGAATTTTCCCAAGCCGCGACTTTGTTATTGATGACCTGACTGAGCTTTCTTAAAATGGTATTGCCCATTCGTGTGATAACTATTGATAGAAAGGTCCTATATACTTGAATGTGGAGCATAGCTTCCTCTTGTTCCAAGAATAACTCTATTGATTCTGTGGTCAAAGGTCCATCTGACTGTCCGTCAAGCCTTACTCTAATAGACTGTAATATAAATAAGCAATGAATTTTCCCAAGCCGCGACTTTGTTATTGATGACCTGACTGAGCCTTCTTAAAATCATAGCTTCCTCTTGTTCCAACAATAACTATTATTTCTGTGGTCAGAGGTCCATCTGACTGTCCGTCAAGCCGTACTCTAATAGACTGTAATATAAATAAGCAATGGATTTTCCCCAGCAGCGACTTTGTTATTGATGACCTGACTGAGCCTTCTTAAAATCGTATTGTCCGTTCGTGTGATAACTATTGATAGAAAGGTGCTATATCTACTTGAAGGTGGAACATAGCTTCCTCTTGTTCCAAGAATAATTCTATTGATTCTGTGGTCAAAGGTCCATCTGACTGTCCTTCAAGCCTTACTCTAATAGACTGTAATATAAATAAGCAATGAATTTACCCAAGCCGCGACTTTGTTATTGATGACCTGACTGAGCCTTCTTAAAATCGTATTGTCCTTCGTGTGATAACTATTGATAGAAAGGTGCATAGGAACAACGCTTCCTCTTGTTCCAAGAACAACTCTATTGATTCTGTGGTCAAAGGTCCATCTGACTGTCCGTCAAGCCGTACTCTAATAAACTGTAATATGTATAAGCAATGAATTTTCCCAAGCCGCGACTTTGTTATTGATGACCTGACTGAGCCTTCTTAAAATCGTATTGTCCGTTCGTGTGATAACTATTGATAGAAAGGTGCTATATCTACTTGAAGGTGGAACATAGCTTCCTCTTGTTCCAAGAATAATTCTATTGATTCTGTGGTCAAAGGTACATCTGACTGTCCGTCAAGCCTTACTCTAATATACTGTAATATAAATAAGCAATGAATTTTTCCAAGCCGCGACTTTGTTATTGATGACCTGACTGAGCCTTCTTAAAATCGTATTGTCCGTTCGTGTGATAACTATTGATAGAAAGGTGCTATATCTACTTGAAGGTGGAACATAGCTTCCTCTTGTTCCAAGAATAACTCTATTGATTCTGTGGTCAAAGGTCCATCTGACTGTCCGTCAAGCCTTACTCTAATATACTGTAATATAAATAAGCAATGAATTTTCCCAAGCCGCGACTTTGTTATTGATGACCTGACTGAGCCTTCTTAAAATCGTATTGTCCGTTCGTGTGATAACTATTGATAGAAAGGTGCTATATCTACTTGAAGGTGGAACATAGCTTCCTCTTGTTCCAAGAATAACTCTATTGATTCTGTGGTCAAAGGTCGATCCGACTGTCCGTCAAGCCTTACTCTAATAGACTGTAATATAAATAAGCAATGAATTTTCCCAAGCCGCGACTTTGTTATTGATGACCTGACTGAGCCTTCTTAAAATCGTATTGTCCGTTCGTGTGATAACTATTGATAGAAAGGTGCTATATCTACTTGAAGGTGGAACATAGCTTCCTCTTGTTCCAAGAATAATTCTATTGATTCTGTGGTCAAAGGTCCATCTGACTGTCCGTCAAGCCTTACTCTAATAGACTGTAATATAAATAAGCAATGAATTTACCCAAGCCGCGACTTTGTTATTGATGACCTGACTGAGCCTTCTTAAAATCATAGCTTCCTCTTGTTCCAACTTGAATAACTATTATTGATTCTGTGGTGAAAGGTCCATCTGACTGTCCGTCAAGCCGTACTCTAATATACTGTAATATGTATAAGCAATGAATTTTCCCAAGCCACGACTTTGTTATTGATGACCTGACTGAGCCTTCTTAAAATCGTATTGTCCGTTCGTGTGATAACTATTGATAGAAAGGTGCTGTATCTACTTGAAGGTGGAACATAGCTTCCTCTTGTTCCAAGAATAATTCTATTGATTCTGTGGTCAAAGGTACATCTGACTGTCCGTCAAGCCGTACTCTAATATACTGTAATATAAATAAGCAATGGATTTTCCCAAGCCGCGACTTTGTTATTGATGACCTGACTGAGCCTTCTTAAAATCGTATTGTCCGTTCGTGTGATAACTATTGATAGAAAGGTGCTATATCTACTTGAAGGTGGAACATAGCTTCCTCTTGTTCCAAGAATAATTCTATTGATTCTGTGGTCAAAGGTCTATCTGACTGTCCGTCAAGCCGTACTCTAATATACTGTAATATAAATAAGCAATGAATTTTACCAAGCCGCGACTTTGTTATTGATGACCTGACTGAGCCTTCTTAAAATCGTATTGCCCGTTCGTGTGATAACTATTGATAGAAAGGTGCTATATCTACTTGAAGGTGGAACATAGCTTCCTCTTGTTCCAAGAATAACTCTATTGATTCTGTGGTCAAAGGTACATCTCTCTGTCCTTCAAGCCTTACTCTAATAAACTGTAATATGTATAAGCAATAAATTTTCCCAAGCCGCGACTTTGTTATTGATGACCTGACTGAGCTTTCTTAAAATCGTATTGTCCGTTCGTTTAATAACTATTGATAGAAAGGTGCTATATCTACTTGAAGGTGGAACATAGCTTCCTCTTGTTCCAAGAATAACTCTATTGATTCTGTGGTCAAAGGTACATCTCTCTGTCCTTCAAGCCTTACTCTAATAAACTGTAATATGTATAAGCAATGAATTTTCCCAAGCCGCGACTTTGTTATTGATGACCTGACTGAGCCTTCTTAAAATCGTATTGTCCGTTCGTGTGATAACTATTGATAGAAGGGTGCTATATCTACTTGAAGGTGGAACATAGCTTCCTCTTGTTCCAAGAATAACTCTATTGATTCTGTGGTCAAAGGTCCATCTGACTGTCCGTCAAGCCTTACTCTAATATACTGTAATATAAATAAGCAATGAATTTTCCCAAGCCGCGACTTTGTTATTGATGACCTGACTGAGCCTTCTTAAAATCGTATTGTCCGTTCGTGTGATAACTATTGATAGAAAGGTGCTATATCTACTTGAAGGTGGAACATAGCTTCCTCTTGTTCCAAGAATAATTCTATTGATTCCGTGGTCAAAGGTCCATCTGACTGTCCTTCAAGCCTTATTCTAATAGACTGTTATATAAATAAGCAATGAATTTACCCAAGCCGCGACTTTGTTATTGATGACCTGACTGAACCTTTTTAAAATCGTATTGTCCGTCCGTCAATCCGTTTGTCTGTCCAGTTTTGTGATAAAAATTACTGGTTCTGTGACGTCAAGTCGGAAGACAGCGGCTTCTATTGTTTCAAAAAGTACTCCAGTCCGTTCACCTTTCTGTCCGTCAGAAATAACTCTTCCGTTGCGTTTTGTCTGGTCCTTCAATCAATAAACCAATACTTTGTTGTATCGGTTGATTCAAATTTCTATATTAAATAGTTTGTTGTACAGCTCGACGTTAAAATATTGTTCCCTTTTAACTATATTTAAATAGTTGTAATCCAAATAGATGTTAGAATCTTATTCCTTTTTTACATTCCGAAAACAAACCAATACAAAAAAAAACTTATTACTATCAATTTTTTAATCGACACTACTTATAATACTAGTAATCGTTATTAAATACATTTTTGCTTGAAACACAATTTTATCAAGTTGAAAGTTTTAAACTGTTTTTCCATAAATTAAAAATATAATTAATTGTATGTAATGTGTTAAATAATCTAAAAAACGTTTTAAGCCAAACCTAATTAATAATTCGAAACTTGAAAATTGACAAATTGTTTTATTAACTTGTATAGTTTCCATAAGTTGAATGAAAACAGAAGAGTAAACTTTACCGTATAGTTTGTGGAATACAGATTTGAAGTTTCTCTGTTTTCTTTCAACCAGATATTCTGATTCAGGACTGTTTGTTAATTAAACCAAAGAAATACTGGCTACAAAGCACGATGTTGCTTCGCCTTATCTAGATATGGGATAGGTACATGTATGAATCTAAATGAAAGCTAGATGAAGTGAAGGTAGATCTACATTTCAATGTAGCGATGCATATATAATGTACCGCAGCCATAACGATGTTGCTTCGCCTTATCTAGATATGGGATAGGTACATGTATGAATCTAAATGAAAGCTAGATGAAGTGAAGGTAGATCTACATTTCAATGTAGCGATGCATATATAATTTACCGCAGCCATAACGATGTTGCTTCGCCTTATCTAGATATGGGATAGGTACATGTATGAATCTAAATGAAAGCTAGATGAAGTGAAGGTAGATCTACATTTCAATGTAGCGATGCATATATAATGTACCGCAGCCATAACGATGCGCGAGCCGCAGACAGTTGCTGCATTCATATGCATATCTTAATCATCGCGCTGACCTTTACCTCCAATCTTTGTTGTACCTCTTAAATAAGGAATGTTATGGAACTCCAACCGTTAAGATTAAATAGTTCTGCTGTTAAACTAAGATTGATTTTAGCTTCGTATTTCAGCTTTTGCATTTAAATACTCTTATCCAGCATTTAACAAGGAGAGACGAGTCGAAACGTTGTGTAAACTGAGACCTAAATATGTGTGGGACACGTCATAACCAGAATGACTAATTTTGAAACGTGTCAATAATTTGATTACCATGGAAATTATAGTCGTGAAAACTTTGTAGTGATGACTGATGGAAATGTTCATAAGTTAATTTTGATATGTTCAAATGTATTTATGACACTTGTAAGTACCTGTTCATGATATAGTGTCTAAAATTGAATTTATATGATAGGTAAGATAGGTGAAAATCTTACGTTAATGCCGTGATTGTTGATACATTAGTGTGAAGTTCCTCTGTTGTCATGTAATGGTATATTGACTATATTAGAAAGTGTCCAAAATATTATTAGATATGAACAAGTTTTAAATCTTGGAGCGCGTCTTTATTGGGCCGCAGAGAACGACAGTGCCTACTACACTTTCTTCTGCAAGCGGTGGAAAAACTAATTAGGGCTCCAGATTACCATAGGCTGATCAAACCATTTTTTCGGAAAATGGTCTCTGACTGATTTTGAACTTAGGAAAGTGTCTCAGCATATGTAGACAGGGCCCTAAAACCTAAGAAATTATAAAAAAGGTATTACATCGGTGACGACTGTTGCTTAACCGATAGACTGTTATTGTAGGACCCTTTTCGTGTGAAGTAGGCACCATCTTGAAAAAATACAGAAAGCATTTCCGTAAAAGACCGATAGCTGGGCCGATGGGATTTAGTTGAGTGGTTTAGCCCCACTCACCAGCAGAATATGCTGACGATGTATTAGCATTTGTTGCATTTTCACAAAAGATTCATCATAGAAAAGTATGCAATGAAAAAGTATCTGTGGTGTGTGTAGATCCCATTTGCAGAATGGCTAGTACTTTAATTTAATTAATCTAAAGCTGTGTTGATAATTAAATCCTCATGGAAACTGTAATAGTCAAAGCAGTAGAAAAAGTGATAGAACATTAATTAAAATGTGTGTTGTTTTGTAATGTTATGAGCAAAATGAATACTTTTGATTTATTTTCAGTAATTACATTTAGATTCTAACATGGATTGTTGGAACATTATTTGGAAAGCGTAATGCCTACTTTGAAATTCTGTTAGTAGTTATTAACATTTTCTACGAAATTTAAATAAAAAATATATCGTAGATAATTATGATGGATAGTTACAAAACATTGAGGAAAACAGGATTTCTACCGGGCATATGCCATATTTCAGTGATACGAAACTCGGTAGCAATACCTTTCGAGATCTGCAATCTGATCTCTTCCTCAGGCGATAACTAACGTAACATAACTACAATCTAGTTTAAAATAAAAATATCATACTATAGGTTGTGAGAAGCATAACTCAGGAATTGAAACTACGATGTTGTGTGTCCAATCCTAACACACTATCTTTATAATATCAAGTAGGTAAGTATAATACAACACCAATTTTTGAAACTGAACTAAAGAATACTGTTCTCAATAGGTCTGCTCTACAATCAATAAAATACCACAAATCTCCTTTGTATCACTGAACGGTAGCAAATGTCTGGAAAAAATCTTGTTTTATTCACAACCCTACTGTCGTAAAATATTCAAACAATGATTATGAAGTTGGTTTGCAATGTAAGAGCTGAATGATTAAATTTTTGTTAGTAAATACGTTTTCATAACAATTGAATGCATTACTTTTGATTAGAATAGTAATAGTAGTCTTTTCGTTATATTATGTTATGTTATCACATTTACGTAATGTCTTATATCGTAAAGATATCGTTAAAATATGAGTGAGCGTATATTAAATGTATAAATAGTAATACAACGTAGGAGATAAAAAAATAATAGTTTTAAATCGATTGTTTAAAAAAACACAGTTTGTAATTGAATAGAGATCTTTGGACTTGACAGTGAAAACTCTCAAGTTTCTATTACTTTTACCAACAGCTTCAATAAGAGGATGAAGAGTTAGCATTTAAAAATTTAAAATGATATTTGCCATTTCAACATACTGTAGATTTACAAATTTAAACCTTTATTGAATACTCAACGCTGAAGTGTTTGACTAGTTAACCCTACACTTTAAATGTATACAAATATTAGTTGAACGAATTACATACAAACTGTGGCTGACATTATTTAACGGGAGTTGTATTAAACTATGCCGACGCAGCGTTAATATATGCCTATTTATATTCCGCCGGTTTTACTGAAACAAACAATAATGTGGACACGATTTACATAAAAAGGCAGTCTATATTCACAGCATATGGAAATATTGTGTCTGTTTATCTGATAGGACAGTGCCGGTTTATATTAAGAACATGAGTGATTTCATTGGTTATTATCATAAACATTGCATGAATACATTACCGCCAAATCGTCCATTTCGATAACGAAATATAGTGCACGTGTTATCTTGTATTGTGTCTGTTTGAATTAGTCACCATTGTAATCTTAAGTTTGGGAGCAAAATTAAAATGGGCAACCTTTCTTAATTTTGAATGAAACTTAAAAGATGTATTTTCAAATATTTAAGAACTGCAATAATCTATCAATACAGCTGTAATTTGTGTTTTATGGAAGAACTGTGTTTAAATATTATTTTTTATAGAAAAAGTACATTTGCAGCAGTTTTAATCATGTAATTTGTTATATTCCCATTTATAATGGTGGTACGAAATTTCTCCCCCTTCATATCGGAATTTTGAGATTCTTTGTGGAGTTTATTACTGCGAAATCACTTTTAAGTAGGCGACCATATGAATAGGGTATTTCCAAGATCAGAATGGTGGCCAATATACAAGCCATTATATACAGGGTGTTCCTGAAATATCAGGTAGTGTTTTGGGGATTTGTTCTTCGGATCACGGGAAAAAGAAAATTTGGGTTCATGGTTTAGAAATGCTTAGTTTATATCTACAAGGTGTGTATATAGTGCTTACATATTAATCTTTATTTCAGAAACTAGATAATTTAATATAAATAACGTTCTTTCTCTCTTGAATGGGTAGGAAAATTGATGTTGGATTATCACTAGAGTCGTTCAGATTGTAACATTCCTCTACTAGTCACTAATATTTGCTATTTTCTACATCACTAAAGTGTTCTTAGATAAAAAAAAAACTGCATTATTTATCTACCATATTTTCCTCAAATGTTTACAATAATAAGGCAGTTACTAAAAAATATATCACGAGTTCATCTTTAGTATTTCCAAAGTCACATTCAATTATTATACTCTGCTTGTACAGTCTATAGTTATATTGGTCTTAAAAAAACGGTCTATGTAGAGTTCTTGACGTTGATTTGGATTTATTGTAAAATGAATATAACCAGCAGATAGTGCTAAAACTTTCGAGGTGTTAGTGATCTATCTAACCTCCTGCAGCTCATTATACGGACATAATTTTCAATGTCTTTTATGCCCCAGATATAATTGTAATGTGTTTACCACATCATATCTAAAGAATCTCGCACCAAAATAGGCCGATGGTGGCAGTTTCGTTCCAATTATAGACAATAGACAAGTTTCTTTATTGATATATTCTTAAAGAATAGTAATAGAGTCACATATTATTAAAAAAAGTTAGCTTATGATAAAACAAAGTCAAGGTTTTTGTAGTCTACATTCTCCATTGCAGGCGTTCAGGAACTCCTTCAATGTATAAAAAGGTTGATTTACTAGGAGGATGTGCAGTCTTCCTTGTAGTGCAATCCTCTTCAATCCTTTTATTGTATCTGGTTGAGCATTCCACAACTTCCGGCCGATGTAGGACGGTTTTTCTTCAAAGATTGCTGTGCGATGTGGGGGCAGAACGTAGTTAGTTGCATGATAAGTAATTGTACGAGTGGAAGTCTTTCCCTGTGTTAAGACTCAGACTATGAGCATGTAGAATAACTTCTTGAATGTACAGAGCAGTGATAGTCTTTATGCCAAGGGCTTGGAAGGCTTGCCTGCAGCTTTGTTGAGGTCCAAGTTCAGCGAGGATTCTGATGGCTTTTTTCTGTAGGATGAGCACCCTGTTGAGGTTCCCAGCAGAGGACCCACCCCATACAGCGAGCCCATACCTCATGTGCGTTTCTACTAGTGAATAGTAAGGTGTTTTTGCTGTTTCTAAATTTAAAGTCCATTTTATGCGCCGCACAGCATATATACATGTGCTGATCTACATGCTCTGTGCAGTTTAGACTTCCATCCAGGATGACTCCTAGAAATTTAACGTGTTTTTCAATTTCTACGTCAGGTATTTTTGGAATGTAGTCTTTTCTTTTACTAAAATTAATTTGTATTGTTTTTGATGGGTTTACATGTAAGTAATTTTTTCTGCAGTATTTTTTCTTAAGGAAGTAAAATCTTTGATGTTTGTAATTGTGCAGTAAGACTAGTATTTTATTTCAATAATATAAATGTCTGTCGATAATTAAATCATCATGGAAACTATAATACTTAAAAAGACTTTCAAAAATGATTGAACTGTAATTAAAATTAATTTTGTTTTGTAATGTTAAAAGCAAAATGAATTATTTTGACTCATTTTCAGTAAATCCATTTCGATTATAACTAGTTAAAAGGAGAAGCAGCAGGTCTACTCTGAAATCGTATTAGTAATTATTTACATTTCCAAATAAATTTAAATCTTGATATATTGTAGAAAATGTGGTGGATAGTTGACAACAATTTGATAGTAACAGGATTTTTCTGGACATATACTATATTTCAGTGATACGTTTGATATCTGCATTCTGATCTCTTCCTCAGGTTAATATCTAACGAACATAGTCAAAATGGGTCTGCACTAACCGACCAATCTGTAGAGTACCAAAGCTCTCTTTTGTGTTACTGAACAATACCAAATGTTCGTAAAAAAATCTAGTTTCCTTGCCAATTCTCCCATCGCCAAAACGTATTAAAACAATTATTAAACTGATTATTTTTTCAGTTGGCAATGTTCGGACTGGATGGTTAATTCAACGACGGTGTAGTATAATGTTTCTTCTGAAACGGGAGAGGTTTTCTGGAACAAGTGTGTTTATTTTAATACTATATATTTTTTAAATGTGTATACATTTTCAACAATAATATATTAATTAGATGTCTTGTCCTCAATTATTACACAAAATATCAATATATATATATATATATATATATATATATATATATATATATATATATGTATATATATATATATTTTTATTCTCGTATGTTTATTTAAAAGCGGGTTACCATTCTTTTTGTACGTGACACTCCCGATATAATATGTTTATTACGACAGCATGATATGACGAGACAGGCACTTTATTCCAGTTGGCCAATTTGCATCTATTTGCATCTGTAACGGTGTCGAGCTTTTATGCTTGGAGTGGTGCATTCATATGGTAATTAAGGCGTCTGGATGAAGAGGAAATAACGTAACCGTTACTAATGAAAATTGAGTGATATATATAGTAAGCATCCGTACTATTAGAGATCATCCTTGCTAAACCTTGTGGACGACACTTTGATGATTGGAAGCTCTAATCTGTGTTCAAACTATTCCAGACTAGGCTCAAATTTAATTATTTTTAATCAACCAAAACCCCTGTTAGCCTGCCCATTATGGGATTCGAGCCCGCGTTCCTGAGGGAGAAAGAGACGCTAATTACTCGTCTACCCGTGACAGTTTGCGGATTAAATGTAGTCTAGTAAAGCTGTACCTGTGAACAGCTGATTGATTGGTGTTTAATTCCAAGCTGGTAAATGATTTTGGCAGTTTACTATTACATGCAATACTGTAGTTAAAACGTAAAGCTACATCACTTTTTGCTGCCACATATGTACAGGATGTCCCGTAACTCTCTGGACAAAGATATACCACGTTATTCTTCAGGTCAAAACAAACATATTTCACCATATGAACATGCGCCTCCGATGCTTATTTTCTTATCTGTTTATTTTCTTATCTGTCTGTATATATGTGTGTGTGTTTTTTTAGTTAATATCTTTAAAACTAATATAATAAAGGATATCAATTTTGGCCTAAATGTTTATGATAACGAGAACAGCTACGGGGAAACCATTATGATATTATCTTTATTTTCATAATGGCAGCCATTAACACTTTTATAATTTTAAGTTCGATGCTTAGTTTCTCATCTGTTTGTATGTATGTGTGTTTTATAAAAATATTAATATCTTAAAAAGTAATAAATTAAATCGTACCAAGTACGGCTCAAATGTTTATGATAACAAGGCCAGTTACTAAAACATATATCACGAAGTCATCTTTATTATTTTAGAAACGGCAGCCATTTAAACTTTGAATATTTTAAGAACCTGCAATTTTTCTCAAGAATTATAAGAAAAACAAGTTTTAGGTTCTCATTGAATAGCCAGATATACAAAAACTGAATAAACAGCAATTCTCAATACGGGCCATGTTTTGTTTGAGAAAATCTGCTCTAATTCAGCTATTTTTTATTCGATTTAAATTATTATTGATAAAATCCTCTAAAAACTGTTGTTTTCGTAATTCTTGAGAAAAATTGCAGGTTCTTAAGATATTGAAATTTTAAAGTTTCAATGGTCGCCATTGTGAATCTAAAGATCTGGTTTCTTAAGAATGGCAGACGTGTTGCTAGAACCCTTTGTCGAGGCTGGTGCAAATTGTAAACTTGGGCTAAGGCCCTTGATCAAATGTGGCAAATGAGAGCGAATAATTAAGCTGCGTGTGTGATTAAATTAATGTTGGTGAGTAGATGTTGTCTGAATAAAGACACGTATATTGTTAACAACATTTCTGAAGGTATATAAACTTATTTTTAAGTATAATAGTTGAATAGCTATAACAAGATGTCAAGGAGTATGGGTCACCTGGCTTCAGTAGTATTTTAATAAATGTTACCAAAAATTACAAATTAACAATTAGGTGAATGACAATGAAAGGAGGATGACAGTCTCCCTTAAACTGTTAACTTCTTTTTTAATTATGCTATATGTACCAAAACTTTGTTGTGCATATACTATAAATCAGGAATATCGCCAATATTGCACATGAGATAGCTACATGTTAATATTGTAATCGTGCCGAATCTGGCTGGCTGCCACATCTGACAGTACATGAATTAGCTGAACTAGCTATAAATCTAGTGCTAACCTCAGAGTGAGTAGAAAATGTGTGTTGTAAAAATAAAGAAATATTAGATCTACGCCTACATTTAAAATATAAAAGTTATTGTTTTATTTCTTGTTAAACAGTTGGAAAATCGGAAGTTTATTTATCACCATAAAATATTCCTTTTCTGCATGATTTAACATGGACGCTAACTGACAAATAATAGAGTATATTACTGACTCAAATTCTACAACCAAGTAAAATAAAACAAAAGTCACAAAAAACGTTACACAGTACAGCAAATCAAAGTCATTAGTCTACAATCCAATAGCCGATTTCAATTGTATATAACACACCCTGGTATTTATTTGAATCTGTAAAGGAATTATTTATCATTTAAATCAGAGGTAAAAGTGAGTATGCTGACTCCTACATTAGTACATTAATACATGCATAACTATGGTATTTGTTATAAATCTGTGAAATTAAGGAAAAGTTTATAAATGTATGCATTAACTAATTGCACATTAAATTTTTATTTATAATTTAAACATTTTTTATAAATCCTAATGGTGTGCCCAATCTCATGCCTAATAATGTATCTACAGTTCACCTCTTGAAAATTTCGAAAATATCCCTTCGACCCCTCACTTCTAAACATAGATATACTTGAACATCATCATTTGGTTCATTGGTTCATAATTGAGGAAATAATTGTGTTCACTTGCCAAATTGTAAGTAGTGGACTAGTTTGAGTTGCCAGCAAATTGAATGTTCATTGTTATGTAACTTGTCCGTTGTTCTGTTTTAATAACAGTCAATATTATATTGCATGAAAAATCTTAAGGGATAACCAATACCAAAGATCTATTCTTTTAAAAAGTAGTCGATGCTCTCATATTTATTACTGAGGTTCTCCTATCTGTTCAAACCAAGTCGTTGACTACGTTACCGTCGGCCAAACAGTTTTGGAGAACACTTGGAACTACTCTCGGTGTAACAAGTGATTGTTTTTATTATCAGAAACGTAATTACTTTGAATTATTTTTATACAATACTAATAGTCAGTAATGTAGACAATTTTGTTGCCTCGTATTGTAATTTGGTCTTACTCTATTTTTCACTGTAGTTTTAATGACACGGCCAGGGATATTACTAAATTTGTACAAGTCTCTTGTATGTAGAGAATTGCATGTACAGTGGAATTTAGCTTCTAATAAAAATTATTGGTTGTGATTTACTTCATAAGTAAAATTTGTACAAAAATGTACAAGCAGTGTTCCCTGAATTGTTACTAACACTCAAATTTATGTATATAAAGACTGAGTACCAAAATGTATGTAACCGTGTGGTTTGCCTGTGCCCGTGGTAGTTAACTTATTTCGATCCACGAATTGTGTTCTTTTTTATGCATAAATAATAAATTTGACCTAAAGGTATGTTAGTTGTATTTGCGTGTACAAAAGAGTACGTAAAATATTAATGAGCGGCTTTTAATTTTTTTAACACACCCTCTTAAAACATTATAAATCGTTTTTAATAATAAAATTAAATGGCAAATTTCTAATCAGATTATTAAGGTAATTGAGAGTTTTTGAAATCTTATGATACACATTGATGTAATCAGGGAATTTCAGAGAATAATATTAAAATCTGTAATAAACACGTTAGTGCTCTCTTTATTTGATGCTCTCTCTTGTCTACATAAACAACATTGCTTGCCTCATTAACCCATACTCGAAGTGAGGGAAGTCTCTGTTTAGGTTAAAGCTTTCCTGCTGGCATATGGTTGAAAGTTATCTACGAGGGACACAGGCAAACTGCACTCTTACATACATTTTTCCACAAATTTTACTTATAAAATAAATCACAGCCAATAATTTTTTATTAGAAGTTGAATTCCACTATACATGCAATTCTCTACATATAAGAGACTTGAACAAATTTAGTATTATCACTGGCCGCTTCCTTATAACTACAGTGAAAAATAGAGGAAGACCATATTACAATACGAGGCTACAAAATTGTCCACATTACTGACTAGTAGTATTGAATAAAAATAATTCAAATTTATTACGTTTCTGGTAATGAAAAATTTACTTGTTACACCGAAAGTAGTTCGTAGTGTTCTCCAAAACTGTTTGCCCGACGGTAACGTAGTCTACGATTTGAACAGATAAGGCAACTTCAATAATAAATATGAGAGCATCGACTACTTTTTACAAGAATAGCTCTTTGGTATTGGGTATCCCTTGACATTTTACATGCAATATAATATCGATCTTACTAAAACAGTACAATGGACATTCAATTTGCTGGCAACTCAAACTAGTCCACTACTTCCAATTTGCAAGTGAACACAATTATTTCCTCGACTAGGAACCAATGAGTGAATGATTATGATCATGTCGATAATTGACTATGTTTAAAGCGAGAACCATGTCTTTGTGTCATCCAAAGTTGCATTTTGGATGAAAAAAATAGCACAGATTTCGTTGTTACCAACATAATTTGCAAGCTATTACTTTTTAATAATGTTCTGTTTCTGTCTAAACAAGCTAAATTTATTCGAGTTCCCGTTATTGTAGCTCTAACGGTTAGTTTTCGATTAACTTTCCAACTACGGTGTCTGGAGTCTTTTTATGCAATATGAAATATTGATTCTCAATGTAGCCTGAATAGAAACCGTTTAAATTACAATTATCTTATACACTGATATTCAGATAGTTAGATAACGAGATATACCTTGTGTCTACTTCACGCTGATGGAACTACTGGCTCGTTATTGATGCTGAAACAAGGTCACCTGGACAGCCAATGAAGTCTGATGGTTATCTTTGACGGAATGTATTAAAGTAGGTTTAAGTTGGGAAGTTTATTATTAGAACGCCTAAATTAGTTTTCTACATTTTTAAACGGCTTTGGAATGATTAAAATAGTTTGCCTACGATTTTTAAAACTGCTGTGGCTATAAAACTAAAAAATAATAAATTTTCACGAAACTAGATAGCAATGTATGTGCACCCTTTGATAAATTTCCTTTGGTGATTATCCCTTTATGATCGTCAGGTTGTACGAAAACCTGTATATATAAAAAGGCACAATCATTGGTCCATTCAGACAACTAAAAATATTGTTGATACACTAAAAAAATTAACCAAATATCAAAATAGGCAATGTTTTGTTTTTGTTTGAGATTCCACTTACACACACAATCTTTGAATCTTTCTTTAAAGAAGGTATTGAAATAGGTTTTGAGTTATTTTATTCTCTTAATTTAAGTGCCACCGCCTTTACGATATCCCTAGAGGCAATAAAAGAACTTTTCACGCCACAATAAATTTTATGAGTTGAAGTTTTTTTCTTATTTTGATAAATGTTTTGAGAAATTGGTAATTATAGCAATATAACTTTTTATAGTTTTATTTGAAATACGATTAAAAGAGGTGACTGACCTTTTTTAACCATCACACTAAATTTTATTTCATACTGGAAATATTCAATTTTTGGTTCTCTTTGACGTAAATATATCGCATTCCTGTCTGAAAGTGTATTATGTATGGAATTCATATCAAGGTTTCCCCATTTTAAACTGCTGTACCTATAATGTAATAAATCATTAATTTGCACATAGCTCGACAAAAAATGTACGCGCACGATTTTAAAATTGTTGATTCCTAATAAGGTTAATTTTTATTGAAAATCATTTAATGGGAAACTTGTGGAAGTAATTAAATCATCTTAGTTACACTAACTGATTTAATTGCCAAGAGAAAAGCTGATTAGTTTACGCTACTACAGAGCACAGCTGATGTCTAAGGAGATTATATTTATGTATGTGGAGCCAACGAATGCGCACAATTAAATTGTAATTTTTCAGTAGGTTTGTAATGATAATTTGATGCGTTTTCCAACCAACTTGAGTAATTGATTTGAAGCCTTATAAACTAAATGTAGCTACTCAGTAAAGTGCATTTCCTAATGCAAAGGAAATGAAACACGAACGTTGAATTCAGCTACATTTCATCCTACACTACTTCCATTGCAGTGTTTAAAATCTGAAATTTTCTCAGATTTAATTCCTGGAATATGGAGTTCACAACGGTCTAAAAAGATTAAAAAAGTCAACGATTCAAAATGAACTCTGTATCGTTTCGACATGGGATGATAGGCAAGGTGTGATGATGGGATAAGCAGAAGACTTTTTAGATTTCCCTCAATTCCCCGTTGCTGTATCGTACGGAAATCTGGGCCCTGTAACTGTCCTATAATGAGTTTCATGGATAATTGAGTCTGAAGACAAGTCTGCACTCTAGTGACTAGACTCCTGTTTGGAAGTTATAGGCCGGGAAGAACTGTAAGTATGTGTTGATAGCCATTACTACTCAAGCAATTCTGTAGTAAAGTCACACCGTCCAGATCAGAATCTGTATTAAACCTCTGCGGGGTTTCAAGATGTTGGTTGCGCATTTTTGATCCCTAATAACTTTGAGGATACAACTGAAATTTTAGCTCTTTAGTAAGGATTAGGAAGTTGACATTTAGCCTGAATACATCTCGTGCATTACGTAGAAAAGTGAAATCTTTGAAACAAAAAAGTATATATTCCTTGCGTTAAACGAAAAGTGGTTCGTGTGTCGATCAAATGAGTAATCCATAGAAACTTCCATCAAACCCTCTACATTTTTGTATTGTTTGTTAGCAGGAAAAAGATCCTTACTTTTAGCAAAATGCGTGGATACCGATAAGGTATTTCTCTACATGTAAGCGACTTTCAGACTCTTTAGCTAGTTTTTATAATGGTGATGGCTAGTTATAGTATTTTTGTGTCTAACGTCCAGTTTTGAGCGTTTTAAACTCCGAAAAGTATAATTTTATACAAAACTATCTTTTTTATATTTTTAACATTTTCGATACCTTTCCATTTCGTGTTCTCTACAAAAAACTATCAAGGCTGATGATTTCTTTCTTCAGAAAAATTCCTTTACAGATTCAAATAAATACCAGGGTGTGTTATATACAATTGAAATCGGCTATTGGATTGTAGACTAATGACTTTGATTTGCTGTACTGTGTAACGTTTTTTGTGACTTTTGTTTTTATTTTACTTGGTTGTAGAATTTGAGTCAGTAATATACTCTATTATTTGTCAGTTAGCGTCCATGTTAAATCATGCAGAAAAGGAATATTTTATGGTGACGTATAAAAGGTGTTAACGGATTAATGTTAAAATAATTTACAATGTGCCGTTTTGACATGCTGTCAACCAATCTAAGCTTCAATATTGGCTTACTTGTAACTGATAATATTTATTACGCAGATACATACAGACAACATAGTTTTAAACATTAAGTTGTAAATACATTTATATTAAAGTGCCATAATTCTGGCGTTTGTTTATCTATTTAAATTTCAATTGGATGATAGTTAGCGAAACCGTCATTTTCTTGGAATAGAACTGATCTATATATTTAAAAATTTGTATATATTTCTTTATTTGTATATAAGTAATATCGGGTTCGATGATAGAGAAAGTCACGCATTGGGATTTTGCGGAACTTTAGAGATAAGTTTCACACTGATCCTTTGGGTTAGTGTGGCAACGGAAAATAGCAGAACAATAAAAATTGTATAACTGAGTCTGATAATCTGACATAGTGTCACATGTTGCATATGATTACTATATATAATATTCCATTCCAAGTATTTTTGATGTTAAAACTCACGAAAAGTTAACCTTATGAGTTTCCTGATCATCACTTTCTCTCAGTGTACTATTTTGCATTGTAAAGTCAATTACCTTACGGGCATGGTTGTTTCTACTTTACTTACACTAATGTTTAATTATTATGGAAACTTTGCAGATTAGTCCAGCTGAAGCAATGCAATAATATTATTAAGCACTTAGAAAGTGTATTAATAGTTAAAGGGCGGCTCAGCCCGGGTCTCAGAGAGACAGAGAGAGACAATGGCAGCCCTATAGGCTCTTGGTCGCGCCGAAAAGAACATTGTACCTTCCCTGAAACAGCTGAAATATTGCTTCAGGTCATTACAAGGTCAGTAAACAAATCCTATAGAATATTCGTTCCGAAATTTGTAGTAATTTCCTCCAATACTTATTTTATATTTATCTATATTATTATAATTTTCTTTATTTGTAGAAAAATAGAGTCAATGGATAATAGATATTTTCCTTCTGTTCAGATGCAGTTCAAGCTCGAGTCTAGACGATTGCTAGAGCTGATCTAGACGAGTGTCAACGTCAGTTGTCTAGATACCCACAAGTATTTAGATAAAACATACACAGATTAATGAAAACAACATAGATATGGTTAATATTTTTACGTAACTTTAATATAATTTGATAGTGAAATTATTAACCCTAACACACGTTTAATACGGACTGACCTATGAGTTAAATATGGGATTGTCATACTTATGTACATTTATGTACCAACCTAGATACCCTGAAAGAGATATTTTGACGTATTGTTCGAGGCGGTGTTACTTTTCGACATTAACCGTTGTGGCACGCCTACAGCTACTGTATGTTGTTTCATGTATCTTGATACATTCCTTATCGTTCTTTAACTAAGATGTATATGTAAGAAACTTTTTGGGGGTTTTTAAAGTAAACAAAAAAATGTGATGATGTTTCTTGCTGGCATGCTAGCTCTTTTTCTGAATTATTTGGAGTGTACTATCCACTTTTTACAGTTAATAAATGTATACCCTCATCGCTGTGTAGGAATAAGGATTCCTAGAGTGAGGTCAATAAATTTGAAAGTGGGTTTAGATTTGTTTTCCCTAAAACAAAACTACTACTATGCTATGCTTTATTTAAAATGCCTTTGGCGTATAAAGATCCCCTTTTAAGCAATATATGTACACTAACTGAATGGAACTAGTAATGTATGTAAGGGTTAGAGGTGAAACCTCGTAATTTAAGAGCTCTATAGTAATACTAAGACTAAGCAAGAATTTATTAATATTTATTTAATAACCCATTTTATTTCGCTATGCATCACAGCTACACACTACGTTCATTAAATGTTGTTTAGTAAAAATATATAACTATTTTTGTGAGTACTATATTATTAAATATAGTACAATTATAACGAGACTAATTCATGAAATGAGCACTAATTAACTGAACTTACATTACAAAGTTTTAAAGTTAAGTTCAAATGTATAGATGAAACCTCTTTATTCGGAGTTATAAGAGAACAACTTTGTCAATTAAATCAATATAATAAAGTTCAGGATTGATTGAAACAAGGTTTGGATGTGTGAATGTACTTCACTTAATGTTATGTAATGTAGGGTTAACTATTGCTTCTTGTTGAAGAAACTGGTACTTTAATTAATTACTGGTTCATTGTTACTTTAATGTCAAACAAAGACTTGGTAAACTGTATTAGTAAAAGTTGTGTTGTTAATAACATTAAAATACTCTCAAGATCTAACCAAGAGTTATTTGTAGTCCTTCACTTGAGTAATCTCCGATATTACTTGGGAAACTACTCATTTTTATGTTAAATTGAAGAGTACCGAATTTCTGGGTCATCATCCCGCCCCCACCACCTGTGACAGAATGTAACACCAGTAGAATGAGCCCAGGATTGCTCCTTGAACTGTCGAATCCCAATCATACTCACCCTCTTCCTGTAACCATAAAATCAACTTTGAATAATTTAATACAAGTAAACAAGACGCAAAATGTTTTAGCTTTGTTTTTGGACAATTATCCAGCCATAAGTTTTTGCGAATAAAATAATATAGAATTGGGTAAGGTCTTAAATATTAGGAACACACTCCAACGACTCCGTCATTAGCACATATAATCAGTCACAGTGAACAATTACCATTGATCTCTGTAATCTCATTGTGATTCTATCTCTTTACTGTGTCGAAAACATCCATTGTGTTGTCAATCTGTATACGAGTCTATCACCAGACTCTACTCTCACTCTGCCAACCATCCCGTCATTAGCATCTATCATCAGTGACAGTGAACAATTACGTTTGATCTCTGTAATCTCATTCTATTTCTATCTCTTTACTGTGTCGAAAACATCCATTGTGTTGTCAATCTGTATACGAGTCTATCACCAGACTCTACTCTCACTCTGCCAACCATCCCGTCATTAGCATCTATCATCAGGGACAGTGAACAATTACGATTGATCTCTGTAATCTCATTCTAATTCTATCTCTTTACTGTCTCGAAAACATCCATTGTGTTGTTCAAGGCTACTTTTTGAAGGGAAGTATGTGGATTTTTCACAGCACTCTGCAAAACATCCAGACAAAGTTCGTCGTCTGTTGCACTTTGGGTCTTTCAGATTTTGAACGGTGTTTTACACTACTTATCATTTCAAACCGTTGAACAGTTTTTATGACTGTTGCTAAGATATTGGATTCCTATCTTGAAATAAATTACTGAACAAATCTCGCACTTCGCGAAAGGACCTGACAAGGTAACAAAATATTTACTTTATTTGTTTACAACATTGATTTATTTGCCTTAATTTATATTAGTTTATATAAGATTAAAGTTACTTGTATACTGTATTATTGCATTCTTGTTTATACTATGATATTAACTTACCTACTATACTTTAAAGTGAAATCGGAAGGGTCTAGTCCAGGGAGCCACTATGGCCAGCATTTATTCTTCGTGTGCTGCGAACAACTGAAGGATACCTCTACACATATGAAGTAGAAATGTAGGGTGACATCAACCCTTGCAGGGTTATAGTTCCTGAAACACAAATCTGGCTAGCTACTCAGTACAGGTTGAGGCTGAACTTAAAAATGTCGATCCACACAGTTTCCAAGAAGCATTGAAAGAAGTGATTTTACCATCGGATATGATTAAAAAGATGCAGAGAGAAGAAAACAGGAAGAAAAAGGTTTGAAGAAAACGTAATCTGATGGAAATGTTCATAAGTCAATTTTGATATGTTCAAATGTATTTATGACACTGGTAAGTAACTGTTCATGAGATAGTCTTTAATTAGATTTCTATGATAAGTGCATCCGTCGAAATCCTACGTGGAATGTGTGATCGTTGATAGATTAGTGTGAAGGTCCTCTGTTGTCATGCGATGTCTATTAACTACATTAGAAAGTGTCAAAAAATTTACTTCCTTTGCAACAGAATCTCTTGAAACAATCATAAGAGAAGTTATGGACAATTTTGAAATATCGAAGAGCGTCTTTATTGGGACGCTAAGAACGACAGCGCCTACTACAATTTCTTCTACAGGCGGTGGAAAAACGAAAGGGGCTCCCGATTATCATAGGCTCACCTGAACCTTTTTTTTCGGAAAATGGTCTCTGACTGACTTCGGCTTAAGAAACTGTTGTAGCTTATGTTGAAGGGGTACTAAAACTAATAAATTATAAGAAAGGTAATACATCGGTGTCGACTGTTGTCTAACCGATAGACTGTTATTGTAGGACCCTTTTCGGGTTAAGTAGGCACCATCTTGATGAAATGGAGAAAGCATTTCCGTAAAAGACCCATGCCTGGGCCCTCTCACCAGCAGAATACGAGATGATGTATTAGCATTTGTTGCATCTTCACAAAAGAATCATCATAGAAGAGTACGCAATGAAAAAGTATCTGTGATGTGTGTAGGTACAATTTGCAGAATGACTAGTACTTTAATTTAATTAATCTAAAGCTGTGTTGATAATTAAATCCTCATGGAAACTGTAATAGTCAAAGCAGTAGAAAAAGTGATAGAACATTAATTAAAATGTGTGTTGTTTTGTAATGTTATGAGCAAAATGAATACTTTTGATTCATTTTCAGTAATTACATTTCGGTTGTAACTTGAATTGTTAGTTGAAATTCTGTTAGTAGTTATTTACATTTTCTACGAATTTAAATAAAAAATATATCTTAGATAATTATGATGGATAGTTACAAAACATTGAGGGAAACAGGATTTCTACCGGGCATATGCCATATTTCAGTGATACTAAAACACGGTACCAATACCTTTCGAGATCTGCAATCTGATCTCTTCCTCAGGTAAATAACTAACGTACCATAATTACAATCTAGTTTAAAATAAAAATATCATACTAGAGGTTGTGAGAAGCATAACTCAGGAATTAAAACTACGATGTTGTGTGGCTAATCCTAACACACTATCTCTATAATATCAAGTAGGTAAGTATAATAAAACCAATTTTTTAAACTGAACTTAAAAATACTGTTCTCAATAGGTCTGCTCTACAATCAATAAAATACCACGAATCTCCTTTGTATCACTGAACGGTAGCAAATGTCTGGAAAAAATCTTGTTTCATTCACAACCCTACCGTCGTAATTTTCAAACAATGATTATGAAGTAAATGGTTTCCAATGTAAGAGCTGGAATGATTAAATGTTTGTTAGTAAATACGTTTTCATAACAATTGAATGCATTACCGTTAATTAGAATAGTAATAGTAGTCTTTGTGTTACATTACGTTATGTTATACTATATTATATAACATTTACGTAATGTCTTACATTGTAAAAATATCGTTAAAATATGAGTGAGCATTAAATGTATAAATAGTAAAACAACGTAGGAGATCTAAAAATAATTGTTTTAAATCGATTGTTTAAAAAAACACAGTTTGCAATTGAATATAGATCTTTGGACTTGACAGTGAAAACTCTCAAGTTTCTTTTACTTTTACCAACAGCTTCAGTAAGAGGATGATGAAGAGTTAGCATTTAAAAATTTAAAATGATATTTGCCATTTCAACATACTGTAGATTTACAAATTTATACCTTCAATGAATACTCAACACTGAAGTGTTTTAGTAGTTAACCCTACACTTTATATGTATACAAATATTAGATGAACGAATTATATACAAACTGCGGTTGACATTATTTAACGGGAGTTGTATTAAACTATGCCGACGCAGCGTTAATATGTGCCTATTTATATTCCGCCGGTTTTACTGAAACAAGCAATAATGTGGACACGATTTACATAAAAAGGCAGTCTATATTCACAGCATATGGAAATATTGTGTCTGTTTATCTGATAGTACAGTGCCGGTATATATTAAGAACATGAGTGATTTCATTGGTTATTATCATAAACATTGCATGAATACATTACCGCCGAATCGTCCATTTCGATAACGAAATATAGTGCACGTGTTATATTAGTATCTGTTTGAATTAGTCACCATTGTAATTTTAAGTTTAGGAGCAAAATTAAAATTGGCAATCTTTCTTAATTTTGAATGAAACTTAAAAAGATCAATCTATCAATACAGCTGTTAATTTGTGTTTTATGGAAGACCTGTATTTAAATGTTATTTTTGATAGAAAAAGTAAATATGCAGCAGTTTTAATCATATAATTTGTTATATTCCCATTTATAATGGTGGAACGAAATCTCTCCCCCTTCATATCGGAATTTTCATATTCTTTGTGGAGTTTAATGCTGTGAAATAACTTTTCAGTAGGCGACCATATGAATAGGGTATTTCCAAGATCAGAATGGTGTCCAATATACAAGCCATTATATACAGGGTGTTCCTGAAATATCAGGTAATGTTTTGGGGATTTGTTCTTCGGATCACGGCAAAGAGAAAATTTGGGTTCATGGTTCAGAAATGCTTAATTTATATCTATATGTATGTATATATTGCTTACATATAAATCTTTATTTCAGAAGCTGGATAATTTGATATAATTAATTAACGTTCTTTCTCTCTTGAATTAATTAGATATCTTGTCCTTAATTGGTACATTAATATATATTCTCATATTTTTATTTAAAAGCGGGTTACCGTTCTTTTTGGTAGTGGCACTCCCGATATAGTATGTTTATTACCACAGGATGATATGATGAGCCAGGCACTTTATTCCAGTTGGCCAATTTGCATCTGTAACTGTGTCGAGCTTTTATGCTCGGAGTGGTGCATTCGTATGGTAATTAAGGCGTCTGGATGAAGAGCAAATAACATATATCCGTTACTAATACAAATTGACTGAAATATATAGTAAGCATCCGTACTATTAGAGATCATCCTTGCTAAACCTTGTGGACGACACTTTGATGATTGGAAGCTGTAATCTGTTACACTATTCCAGACTAGGCTCAAATTTAATTATTTTTTAGCCAATCAAAACACCTGTTAGCCTGCCCATAATGGGATTCGAACCCGGGATCCTGAGGGAGAAAGAGACGCTAATATTCGTCTACCCGTGACAGTTTGCGGATTAAATATAATCTAGTAAAGCTTTACCTGTGAACAGCTGTTTGGAGTTTAATTCCAAGCTGGTAAATGATTTTGGAAGTTTACTATTACGTGCAATACTATAGTTAAAACATAAAGGTACATCACTGTTGGCTGCCATATATGTACAGGATGTCCCGTAACTCTCTGGACAAAGGTACACCACGTTATTCTTCAGGTCAAAACAAACATATTTTTCCATATGAACACGGATCTCCAAAGCTTAGTTTCCCATCGGTCTGCCTGTATGTGTTTTTTATAAAAATATTATTATCCTTTAAGCCAATAAATTAAATCATACCAAATATGGCTCAAATGTTTGTGGTAATAATAATAGTTACTGAACAATATATCACGAAGTTATCTTTAGTATTTTCAAAATGGTGGCCATTAAAACTTTAAACTTTGAATATGTTAAGAGTCTGCTATTTTTCTCAAGAATTGCAAGAATTAAAGTTTAAATATGTTTAAATAGGTAATTTTTAGTAAAAAGGTGTTACGTTCATTTTCAGTAGTTTTCTTGATGTATCTTGATCTATTTTATGCATAGTTTGATGTACAATACGTATATGTTTCAATTTAATAAGCTACTCAAATAAATGTTATAACGTTATATGGCTCTTGGTGATTTTGCAATTTTTTTATTATTTTACTAGTATAACTTATGAAGTATTGATATTTCTTAATATTTTATGTTGTCTATGACCTCCGTTTGCAAATGAAATAATCATCCAAATGTTAAGAGATTTTTCATACAAGACTCTATTCCAGAAATGCCATTGAAAGATTCAAAGTCCTAGTAATTCTTTGAATATTGTTCTGCAATCACGGATACAAAAACTAGTTTTGTTGCACTTGAAATACTCAAAATAGGAGTTTTGGATTCTATAGCAAATTACAACTCTGGTTACTTAGGAAGGGCAAACGTGTTGCAAGAACACTTTGTTGAGGCTGATGCAAATTGTAAACTTGGGCTAAGGCCCTTAATCAAATGTGACAAATGAATGTCTATAAGTAAGCTGAGTGTGTGATTAAATTGATGTTGGTGAATATATATTGTCTAAATAAAGACACGTATATTGTTTTACAACATTTCTGTAGGTATATAAACTTATTTTTAAGTATAATAGTTGAATAGCCTTAACAAGATGTCAAGGAGTTTGGGTCACCTGGCTTCAGTAGTATTTTAATAAATGTTACCAAAAATTACAAATTTAACAATTAGGTGAATAGGATGACAGTCTCCCCTAAACTTTTAACTTTTTTAATTATGCGAAATGTACCAAAACTTTGTTGTGCATATACTGTAAGTCAGGAATATCGCCAATATTGCACATGAGATAGCTATGTGTTAATATTGTAATCGTGCCGAGTCTGGCTGCCACATCTGACAGTACATGAATTAGCTGAACTAGTTATAAATCTAGTGCTAACCTCAGAGTGAGTAGAAAATGTGTATTGTAAAAATAAAGAAATATTAGATCTACGCCTACATTTAAAATATATAATTTATTATTTTATTTCTTGGTAAACAGTTGGAAAATTGATAGCTTATTTTATACAGTGGGGTCATTCAAATCAGAGGTAAAAGTAAGTGTGCTGACTCCTACATTAGTACATTTATATACATGCGTAACTATGGTATTTGTTATAAATCTGTGAAATTAAGGAAAAGTTTATAAATGTATGCATTAACTAATTGCACATTAAATTTTTATTTATAATTTAAACATTTTTTATAAATCCTAATGGTGTGCCCAATCTCATGCCTAATAATGTATCTACAGTTCACCTCTTGAAAATTTCGAAAATATCCCTTCGACCCCTCACTTCTAAACATAGTAAATTATATACTTGAACATCATCATTTGGTTCATTGGTTCATAATTGAGGAAATAATTGTGTTCACTTGCCAAATTGTAAGTAGTGGACTAGTTTGAGTTGCCAGCAAATTGAATGTTCATTGTTATGTAACTTGTCCATTGTTCTGTTTTAATGACAGTCAATATTATATTGCATGTAAAATCTCAAGGGATTACCAATACCAAAGAGCTATTCTTGTAAAAAGAAGTCGATGCTCTCATATTTATTACTGAGGTTCTCCTATCTGTTCAAACCAAGTCGTTGACTACGTTACCGTCGGCCAAACAGTTTTCGAGAACACTTGGAACTACTCTCGGTGTAACGAGTGATTTTTTTTTATTACCAGAAACGTAATTACTTTGAATTATTTTTTATACAATACTAATAGTCAGTAATGTAGACAATTTTGTTTTGCCTCGTATTGTAATTTGGTCTTCCTCTATTTTTCACTGTAGTTTTAATGACACGGCCAGGGATATTACTAAATTTGTACAAGTCTCTTGTATGTACAGAATTGCATGTACAGTGGAATTTAGCTTCTAATAAAAATTATTGGTTGTGATTTACTTCATAAGTAAAATTTGTACAAAAATGTACAAGCAGTGTTCCCTGAATTGTTACTAACACTCAAATTTATGTATATAAAGACTGAGTACCAAAATGTATGTAACAGTGTGGTTTGCTTGTGCCCGTGGTAGTTAACTTATTTCGATCGACGAATTGTGTTCTTTTTTTATCCATAAATAATGAATATTACCTAAAGGTACGTTAGTTGTATTTGCGTGTACAAAAGAGTACGTAAAATATTAATGAGCGGCTTTTAATTTTTTTGAAACACACCCTCTTAAAAAATTATAAATTGTTTTTAATAATATAATTAAATGACAAATTTCTAATCAGATTATTAAGGTAATTAAGAGTTTTTGAAATCTTATGATACATATTGATGTAATCGGGGAATTTCAGAGAATAATATTAATAAATATTATTAATATTTATTAATAATATTTAACGAGTAATAAACACGTTAGTGCTCTCTTTATTTAATGCCGTCTCTTGTCTACATAAACAACATTGCTTGCCTCATCAACCCATACTCAAAGTGAGGGAAGTCTCTGTTTAGGTTTAAGCTTTCCTGCTGGCATATGTTTGAAAGTTATCTACTAGGGACACAGGCAAACCACAATGTTACATACGTTTTGGTAGTCAGTCTTAATATACTTAAATTTGAGTGTTAGAAACAATTTAGCGAAGACTGCTTGCACGTTTTTCTACAAATTTTACTTATGAAATAAATCACAGCCAATAATTTTTATTAGAAGCTGAATTTCACTATACATGCAATTCTCTACATATAAGAGACTTGAACAAATTTAGTAATATCCCTGGCCGCTTCATTAAAACTACAGTGAAAAAAAGAGGAAGACCAAATTACAATACGAGGCTACAAAATTGTTTACATTACTGACTAGTAGTATTGAATAAAAATAATTCAAATTTATTACGTTTCTGGTAATAAAAAACTTACTTTATTACATCGAAAGTAGTTCCAAGTGTTCTCCAAAACTATTTTCCCGACGGTAACGTAGTCAACGACTTGGTTTAAACAGATAAGGCAACTTTAATAATAAATATGAGAGCATCGACTTCTTTTTACAAGAATAGCTCTTTGGTATTGGTAATCCCTTGAGATTTTACATGCAATATAATATTGACTGTTATTGAAACAGTACAATGGACATTCATTTTGCTGGCAACTCAAACTAGTCCACTACTTACAATTAGCAAGTGAACACAATTATTTCCTTGATTAGGAATCAAAGAGTGAATGATTATGATCATGTCGATAATTAACCATGCTCAAAGGGAGGAGCATGTCTTTTTTCATCCAAAGTTGCATTTTGGTTGAAAAAGAAAAATATAGCACAGATTTCGTTGTTACCAACATAACATTTTCAAGATATTACTTTTAAATAGATTTCTGTTTATAAATAAACAAGCTAAATCAATTTCAATTCACGTTATTGTAGTTCTAACGGTTAGTTTGCGATTAACTTTCCAACTTCGGTGTCTGGAGTCTTTTTATCTAAAAGGAAATATTGATTCTTAATGTAGCCTAAATAGAAACCGTTTAAATTCAAATGATCTTAAACACTGGTATTCAGATAGTTAGTTAACGAGATATATTTTGTGTCTACTTCACGCTTTTGGAACTACTGGCTCGTTATTGATGCTGAAACAAGGTCACTTGGACAGCCAATGAAGTCTGATGGTTATCTTTGACGGAATGTATTAAAGTAGGTTTAAGTTGGGAAAGTTTATTATTAGAATGACCAAAATAGTTTTCTACTTTTTTTAACTTTAGTTTTCCCTGAACTGTCGAGTCGCAATGTAAACTCCCCCTCTTCCTGTAACTATAAAAATCAACTTTGTAATTTTGATGAAATAATGGTAAACTCGATGCAATTGTTTCTGCTTTATTTTTTTAAATTTTCTAGTCATAAGTGTTTGTGAGTACAATAATATAGAATTGACAAGTTGTTAAGTATTAGAAACACACTAGTAAAATAGATTGGAGAGTACACTTTCATAGGTATAATAGTTCTGTGACTTTTCACCAATATTTTAATTTATTTATGAAATCTGTCATTATTCTAATATTAAACTGGTATAAAGAAATACCTATTAGTTTTTGAAACGTGTTAGAGAAACAGGAAACGTCAAAAATAACCTTAGTTACAGGGGCTTAGAAATAGACGGGCTTCCTCCATCCTCCTCAGATCGTCGCTGGGAAACAAACATAAAACCGTAACAGGCAACAAACAAACGCGGTACTTATTGGCATTGGCTACGGAAGTTCACTCTCAACGATAACCAGAACAAATTATCTACAACATGTTTTTAGAATTGAAACTTTTTATCTTTCTTAATTCTATTCTTGACTACCGTAAACTTTTATTAGGGTAGCAGGTAATGGTTTTGGTGTACAAACGCTTCATTACCATCTGTAACGTTGTGCTCTTGGTGATTGGTACATGCATGGGGAAATAAAGGGCAGAAATACCCTTTAAAAGGTATGGTGCCACGGGTTCAATATCAACAGAAGTTTCTTTATTTATCCTTGGGAATGATGAACTTTTATGTTGTTCACTAAAGAGAGGTTCTATTTACTCCAGATCAAATTTGTCGTGTTGATTGCTTTTTATCTATATTCAATATTTGAATAGGAATGTGTGTGAGTAGTAACAGCCCTGGGAGTTTACGAGAACTGAGTAATAAGGTTACTTGTGCATTGAAAATATTGTTTCAGGTCACTACAAGGTCAGATAACAAATGCTATAGAATATTCATTTAAAATTTGTAGTAATTTCCTCGAATTCTTATGTAATTTCTCTATGTAAGTAGCCACAAGTTTCATCTCAAAAGGACAACTCTAGCAAAAATGGCGACTGTTCGGAATGTATTAAACATTAGTATGTGAGTGTTCAAGATCTGTTTTAAATGCTATTACAAACCGGTGATACTGTAATCAACTAAATCTTAGGAACAACAAGTCAGTATTCCACAAGTACAATTGGTATTTGAATTTATTAAGCAGAAAGATTTGATTTTGTCTACAAACATTATAGTATTGAAATCAATTATTACAGACGCGATGTCTTTAAGAAATACGTTGAAGAATAAAGGTCCGAGGTGTGACCCTTGAGACACTCCCGAGTAGCAGGAAACCCATCAGAAAGGTTCCGAGTACATCTGACTACAAGACTTCTCTTAGCAAGATATCCTCTCATCCATGCGTGATCTCGGAGTGATCCTTAGTCTAGATTTGAATACTGACGAATATATACGGCAGTCTGTGCTAATGATTTTAGTACTGTTGGAATATTGGCTTGTTCTCTTCACATCAATGATCCCACTGGTCAGAGAACTATCTTCTGTGCTCATGTTCGTTCGCTCTTGGAGTATTCTTCTGAGGCATGGTTCCCTAATCAGCGCTACTGTAAGCAAGTAATTCAGCCTCTACAGAACAAATGTGTTCGCATTGTTGGTGTAGGATATGATATCAAATCAAATCAAATCAAATCAGATATGGGTTCCTCGATGTTGTGTGGCTGATGTGGCGTTAACCTAGTGCTTGGATTCTTTTGAGATGAGAAGGAATGTTCAGGATTAATTGTTTCTGTTCAAACTTAGAAATTATGTAATCGATTCCTTCTCCTTTTCCTAACTGTTGCTTCATTACGTTGTGTTTAATATTATACATCCGTAGTCAGGTCAATCCTCATCAGGCTCTTTTGCGCGAAAGATTTGGAGCATTATTGTCTAATTTCTCAAAGGTTAAGAATTGTGTTGCTTGTTAATTCTGGTTGTAAGTAAATAATTATGTTTTATTTGTTCTAATTTTCGTGTTTGGAAGCCATTATAAAACTTTCCTGAAGAAAACTTTAAAGAAATACCAATTTTAAGACTGACGTGATTGAAGTATGCTAGATTACTTCTACTTTTCTTATGTAGACATGGTAAAATCATAAAAAAATGTTGGATTAATTCTTGATTGTCTATGGAGAAATTATAAAATGATCAAAGACTTTTCATTGGTAGTGGTCATTCAATTGTACTTGGATATTCTAATTCTATAGATATTTAATTAATATATATTTTTGGATTTTCTATAAATTTTTCATCTGAAATATATTAATTAGATGTCTTGTCCTTAAACTGTTACATGAAATATTACTATATATTCCCTTTTTTTTATTTAAAACCGGGTTACGGTCCTGTTTGGTAGTGACACTCTAGATATAGTATGTTTATTACAACCGCATGATATGACTACTATATAGTAACCATCCGTACTATTAGAGATCACCCTTGCTAAACCTTGTGGACGACACTTTGATGATTGAAAGCTGTAATCTGTTGTCACACTATTCCAGACTAGGCTCAAATTTAATTATTTTTAAGCCAACCAAAACACCTGTTAGCCTGCCCATAATGAGATTCGAACCCGGGTTCCTAAGGGAGAAAGAGACGCTAATTACTCGTCTACCCGTGACAGTTTGCTGATGAAATGTAGTCTAGTAAAGCTGTACCTGTGAACAGGTGATTGATTGTTGTTTAATACCAAGCTTGTAAATGATTTTGGCAGTTACCTATTACATGCAATACTGCAATTAAGTCGTAAAGCTACATCGCGAATTGAAATTTTATATGAATTGGCCCTGCATATGAATTGAAATTTTTGTTGAAATCATATCTATGAAATTTTGTCCATTTTGTTGAAATTTAAAACTAAAAATTTAACATTCAATTACTATACTCTGCCAGTTTAGACTATAATTATATTTGTCTTAAAACAAGGGTCTTTGTAAGGTTTTTGATGTTGATTTGGGTTTATTGTAAAATAAATTTAACCAGCAGATAGTGCTAAAAACTCTCATGGTGACCAAGTTGTAGTGGTCTATCTAACCTCTAACAGTTAGTTATTATTGTTAGAAATTTGTCACGAAATCATGGACATAATTTTCAATGCCTTTCGTTACCAAATATAAGTTAAATTTGAGAAAATTGAATGTTCATTGTAATGCAACCTGTTCATTGTTCTGTTTTATTAAAGTCGATATAATATATCATGTAAAACCTCAAGAACTACTGAATTCTAAAGAGCTATTCTTGTAAAAATTAGTAGACCCTTTCATATTTATTATCGAGGTTGTCTTATCTGTTCAAACCAAGTCGTTGATTTCGTTACCGTCCGGCAAGCAGTTTTGGAGAACACTTGGAACTACTTTCGATGTAACAAGTAAATATACATAAATAAATATAAAGCACATATAAATCCTAATTGTGTGCCCAATCTCATGCCTTACAATGGATCCATAGTTCAGTTGAGAATGTTCATAGTAATGTAACTTGTACATTCTTCTGTTTTAATAACAGTTGATATTATATTGTATGTAAAATCTCAAGGGATACCCAATACCAAAGAGCTATTCTTGTAAAAAGAAGTCGATGCTCTCGTATTTATTATTGAAGTTGTTTTATCTGTTCAAACCAAATAGTTGATTTCGTTACGGTCGCGCAAATAGTTTCGGGGAATACTTGGAACTACTTTCGGTGTAAGTGAGCTTTTAATTACCAGAAACGTAATTAATTTAAATTATTTTTATTCAATACTACTAGTCAGTAATGCAGACAGTTTTGTAGCCTCGTATTGTCATATGGTCTTCCTCTATTTTTGACTGTAGTTATAAGGAAGCGGCCATTGATAATACTAAATTTGTTCAAGTCTCTTATGTGTAGAGAATTGCATGTATAGTGGAATTTAGCTTCCAGTGTAAATTATTGGCTGTGATTTACTTCATAAGTAAAATGTGTACAAAAACGTACAATCAGTGTTCCTTAAATTGTTTTCTAACAATATAATTTATGCATATAAAGACTGAATACCATAATGTATGTAACAGTGTGGTTTCCCTGTACCCGTGGTTATTAACTTATTTCGATAGACGAGTTGTGTTCTTTTTTTTATCCATAAATAATGAATTTGACCCAAAGGTATCTTAGTTGTATTTGCGTGTACAAAAGAGTACGTAATGCATTAAAGAGCGGCTTTTAACTTATTTTTATCCCCCTGTTGAAACATCCTAAATTGTTTAAAAAAATATAATCCCATGACCAATTTTTAATCAGATTATTAAGGTAAATAAGAGTTTTTGAAATCTTATGATACATATTGATGTAATCGGGGAATTTCAGAGAATAATCTCAAAACCTGTAATAAACATGTTAGTGCTCTCTTTATTTAATGCTCTCTCTTGTCTACATAAATAACATTGCTTGCCTCATTAACCCATACTGAAAGTGAGGGAAGTATCTGTTTAGGTTAAAGCTTTCCTGCTGGCATATGGTTGAAAGTTATCTTCGAGGGACACAGGCAAACCACACCATATGACAATACGAGGCTACAAAACTGTCTACATTACTGACTAGTAGTATTGAATAAAAATAATTTAAATTAATTACGTTTCTGGTAATAAAAAGCTCACTTTTACCGAAAGTAGTTCCAAGTGTTCCCCGAAACTATTTGCCCGACGGTAACGAAATCAACTATTTGGTTTGAACAGATAAAACAACTTCAATAATAAATACGAGAGCATCGACTACTTTTTACAAGAATAGGTCTTTGGTATTGGGTATCCCTTGAGATTTTACATACAATATTATACCGATTGTTGTTAAAACAGTACTGTACAATGGACATTCATTTTGCTGGCAACTCAAACTAGTCCACTACTTACAATTGGCAAGTGAACCCGATTATTTCCTTTATTAGGAACCAATGACTGATTGATTATGATCATGTAGATAATTGACCATGTTTAAAGGGAGGACCATGACTTGTTTTCATCTAAAGTTGCATTTTGGATGAAAAAAGAAAATAAAGCACAGATTTCGTTGTTACCAACATAACATTTTCAAGATATTACCTTTAAATAGATTTCTGTTTAGGTCTAAACAAGCTAAATTAATTTAAGTTCACGTTGTTGTAATTCTAACGGTTAGTTTGCGATTTACTTTCCTAACTTCGGTGTCTGAAGTCTTTTTATCCAAAAGGAAATATTGATTTTTAATATAGCCTAAATATAAACAGTTTAAATTACATTTATCTTACACACTATATTCAGATAGTTAGTTAACGAGATATACCTTGTGTCTACTTCACGCTGTTGGAACTACTGGCTCGTTATTGATGCTGAAACAAGGTAGTCTGATGGTTATCTTTGACGGAATGTATTAAAGTTGACTCTAGTTGGGAAGGTTTTTTTAGAATTACCAAAATAGTTTTTTTTATTTCCTTAAACGGCTGTGGAATGATCAAAATTGTATCCTACGATTTTTTAAACTGTTGTGGCTGTAAACCAGAAATAAATAATTTAATTTTCATTCATTTTAAACTCGACAGCAATGTATGTGCAGCATTTGATAAATTTCACTTGGTGATTATCCCTTTATCATCATCAGGTTGTACGAAAACCTGTATGTTTAAAAATGCACAATTACTGGTGCATTCAGACAACTAAAATATTGCTGATACACTAACATATTTAAAAAAATCTAAATAGGCAATGTTTTGTTTTTGTTTGAGATTCCACTCACACAAAATCTTTGAATATTTCTTTAAAGAAGGTATGGAAATAGGTTTTAAGTTGTTTTATTTTCTTAATTCGATTGCCACCGTCTTTAAGATAGCATTAGAGGCAAAAAAACATCTTTTTTCACGGTACGAAAAATGTTATGAGTTTATTTTTATTAATGTTTAGTAAAAATTGCTAATTATAACAATATAACTTTTACAGTTTTATTTCAATTACTATTAAAAAAGTGACAGACTCTTTATTTAATCTTCACATTAATTTTTATTTCTTGTAGGAAAGTAAACTTTAGGTCTCTTTGACGTAATTATGTCGCTTTCTTCTCTGAAAGTGTGCTATCTGTGGAACTCATTTCAAGGTCACCTTATTTTTAATTTGAAATATTTACAGTTCTTTTTGGAATAATCAAAATTGTTTTCTATCATTTTGAAACTGCTGTAACTATAAAATTAATAAATCAATAATTTGCACAATAGCTCGACTAAAATGTGCGCGCATGATTTTATAATTGTTGTTTCCGAATAAAGTTAATGTTTATTAAAAATCATTTAATAGGAAGTTTAAGCAAGTAATTAAATCATCTTAGTTACACTAACTGATTTAACTGCCAAGTCAAAAGCTGATTAGTTTACGCTACTACAGAGCACAGCTGATGTCTAAGGAGATTACATTTTATGTATGTGTAGCCAACGAAGTGCAAAATTAAATTGTAATTTTTCAGTAGGTTTGTAATGTTAATTTGATGCGTTTTGCAACAAACTTGAGTAAATGATTTGAAGCTTTATAAACTAAATGTAGCTACTCAGTAAAGTGCATTTCCTAATGCGAATAAAATGAAACTCGAACGTAGATTTCAGCTACATTTCATCCTACACTGCTTCCATTGCAGCGTTTAATAATCTGAAATTTTCTCAGATTTTAACTCCTGGAATATGGTGTTTACAACGGTCTAAAAAGATTCAGAAAGTAAACGAATCAAAATGAACTTTTTATTGTTTCGACATGAGAGACACCTTGATTACAAAATATGTTACTGGATTACTCAGCAGCCATCCAGGGTAATCTAGATGAAGAGGTGTTTGTCATTGTCTCATCAGATGTAAAATTTCAGACAGTGTCGGATATTAGACCCTGTAATACGCGGAGTGTGAATTGAAGCTAAACTCAACGATCGCATTGAATTCCTGTTCCACCATAGCTACATTATTTGTAAATAAAATTGTTACTTATTGGGCATTATAAAAGCTTCAGCAATAGCTTTAGTGAGGACTCATGGTTCCTACATTGCGATTCCTTATTATAACACGTGCGTCAAGCTAGTACTTTCGGGTCTGTTTTGGGAGATATTTTCTGTTGTACTTTAAATCAATGAGAACAAACACGTATAATAGTTATACTGTACTCTCACTGTACTCTTTTATTTTTATAGCCTAATCAATAACCATCGGATGGTATCTTTGTACCTGTCTACTACCAGTATTTCCGACGTTTATCGGCAGTATCAATCAGTAACAGGTTTCCAATTTTACATCATCATAATTGTAGTAATTTTTAATTTTAATAGTTGCAAATTGTGTTTGAAGTGCAATACTTACATCTGTGAGGGAATCTGACAAAGTGGGTGGAGTTGTGAGTAATTAGGAGACGTTGCGGTGTTTGGTAAAAGTGTTGAAATTACTGGGAAAGACGTGATTCGTTAACTGTTTATCCATGAGCCGATGATAGGCAAGGTGTGATAATGGGATAAGCACGAGACTTTTCACATTTCCCTCAATTCCCGTTGCTGTATTGTACTGAAAATCTGGGACTTCTAACAGCCCAATAATGAGTTTTAAGGATAATTGAGTCTGAAGACAAGTCTGCCCTCTAGTGACTAGCTTCCTGTTTGGTAGTTATATGCTGGGAAGAACTGTAAGTATGTGTTGATAGAGATTACAACTCAAGCAAATGTTTGGGAACGTCTTCGGGTACTCAAGATGGTGGTTGCGCATGTGGATCGATAATGACTTGAAGGATACAAGGATCATTTCGCTTTTCAGTAAGGATTAGGAAGTTGACGTTTAGCATAAATGCATCTCGTGCATTATATAGAAAAGTGAAATCTTTGAGACAAAAAATGAAGTAAACATTCAATATAATAATACGAGTGTAATCCTTGCGTTAAACGAGAATTGGTGCGTGTGTCGTTGAAATGAGTAATCCATAGCAAATTCCTTTACACTTTTGTATTGTTTATTAATAGGAAGAAGATCCTTATTTTAACGTATAATTATTTAATCTTTCCACATAAAAAGATTTTCTTAATGGTATTTTCTCGAAGGATTAGTGGGCTCACAGGAGTAGAGCTGGTGCTCACATCTCATAAATAATAAGTGCAGGTTTCAGGAGTTTATATGAAAGTGAGCTAATAACGAAACGTACACGAATATGAGACACGATCTGCTGACTAACTTAAAGTACTCAGCACTCGTCTCTACTGTCTGGACGAGCAAGTTTACAACCACTTGTTTATTTACTGAGAAACTGTAAAGTTGTATCCTTACCTCTGAGATGTGTCCTGCATAGACAGACTAATAACCTTAGTTGTTCTAAACTTGTCCAAATGTTAACCAACGAGCGAAAACTAGTATAGGTTACTGTGGGGAGGAGTTTGAAAACTGTGGCTAAATCTTTACACCAGATACACATAGTTGTATAAATTAAAGAAATTCGCCGTACAAATAACGCTCCTCTTATTTTGTGTCTTCGTGAAAAAGGCTACTTGGCCATTATTCTACATGATGAGCTAGAGATCTCCAACAGTGCCGAAGTAACGTTCAATAGAACCCACAGTTGTTTTTTCACTGTGAGAGTGTTCAGATATAATCGAGTAGCCGAGAACCAATTTGCATTCTATAAGCATACAATTTTATTTTTCTTGATATATATCTGTAAAGTATCCTTCCCCCAATATTGAAGGTAATCATTCGTGTTTCTCTTATTGAATGTCAAGAGAGAGGATATCTTAAGAGTAGCAGATCTAAAACTATAGATTTTAGTTTACGTTTGATTTTTAATATCTTGATTCACTTTAAAAACCAACCATCAGTGACGTAAATAAAATTTTGTAAGTTTAAGCAAAATGCGTTGATACCGATAAGGTATTTGTCTACAAGTAGCGACTTTCTGACTCTTTAGCTAGTTTTATAATGGTGATGGCTAGTTTTATAGTATTTGTGTATCTAACGGCCAGTTTCAAGTGTTTTAAGCTCGGAAAAGTATAATTTGAGACAAAACTATCATTTTATATTTTTAAACTTTTCAATACCTTTTCATTTCGTGTTCTCTACAAAAACTATCAAGGCTGACGATCGATTTCTTTCTTCAGAAAAATTCCTTTACAGATTCAAAATAATACCAGGATGTGTTATATACAATTCAAATCGGCTATTGGATCTTAGACTAATGACTTTGATTTGCTGTACTGTGTAACTTTTTTGTGACTTTTTTATTATACTTGGTTGTAGAATTTGCATCAGTAATATCCTCTATTATTTGTCAGTTAGCGTCCATGTTAAATCATGCAGAAATGGAATATTTGATGGTGACACATAAAAGGTGTAGCGGATAAATGATAAATAATTTACAATGTACCATTTGACATGCTGTCAACCAATCTAAGCTCTAATATTGGCTTACTTGTAACTGATAATATTTATTACGTAGACACATACAGACAACATAGTTTTAACATTAAGTTATAAATACATATTATATTTAAGTGCCCTAATCTGGCGTTGTATAAAAATTTAAATTCTAATTGGATGATGGTTAGCGAAACATATTGCTGACGTGCTGGAAAACCGTTATTTTCTTGGGATCGAACTAACCTATAGATTTGATAATTTGCATATATTCTTTATTTCTATATAAGTATATCGGGTTCGACGACAGAGGAAGTCACGCATTGGGAGAAATCAGAGACCAGTTGAGCTTTAGAGATCAGTTTTACACTGGTCCTTTGGGTTAATGTGTCAATGAAAAATAGCAAAACAATAAAAATTGTATAAACTGAGTATGATAATCTGACATAGTAACACATGTAGTATATGATTACTATATATATGAATATAATATTCCATTCCAAGTTTGTTGTTGTGAAAACTCACGAACACTGAACTGTATGAGTCTCAAGATCATCACTTTCTCTCAGTGTACTATTTACATTGTAAAGTCTATTACCTTACTGGCATGGTTGTTTCAACTTTACTTACACAAATTTTTAAATAAATATTTCATTATTATTGAAAACCTTGCAGATTAATTCCAGCCGAAGCAATGCAATAAATATTAAGGACTTAGAAAGAGTATTAGTTGTTAAAGGGGCTCAGCCCGAGTCCCAGAGAGAGAGAGAGAGAGAGACAATGGCAGCTCTGGACGATCTTCGTCCCGCCGAAGAGAACAATGTACCTTCCCTCAAACAGCCGAAATATTGCTTCAGGTCATTACAAGGTCAAGTAACAAATCCTATAGAATATTCATTCCGAAATTTGTAGTAATTTCCTCGAATTCTTATTTTATACTTATCTATAGTATTATAATTTCTTTATTTGTAAAAAATAGAGTCAATTGATGATTGATATTTTTCTTCTGTTCAGATGCGGCTCTAGCTCGGGTGGTTCTTCACCTTCTGTCTTTCTCTGGTTTCCTTCTCATGTTCACGATGAGTGCAGACATGAACATTGCCGTAGTCGCCATGGTTAAGCTGCGAACACCCTCTAATAACCAAAACTCTACTCAGGATTCTCCTCTCGTTTGCTATGATCACTCCATCAACTGTACCTCTCCAAGACGATGACGCTCCCGCCACTTCCCGAGTTAGTATGTGTGAATGTAGCGTAATCTGAATTTTTAATCTAATTTCTAATTTGTATATTCAGATTTACAAAAGGTCCTGTTGAAAGATTATAATTCATGTTTGCAGTAAAATGAAAAAAAGTGTTAACTTGAATTAACTAATTCAACATCGACCTTCCTGATATCAAATGACTTAACAGACCCAAACATTTTCTGTCCCGATTGACTGCATTTTCCTGAGGTATTGTTCTTTGCAACTTTACTCTCCTTTGATCTTTAGCAGTACAGCGCAGGAGGGAACCCCTCCGGCGTGGGGTTGTGGTCGGAGTGCGTCTTGTATCTATTTATCACCTGTGTGCAGCTCTCACAGTTTTGTTAACACTGTAGCTACTTTACCTGCTCTATAACTGTATTATATTTTTGATTAGACTTCATTCACATATACTAACTTGGGAAGTGGCTGGATCATCATCGTTTTGAAGAGAGGTAAAGTTGAGGGATTAATTGTAGCAAACGACATGAGAATCCTGAGTAGAGTTTTGGTTATTGGAGGGTGTTGGCAGCTCAACCATGGCAACTATAGCAATGTGTATGTCTGTTCTCATCATGAAGCTGATCATGAAACCAGAGAAAGACAGAAGGTAGAGAACCACCCGAGCTTGAACTGCATCTGAACAGAAGGAAAATATCTATTATCCATTGACTCTATTTTTCTACAAATAAAGAAATTATAATAATATAGATAAGTATAAAACAAGAATTCAAGGAAGTTACTACAAATTTTGTAATGAATATTCTATAGGATTTGTTAACTGACCTTGTAGTGACCTGAAACAATATTTCGGCTGTTTGAGAGAAGGTACATTGTTCTCTTCGGCGCGACCAAGATCCTCCGGGGCTGCCATTGTTGCTCTCTCTGAGACCCGGGCTGATCCCCCTTTAACAATGAATACACTAAGTGCCTAATGTTTATTGCATTGCTTCAACTCGAATTAATGTGCATAGTGTCAATAATACAGAGTGAAAGATTAGTGTAAGTAAAGTTGAACCAACCATGCCAGTAAGGTAATAGACTTTACAATGCAAATAGTACACTGAGAGAAAGTGATGGTCATGAAACTCTCATAAATGTCGGCTCTGCTTGTCAATATATTAAACTGACGCTTTTCCCTAATTCTAAGAATATAAATAAACAAACTATGAGTAAATGTGCTGAAAATTAACGCAGACCTTTAGTTTATTGTTTAAAATCAATAATAACAAAAGATATGTAATTTTACACAAGTTTACTCAAAATCAGAGTTTCTATAATTTTAATAAACTTAATCTTATTGCATAATGGTAATGTTTTATAAACATAAGTCAAAACAATTTTAAAAAAATTTTTCATAAAATCCGTATAATACGCTAAATTTACACTCGTCTTCAAATGATGTATCTAGTTTAAGTCATATTCATCATGGGCTTTTTTATCCCCATTGCAAAGGTTGAAAGGCACCACCTGTTTTGACATCAGTAAATGATGGGAGCGGTTTATCTATAGGCATATAAAAGAAACAATAGTTATAGATTCTCAGAAGCCACTCCTTGTATGGACTGAAGGACAATGAGGAGCCTGTAGTGGATGGAGGCAGCTTGAGGGATGAACAGACAGCACATGGCAGTGGCCAGCTGGGAGTAGCCAAATACTGCCTTGGTCCCGAACTTCTGGGTCAACATTCCTCCCCCCCGCCACCTGGGGCAAGAAGTAGCACCAGTGGAATGAGCCCGGGATCGCTCCCTGAACTGATTTATGATCAAGATTCAAGAAATAAGGTAAATAAGTCTGGGATCTAGGAGCAAGGAAACTACAGTGGGCGAAAATGATTAATTAGAAAATTGTTAATAGAACATTTAATCATGACAAATATTAGTTTAGTATTTCAGAAATAGCCCATGTTTCAAATACGATGGCTAAATATATTTACCATTTCTCTAAACACGAGTCTTACTTATTGAATATTGCAATTACACCAAATCCTCCATTGATGTGCTTTAAACTGTGACATATTGAACATCATCTAGCCTACAAAATACGCCATGATTCTTATATTCCATACTTGACAGAAAGTGATAATTTCATTATTTCATTTCCGAATACGACAAAATCTGTCTTATAAATGTGTATAATTTGCTTTTCTGCACTACCGATGAAATTTTAGGACAATTTGCGCCAGATGGAAGCTCAGAATCTGTCATTGATCAAGACAGCTCTTAGATCAATTTGGCCATTGTATGTTTAGTAAACCAAAACAAAAGATTCTAGTATTGCGTGGTGATTGAAAATGAATCGAAACAGCCATTCTGTGGAAGATAATGAACATTTGCAATAGGGATAAAAGAGTCCATGACGAATATGATTCAAACTAGATACTTTGTTTTAAGAAAACGATTATCTAATTTAGTATATTATGGGTTTTTTTATATATTTTAATTACTTCTGCTTACAAAACCTATACCATTATGCAATTAAATGCAGTTTGTTAATGTTATAGAACCTTTGAATTTGTATAAACATGTTTAAAAACATATATTTTGTTCAATTAATGAGTGTACACTATAAATTAAAACTTCAGTTTAATGTAATAACTAGCGGAGTCAACATTTATAGAAAAAATATTAAACAATGCAATTGAACTATAATTAAGTTCATAACCTACCAATTATCAAAATTAAATAAAAAATACTGGTAAATACTTGTGATTAAAAATAGATCTTGATCTATCGTTTGGTTAGAGACAATAATCTTTTCGAGAGGTAAACGGTTAGGGTAAAAAGAACCCATGCTGAAGACGACTCTTAGTAAATGCTACATTCATTTCTACAGTTTTTTTATTCATGTTTTGTTTATAAAAAATTGGTGTAATTAATAATCAATTAAAGATTATAGTATATTTATAAGCATTCAGATTAACTGTGTTTCCCTATTGAACTTCATTTAAAACAATCTCATTTAAGAGGTTGATCAAAGAGAATCCTGAGCTAAAAGGCCAAGAATGGTTAATAACGCACATATAATCTATATTTGATAGTATCTTGAGTTTAGAAAAAAAGTTCATCTGAAGCGGCTCATTGTATGGGTAACATTGAATATGGTGTTCACACTCAGTGTGTAGGTAGCATTAAATCTAAAAGTTGTGTGATATACGTGATGCACAATATTTTACCTCCAGTAGTTGAACGTGATTGTGTTAAATCTCGTAATTAGCTAATGAGTGCACTCAATTATGTCTCATTAATTTGATCAAAAGTCAGGTTATACTTACTGTATAACATCTCGCGCTTAGACTTGTTATACTGGATCATTCTTGCCGTCACTAATTTCCGGCTGAGCAAAGTTTGAATGCTCATATTATCAATTTTGTGTTGACGAGGTTATTACGTGGCTGATACGATAGGAATATTAACATGGGGATATGTAATAGTAGGTATCGCAACTTGCGCGTTGTGTTACGATAATGACGCTCCATAACATACGAGATTAACGTGGAGTACGGCACGATTTCGGTAATGTGACAAGTTGTGCATATTACTTTATCTGTGACAGAGTTATTCAACATTTTTTCAAACTTGTTGCTTTTATATTTACTATAAACGCAGTGTTTACAGTATTGTACCAGTAACCAACAGGTTATCTACTTATAAATTTTTAACATGAATAATTTAGGTTATCCCAAAACAATGAAATCAGTTACATAAATTTATTATCACTGCGGTTTTGACGGCTTATCCTGTGCTAACGGCAGAGTGGTAGAGTGTAATTTCGAATTTTTAATGCTGCTTTGTCTGCCTAGGTACGTGAAAATCGATTTCAGTAAGAAACTGGGGACAGTTGACGTTAACAGCGATGATTTTGCGAAGGAATAATTTTCCGTCTTCTTCGTGCCTTAAGTGTGGTATTCACAAATTGTTGAAGAGATTTTATTTATCTTACTTCGTCAAAAGTTTGTTATATATTGATATCATAATACGTGATCTAGACGAGTCTCAACGACATTTGTCTAGATACCCACAAGTATTTAGACAAAACATACACAGATTAATGAAATACAACATAGATATGATTAATATTTTACGTAACTTTAATATAATTAGATAGTGAAATTATTAACCCTAACACACGTATAATACGGACTGACCTGTGAGTAAAATATGGGACTTTCATACTTATGTACATTTATGTACCAACCTAGATACCCTGAAAGAGATATTTTGACGTATTGTTCGAGGCGGTGTTGCTTTCGACATTACCGTTGTGGGCACGCCTCCAGCTACTGTATGTTGTGTCATGTATCTTGATACATTCCCTTCTTATCTTTTCTTCAACTAAGATGTATATGTAAGAAACGTTTTGGGGGTTTTTAAAGTAAACAAAGAATATGATGATGTTTCTTGCTGCATGCTAGCCCTTTTTATGAATTATGTGTAGTGTACAATCCACATTTTACAGTTATAAACATAAACCCTCATCGCGGTCTAGGGATAACTATTCTCTAGGAGGTCAATAAATATTTTTAAATGGGTTTAGGTTTGTTTTCCCTAAGAAACTATTACCATGCTTAATTTAAATGCCTTTGGCGTATAAAAAATCCCTTTAACAATATATGTACACTAACTAAATGGAACTATTAATGTACATAAGGTTTAGAGGTGAAACCTCATAATTTAAGAGCTCTATAGTAATAGTAAGCCTAATTAAATATAATTAAATAGTTATTAATTAAATATTTATTTCATAGCCCATTTTATTTCGTTATGCATCACAGCTAGACACTACGTTCATTAAATGTTGTTCAGTAAAAATATTATAATTATTTTGTGAGTACTATATTATTAAATATAGCACAATTTTAACTGGATTAATTAATAAAATGTGCACTAATTAACTTCAACATAAATTACAAATTTTAAAATTTAGTTGAATAGTATAGATGAAACCTCCTTATTCGAAGTCATAAGAGAACAACTTTGTTAATTAAATCAATATAATGCAGTTTAGGATTGGTTAAACAAAAGTTTGGATGACGTACATCACTTAATTTTATGAAATGTAGGATAAATTATTGTTCGTTGTTGAATGAAAAAGGTACTTTATATTCAGACTTAATGTTATAAAACAACTTGGTAATATGTATTAGTGCAAGTTTTTTTGTTAATAACTCGAAAAGACTTACAAGATCCAACCTTGAGTTATTTGTAGTACTTCACTTGAGTAATCTCCGATATTACTTGGAAAACTTTACTCATTTTTATGTCAAATTGAAGACTGACGGACCGAAGTTTTCTTACGATATGAGCCGTCACTTGTTTCTTTTATGTTCTACAACCAATCAATTGTTGACAAATTTCATTATTAGAACCTGTAACCTGATATAATAGATGGACATTAAGAACAATATTCTATAAGAATGATAATTTTTAATAACTAATTGCGTAAATATTATAATATTTAAGTATCGGCTTTGTGATGCAAACTCATTAATTTCTTTCCTTGTTTTATTTTCTTAGTAAATGTGTTTAATGCCCACACAGCATTAACCTTGGTTGCCTTCCCCCCTTTTCATTGTCATGCAAATCATCGGCAGTTCCTGTGTAAGGCAATAAATAAATTCACAGATTATTTTCTAAGAAGAGAACTTCGGAAACGTCAATTCGAATTTATCTTTTATACAGAATTTCGTTTACCCTTTTATTGTTATATCCCAATAATAGATGCAAGTTATATACACAATGATCCATTGTTATGGTCAGTATATTTGTATTTTTTTCCGAATTTTCTGGCCACCTAAGCCGCGTGAAAGTACAGATTTTTTTTTTCTTTTTTTTTTTCCTTTGGGATATTGGGGTGGATTCCTAGATCCTCACACGTCAACCTGAGCTTATTGTGTGCCCCTTTGATGTTAGAGGGGTAAGCCTATCTTCGTGCCCTTAATTAGGCTAAGAAGCTTTTCCCCGATACTAGCATCTGGTTCGTCGCCTGGTTGTTTATCACCGAAAAGAGCCCTTCTCCTTGCTCCCAGTCTTTCACAGTCCAGTATTATGTGTTTTGCAGTCTCTTCAGACTTATTGCAGAGTCTACACTCCGAGTCCTCATTTCGTAAACCTAGAGTGTTTAGGTGTTTCCTGAAGTGGCCGTGTCCAGTGATCAAGGCAATCACTTGCTTAACCCGATCCCTCCCCAGCCCCATCAGCCATCTGGTAAATCCGGAGCTAGAATCGGCAAGCAGTCTTTTGCCGAGTGCTTGTCCTTGGTGACTCTGCCACCGCAAGCGGTGTGTCTTCCTGGACCATTTGTTTATACTTTGATAAGCGGCTGACTTGCTTATACCACAACTCGGTTCTGGACCGGTGTATGGCATGCTTGCTCCGCTTTTGGCAAGCCTGTCGGCCGCATTCGTTGCCACCCTATGCCTGTGTGGCCCGGTACCCAACCAAGACGCACACAGTTGCGTGATCCAAGCTTGCAGAGAGTGTTAAAGCACTCCCACACAAGCCTGGATGAAATGCTGTTGGAGTAAAAAAAAAAAAAAAGTACAGATTAGCGTAGGTATCTTTTTGGTAAAGATATATATGAAAACTATATTAGTAGAACCCAACACTGTTCCCCGTTGTATTGATTAAAGACGCACTCGATCTTGTAGGTACAACATTTAACAACTTTGCTTTCGGTCATCCAAAAAATGTGCAATTATAGGTTTTATAAAATGTAATTATTAAGTAAATAGTTAATAAGTCTCTATTACGAAAATAATATACACAAAAACATAAAATCACAGAACTCGGCAATGTAATATTAATAAATAAACTTTTTCCTGCGCTAAGTAAATATAAAAGATTCGGTCTAAAAGTTTCACAATTGTATTTAAAGTCCTGTTATACACATTTTGACTTTACTACGAATAATTGGAAAAAGTTTAAATTATGTAGCTCAATTGGTTATTAGTCACAAGATAGAAACGATGCCCCTTTAACGTCCTATTGGGATACATTGGTCAGATTTAGTGGCAGTTGTTGTCTCGTTTATGGCCATTTTGATTTGTTGTCATCTGATATTGTCTTGTGTAGAAATTACAAAGAATAATGAAAAGAGCGTTTACCGTGCCTCTATTGGCTCCCCAAAACGACGGAATTTTCAGGAAAAATAAAACTGCCTTACAAAATTAAAGGGGAAATACGTTTTAGTGATAATGTACTATACATATATGATGTTGAGAAAATGGCGATACACATAAAAATGTCTTATGAATCCGTATATATATATATATATTTATGTTGGACATAAACAACATTTAAAACTTTTTCTTAAGACTTTTAACTTACTCGTCTATAAGCTACGAAGTTTTATAACAATGACACGTTTTTACCTGTTTAAAAACATTTTGTGGGTAATTTGAAACGTTAATTAAAAAACGAACATCGTTTTTGGCTGAGCGTTAGGGAAGTGCAACTCTCCAGGTTTTGGAAAAATCTGTATGTCTTATATATTTGTATCTGTCTGTACATTGCCTGCACAATATTTAAGGGATGAACTTTTACTATTACCAACAGGGAGTTTTGCCTGAACGTTCATTTTTATATAGCGACGTAATTTCGAAATCCGACGCTCACTCACTCCTGGCATCTGAAATCAACATCCGTCCGAAGAAAAAAAAATGTTGTACACGAAGAAGTTCAAAGGAAACCGACGTATTGCTCTTTTTCCTTTTGACCTCAAAATCAATTGGATTAAAAAAGGCAATAGTTGAAATTTACGTTCGTGAGGTTTTTTTATAAATTTTGTCTTTTTAATGTTTTATCTCATTTAAACAAACGTTTCTAAGCAACAATCAATAAAAATAATTAGTTTTTCCACGTCTAGATTAACACTGAGTTCAAATATAATATGTATTGCAGTGTCCTGAAACTTGTTTCGGTCACGAAGTTTTATCACTCAGTTTTTTGTTCATGTGGTAATATGTCAAGGAAACACTGTTCTCAATTATCCATCAGAATAATCTGATGAATTGAACGTAATGTAAATATAAAGGAAGATCTTGACTACAGACTAGAACAAGTAAGCAGACTAGAAAGAGTTGATAGTCAATTGAAACTAACCGGTACAGACAACCAGTAACCTACTATTGGTGTTTGATTAGTTCTCATGTTGAAGTCATGTTTAATTGAATTTCTCCGGCCGTTTGTAGTCTACCGCAGGTAACCTCAGCCAATTGGAAGTTTCAATGATATTATTGAATTTCCAACTGTGTTTCCTTCCAGAATTTTGTTTACAACAGTCTAAAAAACATAGTATAAATTAGTCTGGGTAACCATAAAATGTTCTCCTAATGCATGTTTTAAAACTGGCGAGGGAACACGAAAAAAAGTCCAGATCCGGATTATTGGATATAGCATTACCCAGCCTCTGCACACGTACACTGGCACTGTTTGTTTCGTAATTGATTGCATGATGTCTTTCTTCGTAAAGCTCACGGGATCTCCTATGGGTAGAATATCGTGAAAAGTTTCCATGATCCAAAAGAAAGGAGGAGTTGAGTAAAACCATTTATAAGTTTGAGCAGAAACAATTAATCCTGAACATTTCTTCTCATCTCAAAAGAATCCAAGCACTAGGTTAACGCCACATCAGCCAAAGGTACATCGAGGAATCCATACCCTATCCTTAACCAACAATGCGAACAAATGTATCCTGTAGAGGCTGAAGTGTCTGCTTAAGGTAGTTCTGGTTAGGGGACCATGCCACAGAAGAATACTCCAAGAGCGAACGAACAAGAGCGCAGAAAATAGTTCTCAGAGCAGTGGGGACATTACATTGATGTAATGGGAACAAGAAGTCAGTATTCCAAGAGTACAATATTGGTAGCTATTGTTGCTTGAATTTATTGTGCAGAAAGATTTGATTCCATCTACAATCATTATAGTATTGAAATCAATTATATGCGCGATGTCGTTAAGTATCACGTTGAAGAATAAAGGTCCGAGGTGTGACCTTGAGGCACTCCGAGTAGGAGGAAACCCATCAGAAAGGTACCGAGTAAATCTGACTACAAGTCTTCTCTTAGCAAGATATCCTCTCATCCATGCGTGATCTCGGAGTGATCCTTAGTTAGAGTTGAATACTGACGAATATAATACGAGTACGGCAGTCTGTTCTAAGGATTTTAGTACTGTTGTAATATTGGCTTATTGTTCTCTTCACATCAATGATCCCACTGCTCTGTGAACTATCTTCTGTGCTCATGTTCGTTCGGTCTTGGAGTATTCTTCTGAGGCATGGTCCTCTAATCAGAGCTACGTTAAGCAAGTAATTCAGCCTCTACAGTACAAATGTGTTCGCATTGTAGATGTAGGATTTGGTATGAGTTCTTCGATGTACCTATGGCTGATGTGACGTTAACCTAGTGCTTGGATTCTTTTGAGATGAGAAGGAATGTTCAGGATTAATTGTTTCTGTTCAACCTTAAAAAGTATCTAATCGATTCCTTCTCCTACGTCGTGTTTAATGAAGGCATCTTTTGCATTATTGTTCGCGAAAGATTTGGAACATTATTGTATGATTTCTCTGAGGGTAAGCGTTATGTTGCTTGTTAATTCTGGTTGTAAGTGAATTATTATGTTATATTATTCTATTTTTCGTGTTTGGAAGCCACTATACAACTTTCCAGAACAAAACTTTAAATAAATACCAATTTTAAGACTGACGTGATTGAAGGTTGCCAGATTACTTCTACTCTTCTCATAAGACACGACAAAATCATCAAAAAAGGTTGGATTAATTCCTGATTACCTATAGAGGGAGTATAAAGTGCTCAAGTAATGATCAAACAAGTTCCGTTACCAGTCATACAAGTGTATATTTCCTGGGTTATAAGAGTAATTCCTGATTGCCTAAGGAGGAACCATAAAATGATTAGACTTTCCATTGGTAGTGGTTATTCAAGTGTAGATCATGGATCAAAACAGCATTATCTGTCTAAATCACTAACAGAAGATTACCTCAAATGTGTCTTCTCAATTAACGGTAAACAACTGCATCGAGAGCATGATAAATAAAAATAAGAAACTACTTACCAGAGGACCGGCATAATAAGGTTAAAATAGAGGGAGGGGAAGGGGAACGTTGAAAACGGTTTATTGTCATGAAGCGATCATTAGTTGTGAAACTATACTTTCTTGTTGAGGAGTAGAGTGCTATCATAACTGTAATGATTAAGATACGGTATGTATTAAATTATGAAATATGTTAAATTTATAAATTATATAAAGAACCCCAAAGGACACATCAAGAATCGGTGTACATGATGATGAAAATTCAATAATTTATTGTCGGTCTAAAACGTATGTGGTGTTACAATAGAGTAGTATATATTTTATATGAAATATTACTATCATATGTGACAATAACTATCTTGAGTTGGACTTTGCATTATTTAATTATTGAATTTTTTAATTTGCATAATTCATCGACGGTGTAGTATAATGTTCCCTCTGAATACGGGGAGAGGTATTCTAAAACAACTGTCTTTATGTGTTTTTTTTTTTTCTAATATATATTTTTTAATTTTCTATACATATTCATCAGAAATATATATTAATTATATAAAATATATAAACATCTGTCTTGTCCTTAATTGTTACATGAAATATTAATATATATATATATCTTTTTATATATAAAAGGTAACAAACTTTTAACGGTAACAGTCCTTTTTAGTAGTGGCACTCCCGAAGTATGTTTATTACAACAGCATGATATGACGATCCAGGCACTTTATTCCAGTTGGCCAATTTGCATCTATTTGCATCTGTAACTGTGTCGAGCTTTTATGCTTGGAGTGGTGTATTCATATGGCAATTAAAGTGTCTGAATGAAGAGCAAATAACATAACCGTTACTAATGAAAATTGGCTGAAATATATAGTAAGCATCCGTACTATTAGAGATCATCCTTGCTAAACCTTGTGGACGACACTTTGATGATTGGAAGCTCTAATCTGTTGTCACACTATTGGCACATGGTTGAAAGTTATCTACGAGGGACACAGTTAAATCACGCTCTCACATACATTTTGATACTCAGTCTTTATATACCGTACATAAATTTGAGTGTTAGTAACAACCTAGTGAACACTGCTAAATTTGAGGCTAGGCTCAAATTTTATTATTTTTAACCAAACGAAAACACCTGTTAGTCTGCCCATAATGGGATTCGAACCCGGGTTCCTGAGAGAAAGAGGCGCTAATTACTCGTCTACCCGTGACAGTTTGCAGATTAAATGTAGTCTAGAAAAGCTGTACCTGTGAACAGCTGATTGATTGATGTTTATTACCAAGTTTATAAATGATTTTGGCAGTTTTACTATTACACGTAATACTGTAGTTAAAACGTAAATCTACATCACTCTTGGCTGCCACATATGTACAGAATGTCCTGTAACTCTCTGGACAAAAGTATACCACGTTATTCTTCAGGTCAAAACAAACATATTACACCATATGAACATGGGTCTCCGATTCTTAGTTTGTCATCTGTCTGTGTGTGTGTGTATATATATATATATATATATATACAACTTATTTATTTATCAAAAAGTTAATATCAAACTAATAAAATCAAGTATATAAATTTTGGCCTAAATGTTTATGATAACAATGGTAGTTACGGGGGAAACCATTATGATATTATCTTTATTTTCATAATGGCAGCCATTAAAACTTTTATGATTTTAAGTTCGATGCTTAGTTTTCATATCTGTCTTGTCTGTATGTGTGTTTTATAAAAATATTAATATCTTAAAAACTAATAAATTAAATCGTACCAAGTACGGCTCAAATGTTTATGATAACAAGGCCAGTTACTAAAAAATATATCACGAAGTCATCTTTATTATTTTAGAAACGGCGGCCATTTAAACTTTGAATATTTTAAGAACCTGCAATTTTTCTCAAGAATTACAAGAAAAACCCGTTTTTAGGTTCTCATTGAATAGCCAGAAATACAAAAACTGAATAAACGGCAGTTCTCAATATGGACCATGTCTTGTTTGAGAAAATCTGCTCTAAATCAGCTATTTTTTATTCGATTTAAATTATTATTGATAAAATCCTTCAAAAACTTTAGTTTTTGTAATTCCTGAGAAAAATTGCAGATTCTTAAGATATTCAAATTTTAAAGTTTTAATGGTCGCCATTTTGAAACCAAGGATCTCGTTTCTTAAGAATGGCAAACGTGTTGCATAAACCCTTTGTCGACGATTGTGCAAACTGTAAACTTGGGCTAAGGCCCTTGATCAAATGTGGCAAATGAAAGCCATTAAGTAAGCTGAGTGTGTGATCAAATTGATTTTGGTGAATATATATTCTCTGAATAAAGACACGTATATTGTTTTACAACATTTCTGAAGGTAAATAAACTTATTTTTAAGTATAATAGTTGAATAGCCATAACAAGATGTCAAGGAGTTTTGGGTCACCTGGCTTCAGTAGTATTTTAATACTGTAAATGTTACCAATAATTACAACCTTAATAATTAGGTGAATAGGATGACAGTCTGCCGTAAAGTTTTAACTTTTTTTAATTATCCTATCTATATGTACCAAAAATTTGTTGTGCTTATAATATAAGTCAGGAATATCGCCAATATTGCACATGAGATAGCTACATGTTAATATTGTAATCGTGCCGAGTCTGGCTGCCACATCTGACAGTACATGAATTAGCTGAACTAACTATAAATCTAGTGCTAACCTCAGAGGGAGTAGAAAGTATATTTTGTAAAAATAAAGAAATATTAGATCCACGCCTACATTTAAAATATATAATTTATTATTTTATTTCTTGCTAAACAGTTGGAAAATTAGTAGCTTATTTTATACAGTGGGGTCATACTAATCAGAGGAAAAAGTGAGTGTGCTGACTTCTACATTAGTACATTTATATACATGCGTAACTATGGTATTTGTTATGAATCTGTGAAATTAAGGAAAACTTTATAAATATGTGCATTAACCAGTTGCACATTAAATTTTGATTTATAATTTAGACATTGTTTTACAAATCCTAATGGTGTGCCCAATCTCATCCCTTATAATGGATCTACGGTTCACCTCTTGCAAATTTCAAAAATATCCCTTCGACCCCTCACTCCTAAACATGGTTATTTACCGACATGATCATCATCCATCATCATTCACTCATTGGCTCCTAATTGAGGAAATAATTGTGTTCACTTGCCAATTGTAAGTAGTGGACTAGTTTGAGTTGCCAGCAAATTGAATGTTCATTGTTATGTAACTTGTCCATTGTTCTGTTTTAATAACAGTCAATATTATATTGCATGAAACATCTCAAGGGATAACCTGGTATTGGTTATCCAAAGAATTCTTGTAAAAAGTAGTCGATGCTCTCATATGTATTATTGAGGTTCTCCTATCTCTTCAAACCAAGTCGTTGCCTACGTTACCGTCGGCCAAACAGTTTTGGAGAGCACTTGGAACTACTTTCGGTGTAACAAGTGAGTTTTTCACTACCAGAAACGTAATTAATTTGAATTATTTTTATACAATACTATTAGTCAGTAATGTAAACAATTTTGTAGCCTCGTATTGTAATTTGGTCTTCCTCTTATTTTTCACTGTAGTTTTAATGAAGCGGCCAGGGATATTACTAAATTTGTACAAGTCTCTTGTATGTAGAGAATTGCATGTTTAGTGGAATTTAGCTTCCAGTAAAAATTATTGGCTGTGATTTACTTCATAAGTAAAATTTGTACAAAAACGTACAAGCAGTGTTCCCTGAATTGTTTCTAACACTCAAATTTATGTATATAAAGACTGAGTACCAAAATGTTTGTAACAGTGTGGTTTGCCTGTGCCCGTGGTAGTTAACTTATTTCGATCAACGAATTGTGTTCTTTTTATATCCATAAATATTGAATTTGACCTAAAGGTATGTTAGTTGTATTTGCGTGTACAAAAGAGTACGTAGTGTATTACAGAGCTGTTTTTAATTTATTTGAACACACGCTGTTAAAAAATTATAAATAGTTTTAAACAATATAATCAAATTACCAATTTCTAATCAGATTTTTAGGGTAATTACGAATTTTTGAAATCTTATGATACACATTGTTGTAATCGGGGAATTTCAGAGAAAAATCTTAAAATCTGTAATAAACATGTTAGTGCTCTCTTTATTTAATGCCGTCTCTTGTCTACATAAATAACATTGCTTGCCTCATTAACCCTTACTCAAAGTGAGGGAAGTCTCTGTTTAGGTTTAAGCTTTCCTGCTGGCATATGTTTGAAAGTTATCTACGAGGGACACAGGTAAACTGCACTCGTACATAAATTTTTCTACAAATTTTACTTATGAAGTAAATCACAGCCAATACCTTTTATTAGAAGCTAAATTCCACTGTACATGCAATTCTCTACATATAAGAGACTTGTATAAATTTAGTAATATCCCTTGCCGCTTCATTATAGCTACAGTGAAAAATAGAGGAAGACCAAATTACAATACGAGGCTACAAAATTGTCCACATTACTGACTATTAGTATTGAATAAAAATAATTCAAATTAATTACGTTTCTGGTAATGAAAAACTCACTTGTTACACCGAAAGTAGTTCGTAGTGTTCTCCAAAACTGTTTGCCCGACGGTAACGTAGTCAACGACTTGGTTTGAACAGAATTAGACAACTTCAATAATAAATATGAGAGCATCGACTACTTTTTACAAGAATAGCTCTTTGGTATTGGTAATCCCTTGAGATTTTACATGCAATATAATATCGACTGTTATTAAAACAGTACAATGGACATTCAATTTGCTGGCAACTCAAACTAGTCCACTACTTACAATTTTCAAGTGAACACAATTATTTCCTTGATTAGGAACCAATGAGTGAATGATTTATGATCATGTCGATAATTGACCATGTTTAAAGCGAGGACCATGTCTTTTTGTCATCCAAAGTTGCATTTTGGATGAAAAAAGAAAAATATAGCACAGATTTCGCTTGTTACCAACATAACATTTTCATTATATTACTTTTAAATAGATTTCTGTTTATGTCTAAACAAGCTAAATTAATTTCAGTTCACGTTATTGTAGTTCTAACGGTTAGTTTGCGATTAACTTTCCAACTTCGGTGTCTGGGTTCTTTTTATCTAAAAGGAAATATTGATTCTTAATGTAGCCTAAATAGAAACCGTTTAAATTAAAATGATCTTAAACACTAATATTCAGATAGTTAGTTAACGAGATATACCTTGTGTCTACTTCACGCTGTTGGAACTACTGGCTCGTTATTGATGCTGAAACAAGGTCACCTGGACAGCCAATGAAGTCTGATGATTATCTTTGACGGAATGTATTAAAGTAGGTTTAAGTTCAGATTTCATTCTGTATTATTGACACCTTGCAGATTAATTCCAGCTGAAGCAATGCAATAAATATTAAGCACTTAGAAAGTGTATTAATTGTTAAAGAGGGCTCAGCCCGGGTCCCAGAGAGACAGAGAGAGAGAGAGAGAGACAATGGCAGCCCTAGAGGATCTTCGTCGCGCCGAAGAGAACAATGTACCTTATCTCAACCAGCCGAAATATTGCTTCAGGTTATTATAAGGTCGATTAACAATCCTATAGAATATTTATTCCAAAATTTGTAGTAACTTCCTCGAATTATTTATTTATACTTGTCTATATTACTATAAATTGCTTATTTGTAGAAAAATAGAGTCAATGGATGATTGATATTTTCCTTCTGTTCAGTTGCAGTTCAAGCTCGGGTGGTTCTCTACCTTCTGTCTTTCTGTGGTTTCCTGATCAGCTTCATGATGTGAACAGACATAAATATTGCCATAGTCGCCATAATTAAGCTGCCAACACTCTCCTCCAACCAAACCTCTACTCAGGATTCTCCTCTCGTCTGCTACAATTACTCCCTCAACTCTACCTCTCTTCAAAACGATGATGCTCGTGCCACTTCCCGAGTTACTATATGTGAATGAAGTCTAATCTGAATTCTTTAATCCTTTATCTTGAGATTTACAAATCAGTACTGTTGAAAGATTATATTTTTCATGTTTGCAGTAAAATGAAAAAAGTGTTAACTTGAATTAACTGATTCAACAGAGGACCTTCCTGATATCAAAGGACTTAATAGACCCAAAAAAACTTATGTACCGATTGACTTCCTCTTCCTGAATTATTGTTCTTTGCAACTTTACTATACTTTGATATTTAGCAGTACCGCGCAGGAGGGGGACCCCTCCGGCGTGGGGTTGTGGTGCGGAGTGGGACCTTCTTGTATCTATTTACCAGCTGCGTGTCGCTCGCACAGTTTTGTTAACACTGCAGCTACTTTATCCGCTCTATAACTGTATTATATTTTTTATTAGACTTTATTCACATAAACATCATCATCGTCTTGAAGAGAGGTAGAGTTCAGAGAGTAATTGTAGCATACAAGAGGAGAATCCTGAGTAAAGTTTTGGTTATTGGAGGGTGTTAGCAGTTTAACCATGGAGACTATGGCGATGTTTATATCGGTTCGCATCATGAAGCTGATCAGGAAACCAGAGAAAGACAGAAGTTAGAGAACCACCCCAGTTTGAACTGCATCTGAGCAGAAGGAAAAAATCATCATCCACCTTTGACTCTATTTTTCTACAAATAAAGAATTTATAGTAATATATACAGTAATTCGTTATTATTATTTGCAGTATTGACACAAGAACATAAATGATGAAAACAACTTTTACTCATAATAAATCTGACCAATGTATTCCTGCGGGAAGTTAAAGTGACATCATTTCCATTTTGTGACTAATAGCTATATTGTATTGTTGCCGATATGAGATACGTATTCAACTTCCTGGTGGTAATGGTTTGAAGTTCAGTACAGGCTGTAGTATCCTTTTAAAGAATTAAGGGATAATTAAAGTGAAGTGTATTTAGTGTGATAAATACTAAGTTGGTAATGTACCCATAGCGATATTTAATGTCTGCACCAGTTATGTTGGCAGTTTGTATTGTCAGGCGAAGTATCATACGATGTAGTCTGATTTAATCCATACGAATAAAGAATGCTCATAGGCTGATCTCCTGTGACGTCACATCACGCCACTACCCTACAACCAACTGTCCAAGCTAGCTAGCCAAGTGTCCACCACCAGACACCGTCATGTAATCCTCCATGTCCCGTCCGTTCCTTTATGAGAGGTCTTAGAGCAATGGTACTCTAAAATGTAACGTCTTATTATTTATCCCGACCCATATAGTGTACAGTGACAACCCGCATATCTTACATACAGTAGATACATTTTCGTCTTTAAATCTAAAAAAAATAAGAACGGATATGTTTAATGCTCTAGTACATTCTATATTTTAGGAGGATATTAATTTATACTTTGAATAATCTAAAGCAACATAATAGATTTGAAACACATTCTATGTATTCATTTAATTATATAGATTTTCTGTAGTAACGTGTCCATGAAAGCGTTAATTTTTATTTATAAATTAACGCAGAGCTTTAGTTTATTGTATAAAATATACATCAATAATAACAAAATATATGTCATTATACACAGGTTTTTCACAAAATCAAAGGTTCTAATAATATTAAAAATCTGCATTTAATTGCATAATAGTATAAATTTTATAAGTAGAAATAAAAAGAAATATATATACAGATTTTGTCGTTTAAATTATAATTAAATTAAATTATATAATTATCACTTTCAAGTAAGGAATATAACCCAGCAGGGATCACTTCTGGCTGTTTTATACCTACCAGTTGAACCCACCACTGGGCACAGCAAAAACCGATGTGCCACTTCAATCTGGGCAACCTTATGGATGTCCAGTAGCGGCACATCACTAACCGCAAATGTCGAGATTCTGGGGTTCATGGGCAATTCAATAGGTCTAGTCTATTGTGGAAGATGACTGTTGGAGTTGGTGGGGTTTGTTCCCTTACCTCAGAGGCTCTTGTTAACCTCAACAAGGGTGTGTCAACCCCTGCCTACTTTGACTGGAGAGGCTGGTTCAGAGCTGGCCTCCCCTTCTCCGGGATGACTTTGAGATGTAGTGCCCTAATGCTTCCTCATGGATCTCGATAGGAGGCGGCCCCTACTCCCTAACCTTACCTATCCTGAATATCCTATCACTCCGGAAGCAGCGCAAAGGTTCTTACAGGACTAAGTGCAATTTATAAGCTTCTTGTCCTAAGAGAACAACAACAAGGAATATAAGGATCATGGCGTATTTTGTAGATGATGTTTAGTACGTCGCAGTGTAAAGTACGTCAGTGAGAGGATTTGGTGTAATTGCAATAATTAATAACTAAGACTCGTGTTTAAAAAAATGGTACATGTAGTTAATTAACCTGTTTGAAACATGAGCTATTTCTGAAATACTAAACTAATATTTGTCATTACTAAATGTTCTATTAAAAAATTTGCTAATTAATCATTCTCGCCCACTGTAGTTTCCTTGCTCCTAGATCCCAGTCTTCTTTTCCTTATCTCTTACATCTTGATTGTAAATCAGTTCAAGGAGCAATAACGGGCTCATGTGACGTCCTTTTCTGAACACCCTGTGTACACAAAACTGAACTTCAAAGACTCGTTCTGTATTGGTCAAGCTTGACGCGTCTACCGAATATCGTTGTTATAAGTAAACCTTTTACAAAAAACTGATTACTTGACTGACCCGTCCGAATGGAACGGGTAAAGACCGAACGAGACATGTCTATTGGCCACTGCCACTGCGCGGCTAACCTCACAACAAAATGCAAGCTCCCTAGATACGTTTATTGGTACATTAATCTGTTCAATTAATATTTACGCAGTGTAAACAAAACTGTGAGCGAGACACAACTCACACAGCTGATAAAGATACAAGATGGTGCTGGTCCAACTCCATACCACAACCCTCCGCCGGGGGTGGGGGCCCCTCCTGGGCTGTACTGCTCAGAAATTTACTTCTGTGCAGATTTCGTTCTCGGTTTATCTATACGGAGCTTTTCATATGGCAGAAACAGTATTTATATACACAGAAGTTACTCCTCGTATGGATCGAAGGACGATCAGGAGCCTGTAGTGGATGGAGGCAGCTTGAGGGATGACCAGAGAGCACATGGCTGTAGCCAGCTGGGATTAGCCAAATACTGCCTTCTTCCCGAACTTCTGGGTCAACATCCCCCGCACCACCTGGGACAAGGTGTAGCACCAGTAGAAAGAGCCCGTTATTGTTCCCTGAACTGATTAATAATCAAGATTTAAGAAATATGAAAAAAGACTGGGATCTAGGAGCAAGGAAACTACAGTGGGCGACAATGATTAATTAGTAAATTGTTAATAGAACATTTAGTCATTACAAATATTAGTTTATCGTTTTAGAATTATTTCAGAAATGTTCATTTTTACAGTGGCACTGTTCCAACCTCAAAACGACTGAATGTAAAGGACAGTTAGTCTTTTAATGGTTAAAAGGGACCTAATTTATGAGTGGAAATAAAAAAAATACGTTGGAAAATGGCGGTCAACGTTAAAATGTAATATCAAAGCTCAGATTAAACAACATTTAAAAATTTCTTTTTGGGACTTACTCGTCTATGGACTACAACCTACGAATGTTCTAATAATGACACATTCTGACCTGTTTAAGAACAATTGTGTGCATAACTTCGAACGTAATAAAAAAGCGGACAGCGCTATTGGCTAAATGTTAGGGAAGTTAACATTTGGATAAACACTCCAAATATCACTCCACACGATATTTCAATGGTAAACTTTTACTAGACTTGAAGTTCTGCCTGAAGCTACATTTCTATGAAGGCGACCGTAACTTCTTAGTTCGTTGTGGTCACAGACTTGACTCTTGGAACCTGGAGGCAACGTTTTTTCTGTAAAGATTTTAAAATGTTTGACAATGAAGAAGCTCAAAATCAAAACTCTGCATTGTATCGATCATCAGGCGCACAAACGAGTTTACTGCGATGTTCCGGACACGATCCCAAGTCACGGTGGAACAACCGAATTTTCTACACGTAACGTAGCAATGTTGAGAAGGATCGATTCAATACTAATGTTGAGCTCTGATGGAGCTCTCTGTGACAGCGTCAGATTTCAGTTGTCCCACTAAGAGGAATATGAACTGGAGCTAAACTCAGCATCCACACTCAACCCTTCCCATCATATCTACGTTATGTATATGTGCCAGGTTTTGAGAATCTAACAGGATAGTTGTATATATAGTATTAACTGTCAAGACAGATAGACTTATTGCCCATTATTATTTTTGGCCATGGGTTGAAAATGGGACCGGTTAAAATTAACGCACATGAACTTATTAAAATGGCTTGGTATTTATCGTCACTTTATTGTGGTCTATCATTTAAACTATAGTCAACAAACATGTTTTATTTTTTGTGTTTGTTAACATTGTAGTCCATAGTTTCTTCCACGTGTTGAATTTATATTTAATACTCTAATTGTCAGTTTTCTGAAACTGGCTTCGTTGGTGAAATATTATTTATGTAATTATATTTGTGGTAATTTCACGGGGACTTACTTTCCTTTTATGAAATCATAACTGTTAGCGAGTATCACAAAATAGTCTGATGGCTTGACCTCAATATAAAGATAAAGCAAGATCTTGACTACAGATTAGGGCAAGTGAACAGACAAGAAATAGTTGACAGTCAGTTGAAATGGTTTACCGGGACATTCAACTAGTAATTGACTAATGGTATTTGATTAGTTCTCATGTTGAAGTCACGTTTAATTGAAATAGTTTCTCCGGCCGTTTGTATTCTACCGCAGGTAACCGCAGTCCACTGGAAGTTTTAATGATACTATTGAATTTCTAACCGTGTTTAACTCTTGAACTTTAATCAAAAACATTGTTATTTAAAGAGGTTGTTCAAAGAGAATTCTGAACTAAAAGGCGAAGATAGTATAATACACCATATATTTTATTGTATCTGAGTTTAGAAGCAAAGTTCTAAAATGCAAGTCATCTGGATCGGCTCATTGTTTGGGTAGCATTAAATCTAAAGGTTGTGCGTTATACTTGATGCACAATATTTAACCTACAGTAGTTGAACGTGATTATGTTAAGACCTAGTAATTGACTAATGAGTGCACCCAATTATGTCTCATTAATTTGATCAAATGTAAGGTTGTAAGTACTGTATAACCATCTCACTCGTAGACTGGTTATACTGGATCATTCTTTTCATCACTAACTTCCGGCCGAGCAAAGCGTGAATCCTCATATTAGCAATTTTGTGTTCACGAGGTTATTACGTGGCTGATACGATAGGAATATTAACATGGGGATAGGTAATAGTAGGTATCGCAACTTGCGCGTTGTGTTACGATAATGACGCTCCATAACATACGAGATTAACGTGGAGTACGGCACGAGTGTCGTAATGTAACAAGCTGTGGATATTACTTTATCTGTGACAGAGTTATGCAGAGTTTTTTCATTTCTTTATACATCTCTAATTGTAATCGTGTGCACTAAAGTTCTTTACGTCATTTGTGAGTACAGACTTCATATAACGATTACAGTATTAATTTAAATTAATAATTGTAGTGCTTTAAAAATGTTTTAAATGTAAATAGTTATAAACTAAGAATAATTGACAAGATTTTAAGGAATTGAATTTTTTTATTCCTTATTGTTTACAATATTATATTCTAGTATATTTTTGTAAATTGTTTGTCAATAATCTGTATAAACCCCAAAAGTTTGATGGTTTTACATTTTACCAGTCGATGGCAGTGAATCTCTAAACTTTCGGTAGTAGATAATGATAAGGATGACGTTGATCCGCGACAATCACCCTGGACAATTTCCTGGCGGCGTCAGCAATGAACGCTGATTACCGAGTTATCTCTTCGCGTTACGCGAGTTCAGTGCAGAACCCTTATCTCGGTTACACCCGTCACCTGCAAGCAAGTACTGTAAGCGTTCGATTTTTAGATAATCATTCCTAATTCCTCAGCTTCTATAATTGGACTTCTAAATTGAATATAAATGTAAATTTCTGTATGGCGATTGATGGCCATATAGGATATTTTCTTGATTTGTTTTAAAGAATTGTTTACAAGGCTGGAAATTGATATTGACAATTTAATGAGGTCTGTATTAGTTAATGTAATGTGGAAATAAATCGTATAAATCACAATATATGGCCATAATTGAGGATTAAGGAAAATTAACAACATCATTCACAACCAAGTGTGGAAAATTATTATCAAAGCATGCGGTGCGTGTATTTGGTTGTATGCGTGTGATGGTATTTAGTGAAGTAGGGTCAGCAGATAATTCTTGAAATCTTTGGAAATAAAGCACCTTAATATTGTTAGTAATTTGTTCTTCTGTACACAAATCACGTTGTTAACTGCTCAAAATGAGTTCTTACAGTTAACGAGAAGGATAGTTGTACTGCAGACTTCATGTTTGATGGAAATGTAGACGATCGAGATCATTCCAAGTTATTTTTGATGTTCAAACAAAATGTGAACAACGTGTTTAACAAGAATAAATGTAATTTTTAACAGTTTTGACAACAGGCTTTGTCTTCTTTCAATGAAGTAATTCTTTGTACGAAATTATATGCAGCGTACTGGTAGACTATGTACGAATGATATTGGATTGTAAGTTGGACAGTGTAATTATGTTAAGCATGATATTGAAAGAAGTATTTTATGCAATACATAATACATTGTATTCAGTACTTTTAAATTAGTAGAGATGAAAAGTATTGTACCATTGAAAGTACACAAGCGATATATTGGTAATTCTTAGGCTACATGTGTTACTGCGTCAGATTATTGTACTCAGTTTTTTTTTATCTTTCTGTTTTGCAATTTTCCGTTGCCACATTAACCGACAGGATCTGTGTGAAACTGATCTGTAATGCTCCGTGAAATCCCAATGCGTGACTTTCCCTATCATCAAACCCGATATTGCTTATATAGAAATAAAGAATATATGCAAATATTTGAATCTATATCTCAGTTAGACCCCGAGATAAGGAGCGCTCGGACGGAAATAAAGGTTTTCCAGAAACTCAGCAATATGTTTCCTAACTATCATCCAATTAGAACTTAAGTAGATACACAACGCCAGATTAGGACACTTTACTAAAAAAATGCATTTACAACTTAATGTTAAAACAATGTGGTCTGTATGTGTCTGCGTAATAAATATTATCGGTTACAAGTAAGCCAATATTAGAGCTTAGATTGGTTGACAGCATGTCAAATGGTACATTTTAAATTATTTATCATTTATCCGCTACACCTTTTATGTGTCACTATAAAATATTCCTTTTCTGCATGATTTAACATGGACGATAACTGAATTCCGTAATTTCCATACGCTGTTTCCATAATGCAAAATCAGTAAAGAGATTTATTTAAATCATTAATTACCTTACAGTTAGTAATGGTGTGGAAAAACTTTACACAATAACATCTTTGAGGAGACACATATTCTGTTTACAAAAACCCTTTTTATGCTGATATTTCTAAGAATTACTTTCTTCTAATACCTTTTAAATTATCCTACGGGCCGTGTTTCTTTATTCAGATCGCAGCAATTTCGCATCCAGAGAGTAAACAACGATTCCATAAACCATCGCATGTTAATTCACTGTCAAAGAGAGCGAGCATTTACAGCCGCGTTGTTTGTTTGGCTTTCTAACTACAGTTAATTTAATTGTTATTGTATAGAGTACGACTCCGTAAAAACATGACCATGATTTTTTAAAAGCCCATCATCACTTAAATAATGGTTCAAAAACGTACTTGTTCTTTTTGGACTGTCTTAAAAGATGTATATCTGCCGATCTAGTGTAAAGCTAAAAGACGGAAGCTGAAAATTAACATATTTTTCATATTATTTCAGATATATTTTTGTTCCTCTGACCTTAAAATGTTTGAAAGAAAAAGTGTCTAAAATATTATTATGTTTACGACAGTAAGTCAGTTACTTTTAGTGCCTAGGCCCATTATGGTGTGAAGTATGGTAACTACCTGAACCTACCAAGTTTTAGTTTGGTTTTTGTTAAGAAATTGTATTACCTACTTTATGTATTAAAGGGTAAATGTACAATTTTTAATCTTAGTAATGATGCTGCTGAGTAATAATCAAGCAATGAAAGTAAACTGCAATTAAATGAAAACAAGATGTAAGAATAATTTCATGGAAAACAATTGCTAATAATTTGATAAAGAGTATGGTTACTACATCACTTGCCATGTTTTACACCCAAATCGGTCCCAAATGTATAGAGTTTAATTTTTACCAGCTACATAGTACAGTTTGAGGCTGTATTTAAATATGGGACTCCACACTTGTTTTCAAGAAGCTTTAAAAGAAATGATTTCATCACCGAATATGATTAAAAAGATACAGCAAGAATAAAACAGGACGCAAGCCATCCCTAGAAATCTTCTTTCGGAACTGAATAGGATTGCAAGGGAAGATCGTCTGGGATGCAGTGAAGAAGATTCATCAACAGAATGACTAATGGTGTAATAACCCTTGCCAAATCAGTAAAACCACTATAAATACAGCGTATCCTTAAATGTACATTTCCATACCTTTGCAGTACTTTCTTAAAATTTGATACATAATTCTATAAAGATGTCCGGAAATGTTTAAGTTTTTTTTAATTCATCTAGATAATAGAAACAGTTCAATTGCATTATAATATTTATTTTAATTAAAAACTGTTGAATTTTGAAGTATTGTTTTACATGGTCTATCCGTTTTAAAATCTCTGAGGGATTTTGAGAAATAGCTAAAGTAAATATTATTATGTCTCTTATATAATATATATTTTAGACCGTATATATTTTAGACCTTTTCCTTGCAAATACGATTTTTGTAGTCAAGATAATCAAAGCCCCCAACAATCCCTTAAAATTACTTACGTTGCAAGGGAGATATTGCAACTGCTGGGGCTCAGGAAGAGATCCAACAAAACCTGTTGGAATCCTATTTCTCGGTTTGTACACGAGCATCCGAAGAGGCAAGACGTTAGAGATCTTTGTGGACTAATTTTTCTCCGAAAATGGATTTGAGCCGTGGAAATAGAGATGCTTACAATTTAGAATGTTGAAAACGTGTGGAACCACCATTTTAGCTGTTGAGTGGTTAAAGAACACAATTTAGATTTTTTGTACGGGTATAATATAGTGTTAACTATCTTTTGGTGCATTATGAAATTTTTTAACACTGATGTGGGACGTCCTGAGGAGGATGCAGTAAAAGGGTCTATGGAACCCTATGGTATATGACATTTTAAGGCCACTTTTTCTATGTAAGTAGCCACAAGTTTCATCTCAAAAGGAAAAACTCTAACAAAAATGGCGACTGTTCGGAATGTATTAAACATTAGTATGTGAGTGTTCAAGATCTGTTTTAAATGCCACCACAAACCAGTGCTACTGTAATAAACTAAATCTTGGGAACAACAAGTCAATATTCCACGAGTACAATTGGTGCTTGAATTTATTAAGCAGGAAGATTTGATTCCGTCTACAAAAATTAGAGTATTGAAATCAATTACAGACGTGATGTCGTTAAGAAACTCGTTGAAGAATAAAGGTCCAATGTGTGACCCTTGAGACACTCCTGAGTAGCGGAAAAACCATCAGAAAGGTGCCGAGTAAATCTGACTACAACACTTCTCTTAGCAAGATATCTTCTCATCCATGCGTGATCACGGAGTGACTCTTAGTCTAGATTTGAATACTGACGAATATATACGGCAGTCTTTGCTAAGGATTTTAGTACTCTTGGAATATTGGCTTGTCGATCTCATCACATCAATGATCCCACTGCGCTCATGTTCGGTCGCTCTTGGAGTATTCTTCTGTGGGATGGTTCCCTAATCAGAACTACCTTAAGCAGGTAATTTAGCCTCTACAGAACAAATGTGTTCGCATTGTTGTTGTAGGATAGGTTATGGGTTACTCGATGTACCTATAGCTGATATGGTGTTAGCCTAGTGCTTGGATTCTTTTGAGATGAAAAGGAATGTTTAGGATTAATTGTTTCTGTTCAAAGGCATAAATTATGTAATCGATTCCTTCTCCTTTTCCTAACTGTTTGTATTATTACGTTGTGTCTAATTAAGACATCCGTAGTCAGGTCAATCCTCGTCAGGCTCTTTTGCATCATTGGTCGCGAGGTTTCCAGATTACTTCTAATTTTCTTATGTAGACATGATAAAATCGAAAAAAAGTGTTGGATTAATTCCTGATTGCCTATACAGGAATTATAAAGTGATCAAGCAATGATCAAATAAGTTCCGTTACCAATTATACAATTGTAGATTTCCTGAGTTATAAGAGTAATTTCTGATTGCCTATGGAGAAATTATAAAATGATTGAAGACTTTCCATTGGTAGTGGTCATTTAAGTGTACATCTTGAATCAAAACAGCATTATCTGTCTAAATCACTAACAAAAGATAACCTTAAATTGGTCTTTAATTAACGGTGACCAACTGCATCGAGAGCATGATAAATCAAAATAAGAAACGACTTGCCAAAGGACGGGCATAAAAAGGTAAAAAAAGAGGGAAAGTGGTAACATTGAAAACAGTTTATTATCATGAAGCGACCATTAGTTGTGAAACTATACTTTCATGTTGAGGAGTAAAGTGATATTATAACTGTAATGATTGAGATATGTATTAAATAACAAATTACGTGAAATTTATAAATTATATAAAGAAACCTCAAGGACACATCAAGATTCGGTGTACACGATGAAAGACGTCCATTTGTTGTCTGTCTAAAACATACGTGTTACATAGAGTAGGATATATTTTACATGAAATATAAATATCATAGGTAACTATCTTCCTTTGGACATTTTAATATTTATTTATAATTCACTCACGATGTTGTATAATATCCCCTCTGAAACGAGGGATGTATTCTGGAACAAGCGTGCTTATTTTTTATTGTAATAATATGTATATATTTTTTAATTTTTATACATTTTCAACAGAAATATATTAATTAAATTTGTTGTCCTTAATTATTACATGAAATAATAATGTATATTCTCGTCTTTTTATTTAAAAGCAGTTTACCATTCTTTGTGGACCTGACACTCCCGATATAGTATGTTTATTATGAACAGCATGATATGACGAACCAGGCACTTTATTCCAGTTGGCCAATTTACATCTATCTGCATCTGTAACTGTGTCGAGCTTTATGCTTGAAGTGGTGCATTCATATGGTAATTATGGTGTCTGGATGAAGAGAAAATAACATATAACCGTTACTAATGCAAATTGACTGAAATATATAGTAAGCATCCGTACTATTAGAGATCATCCTTGCTAAACCTTGTGGACGACACTTTGATAATTGGAAGCTCTAATCGGTTGTCACATTATTCCAGGCTAGGCTCAAATTAAATGATTTTTTTGGCCAACCAAAACACCTGTTAGTCTGCCCATAATGGGATTCGAACCCGGGTTCCTGAGGGAGAAAGAGACACTAATTATCGTCTACCTGTGACAGTTGTTCAATACGTGGTAAACCTGGAAATACAGTGTCAAAACCCACTAAGTTGGATAATTTACGTTATATAGACTGCAACAAGCTGATCAATTATCCACATGGCAAGCTCAAAGCGTTCGTAAAATGAAACCTATATTCTATTAGTTAATACCTAATTTCGTTTAATAAATGTTTGAGTATTAATTGTGCCATCTACTTTTCAGAGAACGATTTATCCCAATAAATTACTTAAGGTATAGTGAAAACCTTGTAAATAATTTCAATAAATCTCTTTACTGGTTTTGCATTATGGAAACAGCGTATGGAGATTACGGAATTCAGTTATCATCCATGTTAAATCATGCAGAAAAGGAATATTTTATGGTGACATATAAAAGGTGTAACGGATTGATGTAAAATAATTTGCATTGTGCTGTTTGACATGCTGTCAACCAATCTGAGCTTTAATATTGGCTTACTTGTAACCGATAATATTTATTACGCAGACACATGCAGACAACACAGTTTTAACATTAAGTTGGAAATACATCTTATATTAAAGTGCCCTAATCTGGCGTTGTTTATCTATTTAAATTCTAATTGGATGATAGTTAACGAAACATATTGCTGACGTGCTGGAAAACCGTTATTTTCTTGGATCGAAGTAACCTATAGATTTGAAAGTTTGCATATATTCTTTATTTCTATATAAGCAATATCGGGTTCGATAATAGAGAAAGTCACGCATTGGGATTTTGTGGAGCTTTAGAGATCAGTTTTCACACTGGGCCTTTGGGTTAGTGTGTCAACGGAAAATAGCAGAACAATAAAAATTGTATAAACTGAGTCTGGTAATCTGACATACTAACACGTGTAGTATATGATTACTATATATAGTAAAATAATATTCCATTCCAAGTTTGTTGTTGAACAATTTCACGAACTCTGATTTTTATGAGAGTCTCACGAACATCACTTTCTTTCAGTGTACTATTTGCATTGTAAAGTAAGTCTATTACATTACTGGCATGGTTGTTTCACCTTAACTTACACTTATGTTTAAATACATATTTTATTATTATTGACACGTTGCAGATTAATTCCAGCTGAAGCAATTCAATAAATATTAAGCACTTAGAAAGAGTATTAATTGTTAAAGGGGGCTCAGCCCGGGTCTCAGAGAGAGAGAGAGACAATGGCAGCTCTGGACGATCTTCGTCCCGCCGAAGAGAACAATGTACCTTCCCTCAAACAGCCGAAATATTGCTTCAGATCACTACAAGGTCAGTAAACAAATCCTATAGAATATTCATTCCGAAATTTGTAGTAATTTCCTCGAATTCTTATTTTATACTTATCTATAATTATTATAATTTCTTTATTTGTAGAAAAATAGAGTCAATGGATGATTGGTATTTTTTTCTTCTGTTTCGATGCGGTTCTAGCTCGGGGGTTCTTCACCTTCTGTCTTTCTCTGGTTTCCTTCTCATGTTCACGATGAACATTGCCATAGTCGCCATGGTTAAGCTGCCAACACCCTCTAATAACCAAAACTCTACTCTCGATTCTCCTCTCGTTTGCTATGATCACGCCCTTAACTCTACCTCTCCAAGACGATGACGCTCCCGATACTTCCCGAGTTAGTATGTGTGAATGTAGCGTAATCTGAATTTTTAATCTAATTTCTAACTTGTATATTCAGATTTACAAAACGTCCTGTTGAAAGGTTATAATTCATGTTTACAGTAAAATGAAAAAAGTGTTAACTTGAATTAACTAATTCAACATCGACCTTCCTGATATCAAATGACTTAACAGACCCAAACATCTTCTGTCCCGATTGACTGCATTTTCCTGAGGTATTGTTCTTTACAACTTTACTCTCCTTTGATCTTTAGCAGTACAGCGCAGGAGGGAACACCTCCGGCGTGGAGTTGTGGTCGGAGTGGGACCGTCTTGTATCTATTTTACCAGCTGTGTGCAGCTCTCACAGTTTTGTTAACACTGCAGCTACTTTACCTGCTCTATAACTGTATTATATTTTTGATTAGACTTTATTCACATATACTAACTTGGGAAGTGGCAGGATCATCATCGTTTTTGAAGAGAGGTAAAGTTGAGGGATTAATTATAGCAAACAAGGGGAGAATCCTGAGTAAATTTTTGGTTGGTGGAGGGTGTTTGGCCAGCTTAACCATGGCAACTATGGCAATGTTTATGTCTGTTCTCATCATGAAGTTGATCCGGAAACCAGAGAAAGAACAGAAGGTGAAGAACCACCCGAGCTAGAACCGCATCGGAACAGAAGAAAAAAATTTTAATCATCCATTGACTCTATTTTTCTACAAATAAACAAATTATAATAATATAGATAAGTATAAAATAAGAATTCGACGAAATTACTACACATTTCGGAATTAATATTCTATAGGATTTGTTTACTGACCTTGTAGTGACCTGAAGCAATATTTTGGCTGGTTGAGGGAAGGTACATTGTTCTCTTCGGTGGGACGAAGATCGTTTAGAGCTGCCATTGTCTCTCTCTCTCTCTGAGACCCGGGCTGAGCCCCCTTTAACAATTAATACTCTTTCTAAGTGCTTAATATTTATTGAATTGCTTCAGCTGGAATTAATCTGCAAGGTCTCAATAATAATAAAATATGTATTTAAACATTAGTGTAAGTAAAGTTGAAACAACCATGTTAGTAAGGACTTTACAATGCAAATAGTACACCGAGAGAAAGTGATGATTATGAAACTCTCATAAATGTTGGCTCTGCTTGTCATTATATTAAACTGACGCTTTTCCCTAATTCTAAGAATATAAATAAACATACTATGAGTAAATGTGCTGAAAATTAACGCAGAGCTTTAGTTTACTGTTTAAAATCAATAATAACAAAAGATATGTCATTTTACACAAGTTTACTCAAAATCAAAGTTTCTATAATTTTAATAAACTTAATTTTATTGCATAATGGTATAAGTTTTATAAACATAAGTCAAAACAATTTAAAAAATGTTTCATAATATCCGTAAAATACGCTAAATTTATAGTCGTCTTCAAATAAAGTATCTATTTTGAGTCATATTCATCATGGGCTTTTTTATCCCCATTGCAAAGGTTGAAAGGCACCACCTGTTTTGACATCAGTAAATGATGGGAGCGGTTTATCTATAGGCATATAACAGAAACAGTAGTTATAGACTCTCAGAAGCCACTCCTTGTTTGGACTGAAGGACAATCAGGAGCCTGTAGTGGATGGAGGCAGCTTGAGGGATGCACAGAGAGCACATGTTAGTGACCAGCTGGGAGTAGCCAAATACTGCCTTGGTCCCGAACTTCTGAATCAACATCCCCCCACCACCTGTGACAAGATGTAGGACCAGTAGAAAGAGCCCGTTATTGTTCCCTGAGTTGATTTATAATAAAGATTGAAGAAGTAAGAAAAGAAGACTGGGATCTAGGAGCAAGGATACTACAGTGGGCGAGAATGATTAATTAGGAAATTGGTAATAGAACGTTTAGTCATGACAAATATTAGTTTAGTATTTCAAAAATAGCTCATGTTTCAAATAGGTTATTTAAATATATTTACCATTTCTCAAAACACGAGTCCTTAGTTATTGAATATTGCAATTACACACCAAATCCTCCATTGATGTACTTTAAACTGTGACATATTGAACATCATCTAGTCTACAAAATACGCCATGATTCTTATATGACATGCTTGAAATAAAGTGATAATTTTATTATTCCATTTCCGAGAATACGACAAAATGTTTGTTATAAATGTATATAAATTTGCTTTTCTGTACTACCGATGAAATTTGAGGACAATTTGCGCCAGATGGAAGTTCAGAAGCTGTCATTGATCAAGACAGCTCTTCGATTAATTTGGCCATTGTATGTTTAATAAACCAATACAAAAGATTCTAGTATTGCGTGGTGATTGAAAATGAATCGAAACGTCCTTTCTGTGGAAGATAATGAACATTTGCAATGGGAATAAAAGAGTCCATGACGAATATGATTCAAACTAGATACTTTGTTTAAAGAAAACGATTATATAATTTAGTATATTATGGGTTTTTTATATATATTAATTACTTCTGCTTACAAAACCTATACTATACTATAAAACCTATTACTATGCAAATAAATGAGGTTTATTAATGTTTATAGAACCTTTGACTCTGAATAAACATGTTTAAAAAACATATATTTTGTTCAATTAATGAGTGTACACTATAAATTAAAACTCTGCGTTAATTTTCAGGACACAGGCAAACCACACCATATGACAATACGAGGCTACAAAACTGTCTACATTACTGACTAGTAGTATTGAATGAAAATAATTTTAATTAATTACGTTTCTGGTGATAAAAAGCTCACTTTTACCGAAAGTAGTTCCAAGTATTCCCCGAAACTATTTTCCCGACGGTAACGAAATCAAATATTTAGTTTGAACAGATAAAACAACTTCAATAATAAATACGAGAGTATCGACTACTTTTTACAAGAATAGGTCTTTGGTATTGGGTATCCTTTGAGATTTTACATACAATATAATACCGATTGTTGTTAAAAACAGTACTGTACAATGGACATTCATTTTGCTGGCAACTCAAACTAGTCCACTACTTACAATTGGCAAGTGAACCCTATTATTTCCTTGATTAGGAACCAATGAGTGAATAATTATGATCATGTAGATAATTGACGATGTTTAAAGGGAGGACCATGTCTTGTTTTCATCCAAAGTTCCATTAATCCTTCACGATCTGCCTTTAAACAGATAAGGCAACTTCAATAATAAATATCAGAGCATCACTTCTTTTTACAAGAATAGCTCTTTGGTGTTGGTAATCCCTTGAGATTTTACATGCAATATAATATCGATTGTTATTAAAACATTACAATGGACATTCATTTTGCTAGCAACTCAAACTAGTCCACTACTTACAATTTGCAGTGAACACAATTATTTATTTGATTAGGAACTAAAGAGTGAATGATTATGATCATGTCGATAATTGACCATGTTTAAAGGGAGGAGCACGTCTTTTTTTGTTTCAAAGTTGTATTTTTTACGAAAAAAGAAAAAAAAATAGCACAGATTTCGTTGTTACCAACATAATTTGCGTGCATTATATAGAAAACTGAAATCTTTGAGACATAAAATGAAGTAAACATTCAATATAATAATACGAGTGTAATCCTTGCGTTAAACGAGAGGTGCGTGTGTCGTTCAAATGAGTAATCCATAGCAAATTCCTTTACACTTTTGTATTGTTTATTAATAGGAAGAAGATCCTTATTTTAACGTATAATTATTTAATCTTTCCACATAAAAAGATTTTCTTAATGGTATTTTCTCGAAGGATTAATGGGCTCACAGGAGTAGAGCTGGTGCTCACACCTCATAAATAATAAGTGCAGGTTTCAGGAGTTTATATGAAAGTGAGCTAATAACGAAACCTACACGAATATGAGACACGACCTGCTGACTAACTTAAAGTACTCAGCACTCGCCTTTACTGTCTGGACGAGCAAGTTTACAACCTCTTGTTTATTTACTGAGAAGTTGTAAAGTTTTATCCTTACCTCTGAGATGTGTCTTGCATAGACAGAGTAATAACGTAAGTTGTTCTTAACTTGTCTAAATGTTAACCAACGAGCGAAAACTAGTTTAGGTTACTGTGGGGAGGAGTTTGAAAACTGTGGCTAAATATTTAACCAGATACACACAGTTAGTATGAATGAAAGAAACTCGCCGTACAATATATCTCCTCTTATTTTGTGTCTTCGTGAAAAAGGCTACTTGGCCATTATTCCACATGATGAGCTAGAGATCTACAACAGTGCCGAAGTAACGTTTCAATAGAACCCACGGTTGTTTTTTTCACTGTGAGAGTGTTCAGATATAATCGAGTAGCCGAGAACAAATTTGAATGCTATAAACACACAACTTTATTTTTCTTGATATCTGTAAAGTATCCTTCCCCCAAGATTGAAGTTAATCATTCTTGTAGGTTTTATTCAATGTCAAAATGAGAGGGCCTTAAGAGTAACATATATAGAACTATAGTTTTTAGTTCACGTTTAATTTTTATTATCTTGATTCACTCAAAAACCAACCATCAGAGACGTAACTAAAAATTTTTTAAGTTTAAGCAAAATTCGTTGATACCGATAAGGTATTTGTATACAAGTAGCGACTTTCAGACTCTTTAGCTAGTTTTATAATAATATTGATGGCTAGTTTTAGTATTTGTGTGTCTAAAGGCCAGTTTTAAGTGTTTTAAGCTGTGAAAAGTATAATTTTAGACAAAACTATCTTTTTATATTTTTAAACTTTTCAATGCCTTTTCATTTCGTGTTCTCTACAAAAACTATCAAGGCTGACGATTTCTTTCTTCAGAAAAATTCCTTTACAGATTCAAATAAATACCAGGATGTGTTATAAACAATTCAAATCGACTATTGGATCGTAGACTAATGACTTTGATTTGCTGTACTGTGTAACTTTTTTTGTGACTTTTGTTTTATTTTACTTGGATGTAGAATTTGTGTCAGTAATATACTCTATTATTTGTCAGTTAGCGTCCATGTTAAATCATGCAGAAAAGGAATATTTTATGGTGACGTATAAAAGGTGTTAACGGATTAATGTTAAATAATTTACAATGTGCCGTTTGACATGCTGTCACCCCAATATAAGCTCTAATATTGGCTTACTTGTAACCGATATTTATTACGCAGACACATACAGACAACATAGTTTTAACATTAAGTTGTAAATATATCTTATATTAAAATGCCCTAATCTGGCGTTGTGTATCTATTTAAATTTCAATTGGATGATAGTTAGCGAAACATATTGCTGAGTTGCTAGAAAACCGTCATTTTCTTGGAATCGAAGTGATCTATATATTTAAAAATGTGTATATATTCTTTATTTCCATATAAGTAAAATCGGGTTCGATGATAGAGAAAAATCACGCATTGGGATTTTGCGGAGCTTTAGAGATCAGTTTCAACTGGTCCTTTGGGTTAGTGTGGCAACGGAAAAATAGTAGAACAATAAAAATTGTATAAACTGAGATATATATGAATATAATATTCCATTCCGAATTTCTTGTTTTAAAACTCACGAAAAGAGAACCTTATGAAAGTTTCATGGCCATCACTTTCTCTCAGTGTACTATTTGCATTTTAAAGTTTATTACCTTACTGGCATGCTTGTTTCAACTTTACTAACACTAATGTTTAAAAAAAATAATAATTATTATTGAAACCTTGCAGATTAATTCCAGCTGAAGCAATGGAATAAATATTAAGCACTTAGAATAGAAAGAGTATTAATTGCTAAAGAGGGCTCAGCCCGGGTCTCATAGAGGCAGAGAGAGACAATGGCAGCCCTATAGGATCTTGGTCGCACCGAAAAGAACATTGTACCTTCCCTCAAACAGCTGAAATATTGCTTCAGGTCATTACAAGGTCAGTTAACAAATCCTATAGAATATTCATTCCGAAATTTGTAGTAATTTCCTCGAATTCTTATTTTATACTTATCTATATTATTATAATTTCTTTTTTTGTAGAAAAATAGTCAATGGATGATTGATATTTTTGTTCTGTTCGGATGCGGTTTTAGCTCGAGTGGTTCTTCACCTATTGTCTTTCTCTGGTTTCCTTCTCATGTTCACGATGAGTACAGACATGAACATTGCCGTAGTCGCCATCGTTAATCTGCCATCACCCTCTAATAACCAAAACTCTACTCTGGATTCTCCTCTCGTTTGCTATGATCACTCCCTTAACTCTACCTCTCCAAGACGATGACGCTCCCGATACTTCCCGAGTTAGTATTTGTGAATGTAGCGTAATCTGAATTTTTAATCTAATTTCTAATTTGTATATTCAGATTTACAAAAAGTCCTGTTGAAAGATAATTCATGTTTACAGTAAAATGAAAAAAATTTTAACTTGAATTAACTGATTCATCATCGACCTTCCTGATAACAAATGACTTAACAGACCCAAACATCTTCTGTCCCGATTGACTGCATTTTCCTGACGTATTGTTCTTTACAACTTTACTCTCCTTTGATCTTTAACAGTACAGCGCAGGAGGGAACCCCTCCGACGTGGGGTTGTGGTTCGGAGTGGGACCGTCTTGTATCTATTTACCAGCTGTGTGCAGCTCTCACAGTTTTGTTATTTCTTCCTGCTCTATAACTGTATTATATTTTTAATTAGATTTCATTCACATACACTAACTTGGAAAGTGGCAGGATCATCATCGTTTTGAAGAGAGGTAAAGTTGAGGGATTAATCATAGCAAACAAGAGGAGAATCCTGAATAGAGTTTTGGTTGGTGGAGGGTGTTGCCAGCTTAACCATGGCAACTATGGCAATGTTTATGTCTGTTCTCACCATGAAGCTGATCAGGAAACGCTGATTACCGAGTTATCTCTCCGCGTTACGCGAGTTCAGTGAAGAACCCTTATCTCGGCTACACCCGTTACCTGCTAGGAAGTAAGCGTTCGATTTCTTTATAACTATTCCTAATTCCTCAGCTTCAATAATTCTACTTTAAAATCGAAATACATTGCTGGATGGCCATATAGGAGATTTTCCTGATTTGTTTAAAGAGAATTGCTATAGTCGCCATGGTTAAGCTGCCAACACCCTCCACCAACCAAAACTCTACTCAGGATAATCCTGTCGTTTGCTATGATCCCTCCCTAAACTCTACCTCTACTAATGTTTATGTCTGTTCTCATCATGAAGCCGATCAGGAAACCAGAGAAAGAGAGAAGGTAGAGAACCACCCGAGCGGGCTTAAACAGCATCTGAACAGAAGAAAGATATCAATCATGCATTGACTTTTTTCTACAAATACAGAATGTATAGTAATATAGATAAATATATAATAAGAATTCGAGGAAATTACTACACATTTTGGAATGAATATTCTATAGGATTTGTTAACTGCCTTTTAGTGACCTGAAGCAATATTTCAGCTGTTTGAGGGAAGGTACGTTTTTCTCTTCGGCGCGATTATTAAACATATAAGGGCCAAATTGATCTAAGAGCTGTCTTGATCAATGACAGCTTCTGAGCTTCCATCATGCGCGAATAGTCCTCTAATTTCATCGGTAGTGCAGAAAAGCAATTTAAATACATTTATAACTCAGATTTTTTCGTATACGGAAATGAAATAATAAAATAATCACTTTCTTGCATGGATTACCAGAATCATGATCTATTTTGTAGATGATGTTTAGTACGTCAATGAGAGGATTTGGTGTAATTGCAATATTTAATAACTATGACTCGTGTATGGAAAACTGGTGCATATATTTAATTAACCTACTTTACAAATGAACTATTTATGAAATAGTAAACTAATATTTGTCATGATTAAATGTTCTATTAACAATTTGCTAATGAATCATTCTCGCCCACTGTAGTTTCCTTGCTCCTAGATCCCCGTCTTCTTTCCGTACTTCTAAAATCTTTATTATACATCAGAACAATAACGTGCTCATTCTACTGGTGCTACATCTTGTCACAGGTGGTGGGGGGGGGATGTTGACTCAGAAGTTCGTTACCAAGGTAGTATTTGGCTACTCCCAGCTGGCCACTGTCATGTGCTCTCTGTTCATCCCTAAAGTTGCCTCCATCCACTACAGGCTCTTCATTGTCCTTCGATCTATACAAGGATTGGCTTCTGAGACTCTATAACTACTGTTTCTGTTATATGAAAAGAGCGATATTCGGTAGGCGCGTCAAAATTATTTATACAGAACAAGTCTTTGATGGTTAGTTTTGTGTATAAAGGGTGTTCAAAAAAGGGCGTCACAAACTTATAAGCCTAATAGTTCACATTGTTTCAATCAATAGTGTCTAGTAAAAATCGGTTGAAAATGTTTGGTTTAGCAGTTACATGTCACTTGGTGTTTAACAAAAATATTATCTCTAGTACTAGTAAACCTTCTGATGCCATAGCTGTGTACATTTTTTTGGTAAATAAAAGAAAATATGAAAAGATATGGAGCAAAAAGTATTGATATAAACAATGTACACAAAATGTTTTGGAACTTTTTTTACACTTCTAACGGTATTTTTATTCAATTCTTTAACGCATAAACGAGTACAACCCCTTGAAAGGTTTGCACACACATTTTGACAGTTGAAAGGCACCAGCTGTTTTGACAATAGTAAATGATGCGAGCTGTTTATATATAGGGAGCTCTTCATATCATTATTAAAGCTCCCCGGAAAGACGATCAGGAGACTGTAGTGGATGGAGGTAGCTTGAGGGATGAATAGGGCACATGGCAGTGGCCAGCTGGGAGTAGCCAAATACTGCCTTGGTCCCGAACTTCTGAATCAACATCTCCTCCACCACCTTTGACAAGATGTAGCACCATTAGAATGAGCCCGTTATTGTTCTGATTTATAATAAAGATTTAAGAAGTACGCAAAGAAGACGGGGATCTAGGAGCAAGGAAACTACAGTGGGCGAGAATGATTCATCAGGAAATTGTTAATAGAACATTTAGTCATAACAAATATTAGTTTAGTATTTTATAAATAGTTCATGTGTCAAGTAGGTTAATTAAAAATATGTACCATTTCTCAAAACACGAGTCTTAGTTATTCAATATTGCAATTACACCAAATCCTCCTTTGACGTACTTTAAACTGTAACGTACTGAACATCATCTACAAAGTACGCCATGAGTCTTATATTCCATGCTTGAAAGAAATTGATAATTTTATTATTTCATTTCAGAATACGACAAAATCTGTGTTGTAAATGTATATTGATTGCTTTTCTGCACTACCGATGAAATTTGAGGACTATTCGCGCATAATGGAAGCTCAGAAGCTGTCATTGATCAAGACAGCTCTTAGATCAATTTGGCCATTGTATGTTTAATAAACCAAAACAAAATATTTTAGTATTGCGTGGTGATTGAAAATGAGTCGAAACAGCCATTCTGTGGAAGATAATGAAAGTTTGCAATAGGGATAAAAGAGTCCATGACGAATATGACTCAAACTAGATACTTTGTTTTAAGAAAACGATTATATAATTTCGTATATTATGGGTTTTTTATATATTTTAATTACTTCTGCTTACAAAACCTATATCATTATGCAATTAAATGAAGTTTATTAATGTTATAGAACCTTTGATTTTGAATAAACATGTTTTAAACACATATATTTGGTTCAATTAATGAGTGTATACTATAAATTAAAACTTTGCGTTAATTTTCAGCTGTTTGAATGTTATGGCAATTTTTCTCATGGTACGTTTAATTATATTCTCAAAAATTGGGAAAAGCATCAGTTTAATGTAATAACTAGCGGAGCCAACATTTATATAAAAAAGATTAAACCATGCAATTGAAGTATAATCAGGTTCATAACGTACCTATTATCAAAATTAAATAAAACACCTGGTAAAGACTTGTGATTAAAAATAGATCTTGATCTGTCGTTTGGTTAGAGACAATAATCTTTTCGAGACGTAAACGGTAAGGGAATAATAACCCATGCTAAAAACGACTCTTAGTAAATGCTACATTCATTTCCAGTTTTTCTTTATTCAATTTTTATTTATAAAACAATTGGTGTAATTAATAATCAATTACAGATTATATTATATTTATAAGCATACAGATTAACTGTGTTTCCCTCTTGAACTTTTTTAAAACAATCTTATTTAAGAGGTTGATCAAAGAGAATCTTGAGCTTAGAGGCCAAGATTGGTTAATAACGCACATATAATCTATATTTGATAGTAACTGAGTTTAGAAAAAGTTCTTAAGTCATCTGAAGCGGCTCATTGTATGGGTAACATTGAATATGGTGTTCACACACAGTGTGTAGGTAGCATTAAATCTAAAAGTTGTGTGATATACGTGATGCACAATATTTTACCTGCCGTAGTTGAACGTGATTGTGTTAAAACCTAGTAATTGGCTAATGAGTGCACTCAATTATGTCTCATTAATTTGATCAAAAGTCAGGTTATACGTACTGTAGAACTATCTCACGCCTAGACTGGTTATACTGGATCATCCTTGCCATCACTAATTTTCGGCTAAACAAAGTTTGAATGATCTTATTATCAATTTTGTGTTGACGAGGTTATTACGTGGCTGATACGATAGGAATATTAACATGGGGATAGGTAATAGTAGGTATAGCAACTTGCGCGTTGTGTTACGATAATGGCGATCCATAACATACGAGATTAACGTAGAGTACGGCACGAGTGCGCTAATGTGAGAAGTTGTGCATATTACTTTATCTGTGACAGAGTTATGCAACATTTTTTCAAACTTGTTGCTTTTTTATTTACTATAAACTTAGTGTTTACAGTATTGTACAAGTTTATCTACTAATAAATATTTAACATGAATAATATAGGTTATCCCAAAACAATGAAATCAGTCATATAAATTTATTATCACTGCGGTTTTGACGGCTTATCCTGTGCTAACGGCAGAGTGGTATTTCGAATTTTTTCATGCTGCTTTGTCTGCCTAGGTACGTGAAAATCGATTTCAGTAAGAAGCTGGGGACAGTTGACGTTAACAGCGATGATTATGCGAAGGAATAAGTTTCCGTCTTCTTCGTGCCTAAGGGTGGTAATCACAAATTGTTAAGAGATTTTAGTTGTCTTACTTCTTCAAAATTTTGTTATATATTGTTATAATAATACGTAACCTAGACGAGTAAATATGGGACTGTCATACTTATGTACATTTATGTACAAACCTAGATACTCTAAAAGAGATATTTTGACATATTGCTCGAGGCGGTGTTGCTTTCGACATTACCGTTGTGGGCGCGCCTACAGCTACTGTATGTTGTGTAATATATCTTGATACTATTCTTATCCTTTCTTCAACTAAGATGTATATGTAAGAAAGGTTTTGGGGGTTTTTAAAGTGAACAAATAATATGAAGATGTTTCTTGCTGCATGCTAGCCTTTTTTCTGAATCATGTGAAGTGTACTATCCACTTTTTACAGTTTTAAAAATAAACCCTCATCGCAGTGTAGGGTTAAGAATTCCCTAAGAGGTCAATAAATATTTGTAAGTGGGTTTAGGTTTGTTTTCCCTAACGAAAACTATTACCATGCTTAATTTAAATGTCTTTGGCGTATAAAAAACCCCTTTAACAATTTATTTACACTAACTAAATGGAACTAATAATATACATAAGGGGTAAAGGTGAAACCTCATAATTTAAGAGCTCTATAGTAATACTAAGCCAAGAATTTTTAAAATATTATTTCATAACCCAATTTATTTCGCTATACATCACAGCTACACACTACGTTCATTAAATGTTGTTTAGTAAAAATATTATAATTATTTTGTGAGTACTATATTATTAAATATAGCACAATTTTAACTAGATTAATTAATGAAATGTGCACTAATTAACTTCAACATAAATTACAAATTTTAAAATTTAGTATAATTTTATAGATGAAATCTCCTTATTCCAAGTCCTAAGAGAACAACTTTGTTAATTAAATCAATATAATGCAGTTTAGGATTGGTTAAACAAAAGTTTTGGATGACGTACATCACTTAATTTTATGAAAAATAGGATAAATTATTGCTCGTTGTTGAATGAAAAAGGTACTTTATATTGAGACTTAATTTTATAAAACGACTTGGTAAAATGTATTAGTGCAAGTTTTGTTGTTAATAACTCGAAAAGACTTACAAGATCCAACCTAGAGTTATTTGTAGTACTTCACTTGAGTAATCTCCGATATTACTTGGAAAACTTTACTCATTTTTATGTCAAATTGAAGACTGACTGACCGAAGTTTTCTTACGATATGAGCCATCATTTGTTTCTTTTATGCTCTACAACCAATCAATTGTTGACAAATTTCATTATTAGAACCTGTAACCTGATATAATAGATGGACATTAAGAACAATATTCTATAAGAATGATAATTTTTAATAACTAATTGCGTAAATATTATAATATTTAAGTATCGGCTTTGTGATGCAAACTCATTAATTTCTTTCTTTGTTTTATTTTCTTAGTAAATGTGTTTAATGCCCACACAGCATTAACCTTGGTTGCCTTCCCCCCTTTTCATTGTCATGCAAATCATCGGCAGTTCCTGTGTAAGGCAATAAATAAATTCACAGATTATTTTCTAAGAAGAGAACTTCGGAAACGTCAATTCGAATTTATCTTTTATACAGAATTTCGTTTACCCTTTTATTGTTATATCCCAATAATAGATGCAAGTTATATACACAATGATCCATTGTTATGGTCAGTATATTTGTATTTTTTCCGAATTTTCTGGCCACCTAAGCCGCGTGAAAGTACAGATTAGCGTAGGTATCTTTTTGGTAAAGATATATATGAAAACTATATTAGTAGAACCCAAAACTGTTCCCCGTTGTATTGATTAAAGACGCACTCGATCTTGTAGGTACAACATTTAACAACTTTGCTTTCGATCATCCAAAAAATGTGGATTTATAGGTTTTATAAAATGTAATTATTAAGTAAATAGTTAATAAGTCTCTAATACGAAATAATATACACAAAAACATAAAATCGCAGAACTCAGCAATGTAATATTAATAAATAAACTGTTTCCTGCGCTAAGTAAATATAAAAGATTTGGTCTAAAAGTTTCACAATTTTATTTAAAATCTTATTATATACATTTTTGACTTTACTACGAATAATTGGAAAAAGTTTAAATTATGTAGCTCAATAATTGGTTATTAGTCACAAGATAGAAACGATGCCCCTTTAAGGGGGGTCGGGAGCTCCATTTAAGCCCATGTTAAATTCTCAAACTTTAAGGAACAGTTACCAAAAAACTATAAATGATAGCACTTAGAACTTTTTTTTCTTGATAAAGCACAGCAATATACATATTTTAACACAAGATTTTTGTAAAAAAATATTTTTTGGAATTTTGGCAATTTTTAAAAAAATACTCTAAAAATGACCAGTAATTTTTATGAATTAGTCGTAATAAAAAATTTTCTGATCGAAATTTTTTTTAAATCCATATGTTAAAATGTGTAGAATAATGCCCTCTCCAAGATAAAAAAAAAATTATTGATCTATCATTTATAGTTTTGGAGATAATGTTCCTTATTTACCGAAAAAATTCATTTTCGGAAAAAGCCATTTCTTTGGAACATCCATTAGCTTAGCAACTAAACTTGCTTTATAAATGCATTCCTGCACCATATGAGGGATTGTCTGCTTCATAGTCGTCTTCTAGCCTCTTTTTTGCCAGTGTAGTCTGTCTTCAACACTTTTTTTTCTATTTCATCGACGGCTTTATTCGCTTTTTTGATGCGTAGCATGTCCATGTCTTGAAGCACATACACACAGTTTACCCCAGGTACAATCCCTAATTTAGCAAACACTTCGCATCTGACTATATTGCCTTTGTTGAAGACAGCAATAGCATCATATACCCCTAATTCTAGAGTTGATAGCATGACAAAAGTTCGCTTGGGAATATGAGCCCATGTTATTGAGCGATTCACTTTAGTTCTGTTCAAGCAGGTTTTGAAGAATTTGAAAATTTACAATGTCATTAGTGTCACAGTTACCTTGGTACTTATTGTAATCTGCAAGACAAGAACTAATTTTCTTACTAGACAAACTCTCCTTTTGAGGCTCTGGAGGAATAGGGCTTGGTGCACTAGTCCTAGGTTCTGGGCTTTGTGTACTAGGCCTAGATTCTAGGCTTCTCACACAGTCACTATCTACAAACACCACTTTAGGCTTCCCTACTTTTGAAGTTTTTTTAAGACTTTGTTACAAAATCTAGGCATTTCAATACCTTTGAAATAAAACTTCTAACACACAGAAAACACCAGGAACTTCAGAAAATAAACTGTGACATTTGAAATGTTATTCTTGGTTATAAACAGAAGAAAACAATAACAAACAAGGTAATGAAAGAAAAAAACAGGTGACAAACAACTGTACCAATAGCAAAAAACGTAATAGTAATACAGCTCTATTTTGCATATATATATTTATGTTGGACATAAACAACATTTAAAACTTTTTCTTAAGACTTTTAACTTACTCGTCTATAAGCTACGAAGTTTTATAACAATGACACGTTTTTACCTGTTTAAGAACATTTTGTGGGTAATTTGAAACGTTAGTTAAAAAACGAACATCGTTGGCTGAGCGTTAGGGAAGTGCAACTCTCCAGGTTTTGGAAAAATCTGTATGTCTTATATATTTGTATCTGTCTGTACATTGCCTGCACAATATTTAAGGGATGAACTTTTACTATTACCAACATGGAATTTTGCCTGAACGTTCATTTTTATATAGCGACGTAATTTCGAAATCCGACGCTCACTCCTGGCATCTGAAATCAACATCCGTCCGAAGAAAAAAATTTTGTACACGAAGAAGTTCAAAGGAAACCGACGTATTGCTCTTTTTCCTTTTGACCTCAAAATCAATTGGATTAAAAAAGGCAATAGTTGAAATTTACGTTCGTGAGGTTTTTTTATAAATTTTGTCTTTTTAATGTTTTATCTCATTTAAACAAACGTTTCTAAGCAACAATCAATAAAAATAATTAGTTTTTTCCACGTCTAGATTAACACTGAATTCAAATATAATATGTATTGCAGTGTCCTGAAAGTTGTTTCGGTCACGAAGTTTTATCACTCAGTTTTTTGTTCATGTGGTAATATGTCAAGGAAACACTGTTCTTAATTATCCATCAGAATAATCTGTTGGATTTAACGTAATGTAAATGTAAAGCAAGATCTTGACTACAGACTAGAACAAGTAAGCAGACTAGAAAGAGTTGATAGTCAATTGAAACTAACCGGTACAGACAACCAGTAACCTACTAATGGTGTTTGATTAGTTCTCATGTTGAATTCATGTTTAATTGAATTATCCGGCCGTTTGTAGTCTACCTCAGGTAACCTCAGTCAATTGGAACTTTCAATGATATTATTGAATTTCCAACTGTGTTTCCCTCCAGAATTTTGTTTACATTAGTCTAAAAAAACATAGTATAAATTAGTCCGGTTAACCATAAAATGTTCTCCTAATGCATGTTTTAAAACTGGAGAGGGAACACGAGAAGAAGTCCAGATTCGGATTATTGGACATATCATTAACCAGCCTCTCACACGTACAACGGCACTGTTTGTTTCGTAATTGATTGCATGATGTCTTTGTTCGTTAAGCTCACGGGATCTCCTATGGGTAGAATATCTGAAGTTTCCATGATCCAAAAGAAAGGAGGAGTTGAGTAAACCATTTATAAGTTTGAACAGAAACAATTAATCCTGACCATTTCTTCTCATCTCAAAACAATCCAAGCACTAGGTTAACGCCACATCAGCCAAAGGTACATCGAGGAATCCATACCCTATCCTACACCAACAATGTGAACAAAATTGTCCTGTAGAGACTGAAGTATCTGCTTAAGGTTGTTCTGATTATGGGACTATTCCACAGAAGAATACTCCAAGAGCGACCGAACAAGAGCGCAGAAAATAGTTCTCAGAGCAGTGGGATCATTTTTGTGACGGGAACAAGAAGTCAGTATTCCAAGAGTACAATTGGTAACAATTGGTGCTTGAATTTATTGTGCAGAAAGATTTTATTCCGTCTACAAACATCATAGTATTGAAATCAATTACAGGCGCGATGTCGTTAAGAAACACGTTGAAGAATAAAGATCCGAGGTGTGACCTTGAGGCACTCGCGAGTAGCAGGAAACCCACCAGAAAGGTGCCGAGTAAATCTGACTACAAAACTTCTCTTAGCAAGATATCTTTTCGTCCATGCGTGATCTCGGAGTGATCCTTAGTCTAGATTTGAATACTGACGAATATATAATACGGCAGTCTGTGCTCAGGATTTTAGTACTGTTGGAATATTGGCTTGTTGTTCTCTTCACATCAATGATGCCACTGCTCTGAGAACTATCTTCTGTACTCATGTTCTTTCGGTCTTAGAGTATTCTTCTGAGGCATGGTTCCCTAATCAGAGCTACCTTAAGCAAGTAATTCAGCCTCTGCAGAACAAATGTGTTCACATTGTTGGTGTAGGATAGGGTATGGGTTCCTCGATGTACCTATGGCTGATATGGCGTTAACCTAGTGCTTGGATTCTTTTGAGATGAGAAGGAATGTTTAGGATTAATGGTTACTTTTCAAACATAGAAATTATGTAATCGATTACTTCTCCTTTTCCTAACTGTTGCTTCATTACGTTGTGTTTAATATTATACATCCGTAGTCAGGTCAATCCTCATCAGGCTCTTTTGCGCGAAAGATTTGGAGCATTATTGTCTAATTTCTCAAAGTTTAAGAATTGTGTTGCTTGTTAATTCTGGTTGTAAGTAAATAATTATGTTTTATTTGTTCTAATTTTCGTGTTTGGAAGCCATTATAAAACTTTCCTGAAGAAAACTTTAAAGAAATACCAATTTTAAGACTGACGTGATTGAAGTATGCTAGATTACTTCTACTTTTCTTATGTAGACATGGTAAAATCATAAAAAAATGTTGGATTAATTCTTGATTGTCTATGGAGAAATTATAAAATGATCAAAGACTTTTCATTGGTAGTGGTCATTCAATTGTACTTGGATATTCTAATTCTATAGATATTTAATTAATATATATTTTTGGATTTTCTAAAAATTTTTCATCTGAAATATATTAATTAGATGTCTTGTCCTTAAAATGTTACATGAAATATTACTATATATTCCCTTTTTTTATTTAAAACCGGGTTACGGTCCTGTTTGGTAGTGACACTCTAGATATAGTATGTTTATTACAACCGCATGATATGACTACTATATAGTAACCATCCGTACTATTAGAGATCACCCTTGCTAAACCTTGTGGACGACACTTTGATGATTGAAAGCTGTAATCTGTTGTCACACTATTCCAGACTAGGCTCAAATTTAATTATTTTTAAGCCAACCTAAACACCTGTTAGCCTGCCCATAATGAGATTCGAACCCGGGTTCCTAAGGGAGAAAGAGACGCTAATTACTCGTCTACCCGTGACAGTTTGCTGATGAAATGTAGTCTAGTAAAGCTGTACCTGTGAACAGGTGATTGATTGTTGTTTAATACCAAGCTTGTAAATGATTTTGGCAGTTACCTATTACATGCAATACTGCAATTAAGTCGTAAAGCTACATCGCGAATTGAAATTTTATATGAATTGGCCCTGCATATGAATTGAAATTTTTGTTGAAATCATATCTATGAAATTTTGTCCATTTTGTTGAAATTTAAAACTAAAAATTTAACATTCAATTACTATACTCTGCCAGTTTAGACTATAATTATATTTGTCTTAAAACAAGGGTCTTTGTAAGGTTTTTGATGTTGATTTGGGTTTATTGTAAAATGAATATAACCAGCAGATAGTGCTAAAACTCTCATGGTGACCAAGGTGTAGTGATCTATCTAACCTCCTCCAGTTAGTTATTATTGTTTAAAATTTGTCACCGAAATCACGTACATAATTTTCTTTGCCTTTCGTTCCCAAAATATAAGTTAAATTTGAGAAAATAGAATGTTCATTGTAATGCAACCTGTTCATTGTTCTGTTTTAATAACAGTCGATATTATATTGCATGTAAAACCTCAAGAATTACTAAATACTAAAGAGCTATTTTTGTAAAAATTAGTAGATCCTTTCATATTTATTATCGAGGTTGTCCTATCTGTTCAAACCAAGTCGTTGATTTCGTTACCGTCCGGCAAGCAGTTTTGGAGAACACTTGGAACTACTTTCGATGTAACAAGTAAACATAAATAAGTAAATATAAAGCACATATAAATCCTAATTGTGTGCCCAATCTCATGCCTTACAATGGATCCATAGTTCAGTTGAGAATGTTCTTAGTAATGTAACTTGTACATTGTTCTGTTTTAATAACAGTTGATATTATATTGTATGTAAAATATCAAGGGATACACAATACCAAAGAGCTATTCTTGTAAAAAGAAGTCGATGCTCTCGTATTTATTATTGAAGTTGTCTTATTTGTTCAAACCAAATAGTTGATTTCGTTACGGTCGCGCAAATAGTTTCGGGGAACACTTGGAACTACTTTCGGTAAAAGTGAGCTTTTTATTACCAGAAACGTAATTAATTTAAATTATTTTTATTCAATACTACCAGTCAGTAATGTAGACAGTTTTGTAGCCTCGTATTGTCATATGGTCTTCCTCTATTTTTTGTCTGTAGTTATAAGGAAGCGGACATTGATAATACTAAATTTGTTCAAGTCTCTTATGTGTAGAGAATTGCATGTATAGTGGAATTTTGCTTCCAGTGAAAATTATTGGCTGTAATTTACTTCATAAGTAAAATGTGTACAAAAACGTACAATCAGTGTTCCTTGAATTTTTTCTAACAATATAATTTATGCATATAAAGACTGAGTACCATATTGTATGTAACAGTGTGGTTTCCCTGTACCCGTGGTTATTAACTTATTTCGATAGACGAGTTGTGTTCTTTTTTTATCCATAAATAATGAATTTTGACCCAAAGGTATCTTAGTTGTATTTGCATGTACAAAAGAGTACGTAATGCATTAAAGAGCGGCTTTTAACTTATTTTTATCCCCCTTTTGTAACATCCTAAATTGTTTAAAAAAATATAATCCCATGACCAATCTTTAATCAGATTATTAAGGTAAATAAGTTTTTGAAATCTTATGATACATATTGATGTAATCGGGAAATTTCAGAGAATAATCTTAAAATCTGTAATAAACTACTCTTTATTTAATGCTCTCTCTTGTCTACATAAATAACATTGCTTGCCTCATTAACCCATACTGAAAGTGAGGGAAGTCTCTGTTTAGGTTAAAGCTTTCCTGCTGGCATATATTTGAAAGTTATCTTCGAGGGACACAGGCAAACCACACCATATGACAATTACGAGGCTACAAAACTGTCTACATTACTGACTAGTAGTATTGAATAAAAATAATTTAAATTAATTACGTTTCTGGTAATAAAAAGCTCACTTTTACCGAAAGTAGTTCCAAGTGTTCCCCGAAACTATTTGCCCGACGGTAACGAAATCAAATATTTGGTTTGAACAGATAAAACAACTTCAATAATAAATACGAGAGCATCGGACTACTTTTTACAAGAATAGGTCTTTGGTATTGGGTATCCCTTGAGATTTTACATACAATATTATATCGATTGTTGTTAAAACAGTACTGTTTAATGGACATTCATTTTGCTGGCAACTCAAACTAGTCCACTACTTACAATTGGCAAGTGAACCCGATTATTTCCTTTATTAGGAACCAATGACTGAATGATTATGATCATGTAGATAATTGACCATGTTGAAAGGGAGGACCATGTCTTATTTTCATCTAAAGTTGCATTTTGGATGAAAAAAGAAAATAAAGCACAGATTTCGTTGTTACCAACATAACATTTTCAAGATATTACCTTTAAATAGATTTCTGTTTAGGTCTAAACAAGCTAAATTAATTTAAGTTCACGTTGTTGTAATTCTAACGGTTAGTTTGCGATTTACTTTCCTAACTTCGGTGTCTTAAGTCTTTTTATCCAAAAGGAAATATAGATTTTTAATATAGCCTAAATATATAAACAGTTTTAAATTACATTTATCTTACACACTATATTCAGATAGTTAGTTAACGAGATATACCTTGTGTCTACTTCACGCTGTTGGAACTACTGGCTCGTTATTGATGCTGAAACAAGGTAATCTGATGGTTATCTTTGACGGAATGTATTAAAGTTGACTCTAGTTGGGAAGGTTTTTTTAGAATTACCAAAATAGTTTTTTTTATTTCCTTAAACGGCTGTGGAATGATCAAAATTGTATCCTACGATTTTTTATACTGTTGTGGCTGTAAACCAGAAATAAATAATTAATTTTCATTCATTTTAAACTCGACAGCAATGTATGTGCAGCATTTGATAAATTTCACTTGGTGATTATCCCTTTATCATCATCAGGTTGTACGAAAACCTGTACGTTTAAAAAATGCACAATTACTGTTGCATTCAGACAACTAAAATATTGCTGATACACTAACATATTTAAAAAAATCTAAATAGACAATGTTTTGTTTTTGTTTGAGATTCCACTCACACAAAATCTTTGAATATTTCTTTAAAGAAGGTACGGAAATAGGTTTTGAGTTGTTTTATTTTCTTAATTCGATTGCCACCGTCTTTAGCATTAGAGGCAAAAAAACATCTTTTTTCACGGTACAAAAAATGTTATGAGTTTATTTTTATTAATGTTTAGTAAAAATTGCTAATTATAACAATATAACTTTTACAGTTTTATTTCAATTACTATTAAAAAAGTGACAGACTCTTTATTTAATCTTCACATTAATGTTTATTTCTTGTAGGAAAGTAAACTTTCGTTCTCTTTGACGTAATTATGTCGCTTTCTTCTCTGAAAGTGTGCTATCTGTGGAACTCATTTCAAGGTCACCTTATTTTTAATTTGAAATATTTACAGTTCTTTTTGGAATAATCAAAATTGTTTCCTATCATTTTGAAACTGCTGTAACTATAAAATTAATAAATCAATAATTTGCACAATAGCTCGACTAAAATGTGCGCGCATGATTTTATAATTGTTGTTTCCGAATAAAGTTAATGTTTATTAAAAATCATTTAATAGGAAGTTTAAGCAAGTAATTAAATCATCTTAGTTACACTAACTGATTTAACTGCCAAGTCAAAAGCTGATTAGTTTACGCTACTACAGAGCACAGCTGATGTCTAAGGAGATTACATTTTATGTATGTGTAGCCAACGAAGTTCAAAATTAAATTGTAATTTTTCAGTAGGTTTGTAATGTTAATTTGATGCGTTTTGCAACAAACTTGAGTAAATGTTTGAAGCTTTATATACTAAATGTAGCTACTCAGTAAAGTGCATTTCCTAATGCGAATAAAATGAAACTCGAACGTAGATTTCAGCTACATTTCATCCTAAACTGCTTCCATTGCAGCGTTTAAAATCTGAAATTTTCTCAGATTTAATTCCTGGAATATGGAGTTCACAACGGTCTAAAAAGATTCAGAAAGTCAACGATTCAAAGCGGCCATCCAGGGTAATCTAGATGAAGAGGTGTTTGTCATTGTCTCATCAGATGTAAAATTTCAGACAGTGTCGGATATTAGACCCTGTAATACGCGGAGTGTGAATTGAAGCTAAACTCAACGATCGCATTGAATTCCTGTTCCACTATAGCTACATTATTTGTAAATAAAATTGTTACTTATTGGGCATTATAAAAGCTTCAGCAATAGCTTTAGTGAGGACTCGCGGTTCCTACATTGCGATTCCTTATTATAACACGTGCGTCAAGCTAGTACTTTCGGGTCTGTTTTGGGAGATATTTTCTGTTGTACTTTAAATCAATGAGAACAAACACGTATAATAGTTACACTGTACTCTTTTATTTTTATAGCCTAATCAATAACCATCGGATGGTATCTTTGTACCTGTCTACTACCAGTATTTCCGACGTTTATCGGCAGTATCAATCAGTAACAGGTTTCCAATTTTACATCATCATAATTGTAGTAATTTTTAATTTTAATAGTTGCAAATTGTGTTTGAAGTGCAATACTTACAAAGTGGGTGGAGTTGTGAGTAATTAGGAGACGTTGCGGTGTTTGGTAAAAGTGTTGAAATTACTTGGAAAGACGTGATTCGTTAACTGTTTATCCATGAGCCGATGATAGGCAAGGTGTGATAATGGGATAAGCACGAGACTTTTCACATTTGCCTCAATTCCCGTTGCTGTATTGTACGGAAAATATGGGACTTCTAATTGTCCAATAATGAGTTTCAAGGATAATTAAGTCTGAAGACAAGTCTGCCCTCTAGTGACTAGCTTCCTGTTTGGTAGTTATATGCTGCGAAGAAGTGTAAGTATGTGTTGATAGAGATTACAACTCAAGCAAATCTTTGGGAACGTCTTCGGGTACTTAAGATGGTGGTTGCGCATGTGGATCGATAATGACTTGAAGGATACAAGGATCATTTCGCTTTTCAGTAAGGATTAGGAAGTTGACGTTTAGCATAAATAATTTACATAAAAAAGTTTGTTTGTTGTGAAAACTCACGAACACTGAACTGTATGAGTCTCAAGATCATCACTTTCTCTCAGTGTACTATTTACATTGTAAAGTCTATTACCTTACTGGCATGGTTGTTTACTTTACTTACACAAATTTTTAAATAAATATTTCATTATTATTGAAACCTTGCAGATTAATTCCAGCCGAAGCAATGCAATAAATATTAAGGATTTAGAAAGAGTATTAGTTGTTAAAGGGGCTCAGCCCGAGTCCCAGAGAGAGAGAGAGAGAGAGAGAGAGAGAGAGAGAGAGAGAGACAATGGCAGCTCTGGACGATCTTCGTCCCGCCGAAGAGAACAATGTACCTTCCCTCAAACAGCCGAAATATTGCTTCAGGTCATTACAAGGTCAAGTAACAAATCCTATAGAATATTCATTCTGAAATTTGTAGTAATTTCCTCGAATTCTTATTTTATACTTATCTATAGTATTATAATTTCTTTATTTGTAAAAAATAGAGTCAATTGATGATTGATATTTTTCTTCTGTTCAGATGCGGCTCTAGCTCGGGTGGTTCTTCACCTTCTGTCTTTCTCTGGTTTCCTTCTCATGTTCACGATGAGTGCAGACATGAACATTGCCGTAGTCGCCATGGTTAAGCTGCGAACACCCTCTAATAACCAAAACTTTACTCAGGATTCTCCTCTCGTTTGCTATGATCACTCCCTCAACTGTACCTGTCCAAGACGATGACGCTCCCGCCACTTCCCGAGTTAGTATGTGTGAATGTAGCGTAATCTGAATTTTTAATCTAATTTCTAATTTGTATATTCAGATTTACAAAAGGTCCTGTTGAAAGATTATAATTCATGTTTGCAGTAAAATGAAAAAAAGTGTTAACTTGAATTAACTAATTCAACATCGACCTTCCTGATATCAAATGACTTAACAGACCCAAACATCATCTGTCCCGATTGACTGCATTTTCCTGAGGTATTGTTCTTTGCAACTTTACTCTCCTTTGATCTTTAGCAGTACAGCGCAGGAGGGAACCCCTCCGGCGTGGGGTTGTGGTCGGAGTGCGTCTTGTATCTATTTACCACCTGTGTGCAGCTCTCACAGTTTTGTTAACACTGTAGCTACTTTACCTGCTCTATAACTGTATTATATTTTTGATTAGACTTCATTCACATATACTAACTTGGGAAGTGGCTGGATCATCATCGTTTTGAAGAGAGGTAAAGTTGAGGGATTAATTGTAGCAAACGACATGAGAATCCTGAGTAGAGTTTTGGTTATTGGAGGGTGTTGGCAGCTCAACCATGGCAACTATAGCAATGTGTATGTCTGTTCTCATCATGAAGCTGATCATGAAACCAGAGAAAGACAGAAGGTAGAGAACCACCCGAGCTTGAACTGCATCTGAACAGAAGGAAAATATCTATTATCCATTGACTCTATTTTTCTACAAATAAAGAAATTATAATAATATAGATAAGTATAAAACAAGAATTCAAGGAAGTTACTACAAATGTTGTAATGAATATTCTATAGGATTTGTTAACTGACCTTGTAGTGACCTGAAACAATATTTCGGCTGTTTGAGAGAAGGTACATTGTTCTCTTCGGCGCGACCAAGATCCTCCGGGGCTGCCATTGTTGCTCTCTCTGAGACCCGGGCTGATCCCCCTTTAACAATGAATACACTAAGTGCCTAATGTTTATTGCATTGGTTCAACACGGTGTAGGATAGGTTATGGGTTCCTCGATGTACCTATGGCTGATGTGGCGTTAGCCTAGTGCTTTGGTTATTTTGAGATGAAAAGGAATGTTCAGGATTAATCGTTTCTGTTCAAACTCATAAATCATGTAATCGATTCCTTCTCCATTTCCTAACTGTTGCTTCATTACGTCGTATTTAATACAGACATTCGTAGTCAGGTCAATCCAATCCTCATCTGGGTCTATTGCATCATTGGTCGCGAGGTTGCCAGATTTCTTCAAATTTTTTATGTAGACGTGATAAAATCACCAAAAAGTGTTGGATTAATTCCTGATTGCCTATAGAGGAATTATAAAGTGATCAAGCAATTATCAAATAAGTTCCGTTACCAATTATACAGTTGTAGATTTCCTGAGTTATAAGAGTAATTTGTGATTTGCTATGGAGGAATCATAAAATGATTAAAGATTTCCCACTGGTAGTGGTCATTCAAGTGTACATCTTGAATCAAAACAGCATTATCTGTCTAAATCACTAACAGAAGATAACCTTAAATTGATCTTTAATTAACGGTGAACAACTGCATCGAGAGCATGATAAATCAAAATAAGAAACGACTTGCCAGAGGACGGGCATAAAAAGGTTAAAAAAGAGGGAAAGTGGAACGTTGAAAACAGTGTATTATTATGAAGCGACCATTAGTTTTGAAACTATACTTTCTTGATGAGGAGTAAAGTGATATTACAACTGTAATGATTTAGATATGTATTAAATAATAAAATACGTGAAATTTATAAATTATATAAAGAAATCTGAAGGACACATCAAGATTCGGTGTACACGATGAAATACGATCATTTATTGTCTGTCTAAAACATATTTGGTGTTACATAGAGTAGGATATATTTTATATGAAATATAAATATCATAGGTAACAATAACTATCTTGCTTTGAACTTTTTAATATTTATTTGTAGTTCAATCACGGTGTTGTATAATATCCCCTCTGAAACGAGGGAAGTATTCTGGAACAAGTGTGTTTATTTTTATTCTAATATCAATATATTTTTTTAATTTTTATAAATTTTTTAACAGAAATATATTAATTATATTTCTTGTCTTTAATTATTATATGAAATAATAATGTATATTCTCGTCTTTTCATTTAAAAGCGGGTTACCATCCTTTTTGTACGTGACACTCCCGATATAGTATGTTTATTACGACAGCATGATATGACGAGACAGGCACTTTATTCCAGTTGGCCAATTTACATCTATTTGCATCTGTTACCTTGTCGACCTCTTATGCTTGGAGTGGTGCATTCATATGGTAATTAAGGCGTCTGGATGAAGAGCAAATAACATAACCGTTACTAATGGAAATTGACTAAAATATATAGTAAGCATCCGTTCTATTAGACATCATCCTTGCTAAACCTTGTGGACGACACTTTGATGATTGGAAGCTCTAATCTGTTGTCACAGACTTCTAGGCTAGGCTCAAATTTAATTATTTTTTAGCCAACCAAAACACCTGTTAGCCTGTCCATAATGGGATTCGAACCCGGGTTCCTGAGGGACAAAGAGACGCTAATTACTCGTCTACCCGTGACAGTTTGCGGATTAAATGTAGTCTAGAAAAGCTGTACCTGTGGACAGCTGATTGATTGGTGGTTAATACCAAGCTTGTAAATGATTTTGGCAGTTTACTATTACATGCAATACTGTAGTTAAAACGTAAAGCTACATCACTCTTGGCTACCTTATATGTGCAGGATGTCCCGTAACTCTCTGGACAAAGGTATACCACGTTATTCTTCAGGTCAAAACAAACATATTTCACCGTATCAACATGGGTCTCCGATGCTTAGTTTCCCATCTGCCCGTATATATGTGTTTTTATAAACAACTTAATATCTTAAAAACTAATAAAATAAGCTACATCACCAATTGAAATTGTATATGAATTAAATTTTTGTTGAAATCATATCTGTTGAAATTGTGTCCATTTTGTTGAAATTACTCAAAATTTCACATTCAATTATTATACTCTGCAGTTTAGATTATAATTATTTTTGTAAGGTTCTTGATGTTGATTTGGGTTTATTGTAAAATGAATATAACCAGCAGATAGTGCTAAAACTCTCATGGTGACCAAGGTGTAGTGATCTATCTAACCTCCTCCAGTTAGTTATTATTGTTTAAAATTTGTTACCGAAATCACGTACATAATTTTCTTTGCCTTTCGTTCCCAAAATATAAGTTAAATTTGAGAAAATAGAATGTTCATTGTAATGCAACCTGTTCATTGTTCTGTTTTAATAACAGTCGATATTATATTGCATGTAAAACCTCAAGAATTACTAAATACTAAAGAGCTATTTTTGTAAAAATTAGTAGATCCTTTCATATTTATTATCGAGGTTGTCCTATCTGTTCAAACCAAGTCGTTGATTTCGTTACCGTCCGGCAAGCAGTTTTGGAGAACACTTGGAACTACTTTCGATGTAACAAGTAAATATACATAAATAAATATAAAGCACATATAAATCCTAATTGTGTGCCCAATCGCATGCCTTACAATGGATCCATAGTTCAGTTGAGAATGTTCATAGTAATGTAACTTGTACATTCTTCTGTTTTAATAACAGTTGATATTATATTGTATGTAAAATCTCAAGGGATACACAATACCAAAGAGTTATTCTTGTAAAAAGAAGTCGATGCTCTCGTATTTATTATTGAAGTTGTCTTATTTGTTCAAACCAAATAGTTGATTTCGTTACGGTCGCGCAAATAGTTTCGGGGAACACTTGGAACTACTTTCGGTGTAAGTGAGCTTTTAATTACCAGAAACGTAATTTATTTAAATTATTTTTATTCAATACTACTAGTCAGTAATGTAGACAGTTTTGTAGCCTCGTATTGTCATATGGTCTTCCTCTATTTTTGACTGTAGTTATAAGGAAGCGGCCAGTGATAATACTAAATTTGTTCAAGTCTCTTATGTGTAGAGAATTGCATGTATAGTGGAATTTAGCTTCCAGTGTAAATTATTGGCTGTGATTTACTTCATAAGTAAAATGTGTACAAAATCGTACAATCAGTGTTCCTTAAATTTTTTTCTAACAATCTAATTTATGCATATAAAGACTGAATACCATAATGTATGTAACAGTGTGGTTTCCCTGTACCCGTGGTTGTTAACTTATTTCGATAGGCGAGTTATGTTCTTTTTTTTATCCATAAATAATGAATTTGACTCAAAGGTATCTTAGTTGTATTTGCGTGTACAAAAGATTACGTAATGCATTAAAGAGCGGCTTTTAACTTATTTTTATCCCCCTGTTGAAACATCCTAAATTGTTTAAAAAAATATAATCCCATGACCAATTTTTAATCAGATTATTAAGGTAAATAAGAGTTTTTGAAATCTTACGATACATATTGATGTAACCGGGGAATGTCAGAGAATAATCTCAAAACCTGTAATAAACATGTTAGTGCTCTCTTTATTTAATGCTCTCTCTTGTCTACATAAATAACATTGCTTGCCTCATTAACCCATACTAAAAGTGAGGGAAGTATCTGTTTAGGTTAAAGCTTTCCTGCTGGCATATGGTTGAAAGTTATCTTCGAGGGACACAGGCAAACCACACCATATGACAATACGAGGCTACAAAACTGTCTACATTACTGACTAGTAGTATTGAATAAAAATAATTTAAATTAATTACGTTTCTGGTAATAAAAAGCTCACTTTTACCGAAAGTAGTTCCAAGTGTTCCCCGAAACTATTTGCCCGACGGTAACGAAATCAAATATTTGGTTTGAACAGATAAAACAACTTCAATAATAAATACGAGAGCATCGACTACTTTTTACAAGAATAGGTCTTTGGTATTGGGTATCCCTTGAGATTTTACATACAATATTATACCGATTGTTGTTAAAACAGTACTGTTTAATGGACATTCATTTTGCTGGCAACTCAAACTAGTCCACTACTCACATTTGGCAAGTGAACCCGATTATTTCCTTGATTAGGAACCAATGAGTGAATGATTATGATCATGTAGATAATTGACCATGTTTAAAGGGAGGACCATGACTTGTTTTCATCCAAAGTTGCATTTTGGATGAAAAAAGAAAATAAAGCACAGATTTCGTTGTTACCAACATAACATTTTCAAGATATTACTTTTAAATAGATTTCTGTTTAGGTCTAAACAAGCTAAATTAATTTCAGTTCACGTTGTTGTAATTCTAACGGTTAGTTTGCGATTAACTTTCCAACTTCGGTGTCTGAAGTCTTTTTATCCAAAAGGAAATATTGATTTTTAATATAGCCTAAATAGAAACAGTTTAAATTACATTAAACACTAATATTCAGATAGTTAGATAACGAGATATACCTTTTGTCTACTTCACGCTGTTGGAACTACTGGCTCGTTATTGATGCTGAAAGAAGGTAGTCTGATGGTTATCTTTGACGGAATGTATTAAAGTTGACTCTAGTTGGGAAGGTTTTTTAGAATTACCAAAATAGTTTTTTTAATTTCCTTAAACGGCTGTGGAATGATCAAAATTGTATCCTACGATTTTTTAAACTGTTGTGGCTGTAAACCAGAAATAAATAATTAATTTTCATTCATTTTAAACTCGACAGCAATGTATGTGCAGCATTTGATAAATTTCACTTGGTGATTATCCCTTTATCATCATCAGGTTGTACGAAAACCTGTATGTTTAAAAAATGCACAATTACTGGTGCATTCCGACAACTAAAATATTGTTGATACACTAAAATATTAAAAAAATCTAAATAGGCAAGGTTTTGTTTTTGTTTGAGATTCCACTCACACAAAATCTTTGAATATTTCTTTAAAGAAGGTGTGGAAATAGGTTTTGAGTTGTTTTATTTTCTTAATTCGAGTGCCACCGTCTTTAAGATAGCATTAGAGGCAAAAAAAACCTCTTTTTTTACGGTACGAAACATGTTATAAGTTTTTTTTTATATTTAGATTAATGTTTAGTAAAAATTGCTAATTATATCAATATAACTTTTACAGTTTTATTTCAATTACGATTAAAAAAAGTGACAGACTCTTTATTTAATCTTCACATTAAATTTTATTTCTTGTAGGAAAGTAAACTTTAGGTCTCTTTGACGTAATTATGTCGCTTTCTTCTCTGAAAGTGTGCTATCTGTGGAACTCATTTCAAGGTCACCTTATTTTTAATTTGAAATATTTACAGTTCTTTTTGGAATAATCAAAATTGTTTTCTATCATTTTGAAACTGCTGTAACTATAAAATTAATAAATCAATAATTTGCACAATAGCTCCACTAAAATGTGGGCGCATAATTTTATAATTGTTGTTTCCGAATAAAGTTAATGTTTATTAAAGATCATTTAATTGGAAGTTTAAGCAAGTAATTAAATACCTTAGTTACACTAACTGATTTAACTGCCAAGTTAAAAGATGATTAGTTTACGCTATTACAGAGTACAGCTGATGTCTAAGGAGATTACATTTTATGTATGTGTAGCCAACGAAGCGCAAAATTAAATTGTAATTTTTCAGTAGGTTTGTAATGTTAATTTGATGGGTCTTGCTACAAACTTGAGTAAATGATTTGAAGCCTTATAAACTAAATGTAGCTACTCAGTAAAGTGCATTTCCTAATGCGAATAAAATGAAACTTGAACATAGATTTCAGCTACATTTCTTCCTACACTGCTTCCATTGCAGCGTTTAAAATTCACAACGGTCTAAAAATATTCAGAAAGTCAACGATTCAAAGCAGCCATCCAGGGTAATCTAGATGAAGAGGTGTTTGTCATTGTCTCATCAGATGTAAAATTTCAGACAGTGTCGGATATTAGACCCTGTAATACGCGGAGTGTGAATTGAAGCTAAACTCAACGATCGCATTGAATTCCTGTTCCACCATAGCTACATTATTTGTAAATAAAATTGTTACTTATTGGGCATTATAAAAGCTTCAGCAATAGCTTTAGTGAGGACTCGCGGTTCCTACATTGCGATTCCTTATTATAACACGTGCGTCAAGCTAGTACTTTCGGGTCTGTTTTGGGAGATATTTTCTGTTGTACTTTAAATCAATGAGAACAAACACGTATAATAGTTACACTGTACTCTTTTATTTTTATAGCCTAATCAATAACCATCGGATGGTATCTTTGTACCTGTCTACTACCAGTATTTCCGACGTTTATCGGCAGTATCAATCAGTAACAGGTTTCCAATTTTACATCATCATAATTGTAGTAATTTTTAATTTTAATAGTTGCAAATTGTGTTTGAAGTGCAATACTTACAAAGTGGGTGGAGTTGTGAGTAATTAGGAGACGTTGCGGTGTTTGGTAAAAGTGTTGAAATTACTTGGAAAGACGTGATTCGTTAACTGTTTATCCATGAGCCGATGATAGGCAAGGTGTGATAATGGGATAAGCACGAGACTTTTCACATTTGCCTCAATTCCCGTTGCTGTATTGTACGGAAAATATGGGACTTCTAATTGTCCAATAATGAGTTTCAAGGATAATTAAGTCTGAAGACAAGTCTGCCCTCTAGTGACTAGCTTCCTGTTTGGTAGTTATATGCTGCGAAGAAGTGTAAGTATGTGTTGATAGAGATTACAACTCAAGCAAATCTTTGGGAACGTCTTCGGGTACTTAAGATGGTGGTTGCGCATGTGGATCGATAATGACTTGAAGGATACAAGGATCATTTCGCTTTTCAGTAAGGATTAGGAAGTTGACGTTTAGCATAAATAATTTACATAAAAAAGTTTGTTGTTGTGAAAACTCACGAACACTGAACTGTATGAGTCTCAAGATCATCACTTTCTCTCAGTGTACTATTTACATTGTAAAGTCTATTACCTTACTGGCATGGTTGTTTACTTTACTTACACAAATTTTTAAATAAATATTTCATTATTATTGAAACCTTGCAGATTAATTCCAGCCGAAGCAATGCAATAAATATTAAGGATTTAGAAAGAGTATTAGTTGTTAAAGGGGCTCAGCCCGAGTCCCAGAGAGAGAGAGAGAGAGGAGAGAGAGAGAGAGAGAGAGAGAGAGAGAGAGAGAGAGAGAGAAGAGAGAGAGAGAGAGAGAGAGTGAGAGAGAGAAGAGAGAGAGAGAGAGAGAGAGAGAGAGAGAGAGAGAGACAATGGCAGCTCTGGACGATCTTCGTCCCGCCGAAGAGAACAATGTACCTTCCCTCAAACAACCGAAATATTGCTTCAGGTCATTACAAGGTCAAGTAACAAATCCTATAGAATATTCATTCTGAAATTTGTAGTAATTTCCTCGAATTCTTATTTTATACTTATCTATAGTATTATAATTTCTTTATTTGTAAAAAATAGAGTCAATTGATGATTGATATTTTTCTTCTGTTCAGATGCGGCTCTAGCTCGGGTGGTTCTTCACCTTCTGTCTTTCTCTGGTTACCTTCTCATGTTCACGATGAGTGCAGACATGAACATTGCCGTAGTCGCCATGGTTAAGCTGCGAACACCCTCTAATAACCAAAACTTTACTCAGGATTCTCCTCTCGTTTGCTATGATCACTCCCTCAACTGTACCTGTCCAAGACGATGACGCTCCCCGCCACTTCCCGAGTTAGTATGTGTGAATGTAGCGTAATCTGAATTTTTAATCTAATTTCTAATTTGTATATTCAGATTTAAAAAAGGTCCTGTTGAAAGATTATAATTCATGTTTGCAGTAAAATGAAAAAAAGTGTTAACTTGAATTAACTAATTCAACATCGACCTTCCTGATATCAAATGACTTAACAGACCCAAACATCTTCTGTCCCGATTGACTGCATTTTCCTGAGGTATTGTTTCTTTGCAACTTTACTCTCCTTTGATCTTTAGCAGTACAGCGCAGGAGGGAACCCCTCCGGCGTGGGGTTGTGGTCGGAGTGAGCGTCTTGTATCTATTTACCACCTGTGTGCAGCTCTCACAGTTTTGTTAACACTGTAGCTACTTTACCTGCTCTATAACTGTATTATATTTTTGATTAGACTTCATTCACATATACTAACTTGGGAAGTGGCTGGATCATCATCGTTTTGAAGAGAGGTAAAGTTGAGGGATTAATTGTAGCAAACGACATGAGAATCCTGAGTAGAGTTTTGGTTATTGGAGGGTGTTGGCAGCTCAACCATGGCAACTATAGCGATGTGTATGTCTGTTCTCATCATGAAGCTGATCATGAAACCAGAGAAAGACAGAAGGTAGAGAACCACCCGAGCTTGAACTGCATCTGAACAGAAGGAAAATATCTATTATCCATTGACTCTATTTTTCTACAAATAAAGAAATTATAATAATATAGATAAGTATAAAACAAGAATTCAAGGAAGTTACTACAAATGTTGTAATGAATATTTTATAGGATTTGTTAACTGACCTTGTAGTGACCTGAAACAATATTTCGGCTGTTTGAGAGAAGGTACATTGTTCTCTTCGGCGCGACCAAGATCCTCCGGGGCTGCCATTGTTGCTCTCTCTGAGACCCGGCCGATCCCCCTTTAACAATGAATACACTAAGTGCCTAATGTTTATTGCATTGCTTCAACTCGAATTAATGTGCATAGTGTCAATAATACAGAGTGAAAGATTAGTGTAAGTAAAGTTGAACCAACCATGCCAGTAAGGTAATAGACTTTACAATGCAAATAGTACACTGAGAGAAAGTGATGGTCATGAAACTATCATAAATGTCGGCTCTGCTTGTCAATATATTAAACTGACGCTTTTCCCTAATTCTAAGAATATAAATAAACAAACTATGAGTAAATGTGCTGAAAATTAACGCAGACCTTTAGTTTATTGTTTAAAATCAATAATAACAAAAGATATGTAATTTTACACAAGTTTTTACTCAAAATCAGAGTTTCTATAATTTTTATAAAACTTAATCTTATTGCATAATGGTAATGTTTTATAAAACATAAGTCAAAACAATTTAAAAAAATGTTTCATAAAATCCGTATAATACGCTAAATTTATAGTCGTCTTCAAATGAAGTATCTAGTTTAAGTCATATTCAACATGAGCTTTTTTATCCCCATTGCAAAGGTTTAAAGGCACCACCTGTTTTGACATTAGTAAATGATGGGAGCGGTTTATCTATAGGCATATAACAGAAACAATAGTTATAGACTCTCAGAAGCCACTCCTTGTATTGACTGAAGGACAACGAGAAGCCTGTAGTGGATGGAGGCAGCTTGAGGGATGAACAGACAGCACATGGCAGTGGCCAGCTGGGAGTAGCCAAATACTGCCTTGGTCCCGAACTTCTGGGTCAACATTCCTCCCCCCCGCCACCTGGAGCAAGCGAAGTAGCACCAGTGGAATGAGCCCGGGATCGCTCCCTGAACTGATTTATGATCAAGATTCAAGAAATAAGGTAAATAAGTCTGGGATCTAGGAGCAAGGAAACTACAGTGGGCGAGAATGATTAATTAGAAAGTTGTTAATAGAACATTTAATCATGACAAATATTAGTTTAGTATTTCAGAAATAGCCCATGTTTCAAATACGATGGCTAAATATATTTACCATTTCTCTAAACACGAGTCTTACTTATTGAATATTGCAATTACACCAAATCCTCCATTGATGTGCTTTAAACTGTGACATATTGAACATCATCTAGCCTACAAAATACGCCATGATTCTTATATTCCATACTTGACAGAAAGTGATAATTTCATTATTTCATTTCCGAATACGACAAAATCTGTCTTATAAATGTGTATAATTTGCTTTTCTGCACTACCGATGAAATTTTAGGACAATTTGCGCCAGATGGAAGCTCAGAATCTGTCATTGATCAAGACAGCTCTAAAAGAAAGTAAACAACGATTCCAAAAGCGATCACCTGTTAATTTACTGTCAAAGAGAGCGAGCATTTACAGCCGCGTTGTTTGTTTTGGCTTTCTACCTAAAGTTAATTTAATTGTTATTGTATATAGTACGACTCCGTAAAACATGATCATAATTTTTAAAAGCCCATCATCACTTAAATAATGGTTCAAAAAAGTACTTGTTCTTTTTGGACTGTCTTATATTTGCCGATCTAGTATAAAGCTGAGACGGAAGTTGAAAGTTAACATATTTTTCATATTATTTCAGACATATTTTTGTTCCTTTGACCTTAAAATAAGAAAAAACTGTCTAAAATATTATTATGTTTACGACAGTAAGCTAGTTATTTTTAGTGCCTAGGTCTTTTATGGTGTGAAGTGTGGTAACTACCTGAACTTAACAAGTTTTAGTTTAGTTTTTGTTAAGAACGATTATTACCTACTTTATTTATTAAAGGATAAATGTAAACTTTTTAATCTAAGTAATGATGCTGCTGAATAATAATCAAGCAGTAAAAGTAAACTGTATGTAAATGAAAACAGGATGTAAGAATAATTTCATGAAAAACAATTGCTAATAATTTGATAAAGAGTATGGTTACTACATCACTTGCCATGTTTTACACCCAAATCGGTCCCAAATGTATAGAGTTTAATTTTTACCAGCTACATATTACAGTTTGAGGCTGTAATTAAATATGGGACTCCACACTTGTTTCAAGAAGCTTTAAAAGAAATGATTTAATCACCGAATATGATTAAAAAGATACAGCAAGAATAAAACAGGACGCTAGCCATCCCTAAAAATCTTCTTTCGGAACTGAATAGGATTGCAAGGGAAGATCGTCTGGGGATGCAGTGAAGAAGATTCATCAACAGAATGACTAATGGTGTAATAACCCTTGCCAAATCAGTAACACCACTATAAATACAGTGTATCCTTATATGTGCATTTCCATACCTTTGCAGTACTTTATTAAACTTTTGATACATAATTCTATAAAGATGTCTGGAAATGTTTAAGTTTTTTTAATTCATCTGGATAATAGTAACAGGTCAATTACATTATAATATTTATTTCAACTAAAACTATTGAATTTTGAAGTATTGTTTTACATTATCTATCCGTTTGAAAACCTCTGAGGGATTTAGAGAAATAGCCAAAGCAAATATTATTATGTCTCGTATATAATATATATTTTAGACCTTTTCCTTGCAAATATGATTTTGTTGTCAAGATAATAAAAGCCCCTAACAATCCTTCACAATTACTTACGTGGCAAGGGAGATTGTGTAACTGCTGGGACACAGGAAGTTGTTTCTGAATCCAACAAAACCTGTTGGAATCCTATTTTTCTGTGGGTACACGAGCATCCGATGAGGCAAGACGTTAGAGAATTTTGTGGACAAATTTTTCTCCGAAAATGGTTTTGTGTCGTGGAAATAGAGACGCTTATAATTTAGAGTGTTGAAAATGTGTGGAACCACCATTTTAGCTGTTGAGTGGTTAAAGAACACAATTGAGATTTTTTGTACGGGTATAATATAGTGTTACTTATCTTTAGGTGCCTTATGTAATTTTTTAACACTGATATGGGAAAAAAATATATAAAAACCAATAATATACTAAATATATAACTGATTTCTTAAAATCTATCTAGTTTGAGTCGTATTCATCATGGACTCTTTTATCTATAATAACTAATAACTTAATAACTATGACTCGTGTATTAAACATAGTACACATATATTTAATTAACCTACTTGACACATGAGCTATTTATGAAATACTAAACTAATATTTGTCATGACTAAATGTTCTATTAACAATTTGCTAATAAATCATTCTCGCCCAGTGTAGTTTCCTTGCTCCTAGATCCCAGTCTTCTTTTCTTACTTCTTAAATCTTTATTATAAAATCAATTCAGGGAACAATAACGGGCTCTTTCTAGTGGTGCTACATCTTGTCACAGGTGGTCGGTGGGTATGTTGACTCGGAAGTTCGGGACCACGGCAATATTTGGCTACTCCCAGCTGGCTAATCAAGTCCATAACGTACCAATTATCAAAATAAAAAAAAAAAAAAAACAAAAAAAATGATAAAGACTTGTTGTCATTAAAAATAGATCTTGATCTGTCCTTTGGTTAAAGACAATAAACTTTTCGAGAGGTAAACGGTTAGGGCAAAAAGAACCCATGCTGAAGACGACTCTTAGTAAATACTACATTCATTTCCACAGTTTTTCTTTATTCAATTTTTATTTATAAAAAAATGGTTTAATGAACAATCAATTACAGATTATATTATATTTATAAGCATAGAAATTAACTGTGTTTTCCTCTTAATCTTCATTTAAAACAATCTCATTTAAGAGGTTGATCAAAGAGAATCCTGAGCTAAAAGGCCAAGAATGGTTAATAACGCATATTTAATCTATAACGCACAAGTCATCTGGAGTGGCTCATTGTATGGGTAACATTGAATATGGTGTTCACATACAGTGTGTAGGTAGCATCAAATCTAAAAGTTGTGTGTTATACGTGATGCACAATATTTTACTTGCAGTAGTTGAACGTGATTGTGTTAGGTTTTGGTAATTGGCTAATGTGTGCACTCAATTACGTCTGATTAATTTAATCAAATGTCAGGTTGTAACCATCTCACTCCCAGACTGGTTATACTGGAACATCCTTGCCGTCACTAATTTCCGCCTGAGCAAAGTTTGAATGATCATATTAGCAATTTTGTGTTGACGAGGTTATTACGTGGCTGATACGATAAGAATATTAACACGGGGATAGGTAATAGTAGGTATCGCAACTTGCGCGTTGTGTTACGATAATGACGCTCCATAACATACGAGATTAACGAGGAGTACGCCACGAGTGTCCTAATGTGACAAGTTGTGGATATTACTTTATCTGTGACAGAATTATGCAAAAATTTTTCAAATTAGTTGCTTTTATATTTACTATAAACGCAGTTTCTACAGTATTGTACAAGTAAACAACACGTTGTCTACTTATAAATGTTTAACATGAACAATATAGGTTATCCCAATACAATGAAATCAGTCACATAAATTTATTATCACTGCGGTTTTGACGGCTTATCCTGTGCTGCTCAAATGAAGTATCTAGTTTGAGTCATATTTATCATGGGCTTTTTATCCCCGTTGCAAACGTTGAAAGGCATCACCTGTTTTGACATCAGTAAATGATGGGAGCGGTTTATCTATAGGCATATAACAGAAACAGTAGTTATAGACTCTCAGAAGCCACTCCTTGTTTGGACTGAAGGACAATCAGGAGCCTGTAGTAGATGGAGGTAGCTTGAGGGATGAGTAGAGAGCACATGTTAGTGACCAACTGGGAGTAGCCAATTACTGCCTTGGTCCCGATCTTCTGCGTCTACATCCCCCCCTACCACCTGGGACAAGAAGTAGGACCAGTAGAATGGGCCCGGGATTGCTCCCTGAACTAATTTATAATCAAGATTTAAGATGTAAGGGAAATAAGTATGGGATCTAGGAGCAAGGAAACTACAGTGGGCGAGAATGATTAATTAGCAAATTGTTAATAGAACATTTAGTCATGACAAATATTAGTTTAGTATTTCAAAAATAGCTCATGTTTCAAATAGGTTATTTAAATATATTTACAATTTCTCAAAACACTTGTCGTCCATAGTTTCTTCCACGTGTTGAATTTATATTTCATACTCTAATTGTCAGTTTTCTGAAACTGGCTTCGTTGGTGAAATATTATTTATGTAATGATATTTTTTGGTATTTCACGAGGAATTACTTTCCTTACTTGAAATCATAATTATTAGCGAGTTTCACTAAATAGTCTGATGACTTGACCTCAATATAAAGATAAAGCAAGATCTTGACTACAGACTAGGGCAAGTGAACAGACAAGAAATAGTTGACAATCAGTTGAAATGGTTTACCGGGACGGACAACCAGTAATTGACAATTGCTATTTGATTAGTTCTCATGTTGAAGTCACGTTTAATTGAAATAGTTTCTCCGGCCGTTTGTAGTCTACCGCAGGTAACCTCAGTCCACTGGAAGTTTTAATGATACTATTGAATTTCCAACTATGTTTACCTCATGAAATTTGGTTAAAACAATATTATTTAAGGGGTTGATTAAAGAGAATCCTGAGTTAAAAGGCCAAGAATGGTTAATAACGCATATATAATCTGTATTTGATAGTATCTGAGTTTAGAAAAAGTTTTAAATGCAAGTGATCTGGAGCGGCTTATTGTGTGGGTAACACTGGATATGGTCGTCACAAGCATTGTTTACGTAGCATTAAATTTAAAGTTTGTGCGTTATACTTGATGCACAATATTTTCCTACAGTAGTTGAACGTGATTGCGTTAAGTTTTAGTAATTGGTTAATGTGTGCATTCAATCATGTCTCATTAATTTGATCAAAAGTCAGGTTATACGTACTGTATAACTATCTCACTCCCAGTCTGGTTATACTTTATCATCCTTGCCATCACTATTTTCCGGCCGAGCAAAGCCTGAATGCTCATATTAGCAATTTTGTGCTGACGAGGTTATTACGTGACTGATACGATAGGAATATTAACATGGGGATAGGTAATATTAGGAATCGCAACTTTCTTGTGTTACGATAATGACGCTCCATAACATACGAGATTGACGTGGAGTACGGCACGAGTGTCGTAATGTGACAAGTTGTGCATTTTACTTTATCTGTGACAGAGTTATGCATAGTTTTTTTTTCCATTTCTTTATACATTTCTAATTGTAATCGTGTGCACTAAAGTTGTTTAAATCATTTGTGAATAAATACTTCATATAACGATTACAGTATTAATTAAAATTTAAAATTTTAATGTTCTGTAAGGCATTAAAAATGTTTTAAATGTAAATAGTTATAAACTAAGAATAATTGACACGATTTCAAAGAATTAAATATTGTTATTCTTTATTGTTTACAATTTTATATTCTAGTATAATTGTTTGTCAATAATCTGTATAAACCCCAAAAGGTTGATGGTTTTACATTTTACCAGTCGATGGTAGTGAATCTCTAAACTTTCGTTAGTAGATAATGATGATGATGATGACGTTGATCCGCAACAATCACCCTGCACAATTTCCTGTCGGCGTCAGCAATGAACGCTGATTACCGAGTTATCTCTCCGCGTTCGCGAGTTCAGTGCAGAACCCTTATCTCGGTTACACCCGTCACCTGCAAACAAGTAAGCGTTCGATTTCTAGATAATCATTCCTAATTCCTCAGCTTCAATAATTCTACTTCTAAATTTAAATATACGTGTTGGCCATATAGGACATCTTCGTGATTTGTTTTAAAAGAATTGTGTACAAGGCTGGAAATTGATATTGACAATTTAATGCTGTCTGTATTAATTAATGTAATATGGAAATAAATCGTATAAATCACGATAGATGGCCATAGTTGAGGATTAAGGAAATTAACAACATCATTCACAATCAAGTGTGGAAAATGTTTTTCAAAGCATGCGCATTTTAATGAAGGAGGGTCAGCAGATAATGCTTGAATCTTTGGAGATAAAGCACGTAAATATTGTTAGTACATTGTTATTCTGTACACAAATCACGTTGTTTGCCGCTCAAATGAGTTGTTTCAGTTAACGAGAGGGATAGTTGTACTGCAGACTTCAGGTTTGATGGAAATGTAGACGATCAAGATAATTCCAAGTTCGTTTTGACATTCCGACAATAATTGAACAACGGGTTTAACAAGGAGGAATGTAATTTTTAACAGTTTTGACATCAGGCTTTGTCTTCTTTCAATGAAGTAATTCTTCGTACGAAATAATATGCAGCGTACTGGTAGACTGCTTTCGAATGAAATTGGATTGTAAGGTACAGTGTAATTATGTTAAGCATGATCTTAAAAGAAGTATTTTTTGCAATACATAGTACATTGTATTCAGTAGTTTTAAATTAGTAGAAATTAAATCAATCAATCATATTTTTATTGCTTTCAAACAATGTTACATTGTATTTGCAAACGTCAATAAATAAAGCTAAAAATCCTGCAATTTGCTATTCTAAGATTCATTCACTGCTCGCATACATATATTAAATTACATTCTCCCTCTCATTCATTCATGGCTTCAGTATCGGTACTGTTACGAAAATTTAGTGGTCCCAGCGGCGTAACATGAACTCATCTACAGAGTAAAACACTTCAGACTAAAAGGTCCTTTAATCGAGCTTTATACAGGGTTGTGTTGTTGACATTTTTTATGCTCTCAGGGAGATTATTAATTAATCTGACACCAGCTTGTGAAGGAAGTTGTTCAGATGCCAGTATTCTATGATGTTGCATCCTGTAGCTGTCCCCACCTCTAGTATCATACATGTGGACGTCCCTGCCACACACTAACTCACATCGGATCAACAATACAGCGCTACATCCAAGATATAGAGGCAGGGTAAAGTCAGAAAACCATGCTCCCTGAAAGCATCGCGGCACGACTCTCTAGGATTCAATTTGCACATGATTCTGATGACTTTTTTCTGAAGCCTGAAAACTCTGTTGAATCTGATCCTGGCACATCCACCCCAAAGGCGTATGCCGTAGGTCAAATGAGGATATAAAAGGCCAAAATAGGCCATGTTTAGAACGTCAAAAGAGCAAACCTGTGCCAAATTCCTCAGGGAAAAAAACGCCTGAAGCAACCCTTGCAAATACATGCTCAACATGATCGGTTCAAGTTAATCCTCTATCGAGATATATTCCTAGAAATCGAGTGGATTCCACTTCCTCTAAAAGGGTGTCCTCTACCATGACAATGGGTCGAATTTCGTTAACTTGTTGACGGAGACAAAAACTTATATAATTCGTTTTTGTATTATTTTGTTTTAAGATTTAAATCCGAGAAATACTGAATACAAGAATTCAGTTCAACAAAAGTTTCTATTTCCAGAGCGGTATTTGATTTTGCTCTGACGCAGAGAGTCGTGTCATCCGCATATTGGACTATCTTTCCATTCTGAATTGATAGTCCAAGATCGTTCACATAAACTAAGAACAGTACAGGTCCAAGGATAGATCCCTGGGGGACCCCCTGATTCAAAGGAACTCTTTGTGACAACATTGGAAATTTCTATAAACTGATATCTGTCACTGAGATACGATTTCAACAACTTCAGTGGCAGACCACGTACCCCATACGATTCCAGTTTTCATAAAAGAGTAGCATGGTGAACACAATCAAAGGCCTTCGAAAGATCGAGAAATACACCAATTGTGTGCTCCCGACCCTCAAAACCCTCCACGATCGCATCCACAAGGTTTGTGATAGCATCAATTGGTGACATGTTTTTTTCGAAATCCAAATTGGCTTGAAGACAAAATGTCAAACCTATTGAGGAAACCCATGAGTCTTGCAAGAAAAAGTTTTTCAAATACTTTACTTCAAACTGGCAGAATTGAAATGGGACGATAGTTGCTTGCGAGGCAAGGATCGTCCTTCTTGAAAACTGGAATCACTTTTGCTGTTTTTAGCTGGGCTGGAAACACTCCTATTTCAAAGGACATGTTAACTAGTCTTGTCAGTGGTTTCAAAATGTGCTTTAGGCAACGTTTGAGTAGCCACACTGACATGCCATTGATGTCACATGATTGTTTTTGTGTTGAATCCCCGTATCACCCCCGCCACCTCGTCCTCGCTAGCAGGAGAAAGCACCATGGACGATACCGGTCCCCTTATAGGTTCCAAACTAGACCGACTGCCGCTCAAAGGCAGGTTCGGCACCGCGGTTGCAAAAAAATTACTAAACTCCCTGGCCACTTCTTCAGGGGTCTGTAAAAGTTCGTCCCCAACTTTAATTGTTATTGGTATTGAAAATTTGGAAAAATCTGGTTTTAAATTGGAGTTAATAATTTCTATATAGTCTTCTCTTAGCAAGATATCTTCTCATCCATGCGTAATCTCGGAGTGATCCTTAGTCTAGATTTGAATACTGACGAATATATACGGCGGTTTGTGCTAAGGATTTTAGTACTCTTGGAATATTGGCTTGTCGTTCTCGTCAAATCAATGTTCCTTATGCTCTGAGAACTATCTTCTGTGCCCATGTTCGTTCGGTCTTGGAGTATTCTCCTGAGGCATGGTTCCCTAATCAGATGCTAATGTTATGAACACTTCAGCCTCTACAGAACAAGTGTGTTCGCATTGTTGATGTAGGATATGGTATTGGTCCTCGATGTACGTGTGGCCGATGTGGTGTTAACCTAGTGTTTGGATTCTTTTGAGATGATAAGGAATGTTCAGGATTAATTGTTTCTGTTCAAACTCAGAATTTATGTAATCGATTCCTTCTCGTTTTCCTAACTGTTGCTTCATTACGTTGTGTTTTAATTAGACATCCGTAGTCAGGTCAATCCTCATCAGGCTCTTTTGCGCGAAATATTTGGAAAATTATTGTATAATTTCTCAAAGGTTAAGAATTGTGTTGCTTGTTAATTCTGGTTGTAAGTAAATAATTATGTTATATTTGTTCTAATTTTCGTGTTTGGAATCCATTATAAAACTTTCCTGAACAAAACTTTAAAGAAATACTAATTTTAAGACTGATGTGATTGAAGTTTGCTAGATTACTTCTACTTTTTTTGTGTAGACATGATAAAATCATCAAAAAATGTTGGATTAATTCTTGATTGTCTATGGAGAAATTATAAAATGATTAAAGACTTACCATTGGTAGTGGTCGTTCAAGCTTAGATCTTGGATATTCTAAGACGGTTTAGTATAATGTTTCATCTGAAACGGGGGAGGTATTCTAGAAGAGTGGGTTTTTTTTACTCTAATAATATATATTTTTGAATTTTCTATACATTTTTCATCTGAAATATATTAATTAGATGTCTTGTCCTTAATTTTATTGTTAGATGAAATATTACTATATATTCTCATCTTTTTATTTAAAAGCTGGTTACCGTCCTTTTTGGTAGTGGTATTCTAGATATAGTATGTTTATTACAACAGCATGATATGACGAGACAGGCACTTTATTTCAGTTGGCCAATTTACATCTATTTGCATCTGTTACTGTGTCGAGCTTTTATGCTTGGAGTGGTGTATTCATATGGTAATTAAGGTGTCTGGATGAAGAGCAACTAACATATAACCGTTACTAATGCAAATTGACTAAAATATATAGTAACCATCCGTTCTATTAGAGATCATCCTTGCTAAACCTTGTGGACGACACTTTGATGATTGGAAGCTCTAATCTGTTGTCACAGTATTCCAGGCTAGACTCAAATTTAATTATTTTTTAGCCAACCAAAACACCTGTTAGCCTGCCCATAATGGGATTCGAACCCGTGTTCTTGAGGGAGAAAGAGACGCTAATTACTCGTCTACCCGTGACAGTTTGCGGATTAAATGTAGTCTAGAAAAGCTGTACCTGTGTTTTGGCAGGCTACTATTACATGCAATACTGCTATTAAGTCGTAAAGCTACATCGCGAATTGAAATTGTATATGAATTGTAATTTTTGTTGAAATCATATCTATTGAAATTGTGTCCATTTTGTTGAAATTACTCAAAATTTCACATTCAATTATTATACTCTGCCAGTTTAGACTATAATTATATTGGTCTTAAAACAAGGGTCTTTGTAAGGTTCTTGATGTTGATTTGGGTTTATTGTAAAATGAATATAACCAGCAGATAGTGCTAAAACTCTCGAGGTGTTAGTGATCTATCTAACCTCCTCCAGTTAGTTATTATTGTTTAAAGTTTGGCACCGAAATCACGGACATAATTTTCTATGCCTTTTTTCGATACTAAAGAGCTAATCTTGTAAAAATTAGTAGATCCTTTTATATTTATTATCGAGATTGTCCTATCTGTTCAAACCAAGTCGTTGCTTTCGTTACCGTCGGGCAAATAGTTTCGGGGAACACTTGGAACTTCTTACGGTAAAAGTGAGCTTTTTATTACCAGAAACGTAATTAATTTGAATTATTTTTATACAATACTAATAGTCTGTAATGTGGACAATTTTGTAGGCTCGTATTGTAATTTGATCTTCCTCTATTTTTCACTGTAGTTATAATGAAGCGGCCAGTGATATTACTAAATTTGTTCAAGTCTCTTGTATGTAGAGAAATGCATGTACAGTGGAATTTAGCTTCTAATAAAAATTATTGGTTGTGATTTATTTCATAAGTAAAATTTGTACAAAAACGTCCAAGCAGTGTTTCTTGGATTGTTTCTAACACTCAAATTTATGTATATAAAGACTGACTACCAAAATGTATGTAACAGTGTGGTTTTTTTTGTGTCCTTGGTAGTTAACTTATTCGAACACACCTTGTTAAAAATTATAAATTGTTTTAAATAATGTATCAAATGACCAATTTTTAATCAGATTCTTAAGGTAACTGAGAGTTTTTGAAATCTTTGATACATATTGATGTAATCGGGGAATTTCAGAGAATAATCTCAAAATCTCTTATAAACAAGTTAGTGGTCTCTTTATTTAATGCCCTCTCTTGTCTACATAAACAACATTGCTTGCCTTATTAACCCATACTCAAAGTGAGGGAAGTCTCTGTTTAGGTTTAAGCTTTCTTGCTGGCATATGGTTGAAAGTTATCTACGAGGGACACAGGCAAACTGCACTCTTACATAAATTTTTCTACAAATTTTACTTATAAAGTAAATCACAACCAAATAATTTTTATTAGAAGCTAAATTCCACTGTACATGCAATTCTCTACATATAAGAGACTTGTACAAATTTAGTAATATCCCTGGCCGCTTCCTTATAACTACATTAAAAAATAGAGGAAGATCAAATTACAATACGAGGCTACAAATTGTCCACATTATAGACTAGTTGTTTTGTATAAAAATAATTAAATTGATTACGTTTCTGGTAATAAATAGCTCACTTTTTCCGAAATTAGTTCCAAGTGTTCCCCGAAACTATTTGCCCGACGGTAACGAAATCAACTATTTCGTTTGAACAGATAAAACTACTTCAATAATAAATATGAGAGCATCGACTACTTTTTACAAGAATAGCTCTTTAGTATTGGGTATCCCTTGAGAGTGTACATGCAATATTATATCGATTGTTATTAAAACAGTACAATGGATATTCATTTTGCTGGCAACTCAAACTCTTCCACTGCTTACAATTGGCAAGTGAACACAATTATTTCCTTGATTAGGAACCAAAGAGTGAATGATTATGATCATGTCGATAATTGACCATGTTTAAACGGATGACTATGTCTTGTTTTCATATAAAGTTGCATTTTTGATGAAAAAGAGAAAAAATAGCACAGATTTCGTTGTTACCAACATAACATTTTCAAGCTATTACTTTTAATTAATTGTCTGTTTATGTCAACAAGCTAAATTAATTTCAGTTCACGTTATTGTAGTTCTAACGGTTAGTTTGCGATTAACTTTCCAACTTTGGTGTCTGGAGTCTTTTTATCTAAAAGGAAATATTGATTCTTAATGTAGCCTAAATAGAAACATCTGGAGTGGCTCATTGTATGGGTAACATTGAATATGGTGTTCACACACAGTGTGTAGGTAGCATAAAATCTAAAAGTTGTGTGTTATACGTGATGCAAAATATTTTACCTACAGTAGTTGTACGTGATTGTGTTAAAACCCAGTAATTGGCTAATGAGTGCACTCAATAAATTATGTCTCATTAATTTGATCAAAAGTCAGGTTATACGTACTGTATAACTATCTCACGCCTAGACTTGTTATACTGGATCATCCTTGTCATCACTAATTTCCGGCTGAGCAAAGTTTGAATGCTCATATTATCAATTTTGTGTTGACGAGGTTATTACGTGGCTCATACGATAGGAATATTAACATGGGGATAGGTAATAGTAGGTATCGCAACTTGCGCGTTGTGTTACGATAATGACGCTCCATAACATAAGAGATTAACGTGGAGTACGGCACGATTGTCGGTAATGTGACAAGTTCTGGATATTACTTCTGCATATCTGTGACAGAGTTATGCAAAATTGTTTCTAAATTTTTGCTTTTTTATTGACTATAAACGCAGTTTTTAAAGTATTGTACAAGTAAACAACAGCTTTTATATATATATATATATATATATATATATATATATATATATATATATATATATATATATAAATGCGAATGTTTGTTTGTATGTTCCGTTACAACTCTGGAACCAATGCACGAAACATCGTGAAATTTTGTACAGTGATTGTACACGTTCCTGGAAGTAACATAGGCATACTTTTAGAGAGGTGGCTGTTTCGCTGTTTGTATGTATGTCCTTTATAGAATCGTAAACTATTTGACCGATCATTATGAACATTTGTATGTATATTTATTTTTCGACGGAGAAGGTTTATATACTATGTCTATAGATGTATCTCGCCACCAGGCGGCACTGCAAAAGTTACAAGTTTTTAAAGCGCCTGTACACTATAAATTGCGATTGCGAGACAGTTAAGTATATTAAATAGTGAAAAACTATTTGAAGGCGCTAAGCTTTGATGTATATTTGTCTTCAAAATACATTTCTGCTTGAACTTAAGGATTTAGTGTTAGACCACTTTATAATAAAGTACATGTACGTAGACAATGGCTATAAACATACACTTTTGACAGATTTTCTTGATCATGGCAACAATACAAACTCTACATCGTCGTTGAAAATATAATTTATTTGAACCAGAAGTGCACATACACGGGCAAAGCTTACGAAAAGCGTGCGAAGCCGCGAAACAGCTAGTCTACTTATAAATGTTTAACATGTATAATATAGGTTATTCCAAAACAATGAAATCAGTCACATAAATTTATTATCACTGCGGTTTTGACGGCTTATCCTGTGCTAATGGCAGAGTGTAGAGTAGAGTGTAATTTCGAATTTTTAATGCTGCTTTGTCTGCCTAGGTACGTGAAAATCGATTTCAGTAAGAAGCTGGGGACAGTTGACGTTAACAGCGATGATTTTGCGAAGGAATAAGTTTCCGTCTTCTTCGTTTGGGTGGTATTCACAAATTGTTGAAGAGATTTTATTTATCTTATTTCGTCAAAATTTTGTTATATATTGATATTATAATACGTGATATAGACAAGTCTCAAAGACAGTTGTCTAGATACCCACAAGTATTTAGATAAAACATACACAGATTAATGAAATACAACATAGATATGATTAATAGTTTACGTAACTTTAATATAATTAGATAGTGAAATTATTAACCCTAGCACACGTTTAATACGGACTGACCTGTGAGTGAAATATGGGACTGTCATACTTATGTACATTTATGTACCAACCTAGATACTCTGAAAGAGATATTTTGACATATTGCTCGATGCGGTGTTGCTTTCGACATTACCGTTGTGAGCACGCCTTTCAGCTACTGTATGTTGTGTCATGTATCTTGATACATTCCCTTCTTATCCTTTCTTCAACTAAGATGTATATGTAAGAAACGTTTTGCGGGTTTTAAAGTGAACAAAGAATATGATGTTGTGTCTTGCTGCATGCTAGTCCTTTTTCTGAATTATGTGGAGTGTACTATCCACTTTTTACAGTTATAAATGTAAACCCTCATCGCGGTGTAGGGATAAGGATTCCCTAGGAGGGCAATAAATATTTGAAAGTGGGTTTAGATTTGTTTTCCCTAAAACAAAACTACTACCATGCTTAATTTAAATGCCTTTGGCGTATAAAGATCCCCTTTTAACAATATATGTACACTAACTGAATGTTTAAAGTTTAAAGTTAAGTTCAAATGTATAGATGAAACCTCTTTATTCGGAGTTATAAGAGAACAACTTTGTCAATTAAATCAATATAATAAAGTTCAGAATTTATTGAAACAAGGTTTGGATGTGTAAATGTACATCACTTAATTTTATGTAATGAAGGGTTAACTATTGCTCCTTGTTGAATAAACTTGTACTTTAATTAATTACTGGTTCATTGTTACTTTAATGTCAAACAAAGACTTGGTTAACTGTATTAGTAAAAGTTGTGTTGTTAATAACACGAAAATACTCTCAAGATCTAACCAAGAGTTATTTGTAGTCCTTCACTTGAGTAATCTCCGATATTACTTGGGAAACTTTACTCATTTTTATGTTAAATTGAAGAGTACCGGATTTCTGGGTCATCATCCCCCCCACCACCTGTGACAGAATGTAGCACCAGTAGAATGAGCCCAGGATTGCTCCCTGAACTGTCGAGTCCCAATCATACTCACCCTCTTCCTGTATAATAAAATCAACTTTGAATAATTTAATTTAATACAAGTAAACAAGACGCAAAATGTTTTAGCTTTATTTTTGGACAATTATCCAACCATAAGTTTTTGCGAATAAAATAATATAGAATTGGGTAAGTTCTTAAATATTAGGAACACACTCCAACGACTCCGTCATTACCATCTATAATCAGTGACAGTGAACAATTACGATTGATCTCTGTAATCTTATTGTAATTCTATCTCTTCACTGTGTCCAAAACATCCATTGTGTTGTCAATCTGTATACGAGTCTATCACCAGACTCTACTTGCACTCTGCCAACCATCCCGTCATTAGCATTAATAATCAGTGACAGTGAACAATTACGATTTATCTGTGTAATCTTATCATAATTCTATCTCTTTACTGTGTCGAAAACATCCATTGTGTTGTCAATCTGTATACGAGTCTATCACCAGACTCTACTTGCACTCTGCCAACCATCCCGTCATTAGCATCTATAATCAGTGACAGTGAACAATTATGATACTCGCCTTGTTATCTCACTGTAGTCCTGTCTTTTCACTGTGTCAATAACATCCGTCATGTTCCGAACCTGTGTACCACCAGAATCTGCTATACCATCTCATGCCTGTTGAAATTCAGTAGCTTTAATGTCATTGACGTTGTTAATTTTGTCTCATATTATGGTACATTATCGTTTTCGATGGGAAACCTGTCCAAAATTGATGAAGTTTTTCGTTTTACTCAATAAACACGTACCTAAGTGAAAGTTGGGATATTTGCCAAAAATGTTGGAAACGTGTTGATAATATGAGGGAAATACAGGTATGCTGAAGTAGTACACGTTACATGTTTATGGTAAATTGAGTGTAAAAAAGGAAAATTTGTAACACCCGAAACTGCAAACCACATTTCCTTCAAGCATTTAAACTTCAAAATATAAGTCATACATTCACTAATCCATCGAGACTATTATTCATAACTATTCATAAGATTTCATGTGTTGAAATTTATTGTAGTATATTCCAATAACATTTTCTTTATAGTAGGACTTTTGTAAGGATTTACCGTTGATTAGTTTAAGTAATATCTATAAACTATTTTATTTAAAACATTGAAAAGGAAAATCTAAATTTGTAATAACACTTTTACAACACAACATAATATTAGCATCATTTATTTCAAAATAATTCGTAACTTCAGTCGGTTACAGAGATAAAGTTGACGACAACAGCTGGCTTAAACAAATGAGATTGTCACCAGATGTTTGGTAATCTTCACAGTTGCGCAATGAAAGCTAAAATATTTTGAATAAGTAGTAAGTTAAATAAAGTTGAGCCCTAATAGGTTCTCAATAGCAGGGAGTATTTAGTTGTGGAGCATATTTAGGTAAGTCTCTGAGTTCAAATTCCCATTGATAAAGAAAGGCCCAATTACTTTTCATCCACATAAGTCAGCCCAGACATTCACTTTTTGAGGTCTACCATCCAGTGAGGATATTCACTAGCTCAATATCTACAGTTTTGCCGATGTAAGTGCTCATGCAGGGTAAAAGAGGCCTCATAAGAAAAAAACTAAAGAATTTAAAAAATTCACGTCACGTTTTTTACCACACTTTTTCATCATTATTTCGAAATCTTAATTCTCTTATCAAAATCATCTTCATTTAGTTCTTGCAATAAATGGGTTTTATACGGCTTAGAATTGTTCTTTTTCAAAACATTATGCAATGAACTATTAAGGATTACCCAATACTAAAGAGCTATTCTTATAAAAATTAGTCGATGCTTTCATATTTATTATCGAGTTTGTCCCATTTGTTCAAACCAAGTCGTTGATTTCTTTACTGTCGGACTAACAGTTTTGGAGAACACTTGAAACTACTTTCGATGTAACAAGTAAATATAAATAAGTAAATATAAAGCACATATAAATCCTAATTGTGTGCCCAATCTCATGCCTTACAATGGATCCATAGTTCAGTTGAGAATGTTCATAGTAATGTAACTTGTACATTCTTCTGTTTTAATAACAGTTGATATTATATTGTATGTAAAATATCAAGGGATACACAATACCAAAGAGTTATTCTTGTAAAAAATAGTCATATGCTCTCGTATTTATTATTGAAGTTGTCTTATTTGTTCAAACCAAATAGTTGATTTCGTTACTGTCGGACTAACAGTTTTGGAGAACACTTGGAACTACTTTCGATGTAACAAGTAAACATCAATAAGTAAATATAAAGCACATATAAATCCTAATTGTGTGCCCAATCTCATGCCTTACAATGGATCCATAGTTCAGTTGAGAATGTTCATAGTAATGTAACTTGTACATTCTTCTGTTTTAATAACAGTTGATATTATATTGTATGTAAAATATCAAGGGATACACAATACCAAAGAGCCATTATTGTAAAAAGTAGTCGATGCTCTCATATTTGTTATTGAAGTTGTTTTATCTGTTCAAACCAAATAGTTGATTTCGTTACCGTCGGGCAAATAGTTTCGGGGAACACTTGGAACTACTTTCGGTGTAAGTGAGCTTTTAATTACCAGAAACGTAATTAATTTAAGTTATTTTTATTCAATACTACTAGTCAGTAATGTAGACAGTTTTGTAGCCTCGTATTGTCATATGGTGTGGTTTGCCATATAACTGTGGCTGTAAACCAGAAATAAATAATTAATTTTCATTCATTTTAAACTCGACAGCAATGTATGTGCAGCATTTGATAAATTTCACTTGGTGATTATCCCTTTATCATCAACAGGTTGTACGAAAAACCTGTATGTTTAAAAAATGCACAATTACTGGTGCATTCCGACAACTAAAATATTGTTGATACACTAACATATTAAAAAAAATCTAAATAGGCAAGGTTTTGTTTTTGTTTGAGATTCCACTCACACAAAATCTTTGAATCTTTCTTTAAAGAAGGTGTGGAAATAGGTTTTGAGTTGTTTTATTTTCTTAATTCGAGTGCCACCGTCTTTAAGATAGCATTAGAGGCAAAAAAAACCTCTTTTTTACGGTACGAAACATGTTATGAGTTATTTTTTTTTATATTTAGATTAATGTTTAGTAAAAATTGCTAATTATATCAATATAACTTTTACAGTTTTATTTCAATTACGATTAAAAAAAGTGACAGACTCTTTATTTAATCTTCACATTAAATTTTATTTCTTGTAGGAAAGTAAACTTTAGGTCTCTTTGACGTAATTATGTCGCTTTCTTCTCTGAAAGTGTGCTATCTGTGGAACTCATTTCAAGGTCACCTTATTTTTAATTTGAAATATTTACAGTTCTTTTTGGAATAATCAAAATTGTTTTCTATCATTTTGAAACTGCTGTAACTATAAAATTAATAAATCAATAATTTGCACAATAGCTCCACTAAAATGTGGGCGCATAATTTTATAATTGTTGTTTCCGAATAAAGTTAATGTTTATTAAAGATCATTTAATTGGAAGTTTAAGCAAGTAATTAAATACCTTAGTTACACTAACTGATTTAACTGCCAAGTTAAAAGATGATTAGTTTACGCTATTACAGAGTACAGCTGATGTCTAAGGAGATTACATTTTATGTATGTGTAGCCAACGAAGCGCAAAATTAAATTGTAATTTTTCAGTAGGTTTGTAATGTTAATTTGATGGGTCTTGCAACAAACTTGAGTAAATGATTTGAAGCCTTATAAACTAAATGTAGCTACTCAGTAAAGTGCATTTCCTAATGCGAATAAAATGAAACTCGAACGTAGATTTCAGCTACATTTCTTCCTACACTGCTTCCATTGCAGCGTTTAAAATTCACAACGGTCTAAAAATATTCAGAAAGTCAACGATTCCAAAGCAGCCATCCAGGGTAATCTAGATGAAGAGGTGTTTGTCATTGTCTCATCAGATGTAAAATTTCAGACAGTGTCGGATATTAGACCCTGTAATACGCGGAGTGTGAATTGAAGCTAAACTCAACGATCGCATTGAATTCCTGTTCCCACCATAGCTACATTATTTGTAAATAAAATTGTTACTTATTGGGCATTATAAAAGCTTCAGCAATAGCTTTAGTGAGGACTCGCGGTTCCTACATTGCGATTCCTTATTATAACACGTGCGTCAAGCTAGTACTTTCGGGTCTGTTTTGGGAGATATTTTCTGTTGTACTTTAAATCAATGAGAACAAACACGTATAATAGTTACACTGTACTCTTTTATTTTTATAGCCTAATCAATAACCATCGGATGTTATCTTTGTACCTGTCTACTACCAGTATTTCCGACGTTTATCGGCAGTATCAATCAGTAACAGGTTTCCAATTTTACATCATCATAATTGTAGTAATTTTTAATTTTAATAGTTGCAAATTGTGTTTGAAGTGCAATACTTATACAAAGTGGGTGGAGTTGTGAGTAATTAGGAGACGTTGCGGTGTTTGGTAAAAGTGTTGAAATTACTTGGAAGGACGTGATTCGTTAACTGTTTATCCATGAGCCGATGATAGGCAAGGTGTGATAATGGGATAAGCACGAGACTTTTCACATTTGCCTCAATTCCCGTTGCTGTATTGTACGGAAAATCTGGGACTTCTAATTGTCCAATAATGAGTTTCAAGGATAATTAAGTCTGAAGACAAGTCTGCCCTCTAGTGACTAGCTTCCTGTTTGGTAGTTATATGCTGCGAAGAAGTGTAAGTATGTGTTGATAGAGATTACAACTCAAGCAAATCTTTGGGAACGTCTTCGGGTACTTAAGATGGTGGTTGCGCATGTGGATCGATAATGACTTGAAGGATACAAGGATCATTTCGCTTTTCAGTAAGGATTAGGAAGTTGACGTTTAGCATAAATGCATCTCGTGCAATATATAGAAAAGTGAAATCTTTGAGACAAAAAATGAAGTAAACATTCAATATAAAAATACGAGTGTAATCCTTGCGTTAAACGAGAATTGGTGCGTGTGTTGTTCAAATGAGTAATCCATAACAAATTCCTTTACACTTTTGTATTGTTTATTAATAGGAAGAAGATCCTTATTTTAACGTATAATTATTTAATCTTTCCACATAAAAAGATTTTCTTAATGGTATTTTCTCGAAGGATTAGTGGGCTCACAGGAGTAGAGCTGGTGCTCACATCCTTATAAATAATAAGTGCAGGTTTCAGGAGTTTATATGAAAGTGAGCTAATAACGAAACCTACACGAATATGAGACACGATCTGCTGACTAACTTAAAGTACTCAGCACTCGTCTCTACTGTCTGGACGAGCAAGTTTACAACCACTTGTTTATTTACTGAGAAACTGTAAAGTTTTATCCTTACCTCTGAGATGTGTCCTGCATAGACAGACTAATAACCTTAGTTGTTCTTAACTTGTCCAAATGTTAACCAACGAGCGAAAACTAGTATAGGTTACTGTGGGGAGGAGTTTGAAAACTGTGGCTAAATCTTTACACCAGATACACATAGTTGTATAAATTAAAGAAATTCGCCGTACAAATAACGCTCCTCTTATTTTGTGTCTTCGTGAAAAAGGCTACTTGGCCATTATTCTACATGATGAGCTAGAGATCTCCAACAGTGCCGAAGTAACGTTCAATAGAACCCACAGTTGTTTTTTTCACTGTGAGAGTGTTCAGATATAATCGAGTAGCCGAGAACCAATTTGCATGCTATAAGCATACAACTTTTATTTTTCTTGATATATATCTGTAAAGTATCCTTCCCCCAATATTGAAGGTAATCATTCGTGTTTCTCTTATTGAATGTCAAGAGAGAGGATATCTTAAGAGTAGCAGATCTAAAACTATAGATTTTAGTTTACGTTTGATTTTTAATATCTTGATTCACTTTAAAAACCAACCATCAGTGACGTAAATAAAATTTTGTAAGTTTAAGCAAAATGCGTTGATACCGATAAGGTATTTGTCTACAAGTAGCGACTTTCTGACTCTTTAGCTAGTTTTATAATGGTGATGGCTAGTTTTATAGTATTTGTGTATCTAACGGCCAGTTTCAAGTGTTTTAAGCTCGGAAAAGTATAATTTGAGACAAAACTATCATTTTATATTTTTAAACTTTTCAATACCTTTTCATTTCGTGTTCTCTACAAAAACTATCAAGGCTGACGATCGATTTCTTTCTTCAGAAAAATTCCTTTACAGATTCAAAATAATACCAGGATGTATTATATACAATTCAAATCGGCTATTGGATCTTAGACTAATGACTTTGATTTGCTGTACTGTGTAACTTTTTTGTGACTTTTTTATTATACTTGGTTGTAGAATTTGCATCAGTAATATCCTCTATTATTTGTCAGTTAGCGTCCATGTTAAATCATGCACTTATTTTGAACACTTTTGACAGCAAGCTTTCTCTTGTTTCAATGAATTACTCCCTTGTACAAAATTATACTGGTAATTGATAGACTATATACGAATGAATATGGGTTGTAAGTTACTGTTTTTGCGTTAAATATGCATCATTTTCATATAATTATTTCGTGCAATATATAAAGAAATGTATTCAGTACTTTTAAATTGGGCGTTAGGAAATAAAAATATCACTTGATTAATACACTGATTAATCATGGATCAATACATGTTAATCCTGGATATACAGTGTCAAATCTCACCCCAAGTTAGATAAATGATTAATTCTTCGGTTATGTCCAACATTCATTTTATATCGACCGTGTCAAGCTGAGCTATTATCCAAGTGGAAACCTCAAAGATTTGATAAATAACCTAATTCTATTAGTTTATACCTAATTTGTTTTCTGTTTCAAGTTAAAGTTTAGTTTTTGAAGCAATGCAATAAATATTAAGCACTTAGAAAGAGTATTAATTGTTAAAGGGGGCTCAGCCCGGGTCCCAGAGAGAGGCAATGGCAGCCCTAGAGGATCTTGGTCTCACCGAAGAGAACAATGTACCTTTCCTGAAACAGCCGAAATATTGTTTCAGGTTACTACAAGGTCAGTTAACAAATCTTATAGAATATTTAATCCTAAACTTGTAGTAATTTCATAAAATTCTTATTGTATATTTATCAATGAATGATTGATTTTTTCCTTCTGATCAGATGCGGTTCCAGCTCGGATGGTTCTCTACCTGCTGTCTTTCTCTAGTTTTCTGATCAGCTTCATGATGACAACAGACATTAACAATGCTATAGTCGCCATGGTTAAGCTGCCAACACCCTCCACCAACCAAACTCTACTCAGGATAATCCTCTCGTTTGCTATGATCACTCCCTAGACTCTACCTTTACCAATGTTTATGTCTGTTCTCATCATGAAGCTGATCAAGAAACCAGAGAAAGAGAGAAGGTAGAGAACCACCCGAGCGGGTTTGAACAGCATCTGAACAGAAGAAGGATATCAATCATGCATTGACTTTTTTTCTACAAATAAAGAATGCATAGTAATATAGATAAGTATATAATAAGAATTCGAGGAAATTACAAAAAAGTTTGGAATGAATATTCTATAGGATTTGTTAACTGACCTTTTAGTGACCTGAAGCAATATTTCAGCTGTTTGAGGGAAGGTACGTTTTTCTCTTCGGCGCGATTATTAAACATATAATGGCCAAATTGATCTAAGAGCTGTCTTGATCAATGACAGCTTCTGAGCTTCCATCATGCGCGAATAGTCCTCAAATTTCATCGGTAGTACAGAAAAGCAATTTATATACATTTATAACACAGATTTTGTCGTATACGGAAATGAAATAATAAAAAAAACAGTGGCAGTCGTGGGACTGCCGATAGAAGTGAAAACGGAACTATTAAGTTGAGAGTAATTAACAATACGTTATAGTAGCAGTACATCTGTAATTGTAAATGTGACGCGTTTTTAATTTTCCAATTTTAAAATCCACGAAAAAATATTATCAAATAACTAGAAATCTATTTTACCACGCTAATAGTTAGTTAAACATACAAGTGAGTAAACACCGAGTGAACAACAGTGAGTTGAACACCGTTGTAAATAATACAGTTATTGCTACGGATAAAGTATATAATTGCAATAACAATTAAACCCACAATATTTTTAAAACTAATAAATTAGTTAAATTAACTTGGTTCTTTCGTAAAGGTATTTTTATTGCACAATAAACTAATTTATTGAGTTAATACGGTATCAGTGAGCCAATGCGCCAACTACAGTTCCGGCAGAAACGTTCACTCATCACTTCAAACGCTACTACAGGCTAAACTAAACTTCCAATAAAAAAAAATGATAAATTACAAAAAAAATATTCATCTATTTTCACACAACTTTCTCGCTGACAAATTTTGTCTGACCAAAAAATAAAAAAATCCTCGCTTACTACTTTTTTCTTGTCATTGTAAACGCTATGTAAAATGTAAACAATAATCAAAATTATTTCGAAATTTTTTTAATATTTAAAAATGTAACCAATAGATTGCCAATATTAAGAGCTTTAATTTGACGCATCTTACAGAATTGTACGACATTGGCTTCACTTTTAAATCGCGAGAGGAAGCCGTAAAGGTCACTGATTTTCGCAGTCTGTTTTCATACTCCGCCGGGACAGTTTTAACACAGCGAGACTGACTTTTTCATGCAGGTTAGTATCATTAGCATGTCGGTGACTCGAACCGAGGATTTTGCCCTCTACCAAAACGCTCAACGCGCCTAAAGAAGTTTTCACTTCAATTATCACTTTCTTGCATGGATTACCAGAATCATGGTCTATTTTGTAGATGATGTTTAGTACGTCACAGTTTACAGTACGTCAATGAGAGGATTTGGTGTAATTGCAATATTTAATAACTATGACTGGTGTATTGAAAACTGGTGCATATATTTAATTAACCTACTTGACACATGAACTATTTATGAAATAGTAAACTAATATTTAATATGATTAAATGTTCTATTAACAATTTGCTAATGAATCATTCTCACCCACTGTAGTTTCCTTGCTCCTAGATCCCCGTATTCTTTTCTTACTTCTTAAATCTTTATTATAAATCAGAACAATAACGGGCTCATTCTACTGGTGCTACTTCTTGTCCCTGGTTGTGAGGGTGGGGATATGTTGACCCAGAAGTTCGTTACCAAGGCAGTATTTGGCTACTCTCAGCTGGCCACTATCATGTGCTCTCTGTTCATCCCCTTAAGTTTCCTCCATCCACTACAGGCTCCTGATTGTCCTTCGGTCCATACAAGGAGTGGCTTCTGAGAGTCTATAACTACTGTTTCTGTTATATGAAAAGAGCGATATTCGGTAGGCGCGTCAAGATTACTCATACAGATAGTCTAGTAAGTTGCCTCCATCCACTACAGGCTCTTCATTGTCCTTCGATCTATACAAGGAGTGGCTTCTGAGAGTCTATAACTACTGTTTCTGTTATATGAAAAGAGCGATATTCGGTAGGCGCGTCAAGATTACTCATACAGATAGTCTAGTAAGTTGCCTCCATCCACTACAGGCTCTTCATTGTCCTTCGATCTATACAAGGAGTGGCTTCTGAGAGTCTATAACTACTGTTTCTGTTATATGAAAAGAGCGATATTCGGTAGGCGCGTCAAGATTACTCATACAGATAGTCTAGTAAGTTGCCTCCATCCACTACAGGCTCCTGATCGTCCTTCGGTCCATACAAGGAGTGGCTTCTGAGAGTCTATAACTACTGTTTCTGTTATATGAAAAGAGCGATATTCGGTAGGCGCGTCAAGATTACTCATACAGAACAAGTCTTTGATGGTCAGTTTTGTGTATACAGGGTGTTCAAAAAAGGGCGTCACAAACTTATAAGCCTAATAGTTCACATTGTTTCAATCAATAGTGTCTCGTAAAAATAGGTTGAAAATGTTTGGTTTAGCAGTTACATGTCACTTGGTGTTTTAACAAAAATATTATTATCTCTAGAACTAGTAAACCTTCTGATGCCATAGCTGTGTACATATTTTGTGATAAATAAAAAAAAATATGAAAAAATATTGGAGCAAAATGTTTTGATATAAACAATGTACACAAAATGTTTTGGAACGTTTTTTTACACTTCGAACGGTATTTTTTATTCAATTCTTTAACGCATAAACGAGTACAACCCCTTGAAAGGTTTGCGCACACATTTTGACAGTTGAAAGGCACCAGCTGTTTTGACAATAGTAAATGATGCGAGCTGTTTATATATAGGGAGCTTTTCATATCATTTAAAGCTCCCCAGAAAGACGATCAGGAGACTGTAGTGGATGGAGGTAGCTTGAGAGATAAAAAGAGAGCGCATGGCAGTGGCCAGCTGGGAGTAGCCAAATACTGCCTTGGTCCCGAACTTCTGAATAACATCTCCCCCACCACCTTTGACAAGATGTAGCACCAGTAGAATGAGCCCGTTATTGTTCCCTGAACTGATTCATAATAAAGATTTAAGAAGTACGCAAAGAAGACGGGGATCTAGGAGCAAGGAAACTACAGTGGGCGAGAATGATTCATCAGGAAATTGTTAATAGAACATTTAGTCATAACAAATATTAGTTTAGTATTTCATAAATAGTTCATGTGTCAAGTAGGTTAATTAAAAATATGTACCATTTCTCAAAACACGAGTCTTAGTTATTCAATATTGCAATTACACCAAATCCTCCTTTGACGTACTTTAAACTGTAACGTACTGAACATCATCTACAAAGTACGCCATGAGTCTTATATTCCATGCTTGAAAGAAAGTGATAATTTTATTATTTCATTTCCGAATACGACAAAATCTGTGTTGTAAATGTATATAGATTGCTTTTCTGCACTACCGATGAAATTTGAGGACTATTCGCGCATAATGGAAGCTCAGAAGCTGTCATTGATCAAGACAGCTCTTTGGTTAATTTGGCCATTGTATGTTTAATAAACCAAAACAAAATATTCTAGTATTGCGTGGTGATTGAAAATGAGTCGAAACAGCCATTCTGTGGAAGATAATGAAAGATTGAAATAGGGATAAAAGAGTCCATGACGAATATGACTCAAACTAGATACTTTGTTTTAAGAAAACGATTATATAATTTCGTATATTATGGGTTTTTTATATATTTTTATTACTTCTGCTTACAAAACCTATATCATTATGCAATTAAATGAAGTTTATTAATGTTATAGAACCTTTGATTTTGAATAAACATGTTTAAAACACATATATTTTGTTCAATTAACGAGTGTATACTATAAATTAAAACTTTGCGTTAATTTTCAGCTGTTTGAATGTTATGGCAATTTTTCTCATGGTATTTTTAATTATATTCTCAAAAATTGGGAAAAGCATCAGTTTAATGTAATAACTAGCGGAGCCAACATTTATATAAAAAAGATTAAACCATGCAATTGAAGTATAATCAGGTTCATAACGTACCTATTATCAAAATTAAATAAAAACCTGGTAAAGACTTGTGATTAAAAATAGATCTTGATCTGTCGTTTGGTTAGAGACAATAATCTTTTCGAGACGTAAACGGTTAGGGGAAAAACCCATGCTGAAGACGACTCTTAGTAAATGATACATTCATTTCCACAGTTTTTTTATTAATTTTTTATTTATAAAAAAAATCGTGTAATTTATAATCAATTACAGATTATATTATATTTATAAGCATACAGATTACCTGTGTTTCCCTCTCTAACTTTATTTGAAACAATCTCATTTAAGAGGTTGATCAAAGAGAATTCTGAGCTAAGAGGCCAAGAATGGTTAATAATGCACATATAATCTATATTTGATAGTATCTGATTTTAGAAAAAGTTATTAAGTCATCTGGAGCGGCTCATTGTATGGGTAACATTGAATATGGTGTTCACACACAGTGTGTAGGTAGCATTAAATCTAAAAGTTGTGTGATATACGTGATGCACAATATTTTACCTGCAGTAGTTGAACGTGATTGTGTTAAAACCTAGTAATTGGCTTATGAGTCCACCCAATAAATTATGTCTCATTAATTTGATCAAAAATCAGGCTATAGGTACTGTATAACTATCTCACGCCTAGACTGGTTATACTGGAACATCCTTGCCATCATTAATTTCCTGCTGAGAAAAGTTTGAATGCTCATATTAGCAATTTATGACGGTGTTATTACGTGGCTGATACGACAGGAATATTAACACGGTGATAGGTAATAGTAGGAATCGCAACTTGCGCGTTGTGTTACGATAATGACGCTCCATAACATACGAGATTAACGTGGAGTACGGCACGAGTGCCCTAATGTGACAAGTTGTGGATATTACTTTATCTGTGACAGAGTTATGCAGAGTTTTTCATTTCTTTATACATCTCAAATTGTAATCGTGTGCACTAAAGTTCTTTACGTCATTTGTGAGTACAAACTTCATATAACGATTACAGTATTAATTTAAATTAATAATTTTAATGTTATGTAGTGCTTTAAAAATGTTTTAAATGTAAATAGTTATAAACTAAGAATAATGGACAAGATTTTAAGGAATTGAATATTTTTATTCCTTATTGTTTACAATATTATATTCTAGTATATTTTTGTAAATTGTTTGTCAATAATCTGTATAAATCCCAAAAGTTTGATGGTTTTACATTTTACCAGTCGATGGCAGTGAATTTCTAAACTTTCGGTAGTAGATAATGATGATGATGATGATGACATTGATCCGCGACAATCACCCTGCACAATTTCCTGGCGGCGACATTAATGAGCGCTGATTACCGAGTTATCTCTCCGCGTTACGCGAGTTCAGTGCAGAACCCTTATCTCGGCTACACCAGTCACCTGCAAGCAAGTAGTAAGCGTTCGATTTCTAGATAATCATTCCTAATTACTCAGCTTTAATAATTCGACTTCTAAATTTAATTTTTTTAAATTTCGTGTTGGCCATATTATATATTTTCTTGTTTTGTTTTAAAATAATTGTGTGCAAGGCTGGAAATTGATATTGACAATTTAATGCGGTCTGTATTAATTAATGTAATGTGGAAATAAATCGTATAAATCACAATATATGGCCATAATTGAGGATTGAGGAAATTAACAACATCATTCACAATCAAGTGTGGAAAATTATTATCAAAGCAAGCGGTGCGTGTATTTGGTTGTATGCGTGTGATGGTATTTAATGAAGTAGGGTCAGCAGATAATTCTTGAAATCTTTGGAAATAAAGCACCTTAATATTGTTAGTAATTTTTTCTTATGTACACAAATCACGTTGTTAACTGCTCAAAATGAGTTCTCACAGTTAACGAGAAGGATAGTTGTATTGCAGACTTCATGTTTGATGAAAATGTAGACGATCGAGATCATTCTATGTTTTTTTTTGACATTCCAACAAGATGTGAACAACGTGTTTAACAAGAATAAATGTAACTTTTAACAGTTTTGATAACAGGCTTTGTCTTCTTTCAATGAAGTAATTCTTTGTACGAAATAATATGCAGCGTACTGGTAGACTATGTACGAATGATATTGGATTGTAAGTTGGACAGTATAATTATGTTAAGCATGATATTGAAAGAAGTATTTTATGCAATACATAATACATTGTATTCAGTAGTTTTAAATTAGTAGAGATGAAAAGTATTGTACCATTGAAAGTACACAAGCGATATATTGGTAATTCTTAGGCTACATGTGTTACTATGTCAGATTATTGTACTCAATTTTTACAATCTTTCTGTTTTGCAATTTTCCGTTGTCACATTAACCGACAGGATCCGTGTGAAACTGATCTGTAATGCTCCGTGAAATCCCAATGCGTGACTTTCTCTATCATCAAACCCGATATTGCTTATATAGAAATAAAGAATATAAGCAAATATTCAAATCTATAGCTCAGTTAGATCCCGAGATAACGTGCGCTCGGGCGGAAATAAATGTTTTCCAGCAACTCAGGAATATGTTTCGCTAACTATCATCCACTTAGAACTTAAGTAAATAAACATCGCCAGATTAGGAAACTTTAATAAAAAAGTGTATTTACAACTTAATGTTAAAACTATGTTGTCTTTATGTGTCTGCGTAGTAAATATTATCAGTTTCAAGTAAGCCAATATTAGAGCTTAGATTGGTTGACAGCAAGTCGAATGGTACATTGTAAATTATTTATCATTTATCCGCTGCACCTTTTATGTGTACCATAAAATATTCCTTTTCTGCATGATTTAACATGGACGATATCTGAATTCCGTAATTTCCATACGCTGTGTCCATAATGCACAACCAGTAAAGATATTTATTTAAATTATTAATTACTTTACAGTTAGTAATGGTGTGGAAAAACTTTACAAATAACACCTTTGAGGAGACACATATTCTGTTTACAAAAACTCTTTTTTATGCTGATATTTCAAAGAATTACTTTCTTCTAATGCCTTTTCAATTACCCTACAGATCGTGTTTGTTTATTCAGATCGCAGCACTTTCGCATTGAGAAAGTAAACAACGATTCCATAAAACACCGCGTGTTAATTCACTGTCAAAGAGAGCGAGTATTTACAGCCGCGTTGTTTGTTTGGCTTTCTAACTACAGTTAATTTAATTGTTATTGTATAGAGTACGACTCCGTAAAACATGATCATGATTTTTTAAAAGCCCATCATCACTTAAATAATGGTTCAAAAAAGTACTTGTTCTTTTTGGACTGTCTTAAAAGATGTATATCTGCCGATCTAGTGTAAAGCTAAAAGACGGAAGCTGAAAGTTAACATATTTTTCATATTATTTCAGATATATTTTTGTTCCTCTGACCTTAAAATGTTTGAAAGAAAAAGTGTCTAAAATATTATTACCGTCAAACAGGCTAACTTGGGACAATTTTCAACTTTCCCGCCGTTTTTATGTCTACTCTTAATTTAGTGGAAAGTTTGCTTTCTCTCATGTAAAACTTAGGTCTTAAGTTAGAACTTTAAAAAAAACATTTTCAAATTTTTGCTAAATTACCCAGGTTGATAAAAAAAAAATTTTTAAACATTGTGTCCCAAGTTTTACCCCTTGAAGGTTGGCTAACTTGGGGACAGTCATATAAATTCTGTGTTAAAGAGTTGTTAAGGTCTCTGCAGGCTAACTTGGGACTGAGAACTTTGTGGTAAACATTTGTTCATGCTAAAATAACATTGATTTCAACCAATTTTACAGTATGTTAATGGTGTAAATAATGAAGTACTATATTTTCCCCACTAGGAAACAAATGAAACGAACAAAGAACGTGTGGAAAAAATATAAATTAAGACTCAAGTGTGAAATACATAATTATTTTAATTTGAAAAACAAAGTGTTCCATAGTACACATGGAATTAAAACTATATACTTAGTCCATTTCATGTGGAAAAAATATATCTTTCCCCTTGACACATTGATGGGCTTAACTAAACTTCCTCCAAGATCTGTGAGAAATCCACGGTCATAATGTCATCGATTTCTGGAAAAATATACACATTCATGGCTTTGGTTGATCTTCTAAAAAACTTTACTACAACATCAGAGTTTTTTAAACAGATAAAACCTTGCCAATAAACTTTTTTACACTTTCCTTTTTAGTTCCCTTGTCATACAACACTTCAACCACTACGAAAGAATCAAGAGTGAGATCTTGCAGTTGCACAGTTTTTTTAGGCAAGCGCACCACTACAACCTGGTCTTTCAAGCTGCTTTTCTTCGCTGACATCTTCATCCTCAGAGGAAAAGTGGCATCTCATCAGACATATCATGAAGAGAATAGTGTCCATCCGAATCCTCGTCACTGGATTCTTCAGCTGTAGGCTTTTTTCTCTTGATTGGTCTAGTAGTTTTTGCTTCTGTTGTTTCAGGTTCACTAGACTTCTTATTTAAATAAGAATCCTGGATTCACACTTTTTCCTGGAGCAACATCAATTTTTTTCTTCTTTTGTTTTCTTAGTGGAGTTGTTTCACTTTTTCGTGCCTCTTCAAGGTAAACTTCAAAGCTGTTTACAATGACAGAGTGATTAGAACCACTTATTGCACTGTCTTTAGCTTTAGATTGCGCCTCTTTTTTCTTAGCCAACCTCTTTAAAACCTGATCTCTGTTCAAAGGAACAACACCTGATGCTTTTGAAACCTGACTTAACATTGTTGACAGTTGCTTCCTGGCCCATAGAAACTAAACATTTATTCAGTAGACGAAGGAAAACATCTTTTGAAACTCCTCCACGATTTTTTGCTCTTCCATTCATCCAAAACTTCTCTCCACTTCACCTTTAGGGGTTTTGAAAAATGCTACGTCAAGCGGCTGGCAAATACCTGTGCTGTTAGGTGGTAGAAAAACAAATCTTATTTTGTTCTTTACACACTCATCAATAACCCAAGGCGAAACATGACTCGCCAATTGTCTCCAATCAGAACTTTAGGACTGTCTTTGAAGTTTTTGAAGTAAGGTAAAAACTATTGTTTTAAACCAATCTTCAAAAATTTCCATAGTGAACCAACCACTTTTTGATCTGTTGTACACAGTAACCTTTTGGGCCCATTTTCACACCAAGAGCTATACAAGTTCTCTGCTTTTAAATACACTATGTATGGTGGTAGTAAGCTTCCATCTGAAGTCGCACTGAACATAACTGAGGTACTGGACTTTGACGAATCAATTATCCTCTCGGGGTGGCGTTTTCCACGCCGTACTATAACATTTTTTCTTCCCGTGGTCATCTGTCAAGTTTGTTTCATCATAATTAAACAATTAGATGAGGGTCCACGTCTTTTAGTGTTGCTGTAAGTTCATCAAAGTACTGATTCACTGTTTCAGCATTCACACCTGCTCTGGATCTTTATAAAATTTTGACATAAGCGTTTTGGTCAGGGTATTTGAATATCTTTTAACAAAAGAAAATAGCCCAATCTCTGCCTGAGAATGTTGTTCTGAAAGCGCCTTTCACTTACACCTTGCCTGTCCAAAAATGATTTCACAACTAGTCGAATATCAAAAATGGTAAAGGGATATCCCCAATCTCCAGCCAAAAGCTATACACTCTGCTATTACTTCCTCACTTTCTTGATCAAACACATATGGACGGCCAACCTTCCCAGTGTTTTTTTTCATTTTTGTATCGGTTTAAAGTTGACTTCGACACACCACCAAACTTTTCAGCAGCTTTACGAAAGGACATGCCTTTTCCAACTTCCGTAAGTGCTTTTTCCATTTGTTCATGATCAAAGTCTTTATATTTTCTCTTTTTTAAGTTCTTTTCTTTCTTTTTTCCATCCATTTTAGTCAATCTGGAACAATAAAACACATTATTAGTTATTATACACTTTTATACACATAAAAAGACAGAGCAGGGTAACTTGGGACACTGTCCCAAGTTAGACCACTCAGTGCCTGTGGAAATTTTTTTTTTTACTAGTCAATAAAAGTTGGCAGCACTGCAAGATCAAGACATTGAAAGTGTACTACCTATTTGAGGTTATGTTTTGAACCAATTCAAACCCTAATACATTTAAGAGTAATGTGTGTACAAGCAAAGTTTTGCAAGGTTCAATTTTAATGATAAGATTATAAGTACATGTTTTAGTACTGAATGACACTTACCTGATGATTAAAAGTCCAAGAATGTGATGAAAAAACCAGTAAAAATACACTGACAGCACACTCAAACTCTTCAAAGCTCATTAACTCAACTCCACGTGGGAGCAGTAAAAAAAAAAAATAAACAAAACAACAAAACGTCCCAAGTTAACCTACTGTCCCAAGTTAGCCTGTTTGACGGTATGTTTACGACAGTAAGCCAGTTACTTTTAGTGCCTAGGCCCATTATGGTGTGAAGTATGGTAACTACCTGAACCTACCAAGTTTTAGTTTAGTTTTTGTTAAGAAATTGTATTACCTACTTTATGTATTAAAGGGTAAATGTACAATTTTTAATCTTAGTAATGATGCTGCTGAGTAATAATCAAGCAATGAAAGTAAACTGTAATTAAATGAAAACAAGATGTAAGAATAATTTTATGGAAAACAATTGCTAATAATTTGATAAAGAGTATGGTTACTACATCACTTGCCATGTTTTACACCCAAATCGGTCCCAAATGTATACAGTTTAATTTTTACCAGCTACATAGTACAGTTTGAGGCTGTATTTAAATATGGGACTCCACACTTGTTTTCAAGAAGCTTTAAAAGAAATGATTTAATCACCGAATATGATTAAAAAGATACAGCAAGAATAAAACAGGACGCAAGCCATCCCTAGAAATCTTCTTTCGGAACTGAATAGGATTGCAAGGGAAGATCGTCTGGGGATGCAGTGAAGAAGATTCATCAACAGAATGACTAATGGTGTAATAACCCTTGCCAAATCAGTAAAACCACTATAAATACAGCGTATCCTTAAATGTACATTTCCATACCTTTGCAGTACTTTCTCAAACTTTTGAAAACAGATTTATTTTTGAACACCCAGTATATTAACATACTACATTTTATGCTAAACAACATTGTTTTAAAACTGTTAGGGGAAAAACTTTTAAATTTTTATTTGTTACCTAAATTAGTTGAAAGACACAAAACATATTCCCTAATACATTATAATTTGGATATGAGAGAGTTAAATACAGATCATAAAATATAAAGAGGAAGACAACACCAGCAACATTGTTTCCTCCTACATCAACAATCAAAAAGTTGATATATTTTCCATGTCCCCATATATGTGAATTAGTCTTCTATTTTTGGGAAATGTGTTTTGAAGTTGTTTCATTTTGTCACTATCTTGTAGAAAGGGGCCCACGTCAGAATGACTATTTCTCTCCCTAGTTGTAGCGTTTTATAGATAGTCCAGCTCTTGTGCTTATATTTGGGAAGTACTTTTACTGTCGTATATGATGACTGAGCCTACACCTGGAAAATGGACATCGGTAGTTAAGTGCTTTGAAGACTTGTGTAATTTTCCAAACTGCCGTGGCGCCGTAGATGAAAAACATATAAGAATTGAGGGACCATGGAACTGTGGATCAGCCTACTACAATTACAAGAACTTTCATTCTATCGTGCTACAAGCAGTGGTAGATGCAGAAGGCAACTTTTTGATTGTTGATGTAGGAGCACTAGGAGGAAACAATGTTGCTGGTGTTGTCTTCCTCTTTTTATTTTATGATCTTTATCAACTCTCTCATATCCAAATTATAATGTATTAGGGAATATGTTTTGCGTCTTTCAACTAATTTAGGTAACAAATAAAAATGTATAAGTTTTTCCCCTAACAGTTTTAAAACAATGTTGTTTAGCATAAAATGTAGTATGTTAATATAATGGGTGTTCAGAAATAAATCTGTTTTCAGATTTATAATAAATCTGTTCAAAAATAAGACTTTGGGATTTGATTGTTCATGTAAAAACTACGAAGAAAGTTCCAATGCAACTATTTGCTCGTAGTCGGTAACGTAGTCAACGATTTGGTTTGAACAGATAAGGCAACTTCAATAATAAATACGAGAGCATCGACTTCTTTTTACAAGAATAGCTCTTTGGTATTGGGTATCCCTTGATATTTTACATACAATACGAGATAATATCAACTGTTATTAAAACAGAAGAATGTACAAGTTACATTACCATGAACACTCTCAACTGAACTATGGATCCATTATAAGGCATGAGATTGGGCACACAATTGGGATTTATATGTGCTTTATATTTACTTATTTATGTTTACTTGTTACATCGAAAGTAGTTTCAAGTGTTCTCCAAAACTGTTAGTCCGACAGTAACGAAATCAACGACTTGGTTTGAACAAATAGGTCAAACTCGATAATAAATATGAAAGCATCGACTAATTTGTATAAGAATAGCTCTTTAGTATTGGGTAATCCTTAAGGTTTTACATACAATATAATATCGACTGTTATTAAAGCAGAACAATTTACAAGTTACATTACCATGAACACTCTCAACTGCACTATGGATCCATTGTAAGGCATGAGATTGGGCACACAATTAGGATTTATATGTGCTTTATATTTATTTATTTATGTTTACTTGTTACATCGAAAGTAGTTTCAAGTGTTCTCCAAAACTGTTAGTCCGACAGTAACGAAATCAACGACTCGGTTTGAACAGATAAAACAACTTCAGTAATAAATATGAAAGGATCTACTAATTTTTACAAGAATACCTCTTTAGTATTGGGTAATCCTTAAGGTTTTACATACAATATAATATCGACTGTTATTAAAGCAGAACAATGAACAGGTTAAATTACAACGAACATTCAATTTTCTCACATTTAACTTATATTTGGGGAACGAAAGACATCGAAAATTATGTCCGTGATTTCGGTGTCAAAATGTTAAGCAATAATAACTAACTGGAGGAGGTTTCATAGATCACTAACACCTTGGTCACCACGAGAGTTTTAGCACTATCTGCTGGTTATATAGAGTTATTTGTAGTCCTTCACTTGAGTAATCTCCGATATTACTTGGAAAATTTTACTCATTTTTATGTCAAATTGAAGAGTGACGAACCGAAGTTTTCTTACGATACTAGCTAATATTGGTTCACTAAAGAGGGAACTTCGGAAACGTCAATTCTCCCTGCAACCTCAACCAATTTTTGTGTGTGTTTATTTACTCAAATTCAATTTGACTATATGATGCTGCAGGATGGCTAGATATATGCTCGTGGATCTGCCAAAATTGAAGCCGTGCTGCTTTATACACATTAATTTGGAGAGAAAGTGTAAAATTTATTAAGATCGATTTTCAAGAACAACCAGAATATGTGTTTATCCAGTTTGATAAACAACAACCAAAGCAATTACAAAATTATTATTTAAAAACCTGTAATACATGTATACTAAATTTATAGTTGTGGTTTCTTAAAAGTATCTAGTTAAGAGTCCTATTCATCTTGGGCTTTTCCCCCCCCCCAACTTAAAAATTCATTACTCGCACAGTTTTGTTTGCACTGCAGCTATTTTACCAGATCTATAACTATAGTACATTTTTGTGTGTAGGCATATACAAGTGTTGCAATCTAAGTGTAAAATATTAACTGAACAGATTAATGTAGCCATAGGCGTATCCAGGAAGCTTGCATTCTGTTGAAAAGGTTAGCCGCGCAGTGGCAGTAGCCAATAGAGATGTGTCATTTGACCTTGACCCGTTCAATTCGAATGGGTCAGTCGAATAACCTTACGTGTGATACATAAAAGGCAAATCAATGAAAAAAGTCCATTGATTATAAGTATTAACATTTACAATATTTAGTAATATATCTGGTAATTTACAATTACATTCTTTATCTGTTTTAATATATATATTTACATTTACTAGATTCCTAAACAATACACTTCTTGATATATATTTATCCGTTCACTGTTAACGTTCATTATGTCCATGTAATGAATTTAATATATTATTAAAAGCTCGATTAATTTTGTCATTCATTTGTGTATTTTAATTTATTATTTAGAAGAGTGACAGATTTCACAACTAAAATAAAATATTGGTGATAAGTCAGTGAACTATTATACCTATGAAAGTGTATTCCCCTATCTATTTTACTAGTATGTTCGTAATATTAACAACTTACCCAAGTCTATATTATCAAAAATGTATGGCTGGAAAATCTTCCAAAAATAAAGTAGAAACAATTGCATGATGTTGTTGTTTACTTTTATTTCATGAAAATTATACAAAGTTGATTTTATGGTTACAGGAAGAGGGGGAGTTTGATTGGGATTCGACGGTTCAGGAAGCAATCCTTGGCTCATTCTACTGGCGATACATTTTGTCTCCTGATCGTCCTTCGGTCCATACAAGGAGTGGCTTCTTACACAAAATGTTTTAGCATTTTTAATACACATTAGTAACGGTATTTCTTATCCATTATTTTTTAACGCATAAACGAGCACAACCACTTCTAAAGTTTGCACAATTATTTAGTGAGTTAAAAGGCACCAGCTGTTTTGGCAACAGTAAATGATGCAAGCGGTTTATCTATAGGAAGCTTTTCGTATGATATACACAGTAGTTATAGACCATAGAGGCAAATACTTGTGTGGACTTAAGGACGATCAGGAGCCTGTAGTGGATGGAGGCAGCTTGAGGGATGAACAGAGAGCACATGGCAGTGGCCAGCTGGGAGTAGCCAAATACTGCCTTGGTAATGAACTTCTGGGTCAACATCTCCCTTACATCCTGTGGCAGGATGTAGCACCAGTAGAATGAGCCAAAGATTGCTTCCTGAACCGTCGAATCCCAATCAAACTCCCCCTCTTCCTGTAACCATAAAATCAACTTTGTATCTTTTTCAATTAATACAAGTAAACAACACGCAATTATTTTAGCTTTATTTTTGGACAATTTTCCAGCTATGAATTTTTGTGAATACAATAATATAGAATTGGGTAAGTTGTTTAATATTAGGAACACACTCCAACGACTCTGTCATTAGCATATATAATCAGTGACAGTGAACAATTATGATAGACGCCCGCTAATCTCACTGTAGTCCTGTTTCTTTACTATGTCAATAACAACCATCATTTTGTTAATGTGTTAAACTTGCGATGTCAATCTGTATACGAGTCTATCACCAGATTCTACTTGCACTCTGCCAACCATCCCATCTTTGGCATCTATAATCAGTGACAGTGAACAATTACGATTGATCTCTGTAATCTCATTGTAATTCTATCTCTTCACTGTGTCAATAACAACCATTGCGTTGCCAATCTGTATACAAGTCTATCAGTAGACTCTACTTGCACTCCGCCAACTATCCCGTATTTAGCATACATAATCAGTGACAGTGAACAATTACGATTGATCTCTGTAATCTCATTGTAATTCTATCTCTTCACTGTGTCAATAACAACCATTGCGTTGTCAATCTGTATACAAGTCTATCACCAGACTCTACTTGCACTCTGCCAACCATCCCATCTTTAGCATCTATAATCAGTGACAGTGAACAATTACGATTGATCTCTGTAATCTCATTGTAATTCTATCTCTTCACTGTGTCAATAACAACCATTGCGTTGCCAATCTGTATACAAGTCTATCACCAGACTCTACTTGCACTCCGCCAACTATCCCGTATTTAGCATACATAATCAGTGACAGTGAACAATTACGATTGATCTCTGTAATCTCATTGTAATTCTATCTCTTCACTGTGTCAATAACAACCATTGCGTTGTCAATCTGTATACAAGTCTATCACCAGACTCTACTTGCACTCCGCCAACTATCCCGTATTTAGCATACATAATCAGTGACAGTGAACAATTACGATTGATCTCTGTAATCTCATTGTAATTCTATCTCTTCACTGTGTCAATAACAACCATTGCGTTGTCAATCTGTATACAAGTCTATCACCAGACTCTACTTGCACTCCGCCAACTATCCCGTATTTAGCATACATAATCAGTGACCGTGAACAATTACGATTGATCCCTGTAATCTCATTGTAATTCTTTCTCTTCACTGTGTCAATAACAACCATTGCGTTGTCAATCTGTATACAAGTCTATCACCAGCCTCTACTTGCACTCTGCCAACTATCCCGTATTTAGCATACATAATCAGTGACAGTGAACAATTACGATTGATCCCTGTAATCTCATTGTAATTCTATCTCTTCACTGTGTCAATAACAACCATTGCGTTGTCAATCTGTATACAAGTCTATCACCAGCCTCTACTTGCACTCTGCCAACCATCTCGTATTTAGCATACATATTCAGTGACAGCGAACAATTAAGATTGATCTCTGTAATCTCATTGTAATTGTATATCTTCACTGTGTCAATAACAACCATTGCGTTGTCAATCTGTATACAAGTCTATCACCAGACTCTACTTGCACTCCGCCAACTATCCCGTATTTAGCATACATAATCAGTGACAGCGAACAATTATGATTGATCTCTGTAATCTTATTGTAATTGTATCTCTTCACTGTGTCAATAACAACCATTGCGTTGTCAATCTGTATACAAGTCTATCACCAGACTCTACTTGCACTCCGCCAACTATCCCGTATTTAGCATACATAATCAGTGACAGTGAACAATTACGATTGATCTCTGTAATCTCATTGTAATTCTATCTCTTCACTGTGTCAATAACAACCATTGCGTTGTCAATCTGTATACAAGTCTATCACCAGACTCTACTTGCACTCTGCCAACCATCCCATCTTTGGCATCTATAATCAGTGACAGTGAACAATTACGATTGATCTCTGTAATCTCATTGTAATTCTATCTCTTCACTGTGTCAATAACAACCATTGCGTTGCCAATCTGTATACAAGTCTATCACCAGACTCTACTTGCACTCCGCCAACTATCCCGTATTTAGCATACATAATCAGTGACAGTGAACAATTACGATTGATCTCTGTAATCTCATTGTAATTCTATCTCTTCACTGTGTCAATAACAACCATTGCGTTGTCAATCTGTATACAAGTCTATCACCAGCCTCTACTTGCACTCTGCCAACTATCCCGTATTTAGCATACATAATCAGTGACAGTGAACAATTACGATTGATCCCTGTAATCTCATTGTAATTCTATCTCTTCACTGTGTCAATAACAACCATTGCGTTGCCAATCTGTATACAAGTCTATCAGTAGACTCTACTTGCACTCCGCCAACTATCCCGTATTTAGCATACATAATCAGTGACAGTGAACAATTACGATTGATCTCTGTAATCTCATTGTAATTCTATCTCTTCACTGTGTCAATAACAACCATTGCGTTGTCAATCTGTATACAAGTCTATCACCAGACTCTACTTGCACTCTGCCAACCATCCCATCTTTGGCATCTATAATCAGTGACAGTGAACAATTACGATTGATCTCTGTAATCTCATTGTAATTCTATCTCTTCACTGTGTCAATAACAACCATTGCGTTGTCAATCTGTATACAAGTCTATCACCAGACTCTACTTGCACTCCGCCAACTATCCCGTATTTAGCATACATAATCAGTGACAGTGAACAATTACGATTGATCTCTGTAATCTCATTGTAATTCTATCTCTTCACTGTGTCAATAACAACCATTGCGTTGTCAATCTGTATACAAGTCTATCACCAGACTCTACTTGCACTCTGCCAACCATCCCGTCTTTAGCATCTATAATCAGTGACAGTGAACAATTACGATTGATCTCTGTAATCTCATTGTAATTCTATCTCTTCACTGTGTCAATAACAACCATTGCGTTGTCAATCTGTATACAAGTCTATCACCAGACTCTACTTGCACTCCGCCAACTATCCCGTATTTAGCATACATAATCAGTGACAGTGAACAATTACGATTGATCTCTGTAATCTCATTGTAATTCTATCTCTTCACTGTGTCAATAACAACCATTGCGTTGTCAATCTGTATACAAGTCTATCACCAGACTCTACTTGCACTCCGCCAACTATCCCGTATTTAGCATACATAATCAGTGACAGTGAACAATTACGATTGATCTCTGTAATCTCATTGTAATTCTATCTCTTCACTGTGTCAATAACAACCATTGCGTTGTCAATCTGTATACAAGTCTATCACCAGACTCTACTTGCACTCCGCCAACTATCCCGTATTTAGCATACATAATCAGTGACAGTGAACAATTACGATTGATCTCTGTAATCTCATTGTAATTCTATCTCTTCACTGTGTCAATAACAACCATTGCGTTGCCAATCTGTATACAAGTCTATCACCAGACTCTACTTGCACTCCGCCAACTATCCCGTATTTAGCATACATAATCAGTGACAGTGAACAATTACGATTGATCTCTGTAATCTCATTGTAATTCTATCTCTTCACTGTGTCAATAACAACCATTGCGTTGTCAATCTGTATACAAGTCTATCACCAGACTCTACTTGCACTCTGCCAACCATCCCATCTTTGGCATCTATAATCAGTGACAGTGAACAATTACGATTGATCTCTGTAATCTCATTGTAATTCTATCTCTTCACTGTGTCAATAACAACCATTGCGTTGCCAATCTGTATACAAGTCTATCACCAGACTCTACTTGCACTCCGCCAACTATCCCGTATTTAGCATACATAATCAGTGACCGTGAACAATTACGATTGATCCCTGTAATCTCATTGTAATTCTTTCTCTTCACTGTGTCAATAACAACCATTGCGTTGTCAATCTGTATACAAGTCTATCACCAGACTCTACTTGCACTCTGCCAACTATCCCGTATTTAGCATACATAATCAGTGACAGTGAACAATTACGATTGATCCCTGTAATCTCATTGTAATTCTATCTCTTCACTGTGTCAATAACAACCATTGCGTTGTCAATCTGTATACAAGTCTATCACCAGCCTCTACTTGCACTCTGCCAACCATCTCGTATTTAGCATACATATTCAGTGACAGCGAACAATTACGATTGATCTCTGTAATCTCATTGTAATTGTATATCTTCACTGTGTCAATAACAACCATTGCGTTGTCAATCTGTATACAAGTCTATCACCAGACTCTACTTGCACTCCGCCAACTATCCCGTATTTAGCATACATAATCAGTGACAGCGAACAATTATGATTGATCTCTGTAATCTTATTGTAATTGTATCTCTTCACTGTGTCAATAACAACCATTGCGTTGTCAATCTGTATACAAGTCTATCACCAGACTCTACTTGCACTCCGCCAACTATCCCGTATTTAGCATACATAATCAGTGACCGTGAACAATTACGATTGATCCCTGTAATCTCATTGTAATTCTATCTCTTCACTGTGTCAATAACAACTATTGCGTTGTCAATCTGTATACAAGTCTATCACCAGACTCTACTTGCACTCTGCCAACCATCCCATCTTTGGCATCTATAATCAGTGACAGTGAACAATTACGATTGATCTCTGTAATCTCATTGTAATTCTATCTCTTCACTGTGTCAATAACAACCATTGCGTTGCCAATCTGTATACAAGTCTATCACCAGACTCTACTTGCACTCCGCCAACTATCCCGTATTTAGCATACATAATCAGTGACAGTGAACAATTACGATTGATCTCTGTAATCTCATTGTAATTCTATCTCTTCACTGTGTCAATAACAACCATTGCGTTGTCAATCTGTATACAAGTCTATCACCAGCCTCTACTTGCACTCTGCCAACTATCCCGTATTTAGCATACATAATCAGTGACAGTGAACAATTACGATTGATCCCTGTAATCTCATTGTAATTCTATCTCTTCACTGTGTCAATAACAACCATTGCGTTGTCAATCTGTATACAAGTCTATCACCAGCCTCTACTTGCACTCTGCCAACTATCCCGTATTTAGCATACATAATCAGTGACAGTGAACAATTACGATTGATCCCTGTAATCTCATTGTAATTCTATCTCTTCACTGTGTCAATAACAACCATTGCGTTGTCAATCTGTATACAAGTCTATCACCAGCCTCTACTTGCACTCTGCCAACCATCTCGTATTTAGCATACATATTCAGTGACAGCGAACAATTACGATTGATCTCTGTAATCTCATTGTAATTGTATATCTTCACTGTGTCAATAACAACCATTGCGTTGTCAATCTGTATACAAGTCTATCACCAGACTCTACTTGCACTCCGCCAACTATCCCGTATTTAGCATACATAATCAGTGACCGTGAACAATTACGATTGATCCCTGTAATCTCATTGTAATTCTTTCTCTTCACTGTGTCAATAACAACCATTGCGTTGTCAATCTGTATACAAGTCTATCACCAGACTCTACTTGCACTCCGCCAACTATCCCGTATTTAGCATACATAATCAGTGACAGTGAACAATTACGATTGATCTCTGTAATCTCATTGTAATTCTATCTCTTCACTGTGTCAATAACAACCATTGCGTTGTCAATCTGTATACAAGTCTATCACCAGACTCTACTTGCACTCTGCCAACTATCCCGTATTTAGCATACATAATCAGTGACAGTGAACAATTACGATTGATCTCTGTAATCTCATTGTAATTCTATCTCTTCACTGTGTCAATAACAACCATTGCGTTGTCAATCTGTATACAAGTCTATCACCAGACTCTACTTGCACTCCGCCAACTATCCCGTATTTAGCATCTATAATCAGTGACAGAGAACAATTACGATTGATCTCTGTAATCTCATTGTAATTCTATCTCTTCACCATCTCTTCTATCTACGTCTACCAACCACCTACAACCGCCTAGAGGCTAGACCCAAGAAAAACTCAATTGCGTGCTTAGACAACGCACATTGGCTCTCGGCTCCTGTACTATAATGAAACGTTTAAACTAATATTTGAAACGCGATATTAGAGCGCGATATCAGAACTGAATCGTTAGTGCGCAGTTATATCAATATATCGTATAATTTAAAAGTTGTGTAGACTAATCTATTATAAACCGCATTACTATTAAGAAAAGTAAAATATGAGGACAATTATGTTTTTTACGGTTCTTAAACATAATAACGAGCATATTGACGTTACTTTCTTATGAAACAGTGAAGGAAACTGTCGGGAGAAAACAATAAGGCAATGTTGAAAAGTTGAAAAGAGGAATAAATTACGTCTGAAAGCTTGACGTCACAACACGATAACTGCGGCATTCATAACTTACTCCGTCTAGCTGTGATAGATGGTTACAGAGAGACGAGTCCAGTGAGACGCTCTGTGAATGCCGGTTTGTTTTGGTGCATTCTGTTAGAACTGGAATCGTTCTTTAAAAGATAACAACAGTGTTACGGGAGTTTGGTAATGTCTATACTGTCAATGTTGATTTTTGCAGTTGTGAAGAAACATTTCTCAAAAAAATTTTAATTTAGATCTACCAAATATTTAGTATTTGGTTATAAAGTTGAGATTTCTTCTTAAAATCATGTTCAATTTTAAATTTAAAACATAAACCAAATAACGACTTTCAAAAACGTGTTTGTTTTAAAATACCCAATGAGTATAAAAAAAACTCTGTAGATTTGGAGTAATATACTGAATATGTGAGTTAAGTCTTGGATTTATATCTTGTGAACTTTTTCCATAATGTATCGTTTTATAACAAAATAAAGACAACTTTAGGTAGAAACACAGTTTTAGTAAACGCTAGCTTCATATGAGGTTTCAGATTTACTGTCAAAGAAAATCTGAACCTGAAGGAAGATTGTCTTTTTCCTTTGTTAACATTATTTCGTGTTTTAATAGATTAGTCACTACAACTAAAATGATATATTACTATAAATGCGCTCTATTAGTTCTGATATCTGCAACAAAAGTGATGCGTCTCAAATATTAGTTTAAACTTTTTACTATAGTGCAGGAGGCGAGAGTCAATGTCCATTGTACAAGCACACAATTGAGCTTTACTTGAATACTATAGCGGAATTTATAATTATACAATACAATGTCGAATTTTAGACGCTATACTAAGAGGTGAACTGGAGTTGAACTGAACCCGGGTGAGTCGCAACCTATAGAATTCCTTGGTGAGAGCGTCTGCCCACATCTCTACCCCATAAAGGAGCACGGACTGGATTGCGGACATCAATAACCGTCTTCTGCCGGACCGAGGACCCCCGACATTGGCCATTAGCTTATTAAGATAAGAGACCAGCCTTGTCCGCTGTACGGAAGATTTGGTCTCTCCAGCTTAACTTGTTGTCTACCATGACTCATATATTTGAGGGTACTGAAAGGTTTAAAAATATCAATCGGTAATTTTTCTCTCAGAGTATATTATTCTTAGCTCGACACATTTAAACTGAACGTCAACCACACAAAACATTGTTATATCGCCATTAGGCAACTAGATAAATGAGCTGAGCGTCACTTCCAGTCAAAATAATAGCTAGTCTGTATGTACAGATTACGGCTGAAACCGGTTTAAAATTTACTCTTGACGGTGGGTTTTAACTCTGTCGTGAAAGTTGAACACAACGTTTTGAGAATTGGAATCCATCTTCTTCGTCAGGTGTTGAAGAGGTGGTATGATTCATATGTTCATTGCGACTGTATTCTCATCATTACAAAACGTAAAAACACACTACATGGTACATAAGTAAAACATGGACACGAAAGATATCCTGAGAAAACACGTTTTTAATGTGATGAACCAAGTAAGTAGTCTATTCTTATACGGTCTGTATGAGTTGAAATAGTAATTTGTATTTACTTTAACAGACGCTTCTGGATTGATAATACAATAGTCTTGAGGAACTGTAGACTCGTCTTCTATGATGGTTGTTTCTTCTACGCCACCTTCTGCAATGTTTGCTAGGGGTTTAGACACAACTGGAGTTACATCATCAACTACTATGGAAATAAATTTAAATTCCTTTCTACACAGGACAAAGGGCAGTAAGGAGATGAATATAAAAGATACAAGTACTTTTCTGTTATTGACGGTAGTATGTTCAACTGATGTACTAGTCCAAAGGGTCGATGGCACAATCCAATTTCAAAATACCGTTTTTAGAACAGTGTCTTGAAATGTACTCGTACTTGCAAGAGCTATTGTACTTTTCTTGTAGACCATTCAATTCGCTCCTTTGTTCACAAGGTTTTTTGCTACGTCTAATATTGTGTAATGTTTTATATATATATATATATATATATATATATATATATATATATATATATATATATATATTAATATAACAAGTCTTCTGTTTAAAGCCTCTCTATAAAATTGACTTTCAGAGTACGCAGAAGCAAAAATTTGGGGGTATCAAAACTGCAAGTGTTTCACAATGAAAGTTTACACTCGCCGAGGCATTTATCAGTTTTAAATTGGGATTGGTACTCTAGTGGTATCAATCAGGTCTTTTTTATGGGGGGGGGGGGAGAATATTCCTACCAGCCTTCAACAACTGATACATTTCCAGTTCTTTCAGCTTTTAATACCACTGTTGATAAATCAGTTTGTTCTACTGTGTGGAGCTCACGAGTAGAGTAGCAGTTGGAATGCGCCTTCTTCCTGTCAGGGCTCTCTGTCAATCACGTTTCATGCGATTATAAAAACATTGCGCATGTTGTGCCATGAATAATTTATTTATTATTAAAAGTTTATTTACGTTTTTGAATTAAATAATATGTATTTCATTTGTAATTTTAATAAGATTTTTTTGTATATTGACTACAAATCTTTTATTACTATAGTGTTATGTTTGCATAGTATAATTGTTATATAGTTTTGTCTATTAGTTTATTTCCACTTTTTACTAATTCTAACTTTTCTCATTATATTAATATAACTGCAACATTGTATAATATTATTAATTGCATTGCCACTTTTCTAGGAAATTGAATGTTCATCGTAATACGACTTTGTTTAAATAATGCTCTACAAACAATTAAATGAACAAATATTTTGTAAGAAGTAACTTTTTATAAATATTACAGTGACTTATGTTCACAACTGTTATTGCTAAATATTTCCTAATTTGAGTTTATTTATAATTTATTTTAATTCATTTGGCTCCATTTGAGATATTTTAAAGATTTTTATCTCTTTTCAAAAGCAATAAAAGTTGATATTGTATTGTATGATATGTTCTCAAAGGAAACCCATTTTCAAAGAGTTATTCCTGTAAAAAGTAGTCTATGTTAACATATTATTGATTGAGGTTTTCCCCTCTGTTCAAACCATGTCGTTGACTACGTTAGAGTCGGGCGAAAACTTTTCCCACATAATGGAGAATTTGAACTACTTTCGGTGTAACACATGAGGTTTTTAATACCACAAACGTAATTCGTTTGAATTGTTTGTATACAATATTAGTAACCTGTACAGTAGACAATTTTCTAGCTTCGTGTTGTAACTTGATTTTCTTCTATTTTTTACTGTAGTTATAAAGAAGCTTGCAGTGTTAATAAAAGATTTGTTCAATTTTTTATAAGTAGATAATTGCGTGTACAGTGGAATTTAGCTTCCAGTGAAAAATATTGGCTGTGACTTACTCATAAGTAAAATTTGTAGAAAATGAGAACAACCAATACCACCTGGTTTGTTAATAACACTGTACTTTATGTATATAAATACTGACCACCAAAATGTAACAGTGTGGTTTGCTTGTGTCTCTCGTAGATATAATGAATTTTACCTAAAGAAATGTTGGTTAATGTTACGTGTACAAAGGAGTAAGTAATTTATTATAGAGCGGATATTAATTAATTTTTTATCTCCCTGTTATATCTCCCAAAATTGGGTTTTTAATAATATAATCCCGGGACCAAGTCTTACCCTAAATATTACCCAGATTATTAAGGGCATTATTAGTTTTTTATATCTTATTTTACATTTAGGCGTATCAGGAAATTTCAAGGAATGATCTCAAAATCTCTAAAAAGACACGTTGGTGAGTGCCCTTATTAAATTGCCTTGCTTGTCCACACAATTAAACTTGCTTGCCTGATGAACACATATTTCAAAGTGAGGATGATCCCTTTTCTACAAATTTTTACTTAAGAGTAAGGCACAGCCAATATTTTTCACTGGAAGCTAAATTCCACTGTACACGCAATTATCTAATTATAAAAGAATTTAAAAAATCATTTATTAACACTGAACGCTTTTTTATAACTACAGTAAAAAATAGAAGAAAATCAAGTTATAACACGAAGCTAGAAAATTGTCTACTGTACAGGTTACTAATATTGTATACAAACAATTCAAACGAATTACGTTTGTGGTATTAAAAACCTCATGTGTTACACCGAAAGTAGTTCAAAATATTCTCCATTATGTGGGAAAAGTTTTCGCCCGGCTCTAACGTAGTCAACGACATGGTTTGAACAGAGGGGAAAACCTCAATCATTAATATGTTAACATAGACTACTACTTTTTACAGGAATAACTCTTCGAAAATGGGTTTCCTTCGAGAACATATCATACAATACAATATCAACTTTTATTGCTTTTGAAAAGAGGTGATAAATGTTTAAAACATCTTAAATGGTGCCAAATGACAGATACAGACCACTAAAATTGTATAAAAATCATTCAAATCAATTACATTTGTGGTATTAAAATACTCTTTTGCTATACCGAAAGTGGTTACAAATGTTGTCCATCGTGTCGAAAAAGTGTTCTCCTGACGATAACGTAGTCAACGACTTGGTTTGCAGAGATGAGACAACCTCAATCATTAATATAAAAGCATCGACTACTTTTTACAGGAATAACTCTTCGAAAATGGGTTTCCTTTGAGAACGCATCATACAATACAATACAATATCAACTTTTATTGCTTTTGAAAAGAGGTGATAAATGTTTAAAAACATCTTAAATGGTGCCAAATGACAGATACAGACCACTAAAATTTTATAAAAATCATTCAAATCAATTACATTTGTGGTATTAAAATACTCTTTTGCTATACCGAAAGTGGTTACAAATGTTGTCCATCGTGTCGAAAAAGTGTTCTCCTGACGATAACGTAGTCAACGACTTGTTTTGCAGAGATGAGACAACCTCAATCATTAATATGAAAGCATCGACTACTTTTTACAGGAATAACTTCGAAAATGGGTTTCCTTTGAGAACGTAACATACAGTAAAATATCTACTCTTATTGCTTTTAAAAAGAGGTGAAAAATGTTTTTAAATATCTAAAATCGTGTCAAATGAATTGAAATCATTCACTAAATCGTGAAATAATTTATAAATAAACATAACTTAGTAAATATTTAGCAACTATTTGGACCCAAAACAGTTTGGAAACATCTGTCACTATATTTATAAAAGTAACTTCTTATAAAATATTATTTGTTCAAATTATTGTTTGTAGAGAGCGTTATTTGAACGTTGAAGTCATTTACGATGAACATGTCATTAGCTGCCAACTCACTCTAGTCCACTACTTACAATAATTGGCAAATGAACACAATTATTTCCTCAATTAGTAAGCAGTGTGTGAATGAATATTATTTCACCCTACGCTTAAATTTATATGTAATACAATATATATACAATATATAAATTTATATGTATATATATATATATATATATATATATATATATATAAAATTCAATAGTATTCTTGATGATCAAATTTTTTATATTTTTTTATCATAAACAATCAATACATGGAAAAAAGATTGTAATGTTTAATAAACGATGAGAGTGAAAATATAAGCAATATCAATTTTTAAAATAATCACTGTTTCGAAATTTACCAATTTGTAAGTGTTTATAATATTTTGTAAATCACCTTAAAAATAACACATTTTAAGAAGTTGCAGTGTTTATATAATAAACATAATTCAAATTATTAAGTTTTCATTCACAAGTGGATGTATGTTGAAAAAAGGTATCATTGGTAACATTGTCGGACTTAGACCTCAATCGTAGCTAAGGCAAAATATGATCCGTTTAAAGAGCATTAGTTGACTGCATAAGAACGCATTTTTAGGGTCACTATTCGTTGTATACATGACCTACCACGATTTGTGGTCTCTAATGAAATATTTCCGAGAAGGGACAGCCGAATTGTACTTTTTATACATAGTATATATAATTGTCAAATAACTAAGGAAGTATAAAAATTCTAGTCAATATTAATTAGAGGCTACGAATAAACTTGGATAATTTTGCAAATTTAATATTAATTTATCTTTTGGTTTCTACCAGTAAATGAACATGAGAAAATATAATCATTTTCTCATATAAGTTTTAAATACTGTGCATAGTACTGCCATACGGCTTCACTGGGCTGATCATACCTGTTGTTATTTGATCTTGTCTTGTTCGAAGTCAAATACCAGTAGACATCCTAACAGATTAGTTATGGGTGTAATAGAAACACTAAGATATATATTTTATTCAATACATCACTCGTTTAACAATGCATTTACATTGGTAATATTTCTTCATTCAGCGAGATCACTGTGAACTCAGCGATGCCTCCATCTTGTCGAAGTCTATTTGTGGTTTGTTTTGGAAGAAAGGGTACCAGCAGGGTACGACAGCACATCGTTTTTTGATACACCTGTAGGTTAACGGACACTGCATGTCGGTCCAGCAGACAGCTGTAACATTCAATTGTTTTATTTTTCAAACCACCCCAGTCAATAATGAACTGTTAATTGTCAATTAGAATCGCCTATTAAATATTAGTGTTAGAACATTAATATGAGAACTTGTTATATAGTACAGCGTGTCCCTAAAAGAATGACCTGATTTAAATATATTTATTTATTAGCAAAAAAAGGTTCACACCAACTAAGTGCATCCTCAATTACTCACAAAATACTAAAATTTACGAAAATGCATTATAAATTTTTAACGTGTCTTCTTTTGGCTTTACGTAAGACCTAGACAAGCTGAATTCAACCCAAACCTTTCTTAAGGTGTCTTCTTCACTGAAGCTAAAGCAGATGATATTCTGTTTTTAGTTCATCAATAACATGATATAATGGAGGAACGTGAACACGTTCTTTAACATATCCCCACTGGATACAATCACAAGGTGTTAAGTCAGGGGGCCTAGGAGGCCAAGAGTGTATCGCTGTCCTGTACGCCCTATCCAACGTTGAGGCAAGTTGTCATTGAGGAATCCGCGCACGTTGTGGTGCCAGTACGGTGGTGCACCATCTTGCTGGTAGATGAAATTGTCAGAGAATACCCCAAAAAAATAGAGTCTATAAACCGTAGTTTGCGAAACCACCAAAAACTTGAGCTTTTTTGAAATCACGTTCGTGTTTTATGGTTTCATCAGGATTTTCGAGCGGCTCCCACATACGCACATTATGACCTTGCCGCTAATATGAAAAGTTGCCTCGTCGCTAAATGTCAACTGTAGCATAAGTGTCATCTTCCATGTCTTCCAGCATAGCATTGTTAAAGTCCACTCGAAGAGCTTGTGCCAGTTGTAATCGGTATGGTTTGTAATCGTTATGGCTAAACGACGCCGTAACACACTCCACACTGATATGTGTAGTAACGCAAGTTCTCGGCTAGCACGGCGCGTAGATTTGCGGAACTCATCTTAAATGCTCGTCGGATTGGTTCCACTGTTTGTTCAGGAACGCGTGGCCGACCAGGACTTTTCCCTTTACAGAGGCACTCGGGTTCTTCTAACTGTTTCTACCACCGTCGAATGGTCTTTGTTGATGAGCGCAAAATCGAATACGAAACGCCCGCTGAACTGTGATCACTGATTATGTACGACTAAATTCAATAACACAATACGCCTTCTGTTGCGCAGACGCCATCTTGTGAGAGACTGGCTGCACACTCAAGGTCAGAGCTGGTAGCGACATACAGCGGATTTTTCTGAAACTATAGACCATGCCTATTACGCGTACATCTAGCCCTGTTTCAGTTATCTTGTGACATGTGTTTCGATATCACTAAAAGTTAAAATCGGGTCATTCTTTTAGGGACACGCTGTATTTTGGTTTTGAATCGTAGATTTCTTGTGTCGTGATTGACTGTAAGTGTGTGACAAGTTTCACCCGTTTTTAGTGTGTGATTCATCATCTAAATAGACAGCGATATTTAAATACCCTTGCCCTCGAAATCTCCGAATGCTTAGAACACCGTTACCTCTTATTCACTCTAAAAGCTTAGATACCTCTGTCTAAGCTCTATCAAGGGACTGATGGTTAAAATAGTCGTCACTCGTGGCGTAGTGTTATAATCGAGGTGCGTAGTGGAGCAGATGTTTTAGAGACCGAGGCGACGTCAGTTTACGTTCATTCGTACGTTACGAAACTATCAAATCCATTTTAACACATAAAATACGCGGAGCACGATAATCGACAATTAACTTCATTTTAAAAGTACTTCAATGAATCAATCTGTTTTGTTGATAGACACCGATGTTGTATATGACATGGTCAAAAATAGATATATATTCATAACAGTAAATTAATAAAAGCTATACAATCTTTAATGAATATAGATGCTCACATTAACTATTCCTCATTCGAATACAATTTTGTTATCATAGTATGGCGGTGTACTTAATATTTTTAGGCTTTAAAATTGCATCGTAATTATTATAATTTTACAATTACTTTAATAAAATTTTTATTGATTCCCTAAAGGTTTTTGTCGCTCTCTATTTGTTCAAAGCCCATTTTTTGTTAAACTTAACTCATTATCTTAATAGTTTCTTTTAACAGATTCTCATTACTGTAATACTAATGAGACATTATTGAATGTCGTAAATTAACTGAACAGATTACGCTATCTTGATAGTAACACACGCCTCTCTTCCGCACTTATAGTTTCCGCCAGTAGGTCTCCTCTTTGAAATAGAAATGCCCTTTATTTCTTCTATAAAACATAAAGGTAATCATAGACACTGCTCTAACAATGAACAATGCCTCCTTCTCTTTAACGCTGGAAATAAATGGTGATATACCTTTATACACTTTCTTTCCTTCACATACCTCATCCATCCATTGTAGTCTAAGTCTGGCACGTTCTTTATTGGTTGTACTTTTAAGTCGCTTCATTATCAATGTATTCTTGTCACGTTCACGGGAAAAACGTAAACTATTAGAATAGTTTGTTATGTCCACAAGAGGACATAAATCTCTACTTACGATAGGCATACAGAACAAATGTATGCAACTGTACTACGCTAAATGTCGAGAAATGGACTTGGCTATGATTGCATGCAATGTTCAAGTCTGTAGCACATTTAATTCCAGAGATGTTCATAGGATCGTTAGCCAGGCAGACAATTACAGAAAAAGTTTTTAAATACCCACTGGCTGATAGTGATTATTTTTTTCAATCTAATCTAACGGTTGGATTTTGTTAAGTTAAACACAATGGTTGTAAAAAATGTATTATTAGTGGTTTTTTAAGCTTTTGAATCTTTTTCAACCACCAAAACTAGCATTGCTGACGGTCAACTTCTTTCTTAGTGATAAATCTGCTATCAATTTCATGAATAACTGAGTTTTCTACTTTACAATCCAACGCGACTTTTTATTCCTGAGCTATAATTTGTGTCTGGGTTGTTGTAGGAAATATATTTTAATTTTTACATTTCATGAATGGTTAAAATTTTTTAAACACATTATCTATGGGATAATTAACAGAAATTTTACTGTCTAAAGTTTTATCAACATATTATCTATGGGATAATTAACAGAAATGTTACTGTCTAAAGTTTTTTAAACATATTATCTATGAGAAAATTAACAGAAATTTTACTGTCTAAAGTTTTATCAACATTATATCTATGTGATAATTAACAGAAATGTTACTGTCTAAAGATTTTTAAACGTATTATCTATGGGATAATTAACAGAAATGTTACTGTCTAAAGTTTTTTCAACATATTATCTATGGGATAATTAACAGAAATTTTACTATCTAAAGTTTTTGAAACATGGATTATTTTTTATTAGTGTAAAATCGTAACTGTCTGGGTTGTCTTATTAGGGGCTTTAAAACCATTTAGAGTTTTTATTTTTATTTTGACGAATTAAAAACTAATTGTTAAATAGGTGCAATAATTCTCACACGTAATTAATATAGCAACAACATGAAAATTACAATTGTGCAACGTTGTTTACTTGTAATTTGTCTAACTATATTACATTCAGAGATTTTTTTTTATCAACTAATTCTTTTATTAACTATTAATTGCTTTGCAATGCAGAATAGACAAAGGCAGGTGACCGCGAAGTATAAATCGATTAATTAATTAAAAGGGATGTAATAATTAATTTATCATTTTTCTTCTCTTTGTCTAACGTTTAATCCCATTAATTTAATAATATTCAAACAATTTAGTATTGTTGCTTTTATCTTGTCACTTCATTCCAAATCTGTTGTGTTAATTAGAAATACTCAAGTTAGTTATTGTATTGTATATTTTTGTTTCATTTATAAAAGGTCAAGTTAGAGTTAACACAAATACTATCACACATTGTAATTACTTTGTTCATGTTCGATTTCAAGTTTGGTCACAAAATAATTTCGTATAACCATTAGGTGTATTCTTTAAAATTTATTTGTAAATCGCATAAGAGAAATTGATTACATCCATTACATAATTTTCTGTCTCTTCTTTAAAACATTTTTTTGGCTGAAATTTAGCGTGGGGGACTATCGCTAGTGGAGGTAGAAACATTTCATTTGTCTGCCTGTTGGTATGATATTTCTAAATCAAAATGACCTATACACGAAACCTAAATTGTAATAAAGCTACTTTATTTATGCGGATCACTGATTTTTTTGATCGTGCATGTCATTTCACAGGATTTGGCTGAGCGTTAACGAATATTTTTACATTCATCGTTTGGGTAACAACGGTAGCAACTGTTTCCACTGGACATCTCGTGAATAAAATAAGTTATAGATTTAAATTTGCACGCAACCACATTTATGTCTGTAATACACGTGGTATGACATTCTTCTGCCTTGTTTTTAGTACTTTCCGTTCGATATTATTTACTTAATTAATTTATTATGTATCTTACGAATTATGAAACACTCCGTAATATCATTACATGTACAATATACCTGGTAGTAAATGATTTAATGTTGGCAAAGTTACTTGTATTTGTTTGCAAGTACGAGACAATAATATGCTGTCTCTCTCAACCGATAATTGATTCATCTATCAATTAGTCTGATTCATCTATTAATTAGTCTGTATTGTTCAGTCTGATTAAGCGCTGAAAAAACATTTACTCTGAGTCTCTCAATCTAGTTCATCGGAATTGTGGTGATGGTGATCTTTTAAGTGTATTCTTTTTCAGCTCGATAATTTTACAGGACTAATAGTTCTCTGGAATAATGCATTAAGAAAGAAACTCCTTTTATTATCCATTATTTCTTTACTTACGTGAAGTTACATTTTTATTAAATATACAGCTCACGCAAATTGGAAAATGCATCCAATTTAATTCCTCTGTTATTTTTTATATCGTTTTACAATTATAATCATCAATTTCTTTGTACACTTTGCATGTGAACTGTAACGATGCATGGAACATTATTGTGTTTGTAACTTAATATGACCCGAATAGTAATAGTCTTAATTTTTAGATGTAGAATACATTCACACTTTTAGTTCATGTATACTCTGCCCAAAGAAACTTGCCAATTGAGGGATTACAATCAATTTAATTATGTAATTGTGGCCTATGAGAAATTGTAGACACTTTAATGATAAAACTACACTTTTAATCATCGACTGTATATTCTATGTCCATTCATCAATTTTTAAACCAAATTTGTTTAACCAATTCATGTCATTTCATTACGTATGTAGTTTTCATAACGAAATATCGAAAAATGAGTCTAATTACAATGTACTTTTTTACAAGAAGATTAGGAAACTTTTTATTCCTAAAAGGTTTGAGTTTATTGCTAAAATGACCTTTACATTGATTTCGAAGTAGCAAGAGAATCAGGATGTATGAGGGCAGGGGAGGAGCCACCTCCTGTTAAGATGAACAGGGACAACCGGGACTTCATTGTGACGTAGGGGAGACTCTGTCAACTCTTTCTCAGCCAAACTGTTCGTAGGAGACGGAGAAGAAAACTTTCCCCTATTTTTAGGTTTGAAAGTACCTTTTAACACTAATGGATTATCATCCAATAAACTAGGATGCGCAGTAAACTAGACCTAACGAGTCTTTTTATTCCAACATCATCCGACCTGTTAAGGATGTGCTGCTACTGGACATTCACTGAGATACTTATAGTTATGTTACAAATATATATTTGTTGTATATAGGTTTCACTGGCAGGTACAATACAGCTAGAAGGAAACCCTTCTGGGATATACTGTACAGTGTGCTATGTATGATACAGTAATGCTGACTTTAATTTAAATTTATAGTACAAAAATAGCAGAATATGTACGCGCTCGGATATTACAATCATTCCGCTGCCCTATTATTTTAAACTTATTGTGTTCGAACTAATTTTATTGATGTTTTCACGGATATATCGTATTGTTTGCAATAAATTCAATACTTAAAATTAATTTTAAAGTAGGTTATGTGTGCCAGCTGGTGACCCATAACGGACTAGGGAGTTTAGCCGTGTTATAATGTGTGTTTCGGTGAAGGTTACATAATTTCTCAGAAGACGGGTTCTCATTAAGAATCTAGTAACTTACTTTTGGTTGGGTCTTCGAATCCAGCAAGGACAAGCCCAAAGAAGAGCATCGAGAAGAGAACAACGCCGATCACCCGCATCTTTGTGAAATAACAGCATTCGACTGATAGCACACTAGAGCCACGCTGTTATCTCTACATTCCATGTAAATCATGAGTTTGCTTTCTTAATAAATCTTAATCAATTAGTTGGAATCAGAAAGCAATGATAAACACATGATTCAATTCCACGCTCGATAATTACCCATATATATCAGATAAATATATGTTAAAACTTATATCTCTGCAGTTATATTTCTTTAGCCTTATTTATAGCATTGTGTTAATCACAAAGTGTTTTAGTCGGAAAGTGATTGAAAGGACGGTTGTTATGGTAACCCTGAGCTAGCTTAAAACAACTGGGTGGCTCCTTCTTGTTTGGAACCTCTAAACCAGTTGATACATTCCTTAAGTTTTCAACCAACTGTTTGATCAAAAACACAAGTGGGACCTCAAAACCAGTAGATGGATTTTTAAGTCACGCGAACATTTAGTCTAGGAACTTGAATAGCCTTTAACCTTTAAAAGAGCAGGAATTGTCTGGAGAAAAAGGGTCCAACGGGCCAGAAGATTGTTGAGGATGGCGTGTATACTCGTTCTGGTGAGTATGGCGTATATACAATGACCAAGAATACATATGACACGTTTCATTTCTTGAATACACCATTGTACGGCAAAAAGCCAAGATACAAAACACCAAAGCTACTGTACTATGATATTTGGTATGGAATAATATATGACTAGTGCTCTCTACGAGTCGTTTAACAACCCATAAGATGCAACCCGTAGTTATAATGGTAAAGTTTCTTACGCGCTTTGAACTTTATAATCACTGACATAATGAAGGAGCACTTATATTCGTATTCCTTGTCGACGATGGGGATAAATTAAAAATATTCACTCAAATGATTTTAAGCCCATTCCATCCATTTTTTGTCCGTTAGGCATTAGTGTAATTGATTGTATGTCTTAAGCAATGCATTTTCCCAAGCCGCGACTTTGTTATTGATTACCTGACAGCTTTCTTAAAATGGTATTGCCCGTTCGTGTGATAACTATTGATAGAAAGGTGCTATATCTACTTGAAGGTGGAACATAGCTTCCTCTTGTTCCAAGAATAACTCTATTGATTCTGTGGTCAAAGGTCCATCTGACTGTCCTTCAAGCCTTACTCTAATAGACTGTAATATAAATAAGCAATGAATTTACCCAAGCCGCGACTTTGTTATTGATGACCTGACTGAGCCTTCTTAAAATCGTATTGTCCGTTCGCGTGATAACTATTGATAGAAAGGTGCTATATCTACTTGAAGGTGGAACATAGCTTCCTCTTGTTCCAAGAATAACTCTATTGATTCTATGGTCAAAGGTCCATCTGACTGTCCGTCAAGCCTTACTCTAATATACTGTAATATGTATAATCAATGAATTTACCCAAGCCGCGACTTTGTTATTGATGACCTGACTGAACCTTTTTAAAATCGTATTGTCCGTCCGTCAATCCGTTTGTCTGTCCAGTTTTGTGATAAAAATTACTGGTTATGTGACGTCTAGTCGGAAGACAGCGGCTTCTATTGTTTCAAAAAGTACTCCAGTCCGTTCACCTTTCTGTCCGTCAGAAATAACTCTTCCGTTGCGATTTGTCTGGTCCTTCAATCAATAAACCAATACTTTGTTGTATCGGTTGATTCAAATTTCTATATTAAATAGTTTGTTGTACAGCTCGACGTTAAAATATTGTTCCCTTTTAACTATATTTAAATAGTTGTAATCCAAATAGATGTTAGAATCTTATTCCTTTTTGTACATTCCGAAAACAAACCAATACAAAAAAAAAACTTATTACTATCCATTTTTTAATCGACACTACTTATAATACTAGTAATCGTTATTAAATACATATTTGCTTGAAACACAATTTTATCTAGTTGAAAGTTTTAAACTGTTTTTTCATAAATTAAAAATATAATTAATTGTATGTAATGTGTTAAATAATCTAAAAAACGTTTTAAGCCAAACCTAATTAATAATTCGAAACTTGAAAATTGACAAATTGTTTTATTAACTTGTATAGTTCCATAAGTTGAATGAAAACAGAAGAGTAAACTTTACCGTATAGTTTGTGGAATACAGATTTGAAGTTTCTCTGTTTTCTTTCAACCAGATATTTTTATTCGGGACTGTTTGTTAATTAAACCAAAGAAATACTGGCTACAAAGCACGATGTTGCTTCGCCTTATCTAGATATGGGATAGGTACATGTATGAATCTAAATGAAAGCTAGATGAAGTGAAGGTAGATCTACATTTCAATGTAGCGATGCATATATAATGTACCGCAGCCATAACGATGTTGCTTCGCCTTATCTAGATATGGGATAGGTACATGTATGAATCTAAATGAAAGCTAGATGAAGTGAAGGTAGATCTACATTTCAATGTAGCGATGCATATATAATTTACCGCAGCCATAACGATGTTGCTTCGCCTTATCTAGATATGGGATAGGTACATGTATGAATCTAAATGAAAGCTAGATGAAGTGAAGGTAGATCTACATTTCAATGTAGCGATGCATATATAATTTACCGCAGCCATAACGATGCGCGAGCCGCAGACAGTTGCTGCATTCATATGCATATCTTAATCATCGCGCTGACCTTTACCTCCAATCTTTGTTGTACCTCTTAAATAAGGAATGTTATGGAACTCCAACCGTTAAGATTAAATAGTTCTGCAGTTAAATTAAGATTGATTTTGGCTTCGTATTTTAGCTTTTGAATTTTAAATACTCTTATCCAGCATTTAACAAGGAGAGACGAATCGAAACGTAGTGTAAACTGAGACCTAAGTAAGTTTGGACACGTCGTAACCAGAATGACTAATTTTAAAACTTGTCAATAATTTTATTGCCATGGAAACCATAATCGTGAAAACGTTGTAGTAATATGGAAATCTTAATCGTGAAAACGTAATCTGATGGAAATGTTCATAAGTCAATTGTGATATGTTCAAATGTATTTATGAAACTGGTAAGTAACTGTTCATGAGATAGTCTATAATTAGATTTCTATGATAAGTACATCCGTCAAAATCCTACCTGGAATGTGTGATCGTTGATAGATTAGTGTGAAGGTCCTCTGTTGTCATGCGATGTCTATTAACTACATTAGAAAGTGTCAAAAATTTACTTCCTTTGCAACAGAATCTCTTGAAACAATCATAAGAGAAGTTATGGACAATGTTGAAATATTGAAGAGCGTCTTTATTGGGACGCGAAGAACGACAGCGCCTACTACAATTTCTTCTACAGGCGGTGGAAAAACGAAAGGGGCTCCCGATTATCATAGGCTCTCCGGCACCTTTTTTTTATTTTCGGAAAATGGTCTCTGACTGACTTCGGCTTAAGAAAGTGTTGTAGCTTATGTTGAAGGGGCACTAAAACTAAGAAATTATAAGAAAGGTATTACATCGGTGTCGACTGTTGTCTAACCGATAGACTGTTATTGTAGGACCCTTTTCGGGTTGAGTAGGCACCATCTTGATGAAATGGAGAAAGCATTTCCGTAAAAGACCCATGCCTGGGCCCACTCACCAGCGGAATACGAGATGATGTATTAGCATTTGTTGCATCTTCACAAAAGAATCATCATAGAAGAGTACGCAGTGAAAAAGTATCTGTGATGTGTGTAGGTACAATTGACTAGTACTTTAATTTAATTAATCTAAAGCTGTGTTGATAATTAAATCCTCATGGAAACTGTAATAGTCAAAGCAGTAGAAAAAGTGATAGAACATTAATTAAAATGTGTGTTGTTTTGTAATGTTATGAGCAAAATGAATACTTTTGATTCATTTTCAGTAATTACATTTCGGTTGTAACTTGAATTGTTAGTTGAAATTCTGTTAGTAGTTATTTACATTTTCTACGAATTTAAATAAAACATATATATCGTAGATAATTATGATGGATAGTTACAAAACATTGAGGAAAACAGGATTTCTACCGTGTAAACGCCATCTTTCAGTGATACAAATCCCGGTAGCAATACCTTTCGAGATCTGCAATCTGATCTCTTCCTCAGGCGATAACTAACGTAACATAACTACAATCTAGTTTAAAATAAAAATATCATACTATAGGTTGTGAGAAGCATAACTCAGGAATTAAAACTACGATGTTGTGTGTCCAATCCTAAAACACTATCTTTATAATAGCATGTACATAAGTATAATAAAACACCAAATTTTGAAACTGAACTGAAGAATAGTGTTCTCAATAGGTCTGCTCTACAATCAATAAATTACCACAAATCTCTTTTGCATCGCTGAACGGTAGCAAATGTCTGGAGAAAAATCTTATTTCATTCACAATCCTACCATCGTAAAATATTCAAACAATGATTATGAAGTAAATGGTTTGCAATGTAAGAGCTGAATGATTAAATTTTTGTTAGTAAATACGTTTTCATAACAATTGAATGCATTACTTTTGATTAGAATAGTAATAGTAGTCTTTTTGTTATATTATGTTATGTTATACTATATTATGTAACAATTACGTAATGTCTTATATTGTAAAAATATCGTTAAAATATGAGTGAGCGTATATTAAATGTATAAATAGTAAAAGAACGTAGGAGATCTAAAAATAATTGTTTTAAATCAATTGTTTAAAAAAACACAGTTTGTAATTGAATAGAGATCTTTGTACTTGACAGTGAAAACAGTCAAGTTTCTTTTACTTTTACCAACAGCTTCAATAAGAGGATGAAGAGTTAGCATTTAAAAATTTAAAATGATATTTGCCATTTCAACATACTGTAGATTTACAAATTTAAACCTTTATTGAATACTCAACACTGAAGTGTTTAGTAGTTATCCATACACTTTAAAAGTATACAAATATTAGTTAAAACGAATTACATACAAACTGTGGCTAACATTATTTAACGGGAGTTGTATTAAACTATGCCGACGCAGCGTTAATATATGCCTATTTATATTCCGCCGGTTTTACTGAAACAAACAATAATGTGGACACGATTTACATAAAAAGGCAGTCTATATTCACAGCATATGGAAATATTGTGTCTGTTTATCTGATAGGAGAGTGTCGGTATATATTAAGAACATGAGTGATTTCATTGGTTATTATCATAAACATTGCATGAATATATTACCGCCAAATCGTCCATTTCGATAACGAAATATAGTGCACGTGTTATATTAGTATTAAAACAGACACAATATTATTGAGTCTGTTTGAATTAGTCACCATTGTAATCTTAAGTTTTGGGAGCAAAATTAAAATGGGCAACCTTTCTTAATTTTGAATGAAACTTAAAAGATGTTTTTCAAATATTTAAGAACTGCAATAATGTATCAATACAGCTGTAATTTGTGTTTTATTGAAGAACTGTATTTAAAATTTATTTATTATAGAAAAAGTACATTTGCAGCCGTTTTAATCATGTAATTTGTTATAATGGTGGTGCGAAATCTCTCCCCCTTCATATCGGAATTTTGAGATTCTTTGTGGAGTTTATTACTGCGAAATCACTTTTAAGTAGGCGACCATATGAATAGGGTATTTCCAAGAGCATAATGGTGTCCAATATACAAGCCATTATATACAGGGTGTTCCTGAAATATCAGGTAGTGTTTTGGGGATTTGTTCTTCGGATCACGGCAAAGAGAAAATTTGGGTTCTTAGTTCAGAAATGCTTAATTTATATCTATATGTATGTATATATTGCCTACATATAAATCTTTATTTCAGAAACTGGATAATTTGATATAATTAACGTTCTTTCTCTCTTGAATGGGTAGGAAAATTGATGTAGGATTATCACTAGAGTCGTTCAGTTTGTAACATTCCTCTACTAGTCACTAATATTTGCTATTATATACATCACTAAAGTGTTCTTAGATAAAAAAAAACATTTAAGTGATGTACCCTATAATGGCGAAACGGCATTATTTATCTACTAAATATGGCTCAAATGTTTATTATAATAAGGCAGTTACTGAAAAATATATCACGAGTTCATCTTTAGTATTTTCAAAAGTCACATTCAATTATTATACTCTGCTTGTATAGTCTATAGTTATATTGGTCTTAAAAGAACGGTCTATGTAAGGTTCTTGACGTAATGATTTGGATTTATTGTAAAATGAATATAACCAGCAGATAGTGCTAAAACTCTCGAGGTGACCAAGGTGTTAGTGATCTATCTAACCTCCTGCAGTTCGTTATACGGACATAATTTTCTATGTCTTTTATGCCCCAGATATAATTGTATTGTGTGTATCACATCATATCTAAAAACTCTCGCACCAAACTAGGCCGATGGTGGCAGTTTCGTTCCAATTATAGACAATAGACAAGTTTCTTTATTGATATATTCTTAGAGAATAGTAATAGAGTCACATATTATTAAAAAAAGTTAGCTTATGATAAAACAAAGTCAAGGTTTTTGTAGTCTCCATTCTCCATTGCAGGCGTTCAGGAACTCAACCAGTGTATAAAAAGGTTGATTTACTCGGAGGTTATGCAGTCTTCCTTGTAGGGCATTCCTCTTCAATTCTTTCATTGTATCTGGTAGAGCATTCCACAACTTCCGGCCGATGTAGGATGGTTTTTCTTCAAAGATTGCTGTGCGATGTGGGGGCAGAACGTAGTTAGTTGCATGATGAGTAATTGTACGAGTGGAAGTCTTTCCCTGTGTTAAGACTCAGACTATGAGCATGTAGAATAACTTCTTGAATGTACAGAGCAGTGATAGTGTTTATGCCAAGGGCTTGGAAGGCTTGCCTGCAGCATTGTTGAGGTTCAAGTTCAGCGAGGATTCTGATGGCTTTTTTCTGTAGGATGAGCACCCTGTTGAGGTTCCCAGCAGAGGACCCACCCCATACAGCGAGCCCATACCTCATGTGCGTTTCTACTAGTGAATAGTAAGGTGTTTTTGCTGTTTCTAAATTTCAAGTCCATTTTATGCGCCGCACAGCATATATACATGTGCTGATCTACATGCTCTGTGCAGTTTAGACTTCCATCCAGGATGACTCCTAGAAATTTAACGTGTTTTTCAATTTCTACGTCAGGTATTTTTGGAATGTAGTCTTTTCTTTTACTAAAATTAATTTGTATTGTTTTTGATGGGTTTACATCTAAGTCATTTTTTCTGCAGTATTTTTTCTTAAGGAAGTAAAATCTGTGATGTTTGTAATTGTGCAGTAAGACTAGTATTTTATTTCAATAATATAAATGTCTGTCGATAATTAAATCATCATGGAAACTATAATACTTAAAAAGACTTTAAAAAATGATTGAAATGTAATTAAAATGAATTTTGTTTTGTAATGTTAAAAGCAAAATTAATTATTTTGACTCATTTTCAGTAAATCCATTTCGATTGTAACTAGTTAAAAAGAGAAGCACCAGGTCTACTCTGAAATCGTATTAGTAATTATTTACATTTCCAAATAAATTTAAATCTTGATATATTGTAGAAAATGTGGTGGATAGTTGACAACAATTTGATAGTAACAGGATTTTTCTGGACATATACTATATTTCAGTGATACGTTTGATATCTGCATTCGGATCTCTTCCTCAGGTTAATATTTAACGAACATAGTCAAAATGTACCTGCACTAACCGACCATTCGGTAGAGTACCACAGCTCTCTTTTGTCTTACTGAACAATAGCAAATGTTCGTAAAAAATCCTGTTTCCTTGCCAATTTTCCCATCGCCAAAAAGTCTTAAAACAATTATTAAACTGATTATCAGTTTGCAATGTACATTCAACGATGATTAATTCAACGATGGTATAGTATAATGTTTCTTCTGAAACGGGAGAGGTATTCTAGAACAAGTGTTTTGTTTTTTTTTAATAATATATATTTATTAAATTTCTATAAATTTTTAACAATAATATATTAATTAGATGCCTTGTCCTCAATTATTACACAAAATATCAATATGTATATTCTCGTATGTTTATTTAAAAGCGGGTTACTATCCTTTTTGGAAGTGACACTCCCGATATAATATGTTTATTACAACAGCATGATATGGCGAGACAGGCACTTTATTCCAGTTGGTTAATTTGCATCTATTTGCATCTGTAACTGTGTCGAACTTATACGCTTGGAGTGCTGCATTCATATGGTAATTAAGGCGTGTGGATGAAGAGCAAATAACATAACCGTTAATAATGGAAATTGACTGAAATATATAGTAAGCATCCGTACTATTAGAGATCACCCTTGCTAAACCTTGTGGACGACACTTGATGATTGGAAGCTCTAATGTGTTGCACTATTCCAGGCTAGGCTCAAATTTAATTATTTTTTAGCAAAAAAAAAAAAAAAAAAAAAACACACACCTGTTAGCCTGCCCATAATGGGATTCGAGCTCGGGTTCCTGAGGGAGAAAGAGACGCTAATTACTCGTCTACCTGTGACAGTTTGCGGATTACATGTAATCTAGTAAAGGTGTACCTGTGAACAGCTGATTGATTGGAGTTTAATTCCAAGCTGGTAAATGATTTTGGCAGTTTACTATTACGAGTACATGCAATACTGTAGTGAAAACGTAAAGCTACATCACTCTTGGCTGCCATCTATGTACAGAATGTTCCGTAACTCTCTGGACAAAGATATACCACGTTATTCTTCAGGTTAAAAACAAACATATTTCACCATATGAACTTGGGTCTCCGATGCTTAGTTTCCCATCTGTCTGTATATATGTGTTTATTTATAAAAAAGTTAATATCTTAAAAACTAATATAATAAAGGATATCAATTTTGGCCTAAATGTTTATGATAACGAGAACAGCAACGGGGAAACCATTATGATATTATCTTTATTTTCATAATGGCAGCCATTAACACTTTTATAATTTTAAGTTCGATGCTTAGTTTCTCATCTGTTTGTATGTATGTGTGTTTTATAAAAATATTAATATCTTAAAAACTAATAAATTAAATCGTACCAAGTACGGCTCAAATGTTTATGATAACAAGGCCAGTTACTAAAACATATATCACGAAGTCATCTTTATTATTTTAGAAACGGCGGCCATTTAAACTTTGAATATTTTAAGAACCTGCAATTTTTCTCAAGAATTATAAGAAAAACCCGTTTTAGGTTCTCATTGAATAGCCAGAAATACAAAAACTGAATAAACGGCAGTTCTCAATATGGGCCATGTCTTGTTTGAGAAAATCTGCTTTAAATCAGCTATTTTTTATTCGATTTAAATTATTATTGATAAAATCCTCTAAAAACTGTTGTTTTCGTAATTCTTGAGAAAAATTGCAGATTCTTAAGATATTGAAATTTTAAAGTTTTAATGGTCGCCATTTTGAATCTAAAGATCTGGTTTCTTATGAATGGCAGACGTATTGCATGAACCCTTTGTCGAGGCTGGTGCAAACTGTAAACTTGGCCTAAGGCCCTTGATCAAATGTGGCAAATGAGAGCGAATAATTAAGCTGCGTGTGTGGTTAAATTGATGTTGGTGAATATATATTGTCTACATAATGACACGTATATTGTTTTACAACATTACTGAAGGTAAATAAACTTATTTTTAAGTATAATAGTTGAATAGCCATAACAAGATGTCAAGGAGTTTGGGTCACCTGGCTTCAGTAGTTTTTTAATACTGTAAATGTTACAAATAGTTACAAATTTAACCATTAGGTGAATAGGATGACAGTCTCCTCTAAACTTTTAACTTTTTTAATTATGCTATATGTACCAAAACTTTGTTGTGCATATACTATAAATCAGGAATATCGCCAATATTGCACATGAGATAGCTACATGTTAATATTGTAATCGTGCCGAATCTGGCTGCCACATCTGACAGTACATGAATTAACTGAACTAGTTATAAATCTAGTGCTAACTTTAGAGTGAGTAGAAAATGTGTGTTGTAAAAATAAAGAAATATTAGATCTACGCCTACATTTAAAATATAAAAGTTATTGTTTTATTTCTTGTTAAAGAGTTGGAAAATCGGAAGTTTATTTATGCAGTGGGATCATTTAAATCAGAGGTAAAAGTGAGTATGCTGACTCCTACATTAGTACATTAATACATGCATAACTATGGTATTCTTTATAAATCTTTGAAATTAAGGAAAACTTTATAAATACGTGCATTAACTAGTTGCACCTAAAATTTTTATTTATAATTTAAACATTGGTTTACAAATCCAAATGGTGTGCCCAATCTCATGCTTTATAATGGATTCATAGTTCAACTTTAGAAAATTTAGAAAATATCCCTTCGACCCCTCACTCCTAAACATAGTAAATTATCTACTTGAACATCATCATATACTCATTGGTTCATTATTGAGGAAATAATTATGTTCACTTGCCATTTCTAAGTATTGGACTAATTTGAGTTGCCAACAAATTGAATGTGCATTGTTCTGTTTTAATAACAGTCGATATTATATTGCATGTAAAATCTAAAGGGATAAGCAATACCAAATGCTATTCTTGTAAAAAGTAGTCGATGCTCTCATATTTATTATTGAGGTTGTCTTATCTGTTCAAACCAAGTCGTTGACTACGTTACCGTCGGCCAAACAGTTTTGGAGAACACTTGGAACTACTCTCGGTGTAACAAGTGAGTTTTTCATTGCCAGAAACGTAATTAATTTGAATTATTTTTATTCAACACTACTAGTCAGTAATGTAGACAGTTTTGTAGCTTTGTTTTGCAATTTGGTCCTCCTCTATTTTTCACTGTAGTTATAATGAAGCGGCCAGGGATATTACTAAATTTGTACAAGTCTCTTGTATGTAGAGAATTGCATGTACAGTGGAATTTAGCTTCTAATAAAAATTATTGGTTGCGATTTACTTCTCAAGTAAAATTTGTACAAAAACGTACAAGCAGTGTTCCCTGGATTGTTTCTAACACTCAAATTTATGTATATAAAGACTGAGTACCAAAATGTATGTAACAGTGTGGTTTGCTTGTGCCCGTGGTAGTTAACTTATTTCGATCGACGAATTGTGTTCTTTTTTATCCATAAATAATGAATTTTACCTAAAGGTATGTTAGTTGTATTTGCGTGTACAAAAGAGTACGTAGTGTATTACAGAGTGGATTTTATTTATTTTAACACACCCTGTTAAAAAATTATAAATAGTTTTAAATAATATATCAAATGACCAATGTTTAATCAGATTATTAAGGTAAATAAGAGTTTTTGAAATCTTATGATACATATTGATGTAATCGGGGAATTTCATAGAATCATATTAAAATCTGTAATAAACACGTTAGTGATTTCTTTATTTGATGACGTCTCTTGTCTACATAAACAAAATTGCTTGCCTCATTAACCCATACTCAAAGTGAGGGAAGTCTCTGTTTAGGTTTAAGCTTTCCTGCTGGCATATGGTTGAAAGTTATCTACGAGGGACACAGGCAAACTGCACTCTTACATAAATTTTTCTACAAATTTTACTTATAAAGTAAATCACAGCCAATAATTTTTATTAGAAGCTAAATTCCACTGTACATGCAATTCTCTACATATAAGAGACGTACAAATTTAATAATATCCCTTGCCGCTTCATTATAGCTACAGTGAAAAATAGAGGAAGACCAAATTACAATACGAGGCTACAAAATTGTCCACATTACTGACTATTAGTATTGAATAAAAATAATTCAAATTAATTACGTTTCTGGTAATGAGACATTTACTTGTTACACCGAAAGTAGTTCGTAGTATTCTCCAAAACTGTTTGCCCGACGGTAACGTAGTCTACGATTTGAACAGATAAGGCAACTTCAATAATAAATATGAGAGCATCGACTACTTTTTACAAGAATAGCTTTTTGGTGTTGGTAATCCCTTGAGATTTTACATGCAATATAATATCGATTGTTATTAAAACAGTACAAAGGACATTCAATTTGCTGGCAACTCAAACTAGTCCACTACTTACAATTTGCAAGTGAACACAATTATTTCCTCGACTAGGAACCAATGAGTGAATCATTATGATCATGTCGATAATTGACCATGTTTAAAGCGAGGATCATGTCTTTTTGTCATCTAAAGTTGCATTTTGGATGAAAAAAGAAAAAAAATAGCACAGATTTCGTTGTTACCAACATAATTTGCAAGCTATTACTTTTTAATAATGTTCTGTTTCTGTCTAAACAAGCTAAATTTATTCGAGTTCACGTTATTGTAGTTCTAACGGTTAGTTTTCGATTAACTTTCCAACTTCGGTGTCTGGAGTCTTTTTATGCAATATGAAATATTGATTCTCAATGTAGTCTAAATATAAACAGTTTAAATTACAATTATCTTATACACTGATATTCAGATAGTTAGTTAACGAGATATATCTTGTGTCTACTTCACGCTGTTGGAACTACTGGCTCGTTATTGATGCTGAAACAAGGTCAACTGGGCAGCCAAAGAAGTTTGATGGGTATCTTTGACGGAATGTATTAAAGTCGGATCAAGTTAGGATAGTTTATTATTAGAATGGCCAAAATAGATTTATACATTTTTTTAGTTTTATTTGAATTACGATTAAAAAAGGTGACTGACTTTTTTTAAATCATCACATTAAATTTTATTTTGTATAGGAAAGTAAACTTTAGTTCTCTTTGACATAATATATCGCATTCTTGTCTGAAAGTATATTATCTGTGGAACTCATTTCTAGGTTTCCCCATTTTTAAACTGCTGTAACTATAAATTTAATAAATCAATAATTTGCACAATAGCTTGACTAAAATGTGCGCGCATGATTTTATAATTGTTGTTTCCGAATAAAGTTAATGTTTATTAAAAATCATTTAATAGGAAGTTTAAGCAAGTAATTAAATCATCTTAGTTACACTAACTGATTTAACTGCCAAGTCAAAAGCTGATTAGTTTACGCTACTACAGAGCACAGGTGGTGTCTAAGGAGATTACATTTTATGTATGTGTAGCCAACGAAGTGCAAAATTAAATTGTAATTTTTCAGTAGGTTTGTAATGTTAATTTGATGCGTTTTGCAACAAACTTGAGTAAATGATTTGAAGCTTTATAAACTAAATGTAGCTACTCAGTAAAGTGCATTTCCTAATGCGAATAAAATGAAACTCGAACGTAGATTTCAGCTACATTTCAGAGATATTCTGTTGTACTTAAAATCAGTGAGAACAAACACGACACCTTGCACTCTCACTGTACTCTTGTCTTTTCTTAGTTTAATCAACAACCATCAGATTGTACCTTTGAACGTGTCTACCATCAGTATTTACAACGTTTAATGGCAGTAGAAATCCGTAACGGCTTTCTCATGGTATATCATCATAATTGCAGTAATTTTTAATTTTAATGATGACGAATTGTGTCTGAAGTACATTACTTACATCCGTGAGGAAACCTGACAAAGTGGAGGGAGTTGTTAGTAGATGGGGGTGTTTGGTAAAAGTGCTGGAATTACTGAGAAATACGTGATTTATTAACTGTAAATTCAATAGCCGATGATAGGCAAAGTTGTGATGATGGGTTAAGCACGAGACTTTTCCGATTTTCCTCAATTCCCGTTGCTGTATTGTACGGAAATCTGGGACTTCTAACTCTCCAATATGGAGTTTCAACGATATTGAGTCTGAAGACAAGTCTGCCCTGTAGTGACTAGCTTCCTGGTTGGCAGTTATAGGCTGGGAAGAACTGTATGTGTTGATAGAGATTTCAACTCAAGCAAATCTTTATTAACGTCACCGTCCAGATCAGAATCTCTATTAATCCTCTGCGGGGACTCAAGATGGTGGTTGCGCATGTTGATCGCTAATAACTTTAAGGACTCAAGGGAAATTATCTCTCCAGTAAGGGTTAGGAAGTTTACATTTAGTATGAATCCATCTCGCGCATTATGTAAAAAAGTGAAATCTATAAGGCAAAGAATGAAGCAAATATACAATATAATAATACGAGTATAATCCTTGCGGTAATCGAGAATTTGTAAATGTGTCGATCAAATGAGTAATCCGTAGAAACGTATATCAAACCCTCTATATTGTTTGTTAGTAGGAAGAAGATCCTTATTTTTATGTATAATTATTTTATGTTTTCACATAAAAAGATTTTTTAAGTGGTATTTTCTCGAAGATCATACTTTTCAGAGATTAAAACAATAAAAACTGACCGTCAGACAAACTAATGCTAGTTATATCACCATTATAAAACTAGATAAAAAGACTTAAAGTCACTACGTTAAGACAAATAGCTTATCTGTATGCATGAAAAAGCGCATCATTCCTTATCTTGATATTGCGAGATGCCACAGGTCGACTGAACAATGGAGTTTATTCCTATAATTAGTGTTTTAAACTGGCATAACGAAATATCTATTACTTTTAGAAACGTTTTAGAGAAACAGGAAATTTCAAAATAGCCTTAGATACAGGGGCCTAGAAATAGACGGCCTTCTCTCCATCCTCTTCAGATCGTGGCTGGGAAACAAACAACCGTAACAGGCAACAAACAGACGCGTTAGCTATTGCCGTTGGTGTCGGAAGTTCACTCTCCAACGATTGTACAGTAGTTTAACATATTGACTGTTTTATGAGAATAATATCTTAACTTAGTTTAGACCAACAGTGAAGGTTTTAAACAAAGTGTCTGGGATTGATAACAAATTGACAAGATGTTAATGGTTGTGGAGATACAATTTATTCCTTACCTAAATGTAGTCCAATTCATAAAATTATTGCCGTACCATGTTTATGTAATGAATTTAATACGTAATTGAAAGCTCTATTCATTTTGTCAATAATTTGTATATTTTACTCAGACGAATAACATATTTTACAAATAAAATTAAATATTAGTGATACGTTAGGGAACCATTATACCTATGAAAGTGTACTCCCCAACTGTTTTACTAGTGTGATACTAATATGTAACAACTTACCCAACTCTCTATTATTCTACTCTAAAAAACTTATGATTGTTAAAATTGTCCAAAAATGAAAAAGAAACAATTGTATGTTGTTTACTTTAATGTAATCAAAAAGATACAAAGTTGATTTTATGGTTACAGAAAGAGGAGGAGGTTGATTGGGACTTGACAGTTCAGGGAGCAACTCTGGGCTCTTTCTAGTTATGCTACATCTTATTACAGGTCGTGGGGGGATGTTGACCCAGAAGTTCGGGACCAAGGCAGTATTTGGCTACTCCCAGCTGGCCACTAACATGTGTTCTCTGTTCATCCCTCAAGCTGCCTCCATACACTACAAAACACTAGGCTACAAAACTGTCTACATTACTGACTAGTAGTATTGAATAAAAATAATTTAAATTAATTACGTTTCTGGTAATAAAAAGCTCACTTTTACCGAAAGTAGTTCCAAGTGTTCCCCGAAACTATTTTCCCGACGGTAACGAAATCAAATATTTGGTTTGAACAGATAAAACTAACTTCAATAATAAATATGAGAGCATCGCCTACTTTTTACAAGAATAGGTCTTTGGTATTGGATATCCCTTGAGATTATACATACAATATAATATCGACTGTTATTATAACAGTTACTGTACAATGGACATTCATTTTGCTGGCAACTCAAACTAGTCCACTAGTTACAATTGGCAAGTGAACACAATTAATTATTTCCTTGATTAGGAACCAATGAGTGAATGATTATGATCATGTCGATAATTAACCATGTTTAAAGGGAGGAGCATGTCTTTTTTCATCCAAAGTTGCATTTTGGGTGAAAAAAGAAAAAATATAGCACAGATTTCGTTGTTACCAAACATAAAATTTTCAAGATATTACTTTTAAATAGATTGCTGTTTAGGTCTAAACAAGCTAAATTAATTTCAGTTCACGTTGTTGTAATTCTAACGGTTAGTTTGCGATTAACTTTCCTACTTCGGTGTGTCTGAAGTCTTTTTATCCAAAAGGAAATATTGATTTTTTAATATAGCCTAAATAGAAGAAACAGTTTAAATTAACATTTATATTAAACAATAATATTTAGATAGTTAGATAACGAGATATACCTTATGTCTACTTCACGCTGTTGGAACTACTGGCTCGTTATTGATGCTGAAACAAGATAGTCTGATGGTTATCTTTGACGGAATGTATTAAAGTTGACTCTAGTTGGAAAGGTTTTTTAGAATTACCAAAATAGTTTTTTTTATTTCCTTTAAACGGTTGTGGAATGATCAAAATTGTATTCTACGATTTTTTTAAACTGTTTGTGGCTATAAACCAGAAATATATAATTAATTTTCATTCATTTTAAACTCGACAGCAATGTAATGTGCAGCATTTGATAAATTTCACTTTTCCCTTTATCATCATCAGGTTGTGCGAAAACCTGTATGTTTAAATATGCACAATTACTGGTGCATTCAGACAACTAAAATATTGTTGATACACTAACATATTTAAAAAAATCTAAATAGGCAATGTTTTGTTTTTGTTTGAGATTCCACTCACACAAAATCTTTGAATCTTTTCTTTAAAGAAGGTATGAAAATAGGTTTTGAGTTGTTTTATTTTCTTAATTCGACTGCCACCGCCTTTAAGATAGCATTAGAGGCAAATAAAAAACATCTTTTTTCACGGTACGAAAACATGTTATGAGTTTTTTTTATATTTAGATTAATGTTTAGTAAAAATTGCTAATTATAACAATATAACTTTTACAGTTTTATTTCAATTACGATTAAAAAAAGGGACAGACTCTTTATTTAATCTTCACATTAAATTTTATTTCTTGTAGGAAAGTAAACTTTAGTTCTCTTTGACGTAATTAGGTCGCTTTCTTCACTGAAAGTGTGCTATCTGTGGAACTCATTTCAAGGTCACCTTATTTTTAATTTGAAATATTTACAGTTCTTTTTGGAATAATCAAAATTGTTTTCTATCATTTTGAAACTGCTGTAACTATAAAATTAATAAATCAATAATTTGCACAATAGCTCGACTAAAATGTCTCAGACTACCTTTATCTTTGTACCTGTCTACCACCAGTATTTCTGACGTTCATCGGCAGTATCAATCAGTAACAGGTTTCCAATTTTACATCATCATAACACTGTAGTAATTTTTAATTTTTAATACTTGCAAAAATTGTGTTTGAAGTGCTATACTTACATCTGTGAGGGAATCTGACAAAGTGGGTGGAGTTGTGAGTAATTAGGAGACGTTGCGGTGTTTGGTAAAAGTGTTGAAATTACTGGGAAAGACGTGATTCGTTAACTTTTTATCCATGAGTCGATGATAGGCAAGGTGTGATAATGGGATAAGCACGAGACTTTTCACATTTCCCTCAATTCCCGTTTCTGTATTGTACGGAAAATCTGGGACTTCTAATTGTCCAATAATGAGTTTCAAGGATAATTGAGTCTGAAGACAAGTCTGCCCTCTAGTGACTAGCTTCCTGGTTGGAAGGTATATGCTGGGAATAACTGTAAGTATGTGTTTATAGAGATTACTACTCAAGCAAATCTTTAGGAATGTCTGCGGGTACTCAAGATGGTGGTTGCGCATGTGGATCGATAATTATTTGAAGGATACAAGGATCATTTCGCTTTTCAGTTAGGATTAGGAAGTTGACATTTAGCATGAATGCATCTCGTGCATTATGTAGAAAAGTGAAATCTTTGAGACAAAACATGAAGTAAATATTTAATATAATAATACGAGTGTAATCCTTGGGTTAAACGAGAATTGGTGCGTGTGTCGTTCAAATGAGTAATCCATAGCAAATTCCTTTACACTTTTGTATTGTTTAATAATAGGAAGAAGATCCTTATTTTAACGTATAATTATTTAATCTCTCCACATAAAAAGATTTTCTTAATGGTATTTTCTCGAAGGATTAGTGGGCTCACAGGAGTAGAGCAGGTGCTCACACCTTATAAATAATAAGTGCAGGTTTCAGGAGTTTATATGAAAGTGAGCTAATAACGAAACCTACACGAATATGAGACACTATCTGCTGACTAACTTAAAGTACTCAGCACACGCCTCTTTACTGTCTGGACGAGCAAGTTTACAACCTCTTGTTTATTTACTGAGAAGTTGTAAAGTTTTATCCTTACCTCTGAGATGTGTCCTGCATAGACAGAGTAATAACGTCAGTTGTTCTTAACTTGTCTAAATGTTAACCAACGAGCGAAAACTAGTTTAGGTTACTGTGGGGAGGAGTTTGAAAACTGCAGCTAAATATTTACACCAGATACACACAGTTAGTATGAATGAAAGAAACTCGCCGTACAATATATCTCCTCTTATTTTGTGTCTTCGTGAAAAAGGCTACTTGGCCATTATTCTACATGATGAGCTAGAGATCTACAACAGTGCCGAAGTAACGTTCAATAGAACCCTCGGTTGTTTTTTTCACTGTGAGAGTGTTCAGATATAATTGAGTAGCCGAGAACAAATTTGAATGCTATAAACACACAACTTTATTTTTCTTGATATCTTTAAAGTATCCTTCCCCCAATATTGAAGTTAATCATTCGTGTTTCTCTTATTGAATGTCAAAAGAGACGATATCTTAAGAGTAGCAGATCTAAAACTATAGATTTTAGTTTACGTTTAATTTTTATTATCTTGATTCACTTAAAAACCAACCATCAGTGACGTAAATAAAATTTTGTAAGTTTAAGCAAAATACGTTGATACCGATAAGGTATTTATATACAAGTAGCGATTTTCAGACTCTTTAACTAGTATTATCATGGTGATGGCTTGTTTTAGTATTTGTGTGTCTTACGGCCAGTTTCAAGCGTTTTAAGCTCGGAAAAGTATAATTTGAGACAAAACTATCTTTTTATATTTTTAAACTTTTCGATACCTTTTCATTTCGTGTTCTCTACAAAAACTATCAAGGCTGACGATCGATTTCTTTCTTCAGAAAAATTCCTTTACAGATTCAAAAACATACCAGGACGTGTTATATACAATTCAAACCGGCTATTGGATCGCAGACTAATGACTTTGATTTGCTGTACTGTGTAACTTTTTTTGTGACTTTTGTTTTATTTTACTTGGTTGTAGAATTTGAGTCGGTAATATACTCTATTATTTGTCAGTTAGCGTCCATGTTAAATCATGCAGAAAAGAAATATTTTATGGTGACGTAAAAAAAGGTGTTAACGGATTAATGTTAAATAATTGACAAAGTGCCGTTGACATGCTGTCAACCAATCTAAGCTCTAATGTTGGCTTACTTGTAACCGATAATATTTATTACGCAGACACATACAGACAACATAGTTTTAACATTAAGTTGTAAATACATCTTATATTAAAGTGCCCTAATCTGGCGTTGTTTATCTATTTAAATTTCAATTGGATGATAGTTAGCGAAACATATTGCTGAGTTGCTAGAAAACTGTCATTTTCTTGGAATCGAACTGATCTATATATTTAAAAAATTGTATATATTCTTTATTTCCATATAAGTAATATCGGGTTCGATGATAGAGAAAATCACGCATTGGGATTTTGCGGAGCTTTAGAGATCAGTTTCACACAGGTCCTTTGGGTTAGTGTGTCAACGGAAAATAGGAGAACAATAAAAATTGTACAAACTGAGTCTAATAATCTGACATAGTAGCACATTTAGTATATGATTACTATATATATATCTCGTATATATAATATTCCATTCCAAGTTTGTTGTTGTTAAAACTTACGAAAAGTTAACCTTATGAGAGTTTCATGACCATCACTTTCTCTCAGTGTACTATTTGCATTGTAAAGTCTATTACCTTACTGGCATGGTTGTTTCAACTTTACTTACACTAATGTTTAAATAAATATTTAATTATTATGGTGGAAACCTTGCAGATTAGTTCCAGCTGAAGCAATGTAATAAATATTAAGCACTTATAAAGTGTATTATTTGTTAAAGGGGGCTCAGCCCGGGTCTCAGAGAGACAGAGAGAGACAATGGCAGCCCTATAGGATCTTGGTTCCGCAGAAGAGAACAATGTACCTTCCCTCAAACAGCTGAAATATTGCTTCAGGTCATTACAAGGTCAGTAGACAAATCCTATAGAATATTCATTCCGAAATTTGTAGTAATTTCCTCGAATTCTTATTTTATACTTATCTGTATTACTATAATTTCTTTATTTGTAGAAAAATAGAGTCAATGGATGATTGATATTTTTCTTCTGTTCAGATGCGATTCTAGCTCGGGTGGTTCTTCACCTTCTGTCTTTCTCTGGTTTCCTTCTCATGTTCACGATGAGTACAGACATGAACATATCCATAGTCGCCATGGTTAAGCTGCCAACACCCTCCAATAACCAAAACTCTGTTCAGGATTCTCCTCTCGTTTGCTATGATCACTCCCTCAACTCTACCTCTCCAAGACGATGACGCTCCTGCCACATCCCGAATTAGTATACGTGAATGTAGCGTAACCTGAATTTTTAATCTCATTTCTTATTTGTATATTCAGATTTACAAAAAGTCCTGTTGAAAGATTATAATTCATGTTTACAGTAAAATGAAAAAAGTGCTAACTTGAATTAACTGATTCAACAGCGACCTTTCTGATATCAAATGACTTAACAGACCCAAACAACTTCTGTCCCGATTGATCGCATTTTTCCTGAATTATTGTTCTTTACTTTATTCTCCTTTGATCTACCGCGCAGGAAGCAACCCCTCCGGCGTGGAGTTGTTGTGCGGAGTGGGAGCGTCTTGTATCTATTTACCAGCTGTGTGCAGCTGTCACAGTTTTGTTAACACTGCAGCTACTTTACCTGCTCTATAACTGTATTATATTTTTTTTATTAGACTTCATTCACATATACTAACTTGGGAAGTGGCAGGATCATCATAGTTTTGAAGAGAGATAAAGTTGAGGGATTAATTGTAGCAAACGAGAGGAGATTCCTGAGTAGAGTTTTGATTATTGGAGGGGTTTGCCAGCTTAACCATGGCAACTATGGCAATGTTTATGTCTGTTCTCATCATGAAGGCGATCAGGAAACCAGAGAAAGACAGAAGGTAGAGAACCACCCGAGCTGGAACTGCACCTGAACAGAAGGAAAATATCTATCATCCATTGACTCTATTATTCTACAAATAAAGAAATTATAGTAATATAGATAAGTATAAAACAAGAATTCAAGGAAGTTACAAAAAATTTTGGAATGAATATTCTATAGGATTTGTTAACTGACCTTGTAGTGACCTGAAACAATATTTCGGCTGTTTGAGAGTAGGTACATTATTCTCTTCGGCGCGACCAAGATCCTCTGGGGCTGTCATTGTTGTTCTCTCTGAGACCCGGGCTGATCCCCGTTTAACAATGAATACACTGAGTGCCTAATGTTTATTGCATTGCTTCAACTAGAATTAATGTGCATAGTGTCAATAATACAGAGTGAAAGATTAGTGTAAGTAAAGTTGAACCAACCATGCCAGTAAGGTAATAGACTTTACAATGCAAATAGTACACCGAGAAAAAGTGATGGTCATGAAACTCTCATAAATGTTGGCTGTGCTTGTCATTATATTAAACTGACGCCTTTCCCGAATTCTAAGAATATAAATAAACAAACTATGATTAAATGTGCTAAAAATTAACGCAGAGCTTTAGTTTATTGTGTAAAATCAATAATAACAAAAAATATGTCATTTTACAAAAGTTTACTCAAAATCAAAGTTTCTATAATTTTAATAAACTTAATTTTATTGCATAATGGTATAAGTTTTATAACCATAAGTCAAAACAATTTAAAAAATGTTTAATAAAATCCGTATAATACGCTAAATTTATAGTCGTCTTCAAATGAAGTATCTAGTTTGAGTCATATTTATCATGGGCTTTTTATCCCCGTTGCAAACGTTGAAAGGCATCACCTGTTTTGACATCAGTAAATGATGGGAGCGGTTTATCTATAGGCATATAACAGAAACAGTAGTTATAGACTCTCAGAAGCCACTCCTTGTTTGGACTGAAGGACAATCAGGAGCCTGTAGTAGATGGAGGTAGCTTGAGGGATGAGTAGAGAGCACATGTTAGTGACCAACTGGGAGTAGCCAATTACTGCCTTGGTCCCGATCTTCTGCGTCTACATCCCCCCCACCACCTGGGACAAGAAGTAGGACCAGTGGAATGGGCCCGGGATTGCTCCCTGAACTAATTTATAATCAAGATTTAAGATGTAAGGGAAATAAGTATGGGATCTAGGAGCAAGGAAACTACAGTGGGCGAGAATGATTAATTAGCAAATTGTTAATAGAACATTTAGTCATGACAAATATTAGTTTAGTATTTCAAAAATAGCTCATGTTTCAAATAGGTTATTTAAATATATTTACAATTTCTCAAAACACTTGTCGTCCATAGTTTCTTCCACGTGTTGAATTTATATTTCATACTCTAATTGTCAGTTTTCTGAAACTGGCTTCGTTGGTGAAATATTATTTATGTAATGATATTTTTTGGTATTTCACGAGGAATTACTTTCCTTACTTGAAATCATAATTATTAGCGAGTTTCACCAAATAGTCTGATGACTTGACCTCAATATAAAGATAAAGCAAGATCTTGACTACAGACTAGGGCAAGTGAACAGACAAGAAATAGTTGACAATCAGTTGAAATGGTTTACCGGGACGGACAACCAGTAATTGACAAATGCTATTTGATTAGTTCTCATGTTGAAGTCACGTTTAATTGAAATAGTTTCTCCGGCCGTTTGTAGTCTACCGCAGGTAACCTCAGTCCACTGGAAGTTTTAATGATACTATTAAATTTCCAACTATGTTTACCTCATGTAATTTGGTTAAAACAATATTATTTAAGGGGTTGATTAAAGAGAATCCTGAGTTAAAAGGCCAAGAATGGTTAATAACGCATATATAATCTATATTTGATAGTATCTGAGTTTAGAAAAAGTTTTAAATGCAAGTGATCTGGAGCGGCTTATTGTGTGGGTAACACTGGATATGGTCGTCACAAGCATTGTTTACGTAGCATTAAATTTAAAGTTTGTGCGTTATACTTGATGCACAATATTTTCCTACAGTAGTTGAACGTGATTGCGTTAAGTTTTAGTAATTGGTTAATGTGTGCATTCAATCATGTCTCATTAATTTGATCAAAAGTCAGGTTATACGTACTGTATAACTATCTCACTCCCAGTCTGGTTATACTTTATCATCCTTGCCATCACTATTTTCCGGCCGAGCAAAGCCTGAATGCTCATATTAGCAATTTTGTGCTGACGAGGTTATTACGTGACTGATACGCTAGGAATATTAACATGGGGATAGGTAATATTAGGAATCGCACCTTTCTTGTGTTACGATAATGACGCTCCATAACATACGAGATTAACGTGGAGTACGGCACGAGTGTCGTAATGTGACAAGTTGTGCATTTTACTTTATCTGTGACAGAGTTATGCATAGTTTTTTCCATTTCTTTATACATTTATAATTGTAATCGTGTGCACTAAAGTTGTTTAAATCATTTGTGAATAAATACTTCATATAACGATTACAGTATTAATTAAAATTTAAAATTTTAATGTTCTGTAAGGCATTAAAAATGTTTTAAATGTAAATAGTTATAAACTAAGAATAATTGACAAGTATTAATTAAAATTTAAAATTTTAATGTTCTGTAAGGCATTAAAAATGTTTTAAATGTAAATAGTTATAAACTAAGAATAATTGACACGATTTCAAAGAATTAAATATTGTTATTCTTTATTGTTTACAATTTTATATTCTAGTATAATTGTTTGTCAATAATCTGTATAAACCCCAAAAGGTTGATGATTTTACATTTTACCAGTCGATGGTATTGAATCTCTAAACTTTCGTTAGTAGATAATGATGATGATGATGATGACGTTGATCCGCAACAATCACCCTGCACAATTTCCTGTCGGCGTCAGCAATGAACGCTGATTACCGAGTTATCTCTCCGCGTTCGCGAGTTCAGTGCAGAACCCTTATCTCGGTTACACCCGTCACCTGCAAACAAGTAAGCGTTCGATTTCTAGATAATCATTCCTAATTCCTCAGCTTCAATAATTCTACTTCTAAATTTAAATATACGTGTTGGCCATATAGGACATCTTCGTGATTTGTTTTAAAAGAATTGTGTACAAGGCTGGAAATTGATATTGACAATTTAATGCTGTCTGTATTAATTAATGTAATATGGAAATAAATCGTATAAATCACGATAGATGGCCATAGTTGAGGATTAAGGAAATTAACAACATCATTCACAATCAAGTGTGGAAAATGTTTTTCAAAGCATGCGCATTTTAATGAAGGAGGGTCAGCAGATAATGCTTGAATCTTTGGAGATAAAGCACGTAAATATTGTTAGTACATTGTTATTCTGTACACAAATCACGTTGTTTGCCGCTCAAATGAGTTGTTTCAGTTAACGAGAGGGATAGTTGTACTGCAGACTTCAGGTTTGATGGAAATGTAGACGATCAAGATCATTCCAAGTTCGTTTTGACATTCCGACAATAATTGAACAACGGGTTTAACAAGAAGGAATGTAATTTTTAACAGTTTTTACATCAGGCTTTGTCTTCTTTCAATGAAGTAATTCTTCGTACGAAATAATATGCAGCGTACTGGTAGACTGCTTTCGAATGAAATTGGATTGTAAGGTGGACAGTGTAATTATGTTAAGCATGATCTTAAAAGAAGTATTTTTTGCAATACATAGTACATTGTATTCAGTAGTTTTAAATTAGTAGAAATTAAATCAATCAATCATATTTTTATTGCTTTCAAACAATGTTACATTGTATTTGCAAACGTCAATAAATAAAGCTAAAAATCCTGCAATTTGCTATTCTAAGATTCATTCACTGCTCGCATACATATATTAAATTACATTCTCCCTCTCATTCATTCATGGCTTCAGTATCGGTACTGTTACGAAAATTTAGTGGTCCCAGCGGCGTAACATGAACTCATCTACAGAGTAAAACACTTCAGACTAAAAGGTCCTTTAATCGAGCTTTATACAGGGTTGTGTTGTTGACATTTTTTATGCTCTCAGGGAGATTATTAATTAATCTGACACCAGCTTGTGAAGGAAGTTGTTCAGATGCCAGTGTTCTATGATGTTGCATCCTGTAGCTGTCCCCACCTCTAGTATCATACATGTGGACGTCCCTGCCACGCACTAACTCACATCGGATCAACAATACAGCGCTACATCCAACATATAGAGGCAGGGTAAAGTCAGAAAACCATGCTCCCTGAAAGCATCGCGGCACGACTCTCTAGGATTCAATTTGCACATGATTCTGATGACTTTTTTCTGAAGCCTGAAAACTCTGTTGAATCTGATCCTGGCACATCCACCCCAAAGGCGTATGCCGTAGGTCAAATGAGGATATAAAAGGCCAAAATAGGCCATGTTTAGAACGTCAAAAGAGCAAACCTGTGCCAAATTCCTCAGGGAAAAAACGCCTGAAGCAACCCTTGCAAATACATGCTCAACATGATCAGTCCAAGTTAATCCTCTATCGAGATATATTCCTAAAAATCGAGTGGATTCCACTTCCTCTAAAAGGGTGTCCTCTACCATGACAATGGGTCGAATTTCGTTAACTTGTTGACGGAGACAAAAACTTATATAATTCGTTTTTGTATTATTTTGTTTTAAGATTTAAATCCGAGAAATACTGAATACAAGAATTCAGTTCAACAAAAGTTTCTATTTCCAGAGCGGTATTTGATTTTGCTCTGACGCAGAGAGTCGTGTCATCCGCATATTGGACTATCTTTCCATTCTGAATTGATAGTCCAAGATCGTTCACATAAACTAAGAACAGTACAGGTCCAAGGATAGATCCCTGGGGGACCCCCTGATTCAAAGGAACTCTTTGTGACAACATTGGAAATTTCTATAAACTGATATCTGTCACTGAGATACGATTTCAACCACTTCAGTGGCAGACCACGTACCCCATACGATTCCAGTTTTCGCAAAAGAGTAGCATGGTGAACACAATCAAAGGCCTTCGAAAGATCGAGAAATACACCAATTGTGTGCTCCCGACCCTCAAAACCCTCCACGATCGCATCCACAAGGTTTGTGATAGCATCAATTGGTGACATGTTTTTTCGAAATCCAAATTGGCTTGAAGACAAAATGTCAAACCTATTGAGGAAATCCATGAGTCTTGCAAGAAAAAGTTTTTCAAATACTTTACTTCAAACTGGCAGAATTGAAATGGGACGATAGTTGCTTGCGAGGCAAGGATCGTCCTTCTTGAAAACTGGAATCACTTTTGCTGTTTTTAGCTGGGCTGGAAACACTCCTATTTCAAAGGACATGTTAACTAACCAGTCTTGTCAGTGGTTTCAAAATGTGCTTTAGGCAACGTTTGAGTAGCCACACTGACATGCCATTGATGTCACATGATTGTTTTTGTGTTGAATCCCCGTATCACCCCCGCCACCTCGTCCTCGCTAGCAGGAGAAAGCACCATGGACGATACCGGTCCCCTTATAGGTTCCAAACTAGACCGACTGCCGCTCAAAGGCAGGTTCGGCACCGCGGTTGCAAAAAAATTACTAAACTCCCTGGCCACTTCTTCAGGGGTCTGTAAAAGTTCGTCCCCAACTTTAATTGTTATTGGTATTGAAAATTTGGAAAAATCTGGTTTTAAATTGGAGTTAATAATTTCTATATAGTCTTCTCTTAGCAAGATATCTTCTCATCCATGCGTAATCTCGGAGTGATCCTTAGTCTAGATTTGAATACTGACGAATATATACGGCGGTTTGTGCTAAGGATTTTAGTACTCTTGGAATATTGGCTTGTCGTTCTCGTCAAATCAATGTTCCTTATGCTCTGAGAACTATCTTCTGTGCCCATGTTCGTTCGGTCTTGGAGTATTCTCCTGAGGCATGGTTCCCTAATCAGATGCTAATGTTATGAACACTTCAGCCTCTACAGAACAAGTGTGTTCGCATTGTTGATGTAGGATATGGTATTGGTTCCTCGATGTACGTGTGGCCGATGTGGTGTTAACCTAGTGTTTGGATTCTTTTGAGATGATAAGGAATGTTCAGGATTAATTGTTTCTGTTCAAACTCAGAATTTATGTAATCGATTCCTTCTCGTTTTCCTAACTGTTGCTTCATTACGTTGTGTTTAATTAGACATCCGTAGTCAGGTCAATCCTCATCAGGCTCTTTTGTGCGAAATATTTGGAAAATTATTGTATAATTTCTCAAAGGTTAAGAATTGTGTTGCTTGTTAATTCTGGTTGTAAGTAAATAATTATGTTATATTTGTTCTAATTTTCGTGTTTGGAATCCATTATAAAACTTTCCTGAACAAAACTTTAAAGAAATACTAATTTTAAGACTGATGTGATTGAAGTTTGCTAGATTACTTCTACTTTTTTTGTGTAGACATGATAAAATCATCAAAAAATGTTGGATTAATTCTTGATTGTCTATGGAGAAATTATAAAATGATTAAAGACTTTCCATTGGTAGTGGTCGTTCAAGCTTAGATCTTGGATATTCTAAGACGGTTTAGTATAATGTTTCATCTGAAACGGGGGAGGTATTCTAGAAGAGTGGGGTTTTTTTTACTCTAATAATATATATTTTTGAATTTTCTATACATTTTTCATCTGAAATATATTAATTAGATGTCTTGTCCTTAATTGTTAGATGAAATATTACTATATATTCTCATCTTTTTATTTAAAAGCGGGTTACCGTCCTTTTTGGAAGTGGTATTCTAGATATAATATGTTTATTACAACAGCATGATATGGCGAGACAGGCACTTTATTTCAGTTGGCCAATTTACATCTATTTGCATCTGTTACTGTGTCGAGCTTTTATGCTTGGAGTGGTGTATTCATATGGTAATTAAGGTGTCTGGATGAAGAGCAACTAACATATAACCGTTACTAATGCAAATTGACTAAAATATATAGTAACCATCCGTTCTATTAGAGGTCATCCTTGCTAAACCTTGTGGACGACACTTTGATGATTGGAAGCTCTAATCTGTTGTCACAGTATTCCAGGCTAGACTCAAATTTAATTATTTTTTAGCCAACCAAAACACCTGTTAGCCTGCCCATAATGGGATTCGAACCCGTGTTCTTGAGGGAGAAAGAGACGCTAATTACTCGTCTACCCGTGACAGTTTGCGGATTAAATGTAGTCTAGAAAAGCTGTATCTGTGTTTTGGCAGGCTACTATTACATGCAATACTGCTATTAAGTCGTAAAGCTACATCGCGAATTGAAATTGTATATGAATTGTAATTTTTGTTGAAATCATATCTATTGAAATTGTGTCCATTTTTTTGAAATTACTCAAAATTTCACATTCAATTATTATACTCTGCCAGTTTAGACTATAATTATATTGGTCTTAAAACAAGGGTCTTTGTAAGGTTCTTGATGTTGATTTGGGTTTATTGTAAAATGAATATAACCAGCAGATAGTGCTAAAACTCTCGAGGTGTTAGTGATCTATCTAACCTCCTCCAGTTAGTTATTATTGTTTAAAGTTTGGCACCGAAATCACGGACATAATTTTCTATGCCTTTTTTCGATACTAAAGAGCTAATCTTGTAAAAATTAGTAGATCCTCTTATATTTATTATCGAGGTTGTCCTATCTGTTCAAACCAAGTCGTTGCTTTCGTTACCGTCGGGCAAATAGTTTCGGGGAACACTTGGAACTTCTTACGGTAAAAGTGAGCTTTTTATTACCAGAAACGTAATTAATTTGAATTATTTTTATACAATACTAATAGTCTGTAATGTGGACAATTTTGTAGGCTCGTATTGTAATTTGATCTTCCTCTATTTTTCACTGTAGTTATAATGAAGCGGCCAGTGATATTACTAAATTTGTTCAAGTCTCTTGTATGTAGAGAAATGCATGTACAGTGGAATTTAGCTTCTAATAAAAATTATTGGTTGTGATTTATTTCATAAGTAAAATTTGTACAAAAACGTCCAAGCAGTGTTTCTTGGATTGTTTCTAACACTCAAATTTATGTATATAAAGACTGACTACCAAAATGTATGTAACAGTGTGGTTTTTTTTGTGTCCTTGGTAGTTAACTTATTCAAACACACCTTGTTAAAAATTATAAATTGTTTTAAATAATGTATCAAATGACCAATTTTTAATCAGATTCTTAAGGTAACTGAGAGTTTTTGAAATCTTTGATACATATTGATGTAATCGGGGAATTTCAGAGAATAATCTCAAAATCTCTTATAAACAAGTTAGGGGTCTCTTTATTTAATGCCCTCTCTTGTCTACATAAACAACATTGCTTGCCTTATTAACCCATACTCAAAGTGAGGGAAGTCTCTGTTTAGGTTTAAGCTTTCTTGCTGGCATATGGTTGAAAGTTATCTACGAGGGACACAGGCAAACTGCACTCTTACATAAATTTTTCTACAAATTTTACTTATAAAGTAAATCACAACCAAATAATTTTTATTAGAAGCTAAATTCCACTGTACATGCAATTCTCTACATATAAGAGACTTGTACAAATTTAATAATATCCCTGGCCGCTTCCTTATAACTACATTAAAAAATAGAGGAAGATCAAATTACAATACGAGGCTACAAATTGTCCACATTATAGACTAGTTGTTTTGTATAAAAATAATTAAATTGATTACGTTTCTGGTAATAAATAGCTCACTTTTTCCGAAATTAGTTCCAAGTGTTCCCCGAAACTATTTGCCCGACGGTAACGAAATCAACTATTTCGTTTGAACAGATAAAACTACTTCAATAATAAATATGAGAGCATCGACTACTTTTTACAAGAATAGCTCTTTAGTATTGGGTATCCCTTGAGAGTTTACATGCAATATTATATCGATTGTTATTAAAACAGTACAATGGATATTCATTTTGCTGGCAACTCAAACTCTTCCACTACTTACAATTGGCAAGTGAACACAATTATTTCCTTGATTAGGAACCAAAGAGTGAATGAGTATGATCATGTCGATAATTGACCATGTTTAAACGGATGACTATGTCTTGTTTTCATATAAAGTTGCATTTTTGATGAAAAAGAGAAAAAATAGCACAGATTTCGTTGTTACCAACATAACATTTTCAAGCTATTACTTTTAATTAATTGTCTGTTTATGTCAACAAGCTAAATTAATTTCAGTTCACGTTATTGTAGTTCTAACGGTTAGTTTGCGATTAACTTTCCAACTTTGGTGTCTGGAGTCTTTTTATCTAAAAGGAAATATTGATTCTTAATGTAGCCTAAATAGAAACATCTGGAGTGGCTCATTGTATGGGTAACATTGAATATGGTGTTCACACACAGTGTGTAGGTAGCATAAAATCTAAAAGTTGTGTGTTATACGTGATGCAAAATATTTTACCTACAGTAGTTGTACGTGATTGTGTTAAAACCCAGTAATTGGCTAATGAGTGCACTCAATAAATTATGTCTCATTAATTTGATCAAAAGTCAGGTTATACGTACTGTATAACTATCTCACGCCTAGACTTGTTATACTGGATCATCCTTGTCATCACTAATTTCCGGCTGAGCAAAGTTTGAATGCTCATATTATCAATTTTGTGTTGACGAGGTTATTACGTGGCTCATACGATAGCAATATTAACAGGGGATAAGTAATAATAGGTATCGCAACTTGCGCGTTATGTTACGATAATGACGCTCCATAACATACAAGATTAACGTGGAGTACGGCACGAGTGCGGTAATGTAGCAAGTTGTGCATTTTACTTTATCTGTGACAGAGTTATGCAAAATTGTTTCTAAATTTTTGCTTTTTTATTGACTATAAACGCAGTTTTTACAGTATTGTACAAGTAAACAACAGCTTTTATATATATATATATATATATATATATATATTATATATATATATATATATGTATATATAAATGCGAATGTTTGTTTGTATGTTCCGTTACAACTCTGGAACCAATGCACGAAACATCGTGAAATTTTGTACAGTGATTGTACACGTTCCTGGAAGTAACATAGGCATACTTTTAGAGAGGTGGCTGTTTCGCTGTTTGTATGTATGTCCTTTATAGAATCGTAAACTATTTGACCGATCATTATGAACATTTGTATGTATATTTATTTTTCGACGGAGAAGGTTTATATGCTATGCCTATAGATGTATCTCGCCACCAGGCGGCACTGCAAAAGTTACAAGTTTTTAAAGCGCCTGTACACTATAAATTGCGATTGCGAGACAGTTAAGTATATTAAATAGTGAAAAACTATTTGAAGGCGCTAAGCTTTGATGTATATTTGTCTTCAAAATACATTTCTGCTTGAACTTAAGGATTTAGTGTTAGACCACTTTATAATAAAGTACATGTACGTAGACAATGGCTATAAACATACACTTTTGACAGATTTTCTTGATCATGGCAACAATACAAACTCTACATCGTCGTTGAAAATATAATTTATTTGAACCAGAAGTGCACATACACGGGCAAAGCTTACGAAAAGCGTGCGAAGCCGCGAAACAGCTAGTCTACTTTTAAATGTTTAACATGTATAATATAGGTTATTCCAAAACAATGAAATCAGTCACATAAATTTATTATCACTGCGGTTTTGACGGCTTATCCTGTGCTAATGGCAGAGTGTAGAGTAGAGTGTAATTTCGAATTTTTAATGCTGCTTTGTCTGCCTAGGTACGTGAAAATCGATTTCAGTAAGAAACTGGGGACAGTTGACGTTAACAGCGATGATTTTGCGAAGGAATAAGTTTCCGTCTTCTTCGTTTGGGTGGTATTCACAAATTGTTGAAGAGATTTTATTTATCTTATTTCGTCAAAATTTTGTTATATATTGATATTATAATACGTGATATAGACAAGTCTCAAAGACAGTTGTCTAGATACCCACAAGTATTTAGATAAAACATACTCAGATTAATGAAATACAACATAGATATGATTAATAGTTTACGTAACTTTAATATAATTAGATAGTGAAATTATTAACCCTAGCACACGTTTAATACGGACTGACCTGTGAGTGAAATATGGGACTGTCATACTTATGTACATTTATGTACCAACCTAGATACTCTGAAAGAGATATTTTGACATATTGCTCGATGCGGTGTTGCTTTCGACATTACCGTTGTGAGCACGCCTTTCAGCTACTGTATGTTGTGTCATGTATCTTGATACATTCCCTTCTTATCCTTTCTTCAACTAAGATGTATATGTAAGAAACGTTTTGCGGGTTTTAAAGTGAACAAAGAATATGATGTTGTGTCTTGCTGCATGCTAGTCCTTTTTCTGAATTATGTGGAGTGTACTATCCACTTTTTACAGTTATAAATGTAAACCCTCATCGCGGTGTAGGGATAAGGATTCCCTAGGAGGGCAATAAATATTTGAAAGTGGGTTTAGATTTGTTTTCCCTAAAACAAAACTACTACCATGCTTAATTTAAATGCCTTTGGCGTATAAAGATCCCCTTTTAACAATATATGTACACTAACTGAATGTTTAAAGTTTAAAGTTAAGTTCAAATGTATAGATGAAACCTCTTTATTCGGAGTTATAAGAGAACAACTTTGTCAATTAAATCAATATAATAAAGTTCAGAATTTATTGAAACAAGGTTTGGATGTGTAAATGTACATCACTTAATTTTATGTAATGAAGGGTTAACTATTGCTCCTTGTTGAATAAACTTGTACTTTAATTAATTACTGGTTCATTGTTACTTTAATGTCAAACAAAGACTTGGTTAACTGTATTAGTAAAAGTTGTGTTGTTAATAACACGAAAATACTCTCAAGGTCTAACCAAGAGTTATTTGTAGTCCTTCACTTGAGTAATCTCCGATATTACTTGGGAAACTTTACTCATTTTTATGTTAAATTGAAGAGTACCGGATTTCTGGGTCATCATCCCCCCACCACCTGTGACAGAATGTAGCACCAGTAGAATGAGCCCAGGATTGCTCCCTGAACTGTCGAGTCCCAATCATACTCACCCTCTTCCTGTATAATAAAATCAACTTTGAATAATTTAATTTAATACAAGTAAACAAGACGCAAAATGTTTTAGCTTTATTTTTGGACAATTATCCAACCATAAGTTTTTGCGAATAAAATAATATAGAATTGGGTAAGTCCTTAAATATTAGGAACACACTCCAACGACTCCGTCATTACCATCTATAATCAGTGACAGTGAACAATTACGATTGATCTCTGTAATCTTATTGTAATTCTATCTCTTTACCGTGTCGAAAACATCCATTGTGTTGTCAATCTGTATACGAGTCTATCACCAGACTCTACTTGCACTCTGCCAACCATCCCGTCATTAGCATCTATAATCAGTGACAGTGAACAATTATGATACTCGCCTTGTTATCTCACTGTAGTCCTGTCTTTTCACTGTGTCAATAACATCCGTCATGTTCCGAACCTGTGTACCACCAGAATCTGCTATACCATCTCATGCCTGTTGTAATTCAGTAGCTTTAATGTCATTGAAGTTGTTAATTTCGTCTCATACTATGGTACATTCTCGTTTTCGATGGGAAACGTGTCCAAATCGATGGAGTTTTTTTTTACTCAAAAAACACGTACCTAAGTGAAAGGTGGGATATTTGCCAAAAATGTTGGAAACGTGTTGATAATATGAAGGAAAATCAGGTATACTGAAGTAGTAAACGTTACATGATTATGGTAAATTGAGTGTAAAAAAGGAAAATTTGTAACACCTGATACTGCAAACCACATTTCGTTCAAACATTTAAACTTCAAAATATAAGTCATACATTCACTAGTCCATTGAGACTATTCATAAGATTTCATGTGTTGCAATTTATTCTAGTATATTCCAATAACATTTTCTTTATAGTAGGACTTTTGTAAGGATTTACCGTTGATTAGTTTAAGTAATATCTATAAACTATTTTATTTAAAACATTGAAAAGGAAAATCTAAATTTGTAATAACACTTTTACAACACAACAAAATATTGGCATCATTTATATCAAAATAATTCGCAACTTCAGTCGGTTACAAAGACAAAGTTTGTCAGAAGAAGTTGACGACAACAGCTGGCTTAAACAAATGAGATTGTCACCAGATGTTTGGTAATCTTCACAGATGCGCAATGAAAGCTAAAATATTTTGAATCAGTAGTAAATTAAATAAAGTTGAGCCCTAATAGGTTCTCAATAGCAGGGAGTATTTAGTTGTGGAGCATATTTAGGTAAGTCTCTGAGTTCAAATTCCCATTGATAAGGAAAGGCCCAATTACTGTGCATCCACATATGCCAGCCCAGACATTCACTTTTTGAGTTCTTCCATCCAACGAAGAGTTTCCCTAGCCCAATATTTACGCTTTGCCGATTAAGTGTTGGTGCAGGGTAAAAGAGGCCTCATAAGAAAAAACTGAAGAATTAAAATAATTCACGTTACGTCTTAGACCACACTTTTTCATCATTATATCGTAAACCTCCATTCTGTTATCAAAATAATAATTTAGTTCTTGTAATAAATTGGTTTTATATGGCTTAGAATTGTTCTTCTTCAAACATTATGCACTGAACTAAATTATACCCCCTGCTCTTAGGCTACTTTTTGAACAAAGTATGTGTATTTTATACAACACTCTGCAAAACATTCAGATAAAGTTTGTCGTCTGTTGCACTTTGGGTCTATAAACTCTTTTCATAAAAATATTGAAGAGGAAAACACTAAATTTGTAATAACGCTTTTACAACACAACAAAATATTGGCATAATTTGTTTCGAAATAATTCGTAACTTTTGACAGTCTGTTATTGAGTCATAGTTTGGAGAAAGAAGTTGACGACGACAGCTGACTTACACTAATGAGATGAATGTCACTAGATGTTTGGTAATCTTCACAGTTGCGTAATGAAAGCAAAAATATTTTGTAAGTTAAATAAAGTTAAGCCAAAATAGATTCTCAATAGCAGGGAGTATTTTGTTGTGGAGCATATTTAGATAAGTCTCTGCGTTCCCATTGATAAAGAAAGGCCAAAATAGCATCCACATATGTCAGCCCAGACTGTCACTTTTTGAGGTCTACCATCCAGTTAGGATTTTCACTAGTCCAATATCTACAGTTGTGCTGATGTAAGTGCTCATGCAGGGTAAAAGATACATCGTAAGATAAAACTGAAGAATTAAATTTTCTATCACCATTTTTTCCAAAAACCTAATTCTCTTATCAAAATCATCGTCATTTAGTTCTCGTAATAAATGGGTTTTATATGGCTTAGAATTGATCTTCTTCAAAACATTATGCACTGAACTTAAATTTACCTCCTTCTCTTAGGCTACTTAGGAAACATCCAGAGAAAGTTCGTCTTCCGTTGCACTTTGGGTCTTCCAGATTTTAAACGGTTTCTTACACTACTTGTCATTTCAAACTGTTGAACAGTTTTTATTACTGTTGCATAAGATATTGGATTCCTATCTTGAAATGAATTACTGAACAAATCTCGCACTGCACGAAAGGACCTGACAAGGTCACTATAGCCTCGCATTATTAATATCGGCATTCATTCACGTTTAGTTAACTCAATTGCAGAATAAAACAACACAGTCTCAAACTGAACCTAGAACATTTTGTGATAAATTTTAAGTAATATTCTAATCCTACATATTACAATTACTCTTTGAATATATACATTTACAATTGAAATATGTTTAAACTGTTATGTCACTAATGTATAGGGTTTGGTTATAAAAGTCTAATTCTTAGTTACTTAATCTACTTACACTTAACTCATTTTTACGAACCAACTTTATTCTATTGCGAGTATATAATTGATCTACGTTTCAATTATTTTATTGTGCTTAATAGTAATTGCATAATTTAGAAAAGACATTACAAAATATAGTAGAGTAGATCTATAGGAACGGCTTGCGTCCTGTTTTCTTCTCTCTGCATCTTTTTAATCATATCCGATGATAAAATCATTTCTTTCAATGCTTCTTGGAAACTGTATGGATCCCCATTTTTTAAGTTCAGCCTCAACCTGTACTGAGTAGCTAGCCAGATTTGTGTTTCGTGAACTACTACCCTGCAAGGGTTGATGTCACCCTACATTTCTACTTCATATGTGTAGAGGTATCCTTCAGTTGTTCGCAGCACACGAAGAATAAATGCTGGCCATAGTCGCTCCCTGGATTAGAGCCTTCCGATTTCACTTTAAAGTATAGTAGGTAAGTTAATATCATAGTATAAACATGAATGCAATAATACAGTATACAAGTAACTTTAATCTTATAAACTAATACAAATTAAGGCAAAGAAAACAATGTTGGAAACAAATAAAGAAAATATTTTGTCACCTGAAATAATAAGCGCTATATCAGAAAACTGAATATTCAGAATACGTTTCACCAAATAATTAAATTCACAGAATGGTCAGGTAGAATAACACACTCTTTACTAAACGTTTATACTTTATTATTATTTTGTTCAAAATTAGGTCGATGTCTCTTTCCCTCCCACCATTACTTTGAAGTAGTAATCCTCCACCCTGCTTGAGGGTTGTAAACCTGACTTTTCCTTTTGCTGACGCTATACCAGGTAAATAATAGTTACAATATTTTTAGCCGCACCGATATGGTTAAACTGTTGTTTCGAAAAACCAATACAAAATTTCCTGTGGCTTATATCTTGAGCCCAAATGACACTACAGACTAGGAACCACACGTCTAATTGGCTCTTGCAGAAGCCTCATATTTGAAACTATTTGAGTTGTGGGAGGCAAAAAGGTCTTGTGAGAACTGAGCGCAATTTACACAGCTTGTTGAGATTGATGAAGCCCTCTGTGGAGCATCTGCTCCCCTCACAGTCCTTTCTTACTCTTGGGCATGAGGACAGATTCTACTGCTCTGACACATGTCGATAGGTGTCTCTACAATTCACCCCATCAGCACAGAGCACATTCGCTTCGAAGTTGGGCTGAAACAAAAAGAAAAAAGAGCAATAATGAATCTCTTCAGCCAGTTAGCCTAAGAGAAGACTACTGAAATAGTAGTCAATATCACAGAATACATATTTATAAACTAATATTTATCTTTTCTAAACATAGCACAATAAATACACAGAACATTTAAGTCTAAAATTTGTAAGGTATGCATTGTATCATAAATTAACCATATCCTTAGACATAAAAATTGTCTTTAAAAACACACTTAAAAAATTACATATATTATTGTTGAATTCTTTATTTTGTTATAAATGTACAATTTTTTGAAAATGGCATATATAAAAACCTAGTTAATATGCACTAAAATCTAATCTAATGTAGAAATGTTCTTAATATATTTATAAATTATACACCACATATAACTAAACTATACGTAAGTTGAAGTTCACGTGTGATAGGTTGAAAAATTACATCCAGAAATATTTGCTTATACTGTATAAAAACCTCCTAATTATTCGTAAATTTTATGTAAAAATTACAGAAAATAAAGTAATAGTGTAAACTAATCATTTCCCACGCTCCGTATTTGTGAATTAAAGTGAACTAATTTTGGGAAATGGGTGAAGTTGTGTCACTTTGTTAGGTTATGGGATAGGGGCCATCGTCAGAATTACTATTTCTCTTCCTGGTTGTAGTTTTTGGATTAAGTCATCGAGCTTTTTGCACATGATGTCCACTTCTTTGTCCTGAAACCATTGCTTCAATTTTATATGTAAATTTGTAATATGTAAATTTTATATGTAAATTTCTTTTCTTTAAAATTGTAATCCAAGATATTAGTAAATATGTGTTTTGTAGTTGAATCTTTATATTTATTTTTGTGTTTAATTTATTTATAGGTTTTATTCATTTATATGTTTTTATCTTGTTACATTTATTGTAATACATTTTAAATGTAGATTTACCATATCTTATTCACTTTTGTTGACTATAGATGTATTCTATTTAACCCATTTAATTTGACATGTAACCTTTAATATCTAAGATTAAGGCTACACTAAGGCTGTGTAAGTTTGACTATGTCTATTGCAACTACTGTTGTTTAATGACAATAAACATATTTCATTTCATTTCATATGACTGCATTTCTCTAATGATGTAAGAACAATGTGGAATAAAAATACGACAACATTAACAAATTTTTGAGCACAGTACTAAACTTGTAAACTGAGAATATTGTGTAAAACATACCTGTGAAAATACATATATATAAACAATCTATTTGATACATACAAAATATCCATTGTCAAAAAAATGTCTATAAAACACACGTGGCCAACCTTTTCTTTTGATGTGCTGTTGCTAAGAGAAGCTATTGTCCATAACAAAGTATAACACACTTAATGCAAGTAACTTTTCAATGTTAAATTCATTATTATGTTAAAAATGTACAATAGAAAAAATACGTATATAAAACCCCTTTAAAATCTATAATCTATAATAAAAACTAAAATCTAATCTAATATAGAAATGTTTCTAAAATATTTACAAACTATAAAAAAATACATAACTATACTATAAGTTTAAGTTTGCTTCACATGTGATCAGTTAAAACATTACCTCCATAAGTATGTGATTATACTGTATAAAAACCTATTAATTGTACGTAAAGATATTACTGAAAATAAAGCAGTATTAGAGTCTCATCATTTTCCATGCTCCATATATGTGAATTAGTCTTTTTTTTTTGAAAATAGGTAAACTTGTTTCATTTTGTCACTATCTTGTAGAAAGGAGCCAACGTAAAAATGACTATTTCTGTCCCTAGTTGTAGTATTTTTGTTAGATCATCCAGCTCTTGTGCTTATATTTGAGAAGTACATTCACCGTTGTATATTACTGAGCCTACACCTGGAAAATGGACATCGGTAGTTGAGTGCTTTGAAGACTTGAGTGCTCCTGTAGGGTAAAAGAGGCCTCATAAGAAGAAACTAAAGAATTAAAAAAAATGACGTCACGTTTTTGACCACACTTTTTTATCATTATTTTGAAAAACATCATTCTCTTATCAAAATCATCTTCATTTATTCTTGTAATAAATGGAGTTTATACGGCTTAGAATTGTCCTTCTTCAAAACATTATGCACTGAACTAAAATGTACCTCGTGCTCTTAGGCTATTTTTTGAAGGAGGTATATGGATTTTCTACAACACAGCAAAACGTCTAAAGAAAGTTCGTCTTCCGTTGCACTTTGGGTCTTCCAGATTTTGAACGGTTTCTTACACTACTTGTCATTTCAAATCGTTAAACTGTTTAGATGACTGTTGCATGAGATATTGGATTCATATCTAGAAATAAATTACTGAACAAATCTCGCACTTCACGAAAGGACCTGACAAGATCACTATAGCCTCGCATCATTAATATCGGCACTCATTCACGTTCAGTTGACTCAATTGCAGAATAAAACAACACAGTCTAAAACTGAACCTGGAAAATTTAGTTTTCATTTTAAATAATATTAAAGTCCTACATTTTACAATTACTCTTTGAATATATACATTTACACTTGAAATATTTTTGAACTTTTGTTTCACTTACGTATATGGTTTGATTATAAAAGTCTAGATTTTAGTTACTTAATCTACTTACACATAACTCATTTTCACGAACCAACTTTTTCTCTTATAAATATAATAACTTATCTAAAGATACAATATTTATAATCTTAAATATTATTCCTTTGGTCTTTTGACACGTTTGAAATATTTTATTGCGCATAATGGTGATTGCATAATTTAAAAAATACATGACAAAATACAGTAGAGTAGATTTCTTGGAACGGCTTGCGTCCTGTCTTTTCTTTTTAATCATATCGGATTATAACACCGTTTCCTGTAATGCTGCTTGGAAGCTGTACTTAGCCTCATTTTTAAGTTCAGCCTTAATCTATACTTAGCATCTAGCCAGATTTGTGTTTCAGGAACTACGACCCTGCAAGGGTTGATGTCACCCTACATTTCTACTACATATGTGTAGAGGTATCCTTCAGTTGTTCGCAGCACACGAAGAATAAATGCTGGCCATAGTGGCTCCCTGGATTAGAGCCTTCCTTTCTTTACACAGTTTTGCCTTTTTTCCTAAAAAAACCAAATGGGTTTTTAACCGCCTTAGAAAAACTGACATATACTCGTTTTTCGATACAGTTGACTATTTTATAGATTGTACAGAAAAACAGAGTATACTTTTTAATACATTTTCAATAACGGATCGAAATAACAAAATATGAATTCACCTTAAAGTGTAGTAGTAAAGTTAATATATTATAAACATGAATGAAATAATACAGTATACCAGTAACTTTAATCTTTTAAACTAATACAAATTCATAGTTAAGGCAAATAAACAGTGTCGTAAACAAATAAAGTAAATATTTTTTCACCTGTCAAATATAATTGTATAATATAAAAATAATCAAATTTAATATTAGTAGAAGTATTATCTTAAGAACCCATTTTATTGTTAGTTAAATAATATTTTTTACAGTAAATTCTTTTATTTACATATACATAATTTACAAATAAATTAGTTATTTTTGTTCATAAGAAAGTATTTATATAATTAGTCTTCGGTTTACAAATAAAAAAGACAGTATACAAATATATAGGAATACCAGTAATAACTACTATGTAATAACTAATATCTTCCTTTCCCTGATAACCTCTTAAAATCGTTTTCTTTCACTCGTTGCGAGTTTAACGTCTGTTTTCAATCACAACAAAAAACTAGAAACCGTATTTATTAATTCCTCCTATAAATATTCTGAACCTGGTTCGTTAAGCAAAGGTCCTAACAATAAGTTGATTATAGCTTATCTGCACTGTTTAGGTTAATCTATTCTGAATGTATGTTTGCTCTACAAATTCAAATATATATTTGATTTACTCTTTTGTTTACTAGTAAAATAAAAATTAGAAATAACAGTATGTAAGTCTGTGGAAGAGCAAGTAACATCTACTATAAATCAAGTCCATCATGATTGTCACTGCCCTTATGGAAGTCTAGGGCGCACCTTTTTATTTTTTAGCAAATATTTTTCTGTTTACAAAGCAATGTTTTTTTTATTTTACTTAAATAAGCCTATATTACGGACGCAGTTTCAAAATTATTTTAATGCTTTCAAGAACAGATTACAACAGAAAATCTATATAATAAAATTAATACATATAATGTGCTTTAAAACTATGGTCGGTGCTTTATACTATCAAAGAGTAAATAAATATCTGCATAAAATATAGAATGTAATAAAATATAAAATACAATAGCTTGGTTTTTATTGTTTTCTGTTCAATCATTTAAACTATCGTAAAAAACATGTTAAAACATGGGAACTAGCAAATAATTAAATCATCTTAGTTACACTAACTGATTTAACTGCCAAGACAAAAGCTGATTAGTTTACGCTACTACAGAGCACAGCTGATGTCTAAGGAGATTACATTTTATGTATGTGTAGCCAACGAAGCGCAAAATTAAATTGTAATTGTTCAGTAGGTTTGTAATATTAATTTGATTCGTTTTGCAAAAAACTTGAGTGAATGATTTGAATCCTTTTAAACTAAATGTAGCTGCTCAGTAAAATGCATTTCCAATGCAAAGAAAATGAAACACGAACGTTAATTTCAGCTACATTTCATCCTACACTGCTTCCATTGCAGCGTTTAAAATCTGAAATTTTCTCAGATTTAACTCCTGGAATATGGTGTTTACGACGGTCTAAAAAGATTCAGAAAGTAAACGAATCAAAATGAACTTTTTATTGTTTCGACATGAGAGACACCTTGATTACAAAATATGTTCCTGGATTACTCAGCAGCCATCCAGGGTAATGTAGATGGGAGAGGTGTTTTCATTGTCTCATCAGATGCAAAATTTCAGGCAATGTTATGTATTAAACATTGTCCAAGCGGTGGGTGAACTGAAGCTACACTCAACCTTCGCATTGAAAACCCCTCTGAAAGCTATATTATTTGTAAATAAAATAGTTACGTAATGGATATTGTAAAAGGTTTATCAATAGCGTTAGTGGGGACTCATGGTTCCCACATTGAGATTCCTTATTACAAAACATGTGTTAAGTTAGTACTCTCTGTTCTGCTTTGGGAGATATTTTCCGTTCCACTTTAAATCAGTGAGAACAAACACGTATGATAGAAACTTTGTTCTCTCACTGTACTCTTTTATTTTTATAGCTTAATCAACAACCATCAGATTGTCTCTTTGAACCTGTCTACCATCAGTATTTACAACGTTTAATGGTAGTAGAAATCCGTAACAGCTCACTCATTATATATCATCATAATTGTAGTATTTTTTAATTTTAATGGTTTCGAATTGTGTCCTAAGTACAATACTTACATCCGTGAGGAAATCTGACAAAGTGGATGGAGTTGTTAGTAATTAGAAGACGAGGACATTTATAGATGGAGGTGTTTGGTAAAAGTATTGAAATTACTGGGAAAGACGTGATTCGTTAACTGTAAATCCATTAACCGATGATAGGTAAGGTTTGATAATGGGATAAGCACGAGACTTTTCAGATATCCCTCAATTCCCGTTGCTGTATTGTACGGAAATTTGGGACTTCTAACTGTCCAATAATGAGTTTTAAAGGTAATTGAGTCTGAAGACAAGTCCTCTAGTGACTAGACTCCTGTTTGGTAGTTATATGCTGGGAAGAACTGTAAGTATGTGTTGATAGAGATTACTACTCAAGCAAATGTTTAGGAATGTCTGCGGGTACTCAAGATGGTGGTTGCGCATGTGGATCGATAATTATTTGAAGGATACAAGAATCATTTCGCTTTTCAATTAGGATTAGGAAGTTGACATTTAGCATGAATGCATCTCGTGCATTATTTAGAAAAGTGAAATCTTTGAGACAAAACATGTAGTAAATATTCAATATAATAATACTAATATAATCCTTGCGTTAAACGAGAATTGGTGTGTGTGTGTGTGTGTGTGTGTCGTTCAAATGAGTAATCCGTAGCAAATTCCTTAAAACCCTGTACACTTTTGTATTGTTTGTTAGTAGGAAGAAGATCCTTATTTTAACGTATAATTATTTAATCTTTTAACATAAACAGATTTTTTTAATGGTATTTTCTCGAATGATTAGTGGGCTCACAGGAGTAGAGCTGGTGCTCACTTCTTATAAATAATAAGTGCAGTTTTTCAGGAGTTTATATGAAAGTTAGCTAATAACGAAACCTACATGAATAGCAAACACGATCTGCTGACTAACTTAATGTACAGAGCACTCGCCTTTACTGCCTGGACGAACAAGTTTACAACCTCTTGTTTATTTACTGATAAACTGTACAGTTTTATCCTTACCACTGAGATGTGTCCTGCTTAGACAGATTAATAACCTCAGTTGTTCTAAACTTGTCCAAATGTTAAGTAACGAGCGAAAACTAGTATAGGTTACTGTGGGGAGGAGTTTGAAAACTGTGACTAAATATTTGCAGCAGATACACACGGTTGTATGAGTGAAAGGAACTCGCCGTACAATTAACGCTCTTCTTATTTTGTGTCTTCGTGACAAAGGTTTTATTATTCCACAAGATGAACTACTACCCAACATAAAAGAGATCTACAACAATGACGAAACAACGTTCAAATGACACCACGGTTGTTTCTTCAGTGTGGGAGTGTTTAAATATAATCCAGTAGTCGAGAGCTAATTTGCATTTTATAAACATACAATTTTATTTTGTTAATATCTATAGAGGAGTAATCTTCCCTCAAGAATGATGTAGATCGTCAGCCGTGTTGATTTTAGTGAATGTCGAAACGGGAGGATACCGTAAGAGTAACAAATGTAAAACTATAGATTGTAGTATAAGTTTGATTTTTCTTTTCTTGATACGCTAAAAACGAACCGTGAAACATTTAAATAAATGTAAATCAGTTTCAGCAAAAAGCGTGCATACAGATAAGGTATTTGTCTAAACGTGGCGACTTTCAGTCTCTTTAGGTAATTCTATAATGCTGAAGCTCCGAAATGTGATCTGAGACTAAACTATCTTATCTATTTTATAACTGAGTGCTAATTTACATATATATGTGTTTAACAAACACTTACATATTTCAATATAACACATTTTGAATGAGTACTTAAGGCAAGTATACTATTAAGAATAATTTCTACGATTTTATGGAATTACATATTATAATTCCTTACAGTTAACAATTTTCTATTCTAGTATGTTTTTTGTCAATAATATGTATAAACCCCAAAAGCTTGATGGTTTTACATTTTACCAGTCGATGGTAGTGTATCTATAAACTGTTGGTAGCAGATAATGGTGATGTTGATCCGCAACAATCACCCTGCACAATTTCCTGGCGGCGTCAGCAATGAACGCTGATTACCGAGTTATCTCTCCGCTTTACGCGAGTTCAGTGCAGAATCCTTATCTCGGCTACACCCGTCACCTGCAAGCAAGTAAGCGTTCGATTTCTAGATAATCATTCCTAATTCCTCAGCTTCAATAATTCTACTTTAAAATCGAAATACATTGCTGGATGGCCATTTAGGAGATTTTCCAGATTTTTTTAAAAAGAATTGTTTACAAGGAGGTAAATTGATATAGACAATGTAGTACGGTTTGTGTCAATTAATGAAATATGGTAATAAATCGAATAAATTACAGTAGATGGCTATATTTGAGGATTGAGGAAATCGACAACATCATTAACAATTGGTTGAATGCTTATGATGGTATATAATGAAGTAGGTCAGCGGATAAAGTCCTTGGCGACAAAGTACATAAATAGTGTTAGTACCGCTGTTCTCCTGTACATAAATAACGTTGTTAGCTGCTCAAAACGAGTCCTTACAGTTAAAGAGAGGGATAGTTGTACTGCAGTCTTTATGTTTGATGGAAGTGTTGACGATGAAGATCATTCTAAGTTCGTTTTGACATTTCAACTACAATTCAACTACCTGTTTAACAAGGAGAAATGTTATTTTGAACAGTGTTGACAGCAAGCATTCACTTGTTTTTAACTATCGCGATTGCTCTTTTATTCTACCTTGAACGGTTTAGTCGCAGTAGGTCCGCGTCATCAACAGCAGATTGGCAGATAGGGACATAGTGAACATCACCTTGGTTTAAATTGTCTCACATTTTTACTAGTTTCAGATTGAATCTCTTCTTAGTTGACAGTTAATCTCCTGGTCTCCCTATTCATATACGTTTTTCGGAATATCGCCTTTGTTAAATTGTCTCACATTCTTACTGGTTTTAGATCGAATATCTTTTGTACTTGACAGTTAATAAACTCCTGGTCAACCTATTCATATACGATTTTTCCATTCCTTTCCGATTTCTTTTCTCGCCTTTTACAAACACTACCAGTTCCTCTTATTTCTTTAATTACACTTTTAAGTTTATTTTAGAGCACAGAGCTGTGTACGGTACTCAACAGAGGAAAATAGGCAGACTATGAAAAGTATATGTTTTATATTATTTCACCTGTCTGATTCTTTTCATTTCTTGGTTGTTATTCTATGCTACATTGATAACTACCGCGATTCCTCTTTTATTCTACCTTGAACGGTTTAGTCGCAGTAGGTCCGTGTCAGCAACAGCAGATTAGTAGATAGGAAAGGAGTGAACATCGTCTTTTGTTTAGATTTTCTCGCTTTCTTATTGGTTTTTAGATTTATCTCTTTTCACTTGACAGTAACCTCTTGGTTTACCTATTCATATACGATATTTGCTCTCCTTTCCGTTTTATTTCTTCGCTTTTTACAAACACTACAGTTCCTTTTATATTTTATATATTTATATTTATATATCTTACAGTTTATTTAAAATAACAATGTCTTTCTCTTGTGTTGTGAAGGAATCCTTCCATCAGGGAGACGAACAGTTATTTACTACGAGCAAAAAAGCTCAGTGCACTGCGAATTCTGCTTGTGCTCTTGTATATAAGGCCCTTGGTTTTGAGTTTTCTTCAATGGCCATCGATACGATTCTAATCGCTGGTGACTGTATTTACAGAACATTAAGCGATCAGAATCGTATGGATGGAAATCGGTACTTGTGCACTGATGAACTTCCATGCGAATTCTCCATCCAGGGCCAAACCGTAGCCGTTGAAGAAAATGTATTTGTGCACGATGCCTTATATCCTGTGACAGAGGAGGATGTAAGCGAAAGTATTATCTCTCTGTCCAATGTTTTAGAATCTGATGCCCGTGGAATTTTAAAACATCGGATTTTTGTTTACTGGAAATACAGTGAAAGTTCCTTTTAGGCGGTCTCAGAAACAACTGTACCTATTTGATCCACATCCAGTAAACGAAAATCGAACACATGATTTGGCAAATGATTTCAACAACCTGGCACGGCTCTTTCAGTGTGATACTTCTCCTGCTTTCGCCTCGTTGTTGTCCAACGCTGCTCTTTGTTGGATCTGTAAGGCAGTACTCTATTACTAGGCTTACATTTAGATCATCAACATTCAGTGATAATATACAAAACTTTACAATCCACGAAACCGCTAGCAATTCCGCAACAAAACCTAAAGATTTCGGAAGACCCAAGAAAATAAAACCTGAACGCCCGTAAATACTGAAAACTACTAGAGATGAGCAACTGAGAGAGGCGAAAAAGCGATACTCTCAGCAAAATTCTGAAACCAATCGTGACGCTGTTCGTCGTTATACCGAGAAACATCCCGAGGTTAACAGAGCCGCAGTTCGGCGCTACGTTGATCGACATCCTGGCGCAGGTCAGGATAGGGTTCAGGTATTTCGTCTGATGAAACCAAAGATCAGAGAATTTCGACATTTACCTAACTCACTTGCTCGAAATATTGTTGCACAAGGGCCTATTGCACACTGGAGCAGTAAGTTGTTATGCTACATAAATGCATACAAAATAAAAAAAACATGCCTTTTTGAAGATGACATGTTTTTATGTCCACACTGCGAATCACGTCTGTTCGAGGAAGAAAAGGATAGCAAAAAATGGTGTTGTGGTGAAGGTGTGTACAACATAACACGTTTGCCCTCTCTCAGTGCACCATTTTATTCAGATATATACTTCCTCAACAGAGCGCGCGCCTACAACGACCTGTTTTCTTCTTCCGCTCTCAAAATTTCTGGTGGGTACCGTCACCCTAGTGGACTTTCTTTCTTTTCTTCAAGATCGAAGGTAGAATGTACCATCAGGTGTACAGTTTGGACGCCCCCAGTCAACGGTTTGCTACTAAGGTGGGAAACGTCCAATTTTTTAACCGGTGCCGCCTATACATTGACGTCGGCGAAGAGCGCAGGAACATTGCCATGGGTTGATCACTTGATATTGGAACTATTGACACCAATGCCAATTACTTGGATTCGATCAATCCTTTCATCGGGGAATTCCGGCGATTAGGTAATGAGCCATCGGTGAACGCTGATTTGGAGTTCCAGGTAACAAGTCGAGCTACTCATGGTAATGTTCTTGGCGACAGGAATAGGGGTGTTGAGGTGCACGCTGTGCTCAGCACTGACGAAGCAGTGACTGAATCACGACGACTCACCGTCTGGAAAGTGAAAGCTGGAAGGCCGTCAACGATTCATCTGTTCAGTCCCCTGATGGAGCCCTTCCAGTACCCACTGCTCTACCAACATGGTACTTTGGGTTGGCAAATTGGGCTTCTTGAATATACAACGGGAAAAAGATTTCGCAGTACAACTACACGCGTTGTCTCTTGTTGTCCAGTCGTCGCTATTCATATCTCGGCCGTCTCTCGCAGGCCTGGCAGGTCGAGATGTTTGCGAGGTATGAAGAAGAGCGACTGCAGGTTAATAAATTCTCACAGCCAAGGTCGTCAGTCCATAATGCCATGCGGATAGGTCAACTAAACGAGCTTCGTGATGCTCATCGCAATGCTCCGGCAGGAAGAAAGGTTAGGGAAGACATTCGCGTGATAAAACCGTACAAAGCGAGGGTGGCGCAAAGCCTGGCATAATTTACCTCCCAAGTACGTTTACCGGTGGGCCTATATACATGAAGATTCATTATGATACAATGAATACAATACAAATGAATACAATGGCTCTCGTAACACGTCTGGGCTCACCGACGTATTTTCTCACATTCACTTACAGCGCGACTTGGTAGGAAAATAAGAGAACCTGTCCCCACGGCAGTGGTCACAGTGACCCAAGCACAGCCCGCAGAGTCTTCCAGATTAAACTCCTCGAGCTTCTGCGGGATCTGCGTAGCGGAGCGATGTTTGGCCGAACGATGTATATCGTCTACGTCATCGAGATGCAAATGAGGGCCCTTCCCCACGCCCACATTGTATTCAAGATTGACGGAGACGGTCCCGTTCAGGCACCCGAAATCGATTCCGTTATTCGCGCAGACATTCCCTCGGTTGAAGAGGCCGGTGGGAGATTCAGGAAGTTGGTGCTGCAAGACATGATTCACGGCCCTTGTGGTACAGAATATCGTACCGACTTCCCCTGCTGGGATTCCACGAAAGGTCACTGCACTAAACATTTCCTAAAGCCTTCCTGGCAGGCCACACACGTAAACGACAGAGGCCACGTGCAATACACACAGTATTATAAAAACACAGGTACTATTACATCTTGTAACAAATCGATAACGGTCCATGACGGTTGGGTGGTACCGTATAATGCCGCTCTGTTGCTTAAATTTTATTGTACTTCAATAGACCAGCCAATTCAATCTTCAACTACCTAACGAACCTGACTTTTTATGAAAAATGTATTATGCATGCAAAACAACCTAGCAAAAATGAAGAAGTATACGTCTATCCAGACGGCAAGCACTTCGTCACAGCTCGCCAGCGTGGAGAGAAAGTATGTAAACTCTGTTGGACCTCCCCCAACCGTGGAGAGCTCTACTATCTACTTATGGTTCTGATGTCGATACCTTTTCGAGGCTACTCTGACCTTCTGTCGCGCGGTGGTCCTGATTGTCGCACGTTCCAGGAGGTTTGTCGTCAGCTCGGTCTGGTAGAGTAGCGTGCCGCTATGCGCGAAGTCTCTGAATTCATGATTGATACAAGGCTGTGTCCTTTCTTTGTGCTTCATTGCAACATGGGTGCTCCTGCAGCCATTCTGTGGGACACATTCCGCAACACTCTACGCGAGGACCACTTAGAAAGAAATCCTCTTGACCCAGAAAAAGCATATAAACTGTCCTTGGTTGAAATTGGCCGATGTCCACGACGACAGGGACTGTCTTTGGTGGATTGTGGTCTCCCCGACGTGCAGGATGATACGACTGAATTGGGAAGGGAGCTGTTGTATCAACTTTAACCACCGAATTTTCTAAATATTTAAAGTAGTATCCAGACTCTCTGTGTTGAGACCGGCTATACACTATTGTAAGAAGCATTATACAACCACGGTGCAAAAATAAAAGTTTTGCCTCAAATTGCTATTTATCTGATTTTTTTATTCCATCGGCCTATATGTTTCTCTTTAATTGCCCATATTTTTAACTTGAGGTGAGATATGATAAACATCTATTATTTCCAGCTGTCTCAGATTTGCCTTACTTATAATTAATTTACTTATATTTGTTTTATATTTGCCTGATTATCTGTGACGATAACAAAATAGAGGATACTTATTAAAGACGATACTTATTTCTGGACATTATCGTTTTCGATCGGAAACGTGTCCAAATTGGATGGAGTTTTCCGTTTTACTCAAAAAACACGTACCTAAGTGAAAGGAGGGATATTTGCCAAAAATGTTGGAAACGTGTTGATACTATGAGGGAAATACAGGTGATACTGATGTAGCAAACGTTACATGATTATGGTAAATTGAGTGTAAAAAGGAAAATTTGTAATACCCGATACTGCAAACCACATTTCGTTCAAACATTTAAATTCAAAATATAAGTCATACATTTACTAGTCCATTGAGCCTATTATTCAAAACTATTCATAAGATTTTATGTGTTATAATTTATTCTAGCATATTCAAATTACATTTTCTTTATAGTAGGACTTTTGTAACAATTTACCGTTGTTTAGTTTAAGTAATATCTATAAACTATTTTGTTAAATACATTGAAGAGTAAACCCAATTTTGTAATAACGCTTTTACAACACAAGGAAATATTGGCATCATTTATTTCAAAATAATTCGTAACTTTTGACAGTCGGTTATTGAGAGAAAGTTTGTCAGAAGAAGTTGACGACAACAGCTGGCCTAAACTAATGAGATGAAATGTCACCAGATGTTTGGTAATCTTCACAGTTGTGCAATGAAAGCTAAAATATTTTGTAAGTTAAGTAAAGTTTAACCCGAATAATATTCTCAATAGCAGGGGGTATTTGGTTGTGGATTATATTTAGGTAAGTCTCTGAGTTTCTATTGATAAAGAAAGGCCTATTTACTTGGCATCCACATATGGCAGCCCAGACATTCACTTTTGAGGTCTACCATCCAGTGAGGATTTTCACTAGCCCAATATCTACAGTTATGCCGATTTAAGTGCTCATGCAAGGTAAAAGAGGCCTCATAAGAAGAAACTAAAGAATTAAAAAAATTGACGTCACTTTTTTCACCACACTTTTTCATCATGATTTCGATAAACTTCTTTCTCTTATTAAAATCCTCTTCGTTTAGTTCTTGTAACAAATAGGTTTTATATGGCTTAGAAATGTTCTTCTTCAAAACATTATGCACTGAACTAAAATGTACCTCCTTCTCTTAGGCTACTTTTTGAAATAAGTATGCGGATTTTCTACAACACTGCTAAACAACCAGAGAAAGATCGTCGTCTGTTGCACTTTGGGTCTTCCAGATTTTGAACGGTTACTTACACTATTTGTCATTTCAAACCGTTGAACTGTTTAGATGACTGTTGCATGAGATATTGGATTCCTATCTGGAAATAAATTACTGAACCAATCTCGCACTTCACGAAAGGACCTGACAAGGTCACTATAGCCTCGCATCATTAATATCGGCACTCATTCACGTTCAGTCAACTCAATTGCAGAATAAAACAACACAGTCTCAAACTGAACCTAGAACATTTTGTGTTAAATTTTAAGTAATATTCTAATCCTACATATTAGAGTAGTTCTTTTAATATATACATTCACAATCGCAATATGTTTGAACTGTTATGTTCCTAAAGTATATAGTTTGGTTATAAAAGTCTAAATTTTAGTTACTTACTCTACTTACACCTATCTCATTTTTACGAACCAACTTTATTTTATTATAAGTATTTAATTGATCTACGTTTTAAATATTTTATTGTGCTTAATAGTAATTGTATAATTTAGAAAAGACATGACAAAATCAGTAGAGTAGATGTATAGGAACGGCTTGCGTCCAGTTTTCTTCCCTCTGCATCTTTTTAATCATATCCGATGATAAAATCATTTCTTTCAATGCTTCTTGGAAACTGTATGGATCCCCATTTTTAAGTTCATCCTCAACCTGTACTGGGTAGCTAGCCAGATTTGTGTTTCAGGAACAACTACTCTGCGAGGGTTGATGTCACCCTACATTTCTACTTCATATGTGTAGAGGTATACTTCAGTTGTTCGCAGCACATGAAGAATAAATGCTAGCCATAGTGGCTCCCTGCATTAGAGCCTTCCTTTCTTTACAAAGACAACAGTTTTTCATTTTTTCCCCTCAAAAAAATGAGATGGGTTTTCAACCGCCTTAGTAAAACTGACATACTCGTTTTTCGATACAGTTGACTATATATACACAATAGATTGTACAGATAAAAGAGAGTATACTTTTTAATACATGTTCAATAAAAAAGGATGGAAGTAAAAAAATATGAATTCACTTTAAAGTATAGCAGTTAAGTTAATATATTATAAACATTAATGAAATAATACAAGTAACTTTAATCTTTGAAACTAATACAAATTCATATTTAATGCAAATAAAACAATGTTGTAAACAAATAAAGTTAATATTTTTTCACCTGACATATTAAGCGCTATTACTTAGAGAAAACAAGTCTTTAATAATATAAAAATAATCAAATTTAATAGTAGTAGAACTATTATCTTAAGAATCCATTTTATTGTTAAATAAATAATATTTTTTAAAGTAAATTCTTTTATTTAAATATAAACAGTTTACAATATATTAGTTATTTTTGGTTTAAGTATTTATATAATTACTCTTTGGCTTACAAATACAATACAAATTAAAAACGACAGTATACAAGTATGTAGAAATACCAATAATAACTACTACGAGTCATCTTCACCTTTCCAAGTGATTACTTCTTAAAATGTTTTCTTTCACTCGTGGCCATTTTAAGATCCGTTTTCAATCACAACAAAAAACTAGAATCCGTATTTATTAATTCCTTCTTTTAATATGCTGGACCTGGTTTGTTGGGTAAAGGTCCTAACAATAAGTTGATTACAGCTTATTTGCACTGTTTATGTTAATATATTCTGAATGAATGTTCGCTCTAAAAAGTCAAATATATTTTGATTTACTCTTTTGTTTACTAATAAAATACAAATTTAAAATAACAGTATGCAAGTCTGTGGAAGAGCAAGTAACATCTACTATGAATCAAGTCCATCATGATTGTCTATGCCCTTAGTTAACTCCAGGGCGCCACTTCAAATTTTTATGCAAATATTTTTCTGTTTACAAAACAATATGTCTTCTTTATTTTACGGAAATAAACCTATTTTACTGACGCAGTTTTTAATGCTTTCAAGAACAGATCACTACAGAAAATCTATATAATAAAATTAATACATATAATGTGCTTTAACACTATGGTCTGTGCTTTATACAAAGAGTAAATAAATATTTGCATAAAATATAGAATGTAATAAAAATAGCTTGGTTTTTATTGTTTTCTGTTTAATCATATAAACTATTGTAAAAAAAACATGTATTTGTTTATACATGGTAACATTATAGTCTATATAGATTCGCATTCTTGTCTGAAAGCGTATTATCTGCGGAATTTATTTCAAGGTGTCGCCATTTTTACTTTTAAAAATTTACAGTTCTTTTTGGAATGATCAAAATTGTTTTCTATCATTTTTAAACTGCTGTAACTATAAAATTAATAAATCATTAATTTGCATAGTAGCTCGACAAAAAATGTACGCGCACGAATTTAAAATTGGTGTTCCTGAATAAGATTAATGTTTATTGAAAATCATTTAATGGGAAACTTAAGCAAGTAATTAAATCATCTTAGTTACACTAACTGATTTAACTGCCAAGACAAAAGCTGATTAGTTTACGCTACTACAAAGCACAGCTGATGTCTAAGAAGATTACATTTTATGTATGTGTAGCCAACGAAGCGCAAAATTAAATTGTAATTTTCAGTAGGTTTGTAATGTTAATTTGATGCGTTTTGCAACAAACTTGAGTAAACGATTTAAGCCTTATAAAGTAAATGTAGCTGTTTAGTATAGTGCATTTCCCAATGCAATGATTTGTTCACTTGTTTTGTTCATACTCTGCAACCAATCCATTGTTGAAAAATTTCATTATTAAAATCTGAAACCCGATATAATAGATGGGTATTAAAAACAGTATTCTTTAGGAATTCCAGTTTTAAACCAATAATTGCATAAGTATTATAATACTTAAATATTGGCTTTGTGATGTAAACTCATTAATTTCTTCCCTTGCCTTATTTTCGTAATAAATGTTCGTAAGACCCATATAGCATTAACGTTGGTTGCTTCCTCCCTTTTCATTGTCTTGCAAATCATCGGTAGTTCCTGTGTAAGGCTTACATTCACAGATTCTCTTCTAACGAGGGAACTTTGGAATCATCAATTCACCCTGCAACCTCAAACAATTCTTTTTTGTGTTGATTTACTCAAATTCAATTTGAATACATGATGCAGCTGGATGGCTAGATTGATGCTCGTGAATTTGCCAACGTTGAAGCCGTGCTGCTTTTTAGACATTAATTTGGAGGGAAACGGTAACATTTTATTGAGATCGATTTTCTCGAACAACCAGAATATTTGTTTATCGAGTTTAATAAACAACAATTTTCTATAATATTAAACGACTGAATTTAATTGAATTATTTTATATAAATTAGATAAGCAACAATTAAAGCAATTACAAAATTATTATTTAAAAACCTGTAATATAATAAATTTATAGTTGTGGTTTCTTATAAGTATCTAGTTAAGAGTCCTATTCATCTTGGGCTTTTATCCCCCAAGTTAAAATGTTCATTCCTCGCACAGTTTTGTTTGCACTGCAGCTATTTTACCTGATCTATAACTGTAGTACATTTTTGTGTGTAGGCATGTACAAGTGTTGCAGTCTAACTGTAAAATATTAATTGAACAGATTAATGTAGCTATAGGCGTATCCAGGAAGCTTGCATTCTGTTGTAAAGGTTAGCCGGGCAGTGGCAGTAGCCAATAGAGATGTGTCATTTGGTCTTGACCCGTTCAGTTGTACGAGTCAGTCGAATAACCTTACATATGATAAATCAAAGGCAAATCAATGAAAAAAAAGTCCATTGATTTTAAGTATTAACATTTACAATATTTACTAATGTATCTGGTAACTTACAATTACATTTTTTATCTGTTTTAATAGATCTATTTACATTTACTAGATTTTTGAAACAATACGTTTCTTGATATATATTTATCCGTTCAGTGTTATCGTTTACTATGTTCATGTAATGAATTAATATATTATTAAAAGCTCGATTAATTTTGTCATTCATTTGTATATTTTAATTTATTATTTAGAAGAGTGACAGATTTTGCAACTAAAATAAAATATTGGTGATAAGTCCGGGAACTATTTTACCAATGAAAGTGTATTCCCCAATCTATTTTACTAGTATGTTCATAATATTTAACAACTTACCCAAGTCTATATTATCGTACTCACAAATACTTATGGCTGGAAAATCTTCCAAAAATAAAGTAGAAACAATTGCATGATGGTGTTGTTTATTTTTATTTAATTAAAATTATGCAAAATTGATTTTATGGTTATAGGAAGAGGGGGAGTTTGATTGGGATTCGACAGTTCAGGAAAATATCCTGTCTCATTCTACTGGTGCTACATTTTGTCTCCTGATCGTCCCTTGGTCCATACAAGGAGTGGCTTCTTACACAAAATGCTTTGGCATTTTTAATACACTACTAACGGTATTTGTTATCTAATACTATTTAACGCATAAACGAGCATAACCACTTCTAAAGTTTGCACAATTTTTTAGTGAGTTGATAGGCACCAGCTGTTTTGACAACAGTAAATGATAGAAACAGTAATTATAGCCTCATATAAGCCAATACAGTGTGAACTGAAGGACGATCAGGAGGCCGTTGTGGATGAATGCAGCTTGAGGGATGAACAGAGAGCACATGGCAGTGGCCAGCTGGGAGTTGCCAAATACTGTCTTGGTACCGAACTTCTGGGTTAACATCCCCACCACCACCTGTGACCGGATGTAGCACCAGTAGAATGAGCCAAGAATTGTTCCCTGAACTGTCGAATCCCAATCATACTCTTCCTCTTCCTGTAACCATAAAATGAACTTTGTATCATTTTCAATTAATACAAGTAAACAACACGCAATTGTTTCAGCTTTATTTTTGGACAATTTTCCAGCCATGATTTTTTGTGAATACAATAATATAGAATTGGGTAAGTTGTTAAATATTAGGAACACACTCCAACGACTCCGTCATTAGCACATATAATCAGTGACAATGAATAATTACGATTGACGTCCCCTAAACTCTTTGTAGTTCTGTTTCTTTACTGTGTTAATAACAACCATCATTTTGTTAATCTGTGTGCAAGTTTATCGATGGACTCTACTTGCACTCTGCCAACCACCCCGTCATTAGCACATATAATCAGTGACAATGAACAATTACGATTGACGTCCCCTAAACTCTCTGTAGTTCTGTTTCTTTACTGTGTCAATAACAACCATCATTTTGTTAATCTGTGTGCAAGTCTATCAATGGACTCTACTTGCACTCTGCCAACCATCCCGTCATTACCACATATAATCAGTGACAGTGAACAATTACGATTGACGTCTCCTAAACTCTCTGTAGTTCTGTTTCTTTACTGTGTCAATAACAACCATCATTTTGTTAATCCGTGTGCAAGTTTATCAATGGACTCTACTTGCACTCTGCCAACCATCCCGTCATTACCACATATAATCAGTGACAGTGAACAATTACGATTGATCTCTGTATCCTCACTGTAGTCCTGTCTCATTTCTGTCTCAATAACATCCTATATGTTCTTAACCTGTGTACATCTGCTATACTATCTCATGCCTGTTGAAATTCAGTAGCTTTAATGTCATTGATGTTGTTAATTTGGTCTCATACTTACATTCTATTTCTGGTACATTATCGATTTCGATGGGAGACGTGTCCAAATTGGATGGAATTTTTTTACTCAATAAACAGATACCTAAGTTAAAGGTGTGATATTTGCCAAAAATGTTGCAAAATTGTTGGAAACGTGGTGATACTATGAGGGAAATACAGGTGATACTGATGTAGCAAACGTTACATGATTATTGTAAATTGAGTGTAAAAAAGGAAAATTTGTAATACCCGATACTGCAAACCACATTTCGTTCAAACATTTAAATTCAAAATATAAGTCATACATTCACTAGTCCATTGAGCCTATTATTCATAACTATTCATAAGATTTCATGTGTTGTAATTTATTCTAGTATATTCTGATAACATTTTCTTTATAATAGGACCTTTGTAAGGATTTACCATTGATTAGTTTAAGTAATATCTATAAACTATTTTCTTAAAATCATTAAAGAAGAAACCCTAAATTTGTAATAATGCTTTTACAACACAACAAAATATTGGCATAAGTTTGTCAAAAGTAGTTGACGACAACAGCTTTTAAACTAATAAATTGAAATGTCACCAGATGTTTAGTAATATGCACAGTTGCGCAATGAAAGGTAAAATATTTTGTTCAAAATAAATGTATTTTTTTTATTTACATCCTTGAGGGGATGCATTTATATATTTTAGTCAATACATACAGATGTTACGTAACTTTTTAGGAGACTTTCAGCTAGTATTCGGGACCAAATACAAGCAGTCGCTAACTTTTTTTACTTAGCAATTTTTAATTTTAGAACCAGTTTTCATACTCTTAAGTTGAAATTGCATATTTGTTTTATGACAACCATTGCGTTGTCAGTTTGTATACGAGTCTATCACCAGACTCTACTTGCACTCTGCCAACCATCCCGTCTTTAGCATCTATAATCAGTGGCAGTGAACAATTACGATTGCTCTCTGTAATCTCATTGTAATTCTATCTCTTCACTGTGTAAATAACAACCATTGCGTTGTCAATCTGTATACGAGTCTATCACTAGACTCTACTTGCACTCTGCGAACCATTTCGTCATCAGTATCTATAATCAGTGACAGTGAACAATTACGATTGATCTCTGTTATCTCATTGTAATTCTATCTCTTCACTGTGTCAATAACAACCATTGCGTTGTCAATCTGTATACGAGTCTATCACCAGACTCTACTTGCACTCTGCCAACCATCCCGTCTTTAGCATCTATAATCAGTGACAGTGAACAATCACGATTGATCTCTGTAATCTCATTGTAATTCTATCTCTTCACTGTGTCAATAACAACCATTGCGTTGTCAATCTGTATACGAGTCTATCACCAGACTCTACTTGCACTCTGCCAACCATCCCGTCATTATCATCTATAATCTGTGACAGTGAACACAACCACAACCTATAGCAGGATGTAGCACCAGTAAAAGGAGCTCAGGATTGCTCCCTGAACTGTCGAATCCCAATCATACTCCCCCTCTTCCTTTAACCATAAAATCAGCTTTGAATAATTTAAATTAATACAAGTAAACAAGACGCAAAATGTTTTAGTTTTGTTTTTGGACAATTATCCAGCCATAAGTTTTTGCGAATAAAATAATAAAGAATTGGGTAAGTTCTTAAATATTAGGAACACACTCCAACGACTCCGTTATTACCATCTATAATCAGTGACAGTGAACAATTACTATTTATCTCTGTAATCTCATTGTAATTCTATCTCTTCACTGTGTCAATAACAACCATTGCGTTGTCAGTTTGTATCCGAGTCTATCACCAGACTCTACTTGCACTCTGCCAACCATCCCGTCTTTAGCATCTATAATCAGTGGCAGTAAACAATTACGATTGATCTCTGTAATCTCATTGTAATTCTATCTCTTCACTGTGTCAATAACAACCATTGCGTTGTCAATCTGTATACGAGTCTATCACTAGACTCTACTTGCACTCTGCCAACCATCCCGTCATTAGCATCTATAATCAGTAACGGTGAACAATTACGATTGATCTCTGTTATCTCATTGTAATTCTATCTCTTCACTGTGTCAATAACAACCATTACGTTGTCAATCTGTATACGAGTCTATCATCAGACTCTACTTGCACTCTGCCAACCATCCCGTCATTATCATCTATAATCTGTGACAGTGAACACAACCACAACCTATAGCAGGATGTAGCACCAGTAAAAGGAGCTCAGGATTGCTCCCTGAACTGTCGAATCCCAATCATACTCCCCCTCTTCCTTTAACCATAAAATCAACTTTGAATAATTTAAATTAATACAAGTAAACAAGACGCAAAATGTTTTAGTTTTGTTTTTGGACAATTATCCAGCCATAAGTTTTTGCGAATAAAATAATATAGAATTGGGTAAGTTCTTAAATATTAGGAACACACTCCAACGACTCCGTCATTATCATCTATAATTAGTGACAGTGAACAATTACGATTGATCTCTGTAACCTCATTGTAATTCTATCTCTTCACTGTGTCAATAACAACCATTTCGTTGTCAGTTTGTATACAAGTCTATCACCAGACTCTACTTGCACTCTGCCAACCATCCCGTCTTTAGCATCTATAATCAGTGACAGTGAACAATCACGATTGATCTCTGTAATATCATTGTAATTCTATCTCTTCACTGTGTCAATAACAACCATTGCGTTGTCAATCTGTATACGAGTCTATCACCAGACTCTACTTGCACTCTGCTAACCAGCCCGTCTTTAGCATCTATAATCAGTGGCAGTGAACAATTACGATTGATCTCTGTAATGTCATTGTAATTCTATCTCTTCACTGTGTCAATAACAACCATTGCGTTGTCAATCTGTATACGAGTCTATCACTAGACTCTACTTGCACTCTGCCAACCTTCCCGTCATTAGCATCTATAATCAGTGACAGTGAACAATTGCGATTGATCTCTGTTATCTCATTGTAATTCTATCTCTTCACTGTGTCAATAACAACGATTGCGTTGTTAATCTGTATACGAGTCTATCACCAGACTTTACTTGCACTCTGCCACCCATCACGTCTTTAGCATCTATAATCAGTGACAGTGAACAATCACGATTGATCTCTGTAATCTCATTGTAATTAGATCTCTTCACTGTGTCAATAACAACCATTGCGTTGTCAATCTGTATACTAGTCTATCACCAGACTCTACTTGCACTCTGCCAACCATCCCGTCTTTAGCATCTATAATCAGTGACAGTGAACAATTGCGATTGATCTCTGTTATCTCACTGTAATTATATCTCTTCACTGTGTCAATAACAACGATTGCCTTGTCAATCTGTATACGTGTCTATCACTAGACTCTACTTGCACTCTGCCTTTAGCATCTATAATCATTGACAGTGAACAATTACGGTTGATCTCTGTAATCTCACTGTAGTCCTGTTTCTTCACTGTGTCAATAACTTCCTTCATGTTCTTAACCTGTGCACCACCAGAATCTGCTATACCATCTCATGCTTGTTGAAATTCAGTAGCTTTAATGCCATTGACGTTTTTAATTTTGTCTCATACTATGGTACATTATATTTCTGGACATTATCGTTTTCGATCGGAAACGTGTCCAAATTGGATGGAGTTTTTCGTTTTACTCAAAAAACACGTACCTAAGTGAAAGGAGGGATATTTGCCAAAAATGTTGGAAACGTGTTGATACTATGAGGGAAATACAGGTGATACTGATGTAGCAAACGTTACATGATTATGGTAAATTGAGTGTATAAAAGGAAAATTTGTAAACCTGATACTGCAAACCACATTTCGTTCAAACATTTAAATTCAAAATATAAGTCATACATTCACTAGTCCATTGAGCCTATTATTCATAACTATTCATAAGAGTTTATGTGTTATAATTTATTCTAGTATATTCCAATTACATTTTCTTTATAGTAGGACTTTTGTAACGATTTACCGTTGATTAGTTTAAGTAATATCTATAAACTATTTTGTTAAATACATTGAAGAGGAAACCCAATTTTGTAATAACGCTTTTACAACACAAGGAAATATTGGCATCATTTATTTCAAAATAATTTGTAACTTTTGACAGTCGGTTATTGAGAGTAAGTTTGTCAGAAGAATTTGACGACAACAGCTGGCTTAAACTAATGAGATGAAATGTCACCAGATGTTTGGTAATCTTCACAGTTGTGCAATGAAAGCTAAAATATTTTGTAAGTTAAGTAAAGTTTAACCCGAATAATATTCTCAATAGCAGGGGGTATTTGGTTGTGGATTATATTTAGGTAAGTCTCTGAGTTTCTATTGATAAAGAAAGGCCTATTTACTCGGCATCCACATATGGCAGCCCAGACATTCACTTTTGAGGTCTACCATCCAGTGAGGATTTTCACTAGCCCAATATCTACAGTTATGCCGATTTAAGTGCTCATGCAGGGTAAAAGAGGCCTCATAAGAAGAAACTAAAGAATTAAAAAAATTGACGTCACTTTTTTCACCACACTTTTTCATCATGATTTCGATAAACTTCTTTCTCTTATTAAAATCCTCTTCGTTTAGTTCTTGTAACAAATAGGTTTTATATGGCTTAGAAATGTTCTTCTTCAAAACATTATGCACTGAACTAAAATGTACCTCCTTCTCTTAGGCTACTTTTTGAAATAAGTATGCGGATTTTCTACAACACTGCTAAACAACCAGAGAAAGATCGTCGTCTGTTGCACTTTGGGTCTTCCAGATTTTGAACGGTTACTTACACTATTTGTCATTTCAAACCGTTGAACTGTTTAGATGACTGTTGCATGAGATATTGGATTCCTATCTGGAAATAAATTACTGAACCAATCTCGCACTTCACGAAAGGACCTGACAAGGTCACTATAGCCTCGCATCATTAATATCGGCACTCATTCACGTTCAGTCAACTCAATTGCAGAATAAAACAACACAGTCTCAAACTGAACCTAGAACATTTTGTGTTAAATTTTAAGTAATATTCTAATCCTACATATTAGAGTAGTTCTTTTAATATATACATTCACAATCGCAATATGTTTGAACTGTTATGTTCCTAAAGTATATAGTTTGGTTATAAAAGTCTAAATTTTAGTTACTTACTCTACTTACACCTATCTCATTTTTACGAACCAACTTTATTTTATTATAAGTATTTAATTGATCTACGTTTTAAATATTTTATTGTGCTTAATAGTAATTGTATAATTTAGAAAAGACATGACAAAATCAGTAGAGTAGATGTATAGGAACGGCTTGCGTCCAGTTTTCTTCCCTCTGCATCTTTTTAATCATATCCGATGATAAAATCATTTCTTTCAATGCTTCTTGGAAACTGTATGGATCCCCATTTTTAAGTTCATCCTCAACCTGTACTGGGTAGCTAGCCAGATTTGTGTTTCAGGAACAACTACTCTGCGAGGGTTGATGTCACCCTACATTTCTACTTCATATGTGTAGAGGTATACTTCAGTTGTTCGCAGCACATGAAGAATAAATGCTAGCCATAGTGGCTCCCTGCATTAGAGCCTTCCTTTCTTTACAAAGACAACAGTTTTTCATTTTTTCCCCTCAAAAAAATGAGATGGGTTTTCAACCGCCTTAGTAAAACTGACATACTCGTTTTTCGATACAGTTGACTATATATACACAATAGATTGTACAGATAAAAGAGAGTATACTTTTTAATACATGTTCAATAAAAAAGGATGGAAGTAAAAAAATATGAATTCACTTTAAAGTATAGCAGTTAAGTTAATATATTATAAACATTAATGAAATAATACAAGTAACTTTAATCTTTGAAACTAATACAAATTCATATTTAATGCAAATAAAACAATGTTGTAAACAAATAAAGTTAATATTTTTTCACCTGACATATTAAGCGCTATTACTTAGAGAAAACAAGTCTTTAATAATATAAAAATAATCAAATTTAATAGTAGTAGAACTATTATCTTAAGAATCCATTTTATTGTTAAATAAATAATATTTTTTAAAGTAAATTCTTTTATTTAAATATAAACAGTTTACAATATATTAGTTATTTTTGGTTTAAGTATTTATATAATTACTCTTCGGCTTACAAATACAATACAAATTAAAAACGACAGTATACAAGTATGTAGAAATACCAATAATAACTACTACGAGTCATCTTCACCTTTCCAAGTGATTACTTCTTAAAATGTTTTCTTTCACTCGTGGTCATTTTAAAATCAGTTTTCAATCACAACAAAAAACTAGAATCCGTATTTATTAATTCCTTCTTTTAATATGCTGGACCTGGTAAAGGTTTGTTGGGTAAAGGTCCTAACAATAAGTTGGTTACAGCTTATTTGCACTGTTTATGTTAATCTATTCTGAATGAATGTTCGCTCTACAAAGTCAGCGCTCTACTCTATACTCTATACTTCGCTCTAAAATCTATAATCAGTGACGGTGAACAATTACGATTGATCTCTGTTATCTCATTGTAATTCTATCTCTTCACTGTGTCAATAACAACCATTGCGTTGTCAATCTGTATACGAGTCTATCACCAGACTCTACTTGCACTCTGCCAACCATCCCGTCTTTAGCATCTATAATCAGTGACAGTGAACAATCACGATTGATCTCTGTAATCTCATTGTAATTTTATCTCTTCACTGTGTCAATAACAACCATTGCGTTGTCAATCTGTATACGAGTCTATCACCAGACTCTACTTGCACTCTGCCAACCATCCCGTCATTATCATCTATAATCTGTGACAGTGAACACAACCACAACCTATAGCAGGATGTAGCACCAGTAAAAGGAGCTCAGGATTGCTCCCTGAACTGTCGAATCCCAATCATACTCCCCCTCTTCCTTTAACCATAAAATCAGCTTTGAATAATTTAAATTAATACAAGTAAACAAGACGCAAAATGTTTTAGTTTTGTTTTTGGACAATTATCCAGCCATAAGTTTTTGCGAATAAAATAATATAGAATTGGGTAAGTTCTTAAATATTAGGAACACACTCCAACGACTCCGTTATTACCATCTATAATCAGTGACAGTGAACAATTACTATTTATCTCTGTAATCTCATTGTAATTCTATCTCTTCACTGTGTCAATAACAACCATTTCGTTGTCAGTTTGTATACAAGTCTATCACCAGACTCTACTTGCACTCTGCCAACCATCCCGTCTTTAGCATCTATAATCAGTGACAGTGAACAATCACGATTGATCTCTGTAATCTCATTGTAATTAGATCTCTTCACACTGTCAATAACAACGATTGCCTTGTCAATCTGTATACGTGTCTATCACCAGACTCTACTTGCACTCTGCCAACCATCCCGTCTTTAGCATCTATAATCATTGACAGTGAACAATTACGGTTGAGCTCTGTAATCTCACTGTAGTCCTGTTTCTTCACTGTGTCAATAACTTCCTTTATGTTCTTAACCTGTGCACCACCAGAATCTGCTATACCATCTCATGCTTGTTGAAATTCAGTAGCTTTAATGCCATTGACGTTTTTAATTTTGTCTCATACTATGGTACATTATATTTCTGGACATTATCGTTTTCGATCGGAAACGTGTCCAAATTGGATGGAGTTTTTCGTTTTACTCAAAAAACACGTACCTAAGTGAAAGGAGGGATATTTGCCAAAAATGTTGGAAACGTGTTGATACTATGAGGGAAATACAGGTGATACTGATGTAGCAAACGTTACATGATTATGGTAAATTGAGTGTATAAAAGGAAAATTTGTAAACCTGATACTGCAAACCACATTTCGTTCAAACATTTAAATTCAAAATATAAGTCATACATTCACTAGTCCATTGAGCCTATTATTCATAACTATTCATAAGAGTGTATGTGTTATAATTTATTCTAGTATATTCCAATTACATTTTCTTTATAGTAGGACTTTTGTAACGATTTACCGTTGATTAGTTTAAGTAATATCTATAAACTATTTTGTTAAATACATTGAAGAGGAAACCCAATTTTGTAATAACGCTTTTACAACACAAGGAAATATTGGCATCATTTATTTCAAAATAATTTGTAACTTTTGACAGTCGGTTATTGAGAGTAAGTTTGTCAGAAGAATTTGACGACAACAGCTGGCTTAAACTAATGAGATGAAATGTCACCAGATGTTTGGTAATCTTCACAGTTGTGCAATGAAAGCTAAAATATTTTGTAAGTTAAGTAAAGTTTAACCCGAATAATATTCTCAATAGCAGGGGGTATTTGGTTGTGGATTATATTTAGGTAAGTCTCTGAGTTTCTATTGATAAAGAAAGGCCTATTTACTCGGCATCCACATATGGCAGCCCAGACATTCACTTTTGAGGTCTACCATCCAGTGAGGATTTTCACTAGCCCAATATCTACAGTTATGCCGATTTAAGTGCTCATGCAGGGTAAAAGAGGCCTCATAAGAAGAAACTAAAGAATTAAAAAAATTGGCGTCACTTTTTTCACCACACTTATCATGATTTCGATAAACTTCTTTCTCTTATTAAAATCCTCTTCGTTTAGTTCTTGTAACAAATAGGTTTTATATGGCTTAGAAATGTTCTTCTTCAAAACATTATGCACTGAACTAAAATGTACCTCCTTCTCTTAGGCTACTTTTTGAAATAAGTATGCGGATTTTCTACAACACTGCTAAACAACCAGAGAAAGATCGTCGTCTGTTGCACTTTGGGTCTTCCAGATTTTGAACGGTTACTTACACTATTTGTCATTTCAAACCGTTGAACTGTTTAGATGACTGTTGCATGAGATATTGGATTCCTATCTGGAAATAAATTACTGAACCAATCTCGCACTTCACGAAAGGACCTGACAAGGTCACTATAGCCTCGCATCATTAATATCGGCACTCATTCACGTTCAGTCAACTCAATTGCAGAATAAAACAACACAGTCTCAAACTGAACCTAGAACATTTTGTGTTAAATTTTAAGTAATATTCTAATCCTACATATTAGAGTAGTTCTTTTAATATATACATTCACAATCGCAATATGTTTGAACTGTTATGTTCCTAAAGTATATAGTTTGGTTATAAAAGTCTAAATTTTAGTTACTTACTCTACTTACACCTATCTCATTTTTACGAACCAACTTTATTTTATTATAAGTATTTAATTGATCTACGTTTTAAATATTTTATTGTGCTTAATAGTAATTGTATAATTTAGAAAAGACATGACAAAATCAGTAGAGTAGATGTATAGGAACGGCTTGCGTCCAGTTTTCTTCCCTCTGCATCTTTTTAATCATATCCGATGATAAAATCATTTCTTTCAATGCTTCTTGGAAACTGTATGGATCCCCATTTTTAAGTTCATCCTCAACCTGTACTGGGTAGCTAGCCAGATTTGTGTTTCAGGAACAACTACTCTGCGAGGGTTGATGTCACCCTACATTTCTACTTCATATGTGTAGAGGTATACTTCAGTTGTTCGCAGCACATGAAGAATAAATGCTGGCCATAGTGGCTCCCTGCATTAGAGCCTTCCTTTCTTTACAAAGACAACAGTTTTTCATTTTTTCCCCTCAAAAAAATGAGATGGGTTTTCAACCGCCTTAGTAAAACTGACATACTCGTTTTTCGATACAGTTGACTATATATACACAATAGATTGTACAGATAAAAGAGAGTATACTTTTTAATACATGTTCAATAAAAAAGGATGGAAGTAAAAAAATATGAATTCACTTTAAAGTATAGCAGTTAAGTTAATATATTATAAACATTAATGAAATAATACAAGTAACTTTAATCTTTGAAACTAATACAAATTCATATTTAATGCAAATAAAACAATGTTGTAAACAAATAAAGTTAATATTTTTTCACCTGACATATTAAGCGCTATTACTTAGAGAAAACAAGTCTTTAATAATATAAAAATAATCAAATTTAATAGTAGTAGAACTATTATCTTAAGAATCCATTTTATTGTTAAATAAATAATATTTTTTAAAGTAAATTCTTTTATTTAAATATAAACAGTTTACAATATATTAGTTATTTTTGGTTTAAGTATTTATATAATTACTCTTCGGCTTACAAATACAATACAAATTAAAAACGACAGTATACAAGTATGTAGAAATACCAATAATAACTACTACGAGTCATCTTCACCTTTCCAAGTGATTACTTCTTAAAATGTTTTCTTTCACTCGTGGTCATTTTAAAATCAGTTTTCAATCACAACAAAAAACTAGAATCCGTATTTATTAATTCCTTCTTTTAATATGCTGGACCTGGTAAAGGTTTGTTGGGTAAAGGTCCTAACAATAAGTTGGTTACAGCTTATTTGCACTGTTTATGTTAATCTATTCTGAATGAATGTTCGCTCTACAAAGTCAGCGCTCTACTCTATACTCTATACTTCGCTCTACAAAATCTATAATCAGTGACGGTGAACAATTACGATTGATCTCTGTTATCTCATTGTAATTCTATCTCTTCACTGTGTCAATAACAACCATTGCGTTGTCAATCTGTATACGAGTCTATCACCAGACTCTACTTGCACTCTGCCAACCATCCCGTCTTTAGCATCTATAATCAGTGACAGTGAACAATTACGATTGATCTCTGTAATCTCATTGTAATTCTATCTCTTCACTGTGTCAATAACAACCATTGCGTTGTCAATCTGTATACGAGTCTATCACCAGACTCTACTTGCACTCTGCCAACCATCCCGTCATTATCATCTATAATCTGTGACAGTGAACACAACCACAACCTATAGCAGGATGTAGCACCAGTAAAAGGAGCTCAGGATTGCTCCCTGAACTGTCGAATCCCAATCATACTCCCCCTCTTCCTTTAACCATAAAATCAACTTTGAATAATTTAAATTAATACAAGTAAACAAGACGCAAAATGTTTTAGTTTTGTTTTTGGACAATTATCCAGCCATAAGTTTTTGCGAATAAAATAATATAGAATTGGGTAAGTTCTTAAATATTAGGAACACACTCCAACGACTCCGTCATTACCATCTATAATCAGTGACAGTGAACAATTACTATTTATCTCTGTAATCTCATTGTAATTCTATCTCTTCACTGTGTCAATAACAACCATTTCGTTGTCAGTTTGTATACAAGTCTATCACCAGACTCTACTTGCACTCTGCCAACCATCCCGTCTTTAGCATCTATAATCAGTGACAGTGAACAATCACGATTGATCTCTGTAATCTCATTGTAATTAGATCTCTTCACTGTGTCAATAACAACCATTGCGTTGTCAATCTGTATACGAGTCTATCACCAGACTCTACTTGCACTCTGCCAACCATCCCGTCTTTAGCATCTATAATCAGTGACAGTGAACAATTACGCGATTGATCTCTGTTATCTCATTGTAATTCTATCTCTTCACTGTGTCAATAACAACGATTGCCTTGTCAATCTGTATACGTGTCTATCACCAGACTCTACTTGCACTCTGCCTTTAGCATCTATAATCATTGACAGTGAACAATTACGGTTGAGCTCTGTAATCTCACTGTAGTCCTGTTTCTTCACTGTGTCAATAACTTCCTTTATGTTCTTAACCTGTGCACCACCAGAATCTGCTATACCATCTCATGCTTGTTGAAATTCAGTAGCTTTAATGCCATTGACGTTTTTAATTTTGTCTCATACTATGGTACATTATATTTCTGGACATTATCGTTTTCGATCGGAAACGTGTCCAAATTGGATGGAGTTTTTCGTTTTACTCAAAAAACACGTACCTAAGTGAAAGGAGGGATATTTGCCAAAAATGTTGGAAACGTGTTGATACTATGAGGGAAATACAGGTGATACTGATGTAGCAAACGTTACATGATTATGGTAAATTGAGTGTATAAAAGGAAAATTTGTAAACCTGATACTGCAAACCACATTTCGTTCAAACATTTAAATTCAAAATATAAGTCATACATTCACTAGTCCATTGAGCCTATTATTCATAACTATTCATAAGAGTGTATGTGTTATAATTTATTCTAGTATATTCCAATTACATTTTCTTTATAGTAGGACTTTTGTAACGATTTACCGTTGATTAGTTTAAGTAATATCTATAAACTATTTTGTTAAATACATTGAAGAGGAAACCCAATTTTGTAATAACGCTTTTACAACACAAGGAAATATTGGCATCATTTATTTCAAAATAATTTGTAACTTTTGACAGTCGGTTATTGAGAGTAAGTTTGTCAGAAGAATTTGACGACAACAGCTGGCTTAAACTAATGAGATGAAATGTCACCAGATGTTTGGTAATCTTCACAGTTGTGCAATGAAAGCTAAAATATTTTGTAAGTTAAGTAAAGTTTAACCCGAATAATATTCTCAATAGCAGGGGGTATTTGGTTGTGGATTATATTTAGGTAAGTCTCTGAGTTTCTATTGATAAAGAAAGGCCTATTTACTCGGCATCCACATATGGCAGCCCAGACATTCACTTTTGAGGTCTACCATCCAGTGAGGATTTTCACTAGCCCAATATCTACAGTTATGCCGATTTAAGTGCTCATGCAGGGTAAAAGAGGCCTCATAAGAAGAAACTAAAGAATTAAAAAAATTGACGTCACTTTTTTCACCACACTTATCATGATTTCGATAAACTTCTTTCTCTTATTAAAATCCTCTTCGTTTAGTTCTTGTAACAAATAGGTTTTATATGGCTTAGAAATGTTCTTCTTCAAAACATTATGCACTGAACTAAAATGTACCTCCTTCTCTTAGGCTACTTTTTGAAATAAGTATGCGGATTTTCTACAACACTGCTAAACAACCAGAGAAAGATCGTCGTCTGTTGCACTTTGGGTCTTCCAGATTTTGAACGGTTACTTACACTATTTGTCATTTCAAACCGTTGAACTGTTTAGATGACTGTTGCATGAGATATTGGATTCCTATCTGGAAATAAATTACTGAACCAATCTCGCACTTCACGAAAGGACCTGACAAGGTCACTATAGCCTCGCATCATTAATATCGGCACTCATTCACGTTCAGTCAACTCAATTGCAGAATAAAACAACACAGTCTCAAACTGAACCTAGAACATTTTGTGTTAAATTTTAAGTAATATTCTAATCCTACATATTAGAGTAGTTCTTTTAATATATACATTCACAATCGCAATATGTTTGAACTGTTATGTTCCTAAAGTATATAGTTTGGTTATAAAAGTCTAAATTTTAGTTACTTACTCTACTTACACCTATCTCATTTTTACGAACCAACTTTATTTTATTATAAGTATTTAATTGATCTACGTTTTAAATATTTTATTGTGCTTAATAGTAATTGTATAATTTAGAAAAGACATGACAAAATCAGTAGAGTAGATGTATAGGAACGGCTTGCGTCCAGTTTTCTTCCCTCTGCATCTTTTTAATCATATCCGATGATAAAATCATTTCTTTCAATGCTTCTTGGAAACTGTATGGATCCCCATTTTTAAGTTCATCCTCAACCTGTACTGGGTAGCTAGCCAGATTTGTGTTTCAGGAACAACTACTCTGCGAGGGTTGATGTCACCCTACATTTCTACTTCATATGTGTAGAGGTATACTTCAGTTGTTCGCAGCACATGAAGAATAAATGCTGGCCATAGTGGCTCCCTGCATTAGAGCCTTCCTTTCTTTACAAAGACAACAGTTTTTCATTTTTTCCCCTCAAAAAAATGAGATGGGTTTTCAACCGCCTTAGTAAAACTGACATACTCGTTTTTCGATACAGTTGACTATATATACACAATAGATTGTACAGATAAAAGAGAGTATACTTTTTAATACATGTTCAATAAAAAAGGATGGAAGTAAAAAAATATGAATTCACTTTAAAGTATAGCAGTTAAGTTAATATATTATAAACATTAATGAAATAATACAAGTAACTTTAATCTTTGAAACTAATACAAATTCATATTTAATGCAAATAAAACAATGTTGTAAACAAATAAAGTTAATATTTTTTCACCTGACATATTAAGCGCTATTACTTAGAGAAAACAAGTCTTTAATAATATAAAAATAATCAAATTTAATAGTAGTAGAACTATTATCTTAAGAATCCATTTTATTGTTAAATAAATAATATTTTTTAAAGTAAATTCTTTTATTTAAATATAAACAGTTTACAATATATTAGTTATTTTTGGTTTAAGTATTTATATAATTACTCTTCGGCTTACAAATACAATACAAATTAAAAACGACAGTATACAAGTATGTAGAAATACCAATAATAACTACTACGAGTCATCTTCACCTTTCCAAGTGATTACTTCTTAAAATGTTTTCTTTCACTCGTGGTCATTTTAAAATCAGTTTTCAATCACAACAAAAAACTAGAATCCGTATTTATTAATTCCTTCTTTTAATATGCTGGACCTGGTAAAGGTTTGTTGGGTAAAGGTCCTAACAATAAGTTGGTTACAGCTTATTTGCACTGTTTATGTTAATCTATTCTGAATGAATGTTCGCTCTACAAAGTCAGCGCTCTACTCTATACTCTATACTTCGCTCTACAATCTATAATCAGTGACGGTGAACAATTACGATTGATCTCTGTTATCTCATTGTAATTCTATCTCTTCACTGTGTCAATAACAACCATTGCGTTGTCAATCTGTATACGAGTCTATCACTAGACTCTACTTGCACTCTGCGAACCATTTCGTCATCAGTATCTATAATCAGTGACAGGGAACAATTACGATTGATCTCTGTTATCTCATTGTAATTCTATCTCTTCACTGTGTCAATAACAACCATTGCGTTGTCAATCTGTATACGAGTCTATCACCAGACTCTACTTGCACTCTGCCAACCATCCCGTCATTAGCATTTATAATCTGTGACATTGAACACAACCACAACCTATGGCAGGATGTAGCACCAGTAAAAGGAGCCCAGGATTGCTCCCTGAACTGTCGAATCCCAATCATACTCCCCCTCTTCCTTTAACCATAAAATCAACTTTGAATAATTTAAATTAATACAAGTAAACAAGACGCAAAATGTTTTAGTTTTGTTTTTGGACAATTATCCAGCCATAAGTTTTTGCGAATAAAATAATATAGAATTGAGTAAGTTCTTAAATATTAGGAACACACTCCAACGACTCCGTCATTACCATCTATAATCAGTGACAGTGAACGATTACTATTTATCTCTGTAATCTCATTGTAATTCTATCTCTTCACTGTGTCAATAACAACCATTGCGTTGTCAATCTGTATACGAGTCTATCACTAGACTCTACTTGCACTCTGCCAACCATCCCGTCATTAGCATCTATAATCAGTAACGGTGAACAATTACGATTGATCTCTGTTATCTCATTGTAATTCTATCTCTTCACTGTGTCAATAACAACCATTACGTTGTCAATCTGTATACGAGTCTATCATCAGACTCTACTTGCACTCTGCCAACCATCCCGTCATTATCATCTATAATCTGTGACATTGAACACAACCACAACCTATGGCAGGATGTAGCACCAGTAAAAGGAGCCCAGGATTGCTCCCTGAACTGTCGAATCCCAATCATACTCCCCCTCTTCCTTTAACCATAAAATCAACTTTGAATAATTTAAATTAATACAAGTAAACAAGACGCAAAATGTTTTAGTTTTGTTTTTGGACAATTATCCAGCCATAAGTTTTTGCGAATAAAATAATATAGAATTGAGTAAGTTCTTAAATATTAGGAACACACTCCAACGACTCCGTCATTACCATCTATAATCAGTGACAGTGAACGATTACGATTTATCTCTGTAATCTCATTGTAATTCTATCTCTTCACTGTGTCAATAACAACCATTGCGTTGTCAATCTGTATACGAGTCTATCACTAGACTCTACTTGCACTCTGCCAACCATCCCGTCATTAGCATCTATAATCTGTGACAGTGAACACAACCACAACCTATGGCAGGATGTAGCACCAGTAAAAGGAGCCCAGGATTGCTCCCTGAACTGACGAATCCCAATCATACTCCCCCTCTTCCTTTAACCATAAAATCAACTTTGAATAATTTAAATTAATACAAGTAAACAAGACGCAAAATGTTTTAGTTTTGTTTTTGGACAATTATCCAGCCATAAGTTTTTGCGAATAAAATAATATAGAATTGAGTAAGTTCTTAAATATTAGGAACACACTCCAACGACTCCGTCATTATCATCTATAATTAGTGACAGTGAACAATTACGATTGATCTCTGTAACCTCATTGTAATTCTATCTCTTCACTGTGTCAATAACAACCATTTCGTTGTCAGTTTGTATACGAGTCTATCACCAGACTCTACTTGCACTCTGCCAACCATCCCGTCTTTAGCATCTATAATCAGTGACAGTGAACAATCACGATTGATCTCTGTAATATCATTGTAATATCTATCTCTTCACTGTGTCAATAACAACCATTGCGTTGTCAATCTGTATACGAGTCTATCACCAGACTCTACTTGCACTCTGCTAACCAGCCCGTCTTTAGCATCTATAATCAGTGGCAGTGAACAATTACGATTGATCTCTGTAATGTCATTGTAATTCTATCTCTTCACTGTGTCAATAACAACCATTGCGTTGTCAATCTGTATACGAGTCTATCACTAGACTCTACTTGCACTCTGCCAACCTTCCCGTCATTAGCATCTATAATCAGTGACAGTGAACAATTGCGATTGATCTCTGTTATCTCATTGTAATTCTATCTCTTCACTGTGTCAATAACAACGATTGCGTTGTTAATCTGTATACGAGTCTATCACCAGACTCTACTTGCACTCTGCCAACCATCCCGTCTTTAGCATCTATAATCAGTGACAGTGAACAATCACGATTGATCTCTGTAATCTCATTGTAATTAGATCTCTTCACTGTGTCAATAACAACGATTGCCTTGTCAATCTGTATACGTGTCTATCACCAGACTCTACTTGCACTCTGCCTTTAGCATCTATAATCATTGACAGTGAACAATTACGGTTGAGCTCTGTAATCTCACTGTAGTCCTGTTTCTTCACTGTGTCAATAACTTCCTTTATGTTCTTAACCTGTGCACCAACAGAATCTGCTATACCATCTCATGCTTGTTGAAATTCAGTAGCTTTAATGCCATTGACGTTTTTAATTTTGTCTCATACTATGGTACATTATATTTCTGGACATTATCGTTTTCGATCGGAAACGTGTCCAAATTGGATGGAGTTTTTCGTTTTACTCAAAAAACACGTACCTAAGTGAAAGGAGGGATATTTGCCAAAAATGTTGGAAACGTGTTGATACTATGAGGGAAATACAGGTGATACTGATGTAGCAAACGTTACATGATTATGGTAAATTGAGTGTATAAAAGGAAAATTTGTATACCTGATACTGCAAACCACATTTCGTTCAAACATTTAAATTCAAAATATAAGTCATACATTCACTAGTCCATTGAGCCTATTATTCATAACTATTCATAAGAGTTTATGTGTTATAATTTATTCTAGTATATTCCAATTACATTTTCTTTATAGTAGGACTTTTGTAACGATTTACCGTTGATTAGTTTAAGTAATATCTATAAACTATTTTGTTAAATACATTGAAGAGGAAACCCAATTTTGTAATAACGCTTTTACAACACAAGGAAATATTGGCATCATTTATTTCAAAATAATTTGTAACTTTTGACAGTCGGTTATTGAGAGTAAGTTTGTCAGAAGAATTTGACGACAACAGCTGGCTTAAACTAATGAGATGAAATGTCACCAGATGTTTGGTAATCTTCACAGTTGTGCAATGAAAGCTAAAATATTTTGTAAGTTAAGTAAAGTTTAACCCGAATAATATTCTCAATAGCAGGGGGTATTTGGTTGTGGATTATATTTAGGTAAGTCTCTGAGTTTCTATTGATAAAGAAAGGCCTATTTACTCGGCATCCACATATGGCAGCCCAGACATTCACTTTTGAGGTCTACCATCCAGTGAGGATTTTCACTAGCCCAATATCTACAGTTATGCCGATTTAAGTGCTCATGCAGGGTAAAAGAGGCCTCATAAGAAGAAACTAAAGAATTAAAAAAATTGACGTCACTTTTTTCACCACACTTTTTTATCATGATTTCGATAAACTTCTTTCTCTGGTGGAGGGGATGTTGACTCAGAAGTTCAGGACCAACGCAGTACCGTATTTGGCTACTCCCAGCTGGCCACTGCGATATGCTCTTTGTTCATGACTTAAGCTGCTTCCATCCACTACGGACTCCTGATCGTCCTTCGGTCCATACAAGGAGAGCTTTTGTCTATAACTACTGTTTCTATTATATAAAAAACTCCCTGTACTTTAATAAATATTTTAAATGTTAATACTTATAATCAATGATGAACTTGGGTGATGGATATGCCTTTGATTTATCATAATTAAGGTTATTTCTATACAAATATTAAAAATAAATTAATAAAAATTAAACACACACATTGCTAGTTTGAAAATAATATAATTTTATAAATACCAAAATATTGTATATCCAACCGTTAACTTCCGACCACTTTTCATAATACCCAGACTCCCTACTCCCCCCCGTTGACTACCGTCTATTCTTAATCGGTTAGCAGTGAACGAAAGGAACGACTGAACAATTTAGTGGACCTAGTTTAAACTAACGCATAAACTTTATAGTTTTATTTATTTCCATATAATTTTAAGCTAATTTTGATGGATAGGGGTCTTAAAATGAACTTAATTATAATATTGTAAGATTTAATGAAGATTAAACATAATATATTTGATTTGAAAAAACATATCAAATTTATTCAGTTAGAAAGTAAACGTGAACGAAACGTTCGAGGTGTACGGGTCTTTTGAAACACTCCGATCCGGATCACTCGTTCACTTGACAGACCCGGTCGATTTGAACGGGTCAAAACTGAACGACACATTTCTATTGACCACTGCCACTGCGCGGCTACCCTCAAAACAAAATGCAAGCTCATTGGATACGTCTAAGGCCACATTAATATGTTCAATTAATATTTTACCCTTAGACTGCGACAGTTGTATATGCCTACACAAACAAATATAATATAGTTATAAGAGCAGGTAAAGTATCTAAAGTGTAAACAAAACTGTGCGAGCGAGACACGACTCACACAGCTAATAAAGATACAAGAAGGTGCCGGTCCCAGTCCCCGCCGGAGGGGGCCCCTCCTGAGCGGTACTGGTCATAAATTTACCTCTGCGCAGGTTTCGTTGCGAGCGGTTTATCTATTGGGAGCTTTTCATACAATAGAAACAGTAGTTATAGACACACAGAAGCCACTCCTTGTATGGACCGAAGGACCATCAGGAGACCGTAGTGGATGGAGGCAGCTTAAGTCATGAACAAAGAGCTTATCGCAGTGGCCAGCTGGGAGTAGCCAAATACGGTACTGCCTTGGTCCTGAACTTCTGAGTCAACATCCCCTCCACCACCTGGGACAAGATGTAGCACCAGTAGAATGATCCCAGGATTGCTCCCTGAACTGTCGAATCCCAATCATATTCACCCTCTTCCTGTAACCATAAAATCAAATTTGAATAATTTAAATTAATACAAGTAAACAAGACGCAAAATGTTTTAGCTTTGTTTTTGGACAATTATCCAGCCATAAGTTTTTGCGAATAAAATAATATAGAATTGGGTAAGTTCTTAAATATTAGGAACATACTCCAACGACTCCGTCATTAGCATCTGTAATCAGTGACAGTGAACAATTACGATTGACCTCTGTAATCTCATTGTAATTCTATCTCTCCACTGTGTCCAAAACATCCATTGCGTTGTCAATCTGTACACGAGAGTATCACCAGACTACTTACACTCTGCCAACCATCCCGTCATTAGCATACATAATCAGTGACAATGAACAATTACGATTGATCTCTGTAATCTCATTGTAATTCTATCTCTCCACTGTGTCCAAAACATCCATTGCGTTGTCAATCTGTATACGAGTCTATCACCAGACTCTACTTGCACTCTGCCAACCATCCCGTCATTAGCATCTATAATCAGTGACAGTGAACAATTACGATTGATCTCTGTAATCTCACTGTAGTCCTGTTTCTTTACTGTGTCAATAACATCCTATATTATATTCTTAACCTTTGTACCACCAAAATCTGGTGTACCATCTTCATGCCTGTTGAAATTCAGTAGCTTTAATGTCATTGATGTTGTTAATTTTGTCTCATACTTTGGTTCATTCTATTTTTGGTACATTATCGTTTCGATGGGAAACGTGTCCAAATTGGATGGAGTTTTTTTTACTCAAATAACACGTACCTAAATGAAAGGTGGGATATTTGCTAAAAACCTTATCTTCGTTTCCCACCTTTTACATTTGAAGAAGGTGTGCAAGGCATCGTCCGCATCCGAATCCCCTTACTGGCATTTCGGACTCGGGATCTTCCCCATTCTGTTAAGGTAGAAGCCGAAACAACCGTTCCCAGTGAGAAGCTGGGTAAGGTAGAAGTCTACCTCTCAGAATGTCATACGGGAATCCATTCTCACTCCTAGATACTTGACGCAGCGTTTGGTATCGATGAGCTCCGTGTTGACGTTTAGCTGCACGACGGGAAATGCATCTTATATTAAAGTGCCCTAATCGGGCGTTGTTTATCTATTTAAATTTCAATTGGATGATAGTTAGCGAAACATATTGCTGAGTTGCTAGAAAATCGTCATTTTCTTGGAATCCAACTGATCTACATATTTAAAAATTTGTATATATTCTTTATTTCCATATAAGTAATATCGGGTTCGATAATAGAGAAAATCACGCATTGGGATTTTGCGGAGCTTTAGAGATCAGTTTCACACAGGTCCTTTGGGTTAGTGTGTCAACGAAAAATAGCAGAACAATAAAAATTGTATAAACTGAGTCTGATAATCTGACATAGTAGCACATTTAGTATATGATTACTATATATATATATATATATATATATATATATATATATATATATATATCTCGTATATATAATATTCCATTCCAAGTTTGTTGTTGTTAAAACTCACGAAAAGTTAACCTTATGAGAGTTTCATGACCATCACTTTCTCTCAGTGTACTATTTGCATTGTAAAGTCTATTACCTTACTGGCATGGTTGTTTCAACTTACTTACACTAATGTTTAAATAAATATTTAATTATTATGGTGGAAACCTTGCAGATTAATTCCAGCTGAAGCAATGCAATAAATATTAAGCACTTAGAAAGTGTATTATTTGTTAAAGGGGGCTCAGCCCGGGTCTCAGAGACACAGAGAGAGACAATGGCAGCCCTATAGGATCTTAGTTCCGCAGAAGAGAACAATCTACCTTCCCTCAAACAGCTGAAATATTTCTTCAGGTCATTACAAGGTCAGTAGACAAATCCTATAGAATATTCATTCCGAAATTTGTAGTAATTTCCTCGAATTCTTATTTTATACTTATCTGTATTACTATAATTTCTTTATTTGTAGAAAAATAGAGTCAATGGATGATTGATATTTTTCTTCTGTTCAGATGCGATTCTAGCTCGGGTGGTTCTTCACCTTCTGTCTTTCTCTGGTTTCCTTCTCAGGTTCACGATGAGTACAGACATGCACATTGCCATAGTCGCCATGGTTAAGCTGCCAACACCCTCCAATAACCAAAACTCTGTTCAGGATTCTCCTCTCGTTTGCTATGATCACTCCCTCAACTCTACCTCTCCAAGACGATGACGCTCCTGCCACATCCCGAATTAGTATACGTGAATGTAGCGTAATCTGAATTTTTAATCTCATTTCTAATTTGTATATTCAGATTTACAAAAAGTCCTGTTGAAAGATTATAATTCATGTTTACAGTAAAATGAAAAAAGTGCTAACTTGAATTAACTGATTCAACAGCGACCTTTCTGATATCAAATGACTTAACAGACCCAAACAACTTCTGTCCCGATTGATCGCATTTTCCTGAATTATTGTTCTTTACTTTATTCTCCTTTGATCTTTAGCAGTACAGCGCAGGAAGGAACCCCTCCGGCGTGGAGTTGTGGTGCGGAGTGGGAGCGACCTGTATCTATTTACCAGCTGTGTGCAGCTCTCACAGTTTTGTTAACACTGCAGCTACTTTACCTGCTCTATAACTGTATTATATTTTTTTTATTACACTTCATTCACATATACTAACTTGGGAAGTGGCAGGATCATCATAGTTTTGAAGAGAGGTAAAGTTGAGGGATTAATTTTAGCAAACGAGAGGAGAATCCTGAGTAGAGTTTTGATTATTGGAGGGGTTTGGCAGCTTAACCATGGCAACTATGGCAATGTTTATGTCTGTTCTCATCATGAAGGCGATCAGGAAACCAGAGAAAGACAGAAGGTAGAGAACCACCCGAGCTGGAACTGCATCTGAACAGAAGGAAAATATCTATCATCCATTGACTCTATTATTCTACAAATAAAGAAATTATAGTAATATAGATAAGTATAAAACAAGAATTCAAGGAAGTTACAAAAAATTTTGTATTGAATATTCTATAGGATTTGTTAACTGACCTTGTAGTGACCTGAAACAATATTTCGGCTGTTTGAGAGAAGGTACATTGTTCTCTTCGGCGCGACCAAGATCCTCCGGGGCTGCCATTGTTGTTCTCTCTGAGACCCGGGCTGATCCCCGTTTAACAATGAATACACTGAGTGCCTAATGTTTATTGCATTGCTTCAACTAGAATTAATGTGCATAGTGTCAATAATACAGAGTGAAAGATTAGTGTAAGTAAAGTTGAACCAACCATGCTAGTAAGGTAATAGACTTTACAATGCAAATAGTACACTGAGAAAAAGTGATGGTCATGAAACTCTCATAAATGTTGGCTGTGCTTGTCATTATATTAAACTGACGCCTTTCCCGAATTCTAAGAACATAAATAAGCAAACTATGGGTAAATGTGCTGAAAATTAACGCAGAGCTTTAGTTTATTGTGTAAAATCAATAATAACAAAAGATATGTCACTTTACACAGGTTTACTCAAAATCAAAGTTTCTATAATTTTAATAAACTTAATTTTATTGCATAATGGTACAAGTTTTATAAACATAAGTCAAAACAATTTAAAAAATGTTTCATAAAATCCGTATAATACCCTCAATTTATACTCGTCTTCAAATGAAGTATCTAGTTTGAGTCATATTCATCATGGGCTTTTTATCCCCGTTGCAAACGTTGAAAGGCATCACCTGTTTTGACATCAGTAAATGATGGGAGCGGTTTATCTATAGGCATATAACAGAAACAGTAGTCAAGACTCTCAGAAGCCACTCCTTGTATGGACTGAAGGACAATCAGGAGCCTGTAGTGGATGGAGGTAGCTTGAGGGATGAGTAGAGAGCACATGTTAGTGACCAACTGGGAGTAGCCAATTACTGCCTTGGTCCCGATCTTCTGCGTCTACATCCCCCCCACCACCTGGGACAAGAAGTAGGACCAGTGGAATGGGCCCGGGATTGCTCCCTGAACTTATTTATAATTAAGATTTAAGAGATAAGGGAAATAAGTATGGGTTCTAGGAGCGAGGAAACTACAGTGGGCGAGAATGATTAATTAGCAAATTGTTAATAGAAAATTTAGTCATGACAAATATTAGTTTAGTATTTCAAAAATAGCTCATGTTTCAAATAGGTTAGTTAAATATATTTACCATTTCTCAAAACACGAGTCTTAGTTATTGAATATTGCAATTACACCAAATCCTCCATTGATGTACTTTAAACTGTGACATATTGAACATCATCTAGCCTACAAAATACGCCATGATTCTTATATTCCATGCTTGAAAGAAAGTGATAATTTTATTATTTCATTTCCGAATACGACAAAATCTGTTTTATAAATGTATATAGATTGCTTTTCTCCACTACCGATGAAAGTTGAGAAATATTCGTGCATGGTGGAAGCTCAGAAGCTGTCATTGATCAAGACAGCTCTTCGATTAATTTGGCCATTGTATGTTTAATAAACCAATACAAAAGATTCTAGTATTGCGTGGTGATAGAAAATGAATGAAACAGCCATTCTTTGGAAGATAATGAAAGTTTGCAATAGGGATAAAAGAGTCCATGACGAATATGACTCAAACTAGATACTTCGTTTAAAGAAAACGATTATATAATTTAGTATATTATGGGTTTTTTATATATATTAATTACTTCTGCTTACAAAACCTATACCATTATGCGGTTTATTAATGTTATAGAACCTTTGACTCTGAATAAACATGTTTAAAAACATATATTTTGTTCAATTAATGAGTGTACACTATAAATTAAAACTCTGCGTTAATTTTCGGCTGTTTGAATGTTATGGCAATTTTTCTCATGGTATGTTTAATTATATTCTCAAAATTAGGGAAAAGCATCAGTTTAATGTAATATCTATCGGAGCCAACATGTATAGAAAAAAGATTAAACAATGCAATTGAACTATAATCAAGTTCATAACGTACCAATTATCAAAATTAAATACAAAACCTGGTAAAGACTTGTGATTAAAAATAGATCTTGATCTGTCGTTTGGTTAGAGACAATAATCTTTTCGAGACGTAAACGGTTAGGGCAAAAAGAAGCCATGCTGAAGACGACTCTTAGTAAATGCTACATTCATTTCTACAGTTTTTTTTTTCATTTTTTATTTATAAAACAATTGGTGTAATTAATAATCAATTACAGATTATATTATATTTATAAGCATACAGATTAACTGTGTTTCCCTCTTGAACTTTATTTCAAACAATCTCATTTAAGAGGTTAATCAAAGAGAATCCTGAGCTAAAAGGCCAAGAATGGTTAATAACGCACATATAATCTATATTTGATAGTATCTGAGTTTAGAAAAAGTGCTTAAGTCATCTGGAGCGGCTCATTGTATGGGTAACATTGAATATGGTGTTCACACACAGTGTGTAGGTAGCATTAAATCTAAAAGTTGTGTGATATACGTGATGCACAATATTTTACCTGCAGTAGTTGAACGTGATTGTGTTAAAACCTAGTAATTGGCTAATGAGTGCACTCAATTATGTCTCATTAATTTTATCAAAAGTTAGGCTATACGTACTGTATAACTATCTCACGCCTAGACTGGTTATACTATATCATCCTTGCCGTCACTAATTTCCGGCTGAGCAAAGTTTGAATGCTCATATTAGCAATTTTGTGTTGAAGAGATTATTACGTGGCTGATACGATATGAATATTAACATGGGGCTAGGTAATAATAGGTATCACAACTTTCGCGTTGTGTTACGATAATGATGCTCCATAACATACGAGATTAACGTGGAGTACGGCACGAGTGCTGTAATGTAACAAGTTGTGCATATTACTTTATCTGTAACAGAGTTATGCAAAATTTTTTCAATTATGTTGCTTTTTTATTTAGTATAAACGCAGTGTTTACAGTATTGTATAAGTAAACAAAATGTTATCTACTTATAAATATTTAACATGAATAAAATAGGTTATCCCAAAACAATGAAATCAGTCACATAAATATATTATCACTGCGGTTTTGACGGCTTATCCTGTGCTAACGGCAGAGTGTAGAGTAGAGTGTAATTTCGAATTTTTCATGCTGCTTTGTCTGCCTAGGTACGTGAAAATCGATTTCAGTAAGAAGCTGGGGACAGTTGACGTTGACAGCGATGATTTTGCGAAGGAATAAGTTTCCGTCTTCTTCGTGCCTTAAGGGTGGTAATCACAAATTGTTGAAGAGATTTTATTTATCTTACTTTATCAAAATTTTGTTATATATTGATATCATAATACCTGATCTAGGTGAGTCTCAACGACAGTTGTCTAGATACCAACAAGTATTTAGATAAAACATACACAGATTAATGAAATACAACATAGATATGATTAATATTTTACGTAACTTTAATATAATTAGATAGTGAAATTATTAACCCTAACACACGTATAGTACGGACTGAGCTGTGAGTGAAATATGGGATTGTCATACTTATGTACATTTATGTACCAACCTAGATATTCTGAAAGATATATTTTGACATATTAGTGGAGAATCCTGAGTAGAGTTTTGGTTATTGGAGGGTGTTGGCAGCTTAACCATGGCAACTATGGCAATGTTTATATCTGTTCTCATCATGAAGCTGATCAGGAATCCAGAGAAAGACAGAAGGTAGAGAACCACCCCAGCTTGAACTGAATCTGAACAGAACTAAAGTATCAATCATCCATTGACTCTATTTTTCTACAGATAAAGAAATTATAGTAATATATATAAGTATAAAACAAGAATTCAAGGAAGGTACTACAAATTTTGTAATGAATATTCTGTGGGATTTGTTAACTGACCTTGTAATGACCTGAAGCAATATTTCGGCTGTTTGAGAGAAGGTACCATGTTCTCTTCGGCTCGACCAAGATCATCCGGGGCTGCCATTGTTGCTGTCTCTGAGACCCGGGCTGATCTCCCTTTAACAATTAATACACTAAGTGCTTAATGTTTATTGCATTGCTTCAACTAGAGTTAATGTGCATAGTGTCAATAATACAGAATGAAATATTATTGTAAGTAATGTTGAAACAACCATGCCAGTAAGGTAAAAGACTTCTCTTAGTGTACAATGCAAATAGTACACTGAGAGAAAGTGATGGTCATGAAACTCTCATAAATGTTGGTTTTCCTGCTTGTCATTATATAAAACTGACGCTTTTCCCTAATTCTTAGAATATAAATAAACAAACTATGAGTAAATGTGCTGAAAATTAACGATAAATAGAAACAGTAGTTATGGGCTCATAGAAGCCACTCCTTGTGTGGACTGAAGGACAATCAGGAGCCTGTAGTGGATGGAGGCAGCTTGAGGGATGAACAGAGAGCACATGGCAGTCGCCAGCTAGGAGTAGCCAAATACTTCCTTGGTCCCGATCTTTTGGGTCAACATTCCACGCACCACCTGCGAGAAAAAGTAGGACCAGTAGAATGAGTCCAGAGTTGCTTCCTGAACTGTTGAATCCCAATCATATTCCCCCTCTTCCTGCAACCATAAAATCAACTTTGTATCATTTTCAATTAATACAAGTAAACAACACACAATTGTTTCAGCTTTATTTTTGGACAATTTTCCAGCTGTCATCATATATAATCAGTGACAGTGAACAATTATGATTGACGCCCGATAATCTCACTGTAGCCCTGTTTCTTTACTGTGTCAATATCAACTATTGCGTTGTCAATGTGTATACGAGTCTATCACCAGACTCTACTTGCACACTGCCAACCACCCCATCTTTAGCATATATAATCGGTGACAGTGAACAATTACGATTAATCTCTGTAACCTCACTGTAGTCTCTTTTCTTCATAATATGATAATGAACATTTGCAATAGGGAAAAAAGAGTCCATCAAAATATGACTCAAACTAGATACTTTGTTTTAAGAAAACGATTATATAATTTAGTATATTATGGGTTTTTTTATATATTTTTATAATTCTGCCTACAAACCTCTATCATTATGCAATTAAACGCAGTTTATTATTGTTATAGAACCTTTCATTTTGAATAAACATTTTTCCAGTCATAAGTTTTTGTGACTACAATAATATAAAATTGGGTAAGTTGTTTAATATTAGGAACACACTATAACGACTCTGTTCATTAGCATATGTAATCAGTGACAGTAAACAATTATGATTGACGCCCGCTAATCTCACTGTAGTCATGTTTCTTTACTGTGTCAATAACAACCATAATTTTGTTAATCTGTGTGCAAGTCTATCAATAGACTCTACTTGCACTCTGCCAACCATCCCGTCATTAGCTTCTACAATCAGTGACAGTGAACAATTACGATTGATCTCTGCAACCTCACTGTAGTCCTGTTTCTTTACTGTGTCAATAACAACTATTGCGTTGTCAATCTGTATACAAGTCTATCACCAGACTCTACTTGCACTCTGCCAACCATCCCGTCTTTAGCATCTATAATCATTGACAGTGAACAATTACGATTGATCTCTGTAATCTCACTGTGGTCCTGTTTCTTCACTGTGTCAATAACATCCTTCATGTTCTTAACCTGTGTACCACCAGAATCTGCTATACCATCTCATGCCTGTTGAAATTCAGTAGCTTTAATGCCATTGACGTTTTTAATTTTGTCTCATACTATGGTACATTATATTTCTGGACATTATCGTTTTCTATCGGAAACGTGTCCAAATTGGATGGAGTTTTCCGTTTTACTCAAAAAACACGTACCTAAGTGAAAGGAGGGATATTTGCCAAAAATGTTGGAAACGTGTTGATACTATGAGGGAAATACAGGTGATACTGATGTAGCAAACGTTACATGATTATGGTAAATTGAGTGTATAAAAGGAAAATTTGTAACACCTGATACTGCAAACCACATTTCGTTCAAACATTTAAATTCAAAATATAAGTCATACATTCACTAGTCCATTGAGCCTATTATTCATAACTATTCATAAGATTTTATGTGTTATAATTTATTCTATCTAGTATATTCCAATTACATTTTCTTTATAGTAGGACTTTTGTAACGATTTACCGTTGATTAGTTTAAGTAATATCTATAAACTATTTTGTTAAATACATTGAAGAGGAAACTCAATTTTGTAATAACGCTTTTACAACACAAGGAAATATTGGCATCATTTATTTCAAAATAATTCGTAACTTTTGACAGTCGGTTATTGAGAGAAAGTTTGTCAGAAGAAGTTGACGACAACAGCTGGCTTAAACTAATGAGATGAAATGTCACCAGATGTTTGGTAATCTTCACAGTTGTGCAATGAAAGCTAAAATATTTTGTAAGTTAAGTAAAGTTTAACCCGAATAATATTCTCAAAAGCAGGGGGTATTTGGTTGTGGATTATATTTAGGTAAGTCTCTGAGTTTCTATTGATAAAGAAAGGCCTATTTACTTGGCATCCACATATGGCAGCCCAGACATTCACTTTTGAGGTCTACCATCCAGTGAGGATTTTCACTAGCCCAATATCTACAGTTGTGCCGATTTAAGTGCTCATGCAGGGTAAAAGAGGCCTCATAAGAAGAAACTAAAGAATTAAAAAAATTGACGTCACTTTTTTCACCACACTTTTTCATCATGATTTCGATAAACTTCTTTCTCTTATTAAAATCCTCTTCATTTAGTTCTTGTAACAAATAGGTTTTATATGGCTTAGAAATGTTCTTCTTCAAAACATTATGCACTGAGCTAAAATGTACCTCCTTCTCTTAGGCTACTTTTTGAAATAAGTATGTGGATTTTCTACAACACTGCTAAACGTCCAGAGAAAGATCGTCGTCTGTTGCACTTTGGGTCTTCCAGATATTTAACGGTTTCTTACACTATTTGTCATTTCAAACCGTTGAACTGTTTAGATGACTTTTGCATGAGATATTGGATTCCTATCTTGAAATAAATTACTGAACAAATTTCGCACTTCACGAAAGGACCTGACAAGGTCACTATAGCCTCGCATCATTAATATCGGCACTCATTCACGTTCAGTTGACTCAATTGCAGAATAAAACAACACAGTCTAAAACTGAACCTGGAAAATTTGGTTTTAATTTTAAATAATATTAAAGCCCTACATTTTACAATTACTCTTTGAATATATACATTCACACTTGAAATATTTTTTAACTTTTGTTTCACTTACGTATATGGTTTGATTATAAAAGTCTAGATTTTAGTTACTTAATCTACTTACACATAACTCATTTTTACGAACCAACTTTTTCTCTTATAAATATAATAACTCATCTAAAGATACAATATTTTTAATCTTAAATATTATTCCTTTGGTCTTTTGACACGTTTGAAATATTTTATTGTGCTTCATGGTGATTGCATAATTTAAAAAATACATGGCAAAATACAGTAGAGTAGATTTCTTGGAACGGCTTGCGTCCTGTCTTTTCTTTTTAATCATATCGGATGATAACACCGTTTCCTTCAATGCTGCTTGGAAGCTGTACTTAGCCTCATTTTTAAGTTCAGCCTCAACCTGTACTGAGTAGCTAGCCAGATTTGTGTTTCAGGAACAACTACTCTGCGAGGGTTGATGTCACCCTACATTTCTACTTCATATGTGTAGAGGTATCCTTCAGTTGTTCGCAGCACATGAAGAATAAATGCTGGCCATAGTGGCTCCCTGCATTAGAGCCTTCCTTTCTTTACAAAGACTACAGTTTTTCCTTTTTTCCCCCCAAAAAAAACGAGATGGGTTTTTAACAGCCTTAGTAAAACTGACATACTCGTTTTTCGATACAGTTGACTATATAAATACACAATAGATTGTACAGAAAAAAGAGAGTATACTTTTTAATACATGTTCAATAAAAAAGGATGGAAATAAAAAAATATGAATTCACTTTAAAGTATAGTAGTTAAGTTAATATATTATAAACATGAATGAAATAATACAGTATACAAGTAACTTTAATCTTTTAAACTAATACAAATTCATATTTAATGCAAATAAAACAATGTTGTAAACAAATAAAGTAAATATTTTTTCACCTGACATATTAAGCGCTATTACTATGTACTATTATTTAGCGCTATAGAAAACAAGTCTTTAGTAATATAAAAAGAATCAAATTTAATATTAGTAGAACTATTATCTTAAGAATCCATTTTATTGTTAAATAAATAATATTTATGACAGTAAATTCTTTTATTTAAATATAAACAATTTACAAATATATTAGTTATTTTTGGTTTAAGTATTTATATAATTGCTCTTCGGCTTACAAATACAATAAAAATTAAAAACTTCATCTTCACCGTCTCAACTGATAACCTCTTAAAATGTTTTCTTTCACTCGTTGCCAGTTTAAGATCCGTTTTCAATCACAATAAAAAACTAGAAACCGTATTTATTAATTCCTTCTTTTAATATACTGAACCTGGTTCGTTAAGCAAAGGTCTTAACAATAAGTTGATTAAAGCTTAGCTGCACTGTTTAGGTTAATCTATTCTGAATGAATTTTCGCTCTACAAAGTTAAATATATTTTGATTTACTCTTTTGTTTAATAATAAAATACAAATTTAAAATAACAGTATGCAAGTCTGTGGAAGAGCAAGTAACATCTACTATGAATCAAGTCCATCATGATTGCCACTGTCCTTAGGGAACTCCAGGGCGCAACTTCATAATTTTTATCAAATATTTTTCTGTTTACAAAACAATATGTCTTCTTTATTTTACGTAAATAAACCTATTTTACTGACTCAGTTTCAAAATTATTTTAATGCTTTCAAGAACAGATCACTACAGAAAATCTATATAATAAAATTAATACATATAATGAGCTTTAACACTATGGTCTGTGCTTTATACTATCAAAGAGTAAATAAATATTTGCATAAAATATATAATGTAATAAAATAGATTGGTTTTTATTGTTTTATGTTTAATCATATAAACTATCGTAAAAAACATGTATTTTTTGTACATGGTAACATTATAGTCTATAGTTTCGCATTGTTATCTGCGGAACTTATTTCAAGGTGTCCTCATTTTTAGTTTTAAATATTTACAGTTCTTTTTGGAATGATCGAATTTGTTTTCTATAATTTTTAAACTCCTGTAACTATAAAATTAATAAATCATTAATTTGCACAATAGCTCGACTGAAATGTACGCGCACGCTTTTAAAATTGTTGTTTCCGAATAAGGTTAATGTTTATTGAAAATCATTTAATGGGAAACTTAAGCAAGTAATTAAATCATCTTAGTTAAGTTACACTAACTGATTTAACTACCAAGACAAAAGCTGATAAGTTTACGCTACTACAGAGCACAGCTGATGTCTAAGGAGATTACATTTTATGTATGTGTAGCAAACGAAGCGCAAAATTAAATTGTAATTGTTCATTAGGTTTGTAATGTTAATTTGATGCGTTTTGCAACAAACTTGAGTGAATTATTTGAATACTTTTAAACTAAATGTAGCTGCCCAGTAAAGTGCATTTCCAATGCAAAGAAAATGAAACACGAACGTTGATTTCAGCTACATTTCATCCTACACTGCTTCCATTGCAGTGTTTTAAATCTGAAATTTTCTCAGATTTAACTCCTGGAATATGGTGTTTACGACGGTCTAAAAAGATTCAGAAAGTAATCGAATCAAAATGAACTTTGTATTGTTTTGACATGAGAGACACCTTGATTACAAAACATGCTTATCTGGTTTACTCAGCAGCGATCCAGGGTTATGTAGATGTGAGAGATGTTCTCATTGTCTCATCAGATGCACAATTTCAGACAGTGTCAGTTACTAAACGCTGTCCAAGCGGAGTGTGAACTGAAGCTAAACTCAACAATTGCATAGAATTCCCGTTCCCACCATAGCTAGATTATTTGTAAATAAAATAGTTACTTAATGGATATTGTAAATGGTTTAGCAATATCTTTAGTGGGGACTCATGGTTCCTACATTGAGATTCCTTATTATAACGCGAGTGTCAGGTTAGTAATTTCTGTTCCGTTTTGGGAGATTTCTGTTGTACTCAAAATCAGTGAGAACAAACACGTAAGGGCTGATCCCCCTTTAATAATTAATACTCTTTCTAACTGCTTAATATTCATTGCATTGTTTACACTAAAAGAAAATGATGGGCTTGAAACTCTCATAAATGTTGGCTCTTGCCATAATATTACACTGACGCTTTTCCCTAATTCTAAGAATATAAATAAACAAACTGTGAGTAAATAAGCTGAAAATTAACGGAGAGCTTTAGTTTATTGTGTAAAATCAATAATAACAAAAAATATGTCATTATACACAAGTTTACTCAAAATCAAAGGTTATGTATATTAATAATCTTAATTTAATTCCATACAATTAAATCACAAAATCTGTGTTATAAATGTATATAAATTGCTTTTCTGCACTACCGATGAAATTTGAGGACTATTCGCGCATGATGGAAGCTCAGAACCTTTCATTGATCAAGACAGCTCTTAGATCAATTTGGTCATTGTATGTTTATTAAACAAAAAAAGATTGTAGTATTGCGTGGAGGTTGAAAATGAATCGAAACAGCCATTCTGTGGATCTTATTAAGCCCAAATAGATTCTCAATAGCAGGGAGTATTTTGTTGTGGATATTTAGGTAAGTCTCTGAGTTTAGATTCCCATTGATAAAGAAAGCCCCAATTACTTGGCATCCACATGTGTCAGCCCAGACTTTCACTTTTTGAGGTCTACCATCCAGTGAGGATTTTCACTAGTCCACTATCTACAGTTGTGCTGATTTAAGTGCTCATGCAGGGTAAGAGAGGCATCGTAAGATAAAACTGAAGAATTAAATTTTCTATCATCATTATTTTGAAAAACTTAATTCTCTTATCAAAATCATCTTTATTTAGTTCTTGTAATAAATGGGTTTTATATGGCTTAGAATTGATCTTATTCAAAACATTATGCACTGAACTTAAATTTACCTCCTGCTCTTAGGCTACTTTTTGAAGGAAGTATGTGGATTTTCTACAACACGGTCTGTATTAATTTTTCAAAGCATACGTTGCTTGTATTTGGTTGTATGCATGTGATGGTATTTAATGAAGGAGGGTCAGCAGAAAATGCTTGAAGTCTTGGAGATAAAGCACGTAAATATTATTAGTACATTGTAATTCTGAACACAACTCACGTTGTTAACTGCTCAAAATGAGTTGTTTTAGTTAACGAGAGAGATAGTTGTACTGCAGACTTCAGGTTTGATGGAAATGTAGACGATCAAGATCATTCCAAGTTCGTTTTGACATTCCAACAATAATTGAACAACGTGTAATTTTTAACAGTTTTGACATCAGGCTTTGTCTTATTTCAATGAAGTAATTCTTTATACGAAATTATATGCAGCGTACTGGTAGACTATGTACGAATGAAATTGGATTGTAAGGTACAGTGTAATTACCAAGCATGATGTTAAAAGAAGTATTTTGTGCAATACATAATACATTGTAAGATGCACAATGTATTATCCACAGGATCCGTGTGAAACTGATCTGTAATGCTCCGTGAAATCCCAATGCGTGACTTTCTCTTATCATCGAACTCAATATTGCTTATATAGAAATAAAGAATATATGCAAATATTCAAATCTACATCTCAGTTAGATCCCGAGACTACGTGCGATCGGGTGAAAATAAAGGTTTTCCAGCAACTCAGCAATATGTTTCGCTAACTATCATCCTATTAGAACTTGAGTAGATACACATCGCCAGATTAGGACACTTATATAATTTATAAACAACTTAATGTTAAAACTATGTTGTCTGTATGTGACTGCGTAATAAATATTATTGGTTACGAGTAAGCCAATATTAGAGCTTATATTGGTTGACAGCATGTCAAACGGCACATTGTAAATTATTTAACATTAATCCGTTACACCTTTTATTTGTCACCATAAAATATTCCTTTTCTGCATGATTTAACATGGACGATAACTGAATTCCGTAATTTCCATACGCTGTTTCCATAATGCAAAATCAGTAAAGAGATTTATTTAAATTATTAATTACCTTAGAGTTGGTAATGGTGTGGAAAAACTTTACACAATAACACCTTTAAGGAGACACATGTTCTTTTTACAAACGCTCTTTTTTATACTGATATATTTCTAAGAATTACTTTCTTATAATGCATTTTAAATTATCCTACGGGCCGTGTTTGTTTATTCAGATCGCAGCACTTTCGCATTCAGAAAGTAACAACGGTTCCATAAACCATCGCATGTTAATTCACTGTCAAAGAGAGCGAGCATTTACAGCCGCGTTGTTTGTTTGGCTTTCTAACTACAGTTAATTTAATTGTTATTGTATAGAGTACGACTCCGTAAAACATGATCATGATTTTTTAAAAGCCCATCATCACTTAAATAATGGTTCAAAAAAGTACTTGTTCTTTTTGGACTGTCTTAAAAGATGTATATCTGCCGATCTAGTGTAAAGCTAAAAGACGGAAGCTAAAAGTTAACATATTTTTCATATTATTTCAGATATATTTTTGTTTCTCTGACCTTAAAATGTTTGAAAGAAAAAGTGTCTAAAATATTATTATGTTTACGACAGTAAGCCAGTTACTTTTAGTGCCTAGGTTCATTATGGTGTGAAGTATGGTAACTACCTGAACCTACCAAGTTTTAGTTTAGTTTTTGTTAAGATATTGTATTACCTACTTTATGTATTAAAGGGTAAATGTACAATTTTTAATCTTAGTAATGATGCTGCTGTGTAATAATCAAGCAATGAAAGTAAACTGCAATTAAATGAAAACAAGATGTAAGAATAATTTCATGGAAAACAATTGCTAATAATTTGATAAAGAGTATGGTTACTACATCACATGCCATGTTTTACACCCAAATCGGTCCCAAATGTATAGAATTTAATTTTTACCAGCTACATAGTACAGTTTGAGGCTGTATTTAAATATGGGACTCCACACTTGTTTTCAAGAAGCTTTAAAAGAAATGATTTAATCACCGAATATGATTAAAAAGATACAGCAAGAATAAAACAGGACGCAAGCCATCCCTAGAAATCTTCTTTCGGAACTGAATAGGATTGCAAGGGAAGATCGTCTGGGGATGCAGTGAAGAAGATTCATCAACAGAATGACTAATGGTGTAATAACCCTTGCCAAATCAGTAAAACCACTATAAATACAGCGTATCCTTAAATGTACATTTCCATACCTTTGCAGTACTTTCTCAAACTTTTGAAAACAGATTTATTTTTGAACACCCAGTATATTAACATACTACATGTTATGCTAAACAACATTGTTTTAAAACTGTTAGAGGAAAAACTTTTAAATTTTTATTTGTTACCTAAATTAGTTGAAAGACACAAAACATATTCCCTAATACATTATAATTTGGATATGAGAGAGTTAATACAGATCATAAAATATAAAGAGGAAGACAACACCAGCAACATTGTTTCCTCCTACATCAACAATCAAAAAGTTGATATATTTTCCATGTCCCCATATATGTGAATTAGTCTTCTATTTTTGGGAAATGTGTTTTGAAGTTGTTTCATTTTGTCACTATCTTGTAGAAAGGGGCCCACGTCAGAATGACTATTTCTCTCCCTAGTTGTAGCGTTTTATAGATAGTCCAGCTCTTGTGCTTATATTTGGGAAGTACTTTTACTGTCGTATATGATGACTGAGCCTACACCTGGAAAATGGACATCGGTAGTTAAGTGCTTTGAAGACTTGTGGAATTTGCCGTGGCGCCGTAGATGAAAAACATATAAGAATTGAGGGACCATGGAACTGTGGATCAGCGTACTACAACTACAAGAACTTTCATTACATCGTGCTACAAGCAGTGGTAGATGCAGAAGGCAACTTTTTGATTGTTGATGTAGGAGGAAACAATGTTGCTGGTGTTGTCTTCCTCTTTTTATTTTATGATCTTTATTAACTCTCTCATATCCAAATTATAATGTATTAGGGAATATGTTTTGTGTCTTTAAACTAATTTAGGTAACAAATAAAAATTTATAAGTTTTTCCCCTAACAGTTTTAAAACAATGTTGTTTAGCATAAAATGTAGTATGTTAATATAACGGGTGTTCAGAAATAAATCTGTTTTCAGATTTATAATAAATCTGTTCAAAAATAAGACTTTGGGATTTGATTGTTCATGTAAAAACTACGAAGAAAGTTCCAATGCATCTATTTGCTCGACGGTAACGTAGTCAACGATTTGGTTTGAACAGATAAGGCAACTTCAATAATAAATACGAGAGCATCGACTTCTTTTTACAAGAATAGCTCTTTGGTATTGTGTATCCCTTGATATTTTACATACAATATAATATCAACTGTTATTAAAACAGAAGAATGTACAAGTTACATTACTATGAACATTCTCAACGAACTATGGATCCATTGTAAGGCATGAGATTGGGCACACAATTAGGATTTATATGTGCTTTATATTTACTTATTTATGTTTACTTGTTACATCGAAAGTAGTTTCAAGTGTTCTCCAAAACTGTTAGTCCGACAGTAACGAAATCAACGACTTGGTTTGAACAAATAGGACAACCTCGATAATAAATATGAAAGCATCGACTAATTTTTACAAGAATAGCTCTTTAGTATTGGGTAATCCTTAAGGTTTTACATACAATATAATATCGACTGTTATTAAAGCAGAACAATGAACAGGTTAAATTACAACGAACATTCAATTTTCTCACATTTAACTTATATTTGGGGAACGAAAGACATCGAAAATTATGTCCGTGATTTCGGTGTCAAAATGTTAAGCAATAATAACTAACTGGAGGAGTTTTCATAGATCACTAACACCTTGGTCACCACGAGAGTTTTAGCACTATCTGCTGGTTATATAGAGTTATTTGTAGTCCTTCACTTGAGTAATCTCCTATATTACGTGGAAAATTTTACTCATTTTTATGTCAAATTGAAGAGTGACGAACCGAAGTTTTCTTACGATACTAGCTAATATTGGTTCACTAAAGAGGGAACTTCGGAAACGTCAATTCTCCCTGCAACCTCAACCAATTTTTGTGTGTGTTGATTTACTCAAATTCAATTTGACTATATGATGCTGCAGGATGGCTAGATATATGCTCGTGGATCTGCCAAAATTGAAGCCTTGCTGCTTTATACACATTAATTTGGAGAGAAAGTGTAAAATTTATTGAGATCGATTTTCTCGAACAACCAGAATTTGTGTTTATCCAGTTTGATAAACAACAACCAAAGCAATTACAAAATTATTATTTAAAAACCTGTAATACCTGTATACTAAATTTATAGTTGTGGTTTCTTAAAAGTATCTAGTTAAGAGTCCTATTCATCTTGGGCTTTTCCCCCCAACTTAAAAAGTTCATTACTCGCACAGTTTTGTTTGCACTGCAGCTATTTTACCAGATCTATAACTATAGTACATTTTTGTGTGTAGGCATATACAAGTGTTGCAATCTAAGTGTAAAATATTAACTGAACAGATTAATGTAGCCATAGGCGTATCCAGGAAGCTTGCATTCTGTTGAAAAGGGTAGCCGCGCAGTGGCAGTAGCCAATAGAGATGTGTCATTTGACCTTGACCCGTTCAATTCGAACAGGTCAGTCGAATAACCTTACGTGTGATACATCAAAGGCAAATCAATGAAAAAAGTCCATTGATTATAAGTATTAACATTTACAATATTTAGTAATATATCTGGTAATTTACAATTACATTCTTTATCTATTTTAATATATATATTTACATTTACTAGATTCCTAAACAATACACTTCTTGATATATATTTATCCGTTCACTGTTAACGTTCATTATGTCCATGTAATGAATTTAATATATTATTAAAAGCTCGATTAATTTTGTCATTCATTTGTGTATTTTAATTTATTATTTAGAAGAGTGACAGATTTCACAACTAAAATAAAATATTGGTGATAAGTCAGTGAACTATTATACCTATGAAAGTGTATTCCCCTATCTATTTTACTAGTATGTTCGTAATATTAACAACTTACCCAAGTCTATATTATCAAAAATGTATGGCTGGAAAATCTTCCAAAAATAAAGTAGAAACAATTGCATGATGTTGTTGTTTACTTTTATTTCATGAAAATTATACAAAGTTGATTTTATGGTTACAGGAAGAGGGGGAGTTTGATTGGGATTCGACGGTTCAGGAAGCAATCCTTGGCTCATTCTACTGGCGATACATTTTGTCTCCTGATCGTCCTTCGGTCCATACAAGGAGTGGCTTCTTACACAAAATGTTTTGGCATTTTTAATACACATTAGTAACGGTATTTCTTATCCAATATTTTTTAACGCATAAACGAGCACAACCACTTCTAAAGTTTGCACAATTATTTAGCGAGTTAAAAGGCACCAGGTGTTTTGGCAACAGTAAATGATTCAAGCGGTTTATCTATAGGAAGCTTTTCGTATGATATACACAGTAGTTATAGACCATAGAGGAAAATACTTGTGTGGACTGAAGGACGATCAGGAGCCTGTAGTGGATGGAGGCAGCTTGAGGGATGAACAGAGCACAAATGGCAGTGGCCAGCTGGGAGTAGCCAAATACTGCCTTGGTAATGAACTTCTGGGTTCATTCCCCTACAACCTGTGGCAGGATGTAGCACCAGTAGAATGAGCCAAAGATTGCTTCCTGAACCGTCGAATCCCAATCAAACTCCCCTTCTTCCTGTAATCATAAAATCAACTTTGTATCTTTTTCAATTAATACAAGTAAACAACACGCAATTATTTTCAGCTTTATTCGTTATTACAAACCTAATTTAAACAACGTAGTCATTTAAAGTTTTTAACATAAATAACTTAAATCGATATTAGGCAAAACAATTATTACTATCAAGTTTTATAACATTAATTATAAATTATTATTAATTATACATCCAACGCATGACTATAAGAGTAGAACATTCTGTGTTTAATAAAGGAGCTTATTAATTTTATCTGGTAGTCTGGTATCCTGCGGTTTCTGAACAACTCATATTAAAAATGTGCAAAATATTAATTCATTTTAAACAACATATATTTAAGTACTAAATTACATTAATCCATTCTTGTAATCTGTAACCTGTACAAATTTCAGATAATTTCATAGAATTTAAAAGTAAAAAAGATATACAAATATAAGTGATTAGAATTTTTACAACTATATAAATATACGAGTATTCACTCATTGTTTTACTCAAGTTTGACTACACAATTTTGTATTACAAAATATTTTAAATTCTTACTTCATATTAAACGGTAAAAATGTAATTTTATGAATGTCATGAATTGAGACAAAGTTAGTATGTGGAGTCCCATGACACGTTTTAAATTGTGTTTAGCACTCTTGATGGCACTTTCCCAAATTCCACCTTGATGGGGATCAGCAGGAGGGTTGAAGTGGAATCGCATTGAACGGTCAGCAGCAAAGTCTTGGACTTTGCGCTGGTCAGCCGTGAGGATTTTGTGTAGGGCATTTTTAGCACCTACGAAGTTTGTGCCACAGTCACTATAAAGGTCTGTGCACAGGCCACGACGAGAAACGAAGCGAGTGAGAGCACCAAGGAAAGCTTCGGTGGACAGGTACGTCACCACCTCAATGTGAACGGCCTTCGTAACCATACAAACAAAAATACAAATATAGGCCTTAATAATGCGGACAGAGCGTAAATTATGGACCTTGAGCGAAAAGGGGCCACCATAGTCCATGCCGGTGAAGAGAAAAGCTCGGGCTGGAGTAATGCGAGCTTTGGGGAGGTCGCCCATGAGAGGGGCGTTATTTTTAGGCCGATTCTTAAAACATGTGAGGCATCTAAAAATGCGAGATCTCACGACGCTGCGTGCAGAGAGGATCCAGACTTGCTGGGAGAGCAGAGAGAGAGAGTAAGCTGCGCGCCAGAGTGGAGATGTTTGACATGGACATGGTCAATGAGGAGGTCCACGACAGGGTGCTTCTTGGGCAGGATGCACGGGTGAGACACGTTCGGCGGGAGGTCAGCGTGGCGCAGTCTGCCGCCGACGCGGAGAAGTCCATCCGGACCCTGGAATGGGGCGAGGCGTTGAAGTCTGGTAGAACACGTCTTTCGGTCCCGCAGTAGAGCCAGATCTTCAGTGAAAGCTTCCTCTTGCACGGTCTTGAAAATTCGCAGCTGGGCGGAGTCCCGTTCTGTCTTGGAGAGAGGTCCGAAGTGGCGGTTTGGTGAACGACAGTTGTGGATAAAACGCAAGACGTAGGCCATCACGTGCAACAATTTCCTCCATGAAGAGTACTGGATGAGGAGGTCCCACGTAGGCGGTGCTGTGGCCAAGGCAATGACAGGAGTGGAATGCTTCAGCTCCCCTAGCTCCTCCAGAGAGACCGAGTACAGGCTGGAATCAGTATCTGGCCAGGCCGAGGAGGGGAGACGCAACCAGTCGGGTCCAAGCCACCAAAGGGGATGATCCACCAATTGAGAGGGAAGGAGCCCACGGGAGGCGCAGTCAGCAGGATTGGAAGCACTAGGTATGTAGCGCCAGCAATCCACAGCCACAAGCTCTTGAGTTTGCGCCACACGATTAGCCACATAGGTTTTGAGGCGATAAGAAGGTGTTTTGATCCACGCGAGGGTCACAGTAGAGTCGCACCAGCAGACAATAGAACCAAACTTGCGGGTGGGAGCTAATTGAGTAACACAATATTTCACAAGTTGGGCCAGGAGATGAGCTGCGCATAGCTCCAGTCAGGGCAGCGTCACTCTTTTGAGAGGAGCGGCGCGAGTTTTAGCCATAACTTGGCTTACGTGCACCGTGTCATTGGAGGTAGAGCGGATGTAGACTACAGCAGCATAGCCTAGTTCTGAGGCGTCAGAGAAACCGTGCAAGTCCCAGTGAGTAGCAGCAGATTAGGGGATAGCACGAGGAATTGTAATAGTGGCAACGTGCTTAAGTTCAAATAAAAAGGCGTGCCATTTTTGGTATATTTCTGGAGGGAGCGGATCATCCCAATCTATGACATAAATCCATACGAGTTGCATGATATTTTTTGCGAGCATTATACAAGGCGCCAAAAAACCACAGGGGTCATAGACTTGAGAAATGAGACTTAAAACTTTACGCTTAGTGGGGTTTTCACAAGAAAAATTAAAATTAAACGTAAAAGTGTCAGTCAGAGGGGTCCATTTAAGGCCCAAAATAGAGAAATGAGGCTCCTGAGAGGGTTGCAGAAAAACTGGGATTTCCCGATGGTCTTCAGGAAGGTGTTGCAGAAGTCTCGGAGAGTTCGAGACCCACTTCCGGAGCTCAAAGCCACCGAGCCGAAGGAGTTTGATGAGTTGATCTTGAAGTTCAGCGGCGAGTTCTTCAGTCTCAGCTCCGCAGATCAGGTCGTCGACGTAGCTCTGGTGCTTGAGAATCTCAGCAGCATGGGGGTAGCGGTGACCTTCGTCTTCTGCCAGTTGATGTAACGTTTTGATGGCCAAGTAGGGTGAACAGTTCAGGCCGTAGGTAACTGTCGTGAGCTTGAACGTGGACATCAAGTCGGTGGGGTGATCACGCCATAAGATCAGTTGGAAATGTTGATCGTCAGGATGCACCTTAATTTGGCGGTACATCTGTATGATGTCACAAGAGAACACTACGTTCTGAAGGCGGAAGCGCAGAAGAATGTCACAAATATTATTTTGCAATTTAGGTCCGGTCAACAGAGTGTCGTTGAGAGAGAGTCCGGAACTGGTTTTGGCACTGGCGTCAAAAACGACGCGTAGTTTGGTGGTGCTACTTTGTGCCTTAAAAACACCGTGGTGTGGCAGAAAGTAGTGGGGAGTGCTTAAGTCAGGAGTAGGGCAGCCCTGCATATGGCCTAGAGAGAGATAGTCATGTATAAAATCAGAATATAAATTATAATACTCCACATTAGTGGGAGCGTGGAGCTTGCGCTCGAGTGAATAGAGTCTACTTTCAGCATGAACTTTGGAATTTCCCAGATGAGTACTGGTGTTCTTGAAAGGGAGGCGGACCATATATCGACCCTCACGGTCCCTGGAGTGCGTGGTAGAAAAATATTCATCGCACTGAGTTTCCTCTGCAGACCTTTTACTGGGAGCAGGCAGTTCCTCTTGTATCCAGAAACGCTGCAGAGAGGCGTGGAGGTCCACCTTAGCAGTCGAGAGAAGAGAGACAGCCATAGTAGAGACAGACTGCGCCAGTGGTGTGCAGGGAGCCGTCCCCATCAGCACGAAACCAAAACAGGTGCCCAGGGCGTGAGGTAAATTGAGACCAAGAGAGTAGGTCTCGTGAGTAAGAATATGTGGAAATAGCGCTCCACCAATAAGCACGTCAATGGTGGAAGGTTGGATCAGCCAGTGTAATATTTTTAACCTTATTCATGACTTCCTGAGATATTTGCACTCGTGGGAGGTCTACAGTGGTTTGTGGCAATATGTGGAACGAGTGCGGGGCGGCAACTGGGTGGCCAGCAAGAGTTTCCACGCCCAGAGTTAAAAATCCGCGTGTGTGAGCAGAGGTTTGAGAAAGGCCGGCGACATTAATAGTGGCTGGACGGCGCCGTGTACCCAACAGTTGGGAGGCTTTTTCGCTAATAAAATTTAGCATGCTTCCTGAATCAATTAACGCACGAAACACATAAGCTTGTCCGTTAGAGGCGGTGAGCTTGACAAGAGAAGTACCCAGAAGAACCGTGGTACTAGGGGCGAGGTCTCGATGCAGTGTGCCATGAGCGTGTAGTGTGGTATGTTCGGCCGGGCTAGGAGGTGAGAGCGCTGTGGTCGCAGGCGAGGGGCGGACAGCAGGTGTAGGTGTTGCACTGCTCTGTGCAGGCCGGCCGCCGTCACGGCCGTTCTCCACAACGGGACGAACGCGGTCCGATGTACTAACACTGGACTGTGTTGGCCGATCAATGAAGTGTAGCAAGGTATGATGACGACTACGACATGTTCGACACGTGAATTTAGACTGACATTCACTTAATCTGTGCGTCCCCAAACAAGAAGAACAGCGGTTTTGCTGTTTAATAATCCCGTGCCGTTCTTGAGGTGTCTTTTGGCCGAAGCTGGGACAGCCATAAATTTTATGACCGCTTTGATGGCAATAAAAACATGATGGGCCTTGTTTATAGGCCGAGGAGGATGGAGAGGAAGCCGCTAACAAGCTCACGTTTTTAAGAGACGATTTGGGCTTATCAAATCTGGGTTTTGACCCAAAATAAGAACTTGAAGTGTTCTTGGGGTCCACAATATTGTCATGTAGACTACTGTCCTCAATGTGGCTGCATTCCAGGTTGAGAAACTCAATTATTTGTTCAACCGAGGGCAAAGTATGAAGCTCTTCCTTTTTTCGAAACTGTTCTAGGCGGGTGACCATCCGATTATCAATCTTGCGTAATAACAAGGCTGAGAGAAGTGGGTTGTTACTGGTGATGTCATTGTTTAGTGCTTTAAGTGATTGCGTATGTTCGTGAAAAAGATTAAGGAAAGCACGGATATTCTTCACAGATGTGCTGGAGATGACAGGAAGGTCTAGTATTTGATTTAAATGTAGTGTGAGTAGACGCCTAGTATTATGGTAGCGATCCTTCAGCAGCTGACAAGCGATTGCATAATTTTGCTCAGTTATATTTAGCGACTTTATCAGAGAGAGTGGTTCGCCTGAAAGCACGCTCAAGAGATATTGAAATTTCATTACATCGCTTAAGTGCGCATTGTTGTGTACGGCTTGTTCATAAACTTTGATGAACGTACAGAAGTCCAAGGCAGCTCCGTCGAAAGTTTTTAATTCCAATTTCGGTAGCCGGACGTTGACTTGAGGGGAGGCAGGCGGAATAGTTTCGCTTTTATTAGCTTTAGCTTGTCTCTCAATCATAAGCACGTTAGCAGAAATGTAATCAACTAACTCGTCCACGCTCGCTAATGCGGAATAGTTAGGTGTATAGTCGGCATCTACTTTTAATTCCAACTCGTGGCACAAGTCTAATATTTCTGAAAATTCCTGTCTAAGTCTCTGAATAGATTTAGCTCTGACAAGCAACTGCTGAAGTATATTTGGATCGGAAGTCTTCTTAGTTAAATCATAGATACTTTGTATCTGAGAAAAGAGGTGTTCTCGCTTTGCATTAGCCACTTTAAGAGACATCGCCATGTTGAAAGTGTTTGTAGAAAATTAACCAATTTGAGTAAAACTTCAAAGGTGAAAAGTTAACAAAATATTGTCCTCTTGAATTGAGACAGTGATAAAAATAGAAACTAAATTATTTTCCTCTGAAGTATTTTCCCCAAGAAATAAGAAGTATCTAAACAATATAATACAATGAAAAACAATTTAAAAAATATTTATGATACAATATAAATAAACCTTTTAACACTTTTTGTAAACTTTTATTTTTGTTACTATGTACATTTCGAAATCATTGATTTAATCTTCAGGTACCAATTGTTTAGTTTTTTGAGGTAAAAACTCAATAATAATGCAATAAGTAGAGTAGGCTCGTATAGGCCTATAATATAGTTTTGTTTTGAGAAAATAAAATACACTGTTATTATGGAAAAACGTAAACAAGACAAGTTGTTATTAAATAATAAACAACAATTAAGGTTATTGTTGAGCTAAATTCAGTTATAATGTAGCAGAGGCTCTGGAAACATTATGCGCACGTACTACATGTAAACTGTCAGTGGTAAAGTATGGTAGTGTTGTGACAGTAACCATAAACCATGCATACATATGCGTGAGCAATGTTCAAATAGAAATTATAATAAACAATTGTGAGCAGTAAGTAGCTTTTTTTTCTTTTTAAGCTGAGACTAGAATATAGTGTTGACAAAATAAACATTTAATTTTGCAATAAGAGTCCTGCTCAAGGTAAAGTGTCAATAACCAAGATTGTTTATATTTAACCTGCTTAGAATAATGCGTATTACAAGTAGGGCTGATAACCAACAAGTATTGAGAAGCGGTAACCATTAAACAGTAATCAGTTCACCTGTGCTGTGACAGTCTGAAAGCTTGTTTGTCAACAAAACAATGCAGTCGACAGAGCACCACAGCTGATATGATCAGACGTCACAGCTGATATGGAGAGGGGACTGGAAAATCGATATGCACGGACTTTGCAATCGTGAAAGAACCTGAAACCACACTTTGAAATATGCACTATATATAGCTTATAAGAGTTGAGATTGCACTGATATTCACCAATGGACTAAAGTTCTTATTATCCGGCTCGAAGGACCATGAAAAGAATGAATTTTGGTTATGAGAACCGTTAGATAATATTTTAGAGGCTCGATTAAGAAGGACCACTTCACACTAGGCAGTGAAGACGCCGAACACACTGAATTTAACAAGAGTTCACTAGGTTACACATAATGAGTTTATGAACAGTGCATATTCAAATAAAGTGCAGAAAATAAACAGTTACCTTTGTTTTCATGAGAGGTACCTAACCGTAGTCTGCTGTTGTTGAGGGCCAGGTTGTGATCAGTAAGTGTGGAAATAGGCTGCTGTCTTGTCGGCAGGCGTGAAGACGGAAGATGTCCTTCACGGATTCACTCACGCACAATACGACCGCAAACGAATAGTTCATAACACTGTGGCCAGTCCTGTAGAGCACGGTAGACGCGGGTGTCCGGGAGCAGAGACGTTCTGGTAGAGATTGCCAATCCAGAGCACTGACTTTAATGTTAATGTAAATGTACAACAAATAGAGATAAACTAATATTTAAATAAGAGAGTAACACATGGGGGAGAGAGTAAGTATGGTAAGCAGTGGCTAGAGAGTACATAAGTGCCCCAGGCGGGACCGAGAGTATAACGAGCAAGCGTGCCGTCGCTTGCAAGGTAGGCAATTGATAAGTCAACCGTTGTGATTGGTTGGTGAGTGTACAGTAAACAGCTGATTCGTGAAACAATGGTTCATTGGTCTGTCACTGTACGTGATTATTTTAAACCAGTAAGGAATGGTATTGTAGGCACTAGGCCGCAGAAAGAGATATAGAATTAATGCAGTATATACAGTTTAGTAAAATAAAGGTAAATATAGAGTATAAATTGCCAAAAATATATACATAATTATTGTTCAATAAAAGTAGCCTTTTCATATTAGGCAATAAAAACAAGTTATTTAATGCAATAATACTTAACAGACGCTATACGAGGTAAATAGTAGCCGCAATGTTTTAGCCAAGCCGATATGGCTTAACTGTCGTTTTGAAAAACCAGGATAAAATTCCCGGTGGTTTATATCCAAATGGCACTAGAGACTAGGAACCATACATCTAATTGGCTCTTGCAGAAGCTTCAGATTTGAAACTAGTACAATTAAGGGAGGCACAAAAGTCCTGTAAGAACTAAGCGCAATTTACACAGCTTGTTGAGATTGGCGAAGCCCTCTGTGGAACATCTGCTCCTCTCTCAGTCCTTTCCTACTCCTGGGCATGAGGACAGATTCTACTCTCTTAAAGTTTTAGTCTACGGCAGGTTGTGTAGTCTGTTGGGACACATGTCGATAGGTGTCTGTACAATTCACCCTATCAGCACAGAGCACATTCACTTCGAAGTTGGGCTGTGACTAAAAGACAAAAGAGCGATAAATAACTTCTTCAGCTAATTAGCCTAAGAGAAGACTAATGAAATTTTCAAATATCATATCAAGATGAATAAGGCAATTATATTATTTTATTGATAATTGTAATTAATATCAGAATAGTAGTCAGTATCACAGAATACATACTAGTAAACTAGTATTCATCTTTTCTAAACATAGCACAATATATAGACAGAACATTTAAGTTTAAGGTTTGTAAGCTTTGAATTGTATCATAATTTAACCATATCTATAGATATAAAAATTGTTGTTAAAAACACACGTGGCCAATTTCGTTTGATGTGCTTTTTCTAAGAGAAGGTATTGTTCATAACAAAGTAAAACACACTTAATACATGTAACTTTTCATTGTTGAATTCATTATTATTTTGTTATAAATGTATAATTTTTTGAAAATGACGTATATAAAAACCTAGTTAATATGCACTAAAATTTAATCTAATGTAGAAATGTTCTTTAATATATTTATAAATTATACACCACATATACGTAAGTTCAAGTTCACGTGTGATAGGTTCAAAAATTACAACCAGAAATATTTGATTATTCTGTATAAGAACCTCCTAATTGTATATAAAACTAATCAAGAAAATAAAGCAATAGTGTAGACTCATGATTTTCCATGCTCCATATATGTGAATTAAAGTGACTAATTTTTGGAAATGGATAAAGTTGTGTCACTAGCTTGGGGATTGGGGCCATCGTTAGAATAACTATTTCTCTTCCTGGTTGTAATGTTTGGATTAAGTCATCGAGCTCTTTGCACATGATGTGCACTTTATTGTCCTGGAACCATTGCCTCAATTTTATATGTAAATTTGTAATATGTAAAGTTTATATGTAAATTTCTATTCTTTAAAATTGTAATCCAAGATATTATGTAAATATGTGTTGTTTACTAGAATATTTATATTTATTTGTGTGTTTAATTTATTTATAGGTTTTATTCATTTATATGTTTTTAACTTATTACACTTATTAAGGCTATACTAAGGCTGTGTAAGTTTGAATATGTCTATTGCAACCACTGTTGATTAATGACAATAAACATATTTCATTTCATTTCATATGACTGAATTTCTCTAATGATGTAAGAACAATGTGGAATAGAGAGATGATAACATTAAAAGATTTTTGAGCACGGTACTAAACTTGTAAACTGAGAATATAGTGTAAAACATACCTGTGAAAATACATATATAAACAATCTATTTGATACATCCAAAATATCCATTGTACATAACAAAGTATAACACACTTAATGCAAGTAACTTTTCATTGTTAAATTCATTATTATGTTAAAAATGTCCAATTAAAAATATGACGTATATAAAACCCCTTTTAAATCTATAATCTATAATAATAATCTATAATAAAAACTAATCTAATGTAGAAATGTTCCTAAAATATTTACAAACTATGAAAAATACATAACTATATAATAAGTTCAAGTTTGCTTCGCATGTGATCAGTTGAAACATTACCTCCATAAGTATGTGATTATACTGTATAAAAACCTATTAATTGTACGTAAAGATATTACTGAAAATAAAGCAGTATTAGAGTCTCATCATTTTCCATGCTCCATATATGTGAATTAGTCTTCTTTTTTTGGAAAATAGGTAAAGTTGTTTCATTTTGTAACTATCTTGTAGAAAGGGGCCAACGTCAGAATGAATATTTCTGTCCCTAGTTGTAGTATTTTTGTTAGATCGTCCAGCTCTTGTGCGTATATTTGGGAAGTACTTTCAACGTTGTATATGATGACTGAGCCTACACCTGGAAAATGGACATCGGTAGCTAAATGCTTTATAGACTTAAGGAATTTTCCAAACTGCCGTAGCGCCGCAGGTGAAAAACATATAAGAATTGAGGGACCATGGAACTGTGGATCAGCCTACTACAATTACAAGAACTTTCATTCTATAGTGCTACAAGCAGTGATAGATGCAGTAGGCAACTTTTTGATTGTTGATGTAGGAACACTAGGAGGAAACAATGTAGCTGGTGTTGTCTTTCTCTTTTTATTTTATGATCTGTATTAACTCTTTCAGATCCAAATTATAATGTATTAGGGAATATTTTATGTCTCTTTCAACTAATTTAGGTAACAAATAAAAATTTAATAGTTATTCCCCCAACAGTTGAAAAACAATGTTGTTTAGCCTACAATGTAGTATGTTAATATACAGGGTGTTCAGAAAAAAAAACTGTTCGAGGCGGTGTTGCTTTCGACATTACCGTTGTGGGCACGCCTCCAGCTACTGCACGAGTATGTTGTGTCATGTATCTTGATACATTTTCTTCTTATCCTTTCTTCAACAAAGATGTATATGTAAGAAACTTTTTGGGGGTTTTTAAAGTGAACAAAAGAATATGATGATGTTTCTTGCTGCATGCTAGCTCTTTTTCAGAATTGTTTGGAGTGTACTATCCGCTTTTTACAGTTATAAAAATAAACCCTCATCGCAGTGTAGGGAAAAGTATTCCCTAGGAGATCAATAAATATTGGTCAGAGGGTTTAGGTTTGTTTTCCCTAAAAGAAAACTATTACCATGCTTAATTTAAATGCCTTTGGCATATAAAGAACACTTTTTACAATACATGTAAACTAACTGAATGGAAATAGTAATGTATATAAGGGTTAGAGGTGAAACCTCATAATTTAAGTGCTCTATAGTAATACTCAGCCAAGAATTTATTAAATATTTATTTCATAACCCATTTTATTTCGTTATACATCACAGCTACACACTACGTTCATTAAATGTTCTTTAAAAAAACTATTATAATTATTTTGTAACTACTATATTTTAAAATATAGCAGGATTTTAACTAGACTAATTCATGAAATGAGCACTAATTAACGGTATCTTATATTACAAAGTTTAAAATTAAGTTCAAATGTATAGATGAAACCTCTTTATTCGGAGTTATAAGCGAACAACTTTGTCAATTAAATCAATATAATAAAGTTCAGGATTGATTGAAACAACGTTTGGATGTGTAAATGTACATCACTTAATTTTATGTAATGTAGGGTTAACTATTGCTCCTTGTTGAATAAACTGGTACTTTAATTAATTACTGGTCCATTGTTACTTTAATGTTAAACAAAGACTTGGTAAACTGTATTAGTAAAAGTTGTGTTGTAAATAACACGAAAATACTCTCAAGATCTAACCAAGGGTTATTTGTAGTCCTTTACTTGAGTAATCTCCGATATTACTTGGGAAACTTCACTCATTTTTATGTTAAATTGAAGAGTACCGAATTTCTGGGTCATCATCCCGCCCCCACCACCTGTGACCGGATGTAGCACCAGTAGAATGAGCCCAGGATTGCTCCCTGAACTGTCGAATCCCAATTATACTCCCCCTCTTCCTTTAACCATAAAATCAACTTTGAATAATTTAAATTAATACAAGTAAACAAGACGCAAAATGTTTTAGCTTTGTTTTTGGACAATTATTCAGCCATAAGTTTTTGCGAATAAAATATTATAGAATTGGGTAAGTTGTTAAATATTAGGAACACACTCCAACGACTCCGTCATTAGCATCTATAATCAGTGACAGTGAACAATTACGATTGATCTCTGTAATCTTATTGTAATTCTATTTCTTTACTGTGTCGAAAACATCTATTGTGTTGTCAATCTGTATACAAGTCTATCACCAGACTCTACTTGCACTCTGCCAACCATCCCGTCATTAGCATCTATAATCAGTGACAGTGAACAATTATGATACTCGCCTTGTTATCTCACTGTAGTCCTGTCTCTTCACTGTGTCAATAGCATCTTCATGTTCTGAACCTGTGTACCACCAAAATCTGCTATATCATCTCATGCCTGTTGAAATTCAGTAGCTTTAATGTCATTGACGTTGTTAATTTTGTCTCATATTATGGTACATTATCGTTTTCGATGGGAAACCTGTCCAAAATTGATGGAGTTTTTCGTTTTACTCAAAAAACACGTACCTAAGTGAAAGGTGGGATATTTGCTAAAAATGTTGGAAACGTGTTGATAATGTGAGGGAAATTCAGGTATGCTGAAGTAGTAAACGTTACATAATTATGGTAAATTGGGTGTAAAAAAGAAAATTTGTAACACCCGATACTGCAAACCACATTTCGTTGAAACATTTAAATTCAAGTCATACATTCACAAGTCCATTGAGCCTATTATGCATAACTATTCATAAGATTTCATGTGTTATAATTTATTCTAGTATATTCCAATAACATTTTCTTTAAAGTAGGACTTTTGTAAAGATTAACCGTTGATTAGTTTAAGTAATATCTATAAACTATTTTCTTAAAATCATTGAAGAGAAAACCCAATTTTGTAACAACGCTTTTACAACACAGCAAAATATTGACATCATTTATTTCGAAATAATTCGTAACTTTTGACAGTCGGTTATTGAGAGAAAGTTTGTCAGAAGAAGTTGACGACAACAGCTGGCTTAAACTAATGAGATGAAATGTCACCAGATGTTTGGTAATCTTCACAGTTGTGCAATGAAAGCTAAAATATTTTGTAAGTTAAGTAAAGTTTAACCCGAATAATATTCTCAATAGCAGGGGGTATTTGGTTGTGGATTATATTGAGGTAAGTCTCTGAGTTTCTATTGATAAAGAAAGGCCTATTTACTTGGCATCCACATATGGCAGCCCAGACATTCACTTTTGAGGTCTACCATCCAGTGAGGATTTTCACTAGCCCAATATCATCAGTTGTGCCGATTTAAGTGCTCATGCAGGGTAAAAGAGGCCTCATAAGAAGAAACTAAAGAATTAAAAAAATTGACGTCACTTTTTTCATCACACTTTTTCATCATGATTTCGATAAACTTCTTTCTCTTATTAAAATCCTCTTCATTTAGTTCTTGTAACAAATAGGTTTTATATGGCTTAGAAATGTTCTTCTTCAGAACATTATGCACTGAACTAAAATGTACCTCCTTCTCTTAGGTTACTTTTTGAAATAAGTATGCGGACTTTCTACAATACTGCTAAACATCCAGAGAAAGTTCGTCGTCTGTTGCACTTTGGGTCTCCCACATTTTGAACGGTTTCTTACACTATTTGTCATTTCAAACCGTTGAACTGTTTAGATGACTGTTGCATTAGATATTGGATTCCTATCTGGAAATAAATTACTGAACAAATCTCGCACTTCACGAAAGGACCTGACAAGGTCACTATAGCCTCGCATCATTAATATCGGCACTCATTCACATTCAGTTGACTCAATTGCAGAATAAAACAACACAGTCTCAAACTGAACCTAGAAAATTTAGTTTTGAATTTAAAATAATATTAAAGCCTTGCATATTACAATTAAGTACTCTTTGAATATATACATTCACAATTGCAATATGTTTGAACTGTTATGTCCCTAAAGTATATGGTTTGGTTATAAAAGTCTAAATCTTAGTTACTTACTCTACTTATACCTATCTCATTTTTACGAACCAACTTTATTTTATTATAAGTATATAATTGATCTACGTTTCAAATATTTTATTGTGCTTAATAGTAATTGCATAATTTAGAAAAGACATGACAAAATTTAGTAAAGTAGAACTATAGGAACTGCTTGCGTCCTGTTTTCTTCTCTATGCATCTTTTTAATCATATCCGATGATAAAATCATTTCTTTCAATGCTTCTTGGAAACTGTATGGATCCCCATTTTTAATTTCAGCCTCAACCTGTACTGAGTAGCTAGCCAGATTTGTGTTTCAGGAACAACTACTCTGCGAGGGTTGATGTCACCCTACATTTCTACTTCATATGTGTAGAGGTATACTTCAGTTGTTCGCAGCACACGAAGAATAAATGCTGGCCATAGTGGCTCCCTGCATTAGAGCCTTCCTTTCTTTACAAAGACAACAGTTTTTCATTTTTTTCCCCTCAAAAAAATGAGATGGGTTTTCAACCGCCTTAGTAAAACTGACATACTCGTTTTTCGATACAGTTGACTATATATACACAATAGATTGTACAGATAAAAGAGAGTATACTTTTTAATACATGTTCAATAAAAAAGGATGGAAGTAAAAAAATATGAATTCACTTTAAAGTATAGCAGTTAAGTTAATATATTATAAACATTAATGAAATAATACAAGTAACTTTAATCTTTTAAACTAATACAAATTCATATTTAATGCAAATAAAACAATGTTGTGAACAAATTAAGTTAATATTTTTTTACCTGACATATTAAGCGCTATTACTTAGAGAAAACAAGTCTTTAATAATATAAAAATAATCAAATTTAATTGTAATAGATTTATTATCTTAAGAATCCATTTTATTGTTAAATAAATAATATTTTTTAAAGTAAATTCTTTTATTTAAATATAAACAGTTTACAATATATTAGTTATTTTTGGTTTAAGTATTTATATAATTACTCTTCGGCTTACAAATACAATACAAATTAAAAACGACAGTATACAAGTATGTAGAAATACCAATAATAACTACTACGAGTCGTCTTCACCTTTCCAAGTGATTACTTCTTAAAATGTTTTCTTTCACTCGTGGCCATTTTAAGATCCGTTTTCAATCACAACAAAAAACTAGAAACCGTATTTATTAATTCCTTCTTTTAATATGCTGGACCTGGTTTGTTGGGTAAAGGTCCTAACAATAAGTTGGTTACAGCTTATTTGCACTGTTTATGTTAATCTATTCTGAATGAATGTTCGCTCTATAAAGTCAAATATATTTTGATTTACTCTTTTGTTTACTAATAAAATACAAACTTAAAATAACAGTATGCAAGTCTGTGGAAGAGCAAGTAACATCTACTATGAATCAAGTCCATCATGATTGTCACTGCCCTTAGTTAACTCCAGGGCGCCACTTCAAATTTTTTGGCAAATATTTTTCTGTTTACAAAACAATATGTCTTCTTTATTTTACGTAAATAAACCTATTTTACTGACGCAGTTTCAAAATTATTTTAATGCTTTCAAGAACAGATCACTACAGAAAATCTATATAATAAAATTAATACATATAATGTGCTTTAACACTATGGTCTGTGCTTTATACAAAGAGTAAATAAATATTTGCATAAAATATAGAATGTAATAAAAATAGCTTGGTTTTTATTGTTTTCTGTTTAATCATATAAACTATCGTAAAAAAAACATGTATTTGTTTGTACATGGTAACATTATAGTCTATATAGATTCGCATTCTTGTCTGAAAGCGTATTATCTGCGGAATTTATTTCAAGGTGTCGCCATTTTTACTTTTAAAAATTTACAGTTCTTTTTGGAATGATCAAAATTGTTTTCTATCATTTTTAAACTGCTGTAACTATAAAATTAATAAATCATTAATTTGCATAGTAGCTCGACAAAAAATGTACGCGCACGAATTTAAAATTGGTGTTCCTGAATAAGATTAATGTTTATTGAGAATCATTTAATGGGAAACTTAAGCAAGTAATTAAATCATCTTAGTTACACTAACTGATTTAACTGCCAAGACAAAAGCTGATTAGTTTACGCTACTACAAAGCACAGCTGATGTCTAAGAAGATTATATTTTATGTATGTGTAGCCAACGAAGCGCAAAATTAAATTGTAATTTTCAGTAGGTTTGTAATGTTAATTTGATGCGTTTTGCAACAAACTTGAGTAAACGATTTAAGCCTTATAAAGTAAATGTAGCTGTTTAGTATAGTGCATTTCCCAATGCAATGATTTGTTCACTTGTTTTGTTCATACTCTGCAACCAATCCATTGTTGAAAAATTTCATTATTAAAATCTGAAACCCGATATAATAGATGGGTATTAAAAACAGTATTCTTTAGGAATTCCAGTTTTAAACCAATAATTGCATAAGTATTATAATACTTAAATATTGGCTTTGTGATGTAAACTCATTAATTTCTTCCCTTGCTTTATTTTCGTAATAAATGTTCGTAACACCCATATAGCATTAACGTTGGTTGCTTCCTCCCTTTTCATTGTCTTGCAAATCATCGGTAGTTCCTGTGTAAGGCTTACATTCACAGATTCTCTTCTAACGAGGGAACTTCGGAATCATCAATTCACCCTGCAACCTCAAACAATTCTTTTTTGTGTTGATTTACTCAAATTCAATTTGACTACATGATGCAGCAGGATGGCTAGATTGATGCTCGTGAATTTGCCAAAGTTGAAGCCGTGCTGCTTTTTAGACATTAATTTGGAGGGAAAGGGTAACATTTTATTGAGATCGATTTTCTCGAACAACCAGAATATTTGTTTATCGAGTTTAATAAACAATAATTTTCTATAATATTAAACGACTGAATTTAATTGAATTATTTTATATAAATTAGATAAGCAACAATTAAAGCAATTACAAAATTATTATTTAAAAACCTGTAATATAATAAATTTATAGTTGTGGTTTCTTATAAGTATCTAGTTAAGAGTCATATTCATCTTGGGCTTTTATCCCCCAAGTTAAAATGTTCATTCCTCGCACAGTTTTCTTTGCATTGCAGCTATTTTACCTGATCTATCACTATAGTACATTTCTGTGTGTAGGCATATACAAAAGTTGCAGTTTAAGCGTAAAATATTAATTGAACAGATTAATGTAGCCATAGGCGTATCCAGGAAGCTTGCATTCTCTTGTAAAGGTTAACCGCGCAGTGGCAGTAGCTAATAGAGATGTGTCATTTGGTCTTGACCCGTTCCAGTTGTACGAGTTGTTTTAATAGATCTATTTACATTTACTAGATTTTTGAAACAATACGTTTCTTGATATATATTTATCCGTTCAGTGTTATCGTTTACTATGTTCATGTAATGAATTAATATATTATTAAAAGCTCGATTAATTTTGTCATTCATTTGTATATTTTAATTTATTATTTAGAAGAGTGACAGATTTTACAACTAAAATAAAATATTGGTGATAAGTCCGGGAACTATTCTACCAATGAAAGTGTATTCCCCAATCTATTTTACTAGTATGTTCATAATATTTAACAACTTACCCAAGTCTATATTATCGTACTCACAAATACTTATGGCTGGAAAATCTTCCAAAAATAAAGTAGAAACAATTGCATGATGGTGTTGTTTATTTTTATTTAATAAAAATTATGCAAAATTGATTTTATGGTTATAGGAAGAGGGGGAGTTTGATTTCAAGCCATTATATCCAGGGTGTTCCTGAAATATCAGGTAGTGGTTTGGGGATTTGTTCTTCGGATCACGGCAAAGAGAAAATTTGGGGTCATGGTTCAGAAATGCTTAATTTATATCTATATGTATGTATATATTGCTTACATATAAATCTTTATTTCAGAAACTGGATAATTTGATATAATTAACGTTCTTTCTCTCTTGAATGGGTAGGAAAATTGATGTTGGATTATCACTAGAGTCGTTCAGATTGTAACATTCCTCTACTAGTCACTAATATTTGCTATTTTCTACATCACTAAAGTGTTCTTAAATAAAAAAAACATATTAGTGATGTACCTAATAATGCCGAAACGGCATTATTTATCTACGAAATATGGTTCAAATGTTTACAATAATAAGGCAGTTACTGAAAAATATATCACGAGTTCATCTTTAGTATTTTCAAAAGTCACATTCAATTATTATACTCTGCTTGTACAGTCTATAGTTATATTGGTCTTAAAAAAACGGTCTATGTAGGGTTCTTGACGATGATTTGGATTTATTGTAAAATGAATATAACCAGCAGATAGTGCTAAAACTTTCGAGGTGTTAGTGATCTATCTAACCTCCTGCAGTTCATTATACGGACATAATTTTCGATGTCTTTTATGCCCCAAATATAATTGTAATGTGTGTACCACATGATATCTAAAGAATCTCGCACCAAAATAGGACAATGGTGGCAGTTTCGTTCCAATTTTATAGACAATAGACAAGTTTCTTTATTGATATATTCTTAAAGAATAGTAATAGAGTCACATATTATTACAAAAAGTTAGCTTATGATGAAACAAAGTGTATAAAAAGGTTGATTTACTCGGAGGTTATGCAGTCTTCCTTGTAGGGCATTCCTCTTCAATTCTTTCATTGTATCTGGTAGAGCATTCCACAACTTCCGGCCGATGTAGGATGGTTTTTCTTCAAAGATTGCTGTGCGATGTGGGGGCAGAACGTAGTTAGTTGCATGATGAGTAATTGCACGAGTGGAAGTCTTTCCCTGTGTTAAGACTCAGACTATGAGCATGTAGAATAACTTCTTGAATGTACAGAGCAGTGATATTCTTTATGCCAAGGGCTTGGAAGGCTTGCCTGCAGCTTTGTTGAGGTTCAAGTTCAGCGAGGATTCTGATGGCTTTTTTCTGTAGGATGAGCACCCTGTTGAGGTTCCCAGCAGAGGACCCACCCCATACAGCGAGCCCATACCTCATGTGCGTTTCTACTAGTGAATAGTAAGGTGTTTTTGCTGTTTCTAAATTTCAAGTCCATTTTATGCGCCGCACAGCATATATACATGTGCTGATCTACATGCTCTGTGCAGTTTAGACTTCCATCCAGGATGACTCCTAGAAATTTAACGTGTTTTTCAATTTCTACGTCAGGTATTTTTGGAATGTAGTCTTTTATTTTACTAAAATTATTTTGTATTGTTTTTGATGGGTTTACATCTAAATAATTTTTTATGCAGTATTTTTTCTTAAGGAAATAAAATCTGTGATGTTTGTAATTGTGCAGTAAGACTAGTATTTTATTTCAATAATATAAATGTCTGTCGATAATTAAATCATCATGGAAACTATAATACTTAAAAAGACTTTCAAAAATGATTGAACTGTAATTAAAATGAATTTTGTTTTGTAATGTTAAAAGCAAAATTAATTATTTTGACTCATTTTCAGTAAATCCATTTCGATTGTAACTAGTTAAAAAGAGAAGCAGCAGGTCTACTCTGAAATCGTATTAGTAATTATTTACATTTCCAAATAAATTTAAATCTTGATATATTGTAGAAAATGTGGTGGATAGTTGACAACAATTTGATAGTAACAGGATTTTTCTGGACATATACTATATTTCAGTGATACGTTTGATATCTGCATTCTGATCTCTTCCTCAGGTTAATACTCTTATCTAACGAACATAGTCTAAATGGGTCTGCACTAACCGACCAATCGGTAGAGTACCACAGCTCTTTTTTGTGTTACTGAACAATACCAAATGTTCGTAAAAAATCTTGTTTCCTTGCCAATTCTCCCATCGCCAAAACGTCTTAAAACAATTATTAAACTGATTATTTTTTCAGTTGGCAATGTACGGACTGGATGCTTAATTCAACGACGGTGTAGTATAATGTTTCTTCTGAAACGGGAGAGGTTTTCTGGAACAAGTGTGTTTATTTTAATACTATATATTTTTTAAATGTCTATACATTTTCAACAATAATATATTAATTAGATGTCTTGTCCTCAATTATTACACAAATTATCAATATATATATATATATATATATATATATATATATATATATATTCTCGTATGTTTATTTAAAAGCGGGTTACCGTCCTTTTTGGAAGTGACACTCCCGATATAATATGTTTATTACAACAGCATGATATGACGAACCAGGCACTTTATTCCAGTTGGCCAATTTGCATCTATTTGCATCTGTAACGGTGTCGACCTTTTATGCTTGGAGTGGTGCATTCATATGGTAATTAAGGCGTCTGGATGAAGAGGAAATAACGTAACCGTTACTAATGAAAATTGAGTGATATATATAGTAAGCATCCGTACTATTAGAGATCATCCTTGTTAAACCTTGTAGACGATACTTTGATGATTTGAAGCTCTAATCTGTTACACTATTCCAGACTAGGCTCAAATTTAATTATTTTTTAGTCAACCAAAACACCTGTTAGCCTGCCCATAATAGGATTCGAACCCGGGTTCCTGAGGGACAAAGAGACGCTAATTACTCGTCTACCCGTGACAGTTTGCGGATTAAATGTAGTCTAGTAAAGCTGTACCTGTGAACAGCTGATTGATTGATGTTTAATTCCAAGCTGGTAAATGATTTTGGCAGTTTACTATTACATGCAATACTGTAGTTAAAACGTAAAGCTACATCACTATTTGCTGCCACATATGTACAGGATGTCCCGTAACTCTCTGGACAAAGATATACTACGTTATTCTTCAGTTAAAAAAAAACATATTTCACCATATGAACTTGGGTCTCCGATGCTTAGTTTCTTATCTGTCTGTATATATGTGTGTGTTTTTTTTTTTAGTTAATATCTTTAAAACTAATATAATAAATGATATCAATTTTGGCCTAAATGTTTATGATAACGAGAACAGCTACGGGGAAAACATTATGATATTATCTTTATTTTCATAATGGCAGCCATTAACACTTTTATAATTTTAAGTTCGATGCTTAGTTTCTCATCTGTTTGTATGTATGTGTGTTTTATAAAAATATTAATATCTTTAAAAGTAATAAATTAAATCGTACCAAGTACGGCTCAAATGTTTATGATAACAAGGCCAGTTACTAAAACATATATCACGAAGTCATCTTTATTATTTTAGAAACGGCGGCCATTTAAACTTTGAATATTGTAAGAACCTGCAATTTTTCTCAAGAATTATAAGAAAAACAAGTTTTAGGTTCTCATTGAATAGCCAGATATACAAAAACTGAATAAACAGCAATTTTCAATATGGGCTATGTTTTGTTTGAGAAAATCTGCTTTAAATCAGCTATTTTTTATTCGATTTAAATTATTATTGATAAAATCCTCTAAAAACTGTTGTTTTCGTAATTCTTGAGAAAAATTGCAGGTTCTTAAGATATTGGAATTTTAAAGTTTTAATGGTCGCCATTTTGAATCTAAAGATCTGGTTTCTTAAGAATGGCAGACGTATTGCATGAACCCTTTGTCGAGGCTGGTGCAAACTGTAAACTTGGGCTAAGGCCCTTGATCAAATGTGGCAAATGAGAGCGAATAATTAAGCTGCGTGTGTGATTAAATTGTTGTTGGTGAATAGATATTGTCTGAATAAAGACACGTATATTGTTTTACAACATTTCTGAAGGTATATAAACTTATTTTTAAGTATAATAGTTGAATAGCTATAACAAGATGTCAAGGAGTATGGGACACTTGGGGTCAGTAGTATTTTAATAAAAGGTTACCAAAAATTTTACATACGTTTTGGTAGTCAGTCTTAATATACTTAAATTTGAGTGTTAGAAACAATTTAGCGAAGACTGCTTGCACGTTTTTCTACAAATTTTACTTATGAAGTAAATCACAGCCAATAATTTTTATTAGAAGCTAATTTTCACTATACATGCAATTCTCTACATATAAGAGACTTGAACAAATTTAGTAATATCCCTGGCCGCTTCATTAAAACTACAGTGAAAAAAAGAGGAAGACCAAATTACAATACGAGGCTACAAAATTGTTTACATTACTGACTAGTAGTATTGAATAAAAAAAATTCAAATTAATTACGTTTCTGGTAATGAAAAACTTACTTTATTACATCGAAAGTAGTTCCAAGTGTTCTCCAAAACTATTTTCCCGACGGTAACGTAGTCAACGAATTGGTTTAAACAGATAAGGCAACTTTAATAATAAATATGAGAGCATCGACTTCTTTTTACAAGAATAGCTCTTTGGTATTGGTAATCCCTTGAGATTTTACATGCAATATAATATTGACTGTTATTGAAACAGTACAATGGACATTCATTTTCTGGCAACTCAAACTAGTCCACTACTTACAATTAGCAAGTGAACACAATTATTTACTTTGATTAGGAATCAAAGAGTGAATGATTATGATCATGTCGATAATTAACCATGCTCAAAGGGAGGAGCATGTCTTTTTTCATCCAAAGTTGCATTTTGGTTGAAAAAGAAAAATATAGCACAGATTTCGTTGTTACCAACATAACATTTTCAAGATATTACTTTTAAATAGATTTCTGTTTATAAATAAACAAGCTAAATCAATTTCAATTCACGTTATTGTAGTTCTAACGGTTAGTTTGCGATTAACTTTCCAACTTCGGTGTCTGGAGTCTTTTTATCTAAAAGGAAATATTGATTCTTAATGTAGCCTAAATAGAAACCGTTTAAATTCAAATGATCTTAAACACTGGTATTCAGATAGTTAGTTAACGAGATATATTTTGTGTCTACTTCACGCTTTTGGAACTACTGGCTCGTTATTGATGCTGAAACAAGGTCACTTGGACAGCCAATGAAGTCTGATGGTTATCTTTGACGGAATGTATTAAAGTAGGTTTAAGTTGGGAAAGTTTATTATTAGAATGACCAAAATAGTTTTCTACTTTTTTTAACTTTAGTTTTCCCTGAACTGTCGAGTCGCAATGTAAACTCCCCCTCTTCCTGTAACTATAAAAATCAACTTTGTAATTTTGATGAAATAATGGGAAACTCGATGCAATTGTTTCTGCTTTATTTTTTTTAATTTTCTAGTCATAAGTGTTTGTGAGTACAATAATATAGAATTGACAAGTTGTTAAGTATTAGAAACACACTAGTAAAATAGATTGGAGAGTACACTTTTATAGGTATAATAGTTCTGTGACTTTTCACCAATATTTTAATTTATTTATGAAATCTGTCATTATTCTAATATTAAACTGGTATAAAGAAATACCTATTAGTTTTTGAAACGTGTTAGAGAAACAGGAAACGTCAAAAATAACCTTAGTTACAGGGGCTTAGAAATAGACGGGCTTCCTCCATCCTCCTCAGATCGTCGCTGGGAAACAAACATAAAACCGTAACAGGCAACAAACAAACGCGGTACTTATTGGCATTGGCTACGGAAGTTCACTCTCAACGATAACCAGAACAAATTATCTACAACATGTTTTTAGAATTGAAACTTTTTATCTTTCTTAATTCTATTCTTGACTACCGTAAACTTTTATTAGGGTAGCAGGTAATGGTTTTGGTGTACAAACGCTTTATTACCATCTGTAACGTTGTGCTCTTGGTGATTGGTACATGCATGGGGAAATAAAGGGCAGAAATACCCTTTAAAAGGTATGGTGCCACGGGTTCAATATCAACAGAAGTTTCTTTATTTATCCTTGGGAATGATGAACTTTTATGTTGTTCACTAAAGAGAGGTTCTATTTACTCCAGATCAAATTTGTTGTGTTGATTGCTTTTTATCTATATTCAATATTTGAATAGGAATGTGTGTGAGTAGTAACAGCCCTGGGAGTTTACGAGAACTGAGTAATAAGGTTACTTGTGCATTGAAAATATTGTTTCAGGTCACTACAAGGTCAGATAACAAATGCTATAGAATATTCATTTAAAATTTGTAGTAATTTCCTCGAATTCTTATGTAATTTCTCTATGTAAGTTTCATCTCAAAAGGACAACTCTAGCAAAAATGGCGACTGTTCGGAATGTATTAAACATTAGTATGTGAGTGTTCAAGATCTGTTTTAAATGCTACTACAAACCGGTGATACTGTAATCAACTAAATCTTAGGAACAACAAATCAGTATTCCACAAGTACAATTGGTATTTGAATTTATTAAGCAGAAAGATTTGATTTTGTCTAGAAACATTATAGTATTGAAATCAATTATTACAGACGCGATGTCTTTAAGAAATACGTTGAAGAATAAAGGTCCGAGGTGTGACCCTTGAGACACTCCCGAGTAGCAGGAAACCCATCAGAAAGGTTCCGAGTACATCTGACTACAAGACTTCTCTTAGCAAGATATCTTCTCATCAATGCGTGATCTCGGAGTGATCCTTAGTCTAGAGTTGAATACTGACGAATATATACGGCAGTCTGTGCTAATGATTTTAGTACTGTTGGAATATTGGCTTGTTCTCTTCACATCAATGATCCCACTGCTCTGTGAACTATCTTCTGTGCTCATGTTCGTTCGGTCTTGGAGTTTTCTTCTGAGGCATGGTTCCCTAATCAGAGCTACCTGCAAGTAATTCAGCCTCTACAGAACAAACGTGTTCGCATTGTTGGTGTAGGATATGATGTGGGTTCCTCGATGTACCTATGGCTGATGTGGCGTTAACCTAGTGCTTGGATTCTTTTGAGATGAGAAGGAATGTTCAGGATTAATTGTTTCCGTTCAATCTTAGAAATTATGTAATCGATTACTTCTCCTTTTCCTAACTGTTGCTTCATTACGTTGTGTTTAATTATACATCCGTAGTCAGGTCAATCCTCATCAGGCTCTTTTGCGCGAAAGATTTGGAGCATTATTGTCTAATTTCTCAAAGGTTAAGAATTGTGTTGCTTGTTAATTCTGGTTGTAAGTAAATAATTATGTTTTATTTGTTCTAATTTTCGTGTTTGGAAGCCATTATAAAACTTTCCTGAAGAAAACTTTAAAGAAATACCAATTTTAAGACTGACGTGATTGAAGTATGCTAGATTACTTCTACTTTTCTTATGTAGACATGGTAAAATCATAAAAAAATGTTGGATTAATTCTTGATTGTCTATGGAGAAATTATAAAATGATCAAAGACTTTTCATTGGTAGTGGTCATTCAATTGTACTTGGATATTCTAATTCTATAGATATTTAATTAATATATATTTTTGGATTTTCTATAAATTTTTCATCTGAAATATATTAATTAGATGTCTTGTCCTTAAACTGTTACATGAAATATTACTATATATTCCCTTTTTTTATTTAAAACCGGGTTACGGTCCTGTTTGGTAGTGACACTCTAGATATAGTATGTTTATTACAACCGCATGATATGACTACTATATAGTAACCATCCGTACTATTAGAGATCACCCTTGCTAAACCTTGTGGACGACACTTTGATGATTGAAAGTTGTAATCTGTTGTCACACTATTCCAGACTATGCTCAAATTTAATTATTTTTAAGCCAACCAAAACACCTGTTAGCCTGCCCATAATGAGATTCGAACCCGGGTTCCTAAGGGAGAAAGAGACGCTAATTACTCGTCTACCCGTGACAGTTTGCTGATGAAATGTAGTCTAGTAAAACTGTACCTGTGAACAGGTGATTGATTGTTGTTTAATACCAAGCTTGTAAATGATTTTGGCAGTTACCTATTACATGCAATACTGCAATTAAGTCGTAAAGCTACATCGCGAATTGAAATTTTATATGAATTGGCCCTGCATATGAATTGAAATTTTTGTTGAAATCATATCTATGAAATTTTGCCCATTTTGTTGAAATTTAAAACTAAAAATTTAACATTCAATTACTATACTCTGCCAGTTTAGACTATAATTATATTTGTCTTAAAACAAGGGTCTTTGTAAGGTTTTTGATGTTGATTTGGGTTTATTGTAAAATAAATTTAACCAGCAGATAGTGCTAAAACTCTCATGGTGACCAAGGTGTAGTGATCTATCTAACCTCCTCCAGTTAGTTATTATTGTTTAAAATTTGTCACCGAAATCACGTACATAATTTTCTTTGCCTTTCGTTACCAAATATAAGTTAAATTTGAGAAAATTGAATGTTCATTGTAATGCAACCTGTTCATTGTTCTGTTTTATTAAAGTCGATATAATATATCATGTAAAACTTCAAGAACTACTGAATTCTAAAGAGCTATTCTTGTAAAAATTAGTAGACCCTTTCATATTTATTATCGAGGTTGTCTTATCTGTTCAAACCAAGTCGTTGATTTCGTTACCGTCCGGCAAGCAGTTTTAGAGAACACTTGGAACTAAAAACTTTCGATGTAACAAGTAAATATACATAAATAAATATAAAGCACATATAAATCCTAATTGTGTGCCCAATCTCATGCCTTACAATGGATCCATAGTTCAGTTAAGAATGTTCATGGTAATGTAACTTGTACATTCTTCTGTTTTAATAACAGTTGATATTATATTGTATGTAAAATCTCAAGGGATACCCAATACCAAAGAGCTATTCTTGTAAAAAGAAGTCGATGCTCTCGTATTTATTATTGAAGTTGTTTTATCTGTTCAAACCAAATACGGTCGCGCAAATAGTTTCGGGGAACACTTATAACTACTTTCGGTGTAAGTGAGCTTTTAATTAGCAGAAACGTAATTAATTTAAATTATTTTTATTCAATACTACTAGTCAGTAATGTAGACAGTTTTGTAGCCTCGTATTGTCATATGGTCTTCCTCTATTTTTGACTGTAGTTATAAGGAAGCGGACATTGATAATACGAATTTGTTCAAGTCTCTTATGTGTAGAGAATTGCATGTATAGTGGAATTTTGCTTCCAGTGAAAATTATTGGCTGTAATTTACTTCATAAGTATAATGTGTACAAAAACGTACAATCAGTGTTCCTTGAATTTTTTCTAACAATATAATTTATGCATATAAAGACTGAGTACCATATTGTATGTAACAGTGTGGTTTCCCTGTACCCGTGGTTATTAACTTATTTCGATAGACGAGTTGTGTTCTTTTTTTATCCATAAATAATGAATTTGACCCAAAGGTATCTTAGTTGTATTTGCGTGTACAAAAGAGTACGTAATGCATTAAAGAGCGGCTTTTAACTTATTTTTATCCCTCTGTTGAAACATCCTAAATTGTTTTAAAAATATAATCCCATGACCAATGTTTAATCAGACTATTAAGGTAAATAAGAGTTTTTGAAATCTTATGATACATATTGATGTAATCGGGGAATTTCATAGAATAATATTAATATCTGTAATAAACACGTCAGTTCTCTCTTTATTTAATTCTTTCTCTTGTCTACATAAATAACATTGCTTGCCTCATCAACCCATACTGAAAGCGAGGGAAGTCTCTGTTTAGGTTAAAGCTTTCCTGCTGGCATATGTTTGAAAGTTATCTTCGAGGGACACAGGCAAACCACACCATATGACAATACGAGGCTACAAAACTGTCTACATTACTGACTAGTAGTATTGAATAAAAATAATGTAAATTAATTACGTTTCTGGTAATAAAAAGCTCACTTTTACCGAAAGTAGTTCCAAGTGTTCCCCGAAACTATTTGCCCGACGGTAACGAAATCAAATATTTGGTTTGAACAGATAAAACAACTTCAATAATAAATACGAGAGCATCGACTACTTTTTACAAGAATAGCTCTTTGGTATTGGGTATCCCTTGAGATTTTACATACAATATTATACGGATTGTTGTTAAAACAGTACTGTTTAATGGACATTCATTTTGCTGGCAACTCAAACTAGTCCACTACTTACAATTGGCAAGTGAACCCGATTATTTCCTTTATTAGGAACCAATGACTGATTGATTATGACCATGTAGATAATTGACCATGTTGAAAGGGAGGACCATGTCTTGTTTTCATCTAAAGTTGCATTTTGGATGAAAAACGAAAATAAAGCACAGATTTCGTTGTTACCAACATAACATTTTCAAGATATTACCTTTAAATAGATTTCTGTTTAGGTCTAAACAAGCTAAATTAATTTAAGTTCACGTTGTTGTAATTCTAACGGTTAGTTTGCGATTTACTTTCCTAACTTCGGTGTCTTTTTATCCAAAAGGAAATATTGATTTTTAATATAGCCTAAATATAAACAGTTTAAATTACATTTATCTTACACACTATATTTAGATAGTTAGTTAACGAGATATACCTTGTGTCTACTTCACGCTGTTGGAACTACTGGCTCGTTATTGTTGCTGAAACAAGGTAGTCTGATGGTTATCTTTGACGGAATGTATTAAAGTTGACTCTAGTTGGGAAGGTTTTTTTTAGAATTACCAAAATAGTTCTTTTTATTTCCTTAAACGGCTGTGGAATGATCAAAATTGTATCCTACGATTTTTTAAACTGTTGTGGCTGTAAACCAGAAATAAATAATTTAATTTTCATTCATTTTAAACTCTACAGCAATGTATGTGCAGCATTTGATAAATTTCACTTGGTGATTATCCCTTTATCATCATCAGGTTGTACGAAAACCTGTATGTTTAAAAATGCACAATTACTGGTGCATTCAGACAACTAAAATATTGCTGATACACTAACATATTTAAAAAAATCTAAATAGGCAATGTTTTGTTTTTATTTGAGATTCCACTCACACAAAATCTTTGAATATTTCTTTAAAGAAGGTATGGAAATAGGTTTTAAGTTGTTTTATTTTCTTAATTCGATTGCTACCGTCTTTAGCATTAGAGGCAAAAAAACATCTTTTTTCACGGTACGAAAAATGTTATGAGTTTATTTTTATTAATGTTTAGTAAAAATTGCTAATTATAACAATATAACTTTTACAGTTTTATGTCAATTACTATTAAAAAAGTGACAGACTCTTTATTTAATCTTCACATTAAATTTTATTTCTTGTAGGAAAGTAAACTTTAGGTCTCTTTGACGTAATTATGTCGCTTTCTTCTCTGAAAGTGTGCTATCTGTGGAACTCATTTCAAGGTCACCTTATTTTTAATTTGAAATATTTACAGTTCTTTTTGGAATAATCAAAATTGTTTTCTATCATTTTGAAACTGCTGTAACTATAAAATTAATAAATCAATAATTTGCACAATAGCTCGACTAAAATGTGCGCGCATGATTTTATAATTGTTGTTTCCGAATAAAGTTAATGTTTATTAATAATCATTTAATAGGAAGTTTAAGCAAGTAATTAAATCATCTTAGTTACACTAACTGATTTAACTGCCAAGTCAAAAGCTGATTAGTTTACGCTACTACAGAGCACAGCTGATGTCTAAGGAGGTTACATTTTATGTATGTGTAGCCAACGAAGTGCAAAATTAAATTGTAATTTTTCAGTAGGTTTGTAATGTTAATTTGATGCGTTTTGCAACAAACTTGAGTAAATGATTTGAAGCTTTATAAACTAAATGTAGCTACTCAGTAAAGTGCATTTCCTAATGCGAATAAAATGAAACTCGAACGTAGATTTCAGCTACATTTCATCCTACACTGCTTCCATTGCAGCGTTTAAAATCTGAAATTTTCTCAGATTTAACTCCTGGACTATGGAGTTCACAACGTTCTAAAAAGATTCAGAAAGTCAACGATTCAAAGCGGCCATCCAGGGTAATCTAGATGAAGAGGTGTTTGTCATTGTCTCATCAGATGTAAAATTTCAGACAGTGTCGGATATTAGACCCTGTAATACGCGGAGTGTGAATTGAAGCTAAACTCAACGATCGCATTGAATTCCTGTTCCACCATAGCTACATTATTTGTAAATAAAATTGTTACTTATTGGGCATTATAAAAGCTTCAGCAATAGCTTTAGTGAGGACTCGCGGTTCCTACATTGCGATTCCTTATTATAACACGTGCGTCAAACTAGTACTTTCGGGTCTGTTTTAGGAGATATTTTCTGTTGTACTTTAAATCAATGAGAACAAACACGTATAATAGTTACACTGTACTCTTTTATTTTTATAGCCTAATCAATAACCATCGGATGGTATCTTTTTACCTGTCTACTACCAGTATTTCTGACGTTTATCGGCAGTATCAATCAGTAACAGGTTTCCAATTTTACATCATCATAATTGTAGTAATTTTTAATTTTAATAGTTGCAAATTGTGTTTGAAGTGCAATACTTACAAAGTGGGTGGAGTTGTGAGTGATTACGAGACGTTGCGGTGTTTGGTAAAAGTGTTGAAATTACTTGGAAAGACGTGATTCGTTAACTGTTTATCCATGAGCCGATGATAGGCAAGGTGTGATAATGGGATAAGCACGAGACTTTTCACATTTGCCTCAATTCCCGTTGCTGTATTGTACGGAAAATCTGGGACTTCTAATTGTCCAATAATGAGTTTCAAGGATAATTAAGTCTGAAGACAAGTCTGCCCTCTAGTGACTAGCTTCCTGTTTGGTAGTTATATGCTGCGAAGAAGTGTAAGTATGTGTTGATAGAGATTACAACTCAAGCAAATCTTTGGGAACGTCTTCGGGTACTTAAGATGGTGGTTGCGCATGTGGATCGATAATGACTTGAAGGATACAAGGATCATTTCGCTTTTCAGTAAGGATTAGGAAGTTGACGTTTAGCATAAATGCATCTCGTGCAATATATAGAAAAGTGAAATCTTTGAGACAAAAAATGAAGTAAACATTCAATATAAAAATACGAGTGTAATCCTTGCGTTAAACGAGAATTGGTGCGTGTGTTGTTCAAATGAGTAATCCATAGCAAATTCCTTTACACTTTTGTATTGTTTATTAATAGGAAGAAGATCCTTATTTTAACGTATAATTATTTAATCTTTCCACATAAAAAGATTTTCTTAATGGTATTTTCTCGAAGGATTAGTGGGCTCACAGGAGTAGAGCTGGTGCTCACATCTCATAAATAATAAGTGCAGGTTTCAGGAGTTTATATGAAAGTGAGCTAATAACGAAACGTACACGAATATGAGACACGATCTGCTGACTAACTTAAAGTACTCAGCACTCGTCTCTACTGTCTGGACGAGCAAGTTTACAACCACTTGTTTATTTACTGAGAAACTGTAAAGTTGTATCCTTACCTCTGAGATGTGTCCTGCATAGACAGACTAATAACCTTAGTTGTTCTAAACTTGTCCAAATGTTAACCAACGAGCGAAAACTAGTATAGGTTACTGTGGGGAGGAGTTTGAAAACTGTGGCTAAATCTTTACACCAGATACACATAGTTGTATAAATTAAAGAAATTCGCCGTACAAATAACGCTCCTCTTATTTTGTGTCTTCGTGTAAAAGGCTACTTGGCCATTATTCTACATGATGAGCTAGAGATCTCCAACAGTGCCGAAGTAACGTTCAATAGAACCCACAGTTGTTTTTTTACTTTGAGAGTGTTCAGATATAATCGAGTAGCCGAGAACCAATTTGCATTCTATAAGCATACAATTTTATTTTTCTTGATATATATCTGTAAAGTATCCTTCCCCCAATATTGAAGGTAATCATTCGTGTTTCTCTTATTGAATGTCAAGAGAGAGGATATCTTAAGAGTAGCAGATCTAAAACTATAGATTTTAGTTTACGTTTGATTTTTAATATCTTGATTCACTTTAAAAACCAACCATCAGTGACGTAAATAAAATTTTGTAAGTTTAAGCAAAATGCGTTGATACCGATAAGGTATTTGTCTACAAGTAGCGACTTTCTGACTCTTTAGCTAGTTTTATAATGGTGATGGCTAGTTTTATAGTATTTGTGTATCTAACGGCCAGTTTCAAGTGTTTTAAGCTCGGAAAAGTATAATTTGAGACAAAACTATCATTTTATATTTTTAAACTTTTCAATACCTTTTCATTTCGTGTTCTCTACAAAAACTATCAAGGCTGACGATCGATTTCTTTCTTCAGAAAAATTCCTTTACAGATTCAAAATAATACCAGGATGTATTATATACAATTCAAATCGGCTATTGGATCTTAGACTAATGACTTTGATTTGCTGTACTGTGTAACTTTTTTGTGACTTTTTTATTATACTTGGTTGTAGAATTTGCATCAGTAATATCCTCTATTATTTGTCAGTTAGCGTCCATGTTAAATCATGCAGAAATGGAATATTTGATGGTGACACATAAAAGGTGTAGCGGATAAATGATAAATAATTTACAATGTACTATTTGACATGCTGTCAACCAATCTAAGCTCTAATATTGGCTTACTTGTAACTGATAATATTTATTACGTAGACACATACAGACAACATAGTTTTAACATTAAGTTATAAATACATATTATATTTAAGTGCCCTAATCTGGCGTTGTATATAAATTTAAATTCTAATTGGATGATGGTTAGCGAAACATATTGCTGACGTGCTGGAAAACCGTTATTTTCTTGGGATCGAACTAACCTATAGATTTGATAATTTGCATATATTCTTTATTTCTATATAAGTAAATCTGGTTCGACGACAGAGGTAGTCACGCATTGGGAGAAATCAGAGACCAGTTGAGCTTTAGAGATCAGTTTTACACTGGTCCTTTGGGTTAATGTGTCAATGAAAAATAGCAAAACAATAAAAATTGTATCAACTGAGTATGTTAATCTGACATAGTAACACATGTAGTATATGATTTCTATATATATGAATATAATATTCCATTCCAAGTTTGTTGTTGTGAAAACTCACGAACACTGAACTGTATGAGTCTCAAGATCATCACTTTCTCTCAGTGTACTATTTACATTGTAAAGTCTATTACCTTACTGGCATGGTTGTTTCAACTTTACTTACACAAATTTTTAAATAAATATTTCATTATTATTGAAACCTTGCAGATTAATTCCAGCCGAAGCAATGCAATAAATATTAAGGATTTAGAAAGAGTATTAGTTGTTAAAGGGGCTCAGCCCGAGTCCCAGAGAGAGAGAGAGAGAGAGAGAGAGAGAGAGAGGAGAGAGAGAGAGAGAGAGAGAGAGAGAGAGGAGAGAGAGAGAGAGAGAGAGAGAGAGAGAGAGAGAGAGAGAGAGAGAGAGAGAGAGAGGGAGAGAGAGGAGAGAGAGAGAGAGAGAGAGAGGAGAGAGAGAGAGAGAGAGAGAGAGAGAGAGAGAGAGAGAGAGAGAGAGAGAGAGAGAGAGAGAGAGAGAATGGCAGCTCTGGACGATCTTCGTCCCGCCGAAGAGAACAATGTACCTTCCCTCAAACAGCCGAAATATTGCTTCAGGTCATTACAAGGTCAAGTAACAAATCCTATAGAATATTCATTCTGAAATTTGTAGTAATTTCCTCGAATTCTTATTTTATACTTATCTATAGTATTATAATTTCTTTATTTGTAAAAAATAGAGTCAATTGATGATTGATATTTTTCTTCTGTTCAGATGCGGCTCTAGCTCGGGTGGTTCTTCACCTTCTGTCTTTCTCTGGTTTCCTTCTCATGTTCACGATGAGTGCAGACATGAACATTGCCGTAGTCGCCATGATTAAGCTGCGAACACCCTCTAATAACCAAAACTTTACTCAGGATTCTCCTCTCGTTTGCTATGATCACTCCCTCAACTGTACCTGTCCAAGACGATGACGCTCCCGCCACTTCCCGAGTTAGTATGTGTGAATGTAGCGTAATCTGAATTTTTAATCTAATTTCTAATTTGTATATTCAGATTTACAAAAGGTCCTGTTGAAAGATTATAATTCATGTTTGCAGTAAAATGAAAAAAAGTGTTAACTTGAATTAACTAATTCAACATCGACCTTCCTGATATCAAATGACTTAACAGACCCAAACATCTTCTGTCCCGATTGACTGCATGTTCCTGAGGTATTGTTCTTTGCAACTTTACTCTCCTTTGATTTTTAGCAGTACAGCGCAGGAGGGAACCCCTCCGGCGTGGGGTTGTGGTCGGAGTGCGTCTTGTATCTATTTACCACCTGTGTGCAGCTCTCACAGTTTTGTTAACACTGTAGCTACTTTACCTGCTCTATAACTGTATTATATTTTTGATTAGACTTCATTCACATATACTAACTTGGGAAGTGGCTGGATCATCATCGTTTTGAAGAGAGGTAAAGTTGAGGGATTAATTGTAGCAAACGACATGAGAATCCTGAGTAGAGTTTTGGTTATTGGAGGGTGTTGGCAGCTCAACCATGGCAACTATAGCAATGTGTATGTCTGTTCTCATCATGAAGCTGATCATGAAACCAGAGAAAGACAGAAGGTAGAGAACCACCCGAGCTTGAACTGCATCTGAACAGAAGGAAAATATCTATTATCCATTGACTCTATTTTTCTACAAATAAAGAAATTATAATAATATAGATAAGTATAAAACAAGAATTCAAGGAAGTTACTACAAATGTTGTAATGAATATTCTATAGGATTTGTTAACTGACCTTGTAGTGACCTGAAACAATATTTCGGCTGTTTGAGAGAAGGTACATTGTTCTCTTCGGCGCGACCAAGATCCTCCGGGGCTGCCATTGTTGCTCTCTCTGAGACCCGGGCTGATCCCCCTTTAACAATGAATACACTAAGTGCCTAATGTTTATTGCATTGCTTCAACACGGTGTAGGATAGGTTATGGGTTCCTCGATGTACCTATGGCTGATGTGGCGTTAGCCTAGTGCTTTGGTTCTTTTGAGATGAAAAGGAATGTTCAGGATTAATCGTTTCTGTTCAAACTCATAAATCATGTAATCGATTCCTTCTGTATTTAATACAGACATTCGTAGTCAGGTCAATCCAATCCTCATCAGGCTCTATTGCATCATTGGTCGCGAGGTTGCCAGATTTCTTCAAATTTTTTATGTAGACGTGATAAAATCACCAAAAAGTGTTGGATTAATTCCTGATTGCCTATAGAGGAATTATAAAGTGATCAAGCAATTATGAATTAAGTTCCGTTACCAATTATACAGTTGTAGATTTCCTGAGTTATAAGAGTAATTTGTGATTTGCTATGGAGGAATCATAAAATGATTAAAGATTTCCCACTGGTAGTGGTCATTCAAGTGTACATCTTGAATCAAAACAGCATTATCTGTCTAAATCACTAACAGAAGATAACCTTAAATTGATCTTTAATTAACGGTGAACAACTGCATCGAGAGCATGATAAATCAAAATAAGAAACGACTTGCCAGAGGACGGGCATAAAAAGGTTAAAAAAGAGGGAAAGTGGAACGTTGAAAACAGTGTATTATTATGAAGCGACCATTAGTTTTGAAACTATACTTTCTTGTTGAGGAGTAAAGTGATATTACAACTGTAATGATTTAGATATGTATTAAATAATAAAATACGTGAAATTTATAAATTATATAAAGAAACCTGAAGGACACATCAAGATTCGGTGTACACGATGAAATACGATCATTTATTGTCTGTCTAAAACATATTTGGTGTTACATAGAGTAGGATATATTTTATATGAAATATAAATATCATAGGTAACAATAACTATCTTGCTTTGAACTTTTTAATATTTATTTGTAGTTCAATCACGGTGTTGTATAATATCCCCTCTGAAACGAGGGAAGTATTCTGGAACAAGTGTGTTTATTTTTATTCTAATATCAATATATTTTTTAATTTTTATAAATTTTTTAACAGAAATATATTAATTATATTTCTTGTCCTTAATTATTATATGAAATAATAATGTATATTCTCGTCTTTTCATTTAAAAGCGGGTTACCATCCTTTTTGTACGTGACACTCCCGATATAGTATGTTTATTACAACAGCATGGTATGACGAGCCAGGCACTTTATTCCAGTTGGCCAATTTACATCTATTTGCATCTGTTACTGTGTCGACCTCTTATGCTTGGAGTGGTGCATTCATATGGTAATTAAGGCGTCTGGATGAAGAGCAAATAACATAACCGTTACTAATGGAAATTGACTAAAATATATAGTAAGCATCCGTTCTATTAGACATCATCCTTGCTAAACCTTGTGGACGACACTTTGATGATTGGAAGCTCTAATCTGTTGTCACAGACTTCTAGGCTAGGCTCAAATTTAATTATTTTTTAGCCAACCAAAACACTTGTTAGCCTGTCCATAATGGGATTCGAACCCGGGTACCTGATTGACAAAGAGACGCTAATTACTCGTCTACCCGTGACAGTTTGCGGATTAAATGTAGTCTAGAAAAGCTGTACCTGTGGACAGCTGATTGATTGGTGGTTAATACCAAGCTTGTAAATGATTTTGGCAGTTTACTATTACATGCAATACTGTAGTTAAAACGTAAAGCTACATCACTCTTGGCTACCTTATATGTGCAGGATGTCCCGTAACTCTATGGACAAAGGTATACCACGTTATTCTTCAGGTCAAAACAAACATATTTCACCGTATCAACATGGGTCTCCGATGCTTAGTTTCCCATCTGCCCGTATATATGTGTTTTTATAAACAACTTAATATCTTAAAAACTAATAAAATAAGCTACATCACCAATTGAAATTGTATATGAATTAAATTTTTGTTGAAATCATATCTGTTGAAATTGTGTCCATTTTGTTGAAATTACTCAAAATTTCACATTCAATTATTATACTCTGCAGTTTAGATTATAATTATTTTTGTAAGGTTCTTGATGTTGATTTGGGTTTATTGTAAAATGAATATAACCAGCAGATAGTGCTAAAACTCTCATGGTGACCAAGGTGTTAGTGATCTATCTAACCTCCTCCAGTTAGTTATTATTGTTTAAAATTTGTCACCGAAATCACGGGACATTGTTTCTTTGCCTTTCGTTCCCCAAATATAAGTTAAATTTGAGAAAATAGAATGTTCATTGTAATGCAACCTGTTCATTGTTCTGTTTTAATAACAGTCGATATTATATTGCATGTAAAACCTCAAGAATTACTAAATACTAAAGAGCTATTCTTGTAAAAATTAGTAGATCCTTTCATATTTATTACCGAGGTTGTCCTATCTGTTCAAACCAAGTCGTTGATTTCGTTACCGTCCAGCAAGCAATTTTGGAGAACACTTGGAACTACTTTCGATGTAACAAGTAAATATAAATAAATAAATATAAAGCACATATAAATCCTAATTGTGTGCCCAATCTCATGCCTTACAATGGATCCATAGTTCAGTTGAGAATGTTCATAGTAATGTAACTTGTACATTCTTCTGTTTTAATAACAATCGATATTATATTGTATGTAAAATATCAAGGGATACACAATACCAAAGAGTTATTCTTGTAAAAAATAGTCGATGCTCTCGTATTTATTATTGGAGTTGTCTTATTTGTTCAAACCAAATAGTTGATTTCGTTACGGTCGCGCAAATAGTTTCGGGGAACACTTGGAACTACTTTCGGTGTAAGTGAGCTTTTAATTACCAGAAACGTAATTTATTTAAATTATTTTTATTCAATACTACTAGTCAGTAATGTAGACAGTTTTGTAGCCTCGTATTGTCATATGGTCTTCCTCTATTTTTGACTGTAGTTATAAGGAAGCGGCCAGTGATAATACTAAATTTGTTCAAGTCTCTTATGTGTAGAGAATTGCATGTATAGTGGAATTTAGCTTCCAGTGTAAATTATTGGCTGTGATTTACTTCATAAGTAAAATGTGTACAAAATCGTACAATCAGTGTTCCTTAAATTGTTTTCTAACAATCTAATTTATGCATATAAAGACTGAATACCAAAATTTATGTAACAGTGTGGTTTCCCTGTACCCGTGGTTGTTAACTTATTTCGATAGGCGAGTTATGTTCTTTTTTTTATCCATAAATAATGAATTTGACTCAAAGGTATCTTAGTTGTATTTGCGTGTACAAAAGAGTACGTAATGCATTAAAGAGCGGCTTTTAACTTATTTTTATCCCCCTGTTGAAACATCCTAAATTGTTTAAAAAAATATAATCCCATGACCAATTTTTAATCAGATTATTAAGGTAAATAAGAGTTTTTGAAATCTTACTATACATATTGATGTAACCGGGGAATGTCAGAGAATAATCTCAAAACCTGTAATAAACATGTTAGTGCTCTCTTTATTTAATGCTCTCTCTTGTCTACATAAATAACATTGCTTGCCTCATTAACCCATACTAAAAGTGAGGGAAGTATCTGTTTAGGTTAAAGCTTTCCTGCTGGCATATGGTTGAAAGTTATCTTCGAGGGACACAGGCAAACCACACCATATGACAATACGAGGCTACAAAACTGTCTACATTACTGACTAGTAGTATTGAATAAAAATAATTTAAATTAATTACGTTTCTGGTAATAAAAAGCTCACTTTTACCGAAAGTAGTTCCAAGTGTTCCCCGAAACTATTTGCCCGACGGTAACGAAATCAAATATTTGGTTTGAACAGATAAAACAACTTCAATAAAAATACGAGAGCATCGACTACTTTTTACAAGAATAGGTCTTTGGTATTGGGTATCCCTTGAGATTTTACATACAATATTATACCGATTGTTGTTAAAACAGTACTGTTTAATGGACATTCATTTTGCTGGCAACTCAAACTAGTCCACTACTCACATTTGGCAAGTGAACCCGATTATTTCCTTGATTAGGAACCAATGAGTGAATGATTATGATCATGTAGATAATTGACCATGTTTAAAGGGAGGACCATGACTTGTTTTCATCCAAAGTTGCATTTTGGATGAAAAAAGAAAATAAAGCACAGATTTCGTTGTTACCAACATAATATTTTCAAGATATTACTTTTAAATAGATTTCTGTTTAGGTCTAAACAAGCTAAATTAATTTCAGTTCACGTTGTTGTAATTCTAACGGTTAGTTTGCGATTAACTTTCCAACTTCGGTGTCTGAAGTCTTTTTATCCAAAAGGAAATATTGATTTTTAATATAGCCTAAATAGAAACAGTTTAAATTACATTAAACACTAATATTCAGATAGTTAGATAACGAGATATACCTTTTGTCTACTTCACGCTGTTGGAACTACTGGCTCGTTATTGATGCTGAAACAAGGTAGTCTGATGGTTATCTTTGACGGAATGTATTAAAGTTGACTCTAGTTGGGAAGGTTTTTTTAGAATTACCAAAATAGTTTTTTTTATTTCCTTAAACGGCTGTGGAATGATCAAAATTGTATCCTACGATTTTTTAAACTGTTGTGGCTGTAAACCAGAAATAAATAATAAATTTTCATTCATTTTAAACTCGACAGCAATGTATGTGCAGCATTTGATAAATTTCACTTGGTGATTATCCCTTTATCATCATCAGGTTGTACGAAAACCTGTATGTTTAAAAAATGCACAATTACTGGTGCATTCCGGCAACTAAAATATTGTTGATACACTAACATATTTAAAAAAATCTAAATAGGCAAGGTTTTGTTTTTGTTTGAGATTCCACTCACACAAAATCTTTGAATCTTTCTTTAAAGAAGGTGTGGAAATAGGTTTTGAGTTGTTTTATTTTCTTAATTCGAGTGCCACCGTCTTTAAGATAGCATTAGAGGCAAAAAAAACCTCTTTTTTACGGTACGAAACATGTTATGAGTTATTTTTTTTTATATTTAGATTAATGTTTAGTAAAAATTGCTAATTATATCAATATAACTTTTACAGTTTTATTTCAATTACGATTAAAAAAAGTGACAGACTCTTTATTTAATCGTCACATTAAATTTTATTTCTTGTAGGAAAGTAAACTTTAGGTCTCTTTGACGTAATTATGTCGCTTTCTTCTCTGAAAGTGTGCTATCTGTGGAACTCATTTCAAGGTCACCTTATTTTTAATTTGAAATATTTACAGTTCTTTTTGGAATAATCAAAATTGTTTTCTATCATTTTGAAACTGCTGTAACTATAAAATTAATAAATCAATAATTTGCACAATAGCTCCACTAAAATTTGGGCGCATAATTTTATAATTGTTGTTTCCGAATAAAGTTAATGTTTATTAAAGATCATTTAATTGGAAGTTTAAGCAAGTAATTAAATACCTTAGTTACACTAACTGATTTAACTGCCAAGTTAAAAGATGATTAGTTTACGCTATTACAGAGTACAGCTGATGTCTAAGGAGATTACATTTTATGTATGTGTAGCCAACGAAGCGCAAAATTAAATTGTAATTTTTCAGTAGGTTTGTAATGTTAATTTGATGGGTCTTGCAACAAACTTGAGTAAATGATTTGAAGCCTTATAAACTAAATGTAGCTACTCAGTAAAGTGCATTTCCTAATGCGAATAAAATGAAACTCGAACGTAGATTTCAGCTACATTTCTTCCTACACTGCTTCCATTGCAGCGTTTAAAATTCACAACGGTCTAAAAATATTCAGAAAGTCAACGATTCAAAGCAGCCATCCAGGGTAATCTAGATGAAGAGGTGTTTGTCATTGTCTCATCAGATGTAAAATTTCAGACAGTGTCGGATATTAGACCCTGTAATACGCGGAGTGTGAATTGAAGCTAAACTCAACGATCGCATTGAATTCCTGTTCCACCATAGCTACATTATTTGTAAATAAAATTGTTACTTATTAGGCATTATAAAAGCTTCAACAATAGCTTTAGTGAGGACTCGCGGTTCCTACATTGCGATTCCTTATTATAACACGTGCGTCAAACTAGTACTTTCGGGTCTGTTTTAGGAGATATTTTCTGTTGTACTTTAAATCAATGAGAACAAACACGTATAATAGTTACACTGTACTCTTTTATTTTTATAGCCTAATCAATAACCATCGGATGGTATCTTTTTACCTGTCTACTACCAGTATTTCTGACGTTTATCGGCAGTATCAATCAGTAACAGGTTTCCAATTTTACATCATCATAATTGTAGTAATTTTTAATTTTAATAGTTGCAAATTGTGTTTGAAGTGCAATACTTACAAAGTGGGTGGAGTTGTGAGTGATTACGAGACGTTGCGGTGTTTGGTAAAAGTGTTGAAATTACTTGGAAAGACGTGATTCGTTAACTGTTTATCCATGAGCCGATGATAGGCAAGGTGTGATAATGGGATAAGCACGAGACTTTTCACATTTGCCTCAATTCCCGTTGCTGTATTGTACGGAAAATCTGGGACTTCTAATTGTCCAATAATGAGTTTCAAGGATAATTATTAAGTCTGAAGACAAGTCTGCCCTCTAGTGACTAGCTTCCTGTTTGGTAGTTATATGCTGCGAAGAAGTGTAAGTATGTGTTGATAGAGATTACAACTCAAGCAAATCTTTGGGAACGTCTTCGGGTACTTAAGATGGTGGTTGCGCATGTGGATCGATAATGACTTGAAGGATACAAGGATCATTTCGCTTTTCAGTAAGGATTAGGAAGTTGACGTTTAGCATAAATGCATCTCGTGCAATATATAGAAAAGTGAAATCTTTGAGACAAAAAATGAAGTAAACATTCAATATAAAAATACGAGTGTAATCCTTGCGTTAAACGAGAATTGGTGCGTGTGTTGTTCAAATGAGTAATCCATAGCAAATTCCTTTACACTTTTGTATTGTTTATTAATAGGAAGAAGATCCTTATTTTAACGTATAATTATTTAATCTTTCCACATAAAAAGATTTTCTTAATGGTATTTTCTCGAAGGATTAGTGGGCTCACAGGAGTAGAGCTGGTGCTCACATCTCATAAATAATAAGTGCAGGTTTCAGGAGTTTATATGAAAGTGAGCTAATAACGAAACGTACACGAATATGAGACACGATCTGCTGACTAACTTAAAGTACTCAGCACTCGTCTCTACTGTCTGGACGAGCAAGTTTACAACCACTTGTTTATTTACTGAGAAACTGTAAAGTTGTATCCTTACCTCTGAGATGTGTCCTGCATAGACAGACTAATAACCTTAGTTGTTCTAAACTTGTCCAAATGTTAACCAACGAGCGAAAACTAGTATAGGTTACTGTGGGGAGGAGTTTGAAAACTGTGGCTAAATCTTTACACCAGATACACATAGTTGTATAAATTAAAGAAATTCGCCGTACAAATAACGCTCCTCTTATTTTGTGTCTTCGTGAAAAAGGCTACTTGGCCATTATTCCACATGATGAGCTAGAGATCTCCAACAGTGCCGAAGTAACGTTCAATAGAACCCACAGTTGTTTTTTCACTGTGAGAGTGTTCAGATATAATCGAGTAGCCGAGAACAAATTTGCATTCTATAAGCATACAACTTTATTTTTCTTGATATATATCTGTAAAGTATCCTTCCCCCAATATTGAAGGTAATCATTCGTGTTTCTCTTATTGAATGTCAAGAGAGATGATATCTTAAGAGTAGCAGATCTAAAACTATAGATTTTAGTTTACGTTAGTTCTTGTAATAAATGCGTTTTATATGGCTTAGAATTGATCTTCTTCAAAACATTATGCACTCAACTCAAATTTACCTCCTGCTCTTAGGCTACTTAGGAAACATCCAGAGAAAGTTCGTCTTCCGTTGCACTTTGGGTCTTCCAGATTTTTAACGGTTTCTTACACTACTTGTCATTTCAAATCGTTAAACTGTTTAGATGTCTGTTGCATGAGATATTGGATTCCTATCTAGAAATAAATTGTTGCACAAATCTCGCACTTCACGAAAGAACCTGACAAGGTCACTATAGCTTCGCATCATTAATATGGGCACTCATTCACGTTCAGTCAACTCAATTTCAGAATAAAACAACATAATCTCAAACTGAACCTAGAAAATTTAGTTTTAAATTTAAAATAATATTAAAGCCCTACATATAACAATTAATCTTTGAATATTATATACATTCACAATTGAAATATTTTTGAACTTTTGTTTCACTTACGTATATGGTTTGATTATAAAAGTGTAGATTTTAGTTACTTAATCTACTTACACATAACTCATTTTTACGAACCAACTTTTTCTCTTATAAATATAATAACTGATCTAAGGATACAATATTTATAATCTTAAATATTATTTCTTTGGTCTTTTGACACGTTTGAAATATTGCTTTATTGCGCTTAATGGTAATTGCATAATTAAAAAAAAAACATGACAAAATACAGTAGAGTAGATTTCTAGGAACGGCTTGCGTCCTGTCTTTTCTTTTTAATCATATCGGATGATAACACCATTTTGTTTCAATGCTGCTTGGAAACTGTACTTAGCCTCATTTTTAAGTTCAGCCTCAACCTGTACTTAGCCTCTAGCCAGATATATGTTTCTGGAACAATAACCCTGCAAGGGTTGATGTCACCCTACATTTCTACTTCATATGTGTAAAGGTATCCTTCAGTTGTTCGCATTACATGAAGAATAAATGCTGGACACAGTGGCTCCCTGCATTAGAGCCTTCCTTTCTTTACAAAGGCAACAGTTTTGCCTTAAAAAAAAAAAAAAAAAAAAAAAAAACAGATGGGTTTTCAACCGCCTTAGGAAAACTGACATAAACTCGTTTTTCGATACAGTAGACTATTTAAGATTGTACATAAAAAAGAGAGTATAATTTTTAATACATTTTAATACGGATCGTGCACTATTATGAAGTGGCTTGATTTGAAGTCCAGTACATTTTTATTATTTATGTGGTGGAGATAGACATCACTATTATCTATTGACTCTATTTTTCAACAAATAAAGAATTTATAGTAATATTGATAAGTATAAAATAAGAATTCGAGGAAGTTACTACAAATTTTGGAGTTAATATTCTAATGGATTTGTTAACTGACCTTGTAGTGACCTAAAACAATATTTTGTTTCTTGTGAAGGTACATTGTTCTCTTCGGTGCGACCAAGATCCTCTAGGACTGCCATTCTCTCTCTGGGACCCGGGCTGATCCCCCTTTAACAATTAATACTCTTTCTAACTGCTTAATATTCATTGCATTGCTTACACTAAAAGAAAATGATGGGCTTGAAACTCTCATAAATGTTGGGTCTTGTCATTATATTAAACTGACGCTTTTCCCTAATTCTACGAATATAAATAAACAAACTATGAGTAAATAAGCTGAAAATTAACGCAAAGGTTTAGTTTATTGTGTAAAATCAAGAAATCAATTATAACAAAAAATATGCCATTATACACAAGTTTAGTCAAAATCAAAAGTTCGGTATATTAATAATCTTAATTTAATTCCATACAATTGAATCACAAAATCTGGGTTATAAATGTATATAAATTGCTTTTATGCACTACCGATGAAATTTGAGGACTATTCGCGCAAGATGGAAGCTCAGAACATGTCATTGATCAAGACAGCTCTTAGATCAATTTGGTCATTGCATGTTTATTAAACCAAAACAAAAGATTCTAGTATTGCGTGGTGATTGAAAATGAATCGAAACAGCCATTCTGTGGAAGATAATGAACATTTGCAATAGGGGTAAAAGAGTCCATCAAAATATGACTCAAACTAGATACTTTGTTTTTAAAAAACGATTATATAATGTAGTATATTATGGGTTTTTTATATATTTTTATAACCACTGCTTACAAACCTCTATCATTATGCAATTGAATGCAGTTCATTATTGTCAAAGAACCTTTGATTTTGAATAAACATTTTTCCAGTCATAAGTTTTTGTGACTACAATAATATAAAATTAGGTAAGTTGTTTAATATTAGGAACACACTATAACGACTCTGTTCAATAGCATATGTAATCAGAGATAGTGAACAATTATGATTGACGTCCGCTAATCTCACTGTAGTCCTGTTTCTTTACTGTGTCAATAACAACCATCATGTTGTTAATCTGTGTGCAAGTCTATCAATATACTCTACTTGCACTCTGCCAACCATCCCTTCATTAGCTTCTATAATCAGTGAGAGTGAACAATTACGATTGATCTCTGCAACCTCACTGTAGTCCTGTTTCTTTACTGTGTCAATAACAACTATTGCGTTGTCAATCTGTATACAAGTCTATCACGAGACTCTACTTGCACTCTGCCAACCATCGCGTCATTAGCTTCTATATTTAGTGAGAGTGAACAATTACGATTGATCTCTGCAACCTCACTGTAGTCCTGTTCCTTTACTGTGTCAATAACATCTATTGCGTTGTCAATCTGTTTACAAGTCTATCACCAGACTCTACTTGCACTCTGCCAGCAATCCCGTCATTAGCTTCTATATTCAGTGATAGTGAACAATTACGATTGATCTCTGCAACCTCACTGTAGTCCTGTTTCTTTACTGTGTCAATAAAAACTATTGCGTTGTCAATCTGTATACAAGTCTATTACCAGACTCTACTTGCACTCTGCCAACCATCCCGTCATTGGCATCTATAATCAGTGACAGTGAACAATTACGATTGATCCCTGTAATCTCATAGTAGTCCTGTTTCTTCACTGTGTCAATAACATCCTTAATGTTCTTAACCTGTGTACCACCAGAATCTGCTATACCATCTCATGCCTGTTGTAATTCAGTAGCTTTTATGTCATTGAAGTTGTTAATTTCGTCTCATACTATGGTACATTCCCGTTTTTGATGGGAAACGTGTCCAAATCGATGGAGTTTTTTTTTTTTACTAAAAAAAATACATACCTAAGTGAAAGGTGGGATATTTGCCAAAATTGTTCGATAATTGTTGGAAACGTGCTGATACTATGAGGGAAATACAGGTGATAGTGAAGTAGCAAACGTTACATGATTATGGTAATTTGAGTATAAAAAAGGAAAATTTGTAACACCCGATACTGCAAACCACATTTCCTTCAAGCATTTAATCTTCAAAATATAAGTCATACATTCACTAGTCCATTGAGCATATTATTAATAAGATTTCATGTGTTGTAATTTATTCTAGTAAATTCCAATAACATTTTTCTTATAGTAGGACGTTTATAAGGATTTACCATTGATTAGTTTAAATAATTACTATAAACTCTTTTCATAAAAACATTGAAGAGGAAAAAAGCAAATTTGTAATAACGCTTTTACAACACAACAAAATATTGGCATAATTTATTTCGAAATAATTCGTAACTTTTGACAGTCCGTTATTGAGACAAAGTTTGGAGGAAGAAGTTGACGACGACAGTTGGCTTAAACTAATGAGAGAATGTCGCCAGATGTTTGGTAATCTTCACAGTTGTGCAATGAAAGCTAAAATATTTTGTAAGTTAAATAAAGTTAAGCCCAAATATATTCTCAATAGCAGGGGGTATTTGGTTGTGGAGCATATTTAGGTAAGTCTCTGAGTTCAAATTCCCATTGATAAAGAAAGGCGCAATTACTTGGCATCCACATTTGTCAGCCCGGACTTTAACTTTTTGAGGTCTACCATCCAGTGAGGATTTTCACTAGTCCAATATCTATAGTTGTGCTGATTTAAGTGCTCATGCAGGGTAAAAGAGGCATCGTAAGATAAAACTGAAGAATTAAATTAAAACTTAATTCTCTTATCAAAACAATCTTCATTTAGATCTTGTAATAAATGGGTTTTATATGGCTTAGAATTGATCTTCTTCAAAACATTATGCACTGAACTCAAATTTACCTCCTGCTCTTAGGCTACTTAGGAAACATCCAGAGAAAGTTCGTCTTCCGTTGCACTTTAAGTCTTCCAGATTTTTAACGGTTTCTTACACTACTTGTCATTTCAAATCGTTAAACTGTTTAGATGTCTGTTGCATGAGATATTGGATTCCTATCTAGAAATAAATTGTTGCACAAATCTCGCACTTCACGAAAGAACCTGACAAGGTCCCTATAGCTTCGCATCATTAATATGGGCACTCATTCACGTTCAGTCAACTCAATTTCAGAATAAAACAACACAATCTCAAACTGAACCTAGAAAATTTAGTTTTAAATTTAAAATAATATTAAAGCCCTACATATAACAATTAATCTTTGAATATTATATACATTCACAATTGAAATATTTTTGAACTTTTGTTTCACTTACGTATATGGTTTGATTATAAAAGTGTAGATTTTAGTTACTTAATCTACTTACACATAACTCATTTTTACGAACCAACTTTTTCTCTTATAAATATAATAACTGATCTAAGGATACAATATTTATAATCTTAAATATTATTTCTTTGGTCTTTTGACACGTTTGAAATATTGCTTTATTGCGCTTAATGGTAATTGCATAATTAAAAAAAAAACATGACAAAATACAGTAGAGTAGATTTCTAGGAACGGCTTGCGTCCTGTCTTTTCTTTTTAATCATATCGGATGATAACACCATTTTGTTTCAATGCTGCTTGGAAACTGTACTTAGCCTCATTTTTAAGTTCAGCCTCAACCTGTACTTAGCCTCTAGCCAGATATATGTTTCTGGAACAATAACCCTGCAAGGGTTGATGTCACCCTACATTTCTACTTCATATGTGTAAAGGTATCCTTCAGTTGTTCGTATTACATGAAGAATAAATGCTGGACATAGTGGCTCCCTGCATTAGAGCCTTCCTTTCTTTACAAAGGCAACAGTTTTGCCTTAAAAAAAAAAAAAAAAAAAAAACAGATGGGTTTTCAACCGCCTTAGGAAAACTGACATAAACTCGTTTTTCGATACAGTAGACTATTTAAGATTGTACATAAAAAAGAGAGTATAATTTTTAATACATTTTAATACGGATCGTGCACTATTATGAAGTGGCTTGATTTGAAGTCCAGTACATTTTTATTATTTATGTGGTGGAGATAGACATCACTATTATCTATTGACTCTATTTTTCAACAAATAAAGAATTTATAGTAATATTGATAAGTATAAAATAAGAATTCGAGGAAGTTACTACAAATTTTGGAGTTAATATTCTAATGGATTTGTTAACTGACCTTGTAGTGACCTAAAATAATATTTTGTTTCTTGTGAAGGTACATTGTTCTCTTCGGTGCGACCAAGATCCTCTAGGGCTGCCATTCTCTCTCTGGGACCCGGGCTGATCCCCCTTTAACAATTAATACTCTTTCTAACTGCTTAATATTCATTGCATTGCTTACACTAAAAGAAAATGATGGGCTTGAAACTCTCATAAATGTTGGGTCTTGTCATTATATTAAACTGACGCTTTTCCCTAATTCTACGAATATAAATAAACAAACTATGAGTAAATAAGCTGAAAATTAACGCAGAGCTTTAGTTTATTGTGTAAAATCAAGAAATCAATTATAACAAAAAATATGCCATTATACACAAGTTTAGTCAAAATCAAAAGTTCTGTATATTAATAATCTTAATTTAATTCCATACAATTGAATCACAAAATCTGGGTTATAAATGTATATAAATTGCTTTTATGCACTACCGATGAAATTTGAGGACTATTCGCGCAAGATGGAAGCTCAGAACATGTCATTGATCAAGACAGCTCTTAGATCAATTTGGTCATTGTATGTTTATTAAACCAAAACAAAAGATTCTAGTATTGCGTGGTGATTGAAAATGAATCGAAACAGCCATTCTGTGGAAGATAATGAACATTTGCAATAGGGGTAAAAGAGTCCATCAAAATATGACTCAAACTAGATACTTTGTTTTAAGAAAACGATTATATAATGTAGTATATTATGGGTTTTTTATATATTTTTATAACTACTGCTTACAAACCTCTATCATTATGCAATTGAATGCAGTTTATTATTGTCAAAGAACCTTTGATTTTGAATAAACATTTTTCCAGTCATAAGTTTTTGTGACTACAATAATATAAAATTAGGTAAGTTGTTTAATATTAGGAACACACTATAACGACTCTGTTCAATAGCATATGTAAACAGAGATAGTGAACAATTATGATTGACGCCCGCTAATCTCACTGTAGTCCTGTTTCTTTACTGTGTCAATAACAACCATCATTTTGTTAATCTGTGTGCAAGTCTATCAATAGACTCTACTTGCATTCTGCCAACCATCCCTTCATAAGCTTCTATAATCAGTGAGAGTGAACAATTACGATTGATCTCTGCAACCTCACTGTAGTCCTGTTTCTTTACTGTGTCAATAACAACTATTGCGTTGTCAATCTGTATACAAGTCTATCACGAGACTCTACTTGCACTCTGCCAACCATCGTGTCATTAGCTTCTATATTCAGTGAGAGTGAACAATTACGATTGATCTCTGCAACCTCACTGTAGTCCTGTTTCTTTACTGTGTCAATAACAACTATTGCGTTGTCAATCTGTATACAAGTCTATTACCAGACTCTACTTGCACTCTGCCAACCATCCCGTCATTGGCATCTATATTCAGTGACAGTGAACAATTACGATTGATCCCTGTAACCTCACTGTAGTCCTGTTTCTTTACTGTGTCAATAACAACTATTGCGTTGTCAATCTGTATACAAGTCTATTACCAGACTCTACTTGCACTCTGCCAACCATCCCGTCATTGGCATCTATAATCAGTGACAGTGAACAATTACGATTGATCCCTGTAATCTCATAGTAGTCCTGTTTCTTCACTGTGTCAATAACATCCTTAATGTTCTTAACCTGTGTACCACCAGAATCTGCTATACCATCTCATGCCTGTTGTAATTCAGTAGCTTTTATGTCATTGAAGTTGTTAATTTCGTCTCATACTATGGTACATTCTCGTTTTTGATGGGAAACGTGTCCAAATCGATGGAGTTTTTTTTTTACTCAAAAAATACATACCTAAGTGAAAGGTGGGATATTTGCCAAAATTGTTCGATAATTGTTGGAAACGTGCTGATACTATGAGGGAAATACAGGTGATAGTGAAGTAGCAAACGTTACATGATTATGGTAATTTGAGTGTAAAAAAGGAAAATTTGTAACACCCGATACTGCAAACCACATTTCCTTCAAGCATTTAATCTTCAAAATATAAGTCATACATTCACTAGTCCATTGAGCATATTATTAATAAGATTTCATGTGTTGTAATTTATTCTAGTAAATTCCAATAACATTTTTCTTATAGTAGGACGTTTATAAGGATTTACCATTGATTAGTTTAAATAATTACTATAAACTCTTTTCATAAAAACATTGAAGAGGAAAAAAGCAAATTTGTAATAACGCTTTTACAACACAACAAAATATTGGCATAATTTATTTCGAAATAATTCGTAACTTTTGACAGTCCGTTATTGAGACAAAGTTTGGAGGAAGAAGTTGACGACGACAGCTGGCTTAAACTAATGAGAGAATGTCACCAGATGTTTGGTAATCTTCACAGTTGTGCAATGAAAGCTAAAATATTTTGTAAGTTAAATAAAGTTAAGCCCAAATATATTCTCAATAGCAGGGGGTATTTGGTTGTGGAGCATATTTAGGTAAGTCTCTGAGTTCAAATTCCCATTGATAAAGAAAGGCGCAATTACTTGGCATCCACATTTGTCAGCCCGGACTTTAACTTTTTGAGGTCTACCATCCAGTGAGGATTTTCACTAATCCAATATCTACAGTTGTGCTGATTTAAGTGCTCATGCAGGGTAAAAGAGGCATCGTAAGATAAAACTGAAGAATTAAATTAAAACTTAATTCTCTTATCAAAACAATCTTCATTTAGTTCTTGTAATAAATGCGTTTTATATGGCTTAGAATTGATCTTCTTCAAAACATTATGCACTCAACTCAAATTTACCTCCTGCTCTTAGGCTACTTAGGAAACATCCAGAGAAAGTTCGTCTTCCGTTGCACTTTGGGTCTTCCAGATTTTTAACGGTTTCTTACACTACTTGTCATTTCAAATCGTTAAACTGTTTAGATGTCTGTTACATGAGATATTGAATTCCTATCTAGAAATAAATTGTTGCACAAATCTCGCACTTCACGAAAGAACCTGACAAGGTCACTATAGCTTCGCATCATTAATATGGGCACTCATTCACGTTCAGTCAACTCAATTTCAGAATAAAACAACACAGTCTCAAACTGAACCTAGAAAATTTAGTTTTAAATTTAAAATAATATTAAAGCCCTGCATATAACAATTAATCTTTGAATATTATATACATTCACAATTGAAATATTTTTGAACTTTTGTTTCACTTACGTATATGGTTTGATTATAAAAGTGTAGATTTTAGTTACTTAATCTACTTACACATAACTCATTTTTACGAACCAACTTTTTCTCTTATAAATATAATAACTGATCTAAGGATACAATATTTATAATCTTAAATATTATTTCTTTGGTCTTTTGACACGTTTGAAATATTGCTTTATTGCGCTTAATGGTAATTGCATATTTAAAAAAAAAACATGACAAAATACAGTAGAGTAGATTTCTAGGAACGGCTTGCGTCCTGTCTTTTCTTTTTAATCATATCGGATGATAACACCATTTTGTTTCAATGCTGCTTGGAAACTGTACTTAGCCTCATTTTTAAGTTCAGCCTCAACCTGTACTTAGCCTCTAGCCAGATATATGTTTCTGGAACAATAACCCTGCAAGGGTTGATGTCACCCTACATTTCTACTTCATATGTGTAAAGGTATCCTTCAGTTGTTCGCATTACATGAAGAATAAATGCTGGACAAAGTGGCTCCCTGCATTAGAGCCTTCCTTTCTTTACAAAGGCAACAGTTTTGCCTTAAAAAAAAAAAAAAAAAAAAAAACAGATGGGTTTTCAACCGCCTTAGGAAAACTGACATAAACTCGTTTTTCGATACAGTAGACTATTTAAGATTGTACATAAAAAAGAGAGTATAATTTTTAATACATTTTAATACGGATCGTGCACTATTATGAAGTGGCTTGATTTGAAGTCCAGTACATTTTTATTATTTATGTGGTGGAGATAGACATCACTATTATCTATTGACTCTATTTTTCAACAAATAAAGAATTTATAGTAATATTGATAAGTATAAAATAAGAATTCGAGGAAGTTACTACAAATTTTGGAGTTAATATTCTAATGGATTTGTTAACTGACCTTGTAGTGACCTAAAATAATATTTTGTTTCTTGTGAAGGTACATTGTTCTCTTCGGTGCGACCAAGATCCTCTAGGGCTGCCATTCTCTCTCTGGGACCCGGGCTGATCCCCCTTTAACAATTAATACTCTTTCTAACTGCTTAATATTCATTGCATTGCTTACACTAAAAGAAAATGATGGGCTTGAAACTCTCATAAATGTTGGGTCTTGTCATTATATTAAACTGACGCTTTTCCCTAATTCTACGAATATAAATAAACAAACTATGAGTAAATAAGCTGAAAATTAACGCAGAGCTTTAGTTTATTGTGTAAAATCAAGAAATCAATTATAACAAAAAATATGCCATTATACACAAGTTTAGTCAAAATCAAAAGTTCTGTATATTAATAATCTTAATTTAATTCCATACAATTGAATCACAAAATCTGGGTTATAAATGTATATAAATTGCTTTTATGCACTACCGATGAAATTTGAGGACTATTCGCGCAAGATGGAAGCTCAGAACATGTCATTGATCAAGACAGCTCTTAGATCAATTTGGTCATTGTATGTTTATTAAACCAAAACAAAAGATTCTAGTATTGCGTGGTGATTGAAAATGAATCGAAACAGCCATTCTGTGGGAGATAATGAACATTTGCAATAGGGGTAAAAGAGTCCATCAAAATATGACTCAAACTAGATACTTTGTTTTAAGAAATCGATTATATAATGTAGTATATTATGGGTTTTTTATATATTTTTATAACTACTGCTTACAAACCTCTATCATTATGCAATTGAATGCAGTTTATTATTGTCAAAGAACCTTTGATTTTGAATAAACATTTTTCCAGTCATAAGTTTTTGTGACTACAATAATATAAAATTAGGTAAGTTGTTTAATATTAGGAACACACTATAACGACTCTGTTCAATAGCATATGTAATCAGAGATAGTGAACAATTATGATTGACGCCCGCTAATCTCACTGTAGTCCTGTTTCTTTACTGTGTCAATAACAACCATCATTTTGTTAATCTGTGTGCAAGTCTATCAATAGACTCTACTTGCATTCTGCCAACCATCCCTTCATAAGCTTCTATAATCAGTGAGAGTGAACAATTACGATTGATCTCTGCAACCTCACTGTAGTCCTGTTTCTTTACTGTGTCAATAACAACTATTGCGTTGTCAATCTGTATACAAGTCTATCACGAGACTCTACTTGCACTCTGCCAACCATCGTGTCATTAGCTTCTATATTCAGTGATAGTGAACAATTACGATTGATCTCTGCAACCTCACTGTAGTCCTGTTTCTTTACTGTGTCAATAACAACTATTGCGTTGTCAATCTGTATACAAGTCTATTACCAGACTCTACTTGCACTCTGCCAACCATCCCGTCATTGGCATCTATAATCAGTGACAGTGAACAATTACGATTGATCCCTGTAATCTCACTGTAGTCCTGTTTCTTTACTGTGTCAATAACAACTATTGCGTTGTCAATCTGTATACAAGTCTATTACCAGACTCTACTTGCACTCTGCCAACCATCCCGTCATTGGCATCTATAATCAGTGACAGTGAACAATTACGATTGATCCCTGTAATCTCATAGTAGTCCTGTTTCTTCACTGTGTCAATAACATCCTTAATGTTCTTAACCTGTGTACCACCAGAATCTGCTATACCATCTCATGCCTGTTGTAATTCAGTAGCTTTTATGTCATTGAAGTTGTTAATTTCGTCTCATACTATGGTACATTCTCGTTTTTGATGGGAAACGTGTCCAAATCGATGGAGTTTTTTTTTTACTCAAAAAATACATACCTAAGTGAAAGGTGGGATATTTGCCAAAATTGTTCGATAATTGTTGGAAACGTGCTGATACTATGAGGGAAATACAGGTGATAGTGAAGTAGCAAACGTTACATGATTATGGTAATTTGAGTGTAAAAAAGGAAAATTTGTAACACCCGATACTGCAAACCACATTTCCTTCAAGCATTTAATCTTCAAAATATAAGTCATACATTCACTAGTCCATTGAGCATATTATTAATAAGATTTCATGTGTTGTAATTTATTCTAGTAAATTCCAATAACATTTTTCTTATAGTAGGACGTTTATAAGGATTTACCATTGATTAGTTTAAATAATTACTATAAACTCTTTTCATAAAAACATTGAAGAGGAAAAAAGCAAATTTGTAATAACGCTTTTACAACACAACAAAATATTGGCATAATTTATTTCGAAATAATTCGTAACTTTTGACAGTCCGTTATTGAGACAAAGTTTGGAGGAAGAAGTTGACGACGACAGCTGGCTTAAACTAATGAGAGAATGTCACCAGATGTTTGGTAATCTTCACAGTTGTGCAATGAAAGCTAAAATATTTTGTAAGTTAAATAAAGTTAAGCCCAAATATATTCTCAATAGCAGGGGGTATTTGGTTGTGGAGCATATTTAGGTAAGTCTCTGAGTTCAAATTCCCATTGATAAAGAAAGGCGCAATTACTTGGCATCCACATTTGTCAGCCCGGACTTTAACTTTTTGAGGTCTACCATCCAGTGAGGATTTTCACTAATCCAATATCTACAGTTGTGCTGATTTAAGTGCTCATGCAGGGTAAAAGAGGCATCGTAAGATAAAACTGAAGAATTAAATTAAAACTTAATTCTCTTATCAAAACAATCTTCATTTAGTTCTTGTAATAAATGCGTTTTATATGGCTTAGAATTGATCTTCTTCAAAACATTATGCACTCAACTCAAATTTACCTCCTGCTCTTAGGCTACTTAGGAAACATCCAGAGAAAGTTCGTCTTCCGTTGCACTTTGGGTCTTCCAGATTTTTAACGGTTTCTTACACTACTTGTCATTTCAAATCGTTAAACTGTTTAGATGTCTGTTACATGAGATATTGAATTCCTATCTAGAAATAAATTGTTGCACAAATCTCGCACTTCACGAAAGAACCTGACAAGGTCACTATAGCTTCGCATCATTAATATGGGCACTCATTCACGTTCAGTCAACTCAATTTCAGAATAAAACAACACAGTCTCAAACTGAACCTAGAAAATTTAGTTTTAAATTTAAAATAATATTAAAGCCCTGCATATAACAATTAATCTTTGAATATTATATACATTCACAATTGAAATATTTTTGAACTTTTGTTTCACTTACGTATATGGTTTGATTATAAAAGTGTAGATTTTAGTTACTTAATCTACTTACACATAACTCATTTTTACGAACCAACTTTTTCTCTTATAAATATAATAACTGATCTAAGGATACAATATTTATAATCTTAAATATTATTTCTTTGGTCTTTTGACACGTTTGAAATATTGCTTTATTGCGCTTAATGGTAATTGCATATTTAAAAAAAAAACATGACAAAATACAGTAGAGTAGATTTCTAGGAACGGCTTGCGTCCTGTCTTTTCTTTTTAATCATATCGGATGATAACACCATTTTGTTTCAATGCTGCTTGGAAACTGTACTTAGCCTCATTTTTAAGTTCAGCCTCAACCTGTACTTAGCCTCTAGCCAGATATATGTTTCTGGAACAATAACCCTGCAAGGGTTGATGTCACCCTACATTTCTACTTCATATGTGTAAAGGTATCCTTCAGTTGTTCGCATTACATGAAGAATAAATGCTGGACAAAGTGGCTCCCTGCATTAGAGCCTTCCTTTCTTTACAAAGGCAACAGTTTTGCCTTAAAAAAAAAAAAAAAAAAAAAACAGATGGGTTTTCAACCGCCTTAGGAAAACTGACATAAACTCGTTTTTTTTTCGATACAGTAGACTATTTAAGATTGTACATAAAAAAGAGAGTATAATTTTTAATACATTTTAATACGGATCGTGCACTATTATGAAGTGGCTTGATTTGAAGTCCAGTACATTTTTATTATTTATGTGGTGGAGATAGACATCACTATTATCTATTGACTCTATTTTTCAACAAATAAAGAATTTATAGTAATATTGATAAGTATAAAATAAGAATTCGAGGAAGTTACTACAAATTTTGGAGTTAATATTCTAATGGATTTGTTAACTGACCTTGTAGTGACCTAAAATAATATTTTGTTTCTTGTGAAGGTACATTGTTCTCTTCGGTGCGACCAAGATCCTCTAGGGCTGCCATTCTCTCTCTGGGACCCGGGCTGATCCCCCTTTAACAATTAATACTCTTTCTAACTGCTTAATATTCATTGCATTGCTTACACTAAAAGAAAATGATGGGCTTGAAACTCTCATAAATGTTGGGTCTTGTCATTATATTAAACTGACGCTTTTCCCTAATTCTACGAATATAAATAAACAAACTATGAGTAAATAAGCTGAAAATTAACGCAGAGCTTTAGTTTATTGTGTAAAATCAAGAAATCAATTATAACAAAAAATATGCCATTATACACAAGTTTAGTCAAAATCAAAAGTTCTGTATATTAATAATCTTAATTTAATTCCATACAATTGAATCACAAAATCTGGGTTATAAATGTATATAAATTGCTTTTATGCACTACCGATGAAATTTGAGGACTATTCGCGCAAGATGGAAGCTCAGAACATGTCATTGATCAAGACAGCTCTTAGATCAATTTGGTCATTGTATGTTTATTAAACCAAAACAAAAGATTCTAGTATTGCGTGGTGATTGAAAATGAATCGAAACAGCCATTCTGTGGGAGATAATGAACATTTGCAATAGGGGTAAAAGAGTCCATCAAAATATGACTCAAACTAGATACTTTGTTTTAAGAAATCGATTATATAATGTAGTATATTATGGGTTTTTTATATATTTTTATAACTACTGCTTACAAACCTCTATCATTATGCAATTGAATGCAGTTTATTATTGTCAAAGAACCTTTGATTTTGAATAAACATTTTTCCAGTCATAAGTTTTTGTGACTACAATAATATAAAATTAGGTAAGTTGTTTAATATTAGGAACACACTATAACGACTCTGTTCAATAGCATATGTAATCAGAGATAGTGAACAATTATGATTGACGCCCGCTAATCTCACTGTAGTCCTGTTTCTTTACTGTGTCAATAACAACCATCATTTTGTTAATCTGTGTGCAAGTCTATCAATAGACTCTACTTGCATTCTGCCAACCATCCCTTCATAAGCTTCTATAATCAGTGAGAGTGAACAATTACGATTGATCTCTGCAACCTCACTGTAGTCCTGTTTCTTTACTGTGTCAATAACAACTATTGCGTTGTCAATCTGTATACAAGTCTATCACGAGACTCTACTTGCACTCTGCCAACCATCGTGTCATTAGCTTCTATATTCAGTGATAGTGAACAATTACGATTGATCTCTGCAACCTCACTGTAGTCCTGTTTCTTTACTGTGTCAATAACAACTATTGCGTTGTCAATCTGTATACAAGTCTATTACCAGACTCTACTTGCACTCTGCCAACCATCCCGTCATTGGCATCTATAATCAGTGACAGTGAACAATTACGATTGATCCCTGTAATCTCACTGTAGTCCTGTTTCTTTACTGTGTCAATAACAACTATTGCGTTGTCAATCTGTATACAAGTCTATTACCAGACTCTACTTGCACTCTGCCAACCATCCCGTCATTGGCATCTATAATCAGTGACAGTGAACAATTACGATTGATCCCTGTAATCTCATAGTAGTCCTGTTTCTTCACTGTGTCAATAACATCCTTAATGTTCTTAACCTGTGTACCACCAGAATCTGCTATACCATCTCATGCCTGTTGTAATTCAGTAGCTTTTATGTCATTGAAGTTGTTAATTTCGTCTCATACTATGGTACATTCTCGTTTTTGATGGGAAACGTGTCCAAATCGATGGAGTTTTTTTTTTACTCAAAAAATACATACCTAAGTGAAAGGTGGGATATTTGCCAAAATTGTTCGATAATTGTTGGAAACGTGCTGATACTATGAGGGAAATACAGGTGATAGTGAAGTAGCAAACGTTACATGATTATGGTAATTTGAGTGTAAAAAAGGAAAATTTGTAACACCCGATACTGCAAACCACATTTCCTTCAAGCATTTAATCTTCAAAATATAAGTCATACATTCACTAGTCCATTGAGCATATTATTAATAAGATTTCATGTGTTGTAATTTATTCTAGTAAATTCCAATAACATTTTTCTTATAGTAGGACGTTTATAAGGATTTACCATTGATTAGTTTAAATAATTACTATAAACTCTTTTCATAAAAACATTGAAGAGGAAAAAAGCAAATTTGTAATAACGCTTTTACAACACAACAAAATATTGGCATAATTTATTTCGAAATAATTCGTAACTTTTGACAGTCCGTTATTGAGACAAAGTTTGGAGGAAGAAGTTGACGACGACAGCTGGCTTAAACTAATGAGAGAATGTCACCAGATGTTTGGTAATCTTCACAGTTGTGCAATGAAAGCTAAAATATTTTGTAAGTTAAATAAAGTTAAGCCCAAATATATTCTCAATAGCAGGGGGTATTTGGTTGTGGAGCATATTTAGGTAAGTCTCTGAGTTCAAATTCCCATTGATAAAGAAAGGCGCAATTACTTGGCATCCACATTTGTCAGCCCGGACTTTAACTTTTTGAGGTCTACCATCCAGTGAGGATTTTCACTAATCCAATATCTACAGTTGTGCTGATTTAAGTGCTCATGCAGGGTAAAAGAGGCATCGTAAGATAAAACTGAAGAATTAAATTAAAACTTAATTCTCTTATCAAAACAATCTTCATTTAGTTCTTGTAATAAATGCGTTTTATATGGCTTAGAATTGATCTTCTTCAAAACATTATGCACTCAACTCAAATTTACCTCCTGCTCTTAGGCTACTTAGGAAACATCCAGAGAAAGTTCGTCTTCCGTTGCACTTTGGGTCTTCCAGATTTTTAACGGTTTCTTACACTACTTGTCATTTCAAATCGTTAAACTGTTTAGATGTCTGTTACATGAGATATTGAATTCCTATCTAGAAATAAATTGTTGCACAAATCTCGCACTTCACGAAAGAACCTGACAAGGTCACTATAGCTTCGCATCATTAATATGGGCACTCATTCACGTTCAGTCAACTCAATTTCAGAATAAAACAACACAGTCTCAAACTGAACCTAGAAAATTTAGTTTTAAATTTAAAATAATATTAAAGCCCTGCATATAACAATTAATCTTTGAATATTATATACATTCACAATTGAAATATTTTTGAACTTTTGTTTCACTTACGTATATGGTTTGATTATAAAAGTGTAGATTTTAGTTACTTAATCTACTTACACATAACTCATTTTTACGAACCAACTTTTTCTCTTATAAATATAATAACTGATCTAAGGATACAATATTTATAATCTTAAATATTATTTCTTTGGTCTTTTGACACGTTTGAAATATTGCTTTATTGCGCTTAATGGTAATTGCATATTTAAAAAAAAAACATGACAAAATACAGTAGAGTAGATTTCTAGGAACGGCTTGCGTCCTGTCTTTTCTTTTTAATCATATCGGATGATAACACCATTTTGTTTCAATGCTGCTTGGAAACTGTACTTAGCCTCATTTTTAAGTTCAGCCTCAACCTGTACTTAGCCTCTAGCCAGATATATGTTTCTGGAACAATAACCCTGCAAGGGTTGATGTCACCCTACATTTCTACTTCATATGTGTAAAGGTATCCTTCAGTTGTTCGCATTACATGAAGAATAAATGCTGGACAAAGTGGCTCCCTGCATTAGAGCCTTCCTTTCTTTACAAAGGCAACAGTTTTGCCTTAAAAAAAAAAAAAAAAAAAAAAAAAAAAAAAAAACAGATGGGTTTTCAACCGCCTTAGGAAAACTGACATAAACTCGTTTTTCGATACAGTAGACTATTTAAGATTGTACATAAAAAAGAGAGTATAATTTTTAATACATTTTAATACGGATCGTGCACTATTATGAAGTGGCTTGATTTGAAGTCCAGTACATTTTTATTATTTATGTGGTGGAGATAGACATCACTATTATCTATTGACTCTATTTTTCAACAAATAAAGAATTTATAGTAATATTGATAAGTATAAAATAAGAATTCGAGGAAGTTACTACAAATTTTGGAGTTAATATTCTAATGGATTTGTTAACTGACCTTGTAGTGACCTAAAATAATATTTTGTTTCTTGTGAAGGTACATTGTTCTCTTCGGTGCGACCAAGATCCTCTAGGGCTGCCATTCTCTCTCTGGGACCCGGGCTGATCCCCCTTTAACAATTAATACTCTTTCTAACTGCTTAATATTCATTGCATTGCTTACACTAAAAGAAAATGATGGGCTTGAAACTCTCATAAATGTTGGGTCTTGTCATTATATTAAACTGACGCTTTTCCCTAATTCTACGAATATAAATAAACAAACTATGAGTAAATAAGCTGAAAATTAACGCAGAGCTTTAGTTTATTGTGTAAAATCAAGAAATCAATTATAACAAAAAATATGCCATTATACACAAGTTTAGTCAAAATCAAAAGTTCTGTATATTAATAATCTTAATTTAATTCCATACAATTGAATCACAAAATCTGGGTTATAAATGTATATAAATTGCTTTTATGCACTACCGATGAAATTTGAGGACTATTCGCGCAAGATGGAAGCTCAGAACATGTCATTGATCAAGACAGCTCTTAGATCAATTTGGTCATTGTATGTTTATTAAACCAAAACAAAAGATTCTAGTATTGCGTGGTGATTGAAAATGAATCGAAACAGCCATTCTGTGGGAGATAATGAACATTTGCAATAGGGGTAAAAGAGTCCATCAAAATATGACTCAAACTAGATACTTTGTTTTAAGAAATCGATTATATAATGTAGTATATTATGGGTTTTTTATATATTTTTATAACTACTGCTTACAAACCTCTATCATTATGCAATTGAATGCAGTTTATTATTGTCAAAGAACCTTTGATTTTGAATAAACATTTTTCCAGTCATAAGTTTTTGTGACTACAATAATATAAAATTAGGTAAGTTGTTTAATATTAGGAACACACTATAACGACTCTGTTCAATAGCATATGTAATCAGAGATAGTGAACAATTATGATTGACGCCCGCTAATCTCACTGTAGTCCTGTTTCTTTACTGTGTCAATAACAACCATCATTTTGTTAATCTGTGTGCAAGTCTATCAATAGACTCTACTTGCATTCTGCCAACCATCCCTTCATAAGCTTCTATAATCAGTGAGAGTGAACAATTACGATTGATCTCTGCAACCTCACTGTAGTCCTGTTTCTTTACTGTGTCAATAACAACTATTGCGTTGTCAATCTGTATACAAGTCTATCACGAGACTCTACTTGCACTCTGCCAACCATCGTGTCATTAGCTTCTATATTCAGTGATAGTGAACAATTACGATTGATCTCTGCAACCTCACTGTAGTCCTGTTTCTTTACTGTGTCAATAACAACTATTGCGTTGTCAATCTGTATACAAGTCTATTACCAGACTCTACTTGCACTCTGCCAACCATCCCGTCATTGGCATCTATAATCAGTGACAGTGAACAATTACGATTGATCCCTGTAATCTCACTGTAGTCCTGTTTCTTTACTGTGTCAATAACAACTATTGCGTTGTCAATCTGTATACAAGTCTATTACCAGACTCTACTTGCACTCTGCCAACCATCCCGTCATTGGCATCTATAATCAGTGACAGTGAACAATTACGATTGATCCCTGTAATCTCATAGTAGTCCTGTTTCTTCACTGTGTCAATAACATCCTTAATGTTCTTAACCTGTGTACCACCAGAATCTGCTATACCATCTCATGCCTGTTGTAATTCAGTAGCTTTTATGTCATTGAAGTTGTTAATTTCGTCTCATACTATGGTACATTCTCGTTTTTGATGGGAAACGTGTCCAAATCGATGGAGTTTTTTTTTTACTCAAAAAATACATACCTAAGTGAAAGGTGGGATATTTGCCAAAATTGTTCGATAATTGTTGGAAACGTGCTGATACTATGAGGGAAATACAGGTGATAGTGAAGTAGCAAACGTTACATGATTATGGTAATTTGAGTGTAAAAAAGGAAAATTTGTAACACCCGATACTGCAAACCACATTTCCTTCAAGCATTTAATCTTCAAAATATAAGTCATACATTCACTAGTCCATTGAGCATATTATTAATAAGATTTCATGTGTTGTAATTTATTCTAGTAAATTCCAATAACATTTTTCTTATAGTAGGACGTTTATAAGGATTTACCATTGATTAGTTTAAATAATTACTATAAACTCTTTTCATAAAAACATTGAAGAGGAAAAAAGCAAATTTGTAATAACGCTTTTACAACACAACAAAATATTGGCATAATTTATTTCGAAATAATTCGTAACTTTTGACAGTCCGTTATTGAGACAAAGTTTGGAGGAAGAAGTTGACGACGACAGCTGGCTTAAACTAATGAGAGAATGTCACCAGATGTTTGGTAATCTTCACAGTTGTGCAATGAAAGCTAAAATATTTTGTAAGTTAAATAAAGTTAAGCCCAAATATATTCTCAATAGCAGGGGGTATTTGGTTGTGGAGCATATTTAGGTAAGTCTCTGAGTTCAAATTCCCATTGATAAAGAAAGGCGCAATTACTTGGCATCCACATTTGTCAGCCCGGACTTTAACTTTTTGAGGTCTACCATCCAGTGAGGATTTTCACTAATCCAATATCTACAGTTGTGCTGATTTAAGTGCTCATGCAGGGTAAAAGAGGCATCGTAAGATAAAACTGAAGAATTAAATTAAAACTTAATTCTCTTATCAAAACAATCTTCATTTAGTTCTTGTAATAAATGCGTTTTATATGGCTTAGAATTGATCTTCTTCAAAACATTATGCACTCAACTCAAATTTACCTCCTGCTCTTAGGCTACTTAGGAAACATCCAGAGAAAGTTCGTCTTCCGTTGCACTTTGGGTCTTCCAGATTTTTAACGGTTTCTTACACTACTTGTCATTTCAAATCGTTAAACTGTTTAGATGTCTGTTACATGAGATATTGAATTCCTATCTAGAAATAAATTGTTGCACAAATCTCGCACTTCACGAAAGAACCTGACAAGGTCACTATAGCTTCGCATCATTAATATGGGCACTCATTCACGTTCAGTCAACTCAATTTCAGAATAAAACAACACAGTCTCAAACTGAACCTAGAAAATTTAGTTTTAAATTTAAAATAATATTAAAGCCCTGCATATAACAATTAATCTTTGAATATTATATACATTCACAATTGAAATATTTTTGAACTTTTGTTTCACTTACGTATATGGTTTGATTATAAAAGTGTAGATTTTAGTTACTTAATCTACTTACACATAACTCATTTTTACGAACCAACTTTTTCTCTTATAAATATAATAACTGATCTAAGGATACAATATTTATAATCTTAAATATTATTTCTTTGGTCTTTTGACACGTTTGAAATATTGCTTTATTGCGCTTAATGGTAATTGCATATTTAAAAAAAAAACATGACAAAATACAGTAGAGTAGATTTCTAGGAACGGCTTGCGTCCTGTCTTTTCTTTTTAATCATATCGGATGATAACACCATTTTGTTTCAATGCTGCTTGGAAACTGTACTTAGCCTCATTTTTAAGTTCAGCCTCAACCTGTACTTAGCCTCTAGCCAGATATATGTTTCTGGAACAATAACCCTGCAAGGGTTGATGTCACCCTACATTTCTACTTCATATGTGTAAAGGTATCCTTCAGTTGTTCGCATTACATGAAGAATAAATGCTGGACAAAGTGGCTCCCTGCATTAGAGCCTTCCTTTCTTTACAAAGGCAACAGTTTTGCCTTAAAAAAAAAAAAAAAAAAAAAACAGATGGGTTTTCAACCGCCTTAGGAAAACTGACATAAACTCGTTTTTCGATACAGTAGACTATTTAAGATTGTACATAAAAAAGAGAGTATAATTTTTAATACATTTTAATACGGATCGTGCACTATTATGAAGTGGCTTGATTTGAAGTCCAGTACATTTTTATTATTTATGTGGTGGAGATAGACATCACTATTATCTATTGACTCTATTTTTCAACAAATAAAGAATTTATAGTAATATTGATAAGTATAAAATAAGAATTCGAGGAAGTTACTACAAATTTTGGAGTTAATATTCTAATGGATTTGTTAACTGACCTTGTAGTGACCTAAAATAATATTTTGTTTCTTGTGAAGGTACATTGTTCTCTTCGGTGCGACCAAGATCCTCTAGGGCTGCCATTCTCTCTCTGGGACCCGGGCTGATCCCCCTTTAACAATTAATACTCTTTCTAACTGCTTAATATTCATTGCATTGCTTACACTAAAAGAAAATGATGGGCTTGAAACTCTCATAAATGTTGGGTCTTGTCATTATATTAAACTGACGCTTTTCCCTAATTCTACGAATATAAATAAACAAACTATGAGTAAATAAGCTGAAAATTAACGCAGAGCTTTAGTTTATTGTGTAAAATCAAGAAATCAATTATAACAAAAAATATGCCATTATACACAAGTTTAGTCAAAATCAAAAGTTCTGTATATTAATAATCTTAATTTAATTCCATACAATTGAATCACAAAATCTGGGTTATAAATGTATATAAATTGCTTTTATGCACTACCGATGAAATTTGAGGACTATTCGCGCAAGATGGAAGCTCAGAACATGTCATTGATCAAGACAGCTCTTAGATCAATTTGGTCATTGTATGTTTATTAAACCAAAACAAAAGATTCTAGTATTGCGTGGTGATTGAAAATGAATCGAAACAGCCATTCTGTGGGAGATAATGAACATTTGCAATAGGGGTAAAAGAGTCCATCAAAATATGACTCAAACTAGATACTTTGTTTTAAGAAATCGATTATATAATGTAGTATATTATGGGTTTTTTATATATTTTTATAACTACTGCTTACAAACCTCTATCATTATGCAATTGAATGCAGTTTATTATTGTCAAAGAACCTTTGATTTTGAATAAACATTTTTCCAGTCATAAGTTTTTGTGACTACAATAATATAAAATTAGGTAAGTTGTTTAATATTAGGAACACACTATAACGACTCTGTTCAATAGCATATGTAATCAGAGATAGTGAACAATTATGATTGACGCCCGCTAATCTCACTGTAGTCCTGTTTCTTTACTGTGTCAATAACAACCATCATTTTGTTAATCTGTGTGCAAGTCTATCAATAGACTCTACTTGCATTCTGCCAACCATCCCTTCATAAGCTTCTATAATCAGTGAGAGTGAACAATTACGATTGATCTCTGCAACCTCACTGTAGTCCTGTTTCTTTACTGTGTCAATAACAACTATTGCGTTGTCAATCTGTATACAAGTCTATCACGAGACTCTACTTGCACTCTGCCAACCATCGTGTCATTAGCTTCTATATTCAGTGATAGTGAACAATTACGATTGATCTCTGCAACCTCACTGTAGTCCTGTTTCTTTACTGTGTCAATAACAACTATTGCGTTGTCAATCTGTATACAAGTCTATTACCAGACTCTACTTGCACTCTGCCAACCATCCCGTCATTGGCATCTATAATCAGTGACAGTGAACAATTACGATTGATCCCTGTAATCTCACTGTAGTCCTGTTTCTTTACTGTGTCAATAACAACTATTGCGTTGTCAATCTGTATACAAGTCTATTACCAGACTCTACTTGCACTCTGCCAACCATCCCGTCATTGGCATCTATAATCAGTGACAGTGAACAATTACGATTGATCCCTGTAATCTCATAGTAGTCCTGTTTCTTCACTGTGTCAATAACATCCTTAATGTTCTTAACCTGTGTACCACCAGAATCTGCTATACCATCTCATGCCTGTTGTAATTCAGTAGCTTTTATGTCATTGAAGTTGTTAATTTCGTCTCATACTATGGTACATTCTCGTTTTTGATGGGAAACGTGTCCAAATCGATGGAGTTTTTTTTTTACTCAAAAAATACATACCTAAGTGAAAGGTGGGATATTTGCCAAAATTGTTCGATAATTGTTGGAAACGTGCTGATACTATGAGGGAAATACAGGTGATAGTGAAGTAGCAAACGTTACATGATTATGGTAATTTGAGTGTAAAAAAGGAAAATTTGTAACACCCGATACTGCAAACCACATTTCCTTCAAGCATTTAATCTTCAAAATATAAGTCATACATTCACTAGTCCATTGAGCATATTATTAATAAGATTTCATGTGTTGTAATTTATTCTAGTAAATTCCAATAACATTTTTCTTATAGTAGGACGTTTATAAGGATTTACCATTGATTAGTTTAAATAATTACTATAAACTCTTTTCATAAAAACATTGAAGAGGAAAAAAGCAAATTTGTAATAACGCTTTTACAACACAACAAAATATTGGCATAATTTATTTCGAAATAATTCGTAACTTTTGACAGTCCGTTATTGAGACAAAGTTTGGAGGAAGAAGTTGACGACGACAGCTGGCTTAAACTAATGAGAGAATGTCACCAGATGTTTGGTAATCTTCACAGTTGTGCAATGAAAGCTAAAATATTTTGTAAGTTAAATAAAGTTAAGCCCAAATATATTCTCAATAGCAGGGGGTATTTGGTTGTGGAGCATATTTAGGTAAGTCTCTGAGTTCAAATTCCCATTGATAAAGAAAGGCGCAATTACTTGGCATCCACATTTGTCAGCCCGGACTTTAACTTTTTGAGGTCTACCATCCAGTGAGGATTTTCACTAATCCAATATCTACAGTTGTGCTGATTTAAGTGCTCATGCAGGGTAAAAGAGGCATCGTAAGATAAAACTGAAGAATTAAATTAAAACTTAATTCTCTTATCAAAACAATCTTCATTTAGTTCTTGTAATAAATGCGTTTTATATGGCTTAGAATTGATCTTCTTCAAAACATTATGCACTCAACTCAAATTTACCTCCTGCTCTTAGGCTACTTAGGAAACATCCAGAGAAAGTTCGTCTTCCGTTGCACTTTGGGTCTTCCAGATTTTTAACGGTTTCTTACACTACTTGTCATTTCAAATCGTTAAACTGTTTAGATGTCTGTTACATGAGATATTGAATTCCTATCTAGAAATAAATTGTTGCACAAATCTCGCACTTCACGAAAGAACCTGACAAGGTCACTATAGCTTCGCATCATTAATATGGGCACTCATTCACGTTCAGTCAACTCAATTTCAGAATAAAACAACACAGTCTCAAACTGAACCTAGAAAATTTAGTTTTAAATTTAAAATAATATTAAAGCCCTGCATATAACAATTAATCTTTGAATATTATATACATTCACAATTGAAATATTTTTGAACTTTTGTTTCACTTACGTATATGGTTTGATTATAAAAGTGTAGATTTTAGTTACTTAATCTACTTACACATAACTCATTTTTACGAACCAACTTTTTCTCTTATAAATATAATAACTGATCTAAGGATACAATATTTATAATCTTAAATATTATTTCTTTGGTCTTTTGACACGTTTGAAATATTGCTTTATTGCGCTTAATGGTAATTGCATAATTTAAAAAAAAAAACATGACAAAATACAGTAGAGTAGATTTCTAGGAACGGCTTGCGTCCTGTCTTTTCTTTTTAATCATATCGGATGATAACACCATTTTGTTTCAATGCTGCTTGGAAACTGTACTTAGCCTCATTTTTAAGTTCAGCCTCAACCTGTACTTAGCCTCTAGCCAGATATATGTTTCTGGAACAATAACCCTGCAAGGGTTGATGTCACCCTACATTTCTACTTCATATGTGTAAAGGTATCCTTCAGTTGTTCGCATTACATGAAGAATAAATGCTGGACAAAGTGGCTCCCTGCATTAGAGCCTTCCTTTCTTTACAAAGGCAACAGTTTTGCCTTAAAAAAAAAAAAAAAAAAAAAAACAGATGGGTTTTCAACCGCCTTAGGAAAACTGACATAAACTCGTTTTTCGATACAGTAGACTATTTAAGATTGTACATAAAAAAGAGAGTATAATTTTTAATACATTTTAATACGGATCGTGCACTATTATGAAGTGGCTTGATTTGAAGTCCAGTACATTTTTATTATTTATGTGGTGGAGATAGACATCACTATTATCTATTGACTCTATTTTTCAACAAATAAAGAATTTATAGTAATATTGATAAGTATAAAATAAGAATTCGAGGAAGTTACTACAAATTTTGGAGTTAATATTCTAATGGATTTGTTAACTGACCTTGTAGTGACCTAAAATAATATTTTGTTTCTTGTGAAGGTACATTGTTCTCTTCGGTGCGACCAAGATCCTCTAGGGCTGCCATTCTCTCTCTGGGACCCGGGCTGATCCCCCTTTAACAATTAATACTCTTTCTAACTGCTTAATATTCATTGCATTGCTTACACTAAAAGAAAATGATGGGCTTGAAACTCTCATAAATGTTGGGTCTTGTCATTATATTAAACTGACGCTTTTCCCTAATTCTACGAATATAAATAAACAAACTATGAGTAAATAAGCTGAAAATTAACGCAGAGCTTTAGTTTATTGTGTAAAATCAAGAAATCAATTATAACAAAAAATATGCCATTATACACAAGTTTAGTCAAAATCAAAAGTTCTGTATATTAATAATCTTAATTTAATTCCATACAATTGAATCACAAAATCTGGGTTATAAATGTATATAAATTGCTTTTATGCACTACCGATGAAATTTGAGGACTATTCGCGCAAGATGGAAGCTCAGAACATGTCATTGATCAAGACAGCTCTTAGATCAATTTGGTCATTGTATGTTTATTAAACCAAAACAAAAGATTCTAGTATTGCGTGGTGATTGAAAATGAATCGAAACAGCCATTCTGTGGGAGATAATGAACATTTGCAATAGGGGTAAAAGAGTCCATCAAAATATGACTCAAACTAGATACTTTGTTTTAAGAAAACGATTATATAATGTAGTATATTATGGGTTTTTTATATATTTTTATAACTACTGCTTACAAACCTCTATCATTATGCAATTGAATGCAGTTTATTATTGTCAAAGAATCTTTGATTTTGAATAAACATTTTTCCAGTCATAAGTTTTTGTGACTACAATAATATAAAATTAGGTAAGTTGTTTAATATTAGGAACACACTATAACGACTCTGTTCAATAGCATATGTAATCAGAGATAGTGAACAATTATGATTGACGCCCGCTAATCTCACTGTAGTCCTGTTTCTTTACTGTGTCAATAACAACCATCATTTTGTTAATCTGTGTGCAAGTCTATCAATAGACTCTATTTGCATTCTGCCAACCATCCCTTCATAAGCTTCTATAATCAGTGAGAGTGAACAATTACGATTGATCTCTGCAACCTCACTGTAGTCCTGTTTCTTTACTGTGTCAATAACAACTATTGCGTTGTCAATCTGTATACAAGTCTATCACGAGACTCTACTTGCACTCTGCCAACCATCGCGTCATTAGCTTCTATATTCAGTGAGAGTGAACAATTACGATTGATCTCTGCAACCTCACTGTAGTCCTGTTCCTTTACTGTGTCAATAACATCTATTGCGTTGTCAATCTGTATACAAGTCTATCACCAGACTCTACTTGCACTCTGCCAGCAATCCCGTCATTAGCTTCTATATTCAGTGATAGTGAACAATTACGATTGATCTCTGCAACCTCACTGTAGTCCTGTTTCTTTACTGTGTCAATAACAACTATTGCGTTGTCAATCTGTATACAAGTCTATTACCAGACTCTACTTGCACTCTGCCAACCATCCCGTCATTGGCATCTATAATCAGTGACAGTGAACAATTACGATTGATCCCTGTAATCTCATAGTAGTCCTGTTTCTTCACTGTGTCAATAACATCCTTAATGTTCTTAACCTGTGTACCACCAGAATCTGCTATACCATCTCATGCCTGTTGTAATTCAGTAGCTTTTATGTCATTGAAGTTGTTAATTTCGTCTTATACTATGGTACATTCTCGTTTTTGATGGGAAACGTGTCCAAATCGATGGAGTTTTTTTTTTACTCAAAAAATACATACCTAAGTGAAAGGTGGGATATTTGCCAAAATTGTTCGATAATTGTTGGAAACGTGCTGATACTATGAGGGAAATACAGGTGATAGTGAAGTAGCAAACGTTACATGATTATGGTAATTTGAGTGTAAAAAAGGAAAATTTGTAACACCCGATACTGCAAACCACATTTCCTTCAAGCATTTAATCTTCAAAATATAAGTCATACATTCACTAGTCCATTGAGCATATTATTAATAAGATTTCATGTGTTGTAATTTATTCTAGTAAATTCCAATAACATTTTTCTTATAGTAGGACGTTTATAAGGATTTACCATTGATTAGTTTAAATAATTACTATAAACTCTTTTCATAAAAACATTGAAGAGGAAAAAAGCAAATTTGTAATAACGCTTTTACAACACAACAAAATATTGGCATAATTTATTTCGAAATAATTCGTAACTTTTGACAGTCCGTTATTGAGACAAAGTTTGGAGGAAGAAGTTGACGACGACAGCTGGCTTAAACTAATGAGAGAATGTCACCAGATGTTTGGTAATCTTCACAGTTGTGCAATGAAAGCTAAAATATTTTGTAAGTTAAATAAAGTTAAGCCCAAATATATTCTCAATAGCAGGGGGTATTTGGTTGTGGAGCATATTTAGGTAAGTCTCTGAGTTCAAATTCCCATTGATAAAGAAAGGCGCAATTACTTGGCATCCACATTTGTCAGCCCGGACTTTAACTTTTTGAGGTCTACCATCCAGTGAGGATTTTCACTAATCCAATATCTACAGTTGTGCTGATTTAAGTGCTCATGCAGGGTAAAAGAGGCATCGTAAGATAAAACTGAAGAATTAAATTAAAACTTAATTCTCTTATCAAAACAATCTTCATTTAGTTCTTGTAATAAATGCGTTTTATATGGCTTAGAATTGATCTTCTTCAAAACATTATGCACTCAACTCAAATTTACCTCCTGCTCTTAGGCTACTTAGGAAACATCCAGAGAAAGTTCGTCTTCCGTTGCACTTTGGGTCTTCCAGATTTTTAACGGTTTCTTACACTACTTGTCATTTCAAATCGTTAAACTGTTTAGATGTCTGTTACATGAGATATTGAATTCCTATCTAGAAATAAATTGTTGCACAAATCTCGCACTTCACGAAAGAACCTGACAAGGTCACTATAGCTTCGCATCATTAATATGGGCACTCATTCACGTTCAGTCAACTCAATTTCAGAATAAAACAACACAGTCTCAAACTGAACCTAGAAAATTTAGTTTTAAATTTAAAATAATATTAAAGCCCTGCATATAACAATTAATCTTTGAATATTATATACATTCACAATTGAAATATTTTTGAACTTTTGTTTCACTTACGTATATGGTTTGATTATAAAAGTGTAGATTTTAGTTACTTAATCTACTTACACATAACTCATTTTTACGAACCAACTTTTTCTCTTATAAATATAATAACTGATCTAAGGATACAATATTTATAATCTTAAATATTATTTCTTTGGTCTTTTGACACGTTTGAAATATTGCTTTATTGCGCTTAATGGTAATTGCATATTTAAAAAAAAAAACATGACAAAATACAGTAGAGTAGATTTCTAGGAACGGCTTGCGTCCTGTCTTTTCTTTTTAATCATATCGGATGATAACACCATTTTGTTTCAATGCTGCTTGGAAACTGTACTTAGCCTCATTTTTAAGTTCAGCCTCAACCTGTACTTAGCCTCTAGCCAGATATATGTTTCTGGAACAATAACCCTGCAAGGGTTGATGTCACCCTACATTTCTACTTCATATGTGTAAAGGTATCCTTCAGTTGTTCGCATTACATGAAGAATAAATGCTGGACATAAGTGGCTCCCTGCATTAGAGCCTTCCTTTCTTTACAAAGGCAACAGTTTTGCCTTAAAAAAAAAAAAAAAAAAAAAAAACAGATGGGTTTTCAACCGCCTTAGGAAAACTGACATAAACTCGTTTTTCGATACAGTAGACTATTTAAGATTGTACATAAAAAAGAGAGTATAATTTTTAATACATTTTAATACGGATCGTGCACTATTATGAAGTGGCTTGATTTGAAGTCCAGTACATTTTTATTATTTATGTGGTGGAGATAGACATCACTATTATCTATTGACTCTATTTTTCAACAAATAAAGAATTTATAGTAATATTGATAAGTATAAAATAAGAATTCGAGGAAGTTACTACAAATTTTGGAGTTAATATTCTAATGGATTTGTTAACTGACCTTGTAGTGACCTAAAATAATATTTTGTTTCTTGTGAAGGTACATTGTTCTCTTCGGTGCGACCAAGATCCTCTAGGGCTGCCATTCTCTCTCTGGGACCCGGGCTGATCCCCCTTTAACAATTAATACTCTTTCTAACTGCTTAATATTCATTGCATTGCTTACACTAAAAGAAAATGATGGGCTTGAAACTCTCATAAATGTTGGGTCTTGTCATTATATTAAACTGACGCTTTTCCCTAATTCTACGAATATAAATAAACAAACTATGAGTAAATAAGCTGAAAATTAACGCAGAGCTTTAGTTTATTGTGTAAAATCAAGAAATCAATTATAACAAAAAATATGCCATTATACACAAGTTTAGTCAAAATCAAAAGTTCTGTATATTAATAATCTTAATTTAATTCCATACAATTGAATCACAAAATCTGGGTTATAAATGTATATAAATTGCTTTTATGCACTACCGATGAAATTTGAGGACTATTCGCGCAAGATGGAAGCTCAGAACATGTCATTGATCAAGACAGCTCTTAGATCAATTTGGTCATTGTATGTTTATTAAACCAAAACAAAAGATTCTAGTATTGCGTGGTGATTGAAAATGAATCGAAACAGCCATTCTGTGGGAGATAATGAACATTTGCAATAGGGGTAAAAGAGTCCATCAAAATATGACTCAAACTAGATACTTTGTTTTAAGAAATCGATTATATAATGTAGTATATTATGGGTTTTTTATATATTTTTATAACTACTGCTTACAAACCTCTATCATTATGCAATTGAATGCAGTTTATTATTGTCAAAGAACCTTTGATTTTGAATAAACATTTTTCCAGTCATAAGTTTTTGTGACTACAATAATATAAAATTAGGTAAGTTGTTTAATATTAGGAACACACTATAACGACTCTGTTCAATAGCATATGTAATCAGAGATAGTGAACAATTATGATTGACGCCCGCTAATCTCACTGTAGTCCTGTTTCTTTACTGTGTCAATAACAACCATCATTTTGTTAATCTGTGTGCAAGTCTATCAATAGACTCTACTTGCATTCTGCCAACCATCCCTTCATAAGCTTCTATAATCAGTGAGAGTGAACAATTACGATTGATCTCTGCAACCTCACTGTAGTCCTGTTTCTTTACTGTGTCAATAACAACTATTGCGTTGTCAATCTGTATACAAGTCTATCACGAGACTCTACTTGCACTCTGCCAACCATCGTGTCATTAGCTTCTATATTCAGTGATAGTGAACAATTACGATTGATCTCTGCAACCTCACTGTAGTCCTGTTTCTTTACTGTGTCAATAACAACTATTGCGTTGTCAATCTGTATACAAGTCTATTACCAGACTCTACTTGCACTCTGCCAACCATCCCGTCATTGGCATCTATAATCAGTGACAGTGAACAATTACGATTGATCCCTGTAATCTCACTGTAGTCCTGTTTCTTTACTGTGTCAATAACAACTATTGCGTTGTCAATCTGTATACAAGTCTATTACCAGACTCTACTTGCACTCTGCCAACCATCCCGTCATTGGCATCTATAATCAGTGACAGTGAACAATTACGATTGATCCCTGTAATCTCATAGTAGTCCTGTTTCTTCACTGTGTCAATAACATCCTTAATGTTCTTAACCTGTGTACCACCAGAATCTGCTATACCATCTCATGCCTGTTGTAATTCAGTAGCTTTTATGTCATTGAAGTTGTTAATTTCGTCTCATACTATGGTACATTCTCGTTTTTGATGGGAAACGTGTCCAAATCGATGGAGTTTTTTTTTTACTCAAAAAATACATACCTAAGTGAAAGGTGGGATATTTGCCAAAATTGTTCGATAATTGTTGGAAACGTGCTGATACTATGAGGGAAATACAGGTGATAGTGAAGTAGCAAACGTTACATGATTATGGTAATTTGAGTGTAAAAAAGGAAAATTTGTAACACCCGATACTGCAAACCACATTTCCTTCAAGCATTTAATCTTCAAAATATAAGTCATACATTCACTAGTCCATTGAGCATATTATTAATAAGATTTCATGTGTTGTAATTTATTCTAGTAAATTCCAATAACATTTTTCTTATAGTAGGACGTTTATAAGGATTTACCATTGATTAGTTTAAATAATTACTATAAACTCTTTTCATAAAAACATTGAAGAGGAAAAAAGCAAATTTGTAATAACGCTTTTACAACACAACAAAATATTGGCATAATTTATTTCGAAATAATTCGTAACTTTTGACAGTCCGTTATTGAGACAAAGTTTGGAGGAAGAAGTTGACGACGACAGCTGGCTTAAACTAATGAGAGAATGTCACCAGATGTTTGGTAATCTTCACAGTTGTGCAATGAAAGCTAAAATATTTTGTAAGTTAAATAAAGTTAAGCCCAAATATATTCTCAATAGCAGGGGGTATTTGGTTGTGGAGCATATTTAGGTAAGTCTCTGAGTTCAAATTCCCATTGATAAAGAAAGGCGCAATTACTTGGCATCCACATTTGTCAGCCCGGACTTTAACTTTTTGAGGTCTACCATCCAGTGAGGATTTTCACTAATCCAATATCTACAGTTGTGCTGATTTAAGTGCTCATGCAGGGTAAAAGAGGCATCGTAAGATAAAACTGAAGAATTAAATTAAAACTTAATTCTCTTATCAAAACAATCTTCATTTAGTTCTTGTAATAAATGCGTTTTATATGGCTTAGAATTGATCTTCTTCAAAACATTATGCACTCAACTCAAATTTACCTCCTGCTCTTAGGCTACTTAGGAAACATCCAGAGAAAGTTCGTCTTCCGTTGCACTTTGGGTCTTCCAGATTTTTAACGGTTTCTTACACTACTTGTCATTTCAAATCGTTAAACTGTTTAGATGTCTGTTACATGAGATATTGAATTCCTATCTAGAAATAAATTGTTGCACAAATCTCGCACTTCACGAAAGAACCTGACAAGGTCACTATAGCTTCGCATCATTAATATGGGCACTCATTCACGTTCAGTCAACTCAATTTCAGAATAAAACAACACAGTCTCAAACTGAACCTAGAAAATTTAGTTTTAAATTTAAAATAATATTAAAGCCCTGCATATAACAATTAATCTTTGAATATTATATACATTCACAATTGAAATATTTTTGAACTTTTGTTTCACTTACGTATATGGTTTGATTATAAAAGTGTAGATTTTAGTTACTTAATCTACTTACACATAACTCATTTTTACGAACCAACTTTTTCTCTTATAAATATAATAACTGATCTAAGGATACAATATTTATAATCTTAAATATTATTTCTTTGGTCTTTTGACACGTTTGAAATATTGCTTTATTGCGCTTAATGGTAATTGCATAATTTAAAAAAAAAACATGACAAAATACAGTAGAGTAGATTTCTAGGAACGGCTTGCGTCCTGTCTTTTCTTTTTAATCATATCGGATGATAACACCATTTTGTTTCAATGCTGCTTGGAAACTGTACTTAGCCTCATTTTTAAGTTCAGCCTCAACCTGTACTTAGCCTCTAGCCAGATATATGTTTCTGGAACAATAACCCTGCAAGGGTTGATGTCACCCTACATTTCTACTTCATATGTGTAAAGGTATCCTTCAGTTGTTCGCATTACATGAAGAATAAATGCTGGACAAAGTGGCTCCCTGCATTAGAGCCTTCCTTTCTTTACAAAGGCAACAGTTTTGCCTTAAAAAAAAAAAAAAAAAAAAAAAAAAAAAAAAAAACAGATGGGTTTTCAACCGCCTTAGGAAAACTGACATAAACTCGTTTTTCGATACAGTAGACTATTTAAGATTGTACATAAAAAAGAGAGTATAATTTTTAATACATTTTAATACGGATCGTGCACTATTATGAAGTGGCTTGATTTGAAGTCCAGTACATTTTTATTATTTATGTGGTGGAGATAGACATCACTATTATCTATTGACTCTATTTTTCAACAAATAAAGAATTTATAGTAATATTGATAAGTATAAAATAAGAATTCGAGGAAGTTACTACAAATTTTGGAGTTAATATTCTAATGGATTTGTTAACTGACCTTGTAGTGACCTAAAATAATATTTTGTTTCTTGTGAAGGTACATTGTTCTCTTCGGTGCGACCAAGATCCTCTAGGGCTGCCATTCTCTCTCTGGGACCCGGGCTGATCCCCCTTTAACAATTAATACTCTTTCTAACTGCTTAATATTCATTGCATTGCTTACACTAAAAGAAAATGATGGGCTTGAAACTCTCATAAATGTTGGGTCTTGTCATTATATTAAACTGACGCTTTTCCCTAATTCTACGAATATAAATAAACAAACTATGAGTAAATAAGCTGAAAATTAACGCAGAGCTTTAGTTTATTGTGTAAAATCAAGAAATCAATTATAACAAAAAATATGCCATTATACACAAGTTTAGTCAAAATCAAAAGTTCTGTATATTAATAATCTTAATTTAATTCCATACAATTGAATCACAAAATCTGGGTTATAAATGTATATAAATTGCTTTTATGCACTACCGATGAAATTTGAGGACTATTCGCGCAAGATGGAAGCTCAGAACATGTCATTGATCAAGACAGCTCTTAGATCAATTTGGTCATTGTATGTTTATTAAACCAAAACAAAAGATTCTAGTATTGCGTGGTGATTGAAAATGAATCGAAACAGCCATTCTGTGGGAGATAATGAACATTTGCAATAGGGGTAAAAGAGTCCATCAAAATATGACTCAAACTAGATACTTTGTTTTAAGAAATCGATTATATAATGTAGTATATTATGGGTTTTTTATATATTTTTATAACTACTGCTTACAAACCTCTATCATTATGCAATTGAATGCAGTTTATTATTGTCAAAGAACCTTTGATTTTGAATAAACATTTTTCCAGTCATAAGTTTTTGTGACTACAATAATATAAAATTAGGTAAGTTGTTTAATATTAGGAACACACTATAACGACTCTGTTCAATAGCATATGTAATCAGAGATAGTGAACAATTATGATTGACGCCCGCTAATCTCACTGTAGTCCTGTTTCTTTACTGTGTCAATAACAACCATCATTTTGTTAATCTGTGTGCAAGTCTATCAATAGACTCTACTTGCATTCTGCCAACCATCCCTTCATAAGCTTCTATAATCAGTGAGAGTGAACAATTACGATTGATCTCTGCAACCTCACTGTAGTCCTGTTTCTTTACTGTGTCAATAACAACTATTGCGTTGTCAATCTGTATACAAGTCTATCACGAGACTCTACTTGCACTCTGCCAACCATCGTGTCATTAGCTTCTATATTCAGTGATAGTGAACAATTACGATTGATCTCTGCAACCTCACTGTAGTCCTGTTTCTTTACTGTGTCAATAACAACTATTGCGTTGTCAATCTGTATACAAGTCTATTACCAGACTCTACTTGCACTCTGCCAACCATCCCGTCATTGGCTTCTATAATCAGTGACAGTGAACAATTACGATTGATCCCTGCAACCTCACTGTAGTCCTGTTTCTTTACTATGTCAATAACAACTATTGCGTTGTCAATCTGTATACAAGTCTATTACCAGACTCTACTTGCACTCTGCCAACCATCCCGTCATTGGCATCTATAATCAGTGACAGTGAACAATTACGATTGATCCCTGTAATCTCATAGTAGTCCTGTTTCTTCACTGTGTCAATAACATCCTTAATGTTCTTAACCTGTGTACCACCAGAATCTGCTATACCATCTCATGCCTGTTGTAATTCAGTAGCTTTTATGTCATTGAAGTTGTTAATTTCGTCTTATACTATGGTACATTCTCGTTTTTGATGGGAAACGTGTCCAAATCGATGGAGTTTTTTTTTTACTCAAAAAATACATACCTAAGTGAAAGGTGGGATATTTGCCAAAATTGTTCGATAATTGTTGGAAACGTGCTGATACTATGAGGGAAATACAGGTGATAGTGAAGTAGCAAACGTTACATGATTATGGTAATTTGAGTGTAAAAAAGGAAAATTTGTAACACCCGATACTGCAAACCACATTTCCTTCAAGCATTTAATCTTCAAAATATAAGTCATACATTCACTAGTCCATTGAGCATATTATTAATAAGATTTCATGTGTTGTAATTTATTCTAGTAAATTCCAATAACATTTTTCTTATAGTAGGACGTTTATAAGGATTTACCATTGATTAGTTTAAATAATTACTATAAACTCTTTTCATAAAAACATTGAAGAGGAAAAAAGCAAATTTGTAATAACGCTTTTACAACACAACAAAATATTGGCATAATTTATTTCGAAATAATTCGTAACTTTTGACAGTCCGTTATTGAGACAAAGTTTGGAGGAAGAAGTTGACGACGACAGCTGGCTTAAACTAATGAGAGAATGTCACCAGATGTTTGGTAATCTTCACAGTTGTGCAATGAAAGCTAAAATATTTTGTAAGTTAAATAAAGTTAAGCCCAAATATATTCTCAATAGCAGGGGGTATTTGGTTGTGGAGCATATTTAGGTAAGTCTCTGAGTTCAAATTCCCATTGATAAAGAAAGGCGCAATTACTTGGCATCCACATTTGTCAGCCCGGACTTTAACTTTTTGAGGTCTACCATCCAGTGAGGATTTTCACTAATCCAATATCTACAGTTGTGCTGATTTAAGTGCTCATGCAGGGTAAAAGAGGCATCGTAAGATAAAACTGAAGAATTAAATTAAAACTTAATTCTCTTATCAAAACAATCTTCATTTAGTTCTTGTAATAAATGCGTTTTATATGGCTTAGAATTGATCTTCTTCAAAACATTATGCACTCAACTCAAATTTACCTCCTGCTCTTAGGCTACTTAGGAAACATCCAGAGAAAGTTCGTCTTCCGTTGCACTTTGGGTCTTCCAGATTTTTAACGGTTTCTTACACTACTTGTCATTTCAAATCGTTAAACTGTTTAGATGTCTGTTACATGAGATATTAAATTCCTATCTAGAAATAAATTGTTGCACAAATCTCGCACTTCACGAAAGAACCTGACAAGGTCACTATAGCTTCGCATCATTAATATGGGCACTCATTCACGTTCAGTCAACTCAATTTCAGAATAAAAACAACACAGTCTCAAACTGAACCTAGAAAATTTAGTTTTAAATTTAAAATAATATATTAAAGCCCTGCATATAACAATTAATCTTTGAATATTATATACATTCACAATTGAAATATTTTTGAACTTTTGTTTCACTTACGTATATGGTTTGATTATAAAAGTGTAGATTTTAGTTACTTAATCTACTTACACATAACTCATTTTTACGAACCAACTTTTTCTCTTATAAATATAATAACTGATCTAAGGATACAATATTTATAATCTTAAATATTATTTCTTTGGTCTTTTGACACGTTTGAAATATTGCTTTATTGCGCTTAATGGTAATTGCATATTTTAAAAAAAAAACATGACAAAATACAGTAGAGTAGATTTCTAGGAACGGCTTGCGTCCTGTCTTTTCTTTTTAATCATATCGGATGATAACACCATTTTGTTTCAATGCTGCTTGGAAAACTGTACTTAGCCTCATTTTTAAGTTCAAGCCTCAACCTGTACTTAGCCTCTAGCCAGATATATGTTTCTGGAACAATAACCCTGCAAGGGTTGATGTCACCCTACATTTCTACTTCATATGTGTAAAGGTATCCTTCAGTTGTTCGCATTACATGAAGAATAAATGCTGGACAAAGTGGCTCCCTGCATTAGAGCCTTCCTTTCTTTACAAAGGCAACAGTTTTGCCTTAAAAAAAAAAAAAAAAAAAAAAAAAAAAAACAGATGGGTTTTCAACCGCCTTAGGAAAACTGACATAAACTCGTTTTTCGATACAGTAGACTATTTAAGATTGTACATAAAAAAGAGAGTATAATTTTTAATACATTTTAATACGGATCGTGCACTATTATGAAGTGGCTTGATTTGAAGTCCAGTACATTTTTATTATTTATGTGGTGGAGATAGACATCACTATTATCTATTGACTCTATTTTTCAACAAATAAAGAATTTATAGTAATATTGATAAGTATAAAATAAGAATTCGAGGAAGTTACTACAAATTTTGGAGTTAATATTCTAAAGGATTTGTTAACTGACCTTGTAGTGACCTAAAACAATATTTTGTTTCTTGTGAAGGTACATTGTTCTCTTCGGTGCGACCAAGATCCTCTAGGGCTGCCATTCTCTCTCTGGGACCCGGGCTGATCCCCCTTTAACAATTAATACTCTTTCTAACTGCTTAATATTCATTGCATTGCTTACACTAAAAGAAAATGATGGGCTTGAAACTCTCATAAATGTTTGGTCTTGTCATTATATTAAACTGACGCTTTTCCCTAATTCTACGAATATAAATAAACAAACTATGAGTAAATAAGCTGAAAATTAACGCAGAGCTTTAGTTTATTGTGTAAAATCAAGAAATCAATTATAACAAAAAATATGCCATTATACACAAGTTTAGTCAAAATCAAAAGTTCTGTATATTAATAATCTTAATTTAATTCCATACAATTGAATCACAAAATCTGGGTTATAAATGTATATAAATTGCTTTTATGCACTACCGATGAAATTTGAGGACTATTCGCGCAAGATGGAAGCTCAGAACATGTCATTGATCAAGACAGCTCTTAGATCAATTTGGTCATTGTATGTTTATTAAACCAAAACAAAAGATTCTAGTATTGCGTGGTGATTGAAAATGAATCGAAACAGCCATTCTGTGGGAGATAATGAACATTTGCAATAGGGGTAAAAGAGTCCATCAAAATATGACTCAAACTAGATACTTTGTTTTAAGAAATCGATTATATAATGTAGTATATTATGGGTTTTTTATATATTTTTATAACTACTGCTTACAAACCTCTATCATTATGCAATTGAATGCAGTTTATTATTGTCAAAGAACCTTTGATTTTGAATAAACATTTTTCCAGTCATAAGTTTTTGTGACTACAATAATATAAAATTAGGTAAGTTGTTTAATATTAGGAACACACTATAACGACTCTGTTCAATAGCATATGTAATCAGAGATAGTGAACAATTATGATTGACGCCCGCTAATCTCACTGTAGTCCTGTTTCTTTACTGTGTCAATAACAACCATCATTTTGTTAATCTGTGTGCAAGTCTATCAATAGACTCTACTTGCATTCTGCCAACCATCCCTTCATAAGCTTCTATAATCAGTGAGAGTGAACAATTACGATTGATCTCTGCAACCTCACTGTAGTCCTGTTTCTTTACTGTGTCAATAACAACTATTGCGTTGTCAATCTGTATACAAGTCTATCACGAGACTCTACTTGCACTCTGCCAACCATCGCGTCATTAGCTTCTATATTCAGTGAGAGTGAACAATTACGATTGATCTCTGCAACCTCACTGTAGTCCTGTTCCTTTACTGTGTCAATAACATCTATTGCGTTGTCAATCTGTATACAAGTCTATCACCAGACTCTACTTGCACTCTGCCAGCAATCCCGTCATTAGCTTCTATATTCAGTGATAGTGAACAATTACGATTGATCTCTGCAACCTCACTGTAGTCCTGTTTCTTTACTGTGTCAATAACAACTATTGCGTTGTCAATCTGTATACAAGTCTATTACCAGACTCTACTTGCACTCTGCCAACCATCCCGTCATTGGCATCTATAATCAGTGACAGTGAACAATTACGATTGATCCCTGTAATCTCATAGTAGTCCTGTTTCTTCACTGTGTCAATAACATCCTTAATGTTCTTAACCTGTGTACCACCAGAATCTGCTATACCATCTCATGCCTGTTGAAATTCAGTAGCTTTAATGCCATTGACGTTTTTAATTTTGTCTCATACTATGGTACATTATATTTCTGGACATTATCGTTTTCGATCGGAAACGTGTCCAAATTGGATGGAGTTTTTCGTTTTACTCAAAAAACACGTACCTAAGTGAAAGGAGGGATATTTGCCAAAAATGTTGGAAACGTGTTGATACTATGAGGGAAATACAGGTGATACTGATGTAGCAAACGTTACATGATTATGGTAAATTGAGTGTATAAAAGGAAAATTTGTAACACCTGATACTGCAAACCACATTTCGTTCAAACATTTAAATTCTAACATTTAAATATTAGTCATACATTCACTAGTCCATTGAGCCTATTATTCATAACTATTCATAAGATTTTATGTGTTATAATTTATTCTAGTATATTCCAATTACATTTTCTTTATAGTAGGACTTTTGTAACGATTTACCGTTGATTAGTTTAAGTAATATCTATAAACTATTTTGTTAAATACATTGAAGAGGAAACCCAATTTTGTAATAACGCTTTTACAACACAAGGAATATTGGCATCATTTATTTCAAAATAATTCGTAACTTTTGACAGTCGGTTATTGAGAGAAAGTTTGTCAGAAGAAGTTGACGACAACAGCTGGCTTAAACTAATGAGATGAAATGTCACCAGATATTTGGTAATCTTCACAGTTGTGCAATGAAAGCTAAAATATTTTTTAAGTTAAGTAAAGTTTAACCCGAATAATATTCTCAATAGTAGGGGGTATTTGGTTGTGGATTATATTTAGGTAAGTCTCTGAGTTTCTATTGATAAAGAAAGGCCTATTTACTTGGCATCCACATATGGCAGCCCAGACATTCACTTTTGAGGTCTACCATCCAGTGAGGATTTTCACTAGCCCAATATCTACAGTTGTGCCGATTTAAGTGCTCATGCAGGGTAAAAGAGGCCTCATAAGAAGAAACTAAAGAATTAAAAAAATTGACGTCACTTTTTTCACCACACTTTTTCATCATGATTTAGATAAACTTCTTTCTCTTATTAAAATCCTCTTCATTTAGTTCTTGTAACAAATATGTTTTATATGGCTTAGAAATGTTCTTCTTCAAAACAGAAGAAGAATTGAAGAATTTGAATTGAATTTATTTCCAACAGCAAATATGTACAGTCATTAACAAAAATACAATCTTTGGAAAGACTGACCACTTTTACAAGTAGTGTGGCCAGTGCGAGTACTTAAATTACAAGTATCTTATCTACGTCCAGATACAAGTTCAATTGTTTCAGCCGGGCTGCTCTCTGTGGCGTCCACATAAGTCTTATCACTACTATTTATCTAAAACACTACGAACTTAAACTCAGAACCAAATCTAAAACTGAACTAAAATCTTCCTGAAGTACAACTTGTACCTTTTACTCTAAAATAGTTTTATTTATTTACACACAACTACTTTTCCTTTATATATCATAAATATAAGTTTCTCTGTTGAAAATGAACTACATTAAATAAAAATAAAACTTGGTTAGCAGTTTTAATGAAATTAAAATAAACTTTGTACACAAAAATAATTCAAATTCAATAATAAAATAATAATAATATAATAGATTACATAACATTACAAACAAACTTAAAATGAATCCTAGTTTATTTACATGGTTTTTATTATTTTTATTTACTCAGTCTTTATTTGTACAAGTAATTTTATTTGAAAAAGAACAAACAATCCTCTATTGTCAGTAAAAACTCTTTTAATTTCCTATAAAAAAACTTATTGTTAACGACAATTTTCAACTCATATCGTAATTTATTGAATAGTTTCGGCCCATTGTACATAAAACACTGCTTTAGGATTGATTTATTGACTTTTGGTAGTCGAAACATACTCTGGTCTATACTTCTAGTACCGTAATTTAAGTCCGTAGTTCCCAAATTACCACTTTTAATGTAAAATAGCCTAAGTACCTTAAATATAAATAGATGTTGCAAAGGTAGTATTTTAAGTTTAGCAAAAATTGGGAAAGAACTGTCACGTCTTTTTTTATGAGAAATAATTCTTATAAAATGGTTTTGCACAACTCTTAATGTCTCTATTAGATATTTAAAAGTACTTCCAAAGCAAACTAACCCATATTGTAGTTTTGATTCGACCAAAGCAAAATACAGAGTTTGTAACAAATGTTCGTCGCAAAAATTTTCGTAGAAAGTAAAATTTTCTAATTGAATATTTTAATTTTCTTTGCAAAACTGTTACGTGCTTATCCCATGTTAACTTCCGATAAAAAATGACTCCTAAATATTTAAAATTATCCTGTTTTTCAATTTGCTTACAATTACATAGATTTACATCGCCTTTGCAAGTAAATTCGTGAAATACAAGTTCAGAATGAAAGTTGAAATCATTGAAAACAAAATTTACATATTTTGTTTTCTCAACGTTTACAAGCATTTTGTTTGTAAGACACCAATTTCTTAAAATAAACAAATCATCATTAATTTGGCTAAATAATAATTCCGTATTCTTCTGGGAATAAAAGAAGGCAATATCGTCGGCAAAGGCACTAGCCTTGCCATTAAAACCGAGTTCTAAGAAATCATTTATAAATATCAGAAATAGAGTGGTAGAGATAACACTTCCCTGCGGCACCCCTGTAGTAACCGGCAGTGGCGCGCTGACAGCGTGACCAATCCGCACACGCTGCTCCCGCCCCGTGAGGAAGCTGCGGAACCAGCTCAAGGCCACACCCCGCACTCCCGCCATCTCCATTTTTAACAACAATATGTCATGATCAACCAAGTCAAATGCTTTTTGGAAATCAATGAATAATCCCGTCGATTTACTACCCTGGTTTAAACTAGAATAAATCATATCCGTTACATTAACAAGTGCATCCTCGGTAGACGACCCCTTCCTAAAAACCATATTGATTGCCACTAAAAAAATTTATTTTATTCAAATAACTAACTAATCTTATTTTCATTAATTTCTCGAAGATCTTTGAAAAAAATAGAAAGCAAACTAATAGGACGTAGGTTGTCTAATTTAATGGAAGTGTTCTTCTTATAAATAGGGACAATAATACTAGACTTTAATTTCTGAGGAAACAAACCTGTAGAAAAACTTAAATTAATTATTTTAGCGAGAACAGGAGACAATACGCGAGCAACATGTTTCACCAATGCAACACTTATATTGTCGAAACCAGAAGATTTTTTATTTTTTAAGCTTTTAATAACTTTAAACACTTCATTTTCGTTTGTTGGAAGAATAAAAAAAGAAGACATCCTAGGTAATAAGTTTAGCTCTATAGCATCGTTATTGTAGTATTGTATATTATTTTGTACAGCGATAAAATAGTTGTTTATTGTATCAGCTACAATGATTGGATCAGATAAAATTTCTCCGCTATCTAATGCTACCTTTTCAACTGACTTTTTATTAACTGCCCCACTCAAATTATTAACTATTTTTCCATTGAAGGGCTGTATCTCCCTTTGCTTCATTAATTTTCTTAGAATAATATTGATTTTTTGTAAGATTTATTTCAAGTTTTAATTTATTACAAAACCCACTATAATAGCATGAAAAATTTCTATCATATGGCCTGGATTTATAAAGATGATATAACTTATTTTTTCTTTTCAGTTTTTCTAATAGCTTATTATTTATCCAAGGACTGATTAATTTAGCTTTGTTTAATTTATCATTTTTCAAACGTTGACTTTTCTTACATTTGTCTATAGTATTTAGTAAAGTTTTTAAAAAACAATTAAAACTATCATCAATATTATTATTTATAAAACATTCATTCCACTGTATCAAATCCAAATCTGATAATAGCTTATCGTAATCTATTTGGCCTTGAAAAGTTATTATGATTATTTACGCTATTATTTACAACCTGATTTTTACAACTAGGAAGCGTCATTTTTAAGCCTAACATACAATGATCAGTTAAGTCAACATCAAATATTGCACTCTTAAACATGGCAACATCACGGTGTCTGACAAATATGTGATCAATACACGACTGTGAGTTGGCAGTGATTCTAGTTGGACGATCAATTAACTGAACAAAGCCATTACTACTTAATAAACTTAGATAACTATTTGCATTCCGTGTGTTCTCTGTTATGTTTAAATTTATGTCCCCAATTAATACTGTGTTATTATAAATTGATGTTAATTCATTGCCTAGCTCCACAATAAAATCATTTTCACTAAAACTGTGTAGCCTATAAATGCAAAAAAGATTAAAAAAGAAGTCTTTAAAGATAATTTTTAAAAGTAAGGTATCAGCTGTTGTTAAGCTCAAATTTAGGTTCGACACACAAATTTCGTTCGATATGTAGCATAAAATTCCCCCCGATCTTAAATCATTGTTAGAGCAATGGAATGTGTTGTAACCAGGAATTTTATAGACTTCAACTTCGTCACCACCAATCCAAATTTCGCTAAGAACAATAAAATTTATTTTATGTACAATTTGATTTAAAACATTATGCACTGAACTAAAATGTACCTCCTTCTCTTAGGCTACTTTTTGAAATAAGTATGCGGACTTTCTACAACACTCCTAAACAACCAGAGAAAGATCGTCGTCTGTTGCACTTTGGGTCTTCCAGATTTTGAACGGTTTCTTACACTATTTGTCATTTCAAACCGTTGAACTGTTTAGATGACTGTTGCATGAGATATTGGATTCCTATCTGGAAATATATTACTGAACAAATCTCGCACTTCACGAAAGGACCTGGCAAGGTCACTATAGCCTCGCATCATTAATATCGGCACTCATTCACGTTCAGTCAACTCAATTGCAGAATAAAACAACACAGTCTCAAACTGAACCCAGAACATTTTGTGATAAATTTTAAGTAATATTCAAGTCCTACATATTAGAGGTTGTTCTTTGAATATATACATTCACACTTGAAATATTTATGAACTTTTGTTTCACTTACGTATATGGTTTGATTATAAAAGTCTAGATTTTAGTTACTTAATCTACTTACACATAACTCATTTTTACGAACCAACTTTTTCTCTTATAAATATAATAACTCATCTAAGGATACAATATTTATAATCTTAAATATTATTTCTTTGGTCTTTTGACACGTTTGAAATATTTTATTGCGCTTAATGGTAATTGCATAATTTAAAAAAGACATGACAAAATACAGTAAAGTAGATTTCTAGGAACGGCTTGCGTCCTGTCTTTTCTCCTTTATTATATCGGATGATAACACCGTTTCCTTCAATGCTGCTTGGAAGCTGTACTTTGCCTCATTTTTAAGTTCAGCCTCAACCTGTACTTAGCATCTAGCCAGATATTTGTTTCTGGAACTATAACCCTGCAAGGGTTGATGTCACCCTACATATTTGTAGAGGCATCCTTTAGTTGTTCGCAGCACTCGAAGAATAAATGCTGGCCATAGTGGCACCCTGCATTAGAGCCTTCCTTTCTTTACAAAGGCAACAGTTTTTTCTTTTTTTAAAAAAAAAAAAAACCAGATGGGTTTTCAACCGCCTTAGGAAAACTGACATATACTCGTTTTTCGATACAGTAGACTATTTAAGATTGTACAGAAAAAAGAGAGTATACTTTTTAATACAATTTCATTAAAAAAGGATGGAAAAACAAAATATGAATTCACTTTAAAGTGTATTAGTTATATATTCTAAACGTGAATGAAATAATACAGTATAAAAGTAACTTTAATCGTTTAAACTAATACAAATTCATACTTAAGGCAAATGAAACAGTCTTGTAAACAAATAAAGTAAATATTTTTTCACCTGACATATTAAGCACTATTACTTAGAGAAAACAAGTCGTATAATATAAAAATAATCATATTTAATAGTAGTAGAAGTATTATGTTAAGAATCCATTTTACTGTTAAATAAATAATATTTTTGACAGTAAATTCTTTTATTTAAATAAACAATTTACAAATATATTAGTTATTTTTGGTTTAAAAGAAAGTATTTATATAATTACTCTTCGGCTTACAAATACAATACAAATAAAAACGACAGGATACAAGTATATAGGAATAACCACTACGAGTCATCTACAAGTCCTAACTGATAACCTCTTAAAATGTTTTATTTCACTCGTTGCCAGTTTAAGATCCGTTTTCAATCACAATACAGGTGTTTGATTTGAGCCTTATAAAATAAATGTATTTACTCAGTATAGTGCATTTTCCAATGCAAAGGAAATGAAACACGATCGTTGTACTTCTTCAAAACATTATGCACCGACCTAAAATGTAACCCCCGCTCTTAGGCTGCTTTTTGAAGGGAAGTATGGGGATTTTCAACAACACTCTGCAAAAGATCCAGAGAAAGTTCGTCGTCTGTTGCACTTTGGGTCTTCCAGATTTTGAACGGTTTCTTATATTACTTGTCATTTCAAACCGTTGAACAGTTTTTATGACTGTTGCATAAGATATTGGATTCCTATCTTGAAATCAATTACTGATTAAATCTCGCACTTCATGAAAGGACCTGACAAGGTCACTATAGCCTCGCATCATTAATATCGGCACTCATTCACGTTCAGTCAACTCAATTGTAGAATAAAACAACACAGTCTCAAACTGAATCTAGAAAATTTGGTTTTAAATTTAAAGTAATATTCAAGTCCTACATATGTTGTTCTTTGAATATATACATTTACAATTGAAATATGTTTAAACCGTTATGTCACTAAAGTATATGGTTTGGTTATAAAAGTCTAATTCTTAGTTACTTAATCTACTTACACTTAACTCATTTTTACGAACCAACTTTATTCTATTATGAGTATATTATTGATCTACGTTTCAAATATTTTATTGTGCTTAAATAGTAATTGCATAATTTAGAAAAGACATGACAAAATGTAGTAGATTAGATCTATAGGAACGGCTTGCGTCCTGTTTTCTTCTCTCTGCATCTTTTTAATCATATCCGATGATAAAATCATTTCTTTCAATGCTTCTTGGAAACTGTATGGATCCCCATTTTTAAGTTCAGTCTCAACTTGTACTGAGTAGCTAACCATATTTGTGTTTCAGGAACTACTACCCTGCGAGGGTTGATGTCACCCTACATCTCTACTTCATATGTGTAGAGGTATCCTTCAGTTGTTCGCAGCACACGAAGAATAAATGCTGGCCATAGTGGCTCCCTGGACTAGACCCTTCCGATTTCACTTTAAAGTATAGTAGGTAAGTTAATATCATAGTATAAAAATGAATGCAATAATACAGTATACAAGTAACTTTAATCTTATAAACTAATATAAATTAAGGCAAATGAAACAATGTTGTATACAAATAAAGTAAATATTTTGTCACCTGAAATAATAAGCGCTATATCAGAAAACTGAATATTCAGAATACTTTTCTCCAAATGTTTAAATTCACAGAATGGTCAGGTAAAATAACGCACTCTTTACTAAACGTTTATACTTCATTATTATTTTGTTCAAAATTAGGTCGATGTCTCTTTCCCTCCCACCATTACTTTGAAGTAGTAATCGTCCACCCCGCTTGAGGGTTGTAAACCTGACTTTTCCTTTTGCTGACGCTATACCAGGTAAATAATAGCCACAGTGTTTTTAGCCGCGCCGTTATGGCTAAACTGTTGTTTCGAAAAACCAGAAGAAAATTTCCTGAGGCTTATATCTTGAGCCCAAATGACACTACAGACCAGGAACCACACATCTAATTGGCTCTTGCAGAAGCCTCAGATTTGAAACTGTTTAAGTTATGGGAGGCAAAAAGGTCTTGTGAGAACTAAGCGCTACTTACACAGCTTGTTGAGATTGGTGAAGCCCTCTGTGGAGCATCTGCTCCCCTCACAGTCCTTTCTTACTCCTGGGCATGAGGACAGATTCTACTGTCTCGAGGTTTTAGTCTACGGCAGGCTGTGTAGTCTGGTGGGACAAATGTCGATAGGTCTCTGTACAATTCACCCCATCAGCACCGAGCACTTTCACTTCGAAGTTGGGCTGAAACAAAAAGACAAAAGATCAATAAGGAATCTCTTCAGCCAGTTAGCCTAAGAGAAGGCTACTGAAATAGTAGTCAGTATCACAGAATTCATACTTATAAACTATTATTCATCTTTTCTAAACATAGCACAATAAATACACAGAACATTAAGTCTAAAATTTGTAAGCTATGCATTGTATCATAAATCAACCATATCCTTAGACATAAAAATTGTCTTTAAAAACACACTTAATGTATGTACATCCTTAAAGTATGTATATGAAACAAGGTTTGGATGTGTAAAAGTACATCACTTAATTTTATGTAATGTACGGTTAACTATTGCTCCTTGTTGAATAAACTGGTACTTTAATTAAATACTTGTTCATTGTTACTTTAATGTCAAACAAAGACATGGTAAACTGTATTAGTAAAAGTTGTGTTGTTAATAACATGAAAATATTCTAAAAATCTAACCAATTTGTAGTCCTTCTCTTGAGTAATCTCCGATATTACTTGGGAAACTACTCATTTTTATGTTAAATTGAAGAGTACCGAATTTCTGGGTCATCATCCCGCCCCCACCACCTGTGACGGAATGTAGCACCAGTAGAAGGAGCCCAGGATTGCTCCCTGAACTGTCGAATCCCAATCATACTCCCCCTCTTCCTGTAACCATAAAATCAACTTTGAATAATTTAAATTAATACAAGTAAACAAGACGGAACATGTTTTAGCTTTGTTTTTGGACAATTATCCAGCCATAAGTTTTTGCGAATAAAATAATGTAGAATTGGGTAAGTTCTTAAATATTAGGAACACACTCCTACGACTCCGTCATTACCATCTATCATCAGTGACAGTGAACAATTACGATTGATCTCTGTAATCTCATTGTAATTCTATCTCTTTACCGTGTCGAAAACATCCATTGTGTTGTCAATCTGTATACAAGTCTATCACCAGACTCTACTTGCACTCTGCCAACCATCTCGTCATTAGCATCTATAATCAGTCACAGTGAACAATTACGATTGATTCCTTTTTCTTTCACTGTGTCAATAACATCCGTCATGTTCCGAACCTGTGTACCACCAGAATCTGCTATACCATATCATGGCTGTTGAAATTCAGTAGCTTTAATGTCATTGACGTTGTTAATTTTGTCTCATATTATGGTACATTATCGTTTTTGATGGGAAACCTGTCCAAAATTGATGGAGTTTTTTTTTCGTTTTACTCAAAAAACACGTACCTAAGTGAAAGGTGGGATATTTGCCAAAAATGTTGGAAACGTGTTGATAATATGAAGGAAATTCAGGTATACTCAAGTAGTAAACGTTACATGTTTATGGTAAATTGAGTGTAAAAAAGGAAAATTTGTAACACCTGATACTGCAAACCACATTTCGTTCAAGCATTTAAACTTTAAAATATATGTCATACATTCACTAGTCCATTGAGACTATTATGCATAACTATTCATAAGATTTCATGTGTTGCAATTTATTCTAGTATATTCCAATAACATTTTCTTTACAGTAGGACTTTTGTAAGGATTTACCGTTGATTAGTTTAAGTAATATATATAAAACTATTTTATTTAAAACATTGAAAAGGAAACATCTAAATTTGTAATAACACTTTTACAACACAACACAATATTGGCATCATTTATTTCAAAATAATTCGTAACCAATCGGTTACAAAGACAAAGTTTGTCAGAAGAAGTGGACGACAAAAGCTGGCTTAAACAAATGACATTGTCACCAGATGTTTGGTAATCTTCACAGTTGCGCAATGAAAGCTAAAATATTTTGAATAAATCGTAAGTTAAATAAAGTTGAGGTTAATAGGTTGTCAATAGCAGGGAGTATTTAGTTGTGGAGCATATTTAGGTTATTTCTGAGTTCAAGTTCCCATTGATAAAGAAAGGCCCAATTACTTGGAATCCACATATGCCAGCCCAGACATTCACTTTTTGAGTTCTTCCATCCAGTAAGGAGTTTCCCTAGTCCAATATTTACACTTGTGCCGATTTAAGTGGGTCATGCAGGGTAAAAGAGGCCTTATAAGAAAAAACTGAAGAATTAAAATAATTCAAGTTACGTCTTAGACCACACTTTTTCATCATTATTTCGTAAAACTTCATTCTCTTATCAAAATAATTTTCATTTAGTTCTTGTAATCATTGGGTTTTATATATGGCTTAGAATTGTTCTTCTTCAAAACATTATGCACCGACCTAAAATGTACCCCCTGCTCTTAGGCTACTTTTTGAAGGGAAGTATGTGGATTTTCAACAACACTCTGCAAGACATCCAGAGAAAGTTCGTCGTCTGTTGCACTTTGGGTCTTCCAGATTTCGAACGGTTTCTTACACTATTTGTCATTTCAAACCGTTGAACTGTTTAGATGACTGTTGCATGAGATATTGGATTCCTATCTTGAAATAAATTACTGAACCAATCTCGCACTTCACGAAAGGACCTGACAAGGTCACTATAGCCTCGCATCATTAATATCGGCACTCATTCACGTTCAGTCAACTCAATTGCAGAATAAAACAACACAGTCTCAAGCTGAACCTAGAAAATTTGGTTTTAAATCTAAAGTAATATTCAAGTCCTATATATTAGAGTTGTTCTTTGAATATATACATGTACAATTTAAATATGTTTAAACTGTTATGTCACTAAAGTATATGGTTTGGTTATAAAAGTCTAATTCTTAGTTACTTAATCTACTTACACTTAACTCATTTTTACGAACCAACTTTATTCTATTATGAGTATATAATTGATCTACGTTTCAAATATTTTATTGTGCTTAATAGTAATTGCATAATTTATAAAATACATGACAAAATGTAGTAGATTAGATCTATAGGAACGGCTTGCGTCCTGTTTTCTTCTCTCTGCATCTTTTTAATCATATCCGATGATAAAATCATTTCTTTCAATGCTTCTTGGAAACTGTATGGATCCCCATTTTTAAGTTCAGCCTCAACCTGTACTGAGTAGCTAGCCAGATTTGTGTTTCAGGAACAACTACTCTGCGAGGGTTGATGTCACCCTACATTTCTACTTCATATGTGTAGAGGTATACTTCAGTTGTTCGCAGCACACGAAGAATAAATGCTGGCCATAGTGGCTCCCTGCATTAGAGCCTTCCTTTCTTTACAAAGACAACAGTTTTTCATTTTTTCCCCTCAAAAAAATGAGATGGGTTTTCAACCGCCTTAGTAAAACTGACATACTCGTTTTTCGATACAGTTGACTATATATACACAATAGATTGTACAGATAAAAGAGAGTATACTTTTTAATACATGTTCAATAAAAAAGGATGGAAGTAAAAAAATATGAATTCACTTTAAAGTATAGCAGTTAAGTTAATATAATATAAACATTAATGAAATAATACAAGTAACTTTAATCTTTGAAACTAATACAAATTCATATTTAATACAAATAAAACAATGTTGTAAACAAATAAAGTTAATATTTTTTCACCTGACATATTAAGCGCTATTACTTAGAGAAAACAAGTCTTTAATAATATAAAAATAATCAAATTTAATAGTAGTAGTTTTATTATTTTAAAAATCCATTTTATTGTTAAATAAATAATATTTTTTAAAGTAAATTCTTTTATTTAAATATAAACAGTTTACAATATATTAGTTATTTTTGGTTTAAGTATTTATATAATTACTCTTCGGCTTACATATACAATACAAATTAAAAACGACAGTATACAAGTATGTAGAAATACCAATAATAACTACTACGAGTCATCTTCACCTTTCCAAGTGATTACTACTTAAAATGTTTTATTTCACTCGTGGCCATTTTAAGATCCGTTTTCAATCATAACAAAAAACTAGAAACCGTATTTATTAATTCCTTCTTTTAATACGCTGAACCTGGTTTTTTAAGCAAAGGTCCTAACAATAATTTGATTACAGCTTATTTGCACTGTTTATGTTAATCTATTCTGAATGAATGTTCGCTCTACAAAGTCAAATATATTTTGATTTACTCTTTTGTTTACTAATAAAATACAAATTTAAAATAACAGTATGCAAGTCTGGGGAAGAGCAAGTAACATCTACTATGAATCAAGTCCATCATGATTGTCACTGCCCTTAGTTAACTCCAGGGCGCCACTTCAAATTTTTTTGGAAAATATTTTTTAGTTTACAAAACAATATGTCTTCTTTATTTTACGTAAATAAACCTATTTTACTGACGCAGTTTCTAAATTATTTTAATGCTTTCAAGAACAGATCACTACAGAAAATCTATATAGTAAAATTAATACATATAATGTGCTTTAACACTATGGTCTGTGCTTTATACAAAGAGTAAATAAATATTTGCATAAAATATAGAATGTAATAAAAATAGCTTGGTTTTTATTGTTTTCTGTTTAATCATATAAACTATCGTAAAAAACATGTATTTTTTGTACCTGGTAACATTATAGTCTATATAAATTTGCATTCTTGTCTGAAAGAGTATTATCTGCGGAATTTATTTCAAGGTGTCGCTATTTTTACTTTTAAAAATTTACAGTTCTTTTTGGAATGATCAAAATTGTTTTCTATCATTTTTAAACTGCTGTAACTATAAAATTAATAAATCATTAATTTGCATAATAGCTCGACAAAAAATGTACGCGTACGAATTTATAATTGTTGTTCCTGAATAAGATTAATGTTTATTGAAAATCATTTAATGGGAAAGTTAAGCAAGTAATTAAATCATCTTAGTTACACTAACTGATTTAACTGCCAAGACAAAAGCTGATTAGTTTACGCTACTACAAAGCACGGCTTATGTCTAAGAAGATTACATTTTATGTATGTGTAGCCAACGAGGCGCAAAATTAATTGTTATTTTTCAGTAGGTTTGTAATGTTAATTTGCTGCGTTTTGCAACAAACTTGAGTAAATGATTTAAGCCTTATAAAGTAAATGTAGCTGTTTAGTATAGTGCATTTCCCAATGCAATGATTTGTTCACTTGTTTTGTTCATTCTCTGCAACCAATCCATTGTTGAAAAATTTCATTATTAAAATCTGAAACCCGATATAATAGATGGGTATTAAAAACAGTATTCTTTAGGAATTCCAGTTTTAAATCAATAATTGCATAAGTATTATAATACTTAAATATTGGCTTTGTGATGTAAACTCATTTATTTCTTCCCTTGCTTTATTTTCGTAATAAATGTTCGTAAGACCCACATAGCATTAAAGTTGGTTGCTTCCTCCCTTTTCATTGTCTTGCAAATCATCGGTAGTTCCTGTGTAAGGCTTACATTCACAGATTCTCTTCTAACGAGGGAACTTCGGAATCATCAATTCACCCTGCAACCTCAAACAATTCTTTTTTTGTGTTGATTTACTCAAATTCAATTTGACTACATGATGCTGCAGGATGGCTAGATTTATGCTCGTGAATCTGCCAAAGTTGAAGCCGTGCCGCTTTATAAAAAATTAATTTGGAGGGAAAGGGTAATATTTTATAGAGATCGATTTTCTCGAACAACCAGAATATTTGTTTATCCAGTTTGATAAACAACAATTTTCTATAATATTAAGCGACTGAATTTAATTGAATTATTTTATATAAATTAGATAAACAGCAATTAAAGCAATAACAAAATTATTATTTAAAAACCTGCAATATAATAAATTTATAGTTGTGGTTTCTTATAAGTATCTAGTTAAGAGTCCTATTTATCTTGGGCTTTTATCCCCCAAGTTAAAATGTTCATTCCTCGCACAGTTTTGTTTGCACTGCAGCTATTTTACCTGATCTATAACTGTAGTACATTTTTGTGTGTAGGCATGTACAAGTGTTGCAGTCTAACTGTAAAATATTAATTGATCAGATTAATGTAGCTATAGGCGTATCCAGGAAGCTTGCATTCTGTTGTAAAGGTTAGCTGGGCAGTGGCAGTAGCCAATAGAGATGTGTCATTTGGTCGTGACCCGTTCAATTCGTACGGGTCAGTCGAATAACCTTACATATGATAAATCAAAGGCAAATCAATGAAAAAAGTCCATTGATTTTAAGTATTAACATTTACTAATGTATCTGGTAACTTACAATTACATTTTTTATCTGTTTTAATAGATCTATTTACATTTACTAGATTCCTGAAACAATACGTTTCTTGATATATATTTATCCGTTCAGTGTTATCGTTTACTATGTTCATGTAATGAATTTAATATATTATTAAAAGCTCGATTAATTTTGTCATTCATTTGTATATTTTAATTTATTATTTAGAAGAGTGACAGATTTTACAACTAAAATAAAATATTGGTGATAAGCCCGGGAACTATTATACCTATGAAAGTGTATTCCCCAATCTATTTTACTAGTATGTTCGTAATATTTAACAACTTACCCAAGTCTATATTATCGTACTCACAAATACTTATGGCTGGAAAATCTTCCAAAAATAAAGTAGAAACAATTGCATGATGGTGTTGTTTATTTTGTGACGTGTCTTTTCTCAACACAACCATTTACTGTTAAGAATAACACGTATCGCATACCCTAGATGAGCCCAATCAAGCGGGGATTGGATCCAGGGGTCTAAATTTTATTCATATGGATTATGTATGTCAGTTGGGTTCAGATATATTGCTATCACCTTAGGTGGTGGTAACGTTCAAGCATAATAATAGATCCAGAGCAATAATCTATTGTTAGGTCCGTATTGCACGAACATAGGTTAAGTAAGATAGTAAGTAAAGTAAGAAACCAATAATACCGATAAACAATTGAAAGGTTAGGTCCGTATTGCACGAACATAGATTAAGTAAGATAGTATGTAAAGTAAAGAACCAATAACCAATTTAGAGGTTAGGTCCGTATTGCACGAGCATAGATTAAGTAAGATAGTAAGTAAAGTGAAGAGCCAATAATACCAAAACCAATAACCAATTTAAAGGTTAGGTCCGTATTGCACGAACATAGATTAAGTAAGATAGCAAGTAAAGTAAATAACTACTAATCTTAAATTTAAAGGTTAGGTCTGTATCCCACGAACATAGATTAAGTAAGATAATAAGTAAAGTAAAGAACCAATAATACCAATAACCAATTTAAAGGTTAGGTCCGTATTGCACGAACATAGAGTAAGTATGATAGTAAGAGTAAAGTAAAAGAACTAATAGTACACAATTTAAAGGTTAGGTCCGTATTACACGAACATAGATTAAGTAAGATAATAAGTAAAGTAAAGAACCAATAACCAATTTAAAGGTTAGGTCCGTATTGCACGAACATAGATTAAGTAAGATAGTAAGTAAAGTAAAGAACCAATAACCAATTTAAAGGTTAGTTTCGTATCGCACGAACATAGGTTAAGTAAGATAGTAAGTAAAGTAAAGAGCCAATAATACCAATAACCAATTTAAAGGTTAGGTCCGTATTGCACGAACATAGAGTAAGTAAGATAGTAAGTAAAGTAAAAGAACTAATAGTACACAATTTAAAGGTTAGGTCCGTATTGCACGAACATAGGTTAAGTAAGATAGTAAGTAAAGTAAAGAACCAATAACCAATTTAAACAATTTAAAGGTTAGGTCCGTATCGCACGAACATAGATTAAGTAAGATAGTAAGTAAAGTAAAAGAATACCAAGAATAATAAGTTATAAGTAAATTTCGTGTGGCACAGCATATAAAAACGATACAGAATATTAATGAAAGGTTAATTATGTATAGTATAGTAATTGAAGTAATATATTACCAATAGCAAGAAGTAATCGATACGTCCGTATCTCACGAACAATTCGGCAGGAGTGAGGTTAAGATCGCAGCGCAGTGTACGTCTTATCGTCGTGATAGGATTGTGTAGACTGACCTCTCGCTCCTCTGCTGGCCGGTCCGTCTGACGAGTTTTGCGTTGGAGCGCATGCGCGACTTATCGTTCATGCCGCAACCCGTCAAGCGGCGAACATGTCGTGGCACGATAGCCGAGGCGAACTTGTTTTATCGATCCCGTTAATCATTGTTGACGGGAAAAACTAATCCCACAATAAATCTTGAATGGACGACCCAAGATAATAAAAAGAAATACATTGTACATTTCAGTACCTCACACCCCCCTCTTTCTTTCGGGAAGAGAACAGAGCGAACAAAATTAATCATCTTCTTAGTTCAATTCAACAATTTTCTATTTTTAAATGTAAAACTATATTAGTAAGATGTAGAAACTAAATTAAACAAAGGAATTATTTACTTAAAAATATAAACAAACTAACGTTCTTTTGCTCTGAACCCACAAAATTGTGTACTAGATTATAATAAACATGATATAAAACAATAAAAAGAACACTCAAAAAGAACACCATTTGTCGATAATTCTATATAAATGTAGTAATAAAGTTGAAATGAAAACATGAAAACGAAACTTAAAATAATAATACAAAACTTTTTATAATAATTTTGTTAAAACTAAAAAAACATAAACTGTTTTCAAATTTATAAAGAGACACACTTCACTGCAGAAAGTTCAGTTGCCTTGAACGAAATAAAACAAAATATTAATCTTCCGTTATAAAAAATAAAAACATTTCCTTCTTGGTGGCTAAAATATACTAATGGAATAACCAAATCAGCGCAATTCGGGTGGCAACTTTCGCACATCTATTCTTACAAAAGTGCCGTCCGGATTGAATACCCGAATCCTTTTTGGACGATATCTTTTTTGTTTGTTTGAAGCAGCCTGCACGTTTCTGACGTTCAACGAGCAATCCAGGACATGCTTGTTTATTTCTTCTGGGGCTTCAGTTTTCTCCGGTGGTGGTGGTGGTTGGATTGGTTGTGGAGTATCTCGTATTGTGGTAATGCAATTGGTGCTGGAATTTAAGTTTGTCTTAAGTGATGTTTCTTGGAAATCCATTCCTAGTTCGTTGTCTACCCATTCCGAATCTTCCATGATGGAAAGGCATGGAGAAGATGCTCTCGACCACGTCACATCGCATTCATTTACCATCTCAAAGTCATCCTCGGCGGCGGCTTCTTTATGGATGTTAACATCTTGATGCGATGTGTTTGGCGTTGGACCACTTTCCTTCCTCAGTTCATCCATTTCATGGCATGAAAGACACTCAGTTCTATTGGAGGTAGATACTGCGATTTTAACTTTACTATCAGGTGGATTTGAAAAGGTAACCGAGGATTCGTTTCCCTCATAATTATTGTCGATGGCTTCTTTGGGGGCTTCAAGCATCGGGTCCCATGCCGTCACTACAGTCTGACGACCTTCGGGGAAACATACTATGAGTTCGGACGTTTCAGGCTGAGCAGAGGGAAGTCTACAATCTCTTGGATTTGTAATTACAGCAGAGAAATCCTTGTCTGATTCCTTATGTATTAATAAATCTAACCGTTTATGTTCATCTGCCCTCAAGTGTGCGATTGAGTTTATATTGATATCATTGACGTCGTTTTGAGATTCACGTTTTAAAGACGGTGTGTTTATATAAACTAAATTTAACTCCTTTATTATGTCCATCCCCAATACTAAGGACGTAGTAAGGTTTGGAACATACAAGAGTTCTGCCTCAATGTGGGCCTCGTTAACCTCCAAGTTAACAAAATACGAGTGTTTTACATATGTTTTAAGCCATTAGCCATTTGCAAAGGTATATTTGTATTTTGGGGTTTTATAGAATTATATTTTAAATGATCTACTAAATCTTCGCCTACTATGCTAACCATTGCACCAGTATCAATCAGAGCCATAAATTGTTTTCCAAGAATGTTAACAGTTACATACGGTCGACAATCACGTAGCTTCCCAAGTCCTAAACTACCCGAGTAGTGTGTTAATTCTTCGGCACAGGAAATTTTCCCTGTTGGAGGTCGTGTTGGACAATATCGGGATCTCAGCTGACCTCCTTGGTCTGGGATCCACATGGCGTTTCCGGTACTACATCGGCAATCCGTTGTTTTGATACTTTCCGTTTTGCAGTTATAGCAGCGGAGCCTCTTAGGTTTAGTACACTCACTGAATCTGTGTCCAGTTTCTTCGCAGTTCCAGCAAACTGGAACAGTCTCTCTACGGATATTCCTAGTAGGAGGGTTCACTGTAGGTCCTGGACGTGAATTTGACTTTACCTCGCCGAGCCTGTACTGTTTCTGATCGTTTTGTAAAGTAGCCGCTTGTGAATATTGCACCGTTTGAACCAAATTGGGTCTAACCGACTGCCTTAATTGTTGGTGTCCCCGGTTTCCATTATCTGTCCATATCCTGGGAGTGGGGTTGTACTGTCGATGTCTCATTCCTTCCATGCCTACCTGCTTATTTTTGGAATAGTATGCAGTTTCTGGGACCAGTGTTTGTGCAGGGTTAGGTGGAGGTTTGTAAAGAAGACGCTCTCTTTCGTAGCTTTCGTAATATTCGGCTTCTTTTATCATATCCTGTATAGACTTTAAATTCACTCTTCTCATAATCAGTTTATATTCTGGTCTCATATTGCAATAAATACGATCGAGTTTTTCTTCTAGTTTATATCCTCCTCTTCGTCGAATTAGTGTAGTTATGGCCACAATAAAGCTACGAAATGGTTCAGCCTCTCCTTGTGTACGCTGGCGGATTTCATCCTCAAGATTGCGTCGGTAACCTGGGGGTAAGTATTGCATCTCAAACGAAGTCTGAAAATCCTCAAAACTATCCCAAAATTCTCTATGGTTTCTAAACCACAACAGGGCTTTTCCTCGTAGTAGTTCCGGAAGAGCTCTTAAGATTTCTTCCTTGAATATATCGTAGCATTCCATTAACTCGTTAAGTCGCTCTAAGAAAGATACTGGATCTCCATTTCCTTCATAATGCAGATTCAATTTCCTGGCAATATTGCATATATGGACCGAATTTTTAGCGCTAAAGGGGGCAGTATCCCGCAACTCGTTACTTTGAACTCCGTTATCTATTGGTACCGTAGTGGTAAATATAGGATCGCGGGGAGCTAAATAAGTAACGGCCGTATTAGGATTTAAAAGTGTATATGGACTTTGGCTTGCTGGTTGTAAAGGTTCTTGCTGAATATGATTGGTTTCGGATGAAGACATATTTTTAAATTAACTAAAACTCTTTTTACTGTTTCTGCACTAGCGCTCTGAGAAAGACCCAAGATTTCTCGAAAACTGGCAAGTTCAAGTTGGTTGGAATCTTCCATTCTGGTATTAAGAGTAGAGACAGCAGGAATAGTTGAAGTACCCTGAACCTCAGTATTTTCAGCACTTAAGAGTGTATTATCTAAACTCTTTGTAAATGTAGAGGTATTTCGAACTAATCCTTGGCTCCTTAAGAAAGTCACAAAATGAGAGCGTAGATCTTCACTATTTCCCTCGATTGGTAACCCATATTTTGACATTTCTTCAATCAACTCAGGCTTCTTCAAATTATAAATCCATCCAACTTTTTCGGAACTTCTCCTCATCGTGGTTTGTTTCCCTGAGGCTAATGATTCAGTAGTAACGGGCAATACTTTTGGAATTGTACCGGAATGACTTGACTTGACTTGATGGAGCAGTAGATGTTTTACATGTTGTGGTAGCAACATTTGCGTCTTTAAGAGGGCTAGTAATAGCAACATCTGTAGTTAAAGTTCCAGTCTGTGGGTGTGACTTATTATCCTCACTCTTAGGGTCAGTAGTTTTCGAACGACCAGTAGGCAGTATATTTGAATGAAACAGAAGGCATAAGAGCCTCCAGATTCGGAGAAAGCTCAATGGAAACATGATGTGTCAATGTAGATACGGTAGGACTAAAATAGAATATGAGTCTAGATATTTAATTTGTATCAGTTATTTTTACGTGACGATCACTGTAATGTAAACAATCAGTCGAGTCTGTTCGAATATCCGTCCCTGTTCGTGCGCCAAAATGTGACGTGTCTTTTCTCAACACAACCATTTACTGTTAAAAATGTTACGTATCGCATACCCTAGATGAGCCCAATCAAGCGGGGATTCGATCCAGGGGTCTACATTTTATTCATATGGATTATGTATGTCAGTTGGGTTCAGATATATTGCTATCACCTTAGGTGGTGGTAACGTTCAAGCATTTAGTAAATCATCATTACCCAACTGGCCTTGAAAAAAATTAAGAATTTGAAATAAAATGATGTCGATAAATAAGATATTTACGATCATCAATTAAAGAAAATACAAAAGCGTAACTACCTAGATCTATATCTAAATCAAAGCTACCTCGGATCGCAACACACTGTATGTTATGTTAAATAGTATGAGCAAAAGTAATATCAACACTAAGAACAATATATAATGTTTGGTCAGTATCGTATTAACAAAGATTAAGTAAGAAAAGTGTAAGAGAAATAATAATAGATCCAGAGCAATAATCTATTTGTTAGGTCCGTATTGCACGAACATAGGTTAAGTAAGATAGTAAGTAAAGTAAGGAACCAATAATACCGATAAACAATTGAAAGGTTAGGTCCGTATTGCACGAACATAGATTAAGTAAGATAGTATGTAAAGTAAAGAACCAATAACCAATTTAGAGGTTAGGTCCGTATTGCACGAGCATAGATTAAGTAAGATAGTAAGTAAAGTAAGGAACCAATAATACCGATAAACAATTGAAAGGTTACGTCCGTATTGCACGAACATAGATTAAGTAAGATAGTATGTAAAGTAAGGAACCAATAATACCGATAAACAATTGAAAGGTTAGGTCCGTATTGCACGAGCATAGATTAAGTAAGATAGTAAGTAAAGTAAGGAACCAATAATACCGATAAACAATTGAAAGGTTAGGTCCGTATTGCACGAACATAGATTAAGTAAGATAGTAAGTAAAGTAAGGAACCAATAATACCGATAAACAATTGAAAGGTTAGGTCCGTATTGCACGAACATAGATTAAGTAAGATAGTAAGTAAAGTAAGGAACCAATAATACCGATAAACAATTGAAAGGTTAGGTCCGTATTGCACGAGCATAGATTAAGTAAGATAGTAAGTAAAGTAAGGAACCAATAATACCGATAAACAATTGAAAGGTTAGGTCCGTATTGCACGAACATAGATTAAGTAAGATAGTAAGTAAAGTAAGGAACCAATAATACCGATAAACAATTGAAAGGTTAGGTCCGTATTGCACGAGCATAGATTAAGTAAGATAGTAAGTAAAGTAAGGAACCAATAATACCGATAAACAATTGAAAGGTTAGGTCCGTATTGCACGAACATAGATTAAGTAAGATAGTAAGTAAAGTAAGGAACCAATAATACCGATAAACAATTGAAAGGTTAGGTCCGTATTGCACGAGCATAGATTAAGTAAGATAGTAAGTAAAGTAAGGAACCAATAATACCGATAAACAATTTAAAGGTTAGGTCCGTATTGCACGAACATAGATTAAGTAAGATAGTATGTAAAGTAAAGAACCAATAACCAATTTAGAGGTTAGGTCCGTATTGCACGAGCATAGATTAAGTAAGATAGTAAGTAAAGTGAAGAGCCAATAATACCAAAACCAATAACCAATTTAAAGGTTAGGTCCGTATTGCACGAACATAGATTAAGTAAGATAGTATGTAAAGTAAAGAACCAATAACCAATTTAGAGGTTAGGTCCGTATTGCACGAACATAGGTTAAGTAAGATAGTAAGTAAAGTAAGAAACCAATAATACTGATAAACAATTGAAAGGTTAGGTCCGTATTGCACGAACATAGATTAAGTAAGATAGTATGTAAAGTAAAGAACCAATAACCAATTTAGAGGTTAGGTCCGTATTGCACGAGCATAGATTAAGTAAGATAGTATGTAAAGTAAAGAACCAATAATATCAATCCAAATATCACTCCACACGATATTTCACTGGTAAACTTTTACTAGACTTGAAGTTCTGCCTGAAGCTACATTTCTATGAAGGCGACGTAACTTCTAAGTTCGTTGTGGTCACAGACTTGACTCTCGGAATCTGGAGGTAACATTTGTTTAAGAAGATCTAAAATGTATGACGACAAAGAAGCTTTAAATATAAACTCTTTGCGTTGTATCGTCATCAGGGATATCTGAGTACACAAAATGTAATCTTGATAAATAAGTTTTCTCTTTGTCTCATCAGGCGCTCATCCGAGTTTACTGCGATGTTCCAGACACGATCCCAAGTCACGGTGGAGCAACCGAGTTGTCTACACGTAACGTAGCAATGTTGAGAAGGATCGATTCAATACTAATGTTGAGTTCTCTGTGACAGCGTCAGATTTCAGTTCTCCCACTAAGAGGAAGATGAACTGGAGCTAAACTCAGCATTCACACTCAACCCTTCCCATCATATCTACGTTATGTCTATGTGCCAGGTTTTGAGAATCTTACAGGATAGTATTAACTCTCAAGACAGACAGACTTATTGCCCATTATTATTTTTGGCCACGGGTTAAAAATGTGAACTGTTAAAATTAATGCACATGAGCTTATTGAAAATGGCTTGGTTTTTGTTGTTGTCACTTTATTGTGGTATATCATTTTAACTATAGTCAATAAACATGTTTTATTTTTTGTTTTTGTTAACATTGTCGTCCATAGTTTCTTCTACGTGTTGAATTTATATTTAATACTCAAATTGTCAGTTTTCTGAAATATTATTTATGTAATTATATTTTTTGGTATTTCACGAGGAATTACTTTCCTTACTTGAAATCATAATTATTAGCAAGTTTCACCAAATAGTCTGACGGCTTGACCTCAATATAAAGATAAAGCAAGATCTTTACTACAGACTAGAGCAAGTGAACAGACAAGAAATAGTTGACAGTCAGTTGAAATGGTTTACCGGGACATTCAACTAGTAATTGACTAATGGTATTTGATTAGTTCTCATGTTGAAGTCACGTTTAATTGAAATAGTTTCTCCGGCTGTTTGTAGTCTACCGCAGGTAACCGCAGTCCACTGGAAGTTTTAATGATAGGCTACTATTGAATTTCCAACTATGTTTACCTGACGAAATGTGGTTAAAACGATATTATTTAAGAGGTTGATTCAAGAGAATCCTGAGCTTAAAGGCCAAGAAAGTTCAATAAAGTATATAAAATGTATATTTTATAGTATCTGAGTTTGTAAAAAGATATTAAATGCAAGTGATGTGGAGCGGCTTATTGTATGGGTAACACTTAATATGGTCGTCACAAACATTGTTTACGTAGCATTTAATCTAAAAGTTGTGCGTTATACGTGATGCACAATATTTTACCTGCAGTAGTTGAACGTGATTATGTTAAATTTAGTAATTGGCTAATGAGTGCATTCAATTATGTCTCATTAATTTGATCAAAAGTCAGGTTATACGTAACTATCTCACGCCTGGACTGGTTATACTAGACCATCCTTGACATCACTAATTTCCGGCTGAGCAAATTTTGAATGCTCATATTATCAATTTTGTGTTGACGAGGTTATTACGTGTCTGATACGATAGGAATATTAACATGGGGGTAGGTAATAGTAGGAATCGCAACTAGCGCGTTGTTTTACGATAATGACGCTCCATAACATACGAGATTAACGATGAGTACTGCACGAGTGCTGCAATGTGACAAGTTGTGCATATTACTTTATCTGTGACAGAGTTGTGCAACATTTTTTCAATCTTGTTGCTTTTTTATTTAGTATAAACGCAGTGTTTACTGTATTGTATAAGTAAACAACATGTTATCTACTTATAAAAGTTTAACATGAATAATATAGGTTATCCCAAAACAATGAAATCAGTCACATAAATTTATTATCACTGCGGTTTTGACGGCCTATTCTGTGCTAAAAGCAGAGTGTAGATTAGAGTGTTATTTAGAATTTTTCATGCTCCTTTGTCTGCCTAGGTACGTGAAAATCGATTTTAGTAAGAAGCTAGGGACAGTTGACGTTAACAGCGATGATTTTGCGAAGGAATAAGTTTCCGTCTTCTTCGTGCCTAAGCGTGGTAATCACAAATTGTTGAAGAGATTTTATTTATCCTACTTCATTAAAATTTTGTTATATATTGATATCATAATAATGAATCTAGACGAGTCTCAACGACGGTTGTCTAGATACCCACAAGTATTTAGATAAAACATACACAGATTAATAAAATACAACATATGCACTAGTGCCCTAATGTGACAAGTTGCGGATACTGAGACAGAGTTATGCAGCGTCGATTGAAAATTCCTCTGAGTGTATATTGTTAAAATGTACCTTCCGAATTGTGAATTACCGACAAAACGTACTGTATGCTGGAGTCCTATGCAAATCGATAAGAGCTTTAAAATACAGCAGAAAGAATATACACGTTGAGAAACAGAACAGATAACATTCATTAATCAGTGATTTGGTTTAGAAACTGAAAGAGAAAATGACCAGACGCTTTACGATTTCTTCAAAATCAGAGGAGTTTTTGCGAGTTTGAAGAATTAATCTCTTTGTAAAGTTTATCGAACGTTTAAACGCTGGTATTGAGGTACGTTTTACTGAATGACCATGTGAGCCACATGCACCAATATGAACTCAAAATCGGATCACCTTTAGCTGGGAACAATTTGACAATCTTAGATACAGTCCCAATGTAATACTCATAACACTGAATTAACTTTTTACAGTGTAAATACGATGCTGTTACAGTTAATTTAAAATCAAGCAGCAGGCTTAGATGATAAGTGCTTTTTTAGTGGTGGCAATTATGTAACAAAATAGAAAACACTTGGTTTTAATATAAAAGTAAAATTGCTAAAAAGATTTTACTTGTTTTATAAACTTTTATCAAACCTATGCTATAAAAAAACTTCTCATATTACGAATTGGCTCGATTTTAACCTCTAATTATATGGCTGAATCATTAGTTTCACACTCAGGGAATTCTTTGTATTTGGCAATATTTAACTCAACATACGCCTTATTGTTGTTGCTCACCTTGATAATATATTGTTTAATATTTTTATTCTTATATTCATGTATATCCGAACAGAAGAATTATATTCTAGAAGAGAACATATACGTGCTTTTTTCAAGTAGAAGCAAAACACCAGAGAAGTTATTCCTTACGAGTAGAAAGGAAGATGAATCTAAAAGTGGAATAGTCCTTGTCATAGATGTGTTGAGAATGTAAAGATAATCTAATAATCACACCTAGGGTTTTACCTTGTTAACTCTATAAGATTATGTTGTATGACCTAAAATATTATAATTATGGGTACTTGAAGATCGTGGAGAGGTCATCGTTGCACTTTTTGTTGTTTTCAACTTTAAACCGTAATATCATATTTAAAGAACTTCATGAACGTTACTATTGTGGGGTAACTACAATTGAATTCCTTGTTCAGCAATTTGGTCAGAAGCCATTTTGATGAGCGTGGTTAGTGAAACCTTACTGTTGATTACTTTGCGACATTGCTGTGTTATATTTAGCACACTATTTACCAAGTTGTAATCTAACAGTAGTGGATAACAAGTATTGATGTAGTAGATAACTATGACATATTTATCTGTTTTAATATAGTTGGATACTGGAAGTGTTCACTCTCATACACGTTCATTACGGACTGACCTGTGAGTGAAATATGGGATTTTCATTCTTATATACATTTATGTACAAACCTAGATACTCTGTAAGAGATATTTTGACATATTGCTCGCGGCGGTGTTGCTTTCGACATTACCGTTGTGGGCACGCCTTCAGCTACCGTATGATGTGTCATGTATCTTGATTCTTATCCTTTCTTCTCCTAAGATGTATATGTAAGATACATTTTGTAGGTTTTAAAAGTGAAGAAATAAAATAATGATAATTCGTTATGCATTATTATAGCAATAATTTCCCTTTAATATTTCGCATATACTAACCACTCTTTACAGTTATAAAAAAATAAATCTTCATTGTAGCGTAGGGATAAGGCTGGAACTCTCTAACCGAGAGGTCACGTGTTCGATTCTTGGGGAGACCAATAAATAGTTGTTAGTGGGTGTTGATCGTTTTCCTGTCAAAACGTTTAGAATGTTAAATTACAATATCATTAGTCGACAAACAACCCCTTAAAAAACATCTTTTAATCACTTGGGCAATCTTAAGACAACTTGGCGGTTTTTACACTTACTATATCAAATAAACTAAATAAAAATTAAATTTATGTTAAACGTCATTTATTAGACGTCTATATTAACACTAAGCCAGTAAATAATGAAATATTTATTTGAAAGTTTTATTCAACGGAACGTTTTATTTCACTATATATTACAATTACGCACAATTTTCTCTTAAATTTTCTATAAAAGTATTATAAATTATTTTGAGAGTACTACGTTATCAAATAAAGCACAACTTGAACTAGATTCGGGAAATTTACGCTAATAAACTTCAACTTACATTAAAATGTAGTTCAATGTTTGCGATGAAACCTACTTATAAGAGTTTATATTAACGAAATAATTATATAAGTAAAGGAATGATTTAAATAGAGTTTGAATGTTTAAATGAACGCCAGTTAATTTTATCAAATAAGTGGAAAATTATTACTAGCCGTATTAATAAAATAGTATTATAAAACAGTATATATTAATAAACAGTATTAATAAAAGTTGTATTTTTAATAACACATAAATACTCTCAAGATCCAACTTAGAGTTATTTGTAGTCCTTCACTTGAGTAATCTCTCCGATATTACTTGGGAAACTTTACTCGTTTTTATGTCAAACTGAAGAGTGTCGAACCGTAGTTTTCTTTTAGGTATGAGCCACTATTGATTTATGTATTTTGTTCAAACTCTGCAAACAATCATTTGTTTACAGACTTCATTATTACAATCTAAAACCCGATATAATAGATGGAGATTTAAAATAGTTGTCTTTATGAATGTCAATATTAAATAGGAAATTTCATAATTGTTATAATATTTAAATATTGTTTGTGTCATGTAAACTCTTTCGTTGTACTTGTAAGTCCCACATATAATTAACGTTGGAATTAACAACATAATCAAGGGTTTGGATAGCCAGATGTTCGCCTACGTTTTACATGACTGTGGATTTGTTTTCGTAAAACAATTTATCGGTTTATTAGGGATGCTTTTAAGTTTAATTATTGAGCTAATAGTGACCCGGTCTATATTACGAAACACTATAGACTAAAATATAAACTTTATGTAACTCAGACATTTTATTAAAATACAATAAATCCTCAAATGCAGTATAGTGCTTTAAGAAAATATTAAAGGTGTGGGGTATAATGTGTGCAATTGTACTAAAAGTGGGTTATAATTATATTTTTTACAGTCAAAAGTCTATTCAAATCCTTTTTATAACTCGTTATTTCATCCTCTGCATTTGGTGATACAGAAAAACTGAAGATGATTGAATCAGCGATAATTCTGTTGTTGAGACTATATGTAGCAGGTAAAAAAGGGAGATAAGATAGTTAAATCTCTTCAGCGATAACGCCAGGATCAGAGATAATGGTTCCGTTTACATGTTCCGCCAAGTTTAGACCCACTTGGTAATTACTGTAGCAGTTTGGTTTGTCGTTTAGTCTTGATCAAATCAACTCCAATTACATACCATTAACTTGTTCCTTCTGTTTTGAGTCCACATAAAGTCCATTACTTTATATATTGTATATAGTTCGTCCGGAATCTCAACAGCTCCAGAGGATAGACCCTCACGCCCAGACCCGCACTCACGGTCACACGCGCAGCCCTGCCTCTTTTTAGTTAATATTTTTTTATCCTAAAAACTAAATAGAACAGGTTTAAGAACCAGGTTATGCATTGCCTTAAAACTAGAACTAAAACCAAAAATTTAGGAAAAAAACTAAATTTGTTTTATTATTTTAAGTGCAATAAAGTTCTCAAACATTTTAAAACTGAGGTATAGTTTTGGAATTTGTTTTAATAAACCATTTAAGTCAGGAAACTACAAATGTATAAAAACGTAAGTAGTTTAAATAGCAACATTTTATGTTTAGTTCCATTTATAATTAATGTTTTGTTCGTAAAATCCTTGCATACACATAAGAAGGTCCATTGACAAAAGCAAAATATGCACCTGACACCTCTAAAAGAAAAATCCTGGATAACACCTGGTATTATAATATCCAGTAAGGCATTAAAGAAACTTTACTTAAAAAAGAACCGAATACATTTGAAGCCAGCCTTAAATGTTAAAGAGAATATAAAATATATCGCAGGGTTTTATCCGCTGCAAAGTCACAACTTTTAAGTTTCTCATTCTGACAACAAGACAAAAATTCATGAGCAGCAATTAATATAACGAGGGATGACAACCAGTCTGGAAGTAAAATCCAATCAATGTAGATAATGGAGAATGACACTGTAGTAACTGATGCTAAACGTGTATGCTCTCTGTTCAATGAATATTTTCATGTTAATAGGCGAGGGAGAAGTGGCGGTGAACCGGCTCTGAGGACGGCCTCTAATGGTGACGGTTGTCGTTCTTCTCCAGCCAATAGTGTGGCCTTGAGTCTCACTGCTGCGGCTAAGGTTATTGATGTTTTAATGCTTTTAAAGAATTCAAAATCAAGACTTCTATGGCATTTCAAACTATATAATATAGCCGTATGATAATCATATTTGTAAATCACTAGTAACTTTAATAAACACATATTTCTAGTTGCCGTATTCCCTCCCACATTGAAAGTTCCTTTGGTTAAACCAGTATTAAAAAGGTCTCTAAAGTTGAACTATCCAGTTATATTGACCTATATCAATAACTTGTCCACTTATTATTATTTATGAGCACTGTATTTTTATTAGTTTATATAAGTTCCTACAAGATAACAACCTATTTTCTAACAGACAGTTTGGATTCACACAAAACAAATCGACGATTGATACAGTCATGTCGGTGGTGACGAATGTGACTAAACATCTGGACGCTGGTAAAACAACTACGGGTGTTTTTCTCGATTTAAAGAAAAAGCTTTGACAGTGTCAGTCACTGAAAAGCTATTGTAAAGCTAAAGATGATAGGTGTTCGAGGACTAATCATGCAATGGCTGGAATCTTACTTGGAGAATAGAAGACAAGTGTGTCGGCCTTCAGAAAGTTAGATCCACATGCCTTCCGATTGTAAGTATTGCCCTCAGGGTTCAGTATTGGGACCCTTACTGTTTAAATATATACGTCAATGATTTACACTATGCAATCGAGCACGGAACCCACACTATGTTGATGATATAGTTATTAATTTAAGGTTTGACACGAATGAACAGCTTGAAGAGAACTCATTAGTTACACTTAGTCAGGCTTACTAGTACCTTAAGAACCTAAATCTTGAAGCATATTTTGAAAAGTCTTGTTCCTTTCTCTTTCATTGGCTCTCAGAAGGTTTTAGATAATTCAATACAGGTATTGACGATCATTTGCTTAGTTATGAGAATGAATCTCAATATCTAGATATTATATCATTATTGATAAAAATCTAAACTGGAATTTACATATTGATTTTGAATTGATTTAATGACCGGTTTATGTAGGGGTCAGGTCACTCACCGTCCAGATGTATAGTCACATTCGTCACCACCGACATGACTGTATCAATCGTCGATTTATTTTGTGTGAATCCAAACTATCTGTTAGAAAATGTGTTTTTATTTTGTAGGAACTTTAATAAATTAATAAAAGTAAAGTGCTTATAAACAATAACAAGTGAAAAAGTTATTGATATATGTCAATATAACTGGATAGTTCAACTTTAGAGCCCTTTTTAATACTGGTTTAACCAAAGGAACTTTCAATGTGGGAGGGAATACGCCAACTAGAAATATGTGTTTATTAAAGTTACTAGTGATTTACAAATATGAATATCATACGGCTTTATTACATAGTTTGAAATGCCACAGAAGTCTTAGTTTTGAATTCTTTAGAGGCAGTAAAACATCCATGACCTCAGCCGCAGCAGTGATACTCAAGGTTATATAGTATGGGCTGGAGAAGAACGGCAACTATCACCGTTAGAGGCCGTTCTCCGAGCCGGTTCTCCTCCACTTGTCCCTCCCCTATTAACAGAAAAATATTCATTGAACAAAGAGAATACACGTCTACCGTCAGTTACTACACTAGTCCAGTCATTTAAGGTTTTATCTGCGGAGAAATTCCTAGTGAGCTGAATTTTGGTATACACCTTCATTATGGAGTTTTAATATAGATGTGAAAAATCGAAATTGATATCGTGTCAGCTAAAAAAGTTATAAGGTTTAAAAGGTCACGAAAATCATCAGTTTTTCGCGAATATCTTGCGACTTACGGCTTCGAGGTCTACAAAGGTCATTATAAAAATTATTTCTCATACGGTTATCTACAAGAAATATCTCTTACATTTTTCTGTAAAGTCAACCGTTTTCGGACTAGAGCGCTGAGAAAGCGACTACATTATGATCATGCACTCGTTTCCGCACCACCTTTGAGGTAGAATGCAAGGCGCGATTTTTGACATGGTTTCCCGCGTAGGCATAATCCATGATCTGGAATAAAAGTTTTGTATTATTTTATGCTCAATAATTATTTATTTGTACATTGAAAAATAGGGGGGGAAATATATTTTTATATAATTTTCTTTTATAGAAAAATCAAAGAAAATATTATTCGAAAAGATTATATTATTATTAAAATATTATCTTACATTATTATTACTAAATATTATTATTTTTATTCGTCGCCGATATCCTCAACTTCAACTTCGTTAAAAGTTGCTGACAATACATCAATGGACTTATTTGTTTATTTAAATCAACACTTTCATAATTTTCTTTTGACTCTGCGTTTAAGCATGACTGACCACGACAATGTCCATAAGCTTTAGAACATCTCAATCCAATTTTTTTACATCTACATTTGCCACCACAACCTCTTGTACAATTAGAAAAGATTGTGTTAATAGATCATTGGGTGCTGATGGCAATAAAGTTGTTATTGGCTGTAATATATTATTTTTCAACTAATTCGCTCTTCGTGGCGTCGTTTGAAAGCAACAATACTCAAATTTTTAAGAAAATTAATGTGAACATTTACAAATGTCACCGTATTCAAATATTCAATGTTACCATCACTTCTAGCGACACTAGCATCGTTTAATGTTTGTAAACCACGTCTAACTTCTACTACGTCACTACAAGATAACGATTCATTTCATATGAAACATTTATCACTCATTATGAAAACTGTTCAAGAGCACAAAACTACGAAAATAACGTCTTTAATACTCAATAAAAAATTTTCAACTGAGCTAAACATAGTCCGAAAGGCAGTAGCAGATATACAGAGACGGGTCACAGAACAATAAAGATCGGAACATCTGCCAGTGGAGGTCATTTTACTCATTTGTATCATATATATTAGATTTTACTAAGTTCCAAAACCTCTATAATATAAGTTTATTGTCACAAAACGAACGAGTAGAAGTTAGAAGTTTTAAGAAAACTTAAATACATTATTAAAAAGTAAGTGAGTTGACGCCTTATATGTATACGGTATATAATACCTTATGTGAGTGCATTCTACTCGCTTTCTCAGCACTCTAGTACGAGAACGTTCGACTTTATAGAAAAATTAAGAGACATTTTTTGTATATAATCGTATGAGGAATAATTTGTATAATGGCCTTTATTGACCTCCGAGACATTGGTCGCGAGATATTCGCAAAAAACTTCGCAAAAAACGTTTTTAGCCGGCACGATATCATTGCAGATTTTTCACATCTTCATTAAAACGCCATAATAAGGCTGTATATCAAAATCCAGTTCAATAGGAATTTTTCCGCAGATTGAGATTTAGAAAACCTAAAATGACTGGACTACACTGTCATTTATTATTTCAATTTATTGGATTTTACTTGCAGACTGGTTGTTCCCCCTCGTAATATCATTTTCTGCTCATGATTCCTTCGTCTTGTTGTCAGAATGAGAAATTTAAAAAAGTCATGACTTTGCAGTGGGTAAAACCCTCCATTATATTTTATATTCTCTTTAACATTTACGGTTTACGTCAGAAACATTCCATTTTTTCTTTATGTCAAGTTTCTTCAATGCTTTACTGGATATTATAATACCAGGTGTTATCTAGGATTTTTATTTTAGAGAGTCACGTGTATAATTTTGACAATTGACAAGAATAATTGTTAAAATGGTACAAAAATACAATGAAAAAGTAGTTAAATTTGTCTTGAACGGAACTAAAAGCATTCATATCTCCCCAGTTCTGTTTTGATAAATAGTATTTCCTAAAAATCAAAATTGTTCGAAGATGATCTGGACTAGTTCTTTGTGGACTGAAAAAGAGAGGCTGCAATGTCTGTCACGAATGCCCGTTGAGCACAGTGGTATGACATTCCAGTACCGAGAATTTCACATGACACACCGTTGAACGGCAGGCTGATGAAAATTAAGTCAATCGTGCCAGATAATGTGGTAGTCACCCGTGTGGGAGATTTTACTATCTGCCTCATATCATAACTTGCAAACAGGTCAGGAAACAAGAATATTTCATGATTATCTTTAACCCAGTTCACCCGTTTACCATTTACGGTTACCATTCATATCTCCCAAAACTATGGTATTACCCTTAGAATACTTTATATTTTTCAAGGGATTAAATTTGAGTTTGGAGCATGGTATGTGCCAATAATATAAATATACCAATCTTTCCTAGTGTTACTTTAAAACTGGCTGCCACAAAATCTTTCTCAGAACCTAGCTTTGAGACAGAAGTAGGAGTAAATGAATATATTGCTAATATTAAAACACCACCGCTTCTAAAAGAATGTAGACAATATTGTGACACAATCATGTATCCCTGTATTTTAAGAGAACTAATTTCGTAAGTTTTTAGGCCGTGTTATGTAAACATCATTATAGCAGGGCTCACCAATGTATCTGTCAGCATGAATACTTCTGTCAGCTTCTTATGGGTAAACGAGGATTTTACGAACAAAATCTTAAAGAGGAATGAAACTAAACATAAAATGTTGTTTATGCATTTGTAGTTTCCTGACTTGAATGGTTTATTAAAACAAATTCCAAAACTATACATTGTACTCAGTTTTGAAAATGTTTCAGTATTGCACTTAAAATGATATAACCAATTTTTTTTCTAAATGCTTGGTTTTAGGACCAGTGTTTAAAGCAATGTGTAACCTGGTTGTGAATCCTTTTCTATTCAGTTTTTAGGGTTAAAAACGATTAACTAATTCAAATTCCCGTGTAAAGAAATTTCTACCTAAAATTTCCCAAATCTAGTGAGTATTAACTTAATATTTGTATTTTAATAATAAACCAGCATTTTAAAATATTGTGTGTGTGTGTGTGTGTGTGTGTGTGTGTGACCAACTATAAATATAAATTTTTATCGAAATTCAACTATTATCGTTGTTAAAGTAATATATGTTTGGCTATATCGTAAATAACCTTAAAATTGCAATTATTTTGTTAACCGTATTTGATTACTTCTATAAAAATGCGTGTATATTTTGCAGTGTTGAGTGTTTTTAAAAAATTAAAATTAAAACTATTAACTTCTGAATATTAGGAGTTTATAAATGTTGCAATGGGACTAGTTTTAATTTAGGCAATTGTTAGATAATTGAGTACTGTAAAATTAAGCAATAAAGAGTATAAACCTTGTTTGTAATTTTATAGCGAAAACCCTTATAGTATTCAGTGAATCTGTCGACTAAGCTGTTACCTAATCTTTGTTCACCCAGCCGTAGTCTAAGGAGGAAACTTGTTCGCACATGAAATATCAAATAGTCTCCTGAGATTGTGATCACACTGAAAGTCAACCTTTGCATCATTGATAAGTTCAATAATTATGCAGTCAGCTCTTGGTACATTGTTCAACTTTTTCTTAGTCGTGATTGGTCATGGGCCATCAGGGCTTTGTTTTAAATAGTTTTAAACAAAAAACATAATACATAGTTGAAACTACTTGTATTCAATAATAATTTAAATGGAAAAATTTACATAATACATTGTGACTACTTGAAGTTATAAATTAAGGGACTAAAACTAAACACATGCGATACTGAATATATTTTGGGAGACGAGAAATACGTGTAACTAAAGATCCTCGCAAGATATTTTCCCTACTTGTCTTACTAAATCGTTTGAGTCTAATAGAACCAATAGGGTCTACGGGTATTATCTTAATAAGAAAATCATGAGTGTCAATTTAAATCTTCATTTTTGTTTTGTTTTTGCTACTGTTCGTTGTTCTTTGTAGATTTTCTAAAACTCTCTGTTTCAGTCTTCGGCTATCGGGGACTCAAAATAAAAAGACTCAACAAATATTAATGTCAATATATACCATTTTTACAAACTCACAAGTATTTATTTATGGAACATTTCTGGAACTTGTGCAACTATGACTTACGCTCAACCCTCGTTGAGAGGATTTCACCCAGGTCTTTTTAATAATGAATGATAATTAGGACTATTAAATTATGAACAGTTTTACTTCACGTTACTAGTGACAGGGTGGTACAATTTAGTAATTTGACAAAATTTATTTACTAATCGTGTTTAGGTAACTTACTAACGCTGAAGAACAAATGACAATTTATTGTAATACACAGTATGAGAACGTCATTGCTTGTTACAACACATCGAAATTTAGTTTAGGTACATGGCCCACAAGCTCCTACCTCTCTTAGACATTTAACAAACTAATGTATGTGATTTCCGTAATTTTAAATAAAGATTTGAAACATTTCTTATACATGCAATAAATAAAGTTTGTTTTTCTGTGAACAGTGCGAACAAAACACTATGAATAATTGGGGATATGAAATGAAACCTTCATGTGTCAGTCATATTCCATCAAACAAATTACGATGGTATTTAATGGAGAGTGAAATATATCAACAAAAACACGTTTCAATACAGAAGATGTATTTCATTAGTTGGATCGCACATACTGTAATGAAACTCATCCGTCCTTTGATGGAAGTCTTTGAACTGAAATTTAGTCTGAAACCACTACTCAGTTTTATTCAAAACTTTACACTCATTACATCTACAGGGTTAGCCAGTGAAACGGGAATATTTAAATAAGTAACTAATTCTTTAAGAAAATTAATTTTATTATTTAATGGTTATAAATATAAAGAAAAAAGTTAGCCATTTACTGTACAATAAGTGAAAAAAATATTTTTCGAATATAACACTTGTCATATGTCTTCCATTGGAATCTATGCACTGCTGCAGCCGGGCCTGGAAGTTTCTCATGACATCTTGCAGCATATTGACTGGTATTCCTTCGATTTCGTCCCGAATTCGTTTTTTAGGGCTGGGATATTTCTAGGTGGATTGTTCTGAAAAACTCTTGTTTTTAAATAACACCATAGAAAAAAGTCACAGGCTGTCAAATCTCGAGAGCGAGGGGGCCAAGGGATATCCCCGTTTCGGGAAATGAAGCCAACTCGAAACAAAGCATTTACAGCATTCATAGCAACTCTTGCAGTGTGGCTTGTTGTCCCATCTTGTTGGAACATTGTGTGTTCATTTACTGGAAAACGGGAGAATTGTGGTGTAAGAAAGTTCTGGATCATTGCAACGTAACGCACAGAGTTAAAAGTCACAGAGTGCTGTCCATTGCTATCCTCAAAGAAAAATGGGCCTATGATTTCTCTTGCTAACATTGCGCACCAAACCGTCACTTTTTCAGCATGAAAGAGGCGTTTCATGAAGTTCGCCAGGGTTTTCCTCAGACCAGTATCTGAAGTTTTGTTTATTAACAAAACGAGAGAGGTGGAAATGCGCCTCATCGCTCATCCACAAGTTGTTTACTTGGTCGATATTTTCCTTAAAGTCTTCTGGCCATTTCCTCACAAAATTGCAATCGTTTCTGATGGTCAGTTGATTTGAGAGATTGCACAATCTTTATTTTATATGGGTGAAAATTTAAATCTTGATGAAGAATCCTTCTCACCGAAGTGTTACTTATTCCAAGGCGTAGAACATGTTGTTTGGCAGATCGGCGTGGACTTCTGAGCATTGCCTGTTGAACAGTAGCGATATTTTGAGGGGTTCGAACGGGTTTTGCACTCCCACCTCGTTTTTTAAACGTTGATCCAGTTTGTTCAATTTTGTTTATCCACGAATGAATTGCGTTATCCGAAGGAACAGGCCTGTTGCGCGGTATGTTGAAATGGCGTCGGAAAGCACGTCGCGTTTTCACCAAATTCTCACAATTTGCATAATACGCTTTAACCGCGTAGCCGCGATGTTCGCCCGTCCAACGATCCTTCTCAACTAAATGGCAGGACACGCAGGTAGAAAGGAGCCGGCCACTATTACCCCCACCACTAACATTCCAACTGTCAAGGTCATCTCCAATCTTCCCGTTTCACTGGCTAACCCTGTATTTCGTATATTTTACGTATTTGTAGTAAATTACACATTGTTACTTTACAGATACAGTTATAATTTTTAAATTCAGCATAAAGGCTTCTGTCTAACCGTACTGAGAGAGGAAATTATACAGAGTTTTCCATAACTGCTGCTCAATATTTTATCACGTTGTTGTATATGTCAAAATAAACAGTGTTTCAGTATAGTGTATAGATTCTCCTTGCTTTGTTTTTTCTTACTGTTTTCATATGTTTCATTTATTTAATAATTTAAATATCAGTAACGGTATGAGATGTCAAAATTAAAATTTTGACGTTTTAGAGTCTATTCAGTCCAAATGTTGAAAATCTAATGACATTTGATACGATGGTTTTTATCAAAAACCAATATTTACTGACACAGTTGCTAACAAATAAACTGGTTATACCATTAAGTATACCACGTTTTCGTTTGACATCACAAACCATCATAGAGATACAACCTTCACAGGACATGCAGACAGAAATGTAGGCAGACATTATTCTACATTATATGTCAAACAATAATCTTGACCTGCAGTATAACCTAGTAAAATCGAGGGTAGTAATGACGGGACACGCATAGTAATAATTGTTATGTGGTTCATTGCAAGCATATTATCCGCTTTTTACAACATCAATTTGGTAAGTTTGACGTGGGATGGATGTTGTAGCCAACTGCTGCCTGGGGCAACGGCTGTCTCAGACCTCAAAGCTTTGATGTCTGGCCCAAGATGCATAGATTAAGCCCCCATGTTGTCCGAATAGCTTAGTGTGAGTACTTAACTCTGTTTATAGGACGAAAACGAATCAATATTGCCACACACACGTTTAAATAACAAATTCGATCGGTAATGGATGAACTTAGAAATATGTAGCTTTACATGTCAGTGTTTTGTTCAAATGCGTTATCACTAGAGTGGTATAAAACTATTTTTAAATAAATTAATTGAGTAACAGATGTTTAGTACAATGTTAAGCTATTATACAGCTTTAGGAACGTTTTGTTACATATAAACGTGGTTTCAGTACATTCTGTTTATTGAATTTATTAAGAATTACTTGTTTTCATTATATCGATTCCAAATAATTAAAATTGTTTTAATTCCAAATATAAATTATTAATTTAATAATGATCTGTTGTCCGTTTATTTGTATGTGTTATATACATATTCTTCTATACATTTTGTGACCATCCTAAAATATATTCCTTTTACATAACAATATATTTTAGTGTTCAGTTCTAAATGGAACTTTATATTTATTTTTTTATTAAGTAATTTTTTTTTCTAACACACAACAAATTAATAAATTACGCCCAGTTTATTACAAAGCTATGCTCAATCATTTTAAAGTTTTTATTAGAATGCTCACTTTGAAGTAGTTAAATCAGTTTATATTTGTGAGTTACATGTTTTTAATTCAATTCATGTCAACAGTTATTAATGATGTCTAATGGTAACGCTTCTGCAAGTTATCAAATAAGACAAAAACCACAATCAACACAAAAAGCGATTTTTACAATTTTTTTTGCGTTACGTGGAACTAGCTCAAGTTATGTAGGAAATAGAAATGTATGGAAAGGAAGAAAATAGAGTTGGTTATCTAAGTGTATACTGTTACAGTACAGCGTTCGAAGAGAATACATTTCTATAATTTCTGTATATCTAGGTTAACCAATTTATTGCTTCAGACCCATCTATCATAAAAAATGGCAAACGGTAAACATTTATCTACCGAAATACCCTAAAAATGGCTATTTTCACTATACACTACGGGATTGTAATTTTTAAGCATAATTTATTAAATAACACTTGTTTCACCAAGATCAATAAGCAAGTTTTATAACTTAATAAAAATTTTTCTCTACTACACTTTGTGGGTAAGATACATAGAGAAAGATAAAAAACTAAAGATTTTAGAGCGCACATTTGTAACAACAATCAAATTCTATGTTTTAAAATAATAATTCTGAACACGACGTATGTATAATTTAATTAAATAGTGAGATTTATTCGACTATATTTTTGTATATCAATGATCTTCACTCTAATATTTAGTATATTCGTCTTTTTGCGGTCAAATATATCCATTACGTAAGTTACAACCAAATCTAGACTTCCATCATTTATGCGTACACTTTACGTGAAACATTTCAACGGCAAAAGCGTATATATACACTTGAGTTATTCCAAGTTATTTACGTAATTTAAGGTTACATACCTGAACATTAACGTACCGTTAGATCTTAATCTAGCAAATCTTGCTTTGTGATGCAAATGCCACAATTAGGAGCCGTAATCTGTGTTCTTGAGAACAAGACGTGTCGCCTTGTCACCATCTTCATAACTCAGCAGCTTGTATCGCTGTATTGCAGCGTAGCTTTATTTTATTAACAACATAATTCTAATGTCCTGATGATAGCCGTGGTCACAATTACCAATATATATAACTCTTCGTGTATATCCAGTAACTTAAATCCACTTAAAGATAAATTAAACGTTATACACTTGTTCATTTGTAGATACTTTCTGTGGAAGAAACGTCTTTTCAAGGTTTTGTAAAAAACGAGCGGAAACAATAACGAGGGTCAGTGTAGAGTATCTTTTGTGGGGATGGAAAATTGTTCTGTCTGTCTGTCCGTCTGCACGATATTTCGAAAACTAGTTAACCAATAGACTTGAAAGTTTGCATGAACCTTCATTCATATATAGGCAACCTGGAGTTCGATGATGTCACATGGCGATGTGACGGTTAAGGAAATATTTGGCTGAGGGTTACCGAATATTTCTGCATTGATCTTAGAGAAACCGTGGTAGCAGCGAGAAATAGGAGAATAAATACATTCGGTAATAAACTGATTAGAAATATATGTGATATATTTATTGAGTAAAAAGAAAAAGTAAATGGGGAGTCAATTTTAAAAATCTTAAATTGATATAACAAGAATATCTGATCTCAGCGCACTCTTACGTTGTAATACTGTCCCTAGCTCACCCTAACTATGATATGAACACTGTTACCTAACATAACTTAATGAACAAAAATATTAACGTATTATGTGGCAAGTTATCTCGTGAAGGTGTTTTTATGTGGACGTTAAATTTTGCATGAAAATTTTGTTTTTCCTTTTGGTGTAATAATTTAATTATTCCCTATAGTTTCAGGACTGTACTTTGAATTTGGAGTTTTCCCTGCATTCTATAATTACCAGTTGTTTGGCGTGCAAATATATATCACATCGGATTGGATGACATTTGGACGGATGGACATTTAAAAATGGTATAATTGTTTAGCAAAAGTACAGAAAGGCTTAAGTACTGTGTTATTGCATAAGTTATTTGGACTTAAGTATTTCTATTATACTCAGAGAATGTTGGACACTTGTCGAAAACTTGCCACAGAACAGCTTCTAGTTATAGTTCTAATAGGAGATTTATTAGTGGAAACAAAATTTTGCCATCCTCGAGACATGAATAACTCATTTGAGTGTATTACTAATTAAAGAGAGGTCGTAATAAAGATAGGAATGTGTGACAGTGTTGACATCATGGAGTCAATTGACCGTGTTTGCTCAGTTGGGGAGACGCCGCGACTTGTGAGGTCCTGCAAGCGCCAGGCGCGCAAATGTTCTCACATCCATTATTTACAGTTTTGTAAATATAATTTGTAAATGAGTTATAGCGTCTTAGTTGTTGCAAATATCGATTTTATGCTTGGAAATTTGTTTTATGTAGAGTTTATAACTCTTAGAGATAAATATCCTGAGTACAAAAAAATTGACTACGTTTTTTCGATTACTAAACTAAAATTAATAACATTTTAATCTAGGACATTTTGACAATTTTGTAATCAGGTCTAAATAAAAACTACTGACGATCAAAACTGAAGTTTTTACAGTAATACTTTTTTGCTTACAGAAGTTAATTTCTCCAATAAATAAAAATATATTACTCCCGGAAGATATAAGTTCTGCAAATACGTAACATTTTCATAATTTTAACTCCGGCCGTTTTCACTTGGGCCTGATTACAATATTCACCGAATGCGTAATTGGATATTGAATGCCCTATATTAAATGTCTGTAATTTCAAGTAATACATGAATTTAAACTTTTTTGTATTTAGGAAAGTTCTTCCAAAGAATTATATTTTTATCATAAAGAAAACTTTCTGAACGCAAAATTGATAGTTCCATCTTAACCTAAATTGTAAGAACTATCGCAACTTGTCCAAAGTATTCTTGATGTTAATAACGAAACTCACATATTCACGCTTTATTTATAAACTTCTAATGTTATCCTTGTGTAAGCATACTGACTACTTTTGAAGTTAACTAGAAATATAATAGCATCAATACGCCGAATGCCTGTTCGTATAAATGATACTAAAGTTTTGCGTGGAAGTGCAGTCGAGAGTCTAATATCTTTACTTATTAGCGTACTCTGCTTTGTTGGTATTTCTGTGTACTGATTGTATTAAATAATAATTATGGGGTAACTGGATTACCGGTGGAAGGAGTAGGCCCAGAAGAATGATAAGGACTGGACTGTACAAAAGAGGCTGCTATCGGCGAGGCGCGCATCGCAGATGGCAGTGTTTGATAACGAAATTGTGAGGTGGGGTGAGGTAGACCTCCGTCTCAGTTAATCAGAAGTGATTGTAACTAGTAGAGTTGTAAGTGCTTAGAGTAAATCTTTTTTGCTAATCGTCATCGAACGTGCGGGTAAGTGAACCTTTTAACTGGAGTCAAGTCAATATACATTCTTAGTTATTTTGGAATAATTTTGGGGAAAGAAATATCGTAAAAATTAAATTTAATCGGAATTTAGGAACTTGTCCTTTTGATCTGTGCAATGTAAAACTTGTTATTGCAATGAGCAAATGTATATAAAACTTGATGTAAAAATACTAAAAGAGTTTTGTGGTTGTTACAGATGCTTTCAGCAATTTTTGATTTATTAAATCTCTAACACTGTAGAATAACTTTTAAAGTAAAGTAAAGAAAATTAGTAACAAATGTAACTGAATTTTGAAGATAAATTAAAGTGAAGAATTGCCTGATCAGATTAGAGTTTGAATGTTTGAAAATTGAATAAAAGACAAGCTGTAAGAACTTTGTACATTGTTGGGAGTGAAGAATATATTACCAGTTTGAATTACCAATTTCAAATCTAACCCCTCATATTGTGACGGTAAAACGGTACATCTGGATATCGAATTTTACATAGTTAAAAACTCGTGATTTAGAGTAATTGCTCGTTTAAAATGTTCGAAAAAATTGAGAAGAAAGATAAAATAATCTTTTGTACTCAAAATTTAGAGTAACCTTACTAATACGTTTTGAACATTGAGAAATTAGATTTCCAATCTTGGGGAATTGCTTGTAAGTGAAGTTTTAAATGATCAGCAATTTTGTATAAGGTAGCTAAACATTTGACCCAGTTTGTAATTGAGGCAATAAATCTAGTTGACAATCGAGAGCTAAATAAATGGATGCTCGAGTTGAAAATAAAGGAAAAAGTATCCGCGGTATTGCAAAGTGGCCAGAAGTGATTCTTTTTATAAACTTTACATAGAAATGACTGTAATATAATTTAAAGTTAAATGTTTACATTGGATATTTAAATTTTGCCGTTTAGAGTTTTAAAGTAATAATTTATCTCTTCTTATTTTAGCAGAGTTTCGTAGCAGAAAACAATGTAATTTATCTATGTATAAATTACAATCTAAAAGTATGTACTTATTTGTTATATATGGTTTAAAACAATACTAATAGGTGTAATAATTGTAGTTGATACAGTTGTAGAAGTTTTTTTTTGGGTAAGGGTAGGGGTAAGCAGTTTGTTTTTGGGGAATGATACAGTGACACGGAGTTTAAGATGGTAGTGGTACATCTATCCACCCGTACATATAGAAATACATAATCTTTTTTGTTCTTTTGACGAGAGAATTGGGTAGGATAAAGATTATTTTAACTGTTGCTATACAGTATATTTTATATGATCAGTGCATTCATAATGTACTGTTTTCAAAACCAATTAAGTTAATTCTGCATTTTAGGCTTAATTTGCTTCAATAATACAATCCGTTGAAACAGAGTTTTAGAATTTCCATGTAATCTCCTCCGTCACACCTTCTTCAATAATAGATATATTTTCTATTAGGTTAGTTCCTTTCACTCTTCTTTACGTTCTTGTCTTCATTTACTAGTTTACCTAGGTTCAGTCCTACACGAGTTCAGCTTCTCGAACCAATAAACGGATGCTTGGCAGCTTACAAAACACTGTTGGTATTTATTGTATTTTTAAATTTAAAAATGTACTTTGTCAGAATTAAACTATAATAGACTTGTTGGCACTTCAATTCAATTATTTTTATTTTTGGCTGAAGGGCTTCGTTTTTTTTTTTAACCTGAAACACTTTAATTTTTGTTGCAACTTTTTTGTCAACAGCCTCACAAAGCGCTTTTTATAGATTTTTTTAGTCCTACTAAATAATCTGATTTATTTTATAAATGTCTATATACTTATGTCTATGCTCAAAACTCAATACTTTTTATGAATTGGATTTTGAGAACATAATATTTTCAAACCAATAATATTTAGTTAATACCACTTGCATAATCTGGGTTACTTTATGATAAATCAAACGTATGCAAAACATGATATACAGATTAATATTGACAAAAGTTCCAACATTACTGGCATGATGGGTACTTGGTGACACATGGCACAAGTGAAATTCACCGCTTACTATTCTATTGAAGCCCACGGGATGCCAAGCCCGGTTCACCCAGGCACAATTGACTAGAGTGATTGGTATTGCTCCCAATGACCAATATTGATCCCAGGACTACTTAGGGACCTTGGCTGTTTAAGGAAAGGTTTATTCACTACCAAATTGACACTATTACTACACTTGGTACTGAGTGGATCCTGAAAAGGAATGCTTCTTTTGGGAACGTACCACCACATACATGATCGTTTATAAAAGTTTTTAATTGAATAATCTCTGTTAGAAGCCTTGGACTTTTTACTATCAGTGACTTCAATATAGAGATTTAATATAATTAATTATAATGTTATGATGACTATTCATATTCATATATTCTAAATCTTGCCATTATATAATTAGTTTCTGACGAATTTCGGTCTCTGTTGAAAGCCCTTAGAATGATTATTCCACATTTGGATGAAATGCAAGAGAAATTATATTACTAAATATGACCTTTGTTCAAGCAATGTGATTTTATAAATCGTTTTTATGACATTTTCGAGCTTGATATCTTTTAGAAGTGCTGAGTAAGCGCTTTACATTGCTGCAGACTTGGTCAGAGCATGCCGTTTGAACAATTTGTCATCCTATGGATCGGGTAGACTCTTGTGATAGGTATTGTACTGATTAATAAAGGTATTTTCTGCTATAAGATTGGGTTGTTTTTGAAAGAAGGTTTAAACTTCAATAGTGTTTTAAATAGTACTAAATGTCAATACTTTCCAATATTACATGCGATAACTGTGTCAAAATATATATTGGATAAACCAAAAGAACAATAAAAACACGATTTAAAGAGCATTTGTTATACAAAAAATATGGAGTTGTAAAATCTGTTGTAGCCAAGCACTGCATTAAATCAGAACACAGAACATTATTAAATCAATAATTTATAAATATTATTTTAATTAAAAATATTTTAATTATTTGGAATCGATATATCAAAACGGGTAATTCTTAATAAATGCAATACACAGAATGTACTGAAACCACATTTACATGTAACAAAACATTCCTAAATCCATATAATAGCTATTGATTAAAAACCTAAAATGAATAAAAGAAGTAACAAAACCAATGAACTTAAATGCTGCTTCGAAAACACTACACATAAACAGAAATAAAGAAAAACTCATAAACAGTGAATGAAGGCCATATTGAAAAGGGTCTTCTTTCTTCTCAATGTTTTAAAAAATTATACTGTAGTCATATTAAATTTTTCATACTGGCTGAAGTATTTCCAAAATGTTTGTATTTGCATATTCACACCGTATGATATTTTAATACTAATTTTAATTTTTAAAAAATATGTAGATATTTATCTTTGGAGTCGCCTGATGAAGAAACCTTTCGTTTCGAAAGGCCTCGTTAAAACATAAACCATACGTACTTTTTAAAATTTCTTTTTTTTCCAATTTCACCAAGATTCTTTTTTTCATAGTGTTGTCGAATAAAACACTATTATATTGAGCACGATGATCAGCACCAGACATAACGCGAAGTATTCTTTTATGACGCATATACTCCGGGTTTGATGAGCGGAACGAAAGGGTTGCGGTGAAAGAGGCTTCTAAAAATGAACGCCTCTAACATCAGTATTGCTTGTGAGTGTGTATACTGCAGTAGCGTTATTACACATGTTCAAGGTTGTTGAGGTGACTGAACTGTTGGTGACTGAGGGCTGCCATGACCTGATGGAAAAGAAAGGGTAGAAGCTAATGACTAGGTTAATAATTATTATACTGCGAACCTAACGCAATCTAGGTTATTCATTGCAATAACGCTCTGTTATCTGTTTGTAATTTAGTACCTGTTAGATCATTCATTGTGATAACGCCATGTTACCTGTAAGTACTTCTAGGATCTGTGAGGTTATTCATTGCGATAACGCCCTGTTATCTGTAAGTACTTCTATGGATCTGTGAGGTTATTCATTCCGATAACGCCCTGTTATCTGTAAGTACTTCCAGGATCTGTTAGATTATTCATTGCGATAACGCCCTGTTATCTGTAAGTACTTCCAGGATCTGTTAGATTATTCATTGCGATAACGCCCTGTTATCTGTAAGTACTTCCAGGATCTGTTAGATTATTCATTGCGATAACGTCCTGTTAACTATAAGTACTTCCAAGATCTGGTAGTTTCTTCATTGTGATAACACCTTGTTTATCTGTAAGTACTTCCTGGATCTTTTAGGTTATTCATTGTCGATAACGCCCTGTTATCTGCAAGTACTTCCAGGATCTGTTAAATTATTCATTTCGATAACGCCCTGTTATCTGTAAGTACTTCCAGGATCTGTTTAGATCATTCATTGCGATAACGCTCTGTTTTCTTTGCGTACTTCCAAGATCTGTGCGAAGATAAGAATTTATCAGTAGTATAATGTCTTTCACACGAACTCTCTATAGGAAGCCTTAAACCTCCATGACTGGTGTAACTAATAAACTAATTATAACTTCTACATGGTAACGTACTATTTACTCGAATAAGTGCAAATGATTTTATCGTGAAAGGCTTGCAGGAATGGACTGAGATTGCAAATCAGGGTATGGAGATGGGGATTTATCCATAGCCACGGGAACACTTAGGAGTCACGTAGTGATAGAAGTTTTCTCTAGTTACACTCCTGTTGGAAGCCACAGATTTTCGGAACTGAGTAGCAAGATATGATATAGTACAGGGATACATATTCGTCATACTAATTAAACCCAAAATCTTGTCGTCTATTAGATTACCTTATTGAGACTGTTAACTTTTTCAAATGGGAGAATGCAATAAGAGAATAATAATTTGTGAAAATGGTTCTGTTCTCAGGGAAGCCTTAGGATATCAGGCAACCGTTACCAAAAACGTCTCAGAAGGATACGATAAAAAATATTAAATGTTGGAAAACATGATAAAAATACGTGCATTTATAGTGGGGGAGATTGGTCCCACAAATGTTTTTTATGTAATGAATGAATCTGCGGGTAAGAGTCAATTTTCCTGTGTGTCCTAACCATAAACCCTAATTCCTACCATATGAAATTATTTACCATATAAATAATGATCCTTACCAAATACACTAATGTTATTAGTTAGTGATATCACCGATAAAGGAAGTTTTATTTAACGATCCAAAAAAACTGTATTATCGTTCTTCAAAAGTAAGTCATTTTTGTGACATCTAAAATGTTCAAATGCAGTTTCTTCTAGAAACCCCTCATAAAGTCCTTTAAAAAGTAGGTGGTAGTTCGTCCAGAAGAAGAGAAATTTGTTTCTTCCCCAACTAAATTAACCAACTTATTCGTTAGATTTTTAGTTTAGACTTTCCTCATTCCGTGGACAAATTTGGTTATTGAGATGCAGTAGGAATGTAATAAATGTGTGTAAGCAATGTGTGTAATTTTTGGATTATGGAAATTCATAAAACACCCAGTATATGCTGTGGCATTTATTATAGTCATTTATGGTGTCTTTTTGATGCATTAATAACAGTTTACTCAATGACTATAAGGCTTATTTTGAGTAGTCTTTTTAGCTCTGCATATTAAATGGTTTGTAAGTGATTCAGGAAATGAAATATCATCCCATGATCCTAAAAAAAAAGGTTTTACTTAAGGCACCCATGTCATACAGCGGATAAACACGTAAAGAGCTGAAGATAACAGCTAGTAAATCATAGAAATGGAAGTAATGTTTCCCTTTTCAACTGCAAGATATTTAATTTTTAGATCAGTAATAACGAAAAATGAAACATTTTCATTTTAAAATTTTTTCAGGAGGGGTGTATTTTCCCTGGCACGGTTAGGGGGGAAATCGTTATGAACAGTAAAATAATATTTTTTATAATGGACATGTAAATGAAGTGTCTATAAAATGAAGTGTTTATAAAAAATGGTTTGTTACTGAAAAATTAAATTACTAAATGTGTTCAACGTTAGTTTCTGTAAAACGGAAGCTAGCAGTAACAAATGGCCCATTATAATCTGGACCTGGCGGTTTTTTGCTCGGTGTGGGATGAAGGTATTTGCTGGCGGGTCCATGTGTATGGTACGTCGGGGACGTTCTAATTATCGTTCGCGGAGCGGCAGCTGTGAGCCGCGATTAATTTCAATTCGCTGAACAACGTGTTGCCGGCTAAAGTTAGCCGCGCCGCATGACTAGTTGGCGGGATGGCCGCAGGGCGCTGTCGGCGTGCGGGCGCCGCGACGCTGTCAGTTGTGTGCCGCCTGTCGTGCCGTCGCGGTGTGCGCGTGTCTCTAGTGCGATAACATCACGTCGCCTCGCTCACACGTCTCGCTTTCTCCTAACTACCTGCGGAGGTTATCTTCAGTAAGTTTCGGCTGTGGCTTTTCCTGTTGGACGATAGAACTAAGTTTTAAACTTAGGCGTTTTAATAGTTTTAATTTTTTTAACAGATTTCCATCTTAAGGAACTGTGTTCTGCCAAGATTTCAGGTATACATTGTACAAGACATTTTTCTTCCTAAAGGATTTGGATCAGTTTTGGTTGTGTTGAGGCCTATATGTAGATAAAAAACTTTTATGTAACAAAGAGCATTTTAATAGGAAACATTAAAAAAGTATGAAACTTTCAAAAATAGTTTGAATTTCAAAATAATGCCATGAAATAACATGCTTTTCCTGCCCAAAATGAGTTTGTCTTAGGGAAAACTTCGTGAAGACAGAATGCTGTACTTTGATAATACTACAGCGTTGAAGACGTATTTAATTTACGATAGAGAACTATTTATACTTATGAATTGTAAAGATAATAAACATTAACAAGGAATGCCTTGTGTTAGATATTCCTTAATAGTACTTGAAGTAGTTTCCAACCTTTTGTAATAGTCAATAATTTTTATTTTGAAACAATTTATCGACGTATTCCATCTCTTATTAGACGTTTCATTGCCATTAACTAAATAAAGTTTGACGCTCAAATGTGATAGCTTGAAAATATTTTTCCCGATATTTTTCTTCCTAACCACAGAAAGTTTAATCCTGTTTAGTAAGGGATTTAAAAGAAAAAAATTGACTATTTTTGTTAATTGAGGCCAGCGTATAAGACAATAAAACTTTGATTTAACAAAAAGCATTTTAATAGGAAATATTTAAAAAAGTATGTAACTTTCACCAATACTTTATGTTTCAAAATAATGCACTAAAATAACATGCTTTTTCATGCCCTAAATGAGCTTGTCGTAGTGGAAACTTTGTAAAGGCAGAATATTACTGATGTTTGTGCTTTGATCATAGTGCAGCGCTGAAGATGTATTTAATTTACGAAAGAAAACTATTTATATTTATAGTAGTAAAAATAATACATATTGGCAAGGACTGGCATCAAACATTCCTTAATAGTACTTGAAGTAGTTTCCAACCTTTTTTAATAGTCAATAATTTTTATTTTGAAACAATTTAATCGACGTATTCCATCTCTTATTAGACGTTTCATTGCCATTAACTAAATAAAGTTTGAAGCTCAAATGTGATAGTTTGAAAATAATTTTCCCAATATTTTTCTTCCTAACCACAGAAATTTTAATCCTGTTTATTAAGGGTTTTAAAATTAAGAATTTGGCCATTTTTGTTAATTCTGGCCAGTGTACAAGACAAAAAAAACTTTGATTTAACAAAAAGCATTTTAATAGCAAACGTTTAAAAAAGTATGTAACTTTCACCAATACTTTATGTTTAAAAATAATGCACCAAAATAACATGCTTTTCATGCCCTAAATGAGCTTGTCTTAGTGGAAAAATTCGTTAGGACAGAATATTACTGATATTAGTGCTTTGATAATAGTACAGCGCTGAAGACGTATTTAATTTATGAAAGAGAAACTATTTATATTTGTGAGTGGTAAAAATAATAAATATTGACAAGGACTGGCATCAGATATTCCTTAATAGTACTTGAAGTAGCTTCCAACCTTGTACTAGAATTAACGTATTCCATCCCTTATTAGGAGTTTCATTCACGTTAGATTCATTGAAGTTGGACGGAAATGTGAGAGCTTGAAAAGAATTTTCAATGAGCATCGTAACAAGGATAACATTTCTTCTTGAGTATCTGAGGTCAGTGAATTTGTTGGAAAACCTGTGTCTCTACAGATCATTCCACTTCATGAACGGTTCTCGAAATATAGTGGACTTATACAGTATTATCAGTAATTCTCACTTAGATGATGAGAAATCTTTGAGGAATCACCGACACTTATTTGAAGGAATCCCACACGTTCGTTGCACACCCCGTCTTGCTGGACTAAGTACGGAAGATTTTGGACTTCTACGGAAGGAAAATGGGGTTTTGCTTAGTGTCTTCAGCTGAATGGAATAAATTCATCAAGAATATCAGCGGTCAATTTTTGGTATTCGAAGAATTTTCTTTCCGAGTTCCTGCCCATTTCGTTGCTCTAGATGTACAGTCTTGGAATCTCCAAGGACCCTCACGCAATTGGCGAATTACCTCGATAAAACCATCTATTTAACAATGAAAATTTTAGAGAAATCCACATCTCATGAAGTTTTCCATCCCGCTACACTTGATCGTATATTTGGAACTTATGAGATCGCATCGGCAATTCTTGCCTTGGCACCCATTCGATCACATACTGGTTACCAGAAACTATTTTAGAATTTTCTCAGTTGTCTATTGTTATATTTGTATCCATTGTTTTGCACAAAATGTATCACAAACACACCTAGAGTGGCTAAATAAGCTTCCCGTTAGGAAGGGTGTGTTAAAAATCGTAGACATCCAAAAACTATTGAAAAACATGAATTATAAAAATCTATTTTGTAGGCACAGATAAATTTCTGTGAATAGTTAATTTTATTATCTACATATTTTAAGGAAGTAAGACAAAAAACTGTGCTGCCAAACATATCGTCGCCCCATACAATTCTGTCATGGATGACCTTCACGCCGCGATATACTATTCATGTTTCATAACATGCTTCCACAAGTGTGCCGTGTAAAATTGCATTTTAAAATCTATATGTCACATAGTATTTTAGGTTTTAGCAATTTGAGTGTAAATCAAAGTCTGACGAGTACAGTACGACAGCGTGAAGCTCATGAAATATTTCTAAAAGGTGTGGGTATATAATTATTGAGATAAAAATAATGTATAGTTAGAGAGTGTTTAATTACATTCATTTTATGGATAGTTTTAACAGGTCTGTTAGGTTATGGATTTATAGTCTGGGCTAATGGATAAATGTAATCAACAGTTTTACTATCTTCCTTATTATGACAAGGAATAGTTTTAAATGTAAATTATCGGTGGCATTCGTCTCATCCATTTTTAATAATGTTGGATTTTGGTTACCAGTACTCATGAGCCGTCAAACCTAGATTACTTATGAGGAGCTCTTTTTATTGGAAAAAACTATTATAGTAAATGCAACACACAATCTAATAATAATATTAAATTGAATGTACGAAAAGTTTTATGATGAAAGGCAACGTACTTCTAATTTAAAATGACTAGATAGTTGTGGATTTCTTTTACTGCAAGGTAGGAGTACTCTACATCACGGGTTTCGTAGCAGGTTTCGCCGATTTTCAGTGCGAAAATTAAAATTATAGGTGATTTCAATATTAACAGATAGAACGATAGACAATCAATCATGCGGAAAAGAAATTTATACACGCCCTGAAAACAAAACATTATTTTTTCAGCCTACTGAGTAATGCATTTAACTCAGCCAATTTCCATACTTGGATTCGCACCATTATTAGTTCATTCTTGCCTATGTAGAAAGAAGTGTCATGGATCATATCAAGCCTAAAGACTAAATCTTTCTTAAGATATCTAGCTACATGATATATTCACATTTTTCCCATTAAATTGGTACTAATATAAGTGTTTAAAAGATAAAAGTCTAGACACCAATTCACCATAAATGGATGTTGTACGTATGTATCAGGATTGTTAGGCTGGATGTGTTAATATGTCATATGTTAAAATATCTTTTTATTTGTTTACAAATTTATGTTTATATTATTTCTCGTTGCAATCATGGTTGCCCATAAGACCAACACTCAGCTAAATCCCATGAAGTAACTTACCCCTTAATAAAACTCAGTGTTCCCTTTTATAGAAATGAAGCTTCGTGCACAGTTCCAAGTTTATAGGTCACATCCTATTTGTGATAGCGTGCCGGTAGACATAACAATTCTTCAACCCCCCGAGTCATAGGTGAAGGAAGTGATACTTTGCTAAAGCTCAGCCGAGAATAATACAGTTTAGAATGAGTTACTAATTTTATATTGGTTGGTTTTATTCGAAATAAAAAAGTAAATAAGTATCTATATAATAATTCTACTTTTTGGTTTGAAATCACCGTTTATGTGTAAAAACCGTCATAAATAAATGACAAAATATGTGTTTTACTACATTTACGAATTTGTTTACTTAGTATAGTGTTTAGGATTAAGAGCATGCATTTTTTTACTTCGTTATTTTAAACTATTAATATCATTAGTGAGTTATTTTAATATATATACATTTTTTGGGGTTCGGGTTTTTACAAACATGGATTAATTCCAAATACTAGATCACTTTGGCAACCCGATCAAAGTTCGTCTGCAATCCTTATACCTGCATTATGATGATTCGTCAATGCCAACATACAGAGTGTACGAGACAACATGAGCCACTGATTGTTGCGGTAATTGTTTGTCGAAATGATTTGCGAACTGAAAGTTCTTAGTTATATTTTGGAAGGGTAGATCCTTAACAATTTTGTGTAACATATTGAGTTTCATTTTTTAAACCTGTTGTTTTAAAGCTGTTGGTTTAGATTTCAACAACCTTTAAATTAATAGCAAGATAAATTAAAAACATTTTGAATCGCTCTGTATCAAGATATCTTTAAAATATGGTACTAGACAACTCGTATGACTTTAAAAAATGGTTTTATCTTCCCTTGTTATCCTGCTATAATCAGTAACCTAGGTGGTCTGGTTCTTTTTATATTTCAATATCATTGCAAAAAAGTACTGAACCACAGGTATTGTATTACCAGCTTTTCATTAATTGGATTATCAAAGAACAAAATAATTATTTATTTTTTATAATCCTTGACATCATCCGAAAGCATGCAAATTCACACTCTTTAGCCTTTTCAAGGAGTTATAATTTGTGTTCCTTTTTTCTATGACATGCCTTAATTAAAATAACGCATGTTGCATTGAAGTATCCGTGAAAACCCTCTTTTTTATACTCGTATCTGATTCTCAAACAAGAGAGAATGTGGGTAAAGCCTCCACATTTCTACATTAGTATCAGAGCAGAAACATTGCTTACACAATTAAATACTTCCTTGAAATATTTCTGCCTTACCGTAGAAAGCTATATTCACTTAACTCATACTCGTGTGTTGACTGAGGATGGCTCTCTACCGCAAGGTCAGTATAGGAGTATTTAAATAATTGAATTGTACAATTGTATAAGCAATGTTTCGACGCGTTGAGAAACTGTAAAACTTAAATGACAGTAATTTCGGCACACCCAACCTAAGAACTCAGATAACTATATCTGCATTGAAAAGTTAATTAATTGTTTTTGGAAAATTTTGGCTTCAAATTGAGCTAAATTATATAAATCTTCTTCATTTGGTTTCATGCTAAAAATGGAACCAGAGAGGATGATGAGTAATAATATAAATTATTAAAAAAGTAATAGTAAATATTTAAAATTATAACATTATTTAAAAATCTTTCCATCAGTTTGGACTGTACATGTGTTAACCAGTTGGTTTCATTAAATACTGACTAGAAATGATGCTGTAACAACTTTAGAGACTGAAAGGTATTAAACGTGACTACGCAAATAGATTTGCTATGAAAATTGAGAATTTTGAATTATTTTGTTGAATTAACAGTTTATTTTCAAAGGAACACTTTGATAAGGTGTTTAATGACATGTAGAAGTTACACGTATAATAGTTACATTGCAATATTGATAAGCACAAAAATACTTCCATTATTACTTTAAATATGCATATAAACCCTTGGAAAAATGTTTGAAGAATAGTTTTAATTATTGTCACTTTAACAAGTGGTAAATTATATAAAACAACAAATATGTGTGCATAAAACATTATTTAGAACGGACTGTAAATGTGGTCCAATTATGAACATTTACGGCAATAATATAAACACCTAGCTTTGTTTATTGCCCTTAATTTATTGAACAATAAAATATATTCGGTGCGTATAATTGTGTGTCACCACACGTTTTGTTAATTGGAGGGGGGGGAGGGGAGTGACCACTTGTTACTCTGTGGTATGGGGAAACCACCCACGTCCTGGTTATACTCACAGCTGGTTTACTCCTGTATTTTATTGCTTTACGTTACCACCCTATTAACCATTAGAGGTTCTGTTACGCCAATTACAGTGGAATATCTTCAGTGCTAAATAGGTGTTGTTGAATGAAATTGATAATTGCTGGCAAACCCCAGATTTAAGTTGGCAACTTAAACATTATGGACCCATCAGTAACTGCTGGCATTAGACAATTCATACCTTGCTAGTTATTTCTTAGGGAATTAAATGCAGGGTGAGGAAAAAGCGTGGGAACTCCCTCATATATTTTTAACCGCCTTAACTAGTAAAATTATACTCGGCATATCTGGATAGGTTATGAAAATGTACTCTTTGCCAACTTTTATAACATCGCTCCTTATCAATATGGGATATTTTCGGGGTTAACCCCGATATACCTTATGGAAAGTCCCATGAAGTGATACGTCATTTTAATTGTAGTGGTAAAAGAAGAGCTCTCTTGGAATGTCATTCCATAAGTAATTGCCGCCTATTTGAATTTTTAACCTGATTCATCCGAAATTTAAATTTTCTATTGGATGAAAACGAACTCTTGAGTACAAACTTGCAAAATTAGAACACTAAATTCCACTGAAATGTAAAATTGGAACTAATACAAACTGCCTAATAACAACTAAAAGGTTGGTTAAAGTTAGTGCTTCTATCAAGGAACGTTTCACACCTATAATTTACATTCAAAAAAATTTATGAACTTCTAAATCGTGAAAGAATTTTGCTTTGATAATAAATTTATTGAAAACCAATAAACTTAAACATTTCCGGCTTGTGATCAAATTCTTTTTTCAGCTCTTCCGATAAAGGATGGATTCCGATTTGAAAATTGTGAGTAGGGGGCACCCTCCTTCTGGGGAAAGATTGTTGTCAGTTTGCATTAATATTAAAAGTACTGTCCATTTCTTCAGGAACAGACTTTGATCTTTATTTCTGTATCGCAAAAAACCGTTAAAATGTAGCAGAGCTCGGACATAATGATCACCTGCATGCAGTCAAAATAGGACGTTAACAGCATTTATAACTCGAGATAAATTTGACTGATATTGTACAGACAAAACAAACAGTTGTCAGGAGACATGATGCAGAGACAAATGTCAGAATCGTAGTCAAGGGACCACTGAACACTGTGTGATCATCAAACCATTGAGAACAAAAAATCTTTCTTTGCGGAGAAAGACATTTCTCTCTCATCTTCTCGAAAATGTTATCTCAATTTAGTGTTATAGCGAGGATGTGGATGTATATTGAGAACAAAAATAATTTATATTTTTAAAACTTCAGCATATTATTATGGTAGTGCGTATAAATATTCGAATAATTTTTTAATTGGAATTTTGTCGGTGCCCGTTTGGATGTTTTTATTGCATTTTGGACAAATGGGGAGCTGCAGTGACTCGCGTAAGGCATGATTCATTAAAAAACAAAGATACGAAGTAAGTGTACGCTCCACCATGTTTCGCGTAACAGATTTCATCAAGGTGTTCTATTACTATAACAAAAGTTAAAATGTTATATCAGTTTATTATACAATTTTCTTGTCGCCATCATGGTTACCAAGTGCTATTGTGTGACATGCACAATCATGTAACTCGATATATCCTATCTATAAATAAAGATTCATGGAACATTTCAAGTCTGTAATAAGTTGGTTAGTTTTGGAGTCCGACAAACGACAGTCCGTGCCGATACACAGTCGAACAGAAATAACATTTTCCAGCCTATCGAGTTATAGCTTTGTAAACTAAGATGAAATAAAATCTAAAAGAAAATAGCTGTTAATAAGCAACATAAATTTAATTGACTCACGCTTCAAGTTCATTCAAGCATTAAAACTTATTGTCTTTTTAAATTCGTATTGTAGATCTAATTTTCTCATACATTTAATTCATTCTCGTCATTTTTATGTATGTGAATTAATTGTACTTGTTTTGCTAATCTTCTACAATCTTTTATTTTAGTATAATAGCCGCTACTTTGAATGTAGTGGAAGGTTAATTGTTGTGTTTGGTTGAACTGAAACAAATAGCAATGGTACGTTATAACTTTTTAGTTATAATATTTTATATATAAACCATTCATCTAGGCTTCGCCCTCATATCCCTTTTGTAACGATTAGTGACATAATTTTGCATATTTTTTATTAAGTACACAAATATGTGTAACCCTGATAAAATATCAGTGAGGCAAACAAAATCAATAATAGTACCTCCTTTAATAATTAAAGTGTCGTAGAAAAACCAATACAGCCTTACGGTTTTATGATCCAAATAATATACTCTGTAAACGATAGAATAAGAACTGGGCCGCTATACTTGATACAGTTTATTTGAATTGTTAAAATGGTAAAATATGTTAGCAGCAATAAATTAAACAAAGCCGGGGTTTAAATTAGACAGTTAATTAACGGAAGACCCCCTTCCTTCCTCTTTCTCGCAGCCTGAGAGCTCTCCCGTCATCACTACACGGCCACGGCCCGTACTGCACAGACATATGACGCTGCATATCCTATTCTATAATTACATGGTATTTTCCTTCAGTTACTGTCATTTCAGGTCAAACTTATCTCAGTTCCTTTCTGTAAATGATTTGGAATTATACTCAGGATTTTACATCCTTTTAATTCCCTCCCAAAAAAGTTCAAATATTGTTTGTGACTTTTACGAAAACCAAGCTTACCAAGTTTTGTAACAACTTTATTCATATGTTGAAATTATTAGAAATAGACCTTGTGTAACGGATGTATTATCACGTCAGGGGTTTATTTTAAGAAAAACGTACTAGTTTAGAACGTAAATCAATTATTTATATAAATAATATATTTAAAGCTGATAGTTTTTTGTTGTCTATTAAACAAATGGTTAAAAATCAAATTGTGTTGCTTCTTATCAGTCAAATTCAATAAATAAAGCAAATAAAGTAGTTACTTTCCTACTGAATTTCGTTGTGTAATCAATTTTGAAAAGAATCGCAGGGACACTCGTTAATGATGTAGTTAAAATTCCCAGTAAGATTGATAACTAATTGCTTTTTCCTATGGAGTCCTGATTTTGTCTTTTACAAACATTTTTTTACATAACATAACCTTCAACGTACCAAAGAAGTGTTATCAGTAGTTACTAAAAGTGGTAGTGAAAGTTGATTTTTTTCATTGCACAGAAATTCGACTAGTAAATTAAACTAGTAATTGTTAGTAATTTTTCTTCCTCTAAATCTAACTTTGACGTTTCATTCGGCTGGTCACATTTATGACTATAGATGTTCTAAGGCAACAACTTAAGGTGCTAACAAGTCCTTTGAAATACAGTTATAAATATTAACCAACCTCCTAGTCCGAGGAAGTTTCAGTTTTTCCAAGTGGAACGTACTCCATGGTTGTCCACGTTTCCCGTAAAGTCTCTATCTCACAACTAGTGTCAGCGATGTCTGTCAAAGCCAATGTCAGCCGTGGGTGTCGCTGTCTGACGCGACGACAGCTTGCCAACCTTGTGTCTTCACATACTTTCTCTTCAAACTTTGCTGCGTAATAAATTGAGGTCTTCACTTATAATTGTGGAACTTCACGCATCCAGTATCTTATATCTAGCTGTCCGTTTGTACCGAATGACGAAACATTGGAGGGGAGATCTCTTGAGGGCTTTGTTATAAATAATCGAGATTGCAAAGTTTACGTTGTAAATTGTGTTAAATAAAATTTACAATTACCTCTTCTAGATGTTTTATAAAAAATATGTTTTCGCCGGGATGCTGCCAGAGCGATACCAAACTGAAATAAGCGTGTGGTCCTAGTCGTTCCAATGTCCTTTGGATTATTACCTACAAACCTTAACTATTACAACTTTAAAAAATGAGTTCCTTTAACGTTTAGTATGTTAAACTCGAAGAATATTGAGTTGAAAGTGAATGGGTTATAATCGTTGGGTGTTTACTAGAAGCTATAGTCTCTCTAATTTTCTGTGCAGAAATTGGGATGGTATCACAGTTTGTTTACTCGAAGCAACAGTCTCCTTTGACTGCTTTCCCCCGCCATATACTTGTACAATATTGTCAGACATATATTTAGTTCACAGGGTTCCCGCTCCTCCGAGGTTTTCGGTGCTGCTATCGACTGGTATGCTGCTCGGGGTAGACGTATTGCAAATATTTGAGCTTATCTTTGCGCCGAAGTTTTGGCATCGCGTGTCGCATTCCCGCCTTTGTGTTTGACCGGAAGTGGAGTCCGTGGTGGTATGTAACGATACGCGGCGCGTTTGTTTCTTTAAGGGTTTTTTTTTACATATTTGTCAAGTTCTGGGTGCCTAGTTTAGAACTGATCATAGGTTTTCATTTTACATGTTAATATTGGTAACGAAATAAGCTCTTTTAGTATTACTCAAAATTTAGTACTACGCATTTATATTTGATCAGTCATCAGTCTATTTAACGTATCTACCAAGTTATCCGCATTGTCCGTGGTGTTGGTATTTCCCCAATCTCCCCCGCACAAAGTCTTAGGGCCTTCCTCTTTTTTGTGGGGTTCGAGAAAAAGTATTGGGCCAATGCCATTGCTTATTTACAAGAAGCCATAGAGCTCATGCTTGATTTGTGGATTCGGGAAACAAGTATTGCGTCAATTTCCCTGTTTATTTACACGAAGTCATAGGAGCTCCTATTATGTGGGGTTGAAGGTATTGGGTCAATGCACTATTTCATTTACACGAAATATAGGAGCTCCTGCTTGTGTAGGGTTCGAGAAAAAGTATTGAGTCAATGCCACTGCTTATTTACACGAAGTCATAGGAGCACCTGCTTGTGTAGGGTGTGTAAAAAAAGTATTGGGTCAATGTCATTGTTTATTTACACGAACTCACTGGAGCACCTGCTTGTGTGGAGTTCGAGAAAAAGTATTGGGTCAATGCCACTGCTTATTTACACGAAACCACAGGAGCACCTGCTTGCGTGGGGTTCGAGAAAAAGTATTGGTTCAATGCCACTGTTTGTTTACACGAAACCACAGGAGCACCTGCTTGCGTGGGGTTCGAGAAAAAGTATTGGGTAAATGCCACTGCTTATTTACACGAAACCACAGGAGCACCTGCTTGCGTGGGGTTCGAGATAAAGTATTGGGTCAATGCCACTGTTTGTTTACATGAAGTCACAGTAACTCGTGTTTGTTGTGTAGAGCTCACGAGATGAGTGATTGGCCACGTGGCTAGCCAACCGCCAGACCTGACATCTTGCACTCAACTACTTGCTGTTATACACAATCTTTATCACTTTGTTATAAGTCCATCAACAACGACAAACTCTGTTTTTTTATCGTGTGATATATTTCGTTATTTGGTAAATGTCCATCTCGCTAGTAAGAATATTTGTCGAGATGCAACTAGAAGTATATTCTATTAATAGATACAATTGTACCTTCAGCATATAGTTTTATGTATAAAAGTAATCACTAGATATAAATAGAACAAAATAAAACTTTATTTTACTTTTATATTTCAGGGAATTAAATACCATGGAAGTTAATTTGATATCACTGTTAGTGGCTATCACTTTTGAAACCATCTCATCTATGACTACAGGATAAAATTTATAAAAATAACAGTATTGTATTACGATCGTTCAGTGTTTTGCGGTATTAACCATAAAAACACATTTTACATAAAAAGTTTATTTTTTAAACATACAGTTTTTTGTAGTTGTAGATTTTAAAAATTGTCAAAGATACGATGGAAGTAGAGATGCGAAGTCCATTAATGAGGCGAAAAATTGAAATAATTCGTTTTCACTTTAACTGTTATTGCATTTGGAAATTACATTCGTACGGATAAAGAGTGGAGTTTGTAATTTAGAAATAATATGTATGGCAGCCAACTAAATAAAGGATAAATCAAATAATCAATTTCAGTAATAAATAACAGACCTTAGTAAAGGCAAGCCTTAAATTATCTAACTGATAGATCACTGATTCCATTCACGAGGAAGTCACGCAAGTTTGGTTTTGAATGGAAAAAACCAATTCGTTTAACACTGGCACTGGTAAAAACAAATTCTTCCATGATAGTAAATACTTTAAATATTAATATTTACATTGAAAAGCTTTAATGATAAATCAAGACTACAGTCAAGAGTACGCATGTAAAGGTGTGGGAACCAACTTTTGGATTAACAAACGTCAGAGAATGAATGGTCATTACTATATTAACTTTAGAACACTCTGCAATGATATTCTTTACACATTTGGACTCGATCCATTCACAGACTGGCTGGTTTTGGTATTTAGACTGGTGAAATAACGGCGCCTGCTCTCTCTGTATGACGTCATGTTCAAACCACTCGTTATTATTGTATGCGGTCTCTACCGAAATGTGTAAATATCTTTTTAAAATATATATACTTAATGTAGTTGCCAAAATTGTTTAGTAAACAAATAATATAATATTAACACATGTTATATTTTTTATCTTAATCCTGTTAGGAATAACTATAATTTAGAGTTCATGGTTTTCTCCTTTCTTATGCTGTATAAAATAGCATCCAGTAAAACTTCAGGACAGGTGGAAAGAGTAAAATTCACTCCAACATTCAATGCAATTTGTAATCAATTGAAATCGTCATTGTTTTGACTTTGAGTTGGAAATATCATATTTCGATGACCTTTTAATAATTATAAGAACATTAATAGTTTCACATTAAAATGCAATATCGCAAGGTGGATTTTCCTTATAATATTCTTACTGAATCCTGACGAAGATAAAATAAGGTTAAGCTTTATTAAAAGAATAATGTTGACTTGCGTAAGTCCCCTTAAGGCTAGTACTAAACTTTGTAATGCTCTGATTGAAATAGTTTGAGGTGTTTGTTATAACAAATTTTAAAATTCACCAATAATATACTTTATCCATTCCATAAGATAGTGATAAAAAGAATTTTCTAACTGATAAGGTATTATGAAACATCTCAAAATAATTAGTGGTTCAGACAATATTTTAACCGCATTGTCGTGTGTCTACATTCAACATTTTGAAGTAAGATAGCAAAGTTGAATATTAGTAAAATAGTAGACCATAAGATTTTTATAATTATATTAAATTTATTCCATATTTAATGATGGTTTATGGTCTCCCTGAGTCTGGAATATAATTAAAAAGTAAGTTGAACTATTATATAAGCCAGTGTAATTATTTCTTTATATATATTAATATACGTTTTGTATATTAAATTCTTATGAAAAGATTTATGAAAAATAGACAGTAACTTGAAAAAGTTATTTTACAGCAATATTTAAATTGTAAAACAACATCACATCATTTATGGATAATAATACTAATTTTAATGGCATTTAAATACTGAACTAAACGTTATTTTAAATCAAACTCTAGATAACGTAAACTTCTCTTAACTGGAAAGTAGGGCATCCTGTGCTAAGGAAAATACATAAGATATCCTCTTTACTAACATTTTAAATTACTATCAATGTTGTAATACTACCTAGATACTAATTTTAATTAATAAATGTTTGTAGAAAATAGTGATTATATTCAATACAGGATTGATTGATACATTTTTGGTCTACTCAAGGTTGAGTTAATACTTACCTAATGACAAACTGGAGACTAATAATAAAGATAATGACAATTAATAATAGTTCAGTAAAATGGATGAAAATACACATAATGCATTGATATAATTTAAATATTCATTAGTCATACGATTTGTAGTGAAAGGTTATAGTATTGAGGTGGAGCTACTATGACATACGTACGAGAGAGTGCTGTTGATTGGGCAGTGTAGGGAGACTAAGCTGGGGAGCGATATCCTGCCACAGTGATTACAGGTTGACTCTGGCCCATCCATTGTTGCACACAGCTGAACTGGACTTGTACACAATTTCATGCGAGAAGCAATATAGAACATCACGTATCAAGATTGTAAATGATTGGGCAGAGTATAGAGACTAGGCTAGAGAGCAATATCGTGCCACAATGATTACAGGTTGACTCTGGCCCATCCATTGTTGCACACAGCTGAACTGGACTCGTACACAATTTCATGCGAGAAGCAATACAGAACATCACGTATCAAGATTGTAAATGATTGGGCAGAGTATAGAGACTAGGCTAGAGAGCAATATCCTGCCACAATGATTACAGGTTGACTCTGGCCTATCCATTGTTGCACACAGCTGAACTGGACTTGTACACAATTTCATGCGAGGAGCAATATAGAACATCACGTATCAAGATTGTAAATGATTGGGCAGAGTATAGAGACTAGGCTAGAGAGCAATATCCTGCCACAATGATTACAGGTTGACTCTGGCCCATCCATTGTTGCACACAGCTGAACTGGACTTGTACACAATTTCATGCGAGGAGCAATACAGAACATCACGCAGCAAGATTGTAAATGATTGGGCAGAGTATAGAGACTAGGCTAGAGACCTACCGTACTTTTAATTATTTCCTAACATTAGTAAATATACTTTAACTATACTTAACCATAGATTTTTCGAACACACTGTTTACCTGAGTATTGATACTAGTCGTGATTCGTTAAAAATCTTTATAATTAAATATAAATGGATCTCCATTAATTATAATTGAAAATACTACGTGTACTTTGCTCCCTAAGCCCACACACCTTTCACTGTCCCCAGGTACATAACTGTGATTACTGATGTTTAGGAAAATCCTTTTTGGGAATTTCCCATAGCAGGATATCATCGCAGAGCTCAACAAGACTAGTCTACCCTGGAATAAGACTCTGAGTATGTTAATTTATACTCAGAAGATTCAGTTGCTTATAGGTATATAAAGAAGAGAGGCAGAGAAGATGAGATTCATGCTACTATCTCAACGCATTACAGGTTGACTCTGGCCCATCCATTGTTGCACACAGCTGAACTGGACTTGTTCACAATTTCATGCGAGAAGCAATACAGAACATCACGTTCTCAACAATGCAGTTGATTGCGCAGTGCAGGAAGAATAAGCTGGGGACCGATATCATGCCACAATGATTACAGGTTGACTTTGGCATATCCATTTTTGCACACAGCTGAACAAGACTTCTACCGAGCTTTATGTGAGGAGGACAGTATGTTTTCAAGGGTGCAGTTGATTGGTCAGTGTAGGGAGACTAAGCCGGAGAGGGATAGCCTGCCACAATGAGGATAGGTTGACTCTGGTCCATCCATTTTTGCACACATCTGAACTATAATCTACCCAGCTTAATGTGAGGGGGACAGTATGTTTTCAAGAGTGCAGTTGATTGGTCAGTGTAGGGAGACTAAGCCGGAAAGGGATAGCCTGCCACAATGAGGATAGGTTGACTCTGGTTCATCCATTTTTGCACACATCTGAACTAGACTTCTACCCCAGCTTTAATGTGAGGGGGACAGTATGTTTTCAAGAGTGCAGTTGATTGGTCAGTGTAGGGAGACTAAGCCGGAGAGGGATAGTCTGCCACAATGAGGATAGGTTGACTCTGGTCCATCAAATTTTTGCACACATCTGAACTAGAATCTACCCAGCTTAATGTGAGGAGGACAGTATGTTTTCAAGAGGGCAGTTGATTGGTCAGTGTAGGGAGACTAAGCCGGAGAGGGATAGCCTGCCACAATGATGATAGGTTGACTCTGGTTCCATCCATTTTTGCACACATCTGAAGTAGACTTCTACCCAGCTTTATGTGAGGAGGACAGTATGTTTTCAAGAGTGCAGTTGATTGGTCAGTGTAGGGAGACTAAGCCGGAGAGGGATAGCCTGCCACAATGAGGATAGGTTGACTCTGGTCGATCCATTTTTGCACACATCTGAACTAGACTTCTACCCAGCTTTATGTGAGGAGGACAGTATGTTTTCAAGAGTGCAGTTGATTGGTCAGTGTAGGGAGACTAAGCCGGAGAGGGATAGCCTGCCACAATGATGATAGGTTGACTCTGGTCCATCCATTTTTGCACACATCTGAACTAGACTTCTACCCAGCTTTATGTGAGGAGGACAGTATGTTTTCAAGAGTGCTGTTGATTGGGCAGTGTAGGTAGACTAAGCTGGGGAGTGATATCTTGCCACAATTATTAAAGGTTGACTTTAACGCATCCATTGTTGCACACAGCTGAACTGCACTTGTACACAGTTCAATGCGAGGAGCAATATGAAGCAACAACGTTTTCTCAAATACGTATATAATTCGACGGTGCAGGCTACGTTCGTGTTGGTTAGTGATACATTGCCTTCATTATGGACTTTGTTACATTTGTAGTAATTGTCTGATAACTTAATAAATACCTGTGATGTTGTATGATAGTTACTACAGTGTAAACGTGAGAGTCATACAGGGGATGGTTATTGTTATAATTCCCAGTTCATACCTGCAGTAATAGACTAAGAGCGTACTGAAATAAGATTTTTTCAGATTAATTATAACGTATATTGTAGAGATTAAATTAACCAATTAACTTTTTGTCCTACTCGCTGGTGAATGAAATTTAATAATAATGTGTTCATGTTATATCTCTTTTGGGTTGAGACAGTGTTACGTAGATACATTGTTGTTGCGAGTATCAACAATGCATACTGAAGAGTGTGGATGATTGAGCAGTGTGGGTCAGGTCAAGGGTGGGGAGCTATGTCCTGCCTTGATGATGATTGGCAGCCCGTGGTACATCTATTGGGGATAATTTGGCGATGAGTTAGCTGCCAAGCCAGCCGATCTTTATTCACTTCAGTACACAGCGTGATTGCGGTTGTAGTTAAACATGTATGAGCATTGCGATGTGAAAGATTAACTAATGAAACTCGTTTGTTTACTCAGAATTCTCTATTATATCAATCTCGCCTGAATTTAGTTTTAACTTTCTTTCATCGTTTTGAGTTCTAGGAATTGATGTCACCTTTGAAGTATAACGGAATTTATTTATGTCGATAAGGACGTCACTTAATAGATTGAGCAATTTAATACCTGCTGAAGGTTTCGCAAAGTATGGAATGCGGTACTAATTTCAGGATGTTTAAAGAGTATCTTACGGCGGAGTTTGACAACGGTTGTAGGTATAAAGCGAGAAGTTGGGTTTATCTTGTCGGCCACGGCGGTAAGACATGGTGATCCGTGGTATTACGTGTTTTGGTATGTTATGAAAAGTTAGTTTTCAACATCCCAGGTGTATTTTAATCCAATTTAAGGCAAAGGCAATGTGGTTAACTGATTTTAACTATCTTGGCCATTTTCGCAACCTGGAAATCATTCAGGTCACCCTTACTGATAGATCATAGGAAGTTCGTCTTGACCCCCTCCCCCTGAGATCTCATTTCCAACTCCGATTTCAGGCCAAACATCTCTTTAGTCAGTATATTTTTCGAGTATTTCTGTTTGCGTTTTGTTTTCTTTTTACCTAATCACATGTGACCCAGGATATCTTTGTTCAGGAAAGGCGGTTTGGGTACCTTTAGTCTGGGCTCCTGTCGCTACGATTAAAGGGGTCTGCAATGTTAGCGTTTTTCTTATAGAAAAGTGTTTTTTAACTGTCAAAACTGGTTTACATAAACTTTCTCGTGCTAAAAGTACATATATATTCTGAGTTTCTTCACGTCTTTAATGTTTCTTTTCTAGTTTTTTATACTTTCAACTAATAATAAACTTATTAAATAACTTTAATATATGAATATATCTTGATATATGTTTTTAAATTCTTAACACGAGTATAAACAATAGTAACACATATTAGAATATTTGTATATGAATTTATACAAAACATTGTACTAAGCTCTTGATACAGACAAATCTTTATTATACTATGAATATAAATTTGTAAATATTATAGTCAATTATCTGTTATATCAAATACTATTCAGCATTATGTGCCAAAAATGGGGGAAACTTAAAAGTGTATACCTTTTTTTAAAAATATCCAGCTCCATATGCTTCCCTTTCTCTTGCCGTCTTTTTCTTTCCTCTAAGCTGAGCTTGTCTTTTCTGTGTTCTTTACTTTTGGTAACTTTTTTTGTATAAAAAGTATACAAATTCAACACAATATCGATTGTGGTAAACATATTTTTTTAACTGCTGAAATTTGCCTAATTTTATAAACGTGTTTAGAAATAATGTGTGATAAAAGTCAATAAGTATCGAATAAATTTTGGCGGATCTCCTTCATGCCCCAATACATCGCCAACACTGGGTATCCTCCGTTTTCTGGTGAAATTATGTACTTACGTTCTGATTTAGTTTTTCCAAGACCTCCTTGGGAGGTAATATTGTTATCTCTGTTCACTTTGTAACGTTTCTCCTTTTGGAAAGTTTTAGTCAAAGTTCAGTTATGTATAAAATAAAATATTTACTATACCTTAAATATTAAATCAAACATAACGTTCTGTTTATAAGCATATAATGGGAGTAATAATTTATTTGAAGATTATTATTTCCTTGACCAGTAAGACCATACATAACATTTATACAGGTTTATTATAAGAATATGTTTATTTAAAAAAAAGTTACTCTTGATTCTGAAAAGAAATGTTTATAAATTTTCAAGTAAACATTGAAATTAGTAGTGATCTTTTCGAAACTATATTAGCTCCCACATAAATCAATGAATTCTTCATAGGAAATTATCTTACAAGTAACAATACTAATAATTTACTTGAATAATGTATGAGCCGATTATAATAAAAAGCCAATTTACTCCTCGAATCGAATTCTGTTGTTTCTAAATTTAACATTTCCTGTCTTTCCCCTTCATTCTGTCCATCGCAAAGTGGGCTGAGTAACACCAGTGTATGTTTACAAGTCCGGTGATGATTGAAAGTTGGCTATTGGACTACGAACTGCGCTGCAAAAGTATTTTCAAATCCAATTAAAAGTACTACACGTGGATTTGTATATTGACATTGTTGTTACCAAAATAACTTATCTTACCTTTCACTGTTTTCCCACATGAATCGATTGTAAGGCCTTACGTTCAAACTATTGCGTCATACGTCACCTTTTGATTTGGAATATAATTTCTTTACGAAAGATTACAAAATTAATAATACATTTTAAAAACTACTGCGTCATACGTCACACTTTGATTTGGGATATCATTTTTTGATCAAAGATTACAAAATTAATGGTACATTATAAATAAATAAACATACGACTATATGCAAATGATTTAATGTCACTGTTGCTTCTCAGTTATTCATTACATTAATTAATTGTAACTAGTTGTTAAAAAATCGTTGTAATTTGTAGTATTATCATGTATTTTTGAAAATTGTGGATTCTATAGTAAAAACACTTTATTTATTAGTACTGCCCGTAAGCCAAAATGTTTAGGATGATAGAGGAAATATCAAGAGTAATTAAACAAACCATTATACATCCGAAGACGGAAGGACGGGGTTTGAGCACTAGGTAGTGGAAGGTGCATTTAATAAGAATAGATGGCCAACTCAACAATGTTGATATACGAGCCTCGCTTCATCATGTTGGGGGGGGGGACTTCCAGCTCGCCAAGGGCTTCAGTGGGATCCATGGAAGTACGGTTTACTTGTAACACCTTTACGTTGTTACTGGCATTAAGATACGATACAGGTTTAGACAGGAATTATCTGTCCATAGCACACCAGGGGAGTTTGGCGGGGTACTTTCTCAGTAACCGCGTTCACAAAGGGCATCGTGACTCAAGAATTAACTACACTGCCGAAGAGAGAACAAAGTGTGAGACTGTGAGTGATAGTTCACACATACGTATAAAACTAATAAGTGACATGAAGGGTGATATTATTAAATTTTTTAAATCTATACACCTTAATATGGAATTAATTTTTCTTATCCAGCGAATACTCGAGCCAAGTATCACTAACTTATCAGGTTTAAGTTATTTTATCGCCGTTACATTTTTCTGGAGATGATAAGAAGTTGTTAAAAAGGCTCCATGGAAATATCCAAGCGGTGGTGTATGGCATTCCTCAAGGCCAATCAATTAGTCCAAGCATACTTATTCACTTTTTGTTTGGAAAACAAGTGTCTAAAGCTATACGTATACGGTTACTGTAGTGATGTGAAGCCTGTTATTAGAAAATCATCTTGAGTTCCACACTCACACGTTGAGTACCAGTATATCACAATATATACACCAGTTATAGTGTAATCAGGAAAGATAAACGACTTGACGTCCCTGCCGTTCATTAGATCGCACCAAACGTTAACCTTTGTCGAGTATTGATGGTGTGGAATGGTTGTATATGGTTATCAGACTGCCAATTCTACAATTGGATAGTCTATAATAGGAAAGCCGACTCATTGGCTGAGCGTCAGCGAAGCCATTTACTCTAGGGACTGGAAAATTTAACTTTTGTCTCTATATCCGCACGATAATTCAAACACTAATTAGGACATTTTTTCTATACAAAGAATATTGAGAAAGATAATGGAGCATTTCACTCCATGCAATTTGGCTGTGAGTTAGAGTGTACTTTTACATTTGCCTAATGGGTAACCATGACGGCAAAGAGAAAATCGCAGAATAAATTAATTTGTAAAGTAACGGAATACAAACATTTGGAATTTCAACAAGAGGCAGAGTAGCGACATGTAGCGGATAGTAACTAACTATCCGCAAGATGTCTCGAGAAATTCTTTATCTGTAGATGTAATATCTGGCATGAAATTTCATATATACATAGACAAGAATGTGTTGAATGATAGTATATTTCTTATCATGACATTTGGCTAAGCACCATTGTAATGTATTGCTTAGAATGCTGGCACAGTTTCTTTTTCTGCTGGGGATGTAAACCTTGACTGTATGTATGGCTTTTTGGCCGCAGTGGTCTGTATCAGGTAATACTGAAACATTAATGAGGTTTGAGATTACGTTGTCGGTAGTCGATTGTGTGGTTGCCGTCCCCCTTGTTGAGGTGTTTACAAGTAACTCAAGACCATATGACCTCAGTCAATCAGCAAGACGTTTAGCGTATAAATTGTTGTAGTTAAGTTGCTTTAATATTGAAATCTCCGATCAATTCAAAGTCATGGGGGTGGTTAGTCAGGTTAGTTAGCAGGGATTCAAATTTAGAGAAAAACATGTTTTAGTTCTTGCTGGGAGACCTATAAATGACTATGACAACCAATTTTTAATTTGTAGTTCGATTCCAGCTAGTTAAAAATCATTCTTGTCAGTTTTGTAAATTTTAAAATCTCTTGAAATTAAATTTTGTTTCAGAAACACAATTGTGACCACAACGATCTCTTTGAAATATTTTAACCATGTGCTTCTAAGGATCAGGCTCATCAATACCATATTGAAGCCTTAAATAACGCTACACAGTATATCAGTTTGCTTTTCGACTAACTGAATAAAACACATCCAGCATTTCTCTACATGAAAAATCCCTGAGTTCTTTTTCGATCATCCGGTATGTCATCAGTCACTAGAACATTAATGTATTAAATTTAATTTATTTTTACTCCATACCAATAAATCAAATATTAACAAAATTTTTAAATTCTATATATTCTTACAAGTCCAATTTTACTTTTGATACCTCATAGTTTCTGTCTACACTTAATTTAAACTTCACTTTTTAAATATGTTGTTTTCACTTTTCTTTGTTCAATCGAGAAAATAAGAGTAGGATCCATAATAGCAAAGAAATAAATTCTACATTTTATCCTATAAAATTATGACATGAAATATAACTTTCCTAATAAAAATAAGTACAATAACGAAACACTTTACTTTCTTTTTTATTTTGTTATTACTAATTCCTTATTTTTAATTCTACAATTAGAATACAGCCAATCTTATTAATACTATAACTATTGAAGTTAATAAGTGGTTCAGATACACTTGTCTCGTAAATATGAACGGAAATAAGCTTTTAAAGTATTTTTTTTTAATTACACGTTTGTTTATTTGTATTACTGTATTATTAATTTTCTTTTTACTTTCAGAACTGCGGAAAAAAGTTACGTAGATCTCTTTATATATTGTATGCTTTGCATTTTTCGTTTCAGTTGTGTCCCAATGTATCTATTTTAGAAATGAATAGCAATTTCTAATAATACTTTGCACACACGGGAATTCCGTCTAAATGAAAAAATGCTTTATGGTACAACAATGATATGAGTGTAGCTCATAAAATTACTACAGGTGCGAAGCTTTTTCAATGAAAAAAATAGAGTTGAGAATTTTTGTACAGCTTTAGTAATACGGAAGAAATCCTTACTTTAGGTAAAGGAAGAAACCAACAAAACAGTTTTATTTAACTGATTACTAGAAACACAATAAAACACTGTATAAACTTTATCATTTAATTGAATCAGCTCTGTCCTGAAGAAACGTTTGTTGTTTCGTTCCATCAATGGATCCGCCTTTCAACGTTGCTGTGTTTAAATCAAAGACAATTTGTTTGAAAAGCTTTTCTTCCGAGTTAAGAGAACTTTCGGCATTAAATAAACTGAGACTACTAATACTGTCTGTTTAGTTTATTCCCCGGTGTTTTTTAAATTTAGTTTTTATGTATACAAATTTACGAGTATAATACAAGTGTCCCAACGAAGTAAAAATATTTAAAATATTTAAAAAGTTAAAATTTTTATCAGCCTCTGACTGGAATGGAGTTAATTTCAAACACACAATACACAAGTATGAAGGCATATTATCTCCAAACTTTGTCGAGCTCGCGAACAAAAGCAGTTATTCTGAGTTCCATGCAATTAATTATTTATTGTGGCACAGCTAAGACAGTAATATATTGTTCTGAAGTAAAGTTACATTGTGCCCTCAAATCGATCATAGTTTTTTGTTCCATTTTGAGGCAAGTTTTATATACCTTAATAAGTTAAGGTAAAGAAAGCTCTGCAAAGTCTTACACAAAGTTTAGTTTTACTTAAACTGCATAAATAAAAATTCCCTTAACAGTGTGTCAATACATCATACACATTGGATATCCTTGATTGCATCAGTGAAAAATCCAGGATTACACTTTGTTAGATGATGATCCAGAGACTGATTTGTTTTGTGTGTAGAGGTCTAAGCATTCTTCAATCGAATATGTATTTTCAAATCACCCGGATGCTCTCCTTAACGATAACGACAAGTCTGACGTTAATTAGAAAATTCAATAGGGGATTCGATCACCCTTACTCTTAATACAACAAGAACGGCGATTGAACAGTATCAGAGAGGTTAATTTGAAAAAGCAATTCATGGAATGGAGTTTTCTGAAGGGCATTATGAATTCATTATGCGTGACAATATTCGTACTGAGGATGCTCTCTAAATTAAAAGAGAAAAGCCCTTTACCCTCTTATTTTTGCAAAATTTATATCCACCTCTCATACGGAATTTCACCTGAAGGAGACTGTTCAGACACTTTTTAAGATTATTTATACTGCAAAAAAGAGCTGTTCAGATCAACAAAATTATGAAACATAAAGATTTGTGCAAGACAGCTTCCAGAGGGCTTGGGTTGTTGATCTTACCCTGCTTCTGTACTAAGGTAGTAGGAGAGCAAGACGTAAGCACTCACTGTGCTAGAGGATGAATTAAGAATTGGACTAAACATGACGTTAGGTATTACCCGTTCTCTCTCTCTCTCTCAGCCTGGTATTGTGACAACCAACAATTTCCATAACTCATAAGAGAGCCCATACGCCGGTCGTGTTCAAAGCTCAGTAAAACTAATATTCTGCAGCTTTCTATTCTGTGTTGTTATTTCTTTCTAACAACTGGGAGACGGATGATACACATCTGCCTCAAACTAGAGGGGGTAGCGTAGAAAGAGTATCCACGTGTGTATAAATGTTAATATCTATTGTCTCATTCGGAGAGTAAGTTGTACGCTGAGTGCAGCATTGAATGCAAAATTTGTGTTGCCACATCATAAACAAAATTTTACTACTGAATGATTGCTATCAAGGTCTTGATTCAAGGTTAGTGAGTGTTGCTTCCAATTCTTAAGGGAATATGCTTAATTATTAGATCTAACTTGGAATGTTCCGAGGGTCCTGAGAAGGAATTTTAGTTGGAATTTCCGTGTGTTAGTCTTGAAGTCCATTAGGTGTATTGGTTTGTTAGTTGTTTTCTTATCAGTAAAACTAAGAGTCTATGTCTCTTTGCGAACAACAAATGCGAAGAAAGGAACAAGCAACATAGAGTGTTTGGTGCAGATATCGTACTTCTACATGGTCGAGTGGAAACCGCTGATAAATTATCGCCATTGAGGAGTTAGAAACTTCGAGGAACACACTTCCGCGGAATGCGTTCCTGATAAATCGAGATGGGCGGATCCGGTTTGCGATTCCGTACATATATTTTCATTTATTCTACACAATTGACTCGATTTAATTAATTTAAGTACCTTTTCCTTTGACTTACAATTTATTATTACTATGAGTATTAGTATGTTATTTTTTCAATGTATGTTTTTTTAGTATTCTCCCACATTATCGTAAAGAAGACGAGTACATTCTAATGAACTATTGCATATTCTACAATAACAAGCAGAACTAGTGATGTTTTTTTTTTTTCACTTTATGTATTTATGGTGAATTTTTGTACTTAATTTAATTTCTGGAGGTATATGTTTAATACTTTGTGTGTCTTTAAACAATAACTCCTCTTTCTGTTAGAATGATACTTTTTTTATTAATTGTAGTTGATATTGCATTTCTACTTGAATCTGCATTTTGTTTACTGCAAATAAAATATAATTTTGAATAAATAAAAAATTAATAGCTAAGTAATTGTGGTAATAAACAATTATTATACTTAACTATACAGTATTTTCAGAGCTCTGTATTCTTTTTGGGTTTATGCTTATTATTTGGGAAGGCTTACTACTTACTCCTTTTTTACACAACTGAGAAGGGAAGAAGCGTTTCAAAAGTAATTTCTTAGAGATAATAGTAATTTCAATTGTAGGATTGAATACAAAGATTAAAAAGATACTTATACCAAAAGGAATTTATTAAAGCCTTTTGTATCATGCAAACACACAAGGACGTGTGAGTAGGAAGATGGATTAACAAATACAAGTTACATTATATGGTGGAATCTCGTCTCCATGTTCTTTCAGATGAGTTTTGAGTGCAGTCTACGTAAACTTGGAAGTACACCCGGTTGACTATAATCATGTGGGCACTGCTTAAAACCCTCCTATTGGCGAGAAATTTGAAATGTACATAGAAGAAGGTAGAGTTAAAAACTGTACTGTGTGTTTGTTTTACAAGTCGAGTATAGAACATATTAAAGAGTACCAATCCAGTAATCAAAGAGAATAAATTTGAAAGCAAAAAGAATTGCGAAGACCTGTTGATCCTGCGCGCCCTGGGAGAGTGAAGAAGGGCTTAAGTACACCAAAAAAAAATATAAAACTTGAACGAAGAGGGAGAAGACAATTAACGGTATAAAATATAAGTCTCGAAATGTTGCTAGGGTATTGATTGAAACGATTGCTCCAATGGAACACATAATATTCTTTGTCTAAAAAAATAATAATTAATATTCGCACGTTTTTTTTTCGTTTAACAAAAAAGTACGAATACATTTCTTGTGACGTATTTTAAATTATTTTTATTTATTCTGTAAGTATTTAAATAGAAGTAAACTGGATGATACGTGTCCTTTCTTGTGGTAGATCTCTGATTTTTACTATAGAAACATTCTATTTGATTAGTAAACCCCGTTGGGTGTGTTATAATTGAATATAACCAACTATTAATAAAGTAATTGAATAATCCGTTTCCAACTATCCTGTTTATATTGTATTTTAATAGGTCACTAGATATATTTTAATGAAAGTAGTTTTAACAGAGTGTGAAGCTTATTTTGTATCTCTGCAATGTAAACATTTTTACGACAGTAGATCGATGTGAGAGCGCCACGAAGACAAGATTAATGTGCCTAGAGTCTGTTGTCGCGCGGTGGGCTAGTAGTGAAGGGGGTGGGTCGGGGGGTTCTAATCAAGTTAATTGCTACACAATCGACGCCACAGTCAGTAAACTGCCCGGCCACATGACACCGGTCGTTTCTCTCACTGGTTGGAATACTTTGTGTCAAAGTGACTTTTGACATAAAACTTCCCGGCCACATGACACCGGTCGTTTCTCTCACTGGTTGGAATACTTTGTGTCAAAGTGACTTTTGACATAAAACTTCCCGGCCACATGACACCGGTCGTTTCTCTCACTGGTTGGAATACTTTGTGTCAAAGTGACTTTTGACATAAAACTGCCCGGCCACATGACACCGGTCGTTTCTCTCACTGGTTGGAATACTTTGTGTCAAAGTGACTTTTGACATAAAACTGTCCAAAGCCGGAATCGTAAGACATTCAGTTTAGTTGCCATGGAGATTCATAAGGGAAGTTGAATATCCCAGGAGAGCGTACACACCGCAATATTTCTTCTAACTGTTGAACTTAATCATCATTGCCTTTTGAAATTCTAAAGTTGTGTCTACTTCTGGTTAATTTAACATACGTATGAAATATTTATATGGTGTTACACCAGAATTTTTTAATATACAGTTAATTATCTTACAAGACTGTGAGTATTAAACATCACAAGGTTTTTTTACGTAAATAAATGTATTTATTTTCTCATTCTGCTCCAAAGCATACATAAAATAAAGGAAAAACTTACATAATTGAGAATCATAAACAATATAATTACACTTCCTAAGACTGACTAAATGCACTAAATGAAAACTTCAACATGTGTTCAGATTTAAAAAAATAACATAATGTAACTTAATATAACTTCTTTCCGCCCCTTACATATCTAATCATTATGAAAACTTGTAAATATACTGACTTTTTTAAATAGCAGAAGAAAAAAGTTGGGGCTTCCACGGCAATTGGCCTATTTAGAGGGGGTTTTAAATTATTTAACAATAAAATTATTCTTCAGCATCCAGATTGTGAGGGAATGAATTTTTTATTTTGTCTCTTTCGCCAATGTTTTTTCTTACTATCAGGGCTTTTTTGCTTTGCTCCATGAGAAATTATTGAATTGAAACTAAGTATCAGGAAAATGGTGAAGAGAAAAAAATTAAAACAATTTGCTGTATGTCTAAGAGCATTACAATGTTGGAAAATATTTATCGTGTACAATCGTAAATGTTAATGCTGAATTTTAATTAGGAATATGAATACACTTAAAAAATACTTTTAGTCTTTCAAAAACAACTATTATATATTTTATGTTACACATTTGTATTTAGTGTAGCTGCAAATTATGGTCAAAACTTCTAAAATAAGCTATAAACTTGATATTGTGAGCGTAACCTCAGCAAAGCTTGCGACGCGATGTCGCGTACTCGTACCTTGTTCAGCGTAGTTGAAAATTATATCTAAACCTCGTGAGAATGTAATAATTGTGCAATTCTATTTATTGATTGATTTTTTCATTGAAAGTTTAGATAGTTGGCTGAGTGTCAGCGAACCTTAATACTCGGGGATTTAAAAAATTACATTTCTCTAATTCTGTATGTGCGCACAATATCTCTAGAACGTATTGACATATAGACATGAACTTTTGCATGAAGCTTTATTTCTGAATGAGAAGCATCGAGTTTTGTAATGGTGCATGCCACTATATGGAACTTGCTAAAGATTAGTAAACTTTTTAAAATTGTTTTCATTTGTGACCAAGATGGCAACTAGAAAATCGCAGAATAAATACATTAAATAAAGCAGAGTACAGTTATGTGATATTTAAATTTGTGACATAGTACCACTTGTGGGTATATACTTTATAAAGTTTGAATAAACCTTATCGAAGCCTGTATCGCGACGCGTGGTGTGGCGTAGTCCTGTATTGTATGTGTGACTTTATCAAATAAAGTTACGTTTTTTTTTCTCCATAACTAATACTGATCCCATTTACCAACAAAACAATCAAGATTTAAACTACTTGGAAAATCATTTAGCTTATTATAACTCAACAAATTCAATGTTTACTAAATGAGTCTTGGTATTTATGCTTTATACCAATCCAATCGTACTTACATTTTGTATGTGTCATGTTGTAAAAGATATTCCACACGTTTGAGTACAAGAAAAAACAAAAAGTTAAGTTTTCTCTTGAGTTTAATATCAAGAGAAAATTGAAGTTTGATGTTAAAATCATTTTAAGAAAAAAGAAAATATAACAGAAACTAAGAATTAAAAAAATTTGAAATATTAGAGTGTAATCTTTTAACAGTGAAAATCCTTATTTAATGCCCTTATTTTATGTAGAACGAACCTTGAAATTTAAAAAATAATTTAAATTGATTTAAAAACAAAATATTTTTTTAACTATCACCAGAATTGTAAGTAAAAGTAGCATTGCATGTGCCTTGGACGAAATGAGTGCATTGAAATAACATAACGGCAAATTAAATTGCCTCCGGCAGGCCGAAATTACGTGACAGTTTCAACTGTTTATATGCCTGAAGTGTACAAAACAATACAGTTGTACCAACAACAAAACATCACAGAGACGTAAATATTTCTTTAGGTTAATTACTACCTAAAGTCTCTTTTGATCTCGAGGAACATTAGCTTACCGCTGTAACGTTTCCTTTGAAAGGCCACCTGTGGCTCGAACCCCTCAAAAGTTCTCTTACGTTCTCCCCACTAATGGGAAGTATTTCAACACAGCTGTTGGGCTTGGGAGCATTACTCGTATTATTAAAGCGTTTCCTTTGGATGGAATTTTAAACGTGGTAATGTTACCCAGTGAAATGTCAACGGTACAAAAGAGTGGGTGCATTCCTTCAAAACCCATTGAATTTTGCCGTTATGATTTCTTCTTTCATTCAATGTAACGTGGTATAAATAGCAAGCAACTGGTGTATTTTAAAGCAACAATAATGGTTCCTCAAACACCCGGAGATTGACGTACGTTATCATAAACTTTCATAACCCTTCGATTTTGCGGATCATATTTTTATCTTAAGTAAAATACGATACAATCATATACGAGGAACCGAAAACTATTGGCTCGTATTTTATATTTTGGAAGTAACGAGAGCCGGACCAGACAACTAGACCTCAGGGGAGCCTACTGAGGATTGTATTTTTAGCTCCACGAACGACCTTCAAATACTGTCTGAGGAATAATAAATATACTGATGATGGTATTGATCTATACAGTCAAGATCGTCATAATATTTAAACATTAGTGATGCTAACAATATGCTATGAGGTAAATGTTTTGATTCCAAAGTTTTTAAAATAGACTTCATAGTTTTATGCACAACGTTGTAGCTATTAGAACTATCTTAACTCAAGATAATTATGAAATTGGACCATTATTCCGTATTCAGAAAGAGTTTAATGGGAAAGCTGAAGCTTAGCATTGTAGAACGTAGTGTGTTATCAAAAAGTCAAATTTAGCCTTTCCCACACTAAACTATGACCTAATAGTTTAATATTATAATAGTTAATAAACGGAATAAGCTGTAATAACAATTCTGAAAAAGCAATATTAGTTCTTATTTATTAAAAAGTATAGAATTTTTAGTAAATGTTTTAAGTACAGTAAATACTGATATGAAATAATGTTTTAGATAAAATCGATTAAATCCAACTAACTTTATGACGTTATAAAAGTTAGTTACTCTCAATTCAAACAGTTCTCAAGTCAATAAAATTATTAGTCATTCAAACTAATTTAAGGAATTCCTTTTTTCCATGGGCTTTATATAGCGCTTTGAAATACACGTGTTGACCGAATCTTAAAAATATTTCATTTATTATCATTTGTTTTGATTTTAATATTATAAATTAATTATTTTCAGCTTCTGGAGTGATGACAAAATATAAAAATTAATTGTTTTCCTATATATTAGTCATTCAAGCAATTTTTCAAAACATTTTACCATGGACATTACCATATTGCTTTGCTATTGCAAAGTATTCTGCACTTTTGCCAAACCATAAGAATATACCGTTTACTACATATACCAGCTCAACCATTACACCGTGTATTATCCAATTCCATTATTCTTGAATTTATTTTTAATAACACATTTAAATTTTCAACGTTTAACATTAGTTATGATTTTATTATTATTGATGAGTTTTATCTTCTGGAGTGATGAAAAAGTATCAAAATCAGTTATTCTTAATATATTAGTCAATTCAAAGTATTTTTAATACACTTTTTCCATTAAATGACTATAGCCCTTTAAAATACTGCATCTTGGCTGAACGTTAAAAAATATGCCGTTTATGATACATACAAGCCCAAAAATTACACTTAATAAGTATAGTACTTGTTTCCATATTCTTAAATTATTTGTTAAAACAAGCGTAAATTTCCTCTTGATATTGTCGACTTGTATTCATATGTGTCAGAAACCTTATACCCAATTACTTTCCTATCCTACGTATGGAAAATGTATTGGTCCTGCGATAGTTAATGAAAATTTACTTCATCTAACTACTTGACTGTGACACACGTGCTTCAACCTACTCTACTGTGCAGTACTTGACGCGATACAATGACACTGCTGCAAAGCCGATTGATGTGTCAACAGCTCCTCCACTGACATTTGCCTGTAGAGATAAGATAAACCGAAACAACAAGGAAATGTTTAGTTTTGTTCCATATATGTTGCTTTAATTGAAAAGAAACCTAAGAAAAGTAAGCGTGGTAGGTTTAATCCATAAGTACTATAACTAGATTAATAAACACTAATATGGTTAAGGTATTATAAACTACAAGTGTTTGCAAAGTTCTTTAAATAGTCTTACTCAATATGTTTGCCAATATCGGTTTGACCATCAATTTGCTAATTTTTTTTATGTTTACTGAAAAATACGTACCTTCCAATTACAAACGATATAAAACTAGAATTCTTACGTTTATTGGTTATGAGTTTAATCATTAGACACTGATACGCGAGTTTTTAGGGATAAATTTAATACATTAGTTTAATTTAATCTTTCTATAATTATCACTGATAAGTAATTACAGATTATGTGTCGAGTAAACACCCACTAGTATTTTAATTTAGGTGGATAATGAGGAATCAGATCCAAATACTACTGGAATTAAGTGGATATGTTGCAAATAAACCGTTTCATTCATAATATCTCTTACGCTTTATGCAAAGTATGATTTAAATTACAAAACCCTATAAGGAAATTATACGTGACCTGTTATACACTTTTTAATTCAGACTATCAGTGAATAGTTGTGAATTTAATAGCTTTAGTAACTGATTATGAGACAAATTATCCTTCTCTTTACATAACATGGTGTTAAAGTTTATTGTAACTTTGGAAATCATGACTAAATATTGATTTTCATTAGCAGCACACATAATAAAAAGTTTAAATGCAATTGTCTTGTTATTTAATTTATTATGAACACAATCTGCAACCTCCTCATTTTAGGACATTCACCCAGTGAAGTATTTTTGTTTCTAGAAGTCGAAATGGTACATTTACTGTGTAACTTTCACTTTCGAGTTGGTTACTTTGGCACAGTAAACTTAACTAAATTGCTTAAATATTTTCTCTTACACTCATTTTACTAGTTTACCTCATTGAGAATGTTGTAAAACTTACCCGTTTTTGGTCATCATTTAAAATTGAAATTACCAAAATCTTATTGCTCATTCATTACCAAACTATCGTCAGAATATGAGCTTGTAAAATGTTACAATATGTATGTGATGTTTTATATATCATTTTGATGAACAACATCAAACCGATGATTGATCATTCTCACTCCTAATGGAGTGATGGTTTTTCCAATATAATCTTTGCGACAGAACTTCTAGGTTATTTGATTAATGACCTTTTTTGTGGTGCAATCAATGTTGCCCTTAATGGAATATTCTTTTCCTGGTGTACTACTTTTAAAATATTTATCATTTTTTAGCATCTTACAAATGCTGCATCTTGGTCTGTTACAAGGATTGCACACGTTAAACTGCCTCCATAGTTTAATGTCGATCTGGAGAGAATGTTTTGTAAATTTAATTGGTTTAAAAAAATTACTTTAAAGGAATTATAAAATAAATTTCTAATTTCAGAGGATGATTCCAAAATGGGAAAAAGACACCTTCAGAATTTTGTTGATGATCTCATGAAGGCCAGGACAATAATCAGTAATACGTTTAGAGTCATTAGTATTAATAGAACTGGAAGTATGTATACATATAACTCAATTAATATTTTGTTTATACGAGTATTAATAAACCAAACACGTTTTGTGTCAACGATTCGTTTTAATTCACGAATTACTTATAACAGAACCTTTAGGTCCATTAATATTTTGTTTATATGAGTGCTATTAAAAACCACAAACACGTTTTGTGTCAACGATTCGTTTTAATCTACGAATTACTTATAACTGAAACTTTAGGACCATTTATATTCTGTTATACGATTATTACAAAACGAAAAAAGTTTTGTGGCAACGATTCGTTTTATTTCACGGATTTATTTATAACAGAACCTTTAGGTCAATTCATATTTTGTTTATACGAGTATTAAAAAATCAAACACGTTTTGTGTCAACGATTCGTTTTAATTCACGAATTTATTTATAACAAAACCTTTAGTGTTGATTTAATGGCGGGACGATTCAGACTCAGCGTTCTCAGTCGATCGGTTTGGCTATAAAGATAGCGAATTGGTGGACTGGGACACCTGGAGAAGGGAGGAAGTCGATAGAGCTATTTTACATTCTCTCTTGTGACATTTGTTCAAGTGCCTCGTACCGATGAGTCAAGATTTGTGAGCGCTGACTCAGACTGATTAGGATGCGAGATCACGTCTTTCTCGCACACACGCGAGCGCGTGCTCACATCCACACACATATTTGATCCATTCCGATTAGCAAATTTCAAACTTGAATAGGTTTACGTAAGTTTCTAGAACTGTTATATTAATAATAAGTAATAATAAATTATATTAATGGTTGAGCAGCCAGTGTGTTGAATGTAAACATTCAATTTAATGATAATACGTAATTTATGCATTATTTTAAGAAACAGGATTAATTGAAAGAGATGAAGGATGAAAATTCTTATTGTACACAGGATGCTTTGATGTACAATAAATTGATAGTTTTAAATATTACCTTGATAGGAGTACGCCACACCACGTGTAACAAGCTTCGCTAAGGTTGCCTGCAAAATTTGATAGCAGTGAAAATATATACAGCTCATATAATTCTCGAGTTTTTTTACTGGCAAATAGGCAGACAGGCAATCATACAGAAGAGAAAGTTTCACATCACGACGTGGGACAAAAGAGAAATAATGTAATTTTACTGAGTGATGTTCCTAAATGATATTCAGCCATATTTCATGGATGAACGTGCTTTTATTATGACCTAAATTTTCTTAAGATTGAAAGTGTACAGATAAAATCTTTCTTGAGGTATTTTGCCACGTGATACATACACATTGTTTTTATAACAGTGTACCAATAATAGTGAGATTACTGTAACTCAAGATTGCGCTCAATTCAAATGTAACTTGCCTCCGCTCAACCAAATCCCTTTGGATTGTTGAGCTTCATCATAGAATTTAGTGTTGCCTGTATAGAAATTAACCAGAAATTAATTATGCAAACTATAAGTCAGTTCGTTTTCGAGATATCAAACGGACTGACAGACAGAAATGAATTTAATTCTTGCCCCCAAGCTTGACTGCACTGATGTCTGACGATTTATAATTGTCATAGGAACATGTTTTATTCGGGATTTGTGCTGTTTTAGCATTCTGTTGATAAAATGGGACATCTTGGTGGACCTATTATCAAAACACCTACTCTTCGAAGGTAAATTGTAGAACCTTCACTGCCTAATGGGTCTTTTTGGGATTTGATTAAGATTTAAATGCACTTTTTAAAAAACGCACGTTAAAGCGATTTAAAAAATGGCACATTCTTTCCTTTTTGGACTAGTTCGTGTGATTTTGTTAAACAGAAAATTCGAACAATAAGGAGGTTTATGCACTTCATATTTTTTTATGTTACACTTTTATTTCACACACTTATTCTTCCGATTTAGAACATTTTATTTAATTGATAATGATAAAAAATCAAATATTTGAGTCTCGTTTGTCTCGGAACAATTGTAATAGAATTCAAACGTTTTAGTAATTTTTTAGGCACAATTTCAAAATTTACTAGACATTATAGGTGTAACCGGGGCTATAAATATGAGAATTGTTATACAGAAATGAGAAAATGATTTTATATAAATACACGTACATTCTACCAAAATTTCTCTAGTTATTGTTTCTCAAAAGCGTCTGGCATTCATTATTTTACTCACATAAGTTTTATTCCCATTATTTTAGCAAATTTTAGCTGTTATTTGTGTTAATTTCATGTAATTCACTAATATGATAAATAACATATAGTTTATTAGTAATGCATTACGTAAGTTACAAAAATTTCATAATCACCAAGTATGCACAGCATATATATTTAGGTATTGATTACATAGTACAAAATATATTTATTTTAGGGTTACAATTATATAACATGTTTATCCCAATTTTTTATTTTGACGTGAAATATTAACGTATTAATCGAAAAAAATATTGTAAAAAATAACTTTTGGGACTAAATATTGAGTGGCCTAAATATTTACGATAAATAAAAATATATAAACTCTAATGACACTCAGAAATAACAGCTTGTATAGTTTACTATGACGAGAATGAAGAGAACATATATTCACCTACAGTGTGTATTTTTCACGGGAAAGTAATGATTAAATCATTCAACCACTGGGACATAAAATATTACACCGTATTGTATCGAGGTGAATGATTACCTGTGTGGTCTGTAGTGAAGCCGCCACCTAAATAATCCACGCTTCCATTCCCTTAGTGCAGCTCTATCAATATGCCAAATCAATTAGTGACGAGCAATTACACAGTTTCCGCTGCTGTCTGTGTTTGTGCACCCAGAGTCCACATCACACCACCTGGAAGTAAGTGGTGCGTTGGATTAACAGTGGGAACGTCGTACTTCCATTCTATTAGGGCAGCTCTATCAATATGCCAAATCAATTAGTGACGAGCAATTACACAGTTTCCGCTGCCGTCTGTGTTTGTGCACCCAGAGTCCACATCACACCACCTGGAAGTAAGTGGTGCGTCGACTTAACAGTGGGAACGTCGTACTTCCATTCTATTAGGGCAGCTCTATCAATATGCCAAATCAATTAGTGATGAGCAATTACACAGTTTCCGCTGCTGTCTGTGTTTTTGCACCCAGAGTCCACATCACACCACCTGGAAGTAAGTGGTGCGTCGACTTAACAGTGGGAACGTCGTACTTCCATTCTATTAGGGCAGCTCTATCAATATGCCAAATCAATTAGTGATGAGCAATTACACAGTTTCCGCTGCCGTCTGTGTTTGTGCACCCAGAGTCCACATCACACCAACCTGGAAGTAAGTGGTGCGTCGAGGTTAACAGTGGGAAACGTCGTACTTCCATTCTATTAGGGCAGCTCTATCAATATGCCAAATCAATTAGTGATGAACAATTACACAGTTTCCGCTGACGTCTGTGTTTGTGCACCCAGAGTCCACATCACACCACCTGGAAGTAAGTGGTGCGTCGACTTAACAGTGGGAACGTCGTACTTACGTTCTATTAGTGCAGTTCTATTAATATGCCAAATCAATTAATGACGAGCAATTACATAGTTTCCGCTTCTGTTTGTGCTTGTGCACGCGGAGTCCACATCACACAACCTGGATGTAAGTGGTGCGTCAGGATATCAGTGGAAACGTTGTGCTTACATCCCATTAGTGTAGCTCTATCAATATGCCAAATCAATTAGTGACGAGCAATTACACAGTTTCCGCTTCCGTTTGTGTTCGTGCACTAGAGTCAACATCACACGACCCTGAAATAATGAGTCTGCCACTTGTAATGAGTAAGCGTTGTACTTTCCATTCCATTAGTGCAGCTCTATTAATATGCCAAATGAAAGAAGAGACGAGCAATTACACAGTTTCCGCTGCCGTCTGTGTTTGTGCACCCAGAGTCCACATCACACCACCTGGAAGTAAGTGGTGCGTCAGTTGAAATGTAAAACGTTGTACTAACATTCAATTAGTGCAGCTCTATCAATATGCCAAATCATCAATTAGTGACGAGCAATTACACAGTTTCCGCTTCCGGTTATATTTGTGCACCGAAAGTTCACATAACACAACTTGGAAGTAAGTGGTGGGTTAGTTTAACAGTGGAAACGTTGCACTTACATTTTGTTAGCGCAGCTCTTTCAATATGCCAAATCAATTATTGAGGAGCAGTTGCACATTTTCCGCTTCCGATTTTGTTTGTACAATCAAAGTCTACTTCACACGACCTATATATAAATGGTCTGCAAGTTTAACATTGCAAACGTTATTCTTCCATTCTATTAGTGATGTTCTATCAATATGCCAAATCAATTAGTGACGAACAATTACACAGTTTCCGCTTCCGTCTGTGTTTGTGCACCGAGGGAACTAAGAGATGGATGAGATTAATAGTGTAAACCTTGTATTTCTATTCCATTAGTGCAGGTATATTATTATGCCAAAGCAATTAGTGACGAGCAATTACACAGTTTCCGCTTCTGTATATGTTTGTGCACTGAAAATCCACATTATATGACTTGGAAGTAAGCGGTAAGTTAGTTTAACAGTGTAAAAGTTGTACTTACATTCCATTAATTCAGCTCTATTAATGTGCCAAACAATTAGTGACTAGTAGTTAAACAGCTTCCGCTTCCGTCTTTATTTGAGCACTCAGAGTTAACTTAACACCACCTATAGGTAAGCGATGGGTTATTTTAACATTATAAATATTCGTTTCCATTCTCTTAGTGTAGCTATATTATTATTCAAAATCAATTAGTGACAATTAGTGGAGTTTCCGCTTTTTTCTATGTTTGTGCACTTATAGTCCATATCGCACACCTGTAGGTAAGTGGTAAGTGAGTTTAAATAATAATAATAAATTTTAGTAGTTTGCATAATTTAATTTGTTATACTAGGCAGTGTGTTCTGTTCAGTTCTGTTTGAAAGTCCAGAGACTACCTTTAATTTATTGAACATCATTTTCGTTTCAAACAATAATTGTAATAGTCTCTCCTTACTAGTTTTACAAGATTTTTATTGTTATTTACCTACATAGTATCCATACACTCATATCATTATCGTACTCCTGCGTAAAAATACCCCTCGAGTGATAACAATGCATATCACTTAAGAGGGTATCCGCATATTAGCATTGCTAAGTGAACACACATTACCTTGTCTCCATAATTGATACACGGTTATTACTGTCCGTGCTGCCCGTATGGTAAACACATAGCCTGTCGTAGAAGGTTCTGTTACATTACGATACAGTGGGTTAGGATGTGACTGTCACAACAAACCCCTTAAAATATATCGATGGAGAAATGGTCTGACGATTTTGGGTTAATGCATAGGTTAATGTAACATAGTTTTATACCAGTATGGATAGTTTACTCAAATTTTAGTCTAACAAATGAAAGAGTCTATGGCTGAACTGTCCAAGACGTTGGATTTAGGATTTGAGTTATGTATAGCTCATTTTAAAATCATGTTTTGTGACTGTTGCACATGTTATCAGCACTGTTGACCTTCTACTGTATCGATTCTCCTCCTTATCTGCTTGATAAGATCCCCGCACAGGCAAGGATACGACGGGCAGCATAAGGTTGAAAAGGGATCGGACTCTCATTTAAAAAAGGTTTCTATTTGGTGGAATAGAAACCGGATAGTATCAATTGAATCATAGTTTTCGATTATTATTCCATCGTTTTATAGTCTACGATAAAACTTCCTGTATAAAAAAACGAAAATCACACTCCCTGAAATCACATCGTAACGAAAAGAATGGATGAAGTGTAAAATTGGTTTGTAAATGTATATTTTTACCTGACACAAAAATCTCACCAACCGTGGCAATGTCCGAAGTTAACCTTTCAAGATGGTCCATTCGTGTTATCTAAATCACCTTAAGGTGGCTTAGAGAATGATGGTTAAACTCTACCCTATACTGTGGTGAAATGACCCCTTGTTCATCTTGGTACTTAGCAACTTTAGCAACTTAGATCTCTTGTTAGCGTTCTCCCTTATGACACGGACTACGTACACAAATATTTTCAAGGTGCTATGGTCGTGGCCTACGAATGAAATGAGCCCAATGTTACAATATCCTCTTTTATCTTAAAGCTCCACTTCAAAGGCAACTATTGTATCAGTTGGAAAGTTGATATGAATGGAGAATTCTAAATCTCAGGGTCAACCTGAAAAAGATGAGAAACTTTTCATTTAGTAATAAATCTCGCAAAGTTCTTTATTGCGCGACAGCAATCAATGTATAAGAATATAACTACACAAACTGTTAAACAACTTTGCACTACTTCTGCATATCGGTTTGTAAATATATTCCTGAATACCAAAAAGTATAATTGTTGTATTAAATTTCAGTTAATTTCAGAGTATCTTCGAAGAGGCTATCTTGAGTGGAGTCAATAGATATGATGTATTTATAAAATTAAAACGTTTTCAAACTCTGCTAGAGAATTCAGAGACTAATTGAAGTGAGAATATTATACAAATGTAATAAAAATTCCTGAATTTGTAACTATTGTTTTCCTTAAAATATTTTATATTTTTATTTTACTTAATTATGTTAATTTGGGGTGGTAACATTTAAATGCTAACTGTACTTCGTGAAAAAATATGGTCAATAAATATAAAGTATATTATTTCACGAGAGATGTTAAAGATTCGTTGAACATACGAGTATCTAAATCCAACACAGAAACACAAGCACGCCTGAAGTATGTCCATCACACTCGGAGACGAGAGCGTTAAAAGCACACATTAGGCTGAGCGTGCTTCTGTAAACTTTAACGGAAACAAAAGCCTTGGCTAACAAAGCATTTTTAGCAAACCGTAAACAATGTGCGCGCAAACACATGAAGTAATTAGAAGACACGTGAATCTATCTCACAGTGGTTCTTAGAATTTTACTGAGCTGTCAGGTGTGTTTTACAGGATGTTTGTACCTTTCAAGTGTGTTTCCTTTGAAGTTTTGATTGCAATACATGTATTTAAAATATAATGTAATAAAACAGTATTATTTTCAAACTACTTTGAGAAGAATGTATTATTATTGGTTAATGCACGAAACGAAGATGATTTGTTTTCATTAGTAATTTTAATGTTCTACATTTTCTGTACCGTGTGTGGTTGTTGAATACAAAAGATGACTAAGGTATCCGTAGAAGATTTTGCTTATAATTAAAAAGTTTATTTTTGAATTAACGTGTCCCTTTAGTTTAAAGTTCCTTATCCTTTCGTAAGGAACAAAATTAATAAATATTTTTTAGTTTAAATACGTCTTAAGAATAGTGAATTTAGATCATTTTCTGATTTGGCTAAAGTGTTTCCATGGATATAATGGGAGTACAAAAAATAAAAACTATGGAAACAATAAGACATTTCAATTTTATCTACGTTTTTACATTAATATTCGAAAATCAAACTCGGTATATTTTACTTATAAATATTATTTTAATGATGCTTAATAAATATTTAAGTACAATGAGCCAATGGTGCAGTGTAGCGGGTACAACGGAAGAAAACCGGATCAAGCAATGTCGAGCTTGGTTGCTGCTTGGATGGGTGACCGCTGAGCGATCCTGTCGCAAGCAGCCCGCCTGCTCGGCCATTGGTGGTGAGAGAGAGCTTCTTAGTCCTAACTTCGTCTGGTAAAAAAGACATCTTTACTTTACTTTAGAAATCGTGTACTGATAACTACAATTATATATGTGCTTTTTGGCGCGCGCGCGCACACACACACACACACACACACACACACACACACACACACACACACACACACACACACACACACATTATAAATGTTCTATGACCTGTTGATTGTTTTTCAAGGGGATTACGTTTGCAAGACATTCGAATGGTCACTGGTGGTGATTCATTGGAGGTGATAGGCACGATGTATTCCTTTCTTCCAAGCTCTATTTCGATGTGTACTAAGACAATAGAAGTAAATTTCTTTTATTAATCAGCGTCAGTATAAGTTTAGGTCTATATTAATAGAGTTTACATCGCTGTAGTTTAATTTCTGTTTTGATCGAGTTGTTCTAGAAAAGTACTTACATTGGGAATGGAGAAATTCAGTTGTCCTTCAGGGAATTTACAGTAAACAGGGGAAATCCTATTGAACGATAATGTCATTGCAATATGTTGTGTACTGAGTTCCAAAACTTTTATCAATTTTCTTACAAAATCCCATTTGTTCAGTATCATGTCAATCATGGACCATAATAAATAAAAGCTATATTATTTATAAATATCAAAAAGGCTATTTGTTATGGCACATTTTTCGTGTAGCATTAGAAAGCTTGTTGATTTTGTAATAGGGTTTTAGTTGTTGACTCAGTAATAATATAAATAGTGAACTCTTGTTTAATAATAATAAAAGTAAATGGTATACACTACAGAGTTCTAAAATAATCTTTCTAATTACGGCTCAAACAAAATTATTTTCATGACATAAGTCGACCTAAGTTATAGTGTTTAACTGGCAATCGCGTTCATTGATGGGAAAGGTGCCCTAAAGGCATGAAGGTAATTCAAACAAGTCAATGTCGGTTGAGTTAATTTACTGTGCAAATTCTCCATACTGTTATTTAGTTATTGTTTTATAGGCCTTTAAACATTTTCTACAAATATTATATATAGAAGTAATAAAAGAATAATATTAGTACTGCACTGAGAGTTGAAATCTATTTTTATAATGAAATACTTTCAAGTTGTATGGATAAGTTTAACTAGCCTTGAAAGAAGAAAATTGGATACTGTAAAGTAATTCGTTTATAAAATAGAATTATTTAAAGTTTTAACATAAAGATATAATGATTTTCAATTATAATTTAGGATTACCTTAACATTCATAATTATTGTGGCAGCGAGCGATTTGGCCTTAGGATCTTATTCTCTATTCAGACGCTATTATTTCGTAAAGACCTGGTTCAACCATTATCATTTAAATAAAATTTTCATATGTAATCATACAAATGAATATTTACATAAAATAAATACACTGTTGCGTGTAAAACTTTATATGGTCAAGTTTGGTATATTTTTAAGATTTTATTAATACGACCATTACAGACAGTATGTGAAGGGGATCTTGCACGTATTAACAAAATAGTAACAGCGAATTGTTGCATGAAGGTTTCTCAGGATTGATCTGGATCGATGATCTATACTTAATTCGGAATTGATAAAGTATGTCGAAATTACAATTTTAATTATATAAACTAGAGTCTAGAATTATTTCCAAGGAAATGTTAGGTTTATTACTTATGTAATTTATGTTAAGAAGTGTGATTAAGTAGATTTCCCAAAAAAGTTAGTAAAATAATAATTTATCTATTCCTTTTTATAATTTATTTTCTAATTAGCCCTTTCTATTTGGTTCACTTTAAGATGGGCGAAAGTGCAAGCGTAGATTGCGTGGTGGTCTCAGAGCAGTAAGACAAGCGTGGAGTACCAGCCTCTCCATTCAAAGCAGTTAGGGGGTGGCCGGCCCTTATGTCTAGGCAAGCAACAGCCCTTAATACTTAAGGAGCCCCACCAACTCCAGCAGTCATCTCCCGCAGTAGACTAGACCTATCGATCTACCCTTGCTCCCCAATATCTCGACATTTGCGGTTAGTGATGAGCCACTCCAGATATCCATAGGGTTGCTCTGATATAAGTGACACATTGGTTGTTTCTGTACCTAGAGTAGGTTCAACTGGAGGGTTTAAACTAGTCAGAATTGAACACTTCTGGGGGACCGATCTTGACTTACTAAATTGAACCAGAGATCACAAAGGTTACTAAATCCACCATATTTTTCAGTAACTGGTACTCACTGTACCTCAGGTATGGGCATTTATACAAATTTCTAAAATAAACCGTAAGCAGGAAAACATTTTGGAATATTCAGTGAGTTAATTGTGTATAAGACAGGTGTTGCAGTTCTGCAGCGTAACATAAACGCATGGGTAGTATCGCAAATACAGACTTAATTGCCTCTCTTTTGTTCCATCGTTTTTGCACACATTTCTGTTTATGTTTTGGTAAAACGGCGCCGTTCAACAGCGTCCTGTAGAGTAACAATAGCTCGCGCTTCCTAATGTGTGCTTTTAGCGCTCTCATCTCCGTCCGTAGCGTGAAATGGATTCTCTGTAGCGGTCTTTTGTTTCGGTATTGAAATAAATAAGCAAAAGTATACGGTGCTTAAAATATTCAGACCGTCTAAAACGTGCTAGACCACCCTCTACTTACTAGTAATGGGGCTTTAATGTACAGTAAAAATACACAATGTATTATGATACACCATTTTCATTACGTGTATACAAAGATGTTATATTAATGAATTGTAAATATTTTTGCAGCCTTTTACCAGTATGTGAACCGAGAAGAGTAATTCATAACGTAAAACACACTATTTAAGTATTCACGTTATATTTATCTAAGTACACAATTTTCATGGTAAACACCCGAATCATTCTATTATTACATTGAAATATCAAGTTATTTAAATTCAAACAAAAATTAGTAAACATTACGCAATTCCATAGGATTTAAATTTTTAAATTACTTTTAACAATGTAAAAATGTATTGTTTTTAGTTGTTGTCTTGATTTCCCTTAGTAAAACATTTATTTATGTACATATCTACATTATATTTATCTAATTACGCAATTATAGTTTCACTGTAATAATCTGAATCTTCCATTCAAATTCACATTTAAATTGAAACAAAAACTAGTAAACAATACACAGTGCACTTTAGATTTCAATAAGTAAATTACTTGGAACATTAGTCATTTTTTATTATTTTAATTCTTTTGATTAATTTACACTGGTGACCTTTAGTAACGAATTTCTTAAATACAAAAAGGAATATCAAATGGTCTCCCTTTACACTCATGTGTATAAATAAAATTCTAAAACTAAACCGTAACCTAATATAACTAATACAACCTAAGTAGATGTATGCAATGAAAAAAATCAAAACGGTCTTTTAAAATGCAATTAAATAAATGAATAAACTTATGTTTTAAAATCATGCACAAGGTTAGTCACAATTATGTTTAGTATTAACTGTTTATTAAATAAATACATTACTAGACTTATTATAGTTTCTATTACATAATGTATACCAGAGTTAAATAAGCTTACATCATCCATTGCAGTATTCAATCAAAACTACATCATCCACTGCAGTAGTCACTCTATACAAATGTAATGAAACTGCAATAGACACGTCTGGATCGTTAAATCACTTCTTCCGGTAGATTTACTGCCGTGAATATGAAAAGAATGAATCGTAACATAGAGTCTAGGTTTTCTGTATCGCGTGGAACGGAGTTTTCTGTATGTCAGTTACGAGTTGAGCTTTTGTGTAAAATATTAAATACAGCTTTTTCTCCAAGCTTTTCAGTTCTAAACAGTAATTTTTAGATTGATTTCACTTCAGCAACTCAAGTCTCCGAGTTTCCAATGTCCTCGTCTGAATGTGGTTTTATTTACAATTTTGCCGCTAACTTATTAGACTAAAATCTTAAAACATATTCGTTCGGCTTCCAAATGTTGCCCACTTCCAAGTGTTAATACACTTATTTTGAAATCTTACAGAAAAAGATAACATTAAGCCATTTAGTCAAATTAAAAAAAAATACAAAGCATACATAGTGGTTTGTTCCTTATTTATTAAAATTGTATGGCCAAATTGAATAGTTTTAAACGTGCACGTGTAACAAAATTTATGTGAATTTTGAGAATTCTAGTAGTAATTTCACGTGTTTAAAGAAAGTAATTAAGAAAACACATGAAATCAGACGACAAATGAAACATTTTATGATTGATTATGTTATTTTGTTTGTTTCTAAGTTACAATAGCCTAATAGTTTCGACGAGAGTTTCAATATATTCTGCATGATAAATGTCATTCGCCCACACACTCTAAATGTGATACCGCCACAAAGCTTTATTTCATAACGAAGGTATTGAGGTATCGGTCACTGCGTGTGGTTTATTTGTTGTGGCGGTCATAGTTAGGAATTAAATTTCAGAGGCAATTACTCTAAATAAACCTAGCAAATATTAAATATTCATAACAATTAATAGGGAACTTTATTTGAAGGCTCTATTAATTAAACTTGGAGGCTTATGCTGAGAGTTCTATAAAACGTATAGAACGCATATTTATGTATTGTTTATTAAATGTATGCAGTATAGAGGAAATTAAATAGGTTTTTATACAGTAGATGGCGGAAAATAAATCACCCTTTTTCTTTTGATGTAGGGAGGTACTCCAACGTGACAGTGAGCGGTAGTCAAATTTAGTTTTACCTTTTTTCATATGGGCTTTCGCTCTATTTTATTTTTCACCCTACGGTTCGTTGGAAGAGAATATTGTTATTAAATAGTTTCATCTGTGTATGTGGGTTTCTAAAATGGTTTGATATGATTAAATGTTCTTAATACGTTATGTTGGTTTTGTTATTATAATTAAATTTCGATTATAATCTATATTTTAGGGAGTTTTAATAATTAAAAAATTAATAAAAGTACTTGAGATTAAAATAAATACTTTTTCCTCTTGTTATTGTTTTATTTGCTAAAATTACGTTTTTGTACAGTACAATATTAGTTGTATCATTATTTATTTATGTATATATTCTTAACCCTGGTTTTTATATATACCACTCTTTGGTGGTTATTATTATTATTCTTTATGTTATGTTCTAGGAACTGAATTCTTGGTGGAATGATAATCTGAGTGGCTCGCTTACTAATCTTTCCTCTATTGAACTTTGTAGCCGACAAAATTCCTCCCTGGAAGGACCTTGCTGGCATTGTCCGGAAGTTTAAGTTCGAGTCCGATTCTCGTTCTTCTCACTTCGAGTTCGACTCATAATACATTCACTTTTTTTCTCACTTCAAATTCGATTCTTTTGAACTACAAACAGTTGAACTCTGATGTTAAAGTCTATGTTAAAGCCAATTCAACGACTTCGTAGTTTGTCAGTCGACGTCAATGGTAATAGCCAGTCAACTCCAGCGTGTTATTAATAATTAAATCTCGTAGGCATTATTCTAAAGAACATTGAAATCACTAGGCCTACCACCAGATAACATTTCAGTTCATTCTTCCTATATTTTGGCAGCAAAGTGACCAAGTCATATTTTTATTTAATATTAGCAAATTGAGTGTGTAAGTGTTTTTGCCATAGTGTAACTTGCATATAAACTTTCGTGTGCTATTTCAAGTATTTATTTCTTCGACATCAGACATCCCCACCCATGTGTTTCATCCATTCTGTACACAGCTATACAATATCTTGATTGTTTTTGTTTTAAGTGAGGGCTATTTTAAACAGTTGTTTGAAACTCCTTTTACACTTTCTTTTTTAGTAAAGAAAGAAAGAGTTTTGGTGATAAAAAATCGTTTAGAGTACGCTGCAATTCGAAGACTTTATAATAGAATTACATGAGTTGGAAAAAAACGATAAAACTCCTAAATATGCCGAGAGGATGGATGATTACCTAAATAGGTGGCACCGACAAGGTGTTTGTGATTTCTATACAGATAAATTGTTACGTTGTTGAAGCGATGTGGAGATGTGTATGGAGTCTGTTTGAGGTGCAGTAATACCGGTGATAGTTCTGTTGTAGAGCGACATAAACAAAACGCTAGGGCACCGTTGCGCTGGTCAGAACAGAATAAACAAGAGCAGACTGTATGTCCACTGTTATGTCAGATAAAAGTTTTTACTGTGGTGGAGCTATTTGCATTTCAATTTTAATGTTCTACATTTTCTGTACCGTGTGTGGTTGTTGAATACAAAAGATGACTAAGGTATCCGTAGAAGATTTTGCTTATAATTAAAAAGTTTATTTTTGAATTAACGTGTCCTTTTAGTTACAGTTCCTTATCCTTTCGTAAGGAACAAAATTAATAAATATTTTTTAGTTTAAATACGTCTTGAGAATAGTGAATTTAGATCATTTTCTGATTTGGCTAAAGTGTTGTCATGGATATAATGGGAGTACAAAAAATAAAAAACTATGGAAACAATAAGACATTTCAATTTTATCTACGTTTTTTACATTAATATTCTAAAATCAAATCGGTATATTTTACTTATAAATATTATTTAATGATGCTTAATAAATTATTTAAGTACAATAGCCAATGGTGCAGTGTAGCGGGTACAACGGAAGAAAACCGGATCAAGCAATGTCGAGCTTGGTTGCTGCTTGGATGGGTGACCGCTGAGCGATCCTGTCGCAAGCAGCCCGCTTGCTCGGCCATTGGGGGTGAGAGAGAGCTTCTTAGTCCTAACTTCGTCTGGTCTGGTAAAAAATACATCTTTACTTTACTTTAGAAGTTGTGTACTGATAACTACAATTACATATGTGCTTTTTTGGCGCGCGCGCGCGCACACACACACACACACACACACACACACACACACACACACACACACACACACACACACACACACACACACACACACACACACCTTCATACAGTATAAAATGTTCTATGACCTGTTGATTGTTTTTCAAGGGGATTACGTTTGCAAGACATTCGAATGGTCACTGGTGGTGATTCACTGGAGGTGATAGGCACGACGTATTCCTTTCTTCCAAGCTCTATTTTCGTTGTGTACTAAGACAATAGAAGTAAATTTCTTTTATTAATCAGCGTCAGTATAAGTTTAGGTATAAATTAATAGAGTTTACATCGCTGTAGTTTAATATCTGTTTTGATCCAGTTGTTCTAGAAAAGTACTTACATTGGGAATGGAGAAATGCAGCTGTTCTTCAGGGAATTTACAGTAAACAGGGAAATCCTATTGGACGATAATGTCATTGCAATATGTTGTGTACTGAGTTCCAAAACTTTTATCAATTTTCTTACAAAATCCCATTTGTTTCAGTATCATGTCAATCATGGACCATAATAAATAAAAAGCTATATTATTTATAAATATCAAAAAGGCTATTTGTTATGGCACATTTTTTTCGTGTAGCATTAGAAAGCTTGTTGATTTTTTGTAATAGGGTTTTAGTTGTTGACTCAGTAATAATATAAATAGTGAACTCTTGTTTAATAATAATAAAAGTAAATGGTATACACTACAGAGTTCTAAAATAATCTTTCTAATTACGGCTCAAACAAAATTATTTTCATGACAAAAGTCGACCTAAGTTATAGTGTTTAACTGGCAATCGCGTTCATTGATGGGAAAGGTGCCCTAAAGGCATGAAGGTAATTCAAACAAGTCAATGTCGGTTGAGTTAATTTACTGTGCAAATTCTCCATACTGTTATTTAGTTATTGTTTTATAGGCCTTTAATTAACATTTTTACAAATATTATATATAGAAGTAATAAAAGAAAAATATTTAGTAACTGCACTGAGAGTTGAAATCTCTATAATGAAATACATTTCAGTTGTATGGATAAGTTTAACTAGCCTTGAAAGAAGAAAATTGGATACTGTAAAGTAATTCGTATTATAAAATAGAATTATTTAAAGTTTTAACATAAAGATATAATGATTTTTCAATTATAATTTAGGATTACCTTAACATTCATAATTATTGTGGCAGCGAGCGATTTGGCCTTAGATCTTAATTCTCTATTCAGACGCTATTTATTTCGTAAAGACCTGGTTCCAACCATTATCATTTAAATAAAATTTTCATATGTAATCATACAAATGAATATTTACATAAAATAAATACACTGTTGTGTGTAAAACTTTATATGGTCAAGTTTGGTATATTTTTAAAGATTTTATTAATACGACCATTACAGACAGTATGTGAAGGGGAATCTTGCACGTATTAACAAAATAGTAACAGTGAATTGTTGCATGAAGGTTTCTCAGGATTGATCTGGATCGATGATCTATACTTAATTCGGAATTGATAAAGTATGTCGAAATTACAATTTTTATTATATAAAATAGAGTCTAGAATTATTTCCAAGGAAATGTTAGGGTTTATTACTGTATGTAATTTATGTTAAGAGAAGTGTGATTAAGTAGATATCCCAAAAAAGTTAGTAAAATAATAATTTATCTATTCCTTTTTACAATTTATTTTCTAATTAGCCCTTTCTATTTGGTTCACTTTAAGATGGGCGAAAGTGCAAGCGTAGATTGCGTGGTGGTCCTCAGAGCAGTAAGACAAGCGTGGAGTACCAGCCTCTCCATTCAAAGCAGTTAGGGGGTGGCCGGCCCTTATTCTAGGCAAGCAACAGCCCTTAATTCTTAAGGAGCCCCACCAACTCCAACAGTCATCTCCCGCAGTAGACTAGACCTATCGATCTACCCTTGCTCCCCAATATCTCGACATTTGCGGGGTTTTTGTGATGAGCCACTCTTAGTCAGATATAAATGACACATTGGGTTTTGCTGTACCCAGTGTAGTTTAACTGGAGGGTTTAAACTAGTCAGAAGTGGAACACTTTTTGGGGGAGTGATCTTGACTTACTATCACAAAGGTTACTAACAGTAAACTGGTACTCACTGTACCTCAGGTGGGCATTTATACAAATTTCTAAAATAAACCGTAAGCAGGAAAACATTTTGGAATATTCAGTGAGTTAATTGTGTATAAGACAGGTATTGCAGTTCTGCAGCGTAACATAAACGCATGGGTAGTATCGCAAATACAGACTTAATTGCCTCTCTTTTGTTCCATCGTTTTTGCACACATTTCTGTTTATGTTTTGGTAAAACGGCGCCGTTCAACAGCGTCCTGTAGAGTAACAATAGCTCGCGCTTCCTAATGTGTGCTTTTAGCGCTCTCATCTCCGTCCGTAGCGTGAAATGGATTCTCTGTAGCGGTCTTTTGTTTCGGTATTGAAATAAATAAGCAAAAGTATACGGTGCTTAAAATATTCAGACCGTCTAAAACGTGCTAGACCACCCTCTACTTACTAGTAATGGGGCTTTAATGTACAGTAAAAATACACAATGTATTATGATACACCATTTTCATTACGTGTATACAAAGAGTTATATTAATGAATTGTAAAATATTTTTGCAGCCTTTTACCAGTATGTGAACCGAGAAGAGTAATTCATAACGTAAAAAACACTATTTAAGTATTCACGTTATATTTATTTAAGTACACAATTTTCATGGTAAACACCCGAATCATCTATTATCACATTGAAATATCAAGTTATTTAAATTCAAACAAAAATTAGTAAACATTACGCAATTCCATAGGATTTAAATTTTTAAATTACTTTTAACAATGTAAAAAGTATTGTTTTTTTAGTTGTTGTCTTGATTTCCCTTAGTAAAACATTTATTTATGTACATATCTACATTATATTTATCTAATTACGCAATTATAGTTTCACTGTAGTAATCTGAATCTTCCATTCAAATTCACATTTAAATTGAAAACAAAAACTAGTAAACAATACACAGTGCACTTTAGATTTCAATAAGTACATTACTTGGAACATTAGTCATTTTTTTATTATCTTAATTCTCTTGATTTCTTTTACACTGGTTACCTTTAGGAATGCATTTCTTTAATACAAAGAGGAATATCAAATGGTCTCCCTTTACACTCGTGTATAAATAAAATTCTAAAACAAAAGCGTAACCTAATATAACTAATACAAACCTAAGTAGATGTATGCAATAAAAAAAATTCGAAACAGTCTTTTAAAATACTATTAAATAAATGAATTAAACTCATGTTTTTAAAATTATGCACAAAGGTTTGTCACAATTATGTTTAGTATTAACTTTTATTAAATAAATACATTACTAGACTTATTATAGTTTCTATTACATAATGTATACCAGAGTTAAATAAGCTTACATCATCCATTGCAGTAGTCAATCAAAACTACATCATCCACTGCAGTAGTCACTCTATACAAACAAATGTAATGAAACTGCAATAGACACGTCTGGATCGTTAAATCACTTCTTCCGGTAGATTTAACAGCCATGAATATGAAAAGAATGAATCGTAACATAGAATCTAGGTTTTCTGTATCGCGTGGAACGGAGTTTTCTGTATGTCAGTTTCGAGTCGAGCTTTTGTGTAAAATATTAAATACAGCTTTTTCTCCAAGCTTTTCAGTTCTAAACAATAAATTTTTAGATTGATTTCACTTCAGCAACTCAAGTCTCCGAGTTTCCAATATACTCGTCTGAATGTGGTTTTATCTAAAATTTTGCCGCTAAACTTATTTGACTAAAATCTTAAAACATATTCGTTCGGCTTCCAAATGTTTGCCCACTTCCAAGTGTTAAATACACTTATTAATTCTTACAGAAAAAGATAACATAAAGCCATTTAGTCAAATTAAAAAGAATACAAAGCATACATAGTGGTTTGTTCCTTATTTATTCCTCCTAATTGTATGGCCAAATTGAATAGTTTTAAACGTGCACGTGTAACAAAATTTATGTGAATTTTGAGAATTCTAGTAGTAAATTTTCACGTGTTTAAAAGAAAGTAATTAAAGAAAACACATGAAATCAGACGACAAATGAAACATTTTATGATTGATTATGTTATTTTGTTTGTTTCTAAAGTTTACAATAGCCTAATAGATTCGACGAGAGTTTCAATATATTCTGCATGATAAATGTCATTCGCCCCCACACACTCTAAATGTGATACCGCCACAAAGCTTTATTTCATAACGAAGGTATTGAGTTATCGGTCACTGCGTGTGGTTTATTTGTTGTGGCGGTCATAGTTAGGAATTAAATTTCAGAGGCAATTACTCTAAATAAACCTAGCAAATATTAAATATTCATAACTCTCGGCATTTTCTACTGTAGCGTTAAAATGAATATGGTTTCTTCTAACAATTAAAAAGGAAATTTCATTTGAAGGCTCTATTAATTAAAACTTTGAGGTTTATGCCGAGAGTTCTATAAAACGTATAGAACGCATATTTATGTATTTTTTATTAAATGTATACAGTATGGAGGAAATTTAAATAGGTTTATATACAGTAGATGGCGGAAAATAAATCACCCTTTTTCTTTTGACGTAGGGAGGTACTCCAACGTAAAAGTGCGCGGTAGTCAAATTTAGTTTTAACCTTTTTTTATATGGACTTTTGCTCTACTTTATTTTTTACCTTACGGTTCGTTGGAAGAGAATATTGTTATTAATAAATAGTTTCATCTGTGTATGTGGGTTTCAAAAAATGGTTTGATATGATTAAATTTTCTTAATGCGTTATGTTGGTTTTGTTATTATAATTAAATTTCGATTATAATCTATATTTTTAGGGAGTTGAAATAATTAAAAAATTAATAAACGTACTTGAGATTGAAATAAATACTTTTTTCCTCTGGTTATTGTTTTATTTGCTGTATTCATTATTTATTTATGTATATATTCTTAACCCTAGTTTTTATATACCACTCTTTGGTAAATTGTGTGTGTAAGTGTTTTTGCCATAGTGTAACTTGCATATAAATTTTCGTGTGCTATTTCAAGTATTTATTTCTTCGACATCAGACATCCCCACCCCATGTGTTTCATCCATTCTGTACACAGCTATACAATATCTTGATTGTTTTTGTATTAAGTGAGGCTATTTTAAACAGTTGTTTGAAACTCCTTTTACACTTTCTTTTTTAGTACAGAAAGAAAGAGCTTGGTGATAAAAAATCGTTTAGAGTATGCTGTAATTCGAAGACTTTATAATAGAATTACATGAGTTGGAATAAAACGATAAAACATCTAAATATGCCGAGAGGATGGATGATTACCTAAATAGGTGGCACCGACAAGGTGTTTGTGATTTCCATACAGATAAATTGTTACGTTGTTGAAGCGATGTGGAGATGTGTATGGAGTCTGTTTGAGGTGCAGTAATACCGGTGATAGTTCTGTTGTAGAGCGACATAAAACAAGCGCTAGGGCACCGTTGCGCTGGTCAGAACAGAATAAACAAGAGCAGACTGTATGTCACTGTTATGTCAGATAAAAGTTTTACTGTGGTGGAGCTATTTGCATTTCATGTCAGTTTATCTGTGGGATGCATAGCAGCTGCTCTGATATAGCCTTAGTGTCCGGCTCTCAGCTGTGTAAACTCGTTTTGCTGACTGAGTGGCTCTGGCGTTTCTCGGCCCATTTATACACTTTAATATTACACTTCTTTAATAGTAAGTTTCAATTTTTTGTATAACATGGACCTAGTATCCGGCTCTCAGCTGTGTAAACTCGATTTTGCTGACCGAGTAGCCTCGGCGTTTCTCGGTACATTTCTTTAATATATACACTTTAATAATTACACTTCTTTAATAGTAAGTTTCAAATTTTTTGTATAAACATGGACCTAGTATCCGGCTCTCAGCTGTGTAAACTCGATTTGCTGACCGAGTAGCCCCGGGCGTTTCTCGGCCCATTTATACACTTATTACACTTCTTTAATAGTAAGTTTTCAATTTTTTTGTAAAATATGGACCTAGTATCCGGCTCTCAGCTGTGTAAAGTCTTTTGCTGACCGAGTGGCTCTGGCGTTTCTCGCGCATTTATACACTTTAATACTAACACTTCTTTAATAGTAAGTTTTCAATTTTTTGTAAAATATGGACCTAGTATCCGGCTCTCAGCTGTGTAAAGTCGTTTTGCTGACTGAGTGGCTATGCGTTTCTCGGCGCATTTATACACTTTAATACTACACTTCTTTAATAGTAAGTTTCAATTTTTTGTAAAATATGGACCTAGTATCCGGCACTCAGCTGTGTAAAGTCGTTTTCTGACTGAGTGGCTCTGCGTTTCTCGGCGCATTTATACACTTTAATACTACACTTCTTTAATAGTAAGTTTTCAATTTTTTGTAAAATATGGACCTAGTATCCGGCTCTCAGCTGTGTAAACTCGATTTTTCTGACCGAGTGGCTCTGTGTTTCTCGGCGCATTTATACACTTTAATACTACACTTCTTTAATAGTAAGTTTTCAATTTTTTGTAAAATATGGACCTAGTATCCGGCTCTCAGCTGTGTAAAGTCGATTTGCTGACCGAGTGGCTCTGTGTTTCTCGGCGCATTTATACACTTTAATATTACACTTATCTTAATAGTAAGTTTTCAATTTTTTGTAAAATATGGACCTAGTATCCGCTCTCAGCTGTGTAAACTCGATTTGCTGACCGAGTGGCTCTGCGTGTCTCGGCGCATTTATACACTTTAATATTACACTTATTTAATAGTAAGTTTTCAATTTTTTGTAAAATATGGACCTAGTATCCGGCTCTCAGCTGTGTAAAGTCGTTTTGCTGACTGAGTGGCTCTGGCGTTTCTCGGCGCATTTATACACTTTAATACTACACTTCTTTAATAGTAAGTTTTCAATTTTTGTAAAATATGGACCTAGTATCCGGCTCTCAGCTGTGTAAAGTCGTTTTGCTGACTGAGTGCTCTGGCGTTTCTCGGCGCATTTATACACTTTAATACTACACTTCTTTAATAGTAAGTTTTCAATTTTTTGTAAAATATGGACCTAGTATCCGGCTCTCAGCTGTGTAAACTCGATTTGCTGACCGAGTGGCTCTGCGTGTCTCGGCGCATTATTCACTTTAATAGTAAGTTTTCAATTTTTTGTAAAATATGGACCTAGTATCCGGCTCTCAGCTGTGTAAACTCGATTTTTCTGACCGAGTGGCTCTGCGTTTCTCGGCGCATTTATACACTTTAATACTACACTTCTTTACTAGTAAGTTTTCAATTTTTTGTAAAATATGGACCTAGTATTTGGCTCTCAGCTGTGTAAACTCGATTTTGCTGACCGAGTGGCTCTGCGTGTCTCGGGCGCATTTATACACTTTAATACTACACTTCTTTAATAGTAAGTTTTCAATTTTTTTGTAAAATATGGACCTAGTATCCGGCTCTCAGCTGTGTAAACTCGATTTGCTGACTGAGTGGCTCTGGCGTTTCTCGGCGCATTTATACACTTTAATACTACACTTCTTTAATAGTAAGTTTTTAATTTTTTGTAAAAATATGGACCTAGTATCCGGCTCTCAGCTGTGTAAACTCGATTTGCTGACCGAGTGGCTCTGCGTGTCTCGGCGCATTTATACACTTTAATACTACACTTCTTTAATAGTAAGTTTTCAATTTTTTGTAAAATATGGACCTAGTATCCGGCTCTCAGCTGTGTAAACTCGATTTGCTGACCGAGTGGCTACTGCGTGTCCTCGGCGCATTTATACACTTTAATATTACACTTCTTTAATAGTAAGTTTTCAATTTTTTGTAAAATATGGACCTAGTATCCGGCTCTCAGCTGTGTAAACTCGATTTTCTGACCGAGTGGCTCTGCGTTTCTCGGCGCATTTATACACTTTAATACTACACTTCTTTACTAGTAAGTTTTCAATTTTTTGTAAAATATGGACCTAGTATCCGGCTCTCAGCTGTGTAAACTCGATTTGCTGACCGAGTGGCTCTGCGTGTCTCGGCGCATTTATACACTTTAATATTACACTTCTTTAATAGTAAGTTTTTTCAATTTTTTGTAAAATATGGACCTAGTATCCGGCTCTCAGCTGTGTAAAGTCGTTTTGCTGACGCGAGTGGCTCTGTGTTTCTCGGCCCATTTTATACACTTTAATACTACACTTCTTTACTAGTACGGTTTCAATGTGTTCAAAATATGAACCTTAGTATCCGGCTCTCAGCTGTGTAAACTCGCTTTGCTGACCAAGTGGCTCTGCGTTTCTCGGCCCATTTATACACTTTAATACTACATTCTTTACTAGTACGGTTTCAATGTGTTCAAAATATGACCTTAGTATCCGGGCTCTCAGCTGTGTAAACTCGCTTTTGCTGACCAAGTGGCTCTGCGTTTCTCGGCCCATTTATACACTTTAATACTACACTTCTTTACTAGTAAGTTTTCAATTTGTTCAAAATATGGCCTTAGTATCCGGCTCTCAGCTGTGTAAACTCGCTTTGCTGACCGAGGGGCTCTGCGTTTCTCGGTACATTTATACACTTTAATATTACACTTCTTTACTAGTAAGTTTTCAATTTGTTCAAAATATGGCCTTAGTGTCCGGCTCTCAGCTGTGTAAACTCGCTTTGCTGACCGAGTGGCCTAAATGCGTATAAATTCGAATACAGTGTATTGACTACTAATTTTCACAATGGTTACTCACAGCTTACAATATAAATACTAGCGTATCCAGGATATCTGTAAAAATAAATACGTTTAGCTAAATTATCATCTTATTTTAATATAAATTAGTGTACATAAATGAAAAGCATTGCTACTTTGCAACGAAATTAAATTTTACCCAAAGATTCAATATTATCAAAGTGTTATATTTACCATGTTTATAAAGTCAAAGTAAACTTCGCTGCTCATTCAAGCAAGAATCTGAAGATATTCTTCAGTAATTACATCGAGTCAGTGTAAATCAAGAGAAAAGTCCAGCATTTCATATCTTTTATAAATAACCAATTACTGTTAATGAGTATAAAATGAGTTCTCTTATAACTTTTCATTCGATGGTACTAAGGATCTGTAATTGGGTACAAAATTTATTTCGTAATTTATTGTAGGGTTTAAATTTGTGAATCATCTTTTACGGTACATAAGGAGCGAGTTTTTAATGCGCTCTTTTCACTTTACTATTTATTTCTTCAGACGTTTCTACCGAAGCACTATCCCCAGTTATTAGTGTTTTATAACTAATTGTTTTGTTCTTATTTTATCAATGTTTCAACTGTCTTTATATTCATATATAAATGTGTTCGTGTACAAAAATCACCTTTTAATTAACCGTATTTGTTCTCAATATAAAACTGTTGTTATAATTAGCAGTCTGAAATCTATCTATCGTATTATTAGTAAACAGGAAGAATTATACATGTATTATTATCACGATTTCCAATTGCAATTTAACCGATTCTAATTAACCCCGGCAAAGAGCGTTCCAAGCTTTAGCGGTGGTTTCTCTGAGACAATCTACCGAAAGAGGGCTGTCACAATTACCATATCTTGTATTCCACTCGACAATTCAATACACCTTGGGTTTGGATGGACTGATTTCAAAGCTGGCATAAACTATCTAGGGGTGAATTTTTCCCGAGGTTAGACCACAATGGGGAATAGGAACAGAGTGGGTGGAATTCTCGAGTTAAAACCATTTCATGATTTATAATCTTTTAAGTTTCATGTTATCAGTAGACTTCAACCAAAATTGGTATGTACATTCTCTAAAATACATAATGCCCTTTAATAGCGCTAGTAGATCAACGCATTCAGTCATCAGAATCCAGCTTCAGGATCAAAATGATTTCCTCTCTATCTCGGAGATCGTGTATATCAGTTAAAGTCAATCCAAAATGATATGGAAGAAATTTTACCAAAAAGTATTAATATATGCTCTTAGATGAGAGAGAACGTGCACTTGGAATGAACTGTTTTCATTTGACCTTGTAACGTATGATTATTGAAAGCGGATCATGGTTAGGAGGTATAGGAGGCAGGGAGTTGCCGCATGTTAAAAATATGCTTCCAGTGGTGCAGAGCGTCCGTGGTAATATTTAGTAGTAGTTAGTTTTAATATGCTGAAAGCTTTTAAATCTTCAAAGCTTTCACAGGCTGGAAGCTCCAAGAAGAAGAATATTTCTTTTTTGCTAAAGCTTTTAGAGGTCGTCATTTCCAAGGGGCCAGATAAGTCTATAGATAACACATTTGTAGTAATTAGGAACTAAACTTAGATGCTTATGTTTCTCAATGATTGAGAGTTCCTAGACATCAATAATTTTCAGAAACCTTCCAGAGAGCCTGGAAAACAAACTTGGGATATAGACTTCAAGCAGTTTCAGAATAAGTATAGGATTGTGTAGAGTTTGAAATATTATAATGTTGGAGTTGTTTCAGAAACAGATATTGAGGCATCTCTCTTGGACTGAGCGTTTCCGAGCCGGATGCTTACAAATGTCAGGCTCTAATCCGTGACCTAAATATTGTAGATGTGAAAAGATTCTAGAGTTTTTCTAGTTTCCATATGCCAGATATCCTAAAGATCTTTAATGTCAGAAGTTGGCATGTTATCCTAGAGGAAGAACAAGTTCACCTTATTAACTAATCCGAAATAATTTGTTACAACATCTTTTGAAAATATGTCCGATAAAATAAGTTTTTTTCATAATAGGAGGTCCGAAAGGTACAAGAAAATGTCTTATATGTCAAATTAAACTTTATGATAACGATTACTAATAGTAGGTGGTTCTTCATCAATATCAAGGACATATGAAAGATATAGGTGTTAGAGATAAATAGCCATCTTTCAAATTACTGTGTATTGTAGTGTACAGTTATTCGCTCAGTACGCCATCATTCCAGTGTCATCAGTACTCGCTCTGAATCTTCCTCTGTCTTTTGCCTCTTCCATACTTGTCCCATGATTTTTGTTTGGATTTATTTTGGCGGTTTCTTGTTTTAGGTTTTCCAAGTTGTATTTCTTTTAAAAGTGAGTCTGCTCTCATCTCAATAAGCCTCCAGTCCATATATATTCTTACATGTGCCAGTACTTCAATTTATCTCCTTTGTTATTTCCTTATGTTGTACATAATTTTCCAAATTCCAATTCATAATTTTACATTCTTGAGACATTATGGGACCTGGTGGGACATGCTTTAAACTGAGACGGAAACATACCTATATCTTAAGGCCGATTAAATTATAACTATAAGGTTTTTTCAAACTGGTACATTTCTGTTGCAGCAAAATATGAGACACAGACTATGAAATGAAAGACTGCACAAACAAAGGTTTAAATACATCGAAATCCAAAGACCTACTTTCTTCTTAAATATTTTGGAATAACGTATTAGGAAAAAGTGTATTATGCACTCTAAACTATCTCCTAAGCTTAATTTTCATGAAGCTTGATGATGTATGAACATAGTAAATTGGAGAGTGTAAAAGTAGTGCTTTACATGTTTTTGTATTAGTGAATTCACTTGATTACTGTTAAAAGGTGTTCACGTTATCCTTTTTAAGGCATAAGATTGGCTGTAATTCCATAGGACATTGATTTTTTCTTTTTTTTTAATTATTACTTTTTAATTACTTCTTGTTTTTCTGCTTGAGTCTATGATTAATAACGTTTTATTTAGGATCTACTTTGTACTTGAGAACCTGAAAAAAGAATTTCCTTAAAACATAAAAATTTGTCAATCATAAACCACAACAAAAAAACCTCTATAAAATCCTCACACAAATCCACATTATATAAATCTTTTTATATTCTTATATTATTACTTTGTAATAATATAGTATACTTAATAAATAATATACTTTGTATATACATTATTACTTTGTAATGATATTAGTAGGATGTTGACAGCCTACGTCCTATCCAGGACGAGGTCTCGCCGGTGGTACAAATGTTTGCTTGCTCGAAATTCAACTCTTAAGTTATTACACATGAATTCTATTCGGCCTTAGAAATCTCTGTCAAAACCCCATCAGTATCAGATCTCTCAATAGTCCATTATTAGCTACTCTTAGTCATGATATTTCTAGATTGTTGAACGGTATACGTTCTATCCCGGTAAAAGTCTTCTTCTTTGACAAAAGTGTTTTCTTACACGAATTCAACTCCGAAGTTATTACACATCATCTGCAGTTGGTCGTTGAGCACGTAATGTAATCTTTACAAAACTCGATACTGCACAACTATCATTTTAGTTATTCATTATTTATTGTTCTTTTAAGAACCTTCCTGAATTACGAATAGAATTCCAAAGTTATTACACATGAGTTCCTGTTGTTCGTTGAACACGCACTTCAATCTTCTCAATAATTGACATTACAAAATTCTCCTTATAGTAAATGATTACTTCGTCTTCTAAGGGTCTGCCTGTATTACTACTTTCTCCATGATAGACTTGGGTTGTTTAATGGCTTACGTCCTACCCCGTTTCCTTTTCAAATTGCCCTCAACAGTTATTACACGTCAGTTCCAGTTTGTCATTAAACTCTTAGTTTAATTTCTACAAAATTTTTCATATAGTCTATTATTACTTACTCTCCGTCATGAGATTTCTAGGTCTAATCTGGAAGAGGTCTCGCCGGTAGCACAAGTGTCTGCTTACACGAACTTAACCCAAAAGCCGTTACACATGAGTTCTAGTTGGCCATTTGAATCTTAGTAAAATCTTCACACTACGGCAAATCTCCTTATAATCCATAATTATTAATTTCTCTTAATCATGGTTCTCTAGATTGTTTAGCGGCCTACGTACTATCCCGGAAGAAGTGTTTTCCTTCGACAAATGGGTTTGGATGCACGTTGAACTCCAAAGTTATTGCACAAATGTCCCAGTTGGTCGTTTAACACGCATTTTAATCTGTACAAAAATCGGCACTGCACGCCTATCTTAATAATGTACTATTAGTTTTTCTTCGTCTAAGAGTCTACGTCTATTATTACTGTCCTAGATTGTTGATTGGCCTGTGTCGCACCCCTGGTATGGTATCGTCTGGGGACACACGTGTTAGATTGTTTGAATTGAACTCCATAGTTACTACACGTAAGTTCTAGTTGGTCGTTAACATTGTACTTTAATTTCTTCATAAATCTTCTTATTTTCCATACTTACTCTTAGTCGTGATATTTCTAAGTAGTTGAACGGCCTGAGTCCCATCTTAGGAGAGGGCTCAGTTATTATATATGATTTAAAGTTTCCATTGAAATCTTAGCTAAATCACACTACGCAAATCTCCTAATAATCCATAATTAATTTAACTTATTCATGATATTATCTGGTTGAACGCCCTGAGTCCTGTCCTGGGAGGTATTCGTGTTTAGTTGCACGAAATCGTCTCCAGTTGGTCGTTGAACATTTAGTTTTATCTCCACACAAATCGTCAATACACAACTTTCCCCAAGATATATTACCACTTATTTGTAATTTGTTGGTCTATTATTACTTTCCTTGGTTTTTGAACGGCCTGTGGTCTCACCTTGGATAAAGTCTCATGACAATCATGTTTGTGTGTCATTGGACTCAAAATATTTTACACATCATCTCCAGTTTGTCGCTAAAATCGTAGTGTAATCTCCACACAAATCAATATTATACATATTTACTTACAGCCTATAATTATTTACTCTCATCCATGATATTCCTAGGGTTCTTAACTGCCTATTTGAAACCTGACAGACCTCGTCTGGTGACACGCGTTTTTCCTTGTTCAAATTTAACTCTAAATTTGTTACACATCAATTCCAGTTGTTCGTTACATTTGGTGTACGTCCCATTCATGAAGAGTTCTAAATTATTACACGTGAGTTCTACTTGTGGCTATTGATATCGTAGTCAAAACACCACAGTACGCAAATCTCACAATCCATAATTAATTTTTCTTGTTTATGATATTCTTAGGTTGGTTAACTGCCTTTTTTTATAGCAAGTTTGTATTTATTTATTTTTTATAGTATTTTACAATACAAAGTTATAAATATATTTTTTCTATATACTATGCAAATTTTAAATTCACAAAAATTCATAAGGTTTCCCAGATACTGGGGTAAACGGACATACCCCTTCTATTATATTATTTTTTTTCGGTTTGATATGTCACCCATTGTATCCCTACCTACAAAATCCTGAATATGGTGCTCCATTGCCTTTTTCACAATCTTCTATCCTTCCTGTTCCCATTATTCGTTTTTTCCACCACTTGCAGAGTCTCTGTAGCTCTGGCAGAAGAGGTGTGGGGATATCCGAAGGTTGGGCAGAAGGGCACGGTGTGTAGGCTAAGCGACCGACCTCTCTAGACACCATCACTGTTGGTTATGTTACCTATATCTCAGATTACCTATATAAGGGCTGGGAATAAAAACGTAGTTTTATCTCTAAAAAAATTTACACTATACAACCCTCCTTACTTTCTATCAATACTTCTTCTTCTTCTAATGGTCTGCCTCTATTATTACATTCCAAGATAATAATCGGTCTGTCTCGACCCGGTTAAGGTATCGTCTGGTGACACACGTGTTTGCTTGTACGACTAGAACTCTAAAATTATTACACATTAGTTTCAGTAGTTCGTTGAACACGTAGTTTAATATGCACGAAAATCAACACTACAAATTTTTCCTTGTAGTCTATTATTACTTCTTACTCCAAATTCATTATACATGAATTCCCTTGACCGTTATAATCATAGTCAAACTCGCACACTACACAAATCTCTTAACATTCAATAACTAATTACTCTTAGTCATGATAATCCTTGAACGTCTAACGTAACATCCCAGAATAGGTCTTCCTAATTCGACAAAACTGTTGCTTTACAGGAATTAAGCTCTAAATTTATTACACATCAGTTCCTGTTGATCGTTAAAGACGTAGTTGAATCTCCACAAAAATCAACACTACACAACATCCCCTAATGTATATCATTACTACTTCTTCTTCTAAGTATCCGTCTCTATTGTTACCTTCCATGGTTATTGATCGTCCTCAGTCCCAACCAACTCTAAAGTATTGCACATTAGTTTTAGTTGGTTGTTGAAGTCGTAGTTGAATCTCCACAAAAATCAACACTACACATTTTTCCTTGTATTCTATTATTACTTCTATCTCTAAAGCCATTATATATGAATAACGGTTGACATTTTAGTCAAATCCGTACACTATACAAATCACTTAAAATTCAATAACTAATTACTAAATTAATAATTAGTTATTACTAATTAATAAATATGTGGTTTAATCTCCACAAATATCAACACTAAACATTTTCCTTTATATTCTATTATTACTTCTTGCTCCAAAGCCATTATATAAGAATGACTGTTAAAATTGTATACTTAATTCATCTTATCCATGATATTCCTAGGTTGTTGAACTGCCTACTTCCTATCCCGTGAGAGGTCTCTTCCGGTAACAGAAGTGTTATTACATAGTAGTATTATTACTTATTCTTTTTCTTAGAGCTTGCCTGCATTATTACTATTTCCATAATATCCCTAGGGAGTTTAACGGTCTACGTTCCATCTCGTCTGGTGACACGAGTGCCTCCACGAATTGTACTCCAAAGTTGTATCACATTAGTTCCATTTGGTCGTTAAAATATATAGTTACTACACAAATATTCTTATAGTCTATAATTAATTACTCTCAGAAACCTAAAGGTGTAGTGTGTAACACTTAATTTGCGGACAAAAGTTTAATTTCCTCCTCACTCTTATTGTATTTTTGTGGAAACGCCAAACTGCTTCATTATTCTTTAGAAAGAAAACAAATTCGTTACAGCTTGTATTTGGATTATTTCTGATCTTTATTATAGTGAAACAAAGTAAAAGATACGCTTTCAAACTTTAACACTAAACAGAAGAAAATATAAATGAGATACAGCTTAAATTTATAATAATAAAAAAATTCATCTTTTGTTAATCCCATCCGACTGGCTTGATTTTAAGATCATCTCGTTGACTATGTCTATGGTTATCAATTGTACTAAATGTTTCTGTGAGTCCGATTTAAGTTGATTGTAATAAATTCCTTTCAATATAAAACTATTATTTTATTTGTTTAGACAAAGTCCTTTCGGAATTTTGAGGAGAACTATCAAAGTGATGGATGGTAAGTCATCTTTTTGGACAGTTACAAATTCAAACATTGAAATCGGTTACTAAAAGCATTAATCCTCTAGAAGAAGGATAAATAAAATAAGCAGTTATATAATTAGCAATCAATTAAAACAAATAGTCAAATTAAAGTGTACAAACTGGTCATCATGCAAAAGATTCAGGTACAGTTCCGTTAAATACTGCAATATAATTTAATAATAAACTACAAATTAATTTTTAGACGTGCATAACGATCTGAAATTATGAAGAGGGAATATTATTGGAAAAAATCAAGTACGCAAAATTTTAAGAGGTATTTATGAGCTGGGTGTATGGAATCATCAACCAATGTGGTTCAAAGAACAGGAATTTTTTTCCAGAAGATGAATAGACGAAGACCGGAATGCGAGGGGACGATCGGGCGACTTAGTTCGTCGGATCACCGCACGTCACGTGACACTACCGAGCGCTAGTATACAGTGAAATAAGTAGGGCCCCATAGTTAAATGTGCGCAAACACTTTAATCAAGGGTGAGAGTTTCTAATCTTACTATTCATTTTCTAGAGTTTTTAACTTCGGTCCGTCCCCATAATTCTGTTCCCTCTTAACCTGGCCCAATGTAGTGTATACCCTACTGTTAGATAGATTCACACACACCCATACCATTAGAGTTATGTATAATATATTAGTATAGGTAAAAATTTAATATACACTTAATCAGTTAATAATAATGTTTGTCTTTATTCATATGTGAAAAGTCATTTACACGTAAAATTTCACCTTACTTGTGTAGCTTTTTCTTTACCTGGAGTTTTTTAATGGTATTTAAATCAACTTTACTAAAATAACATAATTGATTACAATCATAAGTGTATTCAGTAAATTCCCAGGTATCAACACTGACATAAAATAGTTCAATTGTTACTCAAATCGTTTGAGATATTCAATAAAATATCATGAAATTTTGAGAGGAATTATAGAAATTTTACAGGCACTTATTAAAAATTATGTTTCATCATTAAACTGAAATTTAAAATGAATTAAGAGAATGGATTGGAAATTAAGATTAGAATATATTTCAGTGGCTATAACTTATATCAGGATTATTTGGAATGCCATTTAAAACGAATATACTCATGTTGTCCGTGTTTTTCAAAGCGAAATAGCGTACGAATCCGCGTGGAACTGCTAGTAATTACATAAAACTGTTGTGTGGTATAAAACAAATTCGGTGCAATATAATGAGGTTTAAAGCTCGTATCAAACACGTTTGAAGCTGGTTGCGTTTGTGTACACAAAGCAGTGAAGTGATCAGCATCGAACCAAACAAAAGATTATCAGAGATTTTGGCCGTCACGCGTGGCGAGTTGCCCATGTCCGGCTAAATATAACCCGTTGGATATAAAAACAGCGTTTTGCACTTATACGTCTATTCACCCTCTTTTATGTGCGGTATTTGTATGTACTCATGGCATGTAATTGTGTGTTCAAACATTTTTATTTTTTACTGATTGTTTTGCACTTGTTCCAGATTGTTCGAGCACCTTCATGATTTACTACCAATTTAGGTAAATTCCTTTAACTCTTAATTATTACGTAATAATTACTTATACACAGTAATGAGACATTAATTTTAGCTTGTTTTGTGTAAGTTGTAAAAATATTTTGTTTAAAAACACATTTTAAATTATAGAACTATTTAGCATAAACTATTGTTTAAATTTATTACAATGCGATACAACTGTCATTAGAGCCTCCTTTTCTTTCTTTCCTACACGAATTTTAGACATAAAGTTGTTTTCCTTACAGGGTCAATTACAATTATAAAAAATTAATCCATACCGTACCATAAATACTTCATTACCAGCCTCAAAATTCAATAGAAAACGCATAGATCCGTCGATAACGTTACTAAATGACTTCCTCGTTGTACAACATAATTTTGCTTTTCTAATATTATTTCAGTATTATGATTGTAATAAGTAAGAACTGCCTTTGATGAAATGCCTTTTGTACAGTACAGTTTAAATGAACCAAAATTTCGGTCCCTCCCCCTTTTTTTTGACCAATACAGTTTTCAGAAAATCACTGAGAATATGTAACATAATTTAATATTAAATGATTTTACAAATGTCACGTTTAACTGGTAATATGAGTACTTCAGTTCTAGAGCAAGATGCGGTTACAATAACTTTGTTTCAGTCGTTACACGAAGTGGAATGACAGGAAAATAATGATGTCCATAATACTCCTGTGGCGTAAAAATCGACTATAAGCGTTGTATTAAAAACTATTGGGTACAATATTCCTCTCTGCTTGTGTTCACGAGATATCTCTCTGAAAGTTAAACTGTAACGACGCTTATCTACATCATCATCAAACTTTATCTTTTATATAGAAAATAAAGTTTCGTGCAAAATTTAAATCTATTTTGATTGTTGTATGTTCTTTGAGTTAGCCAAAATCACTCATAATATATAAACCACAACACCCTTTTAAGTTAATTATATGATCTTGGTCTCAGAGGAGTTTCGCATTCAAAGGTCAATAGGTATCTTAGTGGTAGAGGCCAAATGTTTCAAATTCTGTAAACTAATAATAATGTTAGTTTAAGATAGACTTATTCATTATCATTATCAATGTTCATGGAGTACTTCAGGGATCGGTGCTTGGTCTCATATTTTTCCTAATGTTTTTGGGGCTTTTCCTAAAACTGAAAATAAATGGAACACAACATTTCTAGGATGACAACTGTTTTTCGGCACCTGAAACCACTCGTTCCGCGCTTGGAGTGATTGTGTATGAATGTACCTATAAATTAATTTAACCTGAATCTCTTGATTGTAATTAACTGTAAATACTAAATCATTATTTTAAAAATACGAAATTCTAGCTTGCATGATATTACAATCTTCAACTTCTACATGCTTGTCACTCGTACTATGGATTTCTAGGAGTCTTTATTATTAAAAGTTACAACTTAAAAAATCACATTGATAATTTAAGAGACTAAGTAGAGGTACCTTTGCTTTAAAACGCCTCGTTGTGTTTTCAAAGTGGGATATATTGTTTACAGAATGTTATGGAATAATATTCCTCTTTTTCACCTATGCAGTCAATATTTGGATTCCTAAACGTGTTCGAATTAAGCTCATATTTAGACTCTAATAATCCAAAGTCTCGTAAAAAACAAAAATGTGGCACATTATAAGATTCCCAAAATTGTGTTTAAAATGTAGATCCAATAGGGTAACAAAGATAGGCGAAACGAAAAGTCCATAACAACACGTAAGGATCATAGAAAAGACGAGAAAGGGGTAACAGAACATTCAAAATTGTGCATCATTGTAAGTCGAAGACCATCGTATGAATAGGGATTTATCCAAAATAAAACATCGGGAATCTCTTCTTTTAAAGGAAATTAATCCAGACTTCATACATTAAATTGGCAAACAAACTATTCAGTCGACTCTTAGTAGAAAATAGATCACTTTGGTTCCTATTCTGAAAAAAGAAAACTAATAAGTAAACCAAAGCATCAAACAGATTAGACATTTATAATAAACCAATGCGCACTCACAGTATGGTTTTAAGAATTTAATATAGAATGATTCAATGATAAAAAATACCCAAAATCCCTCTTTTTGCTGCCATCTTGTTTTTGCCGTGACGATTGCAATTTACGATTGGCGTCTGGTCAGTTCTAAGTGGTTGGTTGTGGGTAAATACAGGCCTATTGTGGCATGTATTCTGTAGTTCACATTTAGTAATTAGTTTTGTTTTGTTTTCAGTTCATGTTTTAGAGTTAGTGGAGTTGACACTCAGAATGGTGAGTGCCCTGGATGGTTGAGATTCCTGAAAATGCTCTGGTACGATTTTTTTATTTTAACTTAGCTTGTAGTTATGTGTTAGGTTAGTTATTCACCTGAGGAAGAGATTTTATTGCAGATCTCGAAACGTAGTGTTACAATCACTGAACGATAGCTAATGTCCGAAAAAAAAAATTATGTTTCATTCACAACCCTTTCATTATTAAAAACAAACTTCAAACAAGGAAAGGAGAATTTGGTACTCGGCGAGGACTGTACGATACATAAGGGAGCTGGATAGACATTAATAAACAGTAATGTGTACAATGCTCATTTCTGACTTTATTAGCATTTAATGATATTGTTGTGGTAAATATAATACGTTTAATTAATAGATAAATATAATATCATCTTAACTCTGTGGAGTGAAAAGTTTTCAATTTTAAGTTCGGAATTTCCGTTCTACGTTTTAGCAGTAGATAGGAACAGAATAAACTATTCAACCAACAGGATCTGACGGAATTCGTTATTAGCTAATTTTAACTTCTACAATAAAGTTTGCAACGAATCTTTGTTTTAGTAATGTGCACTATTGACTAGTTTGTCGCTATTCAGAGGAAAAATCAGTCATTCATCTAATATTAATCAAAGCTAGTGCGACTTAAAATTCTGATAACTGGTTAAATCTTTAATGACATATTTCTGTGGTAAGTGGTGTTTTAGCTCACTTCATAAATTCGTTTTCATATATTTAATGTTTAATACCATGTGTAGTTGCGATAAATTGGGCTACTCATATGGATATTCTCTTAATAAGAGTGAGCTGTTAATAATGTAATAACTATGATAAGTTTGTATAATACTAATAATGGGTCTAATAGGTATAAATTCCAATTTAATTTACAGCTGAAGTAAATTCTAGTATGTTAAACAGTTCAAAATGTACATCTGAATATTTCCACTCCTAAAACATTTTGAATTATATTTATTACTAATAGCCTATACATATAATTATGTGAAGAAGCCAAACTTCCAAAAGTATCTAAATAACTTAAAACACACTTATTTAAAAATTTAATATTCTTTACAAATGGATTCAATTGCTCTTATAATCAAATTGAAAAATGTGAAAAGTGACGACAGAATAAGAAGAATGAATAATACTCTGGAAGGAGACAAGTCTTAATTCGCTTATGTTGGGTGTTCCCAGTCGTATTGTATTCGAACAAAAAGTAGTTGTTGAGTTAGTTGACTAATATTTCTCGTTATTCGACTAAACAATTAAATTTTAGTCGTCTATGGACATCACTACTTTTCTTGCTCTGAGACGAATGTACGGTAATTCAGTGAAATTGCTAACTTAAAGCTATGAATTCTTTGATTTATGAACTGTAGTTAGCTTATTGCCCATCATTGTATAACAACTTTAACTCATTTTCTTATGAATATTCCAAAAATAAAATATGTCTCAACATTTACCTAGACATATTTTACGTCTAACATAAAGATGAGGTACATAGACATCCCATATGTAAATAATGATGAGAGGGAGGATATTGTATTTACTATAATGTGTTCCCCTATCTACTGTTTTACGGAACATTTACTTTACTCTTTCCCTGAATTTAACCAACACCCTACTAGGGGTGTACTCGTATAAATCTTACGGAGAGTTATATATAATATTGCATCATAATATGCTAAAATATGAAAAGACAATCTGAAAATCATTAAAACAAAATCAACAATAAAACTCAAGTTAAATTACCACGGTACCAAAACAAATAAAGCCAATTGGTTAAATTGCAGTAGATCTGAATAATAATAGACACATGAATAAATCATGCCCTTATGTTAAAGATATACCGTGATTGCTGTTTTGAGTAGATTATCTTTGCTACGAGTAATAGACTAATAGAATGTACAATGAACATTGTGGAAGTTGTAATTCGGGTTCTGTACCACCTGACCGGTACACATCGGTGGAACAACCACTTTATCGACTGAAACAGAGAAACGAGGAGATACACGAGGCTTACGTGATGTAGAACCAAGAAATATATCCACCATAAAGCTCAACTCCGGTCAATCGTAAAATGATACTGTCGCAGCCAGCGATATACGGGGCATACTCCACAGCATCGAGCCGTAATTCAGCATGCGTTGTTTGCTGAAATTTCGTTTGATGTGTATCATTTTTACACAACGTCCTAGGGTTATTTATGTTTTTATGTCCAGAAGCATAAAGGGTAACATCGCACTATTCATAGTGAGTTTTGTTACCAAGTCACCAAAATGCAGCTATGAACCATTATATTTTTAGGAAATTCCGTTGCAGGTTATTTGTACTGGCAATTATAAGTCATTATGTACCGTCTATTAGAACAAATTTCACTAAACGATAATAAAAAGGGGATTTTATGATTTATTTGCGTATCCACGAGGAGAAAAATATAACATATATGGTATTTTATCAATAAATATAATTAAATTTATTTTAGGTTAAAGATAAGTCGCAGCATTATAGAATTTGACTCGAACCCAAGACTACCGTCTTTGTTGGTCTTGTAAAAGATTTGCATACAATATTTAAAAATTTTAATACATTTTTTATCCAGGTTTAATGTAAAAAGATTCAGGGTAGTAATAACAAACCTGTCGAGTCTGCAACATGGTTTTTATATATTATACCTTCCTCGTATTTCAACGAACATTTTACAAAAATAATTAGTGGAATTGTTCAAGCCGTTCTCGAGAATAACGCGTAGCAACACACACATTTATAAGATTATGGAATTCACTGAATATAATATGTTTAGTAAAAAAATAAATTTAAAACCATATTTTTAATATGTAATATTAAAATATTGTATGAATTAAAGATGAGGAGAGAAAATGTATATTAACTATGTTTTATGTATTAAACTATTCAGGATTATATGAGGGCCTAATCTCCGCCTTGAACTCAACATCAAAGCTTCATGTTGCTTTACTCACTTGCTGTGATTCACCCCTCCTCTTATCACTACCTGCCATCACTACCGCCGGTGAGGGTTGTTGTACCAGTGAATATCGTGATATTTTACTCCCCAACATTTTCATGTTAATTATATACCGGCATACCCATGTAGCAGGTAGCTACTAGTAATGGAAATCTCGCTTGTTTTTAACTTTATATACTTGTGGCTTCCGGGAAGTTTATATGCTCTAGTAAACAGTTCATAGCACATTTCTATTTTTATACTCATACATGTTAACTGGTTCACACCGGCTAAGTTTGGTTAGAACCGAAAGCATTACTGGGTTCAACGTTAAAGACTCGTGTATCATACTCGCTATTAACATTTGTCATGCTTCAAGAGTGACTTTATGCCTTTTGTTACCTTTAAATAAGTTGGCATGATTGCCTGTAGAGTAAACACTTTATCAGGATGATGGATGTTAACAATCGTGGTCATTTTTTCGAAGGCTGGAAATTAATATTTGCTAAGGTAACATATTAGCCTAATATCGACTAACTGAAACATTTCGATGACTTAAACATACGAGTAACCTATTGTTGATTTTGGTATAACGGGAGTAAGACTAGACGAAAGATGATAATACCTTTTATTCGACCATCATGGTATGTCATTAATTGATTGAAAATAAGGGTAGATCTCAACCCAACATGATACCTCAATAGGGAGTCCGGAGCTGGTTTCTGTCAGGAGTTAAATACTTATCGATGACTGGCTATAACCAGATAGATCGCGTCATTTGATTTTGACCAACATTTACAACACAGAAAATAATGAAAACTAGATGGAATGCTTTAAAAAGCGGGTCCTCCTCCAGGTCTATTAGAAAATGCAAAGGCCTAATTTTCAGGTGACTTTTTAGGTTTGAAATCTTTCTAATTTATCATTTTTATATTATATAGTGGTGACATGCTCGTCAATGTTATGGTTGTGGATTTGAACCCGTCTCACGTACTAATCAAGATTTGTCTTCGGGAGGGGCAAAGAATTTAGGATATATTGCCAATATACCATAAGTATCTTGAGGTTGGCAAAGATAGGTCTGTAGTGTTCATTAGGGCCAACATGAGCAATGACTCAGGTACTTATCCAGAACCACATGTCTCAGTTTCCTGAGGAGTTAGGTTAAGCGAGATAATTAGGTACATACCTGCGATTATGTGTGTCCAGACTCAACCTTGAATCTACTCAGATCCCATGGAGCTTCACCGATCCATTAGCTTGTTCACAGAAAACCAAATTTTGGCATCTTCAAGCAGATACTCAGCTTCATTGAGATTTTGATAGCAGTCCAGTTGAAAAATGGTTTGACATAGTGTAGAGATTGAGCTTCAAGCAATCTCCTTTTAATAGATGCTAGCGCTACACAGTTAAAGAGAATATACTCAGCAGTCTAGTTTCCTAGGTGCAAAGACGACATTATCGTTCTCCGTCGATAATATTTTATCGACCAACTGTATTTTTTTTTAATTAATATGATTCTAAACGATCCTCATGTTGTTATTATTGAGCTCTGGGTAAGATTAACCGGTCATCTCGGTATGATAATGACCGAACTATAAATAAATCTGTGAAGTTTATCTAAACATTAGTAGTATTAAATATGGAACACCGAAAAAGAATGTTGGCAATTGTTATTTAGAATTAATTTTATAAACTGTGAATGTTCAAAGGGATCCTAACTATAGTTATTGAACGTTAGGAAGTTATATTCATTGCATATTAAATTTATAAGGCGAGATAGTTTTGGGAAAGCCGATAGCTTTAAGAACTATGGCGTGTCGGACATAATTGCATCACTACTTTGGTCCATTCTGTTCAGACATGTGGCCCATGAGAACGTATAGAATAAAGCGGAAAGGAACCTATCTTGGTTATATACACAACAATATTATTATATTTATTTATTTCTCCATAATTATTTGCATGCATTTTCGATCTTTTACCATATAAAATAATTTCAGATGTTTTCAAGTATAAACAAGTAATTTTATTTCCTAATTGTCATAAGCGATATATATTCACAGCGTCGCATAAATGTGATTATGTACAGGAGTTTAATTTAACCGTTATTTTCAGATCTTTTTCGAAGACGGAAATTTTCTGGTTATTTTTGAGTGACATTTATTAAAAGTATTTCAATTGGACTGTAAAAATTCAAGTTTTATCCCCAAACGTGTTCCTCTTCAGCGTTCGAATGTGTCACCTTCTGTACTCTGTACTTATACACTCGCATTAAATAAAAATGTTTATCAATGTAACCTTCTAGAAGACCTGTTGCAATATCTCGTGCAAGTTTTTACTTTTTTGACCGGCGTTGATTTATTTCTCCTTATTTCTATTTTATAAATACTTAATACAAATACTACAATAACCCGAATGAATAATATATAAGATTATATATAATTTGACTTTTATTTTTTATGTACTTCTCCTGATGTCTGTTTTATAAATTAAACACAAGAAAAACATTTTTATATTTATCGATTACGTTAAAATTGATTCCGTGGGTTTTTTTTTAAATTCATACGGACCCATTAATTATTAATTTAATATATTACTGATTCATTTGAAAAGTATTATATTGACTTCTTTATAAAGTTTATTTCCTAAAGCTTAAATGTCTAAAACACTGTATAGTATCTCATAATTTTAACTGTGTACAGGAGATTAATGTAACCGTTATTTTAAGTTATAATCTTTGACGAAGACTTAGATGTTTGGGATATATTAGAGTGAAGTTTATCAAAAGTATTTCAACTTGGCTGTAGCAACTCAAGTTTTATCCTATTCTCATTCTGTTCGTAATTATTCCGTTTCGCCACCTTCTTCTGTACTTTACTTGAGCATTACCATTAAAGAATATTGTTCATCAATGGAACCTTCTATAAGACCTATTAAAATCTGTCTGTTTTATGAATTAAACACAAGAAAAATATTGTTATATTTATCGATTACGTTAAAATTGGTTCCGTGAGTTTTTTTAAAATTCATACGGACCCATTAATTATTAATTTAATATACTATTGATTCATTTTAAAAGTATTATATTGACTTCTTTATAAAGTTTATTTCCTAAAGCTTAAAGGTCTAAAACACTTTATAGTGTCTCATAAATTTAACTGTGTACATGAGATTAACGTAACCGTTATTTTAAGTTATAATCTTTGACGAAGACTTAGATGTTTGGGATATATTTGAGTGACTTTTATCAAAAGTATTTCAATTTGGCTGTAGCAACTCAAGTTTTATCCTATTGTCATCCTCTTCGTAATTATTCCGTTTCGCCACCTTCTTCTGTACTTTACTTGAACATTACCATTAAAGAATATTGTTCATCAATGGAACCTTCTATAAGACCTATTAAAAAATTTCGTGCTAGTGTTTACTTTTTTGACCAGCAATGATTTATTTCTCCTTATTTCTTTTTTATATATAATGAATAAAAATGCCACAATAATCTGAATAAATAATGCAATATATAAGATAATATATAATTTGAATATTCTCTTTTATGTACTTCTCTTGATGTCTGTTTTGTAAATTAAACACAAGAAAAACATTGTTATATTTATCGATTACATTCAAATTGGTTGCGTGGGTTTCTAATTTAATTCGTATGGACCCATTTTATAATTTTTCAATATATTAATGATTTATTTGAAAAGTATTATATTGACTTCTTTATAAAGTTCACTGCCTATAGCTACAACTTCATTACACACTGTTATATTTATCACTTTTACAAATAGATTCAGATATTTTCTAAATTATGTTTTATTTTTTAATTGACAGTTTCTGCATATGAAAAATTATATAAAGATTCTTCTACTCATTATAATAGTAAAAGTAAAAATTTACCTTGTGATCAAAAATCCTCAAGAGACATTGTCTCAAAAAACCATTAAATATTAATACATCAGTGTAAAAAAGCATAATTATAGTATTGAGTTAATAAATAATAACAATAATAAATATATGATAATTAATAATAACACAGTAATAAAATATAATAACAAGGAAGTGATAACATAAAATATAGTTATAAAATGTGACAGTTATAAAATTTGACATAAAAATGTAATTTTTTATATAATAAATACTCTAAATCAATAACAATCATAAATAAATATACGTATACATATAAAATAGGTATATCAAGAAAACTGTGAGATTAAATTACAAGTCGAAAACAACAGACAATAACAAAAAGATTAAAACATTACAGGATTGTATGAAGTGTTTGTGTGTGTGTGTGTGTGTGTGTGTATGTGTGTGTTGGCGCGCGCATACGTAGCTCATGCCACCACGTAATGAGGCAGATCCTCATCACATAGACAACTTGTGAGATTTCCTTTAAATAAATTAAAATTTGCTGCTAAAACATTTAAATGAGGGGCGGCTACAATTACAAGGCGTTGGCTCATATTCAAAGCACTATAAAATTCATAGTTCCTGCTAGTATATTTCCTACCAAAAAGTTACCTTGATCTTCTTACAGAAGCACAGCGGCAGTCAATACGGCTGAGAATGGATGGGCTGGCAATTACTTCTGTGATGACCTCATACAAGAACAGGACATCCTAAACATTCCTTCTGCATGCGAGCGAATGGAGTCCCAGAAGAGTCCTAATATCATCAAACGGAACCAGTCTATATGGAAATTCCAAACGACAACCAATTAATCGCGGGAATCGATTTTGTCTGTTTCCAACCGTCTTGCAAGAGTAACTTGATAAGGGGTCCACACTACACAACAGTACTCCAGAATAGGCCTTACATGAGCACAATATAGCAATTTCTGGGCCCTTAAGTTGGTTATAGTACTGGAGGTACGAATTAACAACCCCAGAGACTTTGAAGCCTTCAAACAAATGCTGTTAACATGCTCCGATGGATTCATATCGTGGCTGAAAACAACTCCATGATCCTTAACGACTGAACAACGTGTCGGCATTTGATCCCCAAATAGTACTGATATATAATCAGGTTCTTGATGTGATGGAAAGTTATTTCAGAACATTTCTTCACGTTGAGCTTCATTCTGTTAGGCCACACCACTCCTCGATAGCGATCAAATCCTCCAGGAGGGATATACTGTAACTCTGAGATCCAACCCCCTGATCTAACTTTACGTCGTCTGCGAACAAAAGGTAATTTTTGATGCTGACGCTAAATAATTTTAAATTTCTAGGCCTTGAAATTCCCTCTTTTATGAGGAATCGGGATACTAAATATCCTAAAAGTAATCTTTTATTTCAAAAGATATTTACTGTTCTCTGGAGCTCTGCAACCGTCAGCCTCTCTGTATGTAGTGAGGATTCTGTTAGGAGCATTAATTTATGTTTACAAGTACAATATCGGTATTTCCAGAAACACCCTTAATAGCCCTCTGTGCACTTTTAGGAACCGATCAGAAGTAGTGCAGATGTCATGAGATAGAGCACTAGGTGTGGATGGTATACCATCTTTACAGCGTTGAACTCTATATAACCTACGTTGTTTATAAATTTGATAGGTGGCAAACAAATCTACTAGATCCTTGTTACTGCCAAAAATACCTGCAATGCCAGTAATCATAAAATCCAGTTGCGGCAATAAAGGAACGCAACCAATTTGGAAACCCTTTCCAAAATGTTGAATTTAGGAATTTCCTACTTATGAATCCCTTAAATTACAAAAAATTGAAGAATGGCAATCAATAATTTTTTTTTTCTACAGGTATGAGTAATGTTCAATGGCAGAACAACCATACATTCTGTGATCCAGCTCTTACCAAATTTGTGCAATCGTGACTTGGTCAGTGTACTCAATAATTTATTTGTACAAAAAAACTATTTTTAAATTTTTAATTACATATTTTAATGAACGAAAATAGTATATAATTTGAAATACATTATATATTATAATACCAGTATTTCGGACATTTGCCATCGTTACAGGTTATAAAAGGTATAACACGACGTTTCGAGTTATTATCCCATTTTAGCCTGTGCTAGTGTGATGTGTGATTGTTATCCTTGTACTTGTGGTTTTTGCTCGGAACTTGCATCCTGTGCAGTGACAACACCTTGGACTGGTCTCCAAGCAGGTTTTGGATATGTTTGAACCCTCTCCTTTGCCTTCTTTTTTTCATTCTGTTCTTTATTTTGTATGTATTAATACCTCCCCCACCTGACGAAGATTCCGATCCTCGAAACGATTTGTTATACTTTTTATAAACTATAACCCGAAATCCTGTTATCCTTTTAAATCTTCCATCGTCAATAGCAAACTTTAAACAAAACAAATAAAACCATAAATACAGACAAAGTTTAATTGTTTAGTTTCAAATTACAGAACACTCGTAATCACGTAATTTGGTTGTTCTCGTGTTAAACATTATGACCATGTGACTTTGTATTACTATTTATTGTAAATTATTATTTAAAAGCTTGTGAACTGAACTTCTATGACATAGTGTAATATAACAATTGTTTCAATAGGGGTTTTGGAACATGTGACTACCGAATTCTGTTGCCTAATACCGAGCGTACAGCTAGAGTATAGGCGGCCAAGAGAGCTCCAGGTGGCAGGCGGCCAACGCCTTAATTGGCGAAGTGAAAGCTTTATCGTCTTGCAAAAAGGTGGAAAAAATCTCTCTTTGCTGTTCTTTGTCTCTTTTATAATAGAGGTAAGAAGGATGAGTTAGATTAATTTATTATTTGAGTTATTGAGAAAACCTTTTGGGGTATAAACCTCATGAGTTGCTATAGTCAAGTTGAAATATCTATGATAAATATACAACCTGATACCACGGTCTTTACAATAAATGAGAGATAATAATAACATTTAGATTATTCTTCCACACAGCCAGACTGAAAACTGACACTTTAATTTTGACACAAATTGAATTAATTTGTGATATATAACATTAAATATATATGATATATATATATATAATGTTAACATATAAATATAACATATATGATTAAAAATTAAGTAATCTTATTTTTTAATTAAGTATCTGAATATACAGTATTTGTACTGATCACGAATGTAAGAGTTTCTTATGAAGTTTTAGCTTTAGTCCTTGGCGTATTTGATATTTAAATATTACACATAAAAAATATGTAAATTCAAATATTTTACTTTTTGTTTATTTTTTACTATTTGATGTGCTATATAAACATTATGTATTTATCTGTTTGTGTAAATAAATATAGCAAGAATAGCTTGACGGATTTGGAGAACTCTTTTTAAGACTTTTTAAGGACTTTTCTTCTGTTATCCTGTTAAGAAATATAATAGGGTATTAGATGTCTATAGAGATCAATAATTTGTAATGACAGGTCAATTATTGTTCTTTTAGTCCAAGTCTCATCAAAATTTTCAGATTTGATACGATCACCAAAGTCGATTTTACTTAGGAAGTATATTCCAACAAAATCTCTTCTAATTGATAATACTACATCTTTTTCCTCATGTTTTCTAGTACAAACACACTGAACCATTTTATTTTCGGTTTATATATAATATATCATTGGAATTTATGATTTTCCCTATTGGGAGAAAAATGTAGGTAGTAATAAAATGTCGTTGTTCATATTTTTATATTTTCTATCTCATATTCATGTAGCTTGTATCAGAAGAGAGGAGTATCAAGAGAAGGAGTATCAGTCTCATACATTAGAATTCTTGTTGAATGTTTATTATTACACATTAGTTCTAGCAGGTACCTACTAAGTCCTCAAAAGGCTGTTGTGCTCATGTGTGATGTTTATATCTAGTATTTATGTGTATTATGTCAGTGAAATTTGTACATTTCTTGTTGAATTTTAATTATTATCCATTACTCCTAGTAGGATCCTGCTAACTCTTTAGTTGGCTGTTGTAATTGTATCTGGTAATTTATCAAGTTTTATGTTGTATAAAATTTGTTTTTTTTGTATTTATTGCTGAATTTGAATAGTGTTATCATCATCTCTGTTGCTGGTACTGTGCATTTTAGCCTCGATATTTTTTTGGACATTACCTTTATAACTTTTCTTTTAACAAGTATTATTACACATAACATTTTAGCTGTCTTAAACGTTATTTTAATTAAATGAAACTAGTTGTCTATAGATAAATTAGTACAACGGCCAAGAACTTTTACTTAAAACATTACTGAACTTTGCAGTGTAAAATATATTTGTGGGGTTAATTGTGTTCATTTTCGATCACAGGTCATCGTTAAGTGCAAAAATAAACAGGGCCAAAGTTGTGCTACCTCTTTATAAGTCAGTAATTTTCTATTGTATTTCAATCTCTTAAACTGTCAAATTCAATCTCGGATGGCTTAGAGAATGTTTTAAAATTGTTGCTTTGCAGAGAATTGACCTATAACATAACACAATTTCAAAACCAAACATGTAATAAAATTCGACAAATCTAAATTAACCGCCGAAAATTCTCCACTCCTAATCAAGGATAATTATATGAAACTAAAATATAATAAAGAAATAAAAATCCTCCATAAAGAAGATAGTGTAAAAATTTTTGAAAAGCCTGTAGCGTCTAATAAAGAAGCTATCTTGATCATGGTTTGGCGATAGTTGTTCAAGCTTCAGCGACTCAGTGTAAAGCTCTGTCCCTTGTTTTTAGTAGTTTGAATATTACACCTGTGTACTGAAATTGGATTTCCGTCCTGAAGTTAAGTATTCCAAAATAATATTGGAAGAAATTCTTTCTATATGGAAGCTTAGAACGTTAATAACATTACCTTAATGTTTACTTTTATAAGAATGGACATATTTTAAATTTATGTTTAATGTATGCCACGAAACTAAGCTATATTGTACTATTTATGGTTCAGTAATTTATTCATGTAATAACAAGTTCTATTGAGCTATTACAAATTTAATTTTACACTTTGGAACGTACTATGTTATTAAATATAAAAATATAATTAAACTGATAGACAAACGACCTAGAAAATATAAGAGATTTGGATTTATATTGCCTAGTGTACTTTATAGTTCAAATCACGTTTAAGGTGGACTTACTAACTTAATTTAGTTACTAAATTAGTTTCTAACTTAACAATTATCAACAATAATGCTTGAAATGATAAACTAACAGAGTTCATTTCGCAGAAACCTATTATATAACTAATAATAGTGCCTGTAACTAAAATAGTTCGATTCATATAGAAGTGTCCTTTTCCAACTGAAAGAACATGCCATGTATAAGGGAACGAGTGAGGGCTGGAGTTGTGTGAAGCCATTGTAGAACTAATTGTGTCGTACAGGTGTGACGTTGAGGCTGCAAATTGCATCATTAGGACTACCTGGACAAAAAGCTCGGATACTAAAGAACATCTCACAGTCACATGTTACCTGATGAATTGCAACGGAAGTAAGTTCAAACAATTTTCTGAGGACGATTGGAATAACTGTTATTGCAGATATCTCAAGATAATGGAATTTTAAATCTAATTATAAGTGCAATAATTCCACGTCCGATGCATTTGTAGAACAAACTAAAGCAAATATTATTCTAATAATAATTAAGTATAATATACCTCTTATCAGTATTTTAAAATATAAAGTTATGTTTAAAGTGAGTTTAAGTACAAGTAGTCCTTTCGAAAGAGTAGAAATGATGACCTTCGGATAGGTAATGCAGATTAACCATTATTATTGTGGCATTACACTACGCATGAGTACAACATTAAATGGCAAGATATAGTTCTATGTGGTCTAAAATAGAGCATATTTGTTTCATTTAAATTTGGATAAAAACTCTGTCTTTCAAACCGCTCACGAAGATTAAAAAAATACTGTATATAGCGCAGTCTCAAGTAACATACATGTCTTTATCGTTTAACTCAATACATATTTTGAGATACTTCAACAAATTTTTAATCACACGTTCTCTGGGTTATGGTTAATAAATGTTTTTGTTTTGGTATATATAAGTCAAAGACGTCAATTACGTCGTGGACGAACCTTAGCACGCTAGGTGGAATTTACGTCAACCATTGTTCATTGGGATTCTTAATCCTAGGTATTTTTCATAAAATTGTCTATATATATTTGGGGAAGTCTAACGGATTTTCAAAATCTAAATATGATCGAGGTTGGATGATTCTAGACTGGATCTCAAATCTTCAAAGCTGCAATGGTAAAAGTATTTATTTATATTGGAATACAATGAGTGTAATGCTATAGACTCTGGCGAGTTCGTGTCGATTTGTATGGCCTAGTAACGGATGTTTATTACAAGTCGAGTAGGAAATAATGACTCAATTCAACTCGAGTAGATACTTGACTCATCATTAATAAAAGTAGTGATCATTGAAGAATTGAATCATGTCAGCGTAGTTGTAATTTATGCATTTTTTCCGCCTGCCGGCAAAGTTTCACGTGATATATGTTTTTAGAACCAACCCCTTCCATATTGGCTGTGACATGCTCAATTGACAGCAAATAAACCCGTTTCGTGTTGTTAGTTTATGCTATTTATTTATTTCCAACGGACATGCAGTTTATTTATTTTGTAATGAAAAATACGTAAGCAAATACTAATGTATAAATAATTAAAACATGCAAAGAGATTGGATGGGCGATAAAAAACAACACTTTAGTTCAATCGAAAACATTAAATACATCAATTATACCAATAACAGAATAAACGCTATGGAATAATACAAACAGATACTAATAACATATTGGAAATATTGGACTTAGTAGAGAACAGACCTAAAAATTTAAAAAACTAAATAATCAACTACCTAGTATTAAATAGTCCACGATTCCATAAACTATGAAAGCAATAACGTACACATGAATAGGGGAGAACAAGAAATATACGAGTAAATATCAAGAATAACAAAAATAACAAACATTGCAACGAAATCTTTTTTTACGAGTATTTGGTAGTTTTATCTAGTATATAAATCAGGAGCTCATAATTTTGATATAAATATCATCCCAATAACATTTTGGTAAATATTAGTCCGCCATTACTAGGATGAGTGGCTGCTGAACGATCCTTATCCTGTCCTTACAAGCAGTCTGCCAGCCCGGATATTAAGCGGTTGGTCCCCATCTAAATCTGGGCGAGGGCTACTTCGTTTGGAGAAACAAGACCTTATTCATCTGGTTTATAATATTAAATAAGGTCACACGCACCCCAGATATTCTTTCACATCAAACACAGCTAATCCAAACCGACATCTGAGATGCCTGTTGTAATCTGCTAGAGTTGATTAATGAACTAAATGAGAACATAATACAGCATCTTACTAAATTTTTACAATCACCTTTCATATCATTATCTTCCTTTTCCTTCCCGTGTCTATATTTTTATTTCGAAAGGATAGTAACTCTCTTCCTTCTCTTCTCATTAGAGTGGATGATGAAGTATCAGATAATCAATTCAAAATCAGAGTTTTACAACACACAGTGTGCATATGTTTAGTGAATAATCAATTTGTGTTCAATTAGTACCATGTAAATGATGAACACTAGAATGCTAGAAGCTTGGTAAGTAATAAATCAAATCTGCCCGAGGATTACAGGCTAAGTGGCAATTTGATTAATACACTCCACGCTTCTATTTAATGTGATGAGGACTATGTGAGACTCAGATGTGTCACCTGCAAATGCTCACGTCAAAACAAATCAAATGTACAATTTTGATATTTTCTGAAAAAAAAAATCATATCCTTAATTTAAACTTCAAATTAAAAACAATTGAATTTAGACATAACTGTCCACTTCCAGTTTTTATATTGTAAAGACTGAATAGTAAATTTCTCATAGCTAGATTTAATTCGAGTGTGTTTTGAACAGGACATTGAGCTTCAAAATTATCACATTAAATAAAATTTATGAAAATTGAAAATGTATTTTCAATAATTAAATGAAGCATTAGTTTATATTCGTTTAACATTTTACGAGCTACGTTATTTCATTGTTAAATACTGCAGTGAATTCTTTTAACATTGCTCAAATTAGTAGTATTTACTTTATTAATGTATACTATTATGGCATAACTATTTTAAATTTGCAGGACGTGGATTAAACTAATGTTATAATTGTTTTTTTTTGTTTTTTTTTCATTTACTGCCTATGAGATTTATATTTAAAAAATTATAATAGTAAACCTGAAAAAATAGTTTTCAATATTTACGAAATATTTAATTTAACTTTAGATTTTTATATTAATTAAATTACTAGTATGATTTTACCTATATAGCAAATAGAGTTAGTTAAGAATGATTCTGATTTTAAGCTCAACCCTTCATTATTATTTTGATTACCTACCTTTGGAGTTTATGATTTAAAACATGAGGAGCTCAACACACTAGTTGTATCAAACTTATTAACTATAACAATAAAAGTCATTTCAATAATGTTATTATTGTATTTATCGGATTTGTCACATAATCTTGTCAATAGCTGAATTGAGAATAAAACAAATTTTCCAATTATAGCGATACTAAATTAGTTTGTTCAGTTCCTTTTCAACTTGATTTAATAAATATTCATTAACATTATCCCAAATTATTTTATTGTGTAAAATACCAAGGATCGGTTCTGAAACCATTACCCTATAATTGACATTTGTTACAATCTGCTCGAGCGGGTTATTTAAAATGTCGGACCATAAAAAAATGATCATATAGGCAGAGACGTTTCATGCTTTGGTGTGTTTAAATTAATGTCCTCAACATACATTTCTTCTACTAATCCCGATTAAGGAAGATTTATTTACTTACACGCTGGAGAATCAGTAAAATTGGATCTGCTTCGTGTTAACTAATCTTAAATTATGTTAAATCGTTCGAATTTAACCAATCTGGTTGCAAGCTGCATTGATGTGAACATTTATTTTCTTACTTTAAATCGAATCTTAATAAATAAATTTCTTTATAAGGCAGTGACGATATAGGCTACAGAAGAAAAATTTATTGATTAAGCGTTAGCGAACATATCACTGAAGGGTCTGAATATCCGCTCGATGTCGCGAAAGCAAACTGATATATAGATTTTAAATTCTGAAGGAAACTTCATTTCTATATAGGGTATTCACAAGAGGGTGTCACAAACTGATAACTCTCAACTGTGACATGTTTGGCGCTCCCGGCTTGCGCAAGTGTATCTTCAAAGTTGTCCTGCTTAGTTATACGTTTACGAATTAATTTCGTTGGAATAAGTGCCGTTCGAATTTTTTCAATTTCTAAATAGTTAGTATCGTAAGATTTGTAGCCTATGTAAAACAACTGATGTTTATCAAAAGACGAAATGTTTGCTTTTTCTATTTAAACGTAAGTGCTAAATTTGGTTGTTTTCATATAAATAGTTATAGAAATAATATTTTATTAAAATAAAATACAAAGTGCCGGCTACTGGCTAAACGAGACAATTTTAGAACTATGTTTATATGTCAATTTTTGTTTTAAATGATGAATACTATCACCGACAAAGGTTTGTGACTCCCTTTTGTGAACACACTGTATAAACTACACTGAGTCCAACGATCGATGGTGCAATTTACTCAATAGAAATTGGTGGATGGTTAGCGAAGTAGAATAAATGAATGTATAAACAAACTTATTACAACCGTATATAATAATTAACATGTGACGTAGTATAACATGTAGCCTAACTATCCGCAAGATATTTCGTGAAAGATTTCACTTTTAGAATTCAAATTGTTCATCTTAATTGCTACACATACAACAATTTTAATGTGGTTCATGACCATCCATAAGGTTTAGCTAAGCGTTATTAAAACCTACCATCCAGTAGGCTGGCATAATATCCTTTTTGTCTGTCGGGAAGACTTCGTTATTACCTATCTGTCCTTACAGCATTTCAAGAATTGGCACAATACGCAATTAGAACAGAACAATGGATAAACGGTATCTGAAACTCCAAAAAGAAAGAGTGTAATTAGCTATTGAAGATCATCCATTGCTATTTATTGCAAATGGATAAAGCCATTTATTTATGCCCTTTATGTAGTGCAAAAGACGTAATAAAGACTAATATGTACATAATTTAAACATTTAAAAAGACTGGATATGTATGCTACAGATACAATTTTAGGTATAATAAAAATAAATAAATAAGTTACAACCAATAATAGGATATATGCTATGCAATAATATAAATAGATAATACTACAGATACTAAACAAACTATTATAAATACGGAACTGAATACAAAAGAGACTTAAAACTAGATAAACTGAGCTATGTAACAAGAGGAAAATTAAAATAAATAGGAAATAAGTAACAACCTAAATAAATAGTCTATTATTCCATAAACTATGAATGCATTAATAATTACATACACTGGAGAAGAGATAACAAATATATGAGTAAGTGTCAAAAATAACAAGCAATGAAATAACATCTTTTTTTATATTTTGTATAATTTAACAGGAATAAAACGAGCAAAGAATTAATTTTCACAATTGAAACTGCAATGCGTGGACATTTTGTGTGAGTCTGGATGTGTATATGTGGCGTCTGTGCATACAGAAAAAGAAAATAAGACTCCGAAGTTGTCTCCTGAAGGAATGGAAAGACTTTCCATAGAAATCCACATGGTCTGAAGCCTAGTTTCTTGATCGTTGGACAAGGAATTACACTAAAGTAGCCCTACAGGGTGTAGAAAAGTATTTATTTCCTAAATAACAATTCTAATCTCCTTTGAATGTTGATAATAAAATTTAGTTACTGACGTTTAACAATTATTCCATTATAAAAGGGTTTGAAGATAAAAAAAGGCAAGAACACTGTTGATAAATCTCCTAAACGTTTAAACTTAGTAGAACACTATTGCGAAATTCCAGTGTACTTGTTCAAATTAATCATAAAAGGAATAAAGTTTGTGTTAACGTGAAATACGAGTATGAACCAGGTAAAATGATTGTAAGATATTATTACATCGGGGAAGAGTTTACGATTGAGAAAGAGATTGGTCTGCAGAGAAATAAATTACAATTGTGTACGGCTTGTGCTGATAAATATTAACAAAGTCGTGATCTAGTACCTTAACTGCATTAGTTCTAGCTTCTGGAAGCACTCACTATTTATCCTTATGAAATAATGCTAATCACATTTCTTTTCTAGAATCTTAGATGCAGTAGTTATTCAGGTAGTCAAAAAAATAGTGATGTGCTACTTCCACGGTTAGAACATAAGTACCACTTCCAATTCACTGGTCTTTACAAGACCTTTGTCACAGAAACATGTTACGCGTAAGCTAAAAAGGGGATTGTATATTAATCTGTAAAACAGGATAAAATACATGTACAATAGTTAATACCTCCTTGTTTTAAAATTATAAAATTAACAAAAATAATCATGAATTGCTTTAATTATGAAAATAAAACAATAATCAATAAAACAAATAAGCAACAATAAACTAGTAACAATACCAAGTGTAACAGCAATTACAATAAACAATAACAACAATAAAGAGACAGTGAATATCACTAAACAAATATCTCTGTGCCAATTATGTTAAGTCTGCTCTATGGAATCCATCTACCGAATGTCCACGAGGAGTTCACGAAGCATGTTGCGGAAATTATTTATTTATTTTTAAAGCGAAGTAAAATTTGTTAAATATTTTATTTGTTTCAATTTTTTGCTCCAACTTTAGTTCTTTTACCTTGATAATTAAGCTATTTCTTTGAGTATTTAACCCATCATTGCAGGCCCAAGACCGTCGTTTGATTTGAGGAGTGACAAAATCATCAGTTTGTCAAGCGTTGTCACCTGTTCTTAGTTTAAGGAGGAATTGTGAAAGCTTATCTATGAAAAAATATGTTACTAACATACATGAAGATTTCATAGTGGGCATAATTCATTGAGCAAACTGTTTTGCCTTCATCGTTCAGTTAAATTCTTTTTAAAATACTCAAGTAGCCTTTCCAAAATCCACTTTCTGGGACGTGGTTAATAATTTTATTGGTTGTGTCATGCGGTGTCAATCTCGTTGTGGACGAACCGATTTTATTCGAACGACGGTTTATTTCTGGTTTAAATAGAGGCCTTCTTGGTTGCCTTGTTAATATATACATAAATTAATAAATATGAATATTTATATTAAATATATAAAACACTACATTCAAATAACGAATGTAAGTATATTATATAATAAAAGAATGGTATAAATATACTGATAATGTAACCAAATAACAACAAAATAAAAATACAAATAATAGAATTAAATAAATATATAATAAAATAAGTAGTGTTCGAGCAATGCGTAGCACATTGGTGTCAGTGTCAACGTGGTTCAACTCATAGTCAATAGTTTGAAAAGGAGCCTTGCTAACTGGAAAATCATAATTGCATGTTTTCACTTGTAACATAACGGTGTTCACTTTATTCTGTTATTCTTTAGTTTTTTATTCTATCATTTGAGTATATTCGTGTTTGTTGAGTTTAAATGTACACCTATGGATGATGGTAAACTACTTAGTAATAATCTTCCATCCTAATTCTATTTTTATATTATAATTCTATTTCGTTTGAGTACATTCCTGAAAGCAGACGAAATGTAACACTCCATTAGTCGCGTACTAATCCATCACGTAAATGATTGCGCGTTCTACTTTAATAAATGATTCTCTGTACATTAACATTGTGTATATTTTAATATTAAAAATCCAAATATCACACTTCACAGCCTGTTTCACAGGACATTTGTTGGCAAATTCAGTCTTCTTTATGAAAACACAAAAAAACTTCAATAAAGCAAGTATGTCATCCTTGTGAAGTTTGCAGAAAACTCAATACAAAAGAAGTATCTTTGTATAAAAACGCTGCTATTGCAAATGTCAATAAACATATATAAGAAACTAGGACACAATAACATGGATATTTATTATGTAAAACGTGGAACAACAAACTTAACATTTATAAGATGCAATTACCAAAGATGTTAGTCTCAATACACTCAATTTAGCAAGGAACATAAATTTTAATTATTTTAATAATTTAAATTGAAATAGCACATAGGGCACATAGGCTATTTTATTGATTTGAGAAAATTGCTTGTGAAGATTTTATCACAACATAATGTTATTAATTATTGTTGTAAATATACATTGAATAGCTTTTAGATATTTTATATACATATATAAAATTAAAAATAGTTCATTTTATAAACATAAAAATGTTTCATATTTTATATACAAATATTTGTGAAAAACGTTAGGTGCCCTTTTTACGGAAATGTTTGTTGGTAGAATGAAAAACACTTTCTTCTTACATACAAACTTGTTTATTCTTATCACAAGAAAAATTTATTGTACTTACATGATAAATTTGATATTGCTTTTGAGTGAATATGTCTCATTTGCATTCACTTTATATTTTATATACAAATATTTATAAAAAACGTTGTATCCTTTTTTGGGAAATGTTTGTTGGTAGAATGAATAACACATTCTTCTTACATTCAAACTTTTTGTTCTAATTACAGGAAAGATTAATAGTACATGATAAAATATGATAGTAAATGAGCTTTTGAGTAAATGAGTCTCATTTGTATTCACTTAGAATGAATTCTATCCAGTCGCTGTCTTCGGCAGATAGAAACTTCAAAAGAGATCGAACATCATTCTCCTTCGCATCACTCACTCCAACAAAAGGGACGGGCTTGGGGCCAATGTTCTTTAAATGATCGTTATTACACCTTAGTAAGTACGAAAAAGTGATATATGAAGGCATGTAGGAGAACATAGTAAACCACCAGCTGAAGTGGTATACTTTGAAATGTTTGATGTTGGGCTGGATGAAAAGAAAGGGGCCAAAGCTGTATCCCAATCCTTAACCAAATCCTTATCCATGATCATTTCAAAGGGCGATGGATTCTGTCGAGAAGTAACGATGGCTTCTAACCATGGCTTTGCAGATACGATTCTCTCCATGTTTTTTGAAGTGAAAACTTCTTTAGGCGCGTTGAGCGTTTTGGTAGAGGGTAAAATCCTCGGTTCGCGTCACCGACATGCTAATGATACTAACCTGCATGAAAAAGTCAGTCTCGCTGTGTTTTTTAACCGTAGACTTGGCCGCGGACTACTAACCTGCATGAAAAAGTCAGTCTCGCTGTGTTAAAACTGTCCCGGCGGAGTATGAAGACAGACTGCGAAAATCAGTGACCTTTACGGCTTCCTCTCGCGATTTAAAAGTGAAGCCAATGTCGTGCAATTCTGTAAGATACGTCAAATTAAAGCTCTTAATATTGGCAATCTATTGGTTACTTTTTAAATATTAAAAAAATTTCGAAATAATTTTGATTATTGTTTACATTTTACATAGCGTTTACAATGACAAGAAAAAAGTAGTAAGCGAGGATTTTTTTTATTTTTTTGGTCAGACAAAATTTGTCAGCGAGAAAGTTGTGTGAAAATAGATGAATATTTTTTTTGTAATTTATCATTTTTTTATTGGAAGTTTAGTTTAGCCTGTAGTAGCGTATGAAGTGATGAGTGAACGTTTCTGCCGGAACTGTAGTTGGCGCATTGGCTCACTGATACCGTATTAACTCAATAAATTAGTTTATTGTGCAATAAAAATATCTTTACGAAAGAACCATGTTAATTTAACTAATTTATTAGTTTTAAAAATATTGTGGGTTTAATTGTTATTGCAATTATATACTTTATCCGTAGCAATAACTGTATTATTTACAACGGTGTTCAACTCACTGTTGTTCACTCGGTGTTTACTCACTTGTATTCTATGTTTATTAATATTTAACCTCTTCATCATGAAATGAGTATTATTACGGTATAAGATTTATCTTACTAGCGTGGTAAAATAGATTTCTAGTTATTTGATAATATTTTTTCGTGGATTTTAAAATTGGAAAATTAAAAAAATGTTATAATAATTTTAGATTTTATGAAATATGTTCATTTATTGTTTTTATTAAGATATTGTTAAGATAATTGTATATTAATTATTTTTTCAACCACTTTGTATTTATATTTTGTTCATGATTTGTTTAACCCATCATATGTAACTAATAAATAAAACATAAAAAATTTCATATAATTTTTGCATATAGTTTTAATTACTCTCAACTTAATAGTTCCGTTTTCACTTCTATCGGCAGTCCCACGACTGCTATTTTTTTTATTTTGTTACGCACCAGGCCAAAGTTGCGGTCGCACTGGCTGAACGAATGTCCACTCACAGGATACAAAAAAGTTATTTCCACTTGGTAAACTTTGGCGAACCAACAACAGAATTTTGTTATGATCGTATTATGATTTTGACCGCCTGTTGCATCGGACAGTAACACTAAATGCTTTACACTTGGAAATTTGTTTACGTTCTTTTTTAAACAGTCATATAAAAAGGAAGAAACTGAGTTTCCATTTTTACTGCAATGAGTCTCTCTATATGACAATAGAAATATGCTGAGTCATCGTTATGAACGTGTACATTAAATACATATAACCAAAGCATTCTTTTATAAAATTGGCTATTAACATTTAATCTAGGGATGGGATAGTTCTGACCGTAGTCAAACTCTAAAACAAGATGAGACGGGCCAAGATTATTTTCATTCTCAGTTGATTTTGATTTTAAAATAAAATCATCCTTCAAAGTTTTGTGTCTGTTAACTTTTCTTTTATGAACTTGATGCAATATTTTACATGGATCATTAGGATCTCGCGACAGCTTTTCTTCGCACTCTGCACAAAAGTCACACGTGTCGGTTTTGGGTCTAACAAACCCATATGAAAAATGTTCTATAAACACTTTGAAGTATTTTGGATAGGAAAGACTTTTTGGTTTGCTCCTTATAGTACTCTTGAAACATTGAGTATAGTTTCGTAACGCCAAGATTAGGATTTTCAAAATATCTAAGTTTTGATTTATGTCCACATTAATGGCTGTAATCACTTGGAAACATCCGAAGATCACTAGCCATCAGTTCCAAAACATCTTCTCCTGTTTTTTGTGGACGATTAGTGTGCTTACCTCGTTTTTCTTGACAATCAGCTCCGTCTAATATTTTCCGTTCAATTACTCGTACACGTTCATTGAAATATTAAATAGACCAAGGATAAATTTTTGGCACACTGCATTAGCTATTCCCCCATCCTTAACAGAGTACTTCCATGTGTGTATTCGTGGTTTCACTTGGTTGAGATAGCATTTTGTGTTTTCTGATTTTGTCATACATGATGCTAAGTAAGAATCTTGAAGAGACTTTTCCTGACGACTATAAAAGGAATCATACAGACTACATTGAGTTTGAAGAGAAAATTTCTCATAACACTTATCTTTACAGCAATGAGTAACCAAGGAAAACACTTTGGCCGGGACTTCGTTCTTACAAGAGTTTACATAATTTTCACCACGAACCTTTTTGATTTTAGATTCTTCACGTTTTAAATTCTTGTTACTGTAAAATACACGCCGTTTTTTATATACAGGTTCAATTTCAGACTGCATTTTAAACATATAACACTAACTCACGTCTATAGGTTAATTTCTGAAGCATCTGAATATTCACCAGGTCAGCTGTGCCAAACCAGATGTGCAGAGGCTTACAAAAATATCTGTCAGGTTGCCAAATATTGATATAACAAAATGAAATTTTCAGAGCATCTACAACGCAATATGGCGGATCGTTTAAGACGATTTCCGGAAAAATCGTCGAAAAATAGGCCTATGTGCCCTTCTTCCGGAATAGGCCTCTTTTGTGGAATGCAGTTTTGCCTTCACTTCGTTTGTTTTGATGATTTTCATGCCTTTGATTTCTAAATGATATTATTTAAAACTATATTATGTCATGTATTTATGAATATTATGAAAAATATGAAATAATGCAATATATATTTTTGTAACTATAAATAAATGCACAAATACATACAACCATTAGCAAATTGAACAGTTTCGTATGATGTTCCAAAACCGTATAGACCTAACTGCGTAACATCCGTCTTCCTCAAGACCATGGAGTAGGTTATGGATAAGCATCTGAATCAGTTCTCACCAGTCGTCCCTTATATTCAAACCAACATGCTTTTTAGTAAGTGTTCTGTCTAAACAATACTTATAATAATTATACTTGAAAAGCACTGACGATTAGGGAAAAGCACCTAGTCTTGAGAATTAGTTCGCTAATCTGTAATCAAAGTTCGCCAGCGCCAATCCGGAGTCCACCGCCAAGGCCTTGTTTTGCTTTACCAGAAATTTGTAAATGTTGTAAAAAGAAAATGAAGAGTTCACTGTAGGCAAAGTTCACAGAACAAACTTTTTAGTTTTTACTCTTCAGTCAAATCATCTTTATTAAATACTTCAACAATATTTACGGTATCCATTTTCTGTGTTATGGTTAGTAAATCGTTGTTGGTTTGTGTATTCAAGCCAATCGATGTCAGTCACGTCGAAGTATTTTTTAATAATGGTTTATTGCTATTCTTTGTCCCTATTTGTTGCTCATTAATATTTACTACATGTTTGCGGGGGTCCAACAGATTTTTGTAGGTCGAATATATTCGATATTGGTTGGGCCCTGTTTGAATCATGAGAAAACGAGTCTAGAATTTTTTCGGAATTAATTTTCCATTTTGGACATTACAAACTGTAAATTATTGTGCTTCCCGGTTATGACAGACCAAGTTAGTCTCTAGACGGAACACTTCTAGATAGTTTAATGAATCTACTACTACTTTCTCTGGCATATTGGATTTATATTACACCTGCTTAAAAAACGTATCTTATCTAGTCATTGGACTTAATTAGGACTTCTCTTACATTGTGACATATATTACATCTCCCGTCGTCATAGGGTACTTACTATAAAAATCCCAAGAAGATTGTATTTATATTACACCTGCTTACAAAATATATCGGATCTAGCCAATACTGTGGACTTGGCTAGGCTTTCCTCTCACAAATCGGATTTGTATTAGATTTCCTGTCTTTATATGGGACTTACTGAACTGTTCTCAGAAAGACGGGATTTGTATTACACCTGCACACAAAACATGTAGCCAATATATTGGACTTACATTTGGAAATTGGACATAGTTTCATATTGAAATCCAATAGTTCCTTTGACATATTGGATTTATACTTGAACTCTTGTGCTTTTAATAGTTACTTCAAATTTATTAAATTATTACCATCTCTAAATACTAACTCATAAAAAGTAAATAACATTTATTTGTCCATTCCCAGTATAATTTATTTGACCTTTTTATAATTCAAGCTTATTTTTTAAATAAATTACAATAACAATAATTTAAATTAATTTACTTAGATAAAATAAATTATCTCAACCAACATGAGTTATATTATATCCCTATATATAAAAAAATACACTGTGGCAGTCGTTGAGTCACCAACAAAGCTACGGGATGATGAGCTCATGCAAACAAATTTATTGTTGCTTAAATAGGATGGCGACGCGACTTCCTTATACACACTTTTGACCAATGTAGAAATATTGACTAACGCTCAGCCAGTCAGATAGTTTGACATAGAGACAGAAAGCTCCCGAGCCTTAGGCATTACTAATTAGTTTATCAAATTCTTTAGATGTAGTGTCGTTTTGTCCAAAAAATAAACTTTTTTTTACTTCGGCGAGGTCTGTACGGTACGTAACAGATTTGGTTAGATCCTAGAAATGACTATAATTGAGTTTATTTATTTCGATTAATTTCAAATCTTGGGAACAAATCTTGATAGCCTTGTATCGGTTCACTGACATTTTACAGCTGCTACAATGCAGCCCACTTCCTCCGACAAAAGAGTAGGTGTTAGAAGTCAAGTGTATGAAGGGTTATTCCAAATTAGCTGTGCCTATCCTTTACTTACTTGTAAGTTATTCTAGTAGTACTTTATTCTTTATCATATACGGTTTCTCTTATGTAAGTTTAGTAATACAGTAAATGTGGATGAATTCCGGAACCTTTTGCATTTTTATTGAATTTTTTTGTTAACAATGTAAATAAAGGTGTTTAAATTGAAGAACTTTCTCAATTTGGTAAAGGAACGGAAGAGAGACGATTAGTTCTATGTTTGAGCAATCCTGTATATAGATTTCTGATACAACCTGATGGAAGTCTGATGGTGGTTTATGTTGCTGTATTTATCTTCCTCTGGGTTTATGTATCATTGTGGTTCAGTAAGTCAATTGTGTTGTTTCATTTCGTTAATAATCAAATGAAGCAAGACTTAATCGAGAAAGAGATGGGTTAGTAGTGAAATATATAACCGTTGTGCGGATTTGTGTCGAGAAAATCTTTCCAAAGTCGTGATCCAGCACCTTAACTACACTAGTTCTAGCTTCTGGGAGTAGTCAATAAGATGGTAATAAACAATAGATATCGTGATACTTGCACGTTTAAAACATAGTTCAACTTAGCTAATTCACTGGACTTAGAAGACCTTTCTCACAATAAAATCTTTATATCCATCCTACATAGCCTTAAAAATATAGAGGACTACAAGTTATTAATAGTGACAAATGTAATGACAGCAACAATAAATAAATAACAATAAGGAGATTATCGCTATTACTAAATCTATAAATCTGTCCCAATGACTCGTTATTTTGTCTGCTTTAGGATCTGGTATATAACCATGTGATAACGATGGTTTTAGGACTGATTTTAATGCTTATGTTTCCCGCTTCTGATTCTGACGAATTCAGTCTCAACACAAAAAATGTCTAGCCAATTTAATGGACCGCTAGTATTTCTTGTGACATTGTACATGAAATCATAACTTAGAAATTTATAGATGTTGTAAAAAAGAATCTAAGAGTTCATTGTAAGCAAAGTTTACTAAACACTTTCTTGCTTTAAGGTCAGTTATTTCTTTTAAATGCTTCAACAATATTTTTCCAGTATCCATTATCTGTGGTTTGGTTAGTAAAGTGTTGTAGTTTTGTGGTATTCAAGTCTCATGATATCCGTCACACCGTATACGATCCATTGTAGACAAAGTGGAGTGTTCGTCAAAGTTGATTATTGGTACTTTTTGTCCTTAATTATTATTTTGCTCAAAAATCGTAACCATCTTGTTTGCAGAGGTTCACCAGATTTCTTTAGTCTAATGTATTTGTTATTGATTCGGCCCATTTTGGGTCAGTAAAATTCTAGTCTCAAATTCCTTTCTAGTGAAATCTTTATTTTACAAAATATAAACTATTAATGATTGTGCTTCCTGATTCTTACTCAATCTCAATCATAGTCTTAGAATTAATCTGTACACAACTGATTTATTGACAATATAATTGACCTATTAGGGATTACATCTATAGGGGACTTCTTGAAAAAATTCCAAAAAATTGGTATTTATATTACACCCGCTCACAAGAACTCTAGCCAATACAGTGAACCTATATATTGGAAGGTAGACTTGTCATTTTGGAATTCACGTATTTGACGTATCGGATTTATACTTCTTGTTCCCCCTTTTCATAGTTACTTCAAGTGTAATAACCTATTGCAATCTATGAATACTCAGTTATAAACTATAAATCAAATTTATTTGTTCTTTTTCAGTATGATCTATCTTACCTTTTTTAATTTAATTTTTTCCCTAACTTCACTTATAATATTAATTTTAATCAACACATTTAGTGGTAAATAAATTACCTTAACAAGCATGAGAGATTAATCCTCCTAGATGGCAAAAATAGTATTCTGTGACGAGTTTCCGACAAAGCTACGGGATGATGAGCTCATGCAAACATATTAATTGCTATTTAAATACGATGGCGACGCCACGCCTCTTTGAGTTGTCTTTGCAAACTATGAATTAGCGCCAGCTGCAACTACATTTCATAACCAAGGTCTTTTAAAATTTAGCATAACTTATTGTGCATATAGAACTCTAACAAGATATTATATGCTTTCATAAAATAACTCGTCCTTGTTTAAAACAAAAGATACTACATGTTAGCTAATTACCTATAGAAATAAATCTAACTGCCAACCAGTTAAGAATGCTGAAAAACAACCTACTAAAATTAATGTAAAAATGTCCACTAGTGCTCATTCAAATTTTAATTAGTGTTATCAATTATCAACGTAATGTTGATTTATGTAGGTCAGTTCGTTTGTTTCAGTACGGTCAGAAAGATTGGCCTAAAGGTAGCGTGAAGGATATCCATTGGCAATTCATTTATCATAACTATTTAGGTGTTTTCTATGTTTTTAGGATAGAACTGTTAATCTTTGAAGTACTTCAGTTGCACAGTTTTTTTATACATAATCAGCACAAATTGGTTAAAGGATTAACAGTGGTAGGTCCTTCATCTTTCGTTACTTGTTGTTTTTTTGTGTGTCCACCTAGATTATTAATGCATGGTCATAATATTCTATACATTACATAGGATCATAATTTTGTGAAAGTTCTAGATAGATCTATTGTGCACAAAACAGTTTTCGTCACAGGTGTAGTTTTATGTATTTAAAACATTTATTCTGTAGTTCGGCGACCTCTGGATTGTACGGTACAGATTCGGTTAGATCCACTATACATTATTGAGTTCACTTATTTTGATTAACTTTATCTTGAGGGCAAATCTTGATTGCCTTATATCTTTTTGATCCATTGACATTTTACAGCTGCACAGTAGAAGATATGGATCGAATATATGATGAGCTATTTTAGTTCAGCGAAGTACATATATTTCTGTTGCAACGTGACATCAGTTTTCTACGATATTTTGGTGCAAGGATGCATAGTTTTCTAGCCTCTACGATTTTTCTGTTGTTTCCGTATATTATGATGCTTTCTAGAGACAAACTGAAGTGTAGGATGAACACTCACCATACAATCATCCCCTCCATCTACTCTTATCACTGACCAGTTTCTCTTCTCTCCTAAGAAGGCAGCACAGTCGATCTAACGTGATAGTTGCAGCCCTTTTCTGGGCTCGCAAGCAGTGGTAGGAAGTCATTCTGTGAGAGATTGAACGACTCCATACTGGAACTCTCCCTGACGACGATAGACGCATTAGGCTGCTGCTGGCAAGTCGGAACCGGCGAACACATCGTGTCCAACACAGTCTCATAATTATCAATGTCAAATAACATGCTCAAGTCAAATGTTATTCTGTGAGCAATCTGTACAGGGCTGTGTTGGAGTCCTAGCTGAGACTTCAGATTAGGAGATTCCAGAAGGACAGTTAATGCGTTTGTTTAGAAGAGCCATGTCCTCGCTGATTAGGCGGTTGCCTGCCTTGTTGAAATGAAGTCTAAGGCAGCAGCTCAACTTATATGCATTTAACCACAGATCTGATTGTATATTACTCTGTAAAAAGGATAAAAATATGTGTATAAAATAGTTATTATTCCCACGTTTTTAAACTATAAAATGATCAATAATGAACATAAATTGCTTTAATTCTGAATAAAATACAATAACATAAAACCTAACAATAAACTAGTAACAATGCCAAATATAATAACAACAACAGGGAGACAGCCAATATGCCTAAACAAATATCCCTGTGTCAATGGACATTTAATAATTCAACTATTAAAGAAATTAAAAATGGCGAATTGAGTTTCGTTACACTTTTTTGTTGTCAAGTAGAAAAATGGTGTTTTGAATCGGAAAGGGCGTAAAATTTTACAAAAAATCATAATTGTAATAAAACAATAAAACGTTTTTTCGTCCAAGACGTTCACGTTAAAGATGAAAACGTGCAGGCACATTGGTAATCCAATGTATTTAGTCATATCGTTATATGCAGTGAAATATCAACCTGGATACTCTGACTTACTCTTCTAGATTTTCGAGCTCTGTACGGTACCTAACAGATCTTATTATTAAGAAAACATTTATTAACACAGATCATATTTTCCTAAATTTAATTTTTTTATTGTGTAATTTTCAACTTTATTTATTTGTTGTTTGTTTGGTCCAAGAAATTAATTAATGCGTGGTCATAATGTTCGATTCTGTAGATAGGAAAATAAGATTGTATAGGTTTTTTAATACCACTACTTTGCACAAAACAATATCTATCACGGGTGCAGCGTCCTTTTACCCCAAACACTGCCTGTAGTTCGGCGAGCTCTGTACGGTACGTAACAGATTTGGTTAGATCCTGTAAATACTGTTAAGTACATTCATGTCTATTTATTTCACCTCGGAGATAAATTTTAATTGCTTTTCATCTGTTTTGCGGTTAGCTGCATATTTGTATTCTGTTGTGATTCCTACAATGAATTAGTGAAAATAATTACTTTTATTATAAAAAATAAACCATTTCTAATTTAATATCACAGTTTATTTATTATATTGTAGGAATTTTAATTCGTAACACGTCCAAGGTTTGTGCTACTCATTGAAGATTACACTTCTCGTAATTAACCCTCTTCACTACATTTGGTAAAACTATCACTCAGACGTCCTGCAGAGGTTTTTTCACATCTATCACGCTTACTAGTGACGAACCAAATTGTGTCTTAGCACATTTGGACAATGTAACCAACCTTACGCCTATAAATATCAGTGTAAATGTATTGTTGATTGTTTGGCTGGTCCGACAAGAACACAAGAGTTTTGAAATATTGTGATCAACCCAGTGAAGTGATTAGTAACAAGTACTTATAATTATTAAATTATTTCGATGTGAATGTCGTTGTATATTTATTACATTGTAAGAAATAAAATTGATTCCACCGTTCACATAATGAATCTATATAAAATTTCGTTTTTAAATTAAAGTCTGGTAAAAGATGAAAAGAACAGTAATATTTGTGATAGGGGGGAGTTTTACGTTCACCGTTTTTGTGAATTTAACTGTGCTTCTTGACTATATTGTCTTAATTCAAATATATTTCCTTTAGTTAATATTTGCTGTGATAGCGTGCCAGATGTCAACAAGTAAATATTTAAATGTTTCAATTCAAAAAACTCAGCTGTGCAATTAATTATTATAAACTTATTTAAATAACTTAATGGATATACATAAATAATTAGTGCAATTAAAAAATAATAATATAATTAGATAAACAAGTAAATATGAAACAAATAAATGTAGAATAAGAAGGTACATGTGAATTTCTCAGATTAACAGATTCTTTAACATATAAGCACTAAACAGCTATAAAAAAAACATATAGTTTACAACAAGATTACTAATTGTATAATTAAAAACTTAAACTATATACGAATGTAAATGAAAGTCCTTACTAATTTCAACCTAAACGCATTTTGGTCTTTACTGGAACATAATATTAGTAACTTTCAACTCGGTGACCAACAAGTCTTTTCGTACACTTTTGTTTTGGTTCATATATTCTGGTCGTTGCTTTGTATGTTAGCTGATGTTTTAGGATTTCTGTCCATAGCTTTCACAATCCGACGGATAATTTTTGGTTCAAATTGTGGCCTTCTTGATCGCCTCTTTAATATATACATGAAATATAAATATGAGTATTAATAATTAATACATAAAGCAGTACATAAAATAACGAAAGTAAGTAAATGTAAATAGATTATACAACAAAATAATGGTAGAAATATACGTATAATATAACCAAATTAAATATACAAATAAATTTTATATTCGTAGTCATCACACGTTCCTTATGATATTAGGAAGCCAAGAGAAAATCTTCCAAATCCAAAACGCCTGATATTTCCTAGAAGTATTCCTGGAAATTATTTCATCCTCTATCCCAAAGGAACAATTTTCCTACTCCAACAGCTTGTTCTCTTGTCACTTTGAGCTTTCCTCTGACATATCGGATTTGTATTACATTTCCTGCCGTTATAAGGGGCTTACTAAAGAGTCACAAGAGATTGCATTTATATTTCACCTGCTTACTAAATATATAAAATCTAGCCAATACAGTGGACTTGGCTAGGCTTTCCTCTCACATATCGGATTTGAGTTATATTTCCTGTCTTTATAGGGGTCTTACTGGACTGAACTCAGAAAAACGGGATTTATATTAACCTGCACACAAAATATTTAGATAATGCATTGGACTTAATTATAGAAAATTGGACATATTTTCATGTTGGAACCCATTACGTACTTCCTTTGACGTATTGCATTTATTCTTTATGTCTTGTGCTTTTAATAGTTACTTCAAATGAATAACCATTCATAAACAGTAAATAAAACTTATTTGTCTTTCTCCAATATGATTTATTTTACATTTTTATAAGTAAAAAAATGTTAATAGCAACAATTTAAATTAAGATTTCTAGAGCTCTAACTTTATTTCTATCTTCAGTATCGAAGTGTAATGTAAGACGAGTTATATTGCTAGATGCTCTTAGTCAAAGCCATATATTTGTTTGTATTTAATTGCTGTTGACTTTATCTTCATCATTCTTTACATGTTTGTTTCGTCCATCAAGTTTACCAATGCATGGTCATAATCTTCGATAATGTACATTGAAACAATATTTTGAAGATTCTTGATATTTCTGCTGAGCTATTGAATTTTATTCAGTTTAATAATTAATATATTTAATTTTTATTGAATTTGTTTGTTAAAAATGCAAATAAAGGTGTTTAAATTGAAGAACTTTCTGATTTTGGTAGAGGAATGGCAAAGAGACGATTAGTTCTACGTTGGAGCATTCCGGAGTACATAGATTTCCGATACAACCTGATGGAAGTCTGATGGTGGTTTATGGTGCTGTATTTATCTTCCTCTGGGTTGATGTAACATTGTGGTTGCAGGATGTCAGTTGTGTTAGTTTCATTCAGTTAATAATCAATTGAAGCAAGACTCCATCGAGAAAGAGATGGGTTAGTTGTGAAGTATATTACTGTCGTGGAGATTTGTTTTGAGTAATCTTTCCAAAGTCGTGATCTAGCACCTTAACTGAACTAGTTCTGGGAGTAGTCAATCAGCTGGAACAATAGATAACGTGATACTTACACTTTTAAAACATAGTTCAACTTAGCTAATTCAGTGGACTTACAAGACCTTTCCTACAATAACATCTGTTATATCTATCCTACATAGCGGTTGTACTGGATTTTCCTCAGATGGATGTTACACTTCCAAAATAAATAAATGAAATAATTTCATAAAATAATTAATACACCCATGTTTTTAAATTGTAAAATTAAACAATACATAATCGTGAATTCCTTTTATTTATATTTAAATTATATCATTATTAAACTTAAAATAATAAATAACTTGCTTATTAATAATATCAATTGTAATGACAGCAACAATAAATAAATAACAGTAAGGAGATTATCGCTATTACTAAACAAATAACTCTGTCATAATAAGTTGTTATTTTGCTGTAAGGCACAGGTATATAACAATGTGGTAACGATTTTTTAGGACTGATTTGAATGCCTTTGTTTCCCGCTTCTGACTCTGACGAATTCAGTCTCAGTCTCAATACAAAAAATGTCTAGCCAATGTAATGGACCGCTAGTATTTCTTCTGACATTGTACATGAAATCATAACTTTTAAATTTATAGATATTATATAAAAGAATCTAAGAGTTCATTGTAGGCAAAGTTTACTAAACACTTTCTTGCTTTAAGGTAAGTAATTTTTTTTTAATGCTTGAGCAATATTTTTCCAGTATCCATTATCTGTGGTATTCAAGTCTCGAGATATCCGTCACATCGTGTACGATCCATAGTACACGAAGCGGAGTGTCCGTCGAAGTTGATTATTGGTACTTTTTGTCGTGAATTTTGCTCAAAAATCGTAATCATCATGTTTGCATAGGTCCACCAGATTCCTTATGTCCAATGTATTCGTTATTGACTCGGCCCAGTTTGGGTCAGTAAAATTATAGTCTCAAATTCTTTTCTAGTTAAATCTTCATTTTACAAAATATAAACTATTAATGATTGTGCTTCCAGATTCATACTCAAACCTAGTTAGTCTTAGACTCATAGCACGAATGAATACTCAGTTATAAACTATAAATCAAAGATATTTATCATTTTTCACTATGATCTATCTTACCTTTTTTAATATAATTTCCCCCTAACTTCACTTATAATAGGTGACCTCATTTTCCTTTGAATGCCGGTTGATTGAAGGATTTCTGTCCATAGATTTCTCAATCCGACGGATAATTTCTGGTTCAAATAGTGGCCTTCTTGATCGCCTTTTTAATATATACATAAAATAATACATATAAATATTAATAATATATATTTACTACACTACATTAAAATATCGTAAGTGTATGAATGTTAACTGATTATATAACAAAGTAATGCTATAAATAGACGCATATTATGACCAAATGCCAACAAAATTATTATAATAACATGTATTATAAAAGGAATAGTTATTTTTCGGATTACGTCGTTATTTTTGTTTTTTTCTCTTCAATATTGAAGTCATTTAATGTTATTCTTACTGGACTGGCCGAAAAGTCTATAATATATTCTCTTATTGGTTCTAATGGAATGTCCCTTGCAGGTAACTGTACGACTTATAGGAATATATCAAATGATAAAATTGCTTCATTTATAGAGTACCCAATGCAATATCCCATACTTTTACTACAATTTTTACTTAAGCACTCTTTGGTCCTTAATGGAAGAAACTATTAGTAGTTTTCTACTTTTATTAGTTCTTGACTTGAGGTTGTTACATGGTGGATGTTTCAATTTCGATTTATAGCTTCCTTAACCTAGGATACTTACTGGTTTAAAAATTGGCTTTTTTGATTGCTTTTTTAATATTAATATATGTACAATAACAAATTATGAATATAAATATATATATATATATATATATATATATATAATGTTAAATAAAAGAATTAAAGTAAGTGAATATATAGCTTATATAACAAAATATTGGTATAAATATACGCATAACATACTTAAATAACAATAAAGGTACAAATACAAATAATACAATTAAATAAATATATAATAAAAGTAGTTATTAGACGGATACAATATTAATTATATCTTGGAGCAATGCGTCAATAGTTTGACGAAAGGGAGGACTGTTATAACCGAAAAAATACAAGATTCCCTGTTCTTGAGCATGTAAAATTACAGTTATATCGCTTTACTCTGTTGTCGTTTTATCGTTTTTAATTGTTCTATTCGAGTATAATCGGTTTTTGATACCACTACTTTTGCACAAAACAGTTTTTATCACGGGTCCAGCGTCCTTTTACCCCAAACACTGCCTGTAGTTCGGCGAGCTCTGTACGGTACGTAACAGATTTGGTTAGATCCTGTAAATACTGTTAAGTACATTCATGCCTATTGATTTCACCTCGGAGATAAATATTAATTGCTTATTATCTGTTTGCGGTTAGCTGCATAGTTGTATTCGTTGTAGTAATTTTAGTGACGAGTCCATTCATTTCTATTGATTTCACCTCAGAGAAATATTTTTATTCCTTTTTATCTGTTTTGCGGTTAGCTGCATAGTTTTAATCTGAGTGGTACCTTCGACTAAAAATTAGATTAGATAATAGGGATCGAGTATATGTAGGGTTATTTTAGTTATTGTTCAAAACTAAAACTTATCCGTACCTTAATTTTTAGCTATTCTATTAGTATTTCTTTCGTGTAGTACACGAATTCTCTGATGTAAGATTACTAAAACAGTAAAATCTAGTGGATGAACTCCGGAACCTTATGCATTCGGTGAAATTGTCACACATCAGTCCTTTAGGCGTAACTTATACAGGGTGTCAATTAAGTCTGGAACCGGCCTCTCAACTCTCAAATGATTACAGATAATGAAATACCACTTGCGTTTATCAATAGTATACTAAAAAATGTACATGTAAGTGATTTCTTGGTTTTCATCACATCAGGGGGACGTCCCACTGAGGAAGTCATGAAAATCTTAAATGCAAGCATAGGTCGAGTAGTACATCAAATTAAAGGGCTATGTGAGTGGAACACAACGCTACAAACCAGACCTCAAAAGGTTGACCCTAGCCAAAATGGCGGCAGTTAGACGTTTTTATGTAAATTTAAATTAAATCCCAACAAAAAAAAAAATCAAAATATTATTCTTTGCAAATGATGTTTTGATACATTTGTAATCCCAGGTCTTTTATAAGTTATTGAAAAAAAGGTCTACCATAAAACAAAACTGTAGATACAAACTAATAAATAACTGCATAAGTGGCTTTGGGTTTTCCGATGAAATGGACTTCAACCCCAAACCTTATCTACTCTTAAAAATCCTACTGATATCAGTAGTTGCTGTTTACCTTTCACTGGTGGTTGTATGTGTTCAGTTGATTTCTTTAGTACAAGTTTTAACATTATTATTAATCATTTTATTTTGACCATGTCGCTTAGTGAACGGGAAAGAATCACTATTCTAATGATGCGTGGTTGGGGAGAAAACGTACGACCCTACGAGGAAGTTACTAATTTATTTAATGCTAGCTTTCCTGACAGAAATCAAATTTCAAAGTCTACAACCGTCAAAACAGTAGCACGCTTTTTAGAGACTGGAAGCGTTAAAGACCGCCACAGAAGTGGTCGACCAGGGACAGTAACAGATGAAAATGCCTCATTAGACGTCATACAATCATTTATTGAGAATTCCCATGAGTCACTTAGATCTGTGGGAGAAACCCATTGAAAACGGCTGGCTTTAAGGCCTATAAAGTGCATTTATTTCAGGAACTGAGTTAAGATGACTTTGATCGTCGTCTCGAATTTTGTGAGATTACAATGCAACGAATTGACCAAAATCAAATAGTTTTAAATGATATTGTATTTTCCGATGAGGCAATACTTTTCCTACATGGAAGTGTAAATAGACATAATTACAGGTACTGGGACAACGCCAACCCGCATTGGACATCCGAGAATCACACGCAGCATCCCCAGAAAATAAACGTTTGGGCGGGCATTGTACAAAATCAAATCGTTGGGCCGTTCTTTATTGATGGCAATTTAAATGCAAAATCTTACCTAGCTCTACTCCAAAATATCATCTGTCCTATCCTTAAAACTATTCTTGGTCCACACTTCGATAGAATTGTTTTCCAACAAGATGGAGCTCCACCACACTATGGACTACAAGTGAGACAATATTTAAATCATGTGTTTCCACAAAGGTGGATTGGAAGACGTGGAGCAATAGAGTGGCCTGCTCGGTCTCCTGACTTATCACCACTCGATTATTTTTTCTGGGGATACCTCAAAGACAAGGTCTACCAAACTAAGCCTACAGATTTGGCGCAACTGAGATTTCGGATAAAACAGGAAGCTCGAGATATTCCTCAACAATACATCCAAAACGCAGTATCCAGCTTTTACAACCGATTGGCACACTGTCTAACCACCAACGGAGAACATTGATTTCAAATGTAGATTAAATGAAGGTAATAAAGGAGTGGAATTTATGATAGTGAAATTTCAAATGGTATATTAGTGTGTTCTAGCAATCCGAAGTACATAGATTTATGTTCTGTTTCATGTTTCTTAAATTGTATTATGGTGCTTTATTTTGTTGTCATTGTATAGAAATAGATTTTGGGACAAAGACCTAATGTCATATAGTGATAGTTGTGTCACCTATAGTACTGTAATTGTATTCCTCTGGACCGAGGTAACATTGCGCTTCTAGAATCTAAGTTGTGTAGTCTGATTCTGTTAACAATCAATTTAAGCGAGCCTAACGATAGAAAAGGTTATGACGTTCCATGTAGATGTGTATCGATAGGGAATTGTGGTGTATAATATTTTTATTTATTTTCATGTCAAATATATAACAAATACATAGTTAACTAAATAAAATAATACTTGTCTTTCCCATACTTATGTCACCTTTTAACTAGTTTAGTCTATTTGCTGCTACAATTGGATTTTCTTAAAGTCTATGTTTTCCTGTTGTTGTTCCACCTTTTCAATGAAGTCTTATAAGGTGACTTTGATATTGATTTAATTATTTTATTTTTTTGATATAACAACTGCGGAAATACATGTACATACAGGTTTATTAACATGCAATCAATAAATTGCAATTAAAACAAACATTACAGTTTATAACAAGACTACTACATGTATCCTAGTGAGCAAAAAGTCCCATCATACCCAATCATTGGTACTCTCGATGTGTTCCTGTCGTGGTATTGTATGCTGGTTGATTGTCATTGATTTATGTCCGTAGCTTTCTAGCAATTCAAAGTACATAGATTTATGTTCTGTTTCATTTTTCTTAAGTTGTATTATGGTGCTTTATTCTGTTGTCATTATATGGAATTTGATTTTAGGACAAAGACCAAATATCATAGAGTGATAGTTGTGTAACCTATAGTACTATAATTATATTCCTCTGGACTGAGATAACATTGCGCTTCTTAAATCTAAGGTGTGTAGTCTGATTCTGTTAACAATCAATTTAAGCGAGTCTAACGATAGAGAAACTATAGAGAAGGTTACCATGTTCCAGATTGCTGTTCTGTATCGATAAAGAATGTTGCTGTATACATCTGCTTTCCATTTTCTTTATTTTCATGTCAATAACATAACAAATAAATAGATATCTAAATAAAATAATACTTGTATTTCCTATCCTTATGTCACAGTTTAACTATTTTAGTGTATTTGCTGCTACAATTGGATTTTGTTGAAGTCCCTGTTTCCTGTTGTTGTTCCATCTTTTCAATGAAGTCTTGTAAGGTGACTTTGATGTTTTTTACTTTTTTTCTTTTATTACTCTCTGAACAACCGCGGAAATAGTGATACATAGACATAGAAGCATATAAATATTTGTTTGTAGGATTAATTATTTTTTCTAAATTTTATACTAAAATATTTTAGTTATCTAATACATATAAAAAATCTTGAATGCTATTATAAATAATGTAAAAAACTAAATGTAGAGGTACGCACATAATATAACTAAATATCATGCCAAAATAAAAATAGAATTTAATAAATATATAATGAAAGAAATAGTTAAAAAGAGACAAGATTATTCGTGTGTTGGAGCAATGTTTAGGACATTGGTGTCTGAGTAAACGTGGTTAAACTGTTGAAAACTTGTAGCCATAAAAGGGAGGATTGTTAACTAGAAAATCACGATTCCGTATTCCGTAACTTGTGTATTGACTATTGAAGCGTTTTATTCTGTTGCGATTTTATTGTTTATACTTACTCTATTCCAGTATATTCGTGAATGCTGTACAAAATGTAACACTCTATGGGTAGCTTTCTCCTCCAGTCACGTAAATGGTTACACGTTCTGCATTCTTGGAATGCAGTTGTGGCTTCAACTCGTTTGTTTTATTTTCTTCTTTGCTTTGGTTATTTAAAAATTATACTACTTAATACTATAATATGTCAATTAATAACGTATTTATGAAAAATATGAAATTATAAGATTAGTATTTTTTTTAACCCATGAATAAATACCCGAAGATATACAATCATTAGCAAAGTGAACAATTTTTGCAATAACGTATAAAAAAATTATTTCCTTCCTTCAAAGAATTCTTTCCTTTGATGATCCTAGTCTTCACACGTTTTATTATGGTTTTGAAAGGCATAGAAAAATCCCCGAAACCTATATTTGTGAAAGTTTTGGAAGTATTCCCCTTAAATTAATTCTTATAGTCTTGTAGTATAGTTTGATTAAAGAGAAAACTTTTACTTGGCGAAACAAGGTTCTCTGTTCTTTAACTCGTCATGTTGGGTTTGGCGTTCTATTGTGTGGATTTTTCGTATGTTATTTACATATGTATGTATTTTCGTGAATGGAGTACAAAGTATGACATTGCATTTGCTGCCCCATCTACCTTTGAATGTATCAATCTGTTGTGTTTGTCTTGTGTCTGACTCTTGTTCCATCTTTCGTAAAACACTGTTGACTTCTCTCTGGTTCTTATTTTTATTTTTTTGCTTAGGTTTTTTAATTATATTACACTGTGAGTTTTATACATGTATTTCATAACTATTATACTGAGATAATGTCATACTTGTCTAGAAATATTTTATTTGTAGCAATCAGCACACAATATATTATGATCTGTAAAACCTCATTTCTGTCATTTTTAAGAATATTCCGTAAATATTTCTAATTGTGGTGGTAAAGGAATCTTTTTGGCACATTATATTTTTAGTCATCATACATGTTTCTTCATGGTGTTAAAAACCCCAGAGAAAACTTTCCAAATTCAATATCCCTGAGATATCTTTAAAAGTATCCCTGTAAATTATTTCATTTCCTATCGTAATAGAATAGTTTTTCTACTCCAACAGCTCGTTCTTTTGGCACTTGAGCTTCTTGAGTGACGCGATGGATGAAAGAGTAACTGTAAAATTGGATGTGTGAGTGTGTATTGTTGTACGAATGTTAGAAAATGTAAAAAAACCCCATGACGTTTGCCATACAATGTAAATATTGTCTTCGCAATAAAAAAGATTTGATTTGATTTGAAATATGCTTTTACCATCTTTCGTTTGAAAACATCTTCTATTCAGGTAAATAAACATGCTTTTAGCGTCTAGGGTTTGAAAATGTTTGTTGTTCAGGTACATGAAATTGTTTTTAGCATCCTTGATTTGAAAACTTTAGTTATCCAGGTAAATAAATATACTTTTAGAATCATCGGTTTATCATTTTAACTAATTGCCATGTCTCCTCACTACATTTGGTAAAACTATCACCCAGACGTCCTGCAGACGTGTTTTCATCTTCGTCACTCTTACTAGTAGTAGATCTTGATTTACCATTGGTTAATAGTTTGTTTGAGCAATACGTAGCACTTGCAATTATTTGTCACTCTAGTAAAAGATAATAAGAATATTAATATTTCTGGTAGGGGTCGTTTTACTTCACTGTTTTTGTGGTTCGGGACTATACTGTCCCAATTCAAATTTAACATTTTTTTTATGGTTATTAATTGCGTGTAATGGTGAGGTGAGGCGATGACGTTGTGTCAGACTTCAACATTTGTATTTAGGAGAATTTTACTATATTTTTTAAATGTTTGAATTCTAAGTACTTAGCTATGCATTTAATTAGTATACCTATTTAAATGACTTCATGTATATATATATATATAAATACATAGTTTATTATAAAAATATAATATAATTAGATAAACAAGTGAATATGAATTAAATAAATGGAGAATAAGAAGGTACATGCCAATTATTACACCACTGATTATCAGATTTATTAACATAGAATCAATAAACTTCAATAAAAATAATTGAATATACTTTACAACAAGACTACTAAATTTATAAATACTTAAACTATATACGGATGTAAAGTCCTTACTAATTTCAGCCTAAACTCACTTTGGTCTTTATTGGAACAAAATATTAGTAACTTTCAACTCGGTGACCAACAAGGCCCATTATTCTTCGGTTCGTCTTCCTTTGCTTGCCGGCTGATTGAATGATTTCTGTCCTAAGCTTTCTCAATCCGACGGATAATTTTTGGTTCAAATAGATAAAGGCGATAATCTCGATCGCCTTTTTGATATAGTTTTAAAATTCTTGACTTGGGATTTTAGTTGCTGGTACAGATTTTAGTTTTCTGTTTAAGCTTCCTAAACCTGGGATAGTTTTTGGTTTAAACTAAAGGCTGTCTTGATTGCTTTGTTAATATTAGTATATGTTAAATAATAAATTTGAATATTAATAATCAATGTATAAAACATTACAGAAAATAACGAAAGTAAGTGAATGTTAATAGATTATAACACAAAATAATTGTTTAAATATACGCACAACATACCCTAATAAAGTTACTAATACAAATAATACAACTAAATAAATATACAATAAAAGAAGCAGTTACACAGAGACAATATTATCGTGTGTCCGTTACGTAAATGGTTACGCGGATACTTTTGGTGAATGCAGTTTTGGCTTCTCCTCGTTTGTTTTGTTGATTTTCGTGGCTTTGGTTTTCTAAATTATATTATTTAAATCTATTTTATGAAATTTAATAATTATATATATGAATTCCCTTAAAATATATTATTAAATAACGAGTATTTTTGTAACTAAGTAAAGGCCCAAAGATATACAACTATTAGTAAAAGAACGATTTTTGCAGACTCATTGAGTAACAGTGATTTTCTTCTTTTCAAATAATTATATTCGTAGTCATCATACATGTTTCTTCATGATGTTAAAAACCCCAGATAAATCCTCCCAAATCCAATATCCCTCACATTTATTTGAATGTATTCCTTTAAATTATTTTATTCCCTATCGCAAAGGAATAGTTTTCCTACTCCAACAGCTTGTTCTTTTGGAAATTAAGCTTCTTGAGTGACGCGGAAGAAATAACGATGAAATTGTTGCAAGGTTTCACATAGCATACCTCTGGCATTCATTACACGTGGCACTACACATGCATATGGCATTGCTGGTTTTGTCTGTTTAAAAGCGTATACTTTCAGAAGTGTATTACCACTCTTATTCTATTACTACTCAATGAAAAAATTAACAAAGTGATATTTTAGCCTTGACGGTTCTGAATATTGATGGCTATTGTTTATAGGTAGTCCGACAAAAATGCAAGGATTCTAAAAGATTATGATCTAAAGACTACCTAACAAGAAGTTTAACTGTATTTCTCGTCCTAGAGGACCGGCACTACGCCTATGTCCATGTGCAGACGAAGCAAGGAATGGTGCGGTGGGAATCTGCCCAGAAGTTACCGGTATCGGAAGAATTAACCCTCTGGGGCAACAGCAAATCTACCAGAACGTTTTTTCTCATGTGGAACTTTCAGGGCAAGCAGATATTACGTTATTTGCCGACTGTCCCACAACTGAAAATTGTTGTTTAAATGGAACCTAACTTCGCTTTTTTAGACCTTGATAGGGGACTAAGTACTTAAATACAAGACATAGGGATCAAGTCCAATATTCTTTGAGAAATAACCCTCTCAAATATTTAAAGGTCTCTGAATGGAATACATAATTTTCTCACAGTTCAAAGCTTGTACGCCCCTTGATGTGCGATACACAGAGCTCTTATCTAGACGTTTCAGAGTACGAGATAATTCCTTGAGAGAAATGAAGTGGTGATTGATGAAATACTCATTTGCATAAACCCTCGCTTTGGTGGTTAGATTAAGTTTGCATGAATCTGAGAGTCTCATCAATGTAAACTTGTGAACTATGTTTATGTTACGTTAATTAAACGTTTGGTTAAAATTGTTATCATTTATAGATGCAGATTCGCATGGAATCTAATAGTATCAGTGTGTAGTTGTTGCTGTAGTGAAAAGGAAAAATCCTTTTGCTTGTTTGAGTTATATCCTTATTAATTTAGTTTATTGACCGCTTTTATATTGAATATCTTTATTGATGATCTCAGGTTGTCCTCAGACTGTATGTCTCCGAGCGTTCTCAGATATTAGATAATGGTATATCTTAAAACCAATATCCTGTGGATGTAAAGAACCCATAGACTGAGCGATCTTAATTGTTTTTCTCTGAACATCCTTGCAAGTCTAAAATATTGATTTTAGAACGGTATAGGGAGTTAATAGTAGTGTTCTCACAAGAGGATTTTAGGAGCAGACAAACAGATTTACTTTGAACGTGCAATGCACATGTTAACAAAAGTATGTTTAGGTATAGACTTTTGTACAGTTAAGTAGGTTTGAAGCAACGGAGATACTCTTACAGTCTGATTAGACTTGTGCCTGTCGGCCACCAAGTAGAAAGTTACTAATATTTTGTTTTAAGAAAACCCAAGTTTGTTTTATTTGAAAACAAACGTTTCGTTGTAATTTAAAGGCGTAATATTTATGTGAAACATAATAATCGTTTAAGAAGATGGGTTGTAAAAGTTTGAATTTCTTGTTCAAAATGGATTTCCCACTATAATTCATTATGAAATAATATTGTGTATGTGGGCGTCCTTGAACTCTAAATGTGCAATGAAAAATCGTACTATTGGTTTTTTAAATAGATTATTTAACAAGTTTAGCTAAGAAACTGAAGTAGTGTTGGTGAGAATGTCAATCGCATATTACAGAAATCAGCAGGAGTCCGATACCTGCAATGGACCAACATCGCTGTATAAACGTGAAACTCACTTTTACGTTTTACACTTTTTAGATCAGACAAAATGTGTATTGTCGTGGAATTTAGTATATGTTATTGGAATCATTAATTAATGTAAGTTTAATAACAATTTAACTTTGACAAAATTGAATTAAATACAAATTATTCATGATTATTTTACTGTATCATTGATAGAACATAATTGAAAACTATCTATTTGGTATACTACGTGGTAATTATTCCAGCACAGAATAAAACAATAAGTGTATTTCCATATTTATTTAGAGCGGACGCCGCTTTAAGGGATACGCTTGCGGTTTGTTACGCGGCTTAGTGGTCAATAGTATTGCGTATGATACACAAACAGCAACGTTTTAACGATAACTTTAAACTTTAAAATCACACAGTCATTGGCTGAGCGCTAGCGAAGCTATCAATCAAGGAGTTAAAGGAGTTTATTTCCGTGACTTTGCTCACGATATCTTGTAAACGAACTGACCTGTAGTCTTGAAGTTTTCCATCAAGCTTGATTTTTACGTATGTAACATTTAGTTTGATTATAGTTGATGACACTACTGAGTATTCGGTTACACTTTTACATTCTTCTTTTGTGTAACCATGTTGACTATAACAAGATCGCAGATTAAACAATTTTGTAAATAAACTGAGTAAAACCCTCTAGCATTTTTACGTATGTAACATCTAGTTGATTATAGTTGTTGACACTACTGAGTATTCGGTTACACTTTTACATTCTTCTTTTGTGTAACCATGTTAACAATAACAAGATCGCAGATTAAACAATTTTGTAAATAAACTGAGTAAAACCCTCTAGCATTTTTACGTATGTAACATCTAGTTGATTATAGTTGTTGACACTACTGAGTATTCGGTTACACTTTTACATTCTTCTTTTGTGTAACCATGTTGACTATAACAAGATCGCAGATTAAACAATTTTGTAAATAAACTGAGTAAAACCCTCTAGCATTTTTACGTATGTAACATCTAGTTGATTATAGTTGTTGACACTACTGAGTATTCGGTTACACTTTTACATTCTTCTTTTGTGTAACCATGTTGACTATAACAAGATCGCAGATTAAACAATTTTGTAAATAAACTGAGTAAAACCCTCTAGCATTTTTACGTATGTAACATCTAGTTTGATTATAGTTGTTGGCACTACTGAGTATTCGGTTACACTTTTACATTCTTCTTTTGTGTAACCATGTTGACTATAACAAGATCGCAGATTAAACAATTTTGTAAATAAACTGAGTAAAACCCTCTAGCATTTTTACGTATGTAACATCTAGTTTGATTATAGTTGTTGGCACTACTGAGTATTCGGTTACACTTTTACATTCTTCTTTTGTGTAACCATGTTGACTATAACAAGATCGCAGATTAAACAATTTTGTAAATAAACTGAGTAAAACCCTCTAGCATTTTTACGTATGTAACATCTAGTTTGATTATAGTTGTTGGCAATACTGAGTATTCGGTTACACTTTTACATTCTTCTTTTGTGTAACCATGTTGACTATAACAAGATCGCAGATTAAACAATTTTGTAAATAAACTGAGTAAAACCCTCTAGCATTTTTACGTATGTAACATCTAGTTTGATTATAGTTGATGACACTACTGAGTATTCGGTTACACTTTTACATTCTTCTTTTGTGTAACCATGTTGACTATAACAAGATCGCAGATTAAACAATTTTGTAAATAAACTGAGTAAAACCCTCTAGCATTTTTACGTATGTAACATCTAGTTTGATTATAGTTGATGACACTACTGAGTATTCGGTTACACTTTTACATTCTTCTTTTGTGTAACCATGTTGATTATAACAAGATCGCAGATTAAACAATTTTGTAAATAAACTGAGTAAAACCCTCTAGCATTTTTACGTATGTAACATCTAGTTTGATTATAGTTGATGACACTACTGAGTATTCGGTTACACTTTTACATTCTTCTTTTGTGTAACCATGTTGACTATAACAAGATCGCAGATTAAACAATTTTGTAAATAAACTGAGTAAAACCCTCTAGCATTTTTACGTATGTAACATCTAGTTTGATTATAGTTGATGACACTACTGAGTATTCGGTTACACTTTTACATTCTTCTTTTGTGTAACCATGTTGACTATAACAAGATCGCAGATTAAACAATTTTGTAAATAAACTGAGTAAAACCCTCTAGCATTTTTACGTATGTAACATCTAGTTTGATTATAGTTGTTGGCAATACTGAGTATTCGGTTACACTTTTACATTCTTCTTTTGTGTAACCATGTTGACTATAACAAGATCGCAGATTAAACAATTTTGTAAATAAACTGAGTAAAACCCTCTAGCATTTTTACGTATGTAACATCTAGTTTGATTATAGTTGTTGGCAATACTGAGTATTCGGTTACACTTTTACATTCTTCTTTTGTGTAACCATGTTGACTATAACAAGATCGCAGATTAAACAATTTTGTAAATAAACTGAGTAAAACCCTCTAGCATTTTTACGTATGTAACATCTAGTTTGATTATAGTTGATGACACTACTGAGTATTCGGTTACACTTTTACATTCTTCTTTTGTGTAACCATGTTGACTATAACAAGATCGCAGATTAAACAATTTTGTAAATAAACTGAGTAAAACCCTCTAGCATTTTTACGTATGTAACATCTAGTTTGATTATAGTTGTTGGCAATACTGAGTATTCGGTTACACTTTTACATTCTTCTTTTGTGTAACCATGTTGACTATAACAAGATCGCAGATTAAACAATTTTGTAAATAAACTGAGTAAAACCCTCTAGCATTTTTACGTATGTAACATCTAGTTTGATTATAGTTGATGACACTACTGAGTATTCGGTTACACTTTTACATTCTTCTTTTGTGTAACCATGTTGACTATAACAAGATCGCAGATTAAACAATTTTGTAAATAAACTGAGTAAAACCCTCTAGCATTTTTACGTATGTAACATCTAGTTTGATTATAGTTGATGACACTACTGAGTATTCGGTTACACTTTTACATTCTTCTTTTGTGTAACCATGTTGATTATAACAAGATCGCAGATTAAACAATTTTGTAAATAAACTGAGTAAAACCCTCTAGCATTTTTACGTATGTAACATCTAGTTTGATTATAGTTGATGACACTACTGAGTATTCGGTTACACTTTTACATTCTTCTTTTGTGTAACCATGTTGACTATAACAAGATCGCAGATTAAACAATTTTGTAAATAAACTGAGTAAAACCCTCTAGCATTTTTACGTATGTAACATCTAGTTTGATTATAGTTGATGACACTACTGAGTATTCGGTTACACTTTTACATTCTTCTTTTGTGTAACCATGTTGACTATAACAAGATCGCAGATTAAACAATTTTGTAAATAAACTGAGTAAAACCCTCTAGCATTTTTACGTATGTAACATCTAGTTTGATTATAGTTGTTGGCAATACTGAGTATTCGGTTACACTTTTACATTCTTCTTTTGTGTAACCATGTTGACTATAACAAGATCGCAGATTAAACAATTTTGTAAATAAACTGAGTAAAACCCTCTAGCATTTTTACGTATGTAACATCTAGTTTGATTATAGTTGTTGGCAATACTGAGTATTCGGTTACACTTTTACATTCTTCTTTTGTGTAACCATGTTGACTATAACAAGATCGCAGATTAAACAATTTTGTAAATAAACTGAGTAAAACCCTCTAGCATTTTTACGTATGTAACATCTAGTTTGATTATAGTTGATGACACTACTGAGTATTCGGTTACACTTTTACATTCTTCTTTTGTGTAACCATGTTGACTATAACAAGATCGCAGATTAAACAATTTTGTAAATAAACTGAGTAAAACCCTCTAGCATTTTTACGTATGTAACATCTAGTTTGATTATAGTTGATGACACTACTGAGTATTCGGTTACACTTTTACATTCTTCTTTTGTGTAACCATGTTGATTATAACAAGATCGCAGATTAAACAATTTTGTAAATAAACTGAGTAAAACCCTCTAGCATTTTTACGTATGTAACATCTAGTTTGATTATAGTTGATGACACTACTGAGTATTCGGTTACACTTTTACATTCTTCTTTTGTGTAACCATGTTGACTATAACAAGATCGCAGATTAAACAATTTTGTAAATAAACTGAGTAAAACCCTCTAGCATTTTTACGTATGTAACATCTAGTTTGATTATAGTTGATGACACTACTGAGTATTCGGTTACACTTTTACATTCTTCTTTTGTGTAACCATGTTGACTATAACAAGATCGCAGATTAAACAATTTTGTAAATAAACTGAGTAAAACCCTCTAGCATTTTTACGTATGTAACATCTAGTTTGATTATAGTTGTTGGCAATACTGAGTATTCGGTTACACTTTTACATTCTTCTTTTGTGCAACCATGTTGACTATAACAAGATCGCAGATTAAACAATTTTGTAAATAAAGTGAGTAAAACCCTCTAGCATTTTTATATGTTTACATAAATATTACACATCTAGCTTTTTGAAATTTTGTTTCTACAATTGTTTGGCAGCTTTAATTTTTACAGAATATTTTTAAAGCATATTTCATTAAATGTGTAGAGGTTGGTATAAATGGGCAATAAATCTATAATTAAACTTTAAACTCTTTTTAGAACACTCTGTACGTTTTCAATTGACGTTGTTTTTATCTTTTTTGTGTTCTTGTACACGTCTTTTCCATTAAATATGTCTTTTCCATTAAAACCAACTTACTTCCACCAAGGATACAAAGCAGAAAATGAAAAATTCTTGTACACGATCGATTCTCTTATTTCTCTCGTTGTCTACTTATTGCACTGGCCGAAACATTTATATCTCTTAGTTTGTTCATAGAAATCATTTTTTTTCAGGTTGTTGTAATACTTATAAGAATAAATCTAGGGCTAATCTCCTTCATTAAAAGAGTACCCAATGCCAAATTCCATACATGTATCCATTTAAATACATCGGCACACATGTATCCTGGTCTACATCGAAGACGCTCAATTTGCGTGGAGAACGAGTGCTTCTCATTTAACAAGTTATTAACTAGTGAGAAAGAATAAGTTACATGTTATAGACAACATGTTTTAATAATTTCTGGTTCAAATAGAGGCCTTCTTGATCGCCTATTTGATATACACATAAAATAATAAATATGAATATTAATATTAAAACTGTACATAAAGTAACGAAAGTAAGTGAATGTAAATAGATTAAATAACAAAATAATGACATAAATATACGCACAATATAACCAAATAACAAACAACTTAAAATTAAATTTTTATATTCGTGGTTATCACACACGTTTTTTCAGGGTGTTAGAAAATCCTGAGAAAATCTCCCAAATACAAAACGTCTGATATTTCTTAGAAGTATTCCTGGAAATTATTTATTTCATCGTCTATCGCAAAGGAATCGTTTTCCTACTCCAACAGTTTGTTCTCTTGGCACTTGAGCTTCATCAGTGACGCGGAAGAAAAGGCGTCCTCTTCGTTAAGTCTCTTTTGGTAAGGTTTCACATGGCATACCTGTGTCCTATTGCTGGTTCAACTTATTTAAAAGCGTATACTTTCAGACGTGTTGTGCCAATCTAAAATTTACTACATGCTTATTCAATTACTACAGAATAGGTAAATTAACAAAGTTATATTTTAGCCTTGACGGTGACAGTTCTGAATGTTGATGGTTATTGTTTGATTGGTCCGACAAGAACACAAGGATTCTAAAATGTTGGGCTTCAAGTGGGTCGCATCCCGAGATTTACTAGTATTAAAACCCTGATTTTATTCCTTTCTATTTCATGTATTATTCATGGACTTATTTATGTGCGCTCTACAGTGAACAATAAGTATTCTCAGAAAGGAAGTTCTTTTTCGGACACCCGGTAAATATAAACCAACCGTTTTAAGTAGCATGTCCACCTGATTTATAAGTACCAACACCATAAGTATTACGTGTAATTATGGAAGTCGATGATATAGTACGTTTAGAAATGTTTGAGAACTAATACTACGTGAATATTGACAGTTACAATGTTACGGTGTCAGCCATTCGACTACGTTTCTAAGTGGAAATATCCGATATTTCAGTTTTAATTAATGTCGGCGAGAAACACGATGTAAAAGTGTATCCAATACCGCGTTGTCATCTCGTGCTTTAACGGAAACTGATACTTACCTTGTATATTCTGGTGTGTGATATTGATATTCTTTTGGAGTAGATAATAAATAAATATCATGAGTATCGTATATTTATCAATGACATTAAATTACGCAGTATTGAAAAAACAATTTGTACTTAGAAAGAATATTGCACTTCTCTGTCTAATTGTTCGTATAACCTGAATCTTATTTGAATCAGTTTAGTTAGTTTTTTTAGATAAACTCGAAAATGTCATTTTCTTGCTTCTTCAGGCTTCAAGATAGCGTAATCCAACAAAATAATTAATATTATAAACGTATTACAGAAAATTGTTAGGTATGTGATGTTGAGTAAACTGGAATAATAAAAGAAACTATTCACCATTATAGTTGTAACTAATAAAAATCAGGTAATTAATATATGATTAAATAGATTACACTTCGATTTAGCATAGTAGCACTATCAATGCTTTACCGAAGAGAACAGAATTTATCGATCATACTTACGATACGAAATTCCCTTATATAGGCCAAGTCTAGATTTTGGAAAGTCATAAACTGGAGCTACACTTTCCCATAGTTTAACAGGTAATATGTAATACAATTTTTTAAACGCAATGATTGTGAGCCAATTAATTTTTTGAAAAGTAAATTTGCACGTTTTAAAGCAGTTGCTGTAGCATTAAAGTTGGATGTCAACGACCTAACACAAATTCCGTCCTTTCGCTTATTCACCTCAGGGAAACCCCAATGTTGTTTTGTCGATCTGACAGATACGACTTACCATATTGTCTTAGCTTTTCTCAAGTTTCTGGTCATCCTATGACTTTAGAAAGAGTAATCAAGGGACAATTTTATCACTCTGAAACAAAGAAACACACGTTTTATCATTTCTTTTAGGTATTAAACATTTTTTGAAGTTAACAGCCGTTTTGGATTCGACGAAGGCACTTAATAAAAGAAAGATTTTTCATATTTAGTTGATAGAATTCTTATGTTATACACAAAATAAAATTAAAATGTACAAATAAATAAATTCATAGTTAAGTGCTCTGCTTACAGTATTAGTATGTTTTATTAGTTGAGCACATCTTTTGTTCCGTTTCTTTTTGTGGCTATTACATTGCTTAGACTTTTGAAAGTAAATACACCATTTAAAAATATACTGTGAATTTTAATTTTTGTATTTCCTTCATTTAAAGTTAAATGGTGCATATACGCAATAGTCATTAATATAAATTGTTTGAGTGTGAAAATGTGTCAGACAGGCGTACCAACTTAAATTGAGTCTAGGAATGTTCTTCTTTTTTAGTATAATTTGTAACGTTGGCAATAGTTAATATATGCAAATTTCAAAATAAATAATGAATTAAAGCGAATGAATAAATTGTGGCATATAAACAATTAAATAGAAATATAAATATACATGATCCAATTATTATGTAAAATAATAACATCTACGAAGATTAAGAATACATAAATATTTAATATAAGGATTTATAATATTATATCGTTCTTACTGTTTTATGAAGGATACCAAAACTTAAATATTAGCTTAAATGTTTTAAGTATTATACTACATAGTACCAATTATAATATGCAGTAATAAGTATAATATGTATTAATAACTATAACACGTTGTAGCACTATAATAGGTACCATTTTTAACTTTGTAGAGGCCAGTTTTCCTACTCCTTGTTTGTTTTTACTGATTGTCTTGGATTGGATTTGTAATCATACTATATAAAACTGTACTAGGAATTATACATCATAAATACAATGGAAAATATACGGTTACAAAATAAAAGTTCTCGTAACCATGGAAAACAATATAAACAGTTTTTGCAGTAACAGATTAAGAAACACTGATTTACTTCTTTTCCAAATTCTCTCGAATCGTAACAATCGTCACACAGGTTTCATATGGTTTTGGAAAAAACCATCTCTGATATGTCATAAAAGTCCCCGTTTTCATGTATTCCGACCTTTAGGAATAGGAACCATTCCCTACTCCAACAGCTTGTTTCCTGAGTACTGGAGCTGTATCAAAGACGCGGAACGAAACTGTTTAGTTCCGTGTCAAAAATATTAAATATAAAATCCATACACAATAAATACACTAATAATTATTGCGCCTTGTATAGCGTGAATAAGATGAATAGAATACCGTAATAATAAGCGTTTCTAAAGATATTTAATGTGAGCTGCAATATATCCCTTCACCACTTATGTATTAGGCACCCGAAAGATTTCTCTACCGGTCACCTCGTCTCATTGATGAGTATGGAACTTTCCGTTGCTTAAATTAAAAGTGATAGTACCACTATGCTGCTTAACTTTTAAAAACTTATTGCTACAAAGAATTAGTGAAAACAATTACTTTCATTAGTAAAAGTAAAATATTTCGAATTTAATTCTCTGTTTCGTTCTTACAACGTAGGAATTGAAATTCGTACCATGTTCAAGATTGATGCTACCCATTGAAGATTACACTTCCTGTAATTAACCCTCCTCACTACATTTGGTAAAACTATCACACAGAATCCTGCAGACGTGTTTTCATCTCCGTCACACTTACTAGTAGTAGATATTGATCTGTCATTGTTTAATAATTTGATTGAGCACTCCGTAGCACAAATGTTTTGTCACTGCGGTAAAAGATAAAAAGAAAAGTAATATTTCTGGTAGGGGTGTTTTACATTCACCATTTTTGTGAATTTAACTGTAGATCTGGACTAAAATGTCCCAATTTAAATTTCATATTTTTTCTATGGTGTTTAATTTCGTGTAATAGTGAGGTGAGGCGATGACGTTGTGTCAGACGTCAACATTTGTATTTAGGAGAATTGTACTATATGTCTTTTGAACGTTTGAATTCAAAGTAATTAGCTATGCAATTAATTAGTATACACTTATTTTAATGACTTCATGGACATACATAAATATATAGTTTATTATAAAAATGTAATATAATTAGATAAACAAGTAAATATGAATGAAATAAATGGAGAATAAGAAGGTACATGCAAATTATTACACCACTGATTAACAGATTTATTAACATACAATCAATAAACTTCAATAAAAACCTATGTATATACTTTGAAAAAAGACTACTAAATGTATAAATACTGAAACTATATACGGATGTAAAGTCCTTACTAATTTCAGCCTAAACTCACTTTGGTCTTTCCTGGAAGACAATATTAGTAACTTTTAAGTCGGTGACCAACAAGGCCCATCATTATTCTGGTGGTCATTATTTGCTTGTCGGTTGATTGAATGATTTCTGCCCTTAGCTTTTTCAATCGGACGGATAATTTTTTGTTCAAATAGAGGTTCAATCTTGGTCACCTTTTTAATATAATTTTACAAATTCTTGACTTGGGATTGTATGCTGGCACAGATTTTAGTTTTCTGTTAAGCTTCCTTAACCTGGGATAGTTTCTGGTTTAAATTAAAAACTGTCTTGATTGTTTTGTTAATATTAGTATATTTTAAATAATAAATGTGAATATTAACAATCAATATATAAAAAACTACTTAAAATAACGAAAGTAAGTGAATGTTAATAGATTATAACACAAAATAATTGTTTAAATGTACGCAAAACATACTCTAATAAAATTACTAATACAAATACATTTAAATAAATGTACAATAAAAGAAGCAGTTAAACAGAGATAAATTTATTGTGTGTACCAGCAATGCTTGGCACTAAGGTATCATGTTACGTAGTTAATCGGAGTTAGGTCAGGAAACCGAGCCGGCCACTTCTTATTGTGTTCTCTACTGTGGGAGTACTGTATCTAAGTCTTATATAAATAAATAAAACACTACATTAAATAACGAAAGTAAGTGAATCTTAATAGATTATACAACAAAATAATGCTATAAATAAACGCATAATATAACCATATGACATCAAAATTCAAAATATAGTAATACAATTAAATACATCTATAAGACATTAAGTAGTTAAACACAGACTATATTAATTGTGTGTTTGAACAATGCGTAACACCTCGGTGTCAGTGTCAACGCGGTTTAACTGTAGAAGTCGTACTAAATATTTTGTTGATAGGGAGGACTGTTAACAGGAAAAAAACAAGATATCATGTTCCTGAAGTTGTACCGTGACGGTTATATCGGTTTGTTCCTTTGTTTGTTAGTCTTCCACTAGAGTATATTTCTATCTGTTGAGTTTAATCGTACCCCTGTCGGTGGTTTTAAGTAGTAAGATTATGATCTCCTTTTATTTAATAAGATTAATTTGTTCTGTTAATACATATATTACAAACAAATATATGTATTATTAAAGGAATAGTTATAAAGGACAATATTGCTAAATATTTGTTCCATTTACGTTGTTTTTTTCTGTTTATGTTCTTCTACATTATTCAATACCTTATTCGTGTATTGTTTTTCGTACTGCACTGACCGAAAAGTCTTTGCCATATTCTCTTTTTTCGTTCTGTAGCACTTCCAGTTTTTTCACTCTAGTCAAAGATTAATTATTATTAATTAAGAAAAATTAATATTTCTGGTAGGGGGAATTTAACCGTGGTTCTGGGCTATACTGTCCCAATTAAAAGTTATATATTTTTTCTATGGTTCGTAACTTACTGCAATAGTGAAGTAAGGTGATGGCGTTTTGTATCAAATGTCAATATGTAAATATTTGCATTTAGGAAAATGTTACTATATTTCTTATTACATTTTTTAATTCAAACTACTCAACTATGCAATTAATTAATATAATAGTATTTAAATAAATTCATTTATGTATATAAATAAACAGTGTATTATCAAAGTAATAATATCATTAGATAAACTAATAAATGTAGAATAAGAAGGTACATGCGAATTTCACAGATTAACAGATTCTTTAACATACAAGCACTAAACTGCAATATAAACAAACATATAGTTTACAACAAAATTACTAATTGTATAAATAAAAACTTAAACTATATACGGATGTAAATGAAAGTCCTTCCTAATTTCAACCTAACCGCACTTTGGTCTTTACTGCAACATAATATTAGTAACTTTCAACTCGGTGACCAACAAGTCTTTTAGTAGACATTTGTGTTGGTTCATATATTCTGGTCGTTGCTTTGTATGCTATCTGATGCTTTAGGATTTCTGTCCATAGCTTTCACAATCCGACGGAAAATTTTTTGTTCAAATAGTGGCCTTCTTGATCGCCTTGTCAATATATACATAAAATAATAAATATGACTATTAATAATAAATACATAAAACAGTACATGAAATAACCAAAAGCAAGATAATTTAAATAGCTTATACAAAAAATAATGGTATAAATATACGCGTAATATAACCAAATTAAAAATACAAATACATTTTATATTCCTAGTCATTTCACTTTTCTTATGGTAGTATAAAACCCAGAGGAAATCTCCCGAATCCAAAACGTCTGATATTTCTTAGAAGTATTCCTGGAAATTATTTCATCCCCTATCGCAAAGGAACCCTCTACTCTAACACCTTAGAGTCTAGTGACTCGTTTACGTTATGAGTTTTGCCTTTGACACATTTTTGAAGCAAGACCGGTTCTCAAAGAGCTCTGAACACTGGTTTATATGAAGCATAACTTTTTCAGGGAGATGGAAATGATTATTGTGATTATAGGTAACATTTTCTTGAATCGCTTTGTGATACTAACACTAGGTATGCTAAAAAAACTTGGAAGCTTGTCTAACATATCAATTTACTCGTCACCTTTCCAGGAACCGTAGAAATACAATTCATATATCATTTTAAAGAGGAGATTGTGAGCTACAATTTAGAACAAAAAACAGTAAATGGATTTTTTTTAAGTAAATATAAAAAAATTCAAATATTGTAACAGTAACAATGAGCATATAATAGCAACAATAAGGAGGCAACCAATATCACAAAATAAATACCCGTGTTTCAATGAAAATGTATGTTAAGTCTGCTCTAATAAACTCGTCTACTGAATAAAACAACCCATCCATGAGGAGCATCTTCCTGAAAGTTGATTTATTTGCGTCTTTGTATTTTTATTTTAATAATGTGTGCGTGTATTTATTCAAAGGTGAATTTAGTATGGAACTATTAAAGAAATAAAACCCCAAACACTGCCTGTAGTTCGGCGAGCTCTGTACGGTACGTAACAGATTTGGTTAGATCCTGTAAATACTGTTAAGTACATTCATGTCTATTGATTTCACCACCGGAGAGAAATTTTAATTGCTTTTTATCTGATTTGCGGTTAGCTGCATAGTCGTAATCTGAGTGGTACCTTGGACTAAAGATTAGATTAGATAATAGGGATCGACTATATGTAGGGTTATTCTAGTTAACTGTGCAAATTAAAACTTATCCGTACCTTTTTGTTAGCTATTCTATTAGTATTTCTTTTGTGTAATAGACGGATTCTCTCATAGATTCTTACATAGATTACTAAAACAGTAAAATCTAGTGGATGAACTCCGGAACCTTATGCATTCGGTGATATTGTCACACATCAGTCCTTCAATCGTAACTTATATATCACCTCCATAAATCTAAATATAATTGGATTGGAGTGTACCAGAGTTTTAATTCTACCAGCGCAGCGGTCAAATCGTACATTCGTGAAATCCTTATAACGTAACTTATTTGCAAACAGCAATCCAAACTCATCCGTAAGGCATTTAGCATTGAGCAAATAGTTTGTTCAAATTGTACTTAAGGCTACAGACATTTATTTAATGTTGATTAAAAATTAACATTAATAGGAATACATCTAGGGATTAAATTGCCTCATTAAAAGAGTACCTAATGCAAAAATCCATAGCTGTAATTTAAAAATCCATTTAAATACATCGGCACACATGTCTCCTCGTCTACATCGAAGACGCTCAATTTGCGTGGAGAACGTGTGCTTTGCATTCAGCAAGTTATTAGCTAGTGAGAACAATTTACATATTATAGACAACATGTGTTAATAATTTTTGGTTTAAATAGAGGCCTTTTTGATCGCCTGTTTGATATATACCTAAAATAATAAATATGTATATTAACAATAAAACAGTACATAAAATAACGAAAGTGAATCTAAATAGATTACATAACAAAATAATGGCATAAATATACGAATAATAAAACCAAATAACAAACAACTTAAAAATACAAATATTCTTTTTAATTCCTAGTCATCACTCACGTTTCTTATTCCAGAAAAAAAATCTCCCAAATACAAAACGTCTGATATTTCTTGGAAATATTCCTGGAAATTATTTATTTCGTCCTCTATCGCAAAGGAATAGTTTTCCTACTCCAACAGCTTGTTCTCTTGGCACTTGAGCTTCATCAGTGACGCGGAATAAAAGGCGTGCTCTTCGTTAAGTCTCTTTTGGTAAGGTTTCACATGGCATACCTGTGTCCTATTGCTGGTTCAACTTATTTAAAAGCGTATACTTTCAGACGTGTTGTGCCAATCTAACATTTACTACATGCTTATTCAATTACTACAGAATGGATAAATTAACAAAGTTATATCTTAGCCTTGACGGTGACAGTTCTGAATATTGATGGTTATTGTTTGATTGGTCCGACAAGAACACAAGGATTCTAAAATGTTGGGCTTCAAGTGGGTCGCATCTCTTTTGGCAAGGTTTCACATGGCATACCTGTGTCTTATTGCTGGTTCTACTTGTTTAAAATAGCATGTCCACCTGATTTATAAGTACTAACACCATAAGTATTACGTGTAATTATGGAAGTCGATGATATAGTACGTTTAGGAATGTTTGAGAACTAATACTACGTGAATATTGACAGTTACAATGTTACGGTGTCAGCCATTCGACTACGTTTCTAAGTGGAAATATCCGATATTTCAGTTTTAATTATGTCGGTGAGGAACACGACGTAAAAGTGTATCCAATACCGCTTTATCGGAAACTGATACTTATCTTGTATAATCTGGTTTGTGATATTGATATTCATTGGGAGTAAATAATAAATAAATATCATGAGTATCGTATATTTATCAATGACATTGAATTACGCACTATTTAAAACAAATTCGTACTTGGAAAGAATATTGCACTACTCTGTCTAATTCTTCGCATAACCTAAATCTTATTTGAATCTGTTTCCACTATAGTGTATTTGATAAACTCGAAAATGTCATTTTCGTGCTTTTTTAATCTTCAAGAAAGCGTAATCCGACAAAATTGTAAATATTATAAGCATTTTACAGAAAATTGTTAGGTATGTGATGTTTTGGAAAGTGGAATAATAAAAGAAACTGTTCACCATTATAAATGTAACTAAAAAAAATCAGGTGATTAAATAGATTACACTTCGATTTAGCATAGTAGCACTATCAATGCTTTACCGTACAGAACCAGTTTTATCGATCATACTTACCATACGAAATTCCCTTATAAAGGCCAGGTCTAGATTTTGGAAAGTCATAAACTGGAGCTACACTTGCCCATATTTTAACTGGTAATATATAATATGATTTCTTAAACGTATTAATTGTGAGCCAATTTATTTTTTGAAACGTAAATTTGCACGTTTTAAAGCAGTTGGTGTAGCATCAAAGTTGGATGTCAACGACCTAACACAAATTCCGTCCTTTCGCTTATTCACCTCAGGGAAACCCCAAGGTTGTTTTGTAGATCTGACAGATACTACTTACCTTATGCTTGGTTCTTATCTTTTTTAAGTTTCTGGTCATCTTATGACTTAGAAACAGTAATCTAGGGGCAATTTGATCACTCTGAAGCAAAGAAACATCGTTTTATCATTTCTCTTAGGTATTAATCTATTTTTTAAAGTTAACTGCTGTTTTGAATTCAACGAAGTCTCTAATAAAGCCGAAAGTTTTTTTTCATATTTAGTTGATAGACATATTATGGTATACAGAAAATAAAATCAAAATGTACTTATAAATGAAAAGAAAAAATAACAACTACAAATAAATACATTTATAGTTAAGTACTCTGCTTACAATATTTTTTATGTTTTATTAGTTGAGCACATCTTTTGTTCCGTTTCTTTTTGTGGCTATTTTACATTTTTTAGGCTTTTGAATGTAAATACACAGTTTAAAAATATACTGTGAATTTTAATTTGTGTATTTCCCTTATTTAACGTTAAATGGTGCTTATACGCCTGTCATTCATGTAAATTGGTTATGAGTCTGTGAAACTTTGTCAGACAGGATTACCAACTTAATTAGAGTCTAGGAATGTTTTTCTTTTTAGTATAATTTGTAACGTTGGCAATAGTTAATATATAAAAATTTACAAATAAATACTGAATTAAAGTGAAAGAATTAATAAAGTGTGGCATATAAAAAAAATATAAATATACATGATCCAATTAATATGTAAAATAATAACATCTACAAAGATGAAGAATACATAAATATTTAATATAACCATTAAGTATTATACTGGATAGTACCAACAATAAATAGTAATAAGTATATTATGCTTTAACTTTTAAAGTTATAGTCAGTTACAAGTTACTAATATGACGTGTAATATTCTTTTTTTAGTGTATTATTGACGATGGATGGTTTGGATAATAGTATTTCGCCATTGATATGTGTTACAAAATGTGTAACACTAAGTTTTGTCTGCAATCAGATTCATATCTCGGGGTGAATAATCAACTTATCGCCTAATACAATAAAGGTTAAATTAATAAATCATTCCAGAGATGCGTACAGTCTAGTCCAGGCGTCACTGCACAGGATCAGTCATAAGCACGGGAAGTCGACTTCACAATCCCACGTCACACGAGAACAGGCGAAAGTGGGATACTGTGCTTTTATTCTTGCTAGAAAATTATTGAGCTCGATAGCGTAATACGAACATAGAGTGTAAAGGGTCGTCTTATATTTAAAGGAAACTAGTTGTGAGTTCTGGTAATGTATAGTTGATAAGGTAAACTATAGCATTTAATTAATGCATCCATTCTTAATAGATACATAGATTATCTGTAAACTTAAAGATAGAGTTTAGTGAAATAAACAAAAAAACATTAAATTTATACAGTAATAACTTATATATAAGATAACAGTGTTATGATTGACGTATTGATACGTTAAAGCTAGCACAATCCATAAGGTGTATGTGATACGAATAACGAGCAGTTATAAACATTATTGGAAACATGAATAATAAAGGAAATTTTGGCCAAATTGTGTGTAGTGTATGGTTTGCTACAATGAGCAATAGTATGAAAACTGTGCAATATATTCTTTTTTCATCGGTTTACAGTTATGTTAGTGGGACCATCTCTGCTGTATGTCTGTGAAAATAAGAATTCTTTTGTCTAATTTTATAATTTGCCTTAAATAATTTTGCACAAATTATTGGCATAACGACTCGTATAAAAGTACACGTTTAGATAAAAACTCACGTTGTTTATAGATCTAGAAATAATAAAGTTGCACAACAGTTTATATATTTAAGTGTAATTTTCTTATTAAATTGTTGATTGTAAATTTTCTATAAATATAGATGCATGTGTTAATCTTTAGCTCATGAATGAATTTTCTACTTTTTGATTAAAAAATTACTGCAAGATTCTACTTTATAAATAACTGTTAGATGTTGCAATTATAGTTCTTAAAATATATGTAATAATGTTTTTTTTAGATTATGTGTTATAAGAAAAAATTTTTTCATTTGAATTATCTGATTTACAACAGTTACTTAACTTTTACTCTCAATGAGACTAATCTATTTTTAAGATTAGATCTATAATTGAAATGGAACTTTTTAAATTCAATTTTACCATTTAATAAAAGAATCCGCCTTCAATATTTGCATTCACCACAGTGTACTCTAACGCCCGCATTGTCTTTGAATTGGTTCCTTTCCTAATGTGGGTTCAGGCACAAGTGATGTTTTGTCTCTAACAGCGTTCTCAGTTTGCCTTATATTACATCTAACAGCTGTAAACTGATTAATTGAAAACAATAACCCTTCAACGTCTCTTATACTTGAGCAGTTAAATCCTATGTAAAAAAATGTGTTAAACTTTTTTTAATGTAAAATTTGAATTGATTATTCTTAACATGTAAAAGAGGTGGGCCTATAGCCTGTTATTAATCTTAACGATTTCTTTAAATTCTTTTATAACAATCCGTGTTTTTTTTTTAAAGCGAAGTATAATATTAAAATATGTCTTATAGTAACTGGTATAGAGTTGAGATAGTCTCTCCAACATAAATATAGTCGGATGAAAAGAGAATATTTATAGTTTGATCTTTAGAGCAACAACACGCTAGTGCACAGTTTGCACGAAACATGTATTTAGTATTCAGTAATTTTTATACCTGCCCGTTATACGTGTCGCATGCACCTTTGTGATTGTGTTAGCTTACACACACCAGTACATCTATAAGAAATGGCTATCTTACATAAACCGTTATTACTGTATAAATTTACAATTTTCTTATCTTGTTTCAACATGCTATAGTTTAAATTTACAGGTAATGTATATATTTATCAAATAAGATGAACATATTCATTAAATGCTACAATTACCTTGCCATCAATACAATGCCGGAATTCGCAACGCAGTTCTCTTTAAATACAAATGAAGTCTGCACTCATTATGCCTTTATTAAGTTTTTCAAGCTTACTAATTTTATTGTGACAATAAAATTGTAAGGTGTTAAAAATTCCAAGGATTGATAAGTTCCTGTCAAATTCATACTTTAGTAAAGTAAATAACCAATTTTTTATAATGGCTGGTTTTAAGTGACTGAACAATACTAAGTCGGTTTTAATGAGAAAACTCTTCCTTAAAATAAAGTAATACATTATTAATGGAAATTATGTGATTTAAAGCTATTACTATTTTTTGAAGGTTAACAATGTATCGTGAGTTTTTGTTACAAACAATTAGACTAAAGTGGTTTTAAGTTGATTTATTAAAAATCGGACTATTAAGCGAATTAAGTCAAGGTTATAAAAACGCTTTCCTTTTTTTTTAAACAAAAAACTAAAAATTTAATTAAAATTATCAAACTTTCGAAAAGTATTTCCTACAGTAAAACCGAACATTTTACGATGAAAAGACTGTACATTGGTAAATCACTAAAACAGTGTGAGTAATATGACGGTATCTTTAGATTAACTCTTAACTTCTGAGCCAATTAAGCCATGGCAAGGTGCCATCTGGAGTAGACCAGTCAACAACATTCCGCTACTTCTTTACTCGCCGACAGCGTTTTACGTCAAATGTTTGAACTGACTGCCCCTCCCCGTTTCCTGAAATTGATTATTATTTAATATTTATATTAGTAGGAGTACGCCACACCACGTATCATGCTATAGGCTTCGCTGATGTTGCATGCAACGTTTAAAGTAATTTATTCTCAAGATATCCTGTAGAAAAGAGACAGTCGGACATTTACAAATAAAAGAAATGTTTAAATTCCTCCAGCATGAAAAGGAAATCGTTGCATAATTGTAACAGCTATTCCTGTCAATATGTAAATAAAGTTTCGTGCAAGATTTAACGTCTACAGTTGAAATATTTACCGATATATTATACCGTATTTTAAATTCACATTTTTCTTCATTAATTTTGGTTTCTGTGTCGTAAACATATACATTATAAACGTCTAAAATCCTTTCCTTTTTACTCTATGGCAAACAAAAAGCTATTATTATGTACGTGTAGGAGTGGTTTTTTTTTTTTTTCAACTAAAAATCGTTATTTTATTCATTAAAATACACATTCTAACATATCTAACAAATGCATACATCTGCTATTTGTTACTTACATAAATAAACTTCCCACATGAGCATAGCTTGTATTTAGTTTGTTTACGCCTTTTTATCTTTCTTTCTTGTATTGTACGACCAAAGGGAATATTTTATAAAATTGAAATATACTATCGATCTAAAAAATGGTATTAAGATTAGTTGATTTTCTCAGACAGGAGAATAAAGTATATTTTAATACGGCGCTTGGAGCAAACAGAACATTATTTTAAACTCAGAAAGGTTTGTCGTTGATTGGATATTTTAATAGATTTCTAATTGCGATGCAAGTTATATAAAACTTACTGTGACATTAAAGAGTACAGTTTTTCGTAACGAAAGAAAAACTTTAGCCTCATTTTTATTAAAACATTGCTATTCAACATAGAAAACATATATATTAAACATGCTTTTAGCATCTTTCGTTTGAAAACACTTTCTGTTCAGTTAAATAAACATGCTTTTAGCGTCTAGGGGTTGAAAACGTTTGTTGTTCAGGTACATCAAAATGTTTTTAGCATCCTTGATTTGAAATCGTTATTTATCCAGGTAAATAAATATGCTTTTAGCATCATTGGTTTGTCAGTTTAACAAATTGCGAAAATTGTAAAAGCCATATTAACCAATTTTTAGTAGTATTATTTCATTTAAGACCGTATTTAAATTTATTTTGTTCCTTTACAGATAAGTTAAATTCGGAAGTAATTGTTTAAAACTAGATTAGAAACATTCACGTTAAACATAAAATTTTTACTCTACGTTTTATCAATTTTTGTTTACCTTTTCAGAAAAAGACGTATAAGAGAAATCAGAGATTTGACTTACATACGAGATTATACTAACGTTATTTCCACCCACGAGAGGTAGTAAATCTGACCACACACGCACTGAAATATGTCATGACGACGATCAAATCATTACTGTGGTTGGGGTATTTGCATATCATTTCAGTTTATCGACCGGTTGCGGAACTGCTGTTGTTTTCACACAGAATTGTTGATCTCCTAGGCTACTATAGTAAGGCTTTTCATAGATACTATCTAACATTTAAATGTAACCATATTATGTAATTTAGATTATTTTATTTTATATTAGCTTATTTTTTTGTTATGTCATATAACGTAATTCAACTCGCAGAATATATTAAGAAATGAACGTTTGTTTGGTTATTGTAAAGTGTGATAGTTTTCCAAATAGCTAAATTGGCAATAACTGGGTGCCGTTTAGTGATCCGTTACAAGAGAAATATGTGTAAGAAACGGTCTCTTCCAAAAATGTTTGTTTGTTCTCTTAAGACAAGAAGTTGAAATTTCCCCTTAATCCTAAAAGGACTTTTGCGCTGCTTCCGCAGAGTGACATGAGATACTGAATGGGTGAGGTTAGGAGTTGGGTTCTCTTCCTGTGAAGATCCATTAGGAAGGATTTTGGGGTATCAATCTGTCATGTCTCATTGGAAGAACAAGCCAGGACTGTACAGCCTACAGCGAAGCAGGCAGGGAGTGGAAGGTGTTCTTGTGTCGTGGCCAGCTACAGCCCTTAACACTTCGGGAGCCCTCCTTAATTCCAACAAGTATCTCCTGCAATAGCCTAGACCTATCGATGCACACTTCCACCCCAATAATTCGACATTACCGATTAGTGATGTACCGCTCCTGGAAAACTATAAAATGGCACATTGGTTTTTACCATACCCAGTATAAGTTCAATTGGAAGATGTAAACCAACGGAGTGAAACTTTCTGGAGATCCTCCGAACATTAGTTATATTTTAATGATCAGCCCTTTTAATACGCCGCTATATTTTTGTAATATAATCTTTAACTTTTGCATATAATAAATATGTTCTTATGAATTTTAAGCAAACAAAGTGGTAATCATTATTTTTAGTTTTGCTGTGATAGCCAATAAAACTTCAGTTGGAACCGGACAAGACTTTTTGGTCAAAGTTACTAAAATAAAACATTACGTACGATTTTGTAGTTTAAGTGGAATCTGAAATCCAAATTACTAAGGAAATCGGAAGTGTGGTGTCAATTTATTAGTTATTCATGTAATTATTATTCTTTTATTGTAAGAATGCGAGAAGTAAATGTAATAGAGATCATCCGAAATATGTTTTCTGGTTTTATCAATAATATGTAGTATGATAAACATAATAATAGTGTAATATAGTACATCTTTTGAGGTTTAATTTTTATTATATTTCCGAAATATTTACTATATTCGTGTTGCTTTATTTAATTATTAATAGTAACGTAGGAACCGTGACTTTATTAGTTTATTCATGACGATTTGTTTGATTTATTGAATAAACAAGTTACATTTTGTTTATATCAAAATCGAAATCAGAGTGTTTAATGTTAATTTTATTATATAAAGTATAGTAGTTTATTCCAGTATCAATACTATTATTAGGATGCACTTATTTTTATTATAAAGGGCGGTTATTAATTAAATGCGATGTTTGTTAATTTCCTTAACTATAGTAAAGCAATATATTCACGAATCAGAAAACATGCATAAATGGAGTAGAGAAAACTAAATGCGTGTCTCTATGTTTCTATAGCGTAAATATTATCCAGATTCGTGAGTGTCTGCTAATATGACAGCGTCTGCAAGAATGCACAGAGCTTCTCATGCTGATTGCGCGCAATTTTGTTTGTAATGAAGGCGGCGGGATTGCAGCCCAGACTTCCTGTAATCACAGAGCTGTTTTGCGTTTGTGTTACAAATGATGCAATTTGCACCCTTAATGTGGCGGCTGTAAGGGTGCAATTAGCTTGACACCGGCTAGACATTGATACCATCTGCATTGCCTTCCTTTGTAATTTCAGTATATTTCTTCATTAGGGAAATCTGGTTGCTTTCATTGTTGAGTGGCATTTTACATTTATTTAGCGGAGTATTACGAGCTCGCTTATCTCGAAATAGAACTCATCTATAGACCTGAAACTGTTAAATTACACTGAGATAAATGTTGGTGCATGTCACTCCATGGGATTAGGCTGAGCGTTAGCGAATAAATCTACGTTTGTCTAATGGGTAGTCATGAAGGTAGCGAAAAACATAGCAGAGTAAATAAATTTCTAAACAATCTCAGTTGAGTCGTAAACGATTTTTACATGAGGCAAATTAACTAGACTAATTAACACAACTCATATAAACATCATAATGTAGAGACTTTTTGTTTAGAATTCTTTAATTTAATCACTGATATAAATATCAATTTAATTGACAAAACCGTGATTGTATCATGTTGCAAAATATTTCAAGAACGTTTCCTCTATAGACTTTTAATTTTTGCATAGTCCATAAAGAGTTTTATGATGGAAACAGGATTTTTCTCCGGATATTTCCCATCGTTCAGTGATAAAAAAAATGTTTAACTACGTTTCTAGATCTGCAATCCGATCTTTACTTCAGGTTAATACGTAACCTAACACATAATTAAATTCTATGTTAATATAAAACAAATCATGCCACAGCTTTTTGACACGTCTAAGTCAGGAATCACAACCACCATGTTGTGTATCAACTTCATTAACTCTTAAACATACACTTGATAAAAACAAAACACAACATAGTTATGAAAACTGAACCACAGAAAGTATAACCAGTAGGTTAAAGTAGGTCTGCACTAAGTACGTCCAACCACCTAGGACTGACCAGAGGCCAATAGTTAAAGACAATGGGCAGAAACAAGGTTGTTAATTCTAGGTGGTTCATTTTTATTCTTGGTCAAAAATCACACTGTGACTCCGCATTGGTTTATTACAATTATCTATTCTATTTCATGCATTTTAATCTGATTTAATTTTTCAGAACCAAAGCGGCATAATTAAAACTGACTGGTTGGTTTGCAATGTTATGTATGAAGCCTTGATTAATTCCCTCTTTACGAAATTACGTTTTCACAGTGTTATGTTGGCTTCATCTCAATTCATATGATGGTCTTCGGACCAACAATGATGAGGAATGTTTGTATTTCCTGTTAGCCCCTTTCGCGGTATATTTTAATGGCCCCAAACGTCCAAAAATATCATGTTTACTTCACAACCCTTCCTTCCATCATCAGAAACAAATTGCAAACAAAGAAATTTATGATATGGCATCTCTAAAGAATTTAGCTCATTGTCATTGAAGCGTATAACTCAGTTGGCTGACAGAGTTTCTTTCGTTTATCGGGCAATGTAAAATTTTCTTTGCCGTGCCATTCTATCTGTCAGCAATAAATTTATCTATGTAGTGTAAATTTTCCATTTAACCTCGGCGAAATTTGTTACGCGGCGCATGTGCATACTTCTACCTTGTCTAGGTAAATAACATAATTAAATTTTTAGGTTATGTCATGAATGCCAGGGCAAGTATTGTTCGCTGAAAAGTATGTGGCCGATCGGTAAGATCAGAGGTTACGATGTTGTGTAGTTCGCGATTTGAAACTGTGCCAAAGCCGTCTCTTCCCTCTTCAGTTTCTATTTCATTTGCTTTGTGTTATTGAGATACCACTGACACTTGATCATAGTCAACACGTCTCTTTTATCTTTGTTTCTTGTATTGTAAGACAAAAGGTAAATATGTTATGGAATTGAAATATAATGTCTATCTGAAAATGATATTCTTATAACTTCATGTATATCTATGCCTCACAGTAAATATACTACTTACTGAGTTTTCCCTGTCATATGGATTTCTTTGGTTATATTTTCAGTTTATTAGTAGGATACCAAGTGCTATATATTTTAATTCAGCGTTTGGAAAGATTCGCCGTTGATTGGCAATTCTCAAAGTTTAGAAATTGCTCTATGAATAAAATAAAACGTAGCTTGACAAAGAGGCTCGTCGCGAAAGAAAACCATTAGCTTCATTATTACTAAAATGTGCGCTATTAAAGTTAAAACTATGATTTTAGCATCCTTTGATTGAAAACATTCGGTATTTAGGTAAATAAGCATGTTTTTAGTATCCTTGGTTCGAATGCGTTTGCTATTCAGGTAAATAAACATGGTTTTATTAGCATCCTTTGTTTGAAAACGTTTGGTGTTGAGATAAAATATGCTTTTGGCATTTTTGGTTTGAAACATTTGCTATTCACATAAATAATTCATTCAGATGGCAGTGGCTGAGCAGTGTACACGTAAACAAAAAGTTGCTCTTCCAAACTTTAGTTATTTTAGCGTTTAAGTGCTTAAATGTATTTAAATAGTGAGTTTTAATTGCTTCATAAGCCCATATCAGTGTTTTAAGGTAGTTATTAAGTGGTTCAAGTGTATTTATTTGTTTTGTACAACAGTGAACCAAACATAACCTACAATGTCGATTTCGTGTAGTGTTTGTAACAAGGGCCTAGGTAACAGGCTAAAGGTTACTTGTTGTGACTGTGATCAATCCTTTCATGGATCTTGTGTAAAGATGAGCAAGGTTGATATTGACTATCTGGCTAGTGAGCAAGTTGTGTGGAGGTGTGAGCTTTGCAGTGTAAATAGGCGTAGCAGTTTGAGGCTGGAATCTAAGGCTAATGAAGGAACTCTGTCACTGGAGGATGTCATGAAGTCAATTGATGAACTTTAGAAGTGATCATAAGGTGTCCATGAGGGATTTTAATGAATCATATGAACTACTGAACAATAAGATTGATGACAACATGATGCCCTGAAAGAAAACACAGCTAAAATGCGTGAGTACCTAGAAATAATAGATTCTCTTAAAAATGAAAATAAAAAGCTGAAAGAAAAAGTGCAGTTGTTGGAAACTAAAGTAGAAGATATGGAAGCAGTATTCTCGGAGGAACTGTATTGAAATACAAGGAGTTCCATCTAGTGATGACGAGGTATTCGATAGTGTGAAAAATGTGGGTCAGGCTCTGGGCATGGAAATAACCGAATCAATGGTTGATGCATGTCATTTACTGGGGAAAAGACCTAATGCTACTGATCCTCCGGGAATTATAGTCAAGTTTGTACGAAGAATTGATGCTGAGACTTTGTTGTCAAAAAGAAGAGGTAAGAAGCTGTCCACCAGGCATCTAGGACTTTCAACAGACTCTCCTGTCTATGTTAATGAGTCTCTAACACCAGAGAGAAGGAGGGCTATTTGCCATGGCTAGAAAGGTTTTAGGTCTGATAAGAACTATAAGTGGCTATGGGTTAGAGGTGGGAAGATTTTTCTTAGAAAATCTGATGGAGAACCAGTTATACTTGTAAAGTGCCAAGCTGACTTAGAAAATTGTAAGTTATAGATTAAATTTTTTTTTGTTTTCTTTCAAAATAATATAATTGTTGTTGTTAGTTTATTAGCTGTTACTAGGTTAGTTTGTCTTTTTGTATATTTATTTGAATTACTATTAGATTAACATGTCACAATATGAAACTATAGATTTCATTAATAAAAATGCTGGTTTTGTTGTAATCCACCAAAATATAAGAAGTTTAAGATCAAATTTTGACATCTTTTTAGCTGAATTGACAGCAATTGAGAAACCTCCTCAAGTGATTGTGTTAACAGAAATTTGGGTAAATAGTAACGAAACAAGTTTTTTTAACATCCCCAACTACTGTTCTTTCTATAATGCTAATGATAAATATAGGGGCTGGTGGTGTTAGCTGTATATATCCACACAAATATCAATCAAAACTAAAGCATCAGATGTGAAATTTAACTCAGCTGATATAATAGAGCTATCATTTTCAAATGTTAGGTTATGATTTCATAATTTTAGCAATTTATAGGTTACAGCAAAAAACCACTGATTCATTTTTATTTGAATTAAACTCTTATATGAATAAAGATTATATAAGAAATGTAATAACCTACTAATTATAGGAGACATTAATATAAATTATCTAGAGCAAAGCAGTGTTATGGATAATTATAAAACTTACATTAGCTTCCAATGGATTAGAATCCCTAATCAACGTCCCTACAAGGATCACAAACTTATCTAAAAACTTGTATTGACCAGATAATTGTAAAAATAAGAAATAAAAACAAAGTTAGAACTGAGGCTGCAGTAATTGATTGTCAGATAACGGATCATTGTTTAACAGCTGTTTGGTTCTGGACGGCCAGGTTGGGGGATTGCGTCAGCTGATTCGGTTAAATTTAGAAATAGTCAATGCCCTTATCGCATCAACCATGACCAATCAACAATTTACTTGATAATGTGGACTGGAATGGTGTGTTATTAGAACTTAATGCTAATAGTGCTTTTGATATTTTTTTTTTAACAAATTTTCTTATTTAATAAATGAAAGTAGGAAAGAAGTACATTATAAAAATTGCAGTATAAATAAATTAAAACCATGGATGAATGATATTATTTGTAAACGTATAAAGATGAGGAACTTGTTAGTGAAAAAAGTTGAAAAAACAACCAAACAATACTTTATTGAAATCGCAATTTATAGAAATTAGAAATAAACTTCAGACCGATATTCGCAACCTAAAGAATAAATATTATGAATCATTGTTTAACAGACATAAAGGAAACTCAAAAGAAACTTGGAAAATTGTTAAGGAAATAACAAACCAGAAACCCAGTAGAGATTCTATAGTAACATTAGAAATTGGATGGCAGGCATGTAAATGAGCCTCGTGTAGTAGCTAATGAATTTAATAATTATTTTCTTTCTGTTGCTGAAAAACTAAGTGTAAATAAAAACAAATCAGATATTTTATCCACTCTAAATTATTTTATCGAAAGGCCAGTTTTTAAAATCAATGTATATGGCCCTAGTACTAGAGACAGATGTTAGGGAAGCGGTGAACTCATTAAAGAATGGGACTTCTCCTGGAGTTGATGGTATTAATTCACATATTATTAAAAAAATATTATCAAAAAAATTGCTCCTGTCCTGACGTATGTTATCAATTTGAGTTTTGAGACAGGGGTTTTCCCTGGAAAGTTGAAGGAGGCTGTGGTGATTCCAATTCATAAAATCAGCTCGAACCTGGCTTGTAATAACTACAGACCCATCTCTTTGCTTTCTTTCCTTTTCAAAAAATTTATGAAAAAATAATGAAGAAAAGATTAATACTATTTTTAGAAAAAGTAAAATTCTTTAGTACAAATCAATTTAGTTTTAGACAGGGAATGAATACGGAAACTGCATTACGAGATTTTATGGATAGGGTATCAAATGGAATGAATGATGGAATGCGAGTGAGTGGTCTATTTTTAGATATTCAAAAGGCTTTTGATTACAGTTGATCACAGAATATTGCTACATAAGATGTACAATTGTGGTGTAAGAGGTGTTGTGTACAGATGGTTTAAAAGTTACTTGCTGAATCGATCTCAGTGTGTAAGAAATAAATGGGATTTTGAGTAATATGGGAGTAATAAAATATGGTGTTCCACAAGGATCTGTTTTTGGGAGCAATACTTTTTTCTAATTTATTTAACGATCTATGCTGTGCAAAATTTAATGGGAAAGTAACATCATTCGCCGACGATACAGCACTTTGCTATGTTGAACGGAATTGGAATGAAATAGAACTAAAAATGAATTCAGACTTAGAAGCGCTTCAATGGTGGTTTTCAAAAAACAACATGGTACTTAGCTCTGCTAAAACTAGATTTATGAATTTTAGTTTAAGACGTGAGGTTATTTTTGAAAAATAAAATTTGTTATAAATGCATTGATTGTATCAGTGGAGGCGGGCAGTGTTCTACTGTTTGTGCTGAAGTAAAACCTGTGGACAATATAAAATACTTGGGAGTAGTATTGGACAGGGAACTAAAATTTAAGAATCATATCATGAATTTGAAATCAAAAATAAATAGTACTTTAAGGTTATTTTTATTTTTTACGAAATATATGCAGTAAAGAATTATTACGGGTTTCTATATTTTTCACTAGTGCATAGTCGATTGGATTATGGAATTAATTTGCTGGGGAGGGACTTATCGTTCAAATATCAAACCAATCTACATGATTCAAAAAAACGTTTTATACGAATAATAGGAAAAAAAAGCTTAAAACTGAAAGATCTTTCCCAATTTTTTGCAATTTGAAAATCTTACCCCTGCAATATATGTTCGTATATAAAGTTTTAAAAATATTTTTCATTCGTAGCAGATGCTGCATAACTGATAAGGGCTTTTAAGTCTAAACTAAGAAATGCAGCTAGTTTTACTGTACCCAAACCTTCCAATACATACTTCACAAAAACATATTACTTTTTAGCACCAAGAATGTTAATAAATTGCCAACTGAAATTCAAAATTTAAGAACAGCAACCTTTTTTGCTAATAAAGTTAGAATGTGGTTGTTTACTGTTGAAAATATTGAAGATAAGATGTTTAATATAGTATCAATAGAACATTCCTTTTCATA